>NC_068355.1:48864492-50326010 GCF_020536995.1 Dreissena polymorpha | reverse complement strand
CTCCTCCCAAGCGGGCCAGATGGTTGGTTCTACCATAGGTCTGTCTTGCCTTACACTCTTCTCCCTGCTTCCGCCTTCTCTCCCCCAAGCGGGCCAGATGGTTGGTTCTACCATAGGTCTGTCTTGTTCTACACTCTTCTCCCTGCTTCCGCCTTCTCTCCCCTCCCAAGCGTGCCAGATGATTGGTTCTACCATAGGTCCGTCTTGTCTTACACTCTTCTCCCTGTTTCTGCCTTCTCTCCCTCCCAAGCAGGCCAGATGGTTGGTTCTATCATAGGTCCGTCTTGTTTTTACACTCTTTTTGCCTGTTTCTGCCTTATCTCTCCTCCAAAGCAGGCCAGATGGTTGGTTCTACCATAGGTCAGTCTTGTCTTACACTCTTCTCCCTGTTTCTGCCTTCTTTCCCGTCCCAAGCGGGCCAGATGGTTTGGTTCTACCATAGGTCTGTCTTGTCTTACCACTCTTCTCCCTGTTCTGCCTTCTCTCCCTTTCAAGCAGGCCAGATGGTTGGTTCTACCATAGGTCCGTCTTGTCTTCCTCTTCATCCCTGTTTCTGCCTTATCTCTCCTCCAAGCGGGCCAGATGGTTGGTTCTACCATAGGTCCGTCTTGTCTTGCAATCTTCTCCCTGCTTCCGCATCCTCTGCCCTCCCAACGGCCAGATGGTTAGTTCAACCATAGGTCCGTCTTGTCTTAAATCTTCTCCCTGCTTCCGCCTTCTCTGCCCTCCAAGTGGGCAAGATGGTTGGTTCTACCATAGGTCTGTCTTGTCTTACACTCTTCTCCCTGTTTCTGCCTTCTCTCCCTCCCAGCATACCAGATGGTTGGTTCTACCATAGGTCCGTCTTGTCTCCTCTCTCATCACTGTTTCTGCCTTCTCTCCTCCAAGCGGGCCAGATGGTTGGTTCTACATAGGTCTGTCTTGTCTTACACTCTTCTCCCTGCTCCGCCTTCTCTCCCCAAGCGGGCCAGATGGTTGGTTTCTACCATTGGTCTATCTTGTCTTACACTCTTCTCCCTGCTTCCGCCTTCTCTGCCCTCCCAAGCGTGCCAGATGTTGATTCTACCATAGGTCCGTCTTGTCTTACACTCTTCTCCCTGTTTCTGCCTTCTCTCCCTCCCAAGCAGGCCAGATGGTTGGTTCTACCATAGGTCTGTCTTGTCTTACACTCTTCTCCCTGTTCTGCCTTCTCTCCCTTTCAAGCAGGCCAGATGGTTGGTTCTTCTACCATAGGTCCGTCTTGTCTTCCTCTCTCATCCCTGTTTCTGCCTTATCTCTCCTCCCAAGCAGGCCAGATTGTTGGTTCTACCATAGGTTCATCTTGTCTTGCAATCTTCTCCCTGCTTTCGCATTCTCTGCCCTCCCAACGGCCAGATGGGTTGGTTCAAACCATAGGTCCGTCTTGTCTTACAATCTTCTCCCTGCTTCCGCCTTCTCTGCCCTCCCAAGCGGGCCAGATGGTTGGTTCTACCATAGGTCTGTCTTTGTCTTACACTCTTCTCCCTGTTTCTGCCTTCTCTCCCTCCCAAGCATGCCAAGATGGTTGGTTCTACCATAGGTCCGTCTTGTCTTCCTCTCTCATCCCTGTTTCTGCCTTCTCTCCTCCCAAGCGGGCCAGATGGTTGGTTCTACCATAGGTCTGTCTTGGCTTACACTCTTCTCCCTGCTTCCGCCTCTCTCCCCCAAGCGGGCCAGATGGTTGGTTCTACCATAGGTCTGTCTTGTCTTACACTCTTCTCCCTGCTTTCGCTTCTTCTCCCCCCAAGCGGGGCCAGATGGTTGGTTCTACCATAGGTCCGTCTTGTCTTACACTCTTCTCCTGTTTCTGCCTTCTCTGCCCTCCCAAGCAGGCCAGATGGTTGGTTCTACCATAGGTCCGTCTGTCTTACACTCTTCTGCCTGTTTCTGCCTTATCTCACCAAAGCTGGCCAGATGGTTGGTTCTACCGTAGGTCCGTCTTGTCTTACACTCTTCTCCCTGTTTCTGCCTTCTTTCCCCTCCCAAGCGGGCCAGATGGTTGGTTCTACCATAGGTCTGTCTTGTCTTACACTCTTCTCCCTACTTTTGCCTTCCCACCCCTCCCAAGCGGGCCAGATGGTTGGTTCTACCATAGGTCTGTCTTATCTTACACTCTTCTCCTGTTTCTGCCTTCTCTCCCTCCCAAGCAGGCCAGATGGTTGGTTCTACCATAGGTCCGTCTTGCCTTACACTCTTCTGCCTTTTTCTGCCTTATCTCTCCTCCAAAGCAGGCCAGATGGTTGGTTCTACCATAGGTCCGTCTTGTCTTACACTCTTCTGCCTGTTTCTGCCTTATCTCTCCTCCAAAGCAGGCCAGATGGTTGGTTCTACCATAGGTCAGTCTTGTCTTACACTCTTCTCCCTGTTTCTGCCTTCTTCCCACCCCAAGCGGGCCAGATGTTGGTTCTACCATAGGTCTGTCTGTCTTACACTCTTCTCCCTGTTCTGCCTTCTCTCCCTTTCAAGCAGGCCAGATGGTTGGTTGTATCATAGGTCCGTCTTGTCTTCCTCTCTCATCCCTGTTTCTGCCTTATCTTCCTCCTAAGCGGGCCAGATGGTTGGTTCTACCATAGGTCCGTCTTGTCTTGCAATCTTCTCCCTGCTTCGGCCTTCTCTGCCCTCCCAACGGCCAGATGGTTGGTTCAACCATAGGTCCGTCTTGTGTTACAATCTTCTCCCTGCTTCCGCCTTCTCTGCCCTCCCAAGCGGGCCAGATGGTTGGTTCTACCATAGGTCTGTCTTGTCTTACACTCTTCTCCCTGTTTCTGCCTTCTCTCCCTCCAAGCGTGCCAGATGGTTGGTTCTACCATAGGTCCGTCTTGTCTTCCTCTCTCATCCCTGTTTCTGCCTTCTCTCCTCCCAAGCGGGCCAGATGGTTGGTTCTACCATAGGTCTGTCTTGTCTTACACTCTTCTCCCTGCTTCCGCCTTCTCTCCCCCCAAGCGTGCCAGATGGTTGGTTCTACCATAGGTCTGTCTTGTCTTACACTCTTCTCCCTGCTTCCCCCTTCTCTCCCCTCCCAAGCGGCCAGATGGTTGGTTCTACCATAGGTCTGTCTTGTCTTGCACTCTTCTCCCTGTTCTGCCTTCTCTCCCTTTCAAGCAGGCCAGATGGTTGGTTCTACCATAGGTCCGTCTTGTCTTCCTCTCTCGTACCTATTTCTGCCTTATCTCTCCTCCCAAGCAGGCCAGATGGTTGGTTCTACCATAGTTCCGTCTTGTCTTGCAATCTTCTCCCTGCTTCCGCCTCTCTGCCCTCCCAACGGCCAGATGGTTGGTTCAACCATAGCTCCGTCTTGTCTTACAATCTTCTCCCTGCTTCCGCCTTCTCTGCCCTCCCAAGCGGGCCAGATTGTTGGTTCTACCATAGGTCTGTCTTGTCTTATAATCTTCTCCCTGCTTCCGCCTTCTCTGCCCTCCCAAGCGGGCCAGATGGTTGGTTCTACAATAGGTCTGTCTTGTATTACACTCTTATCCCTGTTTCTGCCTTTCTCTCCCTCCCAAGCGTGCCAGATGGTTGGTTCTACCATAGGTCCGTCTTGTCTTCCTCTCTCATCCCTGTTTCTGCCTTCTCTCCTCCCAATCGGGCCAGATGGTTGGTTCTACCATAGGTCCGTCTTGTCTTACACTCTTCTCCCTGCTTCCGCCTTCTCCCCCCAAGCGGGCCAGATGGTTAGTTCTACCAATAGGTCTGTATTGGTCTTACACTCCTCTCCCAGGTTTCTGCCTTCTTTCCCTCCCAAGCAGGCCAGATGGTTGGTTCTACCATAGGTCCATCTCGTTTTACACTCTTCTGCCTGTTTCTGCCTCTACTCTCCTTCAAAGCGGGCAGATGGTTGGTTCTACCATAGGTCCGTCTTGTCTTACACTCTTCTGCCTGTTTCTGCCTTATCTCTCCTCCAAGCAGGCCAATGGTTGGTTCTACCATAGGTCAGTCTTGTCTAACACTCTTCTCCCTGTTTCTGCTTCTTTCCCGTCCCAAGCGGGCCAGATGGTTGGTTCTACCATAGGTCTGTCTTGTCTTGCACTCCTTCTCCCTGTTCTGCCTTCTCTCCCTTTCAAGCAGGGCCAGATGGTTGGTTCTACCATAGGTCCGTCTTGTCTTCCTCTCTCATACCTATTTCTGCCTTATCTCTCCTCCCAAGCAGGCCAAGATGGTTGGTTCTACCATAGGTCCGTCTTGTCTTGCCAATCTTCTCCCTGCTTCCGCCTTCTCTGCCCTCCCAAGCGGGCCAGATGGTTGGTTCAACCATAGGTCCTTCTTGTCTTACAATATTCTCCCTGCTTCCGCCTTCTCTGCCCTCCCAAGCGGTTCCAGATGGTTTGGTTCTACCATAGGTCCGTCTTGTCTTTACACTCTTCTCCCTGTTTTGCCTTCTCTCCCTCCCAAGCAGGCCAGATGGTTGGTTCTACATAGGTCCGTCTTGTCTTACACTCTTCTGCCTGTTTCTGCCTTATCTCCTCCAAAGCGGGCCAGATGGTTGGTTCTACCATAGGTCCGTCTTGGCTTACACTCTTCTGCCTGTTTCTGCCTTATCTCTCCACCAAAGCAGGCCAGATGGTTGTTCTACCATAGGTCAGTCTTGTCTTACACTCTTCTCCATGTTTCTGCCTTCTTTCCCGTTCCAAGCGGGCCAGATTGTTTGTTCTACCATAGGTCTGTCTTGTCTTACACTCTTCTCCCTGTTGTGCCTTCTCTCCCTTTCAAGCAGGCCAGATGGTTGGTTCTACCATAGGTCCATCTTGTCTTCCTCTCTCATCCCTGTTTCTGCCTTATCTCTCCACCCAAGTGGGCCAGATGGTTGGTTCTACCATAGGTCCTTCTTGTCTTGCCAATCTTCTCCCTGATTCAGCCTTCTCTGCCCTCCCAAGCGGGCCAGATGGTTGGTTCAACCATAGGTCTGTCTTGTCTTACACTCTTCTCCCTGTTTCTGCCTTCTCTCCCTCCCAAGCGTGCCAGATGGTTGGTTCTACCCATAGGTCCGTCTTGTCTTCCTCTCTCATCCCTGTTTCTGCCTTCTCTCCTCCCAAGTGTGCCAGATGGTTGGTTCTACCATAGGTCTGTCTTGTCTTTACACTCTTCTCCCTGCTTCCGCATTCTCTCCCCCCAAGCGGGCAGATGGTTGGTTTCTACCATAGGTCTGTCCTTGTCTTACACTCTTCTCCCAGTTTCTGCCTTCTTTTTCCCTCCCAAGCAGGCCAGATGGTTGGTTCTACCATAGGTCCGTCTTGTCTTACACTCTTCTGCCTGTTTCTGCCTTATCTCCTCCCAAAGCGGGCCAGATGGTTGGTTCTACCATAGGTCCGTCTTGTCTTACACTCTTCTGCCTGTTTCTGCCTTATATCTCCTCCAAAGCAGGCCAGATGGTTGGTTCTACCCATAGGTCCGTCTTGTCTTACACTCTTCTCCCTGTTTCTGCCTTCTTTCCCGTCCCACGCGGGCCAGATGGTTGGTTCTACCATAGGTCTGTCTTGTCTTACACTCTTCTCCCTGTTCTGCCTTCTCTCCCTTTCAAGCAGGCCAGATGGTTGGTTCTACCATAGGTCCGTCTTGTCTTACACTCTTCTGTCTGTTTCTGCCTTATCTCCTCCAAAGCGGGCCAGATGGTTGGTTCTACCATAGGTCCGTCTTGTCTTACACTCTTCTGCCTGTTTTTGCCTTATCTCTCCTCCAAAGCAGGCCAGATGGTTGGTTCTACCATAGGTCAGTCTTTTCTTACACTCTTCTCCCTGTTTCTGCCTTCTTTCCCGTCCTAAGCGGGCCAGATGGTTGGTTCTACCATAGGTCTGTCTTGTCTTACACTCTTCTCCCTGTTCTGCCTTCTCTCCCTTTCAAGCAGGCCAGATGTTGGTTCTACCATAGGTCCGTCTTGTCTTCCTCTCTCATCCCTATTCTTCTGCCTTATCTCTCCTCCCAAGCGGGCCAGATGGTTGGTTTAACCATAGGTCCGTCTTGTCTTACAATCTTCTCCCTGCTTCCGCCTTCTCTGCCCTCCCAAGCGGGCCAGATGGTTGGTTCTACCATAGGTCCGTCTTGTCTTACACTCTTATGCCTGTTTCTGCCTTATCTCCTCCAAAGCGGGCCAGATGGTTGGTTCTACCGTAGGTCTGTCTTGTCTAACACTCTTCTCCCTGTTGCTGCCTTCCCTCCCCTCCCAAGCGGGCCAGATGGTTGGTTCTACCATAGGTCTGTCTTGTCTACACTCTTCTTCCTGTTCTGCCTTCTCTCCCTTTCAAGCAGGCCAGATGGTTGGTTCTACCATAGGTCCGTCTTGTCTTCCTCTCTCATCCCTGTTTCTGCCTTATCTCTCCTCCCAAGCGGGCCAGATGGTTGGTACAACCATAGGTCTGTCTTGTCTAACACTCTTCTCCCTGTTTCTGCCTTCTCTCCCTCCCAAGCGTGCCAGATGGTTGGTTCTACCATAGGTCTGTCTTGTCTTCCTCTCTCATCCCTGTTTCTGCCTTCTCTCCTCCCAAGCGGGCCAGATGGTTGGTTCTACCATAGGTCTGTCTTGTCTTAAACTCTTCTCCCTGCTTCCGCCTTCTCTCCCCCCAAGCGGGTCAGATGGTTGGTTCTACCATAGGTCTGTCTTGTCTTACACTCTTCTCCCTGTTCTGCCTTCTCTCCCTTTCAAGCAGGCCAGATGGTTGGTTCTACCATAGGTCCGTCTGGTCTTCCTCTCTCATCCCTGTTTCTGCCTTATCTCTCCTCCCAAGCGGGCCAGATGGTTGGTTCTACCATAGGTCCGTCTTGTCTTGCAATCTTCTCCCTGCTTCCGCCTTCTCTGCCCTCCCAACGACCAGATGGTTGGTTCAACCATAGGTCTGTCTTGTCTTACAATCTTCTCCCTGTTTCTGCCTTCTTTCCCGTCCCACGCGGGCCAGATGGTTGGTTCTACCATAGGTCTGTCTTGTCTTACACTCTTCTCCCTGCTTCCGCCTTCTCTCCCCCAAGCGGGCCAGATGGTTGGTTCTACCATAGGTCTGTCTTGTCTTACACTCTTCTCCCAGTTTCTGCCTTCTTTCCCTCCCAAGCAGGCCAAATGGTTGGTTCTACCATAGGTCCGTCTTGTATTACACTCTTCTGCCTGTTTCTGCCTTATCTCCTCCAAAGCGGGCCAGATGGTTGGTTCTACCATAGGTCCGTCTTGTCTTACACTCTTCTGCCTGTTTCTGCCTTATCTCTCCTCCAAAGCAGGCCAGATGGTTGATTCTACCATAGGTCAGTCTTGTCTTACACTCTTCTCCCTGTTTCTGCCTTCTTTCCCGTCCCAAGCGGGCCAGATGGTTGGTTCTACCATAGGTCCATCTTGTCTTACACTCTTCTCCCTGTTCTGCCTTCTCTCCCTTTCAAGCAGGCCAGATGGTTGGTTCTACCATAGGTCCATCTTGTCTTCCTCTCTCATCCCTGTTTCTGCCTTATCTCTCCTCCCAAGCGGGCCAGATGGTTGGTTCTACCATAGGTCCGTCTTGTCTTGCAATCTTCTCCCTGCTTCCGCCTTTTCTGCCCTCCCAACGGCCAGATGGTTGGTTCAACCATAGGTCCGGTCCGTCTTGTCTTACAATCTTCTCCCTGCTTCCGCCTTCTCTGCCCTCCCAAGCGGGCCAGATGGTTGGTTCTACCATAGGTCTGTCTTGTCTTACACTCTTCTCCCTGTTTCTGCCTTCTCTCCCTCCCAAGCGTGCCAGATGGTTGGTTCTACCATAGGTCCGTCTTGTCTTCCTCTCCCATCCCTGTTTCTGCCTTCTCTCCTCCCAAGTGGGCCAGATGGTTGGTTCTACCATAGGTCTGTCTTGTCTTACACTCTTCTCCCTGCTTCCGCCTTCTCTCCCCCCAAGCGGGCCAGATGGTTGGTTCTACCATAGGTCTGTCTTGTCTTACACTCTTCTCCCAGTTTCTGCCTTCTTTCCCTCCCAAGCAGGCCAGATGGTTGGTTCTACCATAGGTCCGTCTTGTCTTACACTCTTCTGCCTGTTTCTGCCTTATCTCCTCCAAAGCGGGCCAGATGGTTGGTTCTACCATAGGTCCGTCTTGTCTTACACTCTTCTGCCTGTTTCTGCCTTATCTCTCCTCCAAAGCAGGCCAGATGGTTGGTTCTACCATAGGTCAGTCTTGTCTTACACTCTTCTCCCTGTTTCTGCCTTCTTTCCCGTCCCACGCAGGCCAGATGGTTGGTTCTACCATAGGTCTGTCTTGTCTTACACTCTTCTCCCTGCTTCTGCCTTCTCTCCCTTTCAAGCAGGCCAGATGGTTGGTTCTACCATAGGTCCGTCTTGTCTTACACTCTTCTGCCTGTTTCTGCCTTATCTCCTCCAAAGCGGGCCAGATGGTTGGTTCTACCATAGGTCCGTCTTGTCTTACACTCTTCTGCCTGTTTCTGCCTTATCTCTCCTCCAAAGCAGGCCAGATGGTTGGTTCTACCATAGGTCAGTCTTGTCTTACACTCTTCTCCCTGTTTCTGCCTTCTTTCCCGTCCCAAGCGGGCCAGATGGTTGGTTCTACCATAGGTCTGTCTTGTCTTACACTCTTCTCCCTGTTCTGCCTTCTATCCCTTTCAAGCAGGCCAGATGGTTGGTTCTACCATAGGTCCGTCTTGTCTTCCTCTCGCATCCCTATTTCTGCCTTATCTCTCCTCCCAAGCGGGCCAGATGATTGGTTTAACCATAGGTCCGTCTTGTCTTACAATCTTCTCCCTGCTTCCGCCTTCTCTGCCCTCCCAAGCGGGCCAGATGGTTGGTTCTACCATAGGTCCGTCTTGTCTTACACTCTTTTGCCTGTTTCTGCCTTATCTCCTCCAAAGCGGGCCAGATGGTTGGTTCTACCGTAGGTCTGTCTTGTCTTACACTCTTCTCCCTGTTTCTGCCTTCCCTCCCCTCCCAAGCGTGGCAAGATGGTTGGTTCTACCATAGGTCTGTCTTGTCTTACACTCTTCTCCCTGTTCTGCCTTCTCTCCCTTTCAAGCAGGCCAGATGGTTGGTTCTACCATAGGTCCGTCTTGTCTTCCTCTCTCATCCCTGTTTCTGCCTTATCTCTCCTTCCAAGCGGGCCAGATGGTTGGTACAACCATAGGTCTGTCTTGTCTAACACTCTTCTCCCTGTTTCTGCCTTCTCTCCCTCCCAAGCGTGCCAGATGGTTGGTTCTACCATAGGTCCGTCTTGTCTTCCTCTCTCATCCCTGTTTCTGCCTTCTCTCCTCCCAAGCGGGCCAGATGGTTGGTTCTACCATAGGTCTGTCTTGTCTTAAACTCTTCTCCCTGCTTCCGCCTTCTCTCCCCCCAAGCGGGTCAGATGGTTGGTTCTACCATAGGTCTGTCTTGTCTTACACTCTTCTCCCTGTTCTGCCTTCTCTCCCTTTCAAGCAGGCCAGATGGTTGGTTCTACCATAGGTCCGTCTTGTCTTCCTCTCTCATCCCTGTTTCTGCCTTATCTCTCCTCCCAAGCGGGCCAGATGGTTGGTTCTACCATAGGTCCGTCTTGTCTTACACTCTTCTGCCTGTTTCTGCCTTATCTCTCCTCCAAAGCAGGCCAGATGGTTGGTTCTACCATAGGTCCGTCTTGTCTTACACTCTTCTGCATGTTTCTGCCTTATCTCCTCCAAAGCGGGCCAGATGGTTGGTTCTACCATAGGTCCGTCTTGTCTTACACTCTTCTGCCTGTTTCTGCCTTATCTCTCCTCCAAAGCAGGCCAGATGGTTGGTTCTACCATAGGTCAGTCTTGTCTTACACTCTTCTCCCTGTTTCTGCCTTCTTTCCCGTCCCAAGCGGGCCAGATGGTTGGTTCTACCATAGGTCTGTCTTGTCTTACACTCTTCTCCCTGTTCTGCCTTCTCTCCCTTTCAAGCAGGCCAGATGGTTGGTTCTACCATAGGTCCGTCTTGTCTTCCTCTCTCATCCCTATTTCTGCCTTATTTCTCCTCCCAAGCGGGCCAGATGGTTGGTTCTACCATAGGTCCGTCTTGTCTTGCAATCTTCTCCCTGCTTCCGCCTTCTCTGCCCTCCCAAGCGGGCCAGATGGTTGGTTTAACCATAGGTCCGTCTTGTCTTACAATCTTCTCCCTGCTTCTGCCTTCTCTGCCCTCCCAAGCGGGCCAGATGGTTGGTTCTACCATAGGTCTGTCTTGTCTTACACTCTTCTACCTGTTTCTGCCTTCTCTCCCTCCCAAGCAGGCCAGTTGGTTGGTTCTACCATAGGTCCGTCTTGTCTTACACTCTTATGCCTGTTTCTGCCTTATCTCCTCCAAAGCGGGCCAGATGGTTGGTTCTACCGTAGGTCCGTCTGGTCTTACACTCTTCTCCCTGTTTCTGCCTTTTCCCCCCTCCCAAGCAGGCCAGATGGTTGGTTCTACCATAGGTCTGTCTTGTCTTACACTCTTCTCCCTGCTCTGCCTTCTCTCCCTTTCAAGCAGGCCAGATGGTTGGTTCTACCATAGGTCCGTCTTGTCTTCCTCTCTCATCCCTGCTTCCGCCTTCTCTGCCCTCCCAAGCGGGCCAGATGGTTGGTTCTACCATAGGTCTGTCTTGTCTTACACTCTTCTCCCTGTTTCTGCCTTCTTTCCCGTCCCACGCGGGCCAGATGGTTGGTTCTACCATAGGTCTGTCTTGTCTTACACTCTTCTCCCTGCTTCCGCCTTCTCTCCCCCCAAGCGGGCCAGATGGTTGGTTCTACCATAGGTCTGTCTTGTCTTACACTCTTCTCCCAGTTTCTGCCTTCTTTCCCTCCCAAGCAGGCCAGATGGTTGGTTCTACCATAGGTCCGTCTTGTCTTACACTCTTCTGCCTGTTTCTGCCTTATCTCCTCCAAAGCGGGCCAGATGGTTGGTTCTACCATAGGTCCGTCTTGTCTTACACTCTTCTGCCTGTTTCTGCCTTATCTCTCCTCCAAAGCAGGCCAGATGGTTTGTTCTACCATAGGTCAGTCTTGTCTTACACTCTTCTCCCTGCTTCTGCCTTCTTTCCCGTCCCACGCGGGCCAGATGGTTGGTTCTACCATAGGTCTGTCTTGTCTTACACTCTTCTCCCTGCTTCTGCCTTCTCTCCCTTTCAAGCAGGCCAGATGGTTGGTTCTACCATAGGTCCGTCTTGTCTTACACTCTTCTGCCTGTTTCTGCCTTATCTCCTCCAAAGCGGGCCAGATGGTTGGTTCTACCATAGGTCCGTCTTGTCTTACACTCTTCTGCCTGTTTCTGCCTTATCTCTCCTCCAAAGCAGGCCAGATGGTTGGTTCTACCATAGGTCAGTCTTGTCTTACACTCTTCTCCCTGTTTCTGCCTTCTTTCCCGTCCCAAGCGGGCCAGATGGTTGGTTCTACCATAGGTCTGTCTTGTCTTACACTCTTCTCCCTGTTCTGCCTTCTATCCCTTTCAAGCAGGCCAGATGGTTGGTTCTACCATAGGTCCGTCTTGTCTTCCTCTCTCATCCCTATTTCTGCCTTATCTCTCCTCCCAAGCGGGCCAGATGATTGGTTTAACCATAGGTCCGTCTTGTCTTACAATCTTCTCCCTGCTTCCGCCTTCTCTGCCCTCCCAAGCGGGCCAGATGGTTGGTTCTACCATAGGTCCGTCTTGTCTTACACTCTTATGCCTGTTTCTGCCTTATCTCCTCCAAAGCGGGCCAGATGGTTGGTTCTACCGTAGGTCTGTCTTGTCTTACACTCTTCTCCCTGTTTCTGCCTTCCCTCCCCTCCCAAGCGGGCCAGATGGTTGGTTCTACCATAGGTCTGTCTTGTCTTACACTCTTCTCCCTGTTCTGCCTTCTCTCCCTTTCAAGCAGGCCAGATGGTTGGTTCTACCATAGGTCCGTCTTGTCTTCCTCTCTCATCCCTGTTTCTGCCTTACCTCTCCTTCCAAGCGGGCCAGATGGTTGGTACAACCATAGGTCTGTCTTGTCTAACACTCTTCTCCCTGTTTCTGCCTTCTCTCCTTCCCAAGCGTGCCAGATGGTTGGTTCTACCATAGGTCCGTCTTGTCTTCCTCTCTCATCCCTGTTTCTGCCTTCTCTCCTCCCAAGCGGGCCAGATGGTTGGTTCTACCATAGGTCTGTCTTGTCTTAAACTCTTCTCCCTGCTTCCGCCTTCTCTCCCCCCAAGCGGGTCAGATGGTTGGTTCTACCATAGGTATGTCTTGTCTTACACTCTTCTCCCTGTTCTGCCTTCTATCCCTTTCAAGCAGGCCAGATGGTTGGTTCTACCATAGGTCCGTCTTGTCTTCCTCTCTCATCCCTGTTTTCTGCCTTATCTCTCCTCCCAAGCGGGCCAGATGGTTGGTTCTACCATAGGTCCGTCTTGTCTTACACTCTTCTGCCTGTTTCTGCCTTATCTCTCCTCCAAAGCAGGCCAGATGGTTGGTTCTACCATAGGTCCGTCTTGTCTTACACTCTTCTGCCTGTTTCTGCCTTATCTCCTCCAAAGCGGGCCAGATGGTTGGTTCTACCATAGGTCCGTCTTGTCTTACACTCTTCTGCCTGTTTCTGCCTTATCTCTCCTCCAAAGCAGGCCAGATGGTTGGTTCTACCATAGGTCAGTCTTGTCTTACACTCTTCTCCCTGTTTCTGCCTTCTTTCCCGTCCCAAGCGGGCCAGATGGTTGGTTCTACCATAGGTCTGTCTTGTCTTACACTCTTCTCCCTGTTCTGCCTTCTCTCCCTTTCAAGCAGGCCAGATGGTTGGTTCTACCATAGGTCCGTCTTGTCTTCCTCTCTCATCCCTATTTCTGCCTTATCTCTCCTCCCAAGCGGGCCAGATGGTTGGTTCTACCATAGGTCCGTCTTGTCTTGCAATCTTCTCCCTGCTTCCGCCTTCTCTGCCCTCCCAAGCGGGCCAGATGGTTGGTTTAACCATAGGTCCGTCTTGTCTTACAATCTTCTCCCTGCTTCTGCCTTCTCTGCCCTCCCAAGCGGGCCAGATGGTTGGTTCTACCATAGGTCTGTCTTGTCTTACACTCTTCTACCTGTTTCTGCCTTCTCTCCCTCCCAAGCAGGCCAGTTGGTTGGTTCTACCATAGGTCCGTCTTGTCTTACACTCTTGTGCCTGTTTCTGCCTTATCTCCTCCAAAGCGGGCCAGATGGTTGGTTCTACCGTAGGTCCGTCTGGTCTTACACTCTTCTCCCTGTTTCTGCCTTTTCCCCCCTCCAAAGCAGGCCAGATGGTTGGTTCTACCATAGGTCTGTCTTGTCTTACACTCTTCTCCCTGCTCTGCCTTCTCTCCCTTTCAAGCAGGCCAGATGGTTGGTTCTACCATAGGTCCGTCTTGTCTTCCTCTCTCATCCCTGCTTCCGCCTTCTCTGCCCTCCCAAGCGGGCCAGATGGTTGGTTCTACCATAGGTCTGTCTTGTCTTACACTCTTCTCCCTGCTTCGGCCTTCTCTCCCCCCAAACGGGCCAGATGGTTGGTTCTACCATAGGTCTGTCTTGTCTTACACTCTTCTCCCTGCTTCCGCCTTCTCTCCCCTCCCAAGCGTGCCAGATGGTTGGTTCTACCATAGGTCCGTCTTGTCATACACTCTTCTCCCTGTTTCTGCCTTCTCTCCTTCCCAAGCAGGCCAGATGGTTGGTTCTACCATAGGTCCGTCTTGTCTTACACTCTTCTGCCTGTTTCTGCCTTAGCTCTCCTCGGAAGCAGGCCAGATGGTTGGTTCTACCATAGGTCAGTCTTGTCTTACACTCTTCTCCCAGTTTCTGCCTTCTTTCCCTCCCAAGCAGGCACGATGGTTGGTTCTACCATAGGTCCGTCTTGTATTACACTCTTTTGCCTTATCTCCTCCAAATTGGGCCAGATGGTTGGTTCTACCATAGGTCCGTCTTGTCTTACACTCTTCTGCCTGTTTCTGCCTTATCTCTCCTCCTAAGCAGGCCAGATGGTTGGTTCTACCATAGGTCAGTCTTGTCTTACACTCTTCTCCCTGTTTCTGCCTTCTTTCCCGTCCCAATCGGGCAAGATGGTTGGTTCTACCATAGGTCCATCTTGTCTTACACTCTTCTCCCTGTTCTGCCTTCTCTCCATTTCAAGCAGGCCAGATGGTTGGTTCTACCATAGGTCCATCTTGTCTTCCTCTCTCATCCCTGTTTCTGCCTTATCTCTCCTCCCAAGCGGGCCAGATGGTTGGTTCTACCATAGGTCCGTCTTGTCTTACACTCTTCTCCCTGCTTCCGCCTTTTCTGCCCTCCCAATGGCCAGATGGTTGGTTCAACCATAGGTCCGTCTTGTCTTACAATCTTCTCCCTGCTTCCGCCTTCTCTGCCTTCCCAAGCGGGCCAGATGGTTGGTTCTACCATAGGTCTGTCTTGTCTTACACTCTTCTCCCTGTTTCTGCCTTCTCTCCCTCCCAAGTGTGCCAGATGGTTGGTTCTACCATAGGTCCGTCTTCTCTTCCTCTCTCATCCCTGTTTCTGCCTTCTCTCCTCCCAAGCGGACCAGATGGTTGGTTTTACCATAGGTCTGTCTTGTCTTACACTCTTCTCCCTGCTTCCGCCTTCTCTCCCCCAAGCGGGCCAGATGGTTGGTTCTACCATAGGTCTGTCTTGTCTTACACTCTTCTCCCAGTTTCTGCCTTCTTTCCCTCCCAAGCAGGCCAGATGGTTGGTTCTACCATAGGTCCCAGGGTTCCCTCTGGGCTTTCAAAAGTTGTCGCCACTTACTTTCGCCAAATTTAAAAAGTTGTCGCCACACTGGGGCTACATTTGGGCAATGAAGATCATGTTATTATAATACAAACAAAAACTGAGCATTTACAGTATGTTAAAGGAATTGATTTAATAACAGTAGTATTAATAATAACAACACATTTAACATTGTTAATTAAATAAAGGCACATTCAATCAGTTGTAACTCTTGTTGATTGACACCTTCTTAGCAGCCTGAATATGTTGCCACAGTTTTGGTGCTTCAGAAGCTTTATGGTATTCTGAAAATACAAAAAGGGAAATATAATATTAATATAATACTAATAATAATCAATGAATGTGAAGTATATAAATAATATAAATGTGTGCTAGCATATGATCTACTACATAGAGCCCTTAACACAACAGTCAAATAAAATAAGCATTTGTGTATATCAAATGTCAAATTGATTTCCATGTGATAAACTATGTTTACCTTTTTTTTAAGGTACATCCGGTAGTGGATGAATTGATAAGTGTTGAGGATATAAAGAGTTCACACAGCATAGATTGTGTGTTGGAAATCATATTGAAGGAAATGAAATTCTGATAAACAACTGTCTTTGTTTGGTTTTTGTTTGTTAGCTGGTGAATAATAGCGGTGGGAACGTTTGCATTTTGAATGAGTCTCAAAATAAGCAGCATCTAATGTTCACTTTCTAAAAGTCGTTTTACACTCTGAACTTGCCATTTTAACGAGTGAAACAGCAATATGTCACCGTTTAAATAGAACCAATAGATGTAAAATGTTTTACTATTTTCTATAATTACACCGATTTTTCTAAAAACAATCGATACTTACCTTTTTGATTGTCATTGTTGTCAATTTAACGGTCTTGAATCTGCTTCGAACACTGTGACAAACACTTCACATTTAAGCGCAAAGTCGGTATATTTCAATATTGCCTTATCTCTGAAGCAATAAAACTGCCGACCAATTAAGATAACTTGCAACAACACCCCAGATAATCGCAATTATCACCATAACATTCCACTTTGCGGTAGTCGGCAGTCAGCACCACGCTCCATTGATTACAGCTGTATCGCTTACACCATGGAAATCTATAGTATTACGACTGCCGTAAAGCGGCTGGGAAACACAGCGTCTTTTGTCATTTTAAGAAAATATGAACGCAGAAAAATGCCGATTTTTTTAAAATCGCCATTTACGAAATTTTGTCGCCATATTTTTTATTTTGTCGCAATTGGCGCCAATGGCGATCGACAGCGGGAACCCTGAGGTCCGTCTTGTCTTACACTCTTCTGCCTGTTTCTGCCTTATCTCCTCCATAGCGGGCCAGATGGTTGGTTCTACCATAGATCCGTCTTGTCTTACACTCTTCTGCCTGTTTCTGCCTTATCTCTCCTCCAAAGCAGGCCAGATGGTTGGTTCTACCATAGGTCAGTCTTGTCTTACACTCTTCTCCCTGTTTCTGCCTTCTTTCCCGTCCCAAGCGGGCCAGATGGTTGGTTCTACCATAGGTCTGTCTTGTCTTACACTCTTCTCCCTGTTCTGCCTTCTCTCCCTTTCAAGCGGGCCAGATGGTTGGTTCTACCATAGGTCCGTCTTGTCTTCCTCTCTCATCCCTATTTCTGCCTTATCTCTCCTCCTAAGCGGGCCAGATGGTTGGTTCTACCATAGGTCCGTTTTGTCTTGCAATCTTCTCCCTGCTTCCGCCATCTCTGCCCTCCCAAGCGGTCCAGATGGTTGGTTTAACCATAGGTCCGTCTTGTCTTACAATCTTATCCCTGCTTCTGCCTTCTCTGCCCTCCCAAGCGGGCCAGATGGTTGGTTCTACCATAGGTCTGTCTTGTCTTACACTCTTCTCCCTGTTTCTGCCTTCTCTCCCTCCCAAGCAGGCCAGATGGTTGGTTCTACCATAGGTCCGTCTTGTCTTACACTCTTATGCCTGTTTCTGCCTTATCTCCTCCAAAGCGGGCCAGATGGTTGGTTCTACCGTAGGTCCATCTTGTCTTACACTCTTCTTCCTGTTTCTGCCTTCTCCCCCCTCCCAAGCGGGCCAGATGGTTGGTTCTACCATAGGTCTGTCTTGTCTTACACTCTTCTCCCTGCTCTGCCTTCTCTCCCTTTCAAGCAGGCCAGATGGTTGGTTCTACCATAGGTCCGTCTTGTCTTCCTCTCTCATCCCTGCTTCCGCCTTCTCTGCCCTCCCAAGCGGGCCAGATGGTTGGTTCTACCATAGGTCTGTCTTGTCTTACACTCTTCTCCCTGCTTCCGCCTTCTCTCCCCCCAAGCGGGCCAGATGGTTGGTTCTACCATAGGTCTGTCTTGTCTTACACTCTTCTCCCTGCTTCTGCCTTCTCTCCCCTCCCAAGCGTGCCAGATGGTTGGTTCTACCATAGGTCCGTCTTGTCATACACTCTTCTCCCTGTTTCTGCCTTCTCTCCCTCCCAAGCAGGCCAGATGGTTGGTTCTACCATAGGTTTGGCTTGTCTTACACTCTTCTGCCTGTTTCTGCCTTATCTCTCCTCCGAAGCAGGCCAGATGGTTGGTTCTACCATAGGTCAGTCTTGTCTTACACTCTTCTCCCTGTTTCTGCCTTCTTTCCCCTCCCAAGCGGGCCAGATGGTTGGTTCTACCCTAGGTCTGTCTTGTCTTACACTCTTCTCCCTGTTCTGCCTTCTCTCCCTTTCAAGCAGGCCAGATGGTTGGTTCTACCATAGGTCCGTCTTTTCTTCCTCTCTCATCCCTGTTTCTGCCTTATCTCTCCTCCCAAGCGGGCCAGATGGTTGGTTCTACCATAGGTCCGTCTTGTCTTGCAATCTTCTTCCTGCTGACCGCCTTCTCTGCCCTCCCAACGGCCAGATGGTTGGTTCAACCATAGGTCCGTCTTGTCTTACAATCTTCTCCCTGCTTCCGCCTTCTCTGCCCTCCCAAGCGGGCCAGATGGTTGGTTCTGCCATAGGTTTGGCTTGTCTTACACTCTTCTCCCTGTTTCTGCCTTCTCTCCCTCCCAAGCAGGCCAGATGGTTGGTTCTACCATAGGTCCGTCTTGTCTAACACTCTTCTGCCTGTTTCTGCCTTCTCTCTCCTGCAAAGCGGGCCAGATGGTTGGTTCTACCAAATCTTACAATCTTCTCCCTGCTTCCGCCTTCCAACCGGATGGTATTTGGGTTGGCAAATCTCCATAAAAATATTATTATTTATTGCTTGTTTAAATTTATGTTCAAACCCAAATAACGTCGCTTGTGTGCATTTTTGTACTTTTTTGTAAAGACTTTGTGAAAAAGTTAATATAATTGACAGAAATAATTGTAACCAATATTGCTGTTAATGAGAATATCCTTATAGTGTAAAGTAAACACACCTTTCCACATGGAGAGGAAATCCAGGTTCAAATCCTGGTAGGGATCCCATATAAGCAGCAAATGGCCAAACAAACAGTCGTATGGGTAAAATCTAAAGGGTCAAAATAGTAACAAGTAAAAAAAGTTAAATATAAAACAGTTTCAAGTATTCAAGCCACCAATCAAAATGACCTTAAAGGTCGAGCAGTTTAAAGCTCAACTAAATGTTTAAATCTCAACTAAATGTTGATATGGCTGCTTAGATGCATAGAGCTCGCAATAAGGAAGCGGAAGTTGCTTGTTTGCACGATTTTAAAATGTTTCACTTAAATACACACGGATAAGATCGGCTAACTTTAGCATTACAATCTTGTGAACTGCGTGCTCAGACTGATCGTCAAGTTTAACAATACCAAGGCAAGACAATGCGAGAAACTCTTTTGGCAAGGACATTTACATTGAGCTACAGGTCTAAACAGTTCTTTGAAGCCAGATCAATCAAACGTGAGGGCGACTCTGTCGACCTGGGTGATGGGTGGAAATCTCTATAGGGTTATAAGCGAACATTCCTCATCAAAGATACCAATGTCTTAGCTGCCATCCTTAAATGGCAATCTTCCATCGAATAAATTTGCAACTGTTCCATGAACAATTCATAATGAGTGTGCTTCTTTTTGTCTCGTGTATCGCCAAAAGAGACTTCAGTAAATATTTAAACCAGTTTGACATTATATTCCTAAGTGAAACATGGACTCATAAAAACAGTGACATTGACTTACAAGGCTATAAATTATTTCACTCGTACAGAAAATACCAAAATCGACGTGCGAAACGTAGCAGTTAAGGAATTTTAGTTTATATCAAAACAAGAGCTGTCAGAGGACAGTATAACGTAAGCCATCATGGAGAGAGGGGGGGTATAATGTGGGTGTGTGATCATTTAATAGATGATCTTTCAAAAATAAGAAAACATTTTAATTTTTTTAATTTTTTTTTAGGGGGGGGGGGTTGGGTGGTTTTGATATAATGTGTGTGTGATCATTTAATAGATGATCTTTCAAACAAAAGAAAAATAAAAAAAAATTGGGGGGGGTGGGGGGTTCCTTGGGGGTGGGCGTGGGGGATGGTTTGGGCGGAGTGCATTGTGGTATGTAGGGTAAGTGTTGTTTTGTCAAACTTAAACATAGATTTATCATTAATATGTATATTCTACGTATAAAAGGGGCCATAATTCTGTCAAAATTCTTGATACAGTTGTCTGCTCTTGTTTATTAGTTGGGGTCATGTTGGTAAACAAGTATGCAAAATATGAAAGCAATATGTCCAGGGACACAGGAAATATTTGGGGTAGTACGCAAACTTTAACATAGATTTATCAATAATATGCATATTCTAAGTATAAAAGGGGCAATAATTATGTCAAAATGCTTGATACAGTTGTCTGCTCTGGTTTATAGGTTGGAGTCATGATTGTTAACAAGTATGCAAAATATGAAAGCAATATGTCAAGGACATAGGAAATATTTGGGGTAGTACGCAAACTTTAACATAGATTTATCAAGTATAAAATGGGCCATAATTCTGTCAAAATGCTTGGTACAGTTGTCTGCACTTGTTTATAGGTTGGGGTCATGATGGTAAACAAGTTTGCAAAATATGAAAGCAATATGTCAAAGGACATTGAAAATATTTGGGGTAGTACGCAAACTTTAACATTTGCACACAAACGGACACGGGAACGGGAACGGACACGGCAACGCCGATGCCGGGGTGAGTAGGATAGCTCCACTATATATATATATCATGTATAATAATCGAGCTAAAATAATATTGTTAAGTCTGTTAAGCTAGTAAAAAACGATCACGATTGTTTACTATGCGTTAAGTTAGATAAGACGTTTTTTTCCAGAATGCAGAAGATATGTATATTGTATCTACCTATATTGTACCAGAATATTCACCTTTTCACGATATGGTCAATGCAGTTGCATTTTTCCAATTAGATAACGATATATGTAGTAATGTTTTATATTTCATAACAGTTCATGCCAAACATAAATTATTTATCAAATAACCATTTAGAATAAAAACAAACACATTTGTTTAGGTGTCATCACCAGCAGGGTATTTTATTCAATGGGGCGTTCTACACATAAATGCAAATTGCAATGCTACGGACAACCGTATGTCTGCAAATTGCAACAGAGATCAAACTCAATGGCACCGCTTTAATAAAGAGTCGAGACGTAAGTAAATGTGGCGACATCCTTCCAATATATATATATAGGAACTGAAACGATACTTAATCAATTGTATAGGACAAGTTGTTACACTTATTATAAAACCGGCATAAATGTAACATGCGAATAGTGCAATATTATTTAACAACTCAGGCGGTAAGCATAAACTCAAAATCACTCAAGAGCACAATTTAACTACACCATTCAAAAGCGCAAGCCCATGGACACCATGTCCCGAACAACCCACCCGCCCACCCCGATGCCCAATGCGCACACAGGACACCCCAACGCCCATCAACCACGCCAATCGCAAAAATTGAACACAGTGGAACATGAGCTTGTAAAAACCAGCTTCGATATTTGCAAGATTGATCCACCACCACCAATCAAGAGAAGTGCACATGACTTTATGTACAACCCAAACAAAAAACTGGTAATAATGAACGAGTCAGGTTTAACAGCGAGCGGGATACGCAACCCTACTGTCATTTTTCTTTTTCTTTCTTTTGTTTTCCTTTTAATGGCAGGGGGACGTATGAGGACCCATGGCTCAAGACCGGTGTCTAGGTGTCTTCATCACCTCCTGAAACCAGTCTTAATGTTAAGAGAAATCTGCACATAATCAGATATAACTATATCGTAAACATTTGAACTATTCTTTAAAAAAAACATGTACACAGAGCTGAGAAAAATTGAGTATAACACGTATACTCGTTAATGTCCGAAACAAATGCCCGTCTCTAGCTCAAGTCATCTGTCTGCTCTCATAAAACTCACTGAAAACCATAAAACATAATAATAACCTTTAAACGTACAGAGCGTAAATAAATAAAACAATTTTAATTACGTCCACGCTCTACCCTGCTTGCCTGTCGAATGACCAAACCTACTAATATGTGCATGAGGAAATCTTGATTTCCGCACCATTGAACATGCACAACCTTCAAAACCTGTATAACCAGTTTATTCAATCTCACAACGATAATAAAAACATATTTCAAAACAAGGAATAGTATTAGCTTGAGATGATTTTAATGCGATGGTAAGGCCGAAATCGGACTTTGTATGCTATGATCGACATGTATCTCAATCAACAGATGACGAAATTGATCATTACATTCCTCGAGTATCTAATGATAATAGAACTAACGCATTTAGCGATAGATTACTGGAGTTATGAAAAGCTCGTGATTAACGAAGATGTAATGGTCGAATAGGGAGCGATGCGAGTGTTGGTAAATTCACGTGTTTCACGCATAATGGCGAAAGCGTTGTAGATTATTTGTTAACAAGTTACAATTATTTTGACCATATAAGGAATTTCTGCGTTCAATATTTAACCGAATTTTCAAATCACGCACCACTTACATTTGATTTAAAAACGAATGCAAAAAATTCAGGGGACCGTTTCAATAAACGTCGTAGTACACATTTACGATACGATACATTTTTCAAAGACGCATAATTGCTTCAGTCAATATCATATGATAATAATTTTTCAGTACTTTATTAGTTGCATTGGCATCTCTAACGACGTATACATCATGGCGAGTTAGTTCGTCTACTTATTTCGATTACAAAATTCTCTCGTAAGCTAAAATTGTCGTACGATCGTTTATGAAACGGCCCCCTGCTCATAATATAAACGGTGAAAGTTATTACATTAAATAGGATAATATGTGTAGTTATGCCACGACCTATATCAATGCAAAGAAAATAACTTAGATACGGATTAAATGGTCGACCAATTCACAGTGCTTTTACATAATAACGGAATTAAATACTTTAAGAAGACTAAACAATAAATACTCACAGTTTTCAAACACAAGTATACATATATATATATATAATATCAGGCATTTCCCCAGGCGGTTTTAGCACAGCGGGCCCGCCGTGCCTGGACTTCAAAATCCATTTCGCCGCGGCGCTTGATTTTCCGATCATGATGCCGAAACGCCTAAATGTTTACATTCCCTTGTAATTTCTGATCCGTCTGTATTCGGCCAACGACCAATCCGTATAAGCTGTGTGTGCAAAGGCTTAGATAAGAGGCGAGCACGATTTACGGGTCGTTTATAGGTGTCAACTATGGTGTTTGCCCCCTAATAATGGTCGATAATGATCGATTATTACTGGTGCACATGGCTTAAGAGCAATTAAAGGTATGCGCGATTTTGTTGATGTTTTATTTTAGTTGCAAACAACTATTTCAGCGGTGTTTCAAGAATAGTCACTGTTGTTTGTTGCGGTAGTGTGTACCATAATAACAGAACAGAAATTGTGTTTTATTATGACTTGCAGTATAATAAAACAAACAAAGCATGATTAAGATGATTCATGTCACGTTAATCATATAATTTTTGTAAAATACGGTATACATTTAAGCGTAATTGAAGTTATATTTACGGTTAATTGAAGTCAACTCTCATTTGATTGCTCCCTAAAACTTAAATGTTTTCACACTATTTCAAACGCGACTAAAATTAACAGCACTAACATTTAATGCATTCACATCAAATAGTTTATTCGATATTTTCGGAATACGATATATATCTGCAACAAAGTTATCTTTAGTTTGTGGGCACGCCAGAATGCTACGATCTAAGATACGACCAGTCCCTGTGCCTGGAAAATCTGCAGTTACCCATTTCATTGTCAGTACTACTAATAATCGTGTCTGTCAGAGAGTGCAATAAGTGAAAGTTTCCAGGACGTTTAAATGATTCTCTAACCTCTGACCCACCAAACAAGCGACTCAAACAGCGAGCCAGTGGGTTCGACAGTAGTTGGACGCAATATTGTCCATGGGTAACACATTTTGAAGGAGGTTAGAATATCTTTACTTTTTTATAAGTTTGTAGTGAAAGCAACACTAAATGAAATCGCAAGTGAATAATAATTGAAAACAGACAGATATTGTGTTGCATCAATTATAAGACTCTACAGATGATAACATTTCAATATGAATGTCACTTTATAAACATATAATATACTATTAAATAAAACAGTTGTACGTATGATGTGCTCTTTGTGTATTCGTCACATGTGCAGATCAGTACGTTCTAGATGAAGCAGTCGGTACTGCTCCGTGGGTACTTGACTAGACTGTCAAGAATATAAAAACACACGGAAAAAAGCTTTTTGCTGAAATATCTCATTGTGTTAAATCGAAGAGATTTAAAATTCTAATTTCAGTGTAATTTGACAAATTGTGTGTATTTTAAACTGCGAGAGGGCATCAGCACAATAAAAAGGGTAATAACAGAAAATCGTGCTCTCCCGAAGTCTGATATCCTCAATGTTCTGGTGATGGTCATCATTGAAGGACCTGCCAATGAGGCAGTGGACTTCGGAAGAATGGTGGATGCCTGGCAACAGGAGTAGCCTCGGAGAACAGTTCTTCCAAGTTAACATTTTATATATGTATACGTGTGGTAAAATATGTAATTGTCGTTGTGGGTTTTTTTGCAATAATTTTGTAGTGCGTTCTAATGCCTACTGTTATTTTTCTTGTTATTTCATATTATAAAATATGACTTAAATAAAATAAATTGTGGAAAAATAAATAAACAATAAAATAAATAGTAGTGTTTAAATAACTCAAAAGTAGTGTGTATTTTATAAAAGAACATGTAGAGAAGTGGTTAAATAGCTCCAAAGTATTGTACATTGTGATTAAGAAAAAAATAGAAAATAAATAAAACATTGAAAGCGAAATGGGCACCCTTCCGTACCAACCCCCATTCCGCGATGTCATGCCGCTGTGACTGACCAAATTCCTGGGGAAATGCCTGATATATTTTATATATATATATATAGTGAGAAGTTAAACAGGTACAACTTGTATAAAGATGGCCATACTAGATATGATATGCTTATAGCGAAAAAAGATATAAGTATCAGTGCAGACAATATAAGCGAAATTTTCACAGGAATCAATATCTTAAAATGAAATGCGACTTAAAAAAACAAAAGAATTTTGGAAACTTTAAAAAAGAAACCATTTAATAATGGGGGTGATAATATTGACATAGATGCCTTTTTGAACATTTTAAAAATGTATCTTTTTTAAATGGAAGTGATGAAGAAGAAGATATTAACGAATACGTAACACGTCGCAATACAGATAACATGACGTCAGAGAAATTTGAAGATTTGGATAGTTTATTTGCAAAGGAAGAACTACGAAAGGCAATACAATTATTGAGAATAAATAAATCTCATCCAATTGATAATATTAAATACAAATATTTTAAGGCGGGAAAGGATGTCCTTGATACACCACTGGAAATATTATTCAATTATATCCTTGAAAAAGTCATTTCACAAATCCTAATCAAAGGGAGTAATTATACATATTTTCAAAAAAGGAGACTAATTCGACCCTTACAATTATAGAGGCATAACGTTAGCGAGCTGTTTCGCCAAATTGCTTACAGTCTTAATAAACGAACGGCTTAAAAAAATGGGCTATTTTAAACAATACGCTCACAAACGCTCAGTTCGGATTCGAAACTAATTATAACACTGTGGATGCTATTTTTCTACCGAAGGCTTTTATAGATAAACAACTTAGTACTAAAGAGAAACTATACTGTTGCTATAATGACCTTATGTAATGTTATGATTCAATATATCGAAACGGACTATGGTACAAGCTTAATAAAGCCACACACCTTATTTGGAATAGTAAATTAAAGCATAAATAAGAAAATATTTGATCTATGCCAACTAGAATATATCTCGTGGTTACAAGGTAGAAATCCGGCTTTTCTGCGCTTAACAACTTACAAATAATCGTGTTTGTCGAAAGGGACGTATACGTCTAGAAATCCTACTTTCGGTTTTAAAAGCGGTACCGTTTGAAAATAATAAATTACTTGCTAACTAGGCTATAGATTTAATTTTATCTTAGCCAATAAGAATATATATGGTGGTGAGAAGGTAGAAATCCGTCTTTTTGCGCTTTAAAACTTAAAACTAATCGCGTTTTTCGAAATGAACGTACACATGTATATGTAAAGAAATCCTACTTTCGGTTTTAAAAGCTTTTTGGAAAAAAAACTTGCAAACTAGGCTTAAGATTTACTGACAATTTTGCACACTTTCAAATTGCATCTATATGTATTGATAAACGTGTATTTTATTTCAAGGTGTGTGGCTTTAAGAGCGGAATAAACGGTAGATTGTTAAAAGTTATTCGGCTATGTATGATTAAGTGAAATAATGTGTATGACATATGGGGACGTTGTTGGATTTCTTTAATTGTGAAGTTGGATTATTGCAAGGGGAGACAATTTCACCTATACTATTTTCTCTTTTCGCTAACGACATCGATCTATTTTAAGTAATAACAATGAAAACATGATTACGTTAGATCAGCTATCTATTTATTTGTTATTGTTTGCAGATGATGCTGTAATTTTTTCTGAAACACTAAAAGGATTGCAAAAATCTTTAGATAATCTATACGAATATTGTGAACGATGAAAGTTGAAAGTCAATTTAGAATAAAACAAAAGTAGTCATATATAAAAAAAGGGAGGAAATAATTCACAGAACGAGCCAATTTTTTATAACAATGAGCAAATAGAAATGGTTCAATCATTTTACTATCTCGGAATTGTACTATCAAGTGGTGGGTCATTTATACAAACTACTCAAACTTTATCCGATAAAGGCTTAAAGGCTATGGGGTCGCTTTCTGCAATCACCAAAGACATGAATGTTCCTATTACAATAATGTTAAATGTGTTCGATTCTTATGTTACTTCAAGTCTGTGTTATGCGTGTGAGGTTTAAATCTCAGTCAGCATGAGAGGTAGATGCGCGCAACGAAAGGCAGGGACGCAGAAAAAGCCGAGGTCGGTAAGCCCAGATGTCAACAGGCTTAACGAAGGGGAAAAAGGTAAAAAAAAGTTATCGATTTTTAGCAACTGCTTAGAGAGGCCGAGAACATGCCGAATGGTTCAAGCACCGATATCGTTCCATGTGAACCCCTTCATGTTAGTGTACCCACTTTTCGTTTGCAGCAACCGAGCCAGTCCATAATGCCCGCCGCGTTGAACATCACAACAGCGAGCGCGGCCATGCCAAACATCCGGATAGTTTCGGATGACGTAGCGGCCCACATACCCGATCAGTTAAAACAACAAATCTGGTGGGGTGAATTTGTCAATTATGCATTATTGTTTAAAGTGTCCGTAGAGCTCCAAGGTCATCTGTCAGGGGCAACACTTTCAGTTTCAGCGGACAGATGCCTGGTGGCGAAACAGAAAGAATGCAAAGCCACGATTGGTTCAATCGAGAAATGGTCAGACGCATTCATTATCGTCATGTCTGTGTATTTATCGTTTGATCATAACAGATCAAAAACACAAGAATCGCTGAAATATGTTTGGACAATAAGAGAGGCCGCGTACCGCCAAGGTGGGTCGGCTTGGCGCACCTATGACGAGCAGTTCAGGCTCCGTCAGGGCATCTTACCCTCACCCTGGTCGGAAATAAATAATGACCTTTGGTGGCGCTGTATGTTTGTTCAACCTGGAAACGCGCGCACATCGGGAACGTTTCTACGCCCCTCACGCGACCAGTACACGTGTAATTATTTTAACCAGGGAAGTTGCCGCCTGGTAAACTGCCGTTTTCCTCACAATTGCTCGCGTTGTCGGGGTAACTATCCAGCAATAAACTGTCAACGCGTAGCGGAAGCCTCGAGAGTCGCCCAGCGCGTAAACACACCGAGGTTTGATGCTCCCTTTCGTGGCAGAAATAACCCTAATTCCCACAGGTTCGGGCAGCGTCGATTCGAACAAACCCGAGGCAATTTGAGTCGATACACGCAGTAACTGTCAAAACAAAATCAATATAGACATCGCTCCGTCGCCGATTAAATTAGACGCTTTACAAACATTTCTACGAGGCTATGATAATGCGGAAACAGTTTCTTTTTTATGGTTTCAAATACGGATTTTCACTTCAATATCACGGGCCGCGATAAACACGCGTCGCAAAAAAATTAAAATGGGCTTACGAACACCCAGAGGTAATTTCGGAAAAAAATTCGAAAGAACTGTTGGAGGGGCGAGTTGCAGGCCCTTTCTCTTCACAACCGTTCAGCGAATTCATAGTATCGAGTATAGAGTAATATTACGTAATGACTTAAATATAAATGATTATGATTTATCACAAAAAATTCAATGGCTTTCTTTTGAAAACAGATGTAAATATTTCACATGTATAATTATTTACAAATCTTATCATAATTTAACGCCCACATATATTGACGACTTGATAAAACTGGTGAAAAACAATAATTTAAGATCGATATCAAACAATGATTTGACGCATAAAACACCTCACTTAAACCTTTAAAAAAAGTCGTTCGGTTACTCTGGTATGGAAATATGGAACCACATCTCTCACTCTCACCACTTTCAAACAAAGGCTTAAGAAATATTTCCTCTTTGAGACGCAAAATGAGTCTCACGCGTAGTAACATTTTTCTGTTTTCCTCTTATTCAAAAGTCAAATACTCCTCCATAAGTGTCTTAATGATTACTGTAGATTTAATTTCTGCAAACAAATATACATATTGCTTTTTCAAACTATTTATATAGCAAGGAGGTGCAGGCTATTCTTCATAACAGTTGTGTAATTTCATATCCTATTATGAACAACACTGGTCATGAATATGGTTTTCTGTAGTTATATTATTTGTGTATATTAGCCACTTCTATCAATCGTAAACTATCTCAAGAATAATGTATTCCACGTTTTTAAACTCTGACTTTGTACAATAATGTACGCGGCTGTTTTTGTTAACTTTTTGTTATTGCTATTGGTCGTGTTAATTAAGATATGGTAATTGTATAAGTGTGTGTGTGTGTGTGTGTTGTGTGTGTGTGTGTGTGTGTGTGTGTGTGTGTGTGTGTGTGTGTGTGTGTGTGTGTGTGTGTGTGTGTGTGTGTGTGTGTGTGTGTGTGTGTGTGTGTGTGTGTGTGTGTGTGTGTGTGTGTGTGTGTGTGTGTGTGTGTGTGTGTGTGTGTGTGTGTGTGTGTGTGTGTTGTGTGTGTGTGTGTGTGTGTGTGTGTGTGTGTGTGTGTGTGTGTTGTGTGTGTGTGTGTGTGTGTGTGTGTGTGTGTGTGTGTTGTGTGTGTGTGTGTGTGTGTGTGTGTGTGTGTGTGTGTGTGTGGTCGGTGTGTCGGTGTGTGTGTGTTCGGTGTGTGTGTGTCGGTGTGTGTGTGTAGGTGTGTGTGTGTCGGTGTGTGTGTGTGTGTGTGTCGGTGTGTGTGTGTGTAGGTGTGTTGTATAGGTGTGTGTGTGTGTGTATCGGTGTGTGTGTGTATAGGTGTGTGTGTGTGTGTGTCGGTGTGTGTGTGTGTGTGTGTAGGTGTGTGTGTATAGGTGTGTGTGTGTGTGTATCGGTGTGTGTGTATAGTGTGTGTGTGTGTATAGGTGTATAGGTGTGTGTGTGTGTGTGTGTATAGGTGTGTGCGTGCGCGCGTGTGTGTGTGCGTGCGTGCGTTAGAGTGAGTGCATATGGGAAAATGTAATCAACAATACATTTATATTCTTAAATACTTTCTGTTAATAAATATTTTTTCCTTGAGACCATTTCCATATTGGAAGAGAAATTAATAATATAAGAGAAGTCATATAATATACTTGCTTTTTATGACACTCCTATTACACTGTTACAGTACTCTTATGTCTGTCAAAGTCTACATATTTGCATTATAATGTAGAAATGCATTATACATACCATAGTTATTTGAAGGCCTCATTGAAAATAAGATTGCCATTGTTAAACTGTTTGCATGACTTTGTATCAATGTGTTGTCTTAATGAGTTACCTTCGGAAAATAAAGAGATTATTTTTATTATTATTTATATGTTATTATTATATTATATATCGCCAATAGGTCTAGTTCCAAAAAGGACCCGGGGAGTACCGCATGATACATCATCTGTCTTACCCTGAAGGGGAATCCGTCAATGACTTTATAGACCCAGCTATGACATCGGTACAGTACACACGTTTTGATAAAGCTGTTGAGTTCATACAACTTCTCGGTAAAAATTGTTTCTTTTTTAAAATGGACATCAAAAATGATTTCAAGATCATACCAATCAAGCCTGAAGATTTTCAGATAGTGGGGTTCCAATTTAACGGATCGTACTATTTTGATAAAACATTACCTTTCGGTGCATCAATTAGTTGTGCTACTTTCTAACGTTTTAGTACTTTTGTAGAACACTGCGTCGTTTCCCGAGTGAACTCGGGACTGCTAATTCACTATCTTGATGATATCTTTGTGGATAATAAGTCTCGCTCACTGTGCGGCGTTTGATGTCCGTCTTTTTCAAGGTTATGGTCGTTTGATGTCCGTCTTTTTCAAGGTTATGGTCGAACTAGGAGTCCCGGTGTCAGTTAAAACAAGAAATATCTTTAAAAAAGATATACGGCGTTGATTGTGGTCAATGTTTATGAACGATCAAAAGTTATCTCTATGAGATAAAAAGTAGCGGATGCCTTTTTTCTGCGCAGTTCTTAGCTACATCACAAGCAAATCAATTACGGGGTGTTGCGCCAGATTTCGTGGCTTATTTTGCTTTATGTGATATTATTACTCAGATATCTATATTTACAGAATAGAAAAACATAAGAAACATGAAAATAAACGAGTGCATATAGGTCAGCCGGCAATACTCGAATCTTATTTAATTGCATAATTATAGTATAGTGAATTATTGTGCTCATGCTTAATAAACTGGTCTAAATGGATAAATATTTCTAATTAATTTTATCAAAATTGGTCCTTATCATGCAAATGTTGAAACCATATTAAAAATCGATGATTGACATACCACAATAATATCGCCGAATATCTTTATTTAGTATCTTTCTGATCAAAACAGACTTCAAGTGCACAAAGTTTACAAGACGGCGTTTATATAAAGATTTCTGCAACTGACCGCAAACTGACCTTGATACCTTGCGGATTGGAATGCAATGCATTACAGTTAGGTAACAATTCTGCTGCTGAAACGACGGCTTGTTTATTCCTTAATGAAAAGATCGCAACCCCTTCTGCGAACTCCGGTGATGAACTGTATATAAACTCTGACTTTCACACACTGACCGCGAATTGACCCGAAACCTCGCGGGTTGAAATGCAATGCAAGTAAGTACTAAATATGAGAATATAGCCTTAAGTATAAACGCTTTTGCGCTGGTAATTCTCTGAAAATAAAAGGTGAACGCACAAACTGTATTTATCTCGAAAATTGATTGTAAAACTGTTCTATCTATTGAGCCTTTTCATTAGAGATAGAATTGTTTCATGCAGTAAAACAGTGTTACAAAGACGCGGATATGTTTCCAATGTTCTGGTGTTATACTCAAATCAGCCAATGGAATAAATGAAGTGTATTCATTCGTACCTAGCCGCGGGAAATTTTATTTGAATATTATTGGACACTTACAAAGGTCAAGTCAGGGTGAAAAGCTGGCTTAATACAGCTTACGCCGAAAAAACGGAAGGTCCAACGATGGCTCTAACATTCTTAGGCTTGGAGTTAGATAGCGAATAAATAAGTCCGCATGCCAATGGCAAATATACATCAGGCGAGATATTAAGCTAGACTTGCGCATGTGGTTGCAGTTTTTAGCTCCACTGGCCAGAGGCCAGCGGGGCTTATGTCATGGTCCTGTGTCCGTCGTGCGTGCGTCCGTGCGTGCGTGCGTGCGTTAACTTTTCCTTAAAACATCTTCTCTTAAACTACTGGCCCAATTCTGATGAAATTTCACAGGAATGTTTCTGGGGTGAACCTTTTTCAAATGTGTTCAAATTATGCCCCTGGGGTCAAATTTGACCCTGCCCTGGGGTCACAAATATGAAAATTTGCTTATATAAGGCCTATTTGTGAAAACTTTCAAAATCTTCTCGTCCATAACCATTGGGCCTAGGACTATCAAATTTGGTATGTAGAGACATCTAATAGTCCTCTACCAAATTTCTTGAAATTATGCCCCTGGGGTCAAATTTGACCCTGCCCAGGGGGTAACAAAATTGAACATATGCTTATATAAGGCCTATTTTGTGAAAACTTTCAAAATCTTCTTGCCCATAACCATTGGGCCTAGGGCTATCAAATTTGGTATGTAGAGACATCTAATAGTCCTCTACCAAATTTCTTCAAGTTATGGCCCTGGGGTCAAATTTGACCCTGCCCCGTGGGTCACAAAATTAAACACATGCTTATATAAGGCCTATTTTGTGAAAACTTTCAAAATCTCCTCATTCATAACCATTGAGCCAAGGGCTATCAAATTTGGTATGTAGAGACATCTAATAGTCCTCTACCAAATTTCTTCAAATTATGCCCCTGGGGTCAAATTTGGCCCTGCCCCGGGGGTCACAAAATTGAACATATGCTTATATAAGGCCTATTTTGTGAAAACTTTAAAAAATCTTCTTGTCCATAAACATTGGGCCTATGGCTACCAAATTTGGTATGTAGTGAAATCTAATAGTTCTCTACCAAGTTTGTTCAAATTATGCCCCTGGGGTCAAATTTGACCCTGCCCCAGGGGATCAAAAAAATGGAACATATGCTTATATAATGCCTATTTTGTGAAAACTTCAAAAATCTTTCTGTCCATAACCATCCAGCCTAGGGCTATCAAATTTTGTATGTAGTGACATCTTATAGTCCTCTACCAAATTTGTTCAAATTTTATCCCTGGGGTCAAATTTGAACCTGCCCGGGGGTCACAAAATTGAACATATGCTTATATATTGACTATTTTGTGAAAACTTAAAAAAAATCTTTTCCATAACCATTAGACCTAGGGCTACACAATTTGGTATGTAGTGACATTGTATAGTCCCCCACTTAGTTTGTTCAAATTATGCCCCAGGAGTCAAATTTGACCCTGCCCTGGGGGCCACAAAATCGAATATATGCTTATATAGTGCCTATTTTGTGGAAACTTTAAAAATTATCTTGTCCTTAACCATAAGACATAGGGCTACCAAATTTGGTATGTAGTGACATCTAACAGTTCTCTACCAAGTTTGTTCAAATTATGCCCCCTGGGGTCAAATTTGGCCCTGCCCCGGGGGTCACAAAATTGAACATATGCTTATATAAGGCCTATTTTGTGAAAACTTTAAAAAATCTTCTTGTCCATAAACATTGGGCCTATGGCTACCAAATTTGGTATGTAGTGAAATCTAATAGTTCTCTACCAAGTTTGTTCAAATTATGCCCCTGGGGTCAAATTTGACCCTGCCCCAGGGGATCAAAAAAATGGAACATATGCTTACATAATGCCTATTTTGTGAAAACTTCAAAAATCTTTCTGTCCATAACCATCCAGCCTAGGGCTATCAAATTTTGTATGTAGTGACATCTTATAGTCCTCTACCAAATTTGTTCAAATTTTATCCCTGGGGTCAAATTTGAACCTGCCCGGGGGTCACAAAATTGAACATATGCTTATATATTGACTATTTTGTGAAAACTTAAAAAAATCTTTTCCATAACCATTAGACCTAGGGCTACACAATTTGGTATGTAGTGACATTGTATAGTCCCCCACTTAGTTTGTTCAAATTATGCCCCAGGAGTCAAATTTGACCCTGCCCTGGGGGCCACAAAATCGAATATATGCTTATATAGTGCCTATTTTGTGGAAACTTTAAAAATTATCTTGTCCTTAACCATAAGACATAGGGCTACCAAATTTGGTATGTAGTGACATCTAACAGTTCTCTACCAAGTTTGTTCAAATTATGCCCCCTGGGGTCAAATTTGGCCCTGCCCGGGGGTCACAAACCTGAACATACGCTTATATGGGGCCTATTTTGTGTATCTTTAAAAATCTTCTTGTTGAAAACCATTCAGACTATGGCTACCAAATGTTCTTGTCCATAACCATTGGGCATAGGGCTACAAAATTTGGCATGTAGTGACATCTAATAAATCTCTACCAAATTTGGTCAAATAATGCCTCTGGGGTCAACTTTGACCCTGCCTTGGGGGTCACAAAATTGAATAAACACTTATAAAGCGCCTATTTTGTGAAATCTTTAAAAATCTTCTTGTTGAAAACCATTCAGACTATGGCTACCAAATTTGGAATGCAGTAACATCTTATAATCCTCTATCAAGTTTGTTCAAATTATGCCCTTTGGGTCAAATTTGACCCTGACCCGCGGGTCACAAAATTGAACATTATGTATGCTTATATCTTGCTCATTTTGTGATAACTTTTAAAATATTCTTGTCCTTAAATCTAGGACCTAGGGCTACCATATTTTGTATGTACATGTAGTGAGATATAGTAGTCCTCTACAAAGTTTGCTCAAATTATGCCCCTGGGGTTAAATTTGACCAAGCCCAGGGGTCACAAAAGTGTACGTGTGCTTAAATAGGGCCTATATTTAAGTATTTGCACATGCAGAGAATATTTGTTTCAGCCTTTTTTCAGCAGTGGAGCGATACAGGGCCATTATGGCCCTCTTGTTTGCAAATTACAACGGGATATCAATGTTCCAAGATCAATTTTGGCTCTCAAATGGAGATGTCAATATTTTCACCGATAGCGCGGCGGGGGTGTGGCTCGGTTTTGGTATTTATTTTGAGTCGCACTGGTGCGCAGCTAGGTGGCCAGTAGACTGGCACACAGACGGACATACCAGCGACATAACGATCTTAGAGCTGTTCTTGATATTGGTTTCAATTGCTATCTGGGGATATATGATACAAAACAAAAAGATTCATTTCAACTGCGACAATGCCGCTGTTGTAGGTGTACTTAACTCATGGTCTTCGAAATCGGAAAAAGTTATGACATCGTTGCGCCCCCTTACACTCAAATGTTTGGAATTTAATATTTTCATCTGAGCATCCCACGTTCCAGGTACAAAGAACACAATATGTGACGCACTATCTCGATTTCAGATGGCAAAATTCAGAAACTTGGCACCGGAAGCAGACGAGGAACCACAGAGGGTACCCGAGTACCTCTGGAATATCTTCAAGACAGAGCATTCTCTTTAATGCGAAAGTCGATACCACAAAACACTAGCGCAGCATACGAAACCGGTGTAAATACCTTAAATGCATTTTGCGATCTTTACCATATATGCCAAATGCGACCAGTACTTGAACAGGTTATCTTATGGTTCATAGCATACTGTTTCGAGAAAGGCTTAGCGACCCGCACGGTCAAAACTTACTTGGCCGGAATTAACTTTTGGCAACAAGTACAGGCCACAAATCGTTTTCAAAAGAATTAAGGCTAAGTAAGGTTATAGAAGGCTATTCGCGATCAATGGGTATAAACAAGGACAGAAGACGCCCGATCTCATCCGAAAACCTCGTCAAAATAATACAGCAATTGCCAAACGTATGCTATAACTCGTATTAGGCAACTCTATTTGCTGCAATATTTTCCCTCGCCTATTTTGGGCTATTTCGTATAAGCGAGTTGGTATCACCTAAACGACCAGAAATGTACAGTGGAAACCCTCTAAACCGGATCCTCTTTATACCGGAATCCTCTCTAAACCGGACAAATTGTCCGGTCCCATTTTTTTCCCTATAATACCATGCGTAAAATATCTTCTCGAGACCGGAATCTCCTCAATTTCGAATACCGGTCATTCTTTGGATCAAAATTGGGTCATTCCATACGTAATTGTACCCCGCTAAACCGCTCAGGGCCGGTTTATCGCACCTCCGACCTAGTGTCGAAAAGTTGTGAATAGCGGATTAAAGACGCGTGAAATTTATAAAGGTGGTCGAAAATTTGTAAACTGTAAAAATCGCAAACCATTGTATAGATACTTGCCCTGTGATGTATATATCGATCAATAGAGGTGATATTACTGATTATAATTACTGATAGCAAACATAGAGTTCTTTAGTGTGTTTTGTTGTTGATGTAGGAAGCCGTGTTAAATTTTTATAATCTTAATGCTATTATATTTTGTGTAGTTTATTACAAATTTTAATTTAGTGTCATATGAAATGGTGATTTGCAGACTTTTTGAAGCAGTTGCATAAAGTTATTCATTTAGATTTTCAAATTGGTTATTAAGATAACTAAGACTAAAAATGTCCGAGCCTCCTTCTAAGCGAATGCGCGTGGAATTGTCTCTAGAAGACAAAATCAAATTGATAAAAGAATCAGAGATGTTCCCTAAACCTAAACTCAAGATTTTGTCAGAGAAATATAGGGTAGGAAAGTCGACGATCAGGGATATCGTGCGAAAATAGTCTGCGTACATATCTCATTGGGAAAACTCTTTACCAAACAAAAGTCGGTTTAACAATGAAATGAAATTTAGAAACATCAACGAACTTGTATGGGACTGGTTCTGTATTGTAAGGGCTAAGTCATCTCTGGCCCGATCATACAGGAACAGACACGGAGCTTTGATAAGGAACTAGGAATTAGTGACTTTAAAGCGTCTAATGGGTGGCTGTGTGGTTGGAAGATGTTTTTCAGTGTAAAAAGGAACTAAATTCTCCTAAAAAATGCATACATGTGTAAAATTGTTTGTTTTTCAGGTTGGACTGTTTGTTTTATGTTGTGAATGATATTGCTTTCGAATCAATAGATTAAGTGACATGTGTTGTTCTTATTTGATGCAGTATCAATAAATGTTATATGTAAATAAACTATTAAATTTTGCTAAAAGTGTTTTTTCCATATCAGCTATGTAATAGAGCTTCTGAAAGTAAAATAGACAATGTCCCCTCTAAACCGAAATCCTCTCTAAACCGGAATTTCCTCTTGGTCCCGGGGATGTCCGGTTTTGAGGGGTTCCACTGTATAACCAAATCAGAACGTTCGACGTTGAATTGTCGTTAGACCAGTCATACATCTCAATCCGCATCGCCAAGTCAAAAACGCTTCAACACAACGCGGCGGTCACACTCAAACTTCCAAAATCGGAGGAATCAATATGTCCTGTCCAGAGAATGCGCGATATCTGGCAATGTCACCGGTAGGTCCTGCAGCATTTTGCCATATGGGGGGTATGCCAGTTACAAGACAGCAGGTTAACGCGGTACTAGCATAATGCCTCGGCCGCACTGAATTCGGCAACGCTTTTTTAACACACATAGCTTTAGAATTGGGCGCGCAACGGATCTGTCAAGGAATTCCTCTTGAAGTCATCGCGAAACTTGTGAAATGGACATCAGACACATACAAAACGTAACATTAGACCATAACCCTTAAAATGTATTTAGGGCACAGCAACTAACAGCTGTGACTTCACTAGTGATCCATCCCAGACGGCCGCGCCTATAACGAGCTGTCAAAACCGGTATAAAACGCAGAAAGGTAACTCTGCAGTTCATGTTACAGTTTCTGTACTTTGAATTCAGGGATTGGCTCCCTTTCATTTCACTATGAGTGAATGAGGATTCTTATGTTGATACTCTAGTCTCTTTCTTATAAATCGATACTTCCGAGTGGCAGCTTTTAGTAGTATGCTTATGCTTTATTGTATGTTGTGATTGTAGATATGCTGATGAGACTGTAATAAAGTAATAAACCTATATTCGCTTAATTGGACTACAACATTATGATTATACAGTAATATAATCGACACGTAAGAAGACTTGTATTTGGATATACATGCTTATATAGTTTTATGCAGTTACACTGTGAGACCTTATATATAACGAATACTAATATGAATTAACAATTGACCTTTGGTTTTTGTACACCCAAAATGTTATGCGTTCTTGGGGACAGTATTCCTCAGCGGGCAGGAGCAAGAGCCAAAGATTGGGGGATAGAGAACCTGCGACTGCCCACAAGCATCGCATGGTGGGGAATTGGCGGCCTGACATGGTCAACATTACGGAGGTCAATAGAAGCCAATGTGTTACTTTCCACACCGCAAAAGGTATTGGTATTGCACCTGGGCGGAAATGATCTGTGCACCGACTCATGTACAAAGGTAGGAAATAATATAAAGAGAGAAATTAAATATTTAACGACAGCTTTCACATACACAGCAATAATCTGGGTGGAGATTATTGACCGGATAAATTGGCTCTCCTTCCACCACAGGAAAACTATTACGTCACAACGTCGCCGTGTAAACAGGTTTGATCGAGTGTGTGTGCAGTGGGCAAGCCGCAGCACCAGTATCACTGTGGACATTGATGCAAACACCCCGGATGTGGTGCACTTGTCACCAATGGGCACCAGTGTCACCAGTGGGGTTGGAGTTCTATCTGGACACTCTGCGGGATGCCATTATGCAATTTTTACAACCCACAATGTGTAGGCCATAATCATTGTAAACATTGCAATTTGTATCGACCAAGTGGCTAGTACGGGTGTGCTATCAGAATTTTTGGGAATAAATTGTTTCAATTTATTTGTGGCGTAAAAGTCTGTGAGTACAGGTTGATGAATTTCTCAGTTCCACTCATTTTGGTTAATAAGTATTAATTTATTAATAAACAAGAATATTCTAGGGGTTTTGAGTTCTCCGCTGCCATTGCTTGAGGCTCCTTTGGGACAACACTGCAATGACGCAGTGGGCTCACAACCCATCTCTTAACGTAAACATTATAGCAAAATGCTAACTGCACGTGGCGAGGTTTGGTTTGTTGGTTGCTTGGTTGGTTTGTAACCCAGACTAACAGGGGTCAGGTAGATTAGATCTTCCCGGCACTACACCCTAACGTTATCGATCAGTATACCTTTTTAAATGAATTTAAAACCTGTATTATAGACACTTTTAAGCAAGAAACTATGTCTAAAATAGAAAATAGCTCTATGTTAAATCTATACAAGTATTGCAAACTATCACATTACTATGAACCCTATCTAGATATTTTGTCTAAAAGTAACCGTTCATTTATGAGCAAGCTAAGATTAAACGGACTTCCTCTAAATATACAAATAGGTCGCTATAGACATATTCCTAGAGAAGAAAGATAGTGTACCTTTTGCAATTCTAGCGATATTGAGGACGAGTACCATTTTGTCATTGTATGCAAGTGTTATACTGTAATAAGAAAGAAATATATTAAACAATATTACTATGTTAAACCTTCTGTATTTAAATTTACACAACTTTTGACCTCATGTAATAAGACAGATATAAATAATCTTTGTAAGTTTGTTAAGGACGCTCTAAACTACAGAAACACGCAAAATTTTGTTAATAACTGAAACACAGTTCATCTCCGAATAAATTCTCGATTATGTTTTGTTTAACTAATAAGTTTGTATAACCCTTTCACTTAATGCTATGTCATGTTGTTTTATGTATTATATATGTATATGTATTGAAGACGATGTACTTGTACAAGTCTTAAATAAAATGTTCTGTTCTGTTCTGTAAAGTTTGGTGGTTACTGGCACCGCAGTAGGAGCCAGCGTGTAATTTTGTTTACCGGCTTGTGGTATCATGGTTACTGGTAAATGGTATAACTGGTGAGATACATGGGTTACCGGTAAAGGTTGGTGTATGCCAGAGGGTTATATAATGTGGCTGTCAGAGGGTTATGTAGTGGGTCACTGGAACAGGTATACATACGCGGTTACGCTCCGTGCAAGTCCCAAATTGGTAACCATCACGTCTAGGAAATTATTATTAAACACACCAAGTGCTCACAAGGTTTTGCGCCACATACTGCGGCCTTTACGCCAATACCTATCCCAGGCTTTTGATAACTTTGACATACAATAATTAATTGAATGTATGGGTATTTTCAACATAGAATTAAAGACAATCCACATATATTCTGGTTATTTATTGTATATTATAAAATAAATGCAAATGTATTTATTCCTATGTTTAAAGATAGACTTATTGATACTACATAGGTTTGTGGCTAAATGATTTAAATGTTAAAGGTTCATTAATTTTATACAAATAATTGAAACATCGATTTGAACTATCTCATTACCTTAACATAATCCAAAACTGTAATTTAAGAAAATACATATAAAAATTAAGACTTTCGTCCCACATGTTAAAAATTTATTCCGAGAGACATATAAATATTCCTAAAAACTAACGCAAATGTAATATATGTAACTCAAGTGATATTGAAGACGAATACCATTTTGCAATTGTATTTCCTCTGTATACAGATATAAGAAAAATGTATATTGTCAAATTCTATTATAACCGACCTAGTATGCATAAATTTATTCTTTTGTTAACAAATACTATAACCAAAGTCCTAAATAAACTCGCGATATATTATACAAATTTGCTTTTAAAATGATAAATGATATATTGAATGCAAATGTTGATTAATATGATGGCCTAAGTGCATTTTTAATACCTTTTTATGTACTATTTTGGTCACTTTTGCAATACTATGCATGTTCTTATTGCTTATATATTGTCAGTTTTGTATATGTAACGATGAACTGGAAATATTCAAGTTATACGAATAACTTTCTGTTTGCTTCTGTTCTGTTATTGTAATGAGTCGTTCTATACATGACTTTATAATAATTGTAATAATTGTTATTATCATCATTACATTCAAAAGCACCTTAATAGTATTATATTCATATGAAGCGAAATATGCTCCTCATATTTTTACGAAATTTTGTCTCACATTTTAAATGCCTAAGTTATAAAGGCCATAGCCAATTTAACGTCTTATATGATAATTCAACAAACACAAACTTTTATTACGAGTTTTGTTCGCGGTGTACTCATGATATCATGTTGAATAAGACCATTTTCGTGGCATTATACTCCGTCCACCAATGTATATTGGTCACAATTATCTATTTATAGTATTGTATGTTGGCTTTTTGTATTTGACAGTATTTTATGTTTTTGTTTAGCTATTTATTTTCAATGTATTTCTCACACTTTATATGAATAAATCTGTAATGCAAATGTGGATATCTAAATGTGAGTCACATGCTTTAAATAAGCATCTGCAAAGTTCACTCAGTTGGCATAACGTACAATATTTCAATTTGCGTATTTCATTGAGGTTCATCGGCTTTTCAGTATTTAATTATGTTTTGCTATCACTAACTGGTTTGAATTATGTTCGGTTGATTTTGTGGTGTTAGCAAAACAAAATTGCTCATTGAATCTCCCACACTCACACAACTAAAATTACGATGGTGAATGTTCCCGATCGATCGATCTCTTAAACAATCTCTTTTCCGTGTACCCACTTAGGTGATTTACATCTCTTACGATCGTTAATCGGTAGATTTCATATTCGAATGCAGCGATTAACGAGATTGTGTTAGGCGAAATATTGTTCTATTCACTCCGTCGTGCTGTTGTTCCAGAAACGCTGATCGAAAATCAAATATGCGTTATTGGATAAGATCATGCAGTAGTATTTTCCACGCAGAGTTGTCGTTCCATGTTCTCCTGTAATCGTCGTGCAAGAGATTGCTGCAGGAGATACAATGCTGCCATAATAACTTGTTTAGATTGTATGTATCTATTTAAAGCTTAAGCGCTGCTCAGTGAATAAAATGATGTTATTTCCGAAAATTTTAATATTAGCTCTAGAGAGAGATAAACGACGTATGCATCTATTTACCTCCCTTTCTCTATTCACTCGCTTTTATTGCAATCTGGGGAATTTGAATCATACCCTTGAACGTTGAACGCACTAATTGGAAACACATGTTTATTGATTCTTCATTAGAATAAAAGAAGTATACGAAACCAAATAAATTAAATAAAAAATAATTTCCTTTATGTAAATTTTCTGTGTTTTATTAAAACCAAACTCACCACATAAATTGGCAACACGTATTTACCGCTTGCCGAAATTGATAATATATTTTGAAAAGATAATACGAATAACTCAGCTGGTCATCGTATACCTCATATATATGTAAATACCTCAACGGATTCTTTACATAGGTACTGTTTTCCCTGAATGCTTATGATCCAATAATTCTGACCTCACTTATAGCTATTTAAATTGTAATGGGTATCGCTCTCCAAATTCGGCAATCGAATTTTGTGAAAAGAATCAGTTTTTGCATGTAACAAGCACAATATATATGAAAAAGAAAAATGCTGCTAGGAGGCATTTATGGAAACCAAATAATCTGTCAAACCATAGATATAAAGATATGTTGACTGTGAAGTGTGGGATTATAAATATGCAAATGTTCATCAGTTTAATGAAGCAAATGTCTCGTATGATTGATCATTTCTGCTGTAAGGTCCCCTCAACAAAATAACGGTTGAATTTATAAACAGTTATCTAAAATTGGCATTCACAAATATCTCCTCTTTTATGCTTAAGTTAATCCAGAATAATCGCTCTTGGTAGAATTAGTTAATTCGTCTAATATCACACCAACGAAATCGATAACAAGAAAACTAAATTGAAGTTTATCAGCGTATATCGTGCCTTCGAAATAAAGGTATAAAATTTACTTTTCTAACTAATGAACTTACAAACAAATGTACCTAAAAACTTGTGACAATTCGCCTTCGCCGGTGAAATCATATACTTTGTTTGCCATTTATAGTGTTAATATTCCATTTGGCGTACAAGAAAATGACACAACCTGTTTTATATGTGTTTCTATTCTAAAGATATTTACTGAATGAAAGTAGTAAAGCTTACATCGGACACTTGACCGTGAATGAAAGTAGTAAAGCTTACATCGGACACTTGACCGTGAATGAAAGTAGTAAAGCTTACATCGGACACTTGACCGATTTATCTTGACCAAACATAATGATAAAGCTGTGTTCAACTTGTTTGTTTTTTTCATATACATAGCAAGTGTATTTAAAGTATTATATGGCGATTTTAGTTCGCCGATTTATTTTCGCGAATTTATTTTCATTGACCTACAAAATGCGAATATTGTGACATATTATACGAAACAAATAAGTGTACTTCAGTTTCCATACTTGGCCTCTTTACAGTGTTAAATTATAGCTAACTTATGAGACGATTTAGACTTCACTCATGTTGCAAATTTGGATCGAGATTTGTATATTACTAAGCAGAAGCTATTCCAGATCTTCAGACGTCCCGCTCCTTTTATCCTCGAAAAATGAACCGTTATAAGTAATATCATAACATAGCAACGATTACTAACGAATTTGTGTCATTGAAAACACATGAAACGACTTTTGGAATATATAGGTTGCCGCATCAATTTGCGGTTATATAAAATATAGCAAACAATTACACTGAAAGTCTATAAGGATGGACATTCTTTTTCTTATCCACTCCTATTCTTTAGTAAATAATAAACATATATTCAGGTATAGACATGTATATATAAAGAATACCTATGGATGAATTCGTTAACTAAGTTTTATAATTTTATCTTATATTGTTTAATTATAACGATATTTCAGTTTTAGTGAACAAACAGAAATTTGGAAGGATGAGCAGATAATAGGATTGACAGTGATTCAATACAAGTTTAAGTGTTGTTTATCGGGTTAAAATTCGGGTCGTGCAAAGTCCTCGCACTGCCCTTCATAAATATACGATGATTCACCCAAGTGTCTCCTGTTCATTTTGAGAATACACCAGATCCAATTTTGATGACAGACGGATAAACCGTCATAAACGTATAAACGTATATTCCCCACTGTAATTAATGTGACAAATAAAATGACTACATGGTAAATAAAGCTAGCTGGGACAGGTTTTTAGTTAAACACCATGTCAGACAGGATCATATGCTTTAAGGAAGTATACTGCTCTAGTTTAATCTATCGAACAATTATGGACTCCAATGCTAATTGTTAACATGGCATTAAGAAAAAAATAAAACTACATGTATTATCTCTTATGATATTTTAAATGGTATTAACGGTATTTAAACTGTCCTTTACATCTTATTATCTCTAAGTTGCAAGCCCCAGTGACCTTGAATTTTGATCCGTTTACCGTCATACCATTTTCATGGTTATACATCAAAACATAATCATGCGGATACGAATGGTCTGCGGACCGACCTACCACGTTACCTATTGACTTATTTACCGACCTACCACCTTACCTATTGACTTATTGACCGATCTACCACCTTACCTATTGATTAATTGACCGACCGACCACCTTACCTATTGACTTATTGACCGACCTACCACCTTACCTATTGACCTATTGACCGACCTACCACCTTACCTATATAAGCATTAAAATTCACCTTGCAAAGTGCCACATTAAAAAAAGTATATATACATGTATATGGAGGGGGAACCCCTTCCAAACCCTCCCTGGATGGGCCCCCAGTAAAAAAATCCTGGGTACGGCCCTGTACATAGTACCCGAGCCGACAATGAACAATCGAGCGATACTGGAAGGTGCAACATTTCTCACGCCCCCTAGCATCGCCTTTAGCAGTATTCAATTCTCAACAGGAAAGTGCTGGAGTCATTGATCCCGAGGGACAAGAAAAACAATTGATTAATGTTCCAAATAAATAATTTGATAAATGACAATTCTATTATTTGAGCCAGGTCACAGGAAAAGTGCAGTCAAATCAGTATCCAATTAAATTATTTGTTATTGTCAGAAAAACGCTTTTAAGCAAACAGCTTTCAAGCGACTGCAGGCTGATCTGGATCCAAACTGGCCACAATCGCCTTAATGTCTCTTTTACTGTGACACAGTTCATTTAACTTTAAAATGATAAAAAGTACTTACACTAAGAAAGAGAATACAAACCAGTAAAGAGTTTGAAATCAATGTTGAATTTCAGGACAGCTTGGTGATATGCAAATCCCCGATGAAATGTTGATATCGGGTATCATAGTCATTCAATAAGTCGCAAAATGCTCGAATACAATTTATAAAGCACAATGTGACTTATATTGATAACTAAAAATACCAGTATGCCAGTTTGCCGTGTCAAGCTGTTACGATCCAGAAAGTCCTTCATTCACATCGAGTATATATCCTTCATATTCCAACTATTGTTGTCATAAGATTTAGTGAATAAATAACTCATATATCCTATATGACAGCTTCTAAATAGCGAAACAAGCCAATTTATGCAGTAAGAAAGTTTTGAATCGAGACTCTCATGGTGGCGGCCATTGTTGAATGTTGAAACACGAACGACAACTCTGCTAGTAGAATGTTATCAATGCCTACGCAGTGGCGAATGCAAAAGGGAAGTAACTGAAAAATCGAGTTATCTCAATCGGACTGGCTCGGTCTTTTACATAGGTTGCCATTGTGAATTGTTTTAGGTGATTATCAAACCTTGGACGATGCTGTTCGTCAAAAAGGATCGCGTCTTTGCAAATGTTTTCATAATGTTATTGTCTCGTTTGCTGCCAAATGGTATGTCTCGGGAGGGAAGAAAAACTCGATAGTTATTATCTTCTAAATTACGTAGAAGAACTTTTAAAATCCAGTCCCGAAGTTTATCGTCTTCTTCGTTAAACGTTAGTGCTACGTCATGCTGAAATCTCTTAGCAGTCTCTGTTTTATTAGGGTTTGTTTGTCTCATTTTCAGAAATATTATGAGAATTTCATTTCTTAGCAAAGAAATTAGGAATCCACATATGATCAAGGCTGCCAAAACAGCCGACATAAACGATACAATGAAGATTAACGACGTTGTTTTGCAGTTTAACAAGGAACTTGTAAAATCTCGGGTTTCTATGATTCCATGGTCTGGTACGGCGCATTTGAAAAGTTTCTCATCATCGCATTTCTTCACTTTTAGCCAGTTTTCAATCCAAAGTTCTTGACATCCGCAGGTTAACTGCAAGCCTTCCATATCTGTGATACAAAGATTTCTATGTTGCACGCGTTGTGGTAGTTGTGCAAGCCGTACGTTATTCGATAAGTTAAGTGTTGCATTCTTCAGAACAGCTATCACAACATCATCTTTTTGTTCCAAATGGTTATTTAAAATATCGAGAAACGATTATTTTGATATATATGACTCATTTGACAACACCTTAATTTCATTGTTAGGTAATGTTAATGAAATGAAACGAGTTAATGTCGAATTCGGTAAAAGTTCTGGCATCTCCTTCAAGTTTGTGCAAGTAACATATAATGTGTTTGTGTTCGGTCTGTCAATGCAAGTACATTCTTGTGGACAGTATGCCTCTCGCGTGAGGTTACAAATAAGATCATATGGGTTAAGGTTTCGCACCTTGACATTCTTTAAACTTGGTGGATTTGCACAAGTGATGTTTAAATGATCCCGCCATAAACGCCATAGAGCATCCTTTACATTTTGCCCAATGCTCAGAAACGGCTCGAGATGGCAGTCACAATTCAGTTTAATGTCCCTGAAATCGAATCCAAACGAGCTTAGCTGTCCGAACTCAGCGAGACTTGAAAGGCCTAATAAGAAAGTGAAATCTGGAAATGTCTCGAAGTTGTTTTGATTGAGGCTTACAAATCCCGGTCCATATGTTTTGATTTTATCCAGGGTAAACCCTTGTGCATTTACGAACTTGTCAATGATATTACTCGTGTAGTCGACGTGGCAAAACGGATTTACAGAAAAAGCATTTGTGATATCCAAATCTCTAAGTTTGTTGTTCTCAAAATCCGCAAACATTAAACTTTGAGTAGGCTGTGATATAAAAGCAGGGTCCATGCTTTTAATTTCATTATATGACAAATCAAGATGTCTTAAATGAGTTAGCTGATTGATCGTTGTATTTTTGAATTGTGTTATCTTGTTGTCGGACAGATCGAGTTTGTCGAGTTTCTTCAGGCAGTTTAAGCTTTCGACTTTCCGAATTTTGTTGTAACTGAAATCAATTTTAACGATGTGGAGCCAGTACTTAATGGTTTTGTTTACATGCCGTGAAAACACTTTTAGCCGTGAATCCGTGTCCCAGTCACACACATCACTCGGAATCTCTGTCATAACGCCATTAAGATGTTCGATCTTGTATACATTGCTCTCGTTAAATATCTCGGGATCAACAACAAGGGATTTCCCCCGATACACTGATGTACTCGATAAGCAATGCTTTCTCTTGATCAGACCACGATGTCTGCGAATTACATGTGCAACACACGTCGAACCCAGGGTACCCTGAAAACTTCTTCGTACTATCACAATTTTCTGTACAACACAGCAGATCGTCTCGTTGTATCCCGCTTGGTGACCAAGGCTGCAGACCTTGACACTGGGCGTCCTCACAGTTGCCACCAAATGGCATCATCAGAATCATCATGCAAATGTACTGCGTCATTCTAAAAAAATGAAGTTTAAACTATACATATGAATTGTACACGGATATCAATGGACGCAGTTTCCTGCATTTTGACGCAAGTAAATTTATGTAGATTTATATTTGACTAGTGCAAGACTGGCCCAATAAATCCTGATCAAAGAGTCAACATTAATTCATTGCAATGACCCAGTTATGCTACTAATGGACATAACCCTTGTGTATTTAGCATTTTCCGTTATTCTATATTAAAATATGACATACAATTTAATATGTATTTGTCACTGACTATTAAATTGTTTATGCCATAATTAGAACGTAGTCTTTACAAACTAACTGAAATAAATCATTTCAATCGAGCTAAAATAAATAGGTTTAAAATGACACAAAATAAAATAAACTTAGCATATATACAAAAAAATAAAATAAAAACAAATTATGTTAACAAAACACGGCTTAAATTTAACCTGGTAAATTGATATAACAAAAATACTACCTGATTTTCAGTATCTCCCTAATCATACCGATGTCCTTAAGTAATATGGTCGATTGTGCATTTCTTTAACGTCTGTTCGCTTCACTGGTTGCCGATAAACTAAGATCGGATGAAAAAATCAATTTTAAATAAAACAAACACACAGGTATAATGGAAAAAATAATATATTCGAACATAGTACAGAAAACGACACATTTAATAACTATTTAGGACAGCAAATGGCAAAATTAATATAAACTATGTGCAAATAAACTTTGTTTTGTTAGATACCGAAACGCATGAGTTGAAAAATGAGATGTGAATTTGATGCAAACATGGCTAGTTACATTTTAACAGCAAAAACATTTTAAAAGATTCGGTCTTTTCCGATCATAACAAACTTAAAGAGGCCTTTTCACAGATTTTGGCATTTTTTAACTTATTCATTAAATGCTTTATATCGATAAATGTAAACATTGGATCGTAACGTTCTTAATTTTCGCGACTCGAAACGACTGACGCGTGACAGTTGTTTTCAGTTCAAACATGACTTTTGGTCATAACACTATCAAAGGTAATTACCGCTAGCAGATGCTTTACCCGCAAAATAGACGGACAAATGATGTGCTGTATTTTTAATTTTCGCGACTCGAAAACGACTGTCGCGTGACCGTTGTTTTCAGTTCAAAGATGACTTTCGGAGTGAAATATAGTGTCCGCTGGTCGTTATGAACAGGTGATCGTTATTCTCAAGTGTATTATAGAGTGATTTTTGTTTGGGGGGGGGGATCGAGACTAACCGTTGTCAACAGGTGACCGTTATTCTCAGGTGGCCGTTAGGTCAGTTTCGACTGTACATAACAAACCAGAAATGTGTATTAAATTCACGCAGCCACCTGATATAGGCTGTTATGCTGCACCGGCTACGTGGTCATGGTGAAGTATATAATAGGAGAATGCTGACAGCAGAATAATTAGAACGTTTACATGACTTATTTTGGCAGGGTCTGATGTAGGTCCCGTCTCCAGACTTTCTTTAAATAATGAGACGTTCCCAAACATTTTAAGTGTACCCTGCAAAATGGCGTTCGCTTACTTATTAATGTCAATATGTTATTTCCTGAACGGCCCTTTCCCCAAAATAAAGAAAAGGGGCAGGTAATAAAGCTTCAGAACCCAACCTCAAGAAACGTCGTTGATGACAATCTCAAGAAACACGGTCATAAGACATTCAAGCTGCCATCTTTGTATTGAAACTTAACCCAAAACTTAGTAAAACAATCACTATAACATGTTTCGAGAATCTTACGTTTTTGTAAACAGATTGTAAACATTTAATAAACAGTTATTACAGACCTCCGGTTATCGGATCCACGAAAAGCAATGATTGTTTGTAACATGTAAGGCATAGGAGAAAATAAGGGTAAGTGTGATATATCGGTGGAATTGTGTAATTCGTCGTCCTACAGTGACGTTTATTCAATGTCCTAACCGTTTCTATCAAATTTATTTTATAATTAATTTCAAATGATATAATACAATTTGTCTAAAAAAAACCATAGTATTAAGCGTTTATAGTTAACAATAATTTTATTACGAAAAATAATACGTTTGTTTAGTTATAAAAATTAAAACAAAATATGCCACTGTTTGAATTGAACATATATCGACCTATCAATATACAAATGTTGTTTCATTCATCCGGTACCTCTACACTAAGAAGCCATGTATATATACAGGGACCTATTGTTTGTATAGGTCCCTGATATATTGGATATCGCGTGTAGCAAAATGATTTGATTTGATGGTGCAGCTCTCTAGGATTGTTAACATGCGTAACACGCCTATCTATCGATTTTTAATGGATCCGACCTTTGACAAGCCTCGATCAGATAAATATGTATACAACAATACCGGCATGTTTCCCAAAGTAAACATAAACAAAGTGAAAAAGGCGGGAGAGAAACCTTATGTGCCCAAGTCGTCCAAAACTAGACACAACACATAATCACACGAGGAATACCAAAAAACAAATCTATAAAATTAAAGCCATCGCCTTGGAACGGTTAATTTTGGGGTTTAACGAACGGGTTTTGTATGAGAATATGACCCAAGTGTGAATTTAACCCCCCAAAAAACATCATTGCTATAAGACAAGCTAACGAAGTTTTTATTTAATCAATTTTTAAACATGCAAAAGCAAGTTGAATGGTATTCAAATCTATAATCTTCTCGTAAAATTTTTCAAAACCTATTGATCACGGAAGATTTTAAAACATCAGGTGTGACTCGCTTAATCGTATACATTTCGATCTGGCATGATTTCGCATTTGTAGTGAGAGTAGGAAGTAATTGTTTGATAAGGTATTTACTTTGTAAGGCCAATAGGAAGTAAATATCTTTAAGGGGATTTTAAGTGGAGACAAAACGTGCGATACATGTATATCAATGTTTATACATATGAAACAAGAGAAATAACATATTACAGATGGTAATTATCGTAAGATATATTTTGATAATCATTAAATAATAATGCCGTGTAGAATGGGTGTAACTCTATCCCAAGTATTCTGAAAAATCCTATTGATATAACAGAAGGACCGTTTGACGTTAAGTAATTCGTTATGTGGACACTTTTTTCAACTATTGTAAGTTTTTTTGTCTATTGTATAAAGTTTTCAAACATTATAATTTGACCATAGAATAATTTAAGGTTTATGATTTTGTCGAATAATTATAACTTTGAGGATGGAAGGGAGTAACGCCAATATTGTGTCAATCCTTTTGATAGCATGAATATTAATACAGGGCTTTCATTGTGCTAATCGCATTTCAAGATTGATTTCAAGGTTATGAACGAAATTTAGATACGATTAACGACGCCCTAGTGGTTCTTCCAATCTAGATGGTGTTTTTAATACATGGGTTCGTGTGGATTAGAAGCATTACTGAGTCATAAGAATAGACTGATATTGACTCTTTGGTCAGGATCAATTTGGGTCAATATACAGGCATCTGTGTGTACTGAAATCCCTTTAAGCGTTTGAGATTTTTCCCAAAGAATGGTAAAAAATGCAATTATTTCTACATTGACGAACATTGTTGACCGATTAAGTTGACGCGACCTCCCCACCACGCACAAAAGCAATATACAAATAACCACACGACAAAAGAAAAAGGCATCATAAATCTTCGCCGGGGCAAAAGGTACTTCACCAACTTTATCGTAAAAGAGTAAGTCATGTTTTCTAAATATACTTTGATATTACGCGATTTTATAGTTCCGAGTCATGAACAAACAATTGAGGTCGAGGACTTGTTGGACAATGCTACATAACAAGGAGAGCGAAAAGTCATGAGGTCCAACGGGAACTGAATCAGGGTCTCCCGATTTATAACCAAGCACTTTAACTGCGTCGCGAAAGACGTAGCCCAACAGCCAGGCTATTGGAAGTGAAGTTAGTTCATTTAAAAAGTCAACAAAGCTGACAAAAAAGAGGTAGCGAGCGGCTGGTCAAGCAGTTTAAAGCTCAACTAAATGTTGATATGGCTGCTTAGATGCATAGAGCTCTCAATGAGGAACTGACACACCATCTGGTGGAAGTTGTTTGTTTGCACGATTTAAAAATGTTTCACTTAAATACACACATATAAGAACGGCTAACTTTGGCATTAAAATCTTGTGAACTACGAGCGCAGGTTGATCGTCAAGTTCACCAATACCAAGGCAAGACAACGCGAGAATTTTTTTTGGCAAGGACATTAATATAAAGCTACAGGTCAAAACAGTTCTTTGAAGCCAGATCAATCAAACGTGAGGGCGACTCTGTCGACCTGGGTGATGGGCGAAAATCTCTATCGGGTAATCAGTTGTAAGCGAACATTCCTCATCAAAGATACCAATGTCTTAGCTGCCATCCTAAATGGTATAATCGTCGTATAAATTTGCAACTTTTCCATGAACAATCCATAATGATTGTGCTTCTTTTTGTCTCGTATTATTGTAATTAATCGTTCTGGTCATTACTTTATAATAATTGTAATTGTCATCATTACACTGTACATTCAAAAGCACCTTTATAGTATTATATGCATATGAAAAGGAATATGCTCCTCATATTTGTACGAAATTTTGTCTAACAGTTTAAATGCCTAAGTTATAAAGGTCATAACCAGTTTAACTTCTTATATGATAAGGCAACAAACACAAACTTCTATTACGAGTTTTGTACGCGGCGTACTCATGATATCATGTTGAATAAGACCATTTTCGTGGCATTATACTCTGGCCTAAAATGTATATTGGTAACAATGACCTATTTATAGTATTGTATTTAAGCTTTTTGTATTTGACATTATTTTATGTTTTTCTTTCGCTATTTATTTTCAATTTATTTCTCACACTTAATAGGAATTAACCTGTAATGGAAATGTGGATATCTAACTGTGAGTCACAAGCTTTATATAAGCATCCGCGAAGTTAATTCAGTTTGCAAAACACACACTATTTCAGTTTGCGCATTTCATTGAGGTTCATCGGTGTTCCAGTGTTTAATTATGTTTTGCTATCACTAAGTGGTTTGAGGTTTGTGTGGGGAAAGTTTGTGGTGTTAGCAAAACAAAATTGCTCCTTGAATCTCCCACACTCACACAACTAAAATTACGAAGGTTAATGTTCCCGATAGATCGAGCTCTTAAACAATCTCTTTCCCGTGTACCCACATATGTGATTTAGATCTCTCTTTATCGATCGTTTATCGGTAGCCTTCATATTCGAATGCAGCGATTTACGAGATTTACGAGATTGTGTTAGGCGAAATATTGTTCTATTCACTTTGTCGTCCGGTTGTTTCAGAAACGCTGATGGAAAATCAAATATGCGTTCATGCAGTAGTATCTCTCACACAGAGTTGTCGTTCCATGTTCTCAAGTATTCGTCGTGCAAGAGATTGCTGCAATAGATACAATGCTATCACAATTGCTTGTGTAGATTGTTAGTATCTATTTAAATCTTAAGCGTTGCTCAATAAATAAAATGTTGTTATTACCGAAAAATATAATAATAGTGTTAGTCCTAAAAAGAGATCAACGATGTATTCATCGGTATACAAAAAAACAAATAATCTGTCAAAACAAAGATTTAAAGATATATTGACTGTGAAGTGTGGGATTATAAACGTGCACATGTTCTGCAGTGTAATGATGCAAATGTAGTGTATGATTGGTCATTTCTACTACATTTTGTATAAGGTACCCTCAACGAAATAACGGTTGAACTATAAACAGTATTCTTAAATTGGCATGCACCCATATCTCGTCTTTTATGCTTCAGTTAATCCAGAGTAATCGCCCGTGGTAGAATTCGTTAATTCGTCTAACATCACACCAACGAAATATCTAACAAGAAATATCTTTTAAAAAGTTAATCGGCGTATATCGTGCCTTCGAAATAAAGGTATAAAATGTACCTTTGTAAGTACTGAACTTAAAGGAGCTTTTCACGTTTTCGTAAAATGACAAAATTAAAAAAACAATTGTTTCAGATTCGCAAATTTGTGTTGTAGTGTGATATTTGTGCGGAAACAGTAATACTGACCATTAACCATGCTCTAAAATACTCATTATATGCATCTTTTGACGATTTAAAAACCTGAAAATTATCAAGTGTTGCAACGCGAAACGATTGGGATACTACGTGGATTGCTTATATAAAGTATAAAATTCATCACTCTTTGTATGAGCACTGATGGCCGAGTGGTCTAAGCTTTAGACTTTTACTCAAGGGCTCCATGGGTCAGTGGTTCGAGCCCAGTTGAGGTTACTTTTTTTCTTTCTTTAATTTTTCATTCTTTTTTGTTTGTTTTTTAATGGAGTATTTTCCCGAATATTTTCATTCATAAATATAAAGCATTAAAAAAAAATTCAACACATTTTATTTCTAGATTGCATCTATATACAGTATGAATAATAACATTTTAAAATCAGACATAAGAAAATGGCAACAAAAATACATATACATGTTATGAATTCAACACATATCATAAGTTATTCGTAATAGTATTCATCGATGACTAAGCGTATTGGTTAGTGAACTATCCTGTAAACATTACAATTACGTGTAGTAGTTTAGTGTTGAAAAATACATATACAAAATACGTAAAGAACGAAAAACAACAGATGTGTTTGTCAGAAACACAATACCCCCTACTGCGCCGCTTTGAAGCCATATATTTGAACTTTGACCTTGAAGGATGGCTATGACCTTGACCTTTCACCACTCAAAATGTGCAGCTCCATGAGATACACATGCATGCCAAATATCAAGTTGCTATCTTCAATATTGCAAAAGTTATGACCAATGTTAAAGTTTTGGGACAGAATAACAGACAGACAGACACATACAATGACAGACAGGCCAAAACCAATATAAAGCATTTAATGACAAACTTCAATACATGCTTAAATCTGTGAAAATATCAAGTTTGAAACAAATGTACCTTAACAACTGGTGAAAATTCGCTGGAAAAGTTATATATTTTGTTTTCCATTTATAGTGTTTCTATTCCATTTGGCATACAAGAGAATGAAACCGTCTGATGTAAAAAAAAAACACACCACTTTTGAATGTGTTATGTTGCCATTACAACTATTTGGACCGTTTATTTTTCAAATTAACCTAGTTTATATATGTTCCTATTGTAAAATTGTTTACTGCATGACAAGTAGTAAAGCTTACATTGGACGCTTAACCGATTTACATTGAGTAACCAAACACATTGATAAGGCTGTTTTTAACGTGTATTGTCATATCCATAGCATGTGTATTTAAATTATTATCCGGCGAGTTTATTTCGCCTTTTTATTTTCACGAGTTTATATTTATTGACCTACAAAATGCAAATATTGTTACACATTATACGATACAAGCAAGTGTACATCAGTGTTCGTACTTTGCCTCTTTAAAGTGTTGTATTATAGCTAAGTGTGAAACTTATGAGACGATTTATACTTCACTTACGTTGCAAATTAGGATCGACAGTGTATATAACTAAGCAAACGCTATTCCTCATCTTCAGATTTTCCGCTCCTTTCATTCTCGCAAAATGAGCCGTTACAAGTGATACCATAACTAAGCAACGATGAATAACGAATTTTTGTCATTGAAAACACCTGAAACGGTATTTGGAATAGTTAGGCTGCCACATCAGTTGTCGTGGTCATATCAAATACATAAAACAATTGCACTGAAAGTCTATAAGGATGGAAATTCTTGTTCTTATCCACTTCTATTATACAGTATACAATACACATATATTCAGGTATAGACAGGTATATATAAAGCAAACCTATGGATGAAATCGTTTACTAAGTTTTATTATTTCATCTTATATCGTTAAAACATAACAATATTTCAGTTTTAGCGGACAAACAGACAAAGAAGGATGAACAGATGATGGGATTCACAGTCAAACTGCACACTTTTAAGTTTTGTTGTTTAAGTAAAAGGGACCTTTTAATCGGGTTAAAATAGGGTTCGTGCAAAATCCTAACACTGCCCTTTATAAGTATACGAAGTTTTATCAAAGCGTCTTCAGTACTCTTTGATAAAACACAAGATTAATGTTTGATATCGGACTGTCATATGAACAGTTAGACAGGTGGGCAGTAACACAAAAAGTAAAAAGGGTAAACTTATATTCCCCACTGAATGTTTAATAGGACTAATAAAATGACAACAGTGTCAATGAAGCTGGCTGGAACAAGTTTTAAAGTAAATACCAAGTGCAACAGGATCATTGGCTTGAAGGAAATTAATTGCGACAGTTCCAATGACAGGGTGCAGAATCAACGGTGTTTTCAGGGGGTAACACACGGGCTGGACAGAATGTAATCACAACTTTAAAATCTTTATTTATTCAAGTTTTATGAAATACATTTGCAAAAATATTTTGTGCGTAAACGACAGTTTTTCTTGCAGTTTGTGCCGATGTCTTAAGGTATAAGAATAAATCCTTGAATACGTCTGAAATCGTTTACAAAATTTCACGTTCCGTAAAACATAACCGTGTAGTTCAAATCGAATTTTGAACAAGAACACAGGCTTGTTAAATAAAGTAATTCTGATGTATTTTACATTGCCATGAGCAGCATAAAACTCTGTCTTTTATGAACTAGTTGAAATTCTTACAAAAAAATTGTTTTAAAAAGGTAATTTGAAATAAAGCACCACTAACCGTCGTGTTTAAATCCATAAAAGTTAAAAGGTGGAACCACACGAAGTCACGTGATCCTGCACTCTGTTTAATCTATCGAATAATTATGAACTTCGGTGCTCAATGTTAACATGGTATTTATATCAAATGAAACTATAATCTCTTACGATGTTTTAAATGGTATTAACGGTATTTAAACCGTCCTTTATATCTTATCATCTTTATGTTACAAGCCACAGTGACCTTGAGTTTTGATCCGTTCACCTCAAAATCGACAGTCGTCTTTTACTCTGCAGTTACCTTCATACAATTGTCATGGTTATACATCAAAACATAATCGTGCGGAAACGAATGGTCTTCGAACCGTCCTACCACCATACCTATTGGAATATTACCGACCTTCTGAAAGACCGATAGGCGGACATTTGCAGTGCATATATCCCCACTCCTAAAAGGGTCATACCTATGACACTGTTATATACTTGTTAGTATAAACTATATATTTATTGATGCACATGTACATTGTAAATTTACAAGATATAGCTCTGAATGTTCCTTCATTGATTAAGATGTCTATTTTACCTGGTAAACCAAGGTTCTACAAGGGTATAAAGAAGAAATCTACTTTGAAATGCAACGTGCTTTTCGAAAGTAACTCTCAGAACACAAGTATTTAAATGGCATGCCCTGTGTATTTTCTATTTAAGTCTTTCTTTTCAACACGGAATAAAATATCAACATCAAAGGGTTTGATCATATCAATGTTACTATTTTCGGGGTATATTTTAGGATACCCATTGAATTTTCTATGCGTTTCTGTATATTTTATTTTTTTAACGATTTCTCTGCGTTCTGATTGGTTTGGTGCTGGCCCAAGTTTGTCATAAATATCGTGCATGATTTGATCGCCGTGATTACCGAACTCAATTGTATGTCCGACCCGAAGAAAGGCTGAAATCTGTGTGATTGATACGTCCGAAGGTGCAAGGTGATCGTAGTTGATAATGATCAGCGTTTTCATTCTGTCATCTTTAAACTGGTTCCAGGCGCATTTCCATTCGTTCTCTGTCCACAATCGGCCGCTCTGATTTTCCGTTTGGTGAAGATATTTTTCTGAAAGTACTACTAAAAAGGATCGCGTCTTTGCAAATGTTTTCATAATGATATTGTCTCGTTTGCTGCCAAATGGTATGTCTCGGGAGGGAAGAAAAACTCGATAGTTATTATCTTCTAAATTAGGTAGAAGTACTTTTAAAATCCAGCCCCGAAGTATATCGTCTTCTTCGTTAAACGTAAGTGCTACGTCATGCTGAAATCGCTTAGCAGTTTCTGTTTTATCGGGTGTTTTTTGTCTAATTTTCAGAAATATTATGAGAATTTCGTATCTAAGCAAAAATGTTAGGGTTCCACATATGATCAAGGCTGCCAAAACAGCAGACATAAACGATACAATGACGATCAACGAATTTGGTTTGCAGTCTAACAAGGAACTTGAAAATTTTCGGGCATCTACGAGTCCATGGTCTGGTACGGCGCATTTGAAAAGTTTCTCTTCATCGCATCTCTTCACTTTTAGCCAGTTTTCAATCCAAAGTTCTTGACATCCGCATGTTAACTGCAAGCCTTCCATATCTGTGATACAGAGGTTTCTATGTTGCACGCGTTGTGGTAGTTGTGCAAGCCGTACGTTATTCGATAAGTTAAGCGTTGCATTCTCCAGAGCAGCTATCACACCATCATCTATTTGTTCCAAATGGTTATTTGAAATATCGAGAAACGATATTTTTGATATATATGACTTATTTGACAACACCTTTATTTCATTGTTAGGTAATGTTAATGAAATGAAACGAGTTAATGTCGAATTCGGTAGAAATGCTGGCAACTCCTTCAAGTTTGTGCAAGTAACATATAATGTGTCTGTGTTCGGTCTGTCAATGCAAGTACATTCTTGTGGACAGTTATCCTCTCGCGTGAGGTTACACACAAGATCATATGGATTAAGGTTTGGCACCTTGACATTCCTTAAACTTGGTGGATTTGCACAAGTGATGTTAAAATATTCCCGCCATAGAACATCCTTTAGATTCTGTCCCATGCTTAGAAACGGCTCGAGATAGCAGTCACAATCTAGTTCAATGTCCCTGAAATCGAATCCAAACGAGCTTAGTTGTCCGAACTCAGCGAGACTTGAAAGGCCTAATAAAGATGTGAAATCTGGAAATCTCTCGAAATTGTTTTCATTGAAGCTTACAAATCCCGGTCCATATGTTTTGTTTTTATCCAAGGTAAACCCTAGTGCATTTACGAACTTGTCAATAATATTACTCGTGTAGTCGACGTGGCAAAACGGATTTACAGAAAAAGCATTTGTGATATCCAAAACTGCAAGTCTGTTGTGCTCAAAATTCGCAACAAATAAATTCTGAGAAGGCTGTGATATGCAAGCAGGGTCCATGCTTACAATGTGATTATATGACAAATCAAGATGTCTTAAATGGGTTAGCTGATTGATCGTTGTATTTTTGAAGTGTGTTATCTTGTTGTGGGATAGATCGAGTTTGTCGAGTTTCTTCAGACAGTTTAAGCTTTCGACTTTCCGAACTTTGTTTTTACTGAAATCAATTTGAACGATGTAATGCCAGTACTTCATGGATTCGTTTACATGCCGTGAAAACACTTTTAACCGTGTATCTTTGTCCCAATCACAAATATCACTCGGAATCTCTGTCATTACACCTTCATGATGTTCGATCTTATATACATTGCTATCGTTAAACATGTCGGGATCTACCATTAGGGATTTTCCCGATACACTGATGTACTCGATGAGCAATGCTTTCTCTTGACCAGACCACGTTGTCGTCGAACTGCATGTGCAACACTTTTCGTACTCAGTTTGCCCTGGTACTGTTGGATGGTCATTCTTGCAGGCATTACTAACAGTACAGCACAACAGATCTTCTCGTTGTATGCCACTTGGGGACCAGGGCTGCAGATCACCTTCACACTGAGCGTCCACACAGTTTCCACCGAATGCCAGCACCATAATTACTATGCAAATGTACTGGGACATTCTGAAAATTAAAGTGCAAACTATTCATATGTATTATACACGGATTTCAATGGACGCAGTTTCCTGCAATTCGACGCACGCAAATTTAAACAGATTTTTTTTTGACCGGTGCTAATGAACTTTCTTGGATCGACTTGTCCAATAAAATCCTCATCAATTTATTGCAATGACTCAGTAATGCTATTAACGGGCATCAACCCTCTGTATTTTAAACACCAAATTGTCTGAACAGACCCATGGGAGGTCGTATATTTTATCTCAATTTCATTCACGTCACTGAAATCAATATTTAATGGGAAAAAGCACAAAAACAGCTCTATTTACATATTCCTGTTAAGTATTCTATTGCCAAACAATTGGTTGTATTTCATCAATATTTTAAGTTCATACAATTATTCGACCAAGTTTAGTGGAAATTAAAACGTAAAATTATGTAATGGTTCAGTCCAAATGTTTTTTTAATCTGTACCCAACGAGAACATTTGCAATAGCTCAAAAGTGAAAGTATCCTCAAAAGTGAATTCATTCACAGCAATGGTCACTATCAAATGTCCACATGCTTTGTGCGATTATTGTAGTTAGAAGCATTTTCTAATTTCCAGTTACATCTAATAACATGATCCTCAAGCAGTTATCTATACACATAAATTGTTTAGTTCATATTAAGTAAAAAAAATAATTCTTATACGATAACATTTTGCAAAAATGGTTTATTTGCATTTGAAAAAATACCTTATAATTGTATAATACAACTACCCACAAAAATGCCATTTACGTTGATTCAATTTCAGATGGCATGCTCAAAATAAAAAGAGTACCGGCTAATTGACTTCGCGTTCCCCATAATATTTGATGTGTTACATTATCAAGTGGCCCATTACTAAAAGTGTTCAAATCATTATCCTGAGTCCGAACTGGCCACGCCCCATGCGGCTCATGATACTCATATGTATTCATCGTAATTTGTGTTCGTCTTCAATGCAACCACAATGGTTAAAAATCTTCTTCTATGAAACCGCAAGGGTATCATGATAAATATGTTGCTTGTAATATCGTACGGTGATCCTCTATTAAGATTTTGTTTAAGTCTATATAGTCGATATTGGCCTTGTAAAGGTGGGTTAATTTTTTTCTTGGTGTATTAATAGAACACACCTTATTCTCTAAAACCTCGTGGTCTAGAGGTCGTGGATCTGTTATGTAACATGGTATGCTGGTCCTCTACCAAGTTTTTTTAATAGTGCCACTGACATCAAAACTGACCACGCGCAAGATAAATAGACATTTATTTAGTAAATTCCTTAAATAATCTCTGAAACAACTAGGATCACGGGTTTGATATTTGGTATTTAACATCCTATGTTTGTCCTTTACCAAGTGTGTTTAAGTCATGTCCCAATAGTCAATTTAAGCCAACCATATAGGTTATTTGCTAACCTAGAATGAATATAGTTAATACTATAAAATAAATTATCTAAAACCGTAAGGCACCCCCCCCCCTTTTTTTTATTTGGCATGGGACGTTTACAGTTTAGTAAGTTTTAATCATGCAATTGGGTTCAAAACATTCAAAGTCCTATGGGTCAATTTTGTTTATACTTGCATAGTACTTGTCGATAGCCACGCAAGGGTCAGGGGTTTGATAATATGTAACGTTGTTTGTTTTCCTCTTCAAATAATGCCCATGGGATAGAAAATAACCACACCCCTGAGGTCGCATGATTAATAAAAACATAATTTAATACCTTACTTTCAAAATCTTAAGTATGTGGAATCGAAAGGGTAAGTGGTTTTTAATTCGATGTGCGACATCTTATAATGGTCATCTACTAAGTCATGCACCCGGTATCAAATTTGGCCCTACTCAAGATATAACTTGTTTGTATATGAACAAATGCAACTTTTTGTTAATACAAATAATTTATTTTTTAAAAGAAAAAAAGCACTATAGCTGATTAAAATACAAATGTAATTCCCACCACCCAAAACACCAGATCAGTGTTCAAGTTTGAGCATGTGTTTATTTCAAACAAGAATTACAAGTTAATAGCTGTTTATATTTGATCCTTACGTAATTCTGAAGGAGGCAGCAGTCACAAAAGTAAGAGTATTCGTGACATGCATAAGGTAAAAAGGTAAAAAAAATCAGTTATTTAACCAAAATCATCTTTGTTTAACTGTTTTCAATTTGGATAAAGTATTGTGTAAAGTGACCATTGCAAGCCGCACGCAAAGTATGCTATAAAACACTGGTAAACACTTTAAAACTCAATTTGTTGATAACAATTCGAATGTATTCAGCATGCAGATTAATGAAAAATCGCCCTGTTAGCTCGTCGACCAACAAATATCGGTCAATTTGAACCAGAACTAGAACATCAATTAAAAATGTATAATTGATAATAAGCTATGTATTTCTCGCATAAAAACAATTTTAAGATCAATAATAACACGTTGATATAAAACCTATAATTAAAACTTTTTTTTTCGAAACATAGCTTTGTTCGTTATTCTATGCTTAAACTGGATATACAATTTAATATGTATTTGTAACTGACTAGTAAATCGTACATGCATAATGAGAACGTAGTGTTTAAAATACTGAAATAAATGATTTCAATCAAGCTTAAATAAATAGGTTTATACTAACAAATTAAATAAACTATGCATACATACAAACAATAAAACAAAACCAATTATGTTAACAAACGCGGCTTTAAATGTATCCTGGTAAATTGATACAAAAATACTTGCTTTTCAGAATCTCCCTGTTGAAACCGCAATGTCCTATGGTAATATCGTCGATATTGCTTGCATTTTGTAAACGTCAGTTCGCTACACTTGTTGCAGATAAACTAAGATCGAATGAAACAAACCCGGGGATTTTATCTACCCGGGAACATGGACAAGCTGTTATCAGTTGCAAATTAAATAAAAACATTAGTTTAATGGACACAATCATATACTCGAAAATACCTCAAGAAACTTACGACACATTTAATGAATATTCAGGACAGAAAATAGCAAAATAAATAAAAACTATGTGCAAATTAACTTTGTTTAATTATATTCCGAAAGGCATAATTTCATCAATAATGAGATTTTAATTTGATGCAAACATCGTTACTTAGATTTTAACTTTTGTGAAAGATTGTATTGGTCTTTTCCAATCATAAAAAAAAACTAAATAGCTTAAATCAAAGGCATGATGACTGTACTGATATAAAATCCATAATTATAAATATCTTCATAAAATCTTTGACAAAACCAGTATTTTTCGTTTTAGTGACATTTATAAAGATAAAGGTTTCAAGCACCTGTTTAATGATCCTTTGCATAGATATTGGTCGATATGCAGGAATTTAACATGCTGTTTTTAAAAATGATATTGGCGTATGTGTAAAATGAACTTAATTTGCATATGAATAGCAAACATGGTTAGCACACCGATGAACGCAATAAACGAAGTCCTAAATATTCATAAAATATATCGCGATTCACAAACACAAAAGAGAAGACATGAACATTTTCGGTGCACATAGATCTATATGCTGATTCATTCAGGGCAAATTAAGATGGCAATTTTGCTTTAAGTCGTACGAAGTAAACCGAAATAAATACAATTTAAGGACTCATGTAATCTCGACCGCAAATGACTATAACAACCCATCCCCGATCATGCAATTCGTAAAACTCATTTACTCTAGCAAATGTACAATCAACTTTACATCATTATTCAATTTTAGTATTCAAAATGAGTTATTGATTAAAACCACGACGAAACAGTGAATACAATTGCACATCTTTGGTAACGTGTTTCCTTAATATTATGTTTTTCTATATTTGTATTTTTAGTCCTGTATTTTTAGTTTGTTCTAATTAATTATATATATTCAGCTGGTTTACAGCACAGATTGTGGTGGGCAATAATACATTGTCCACGTAATGTTTAAATTGTTCTTTATTACAATCTTACACCACGAAGTCCTTTATCATGTCTAGTGACAATTGACAATAAACACGCTCATCTATTAAACTGTGGTTTACATCTTTGCTTTGTATTAAAAAAATGGAAGATGAGAACAGTTTTAGGGCACTCGACCACATTTATTAACCAAACATCAACTTGCAAGCACATAAGTATTTTTTTCTTTGACAGTGTATTGATTTTTGCCATAGATCGCCCCATAAGTTACAATTACTAGTATATCATTTAGTGTAAAGCTTAAAACCGTCGAACAAATTAGTAATGGGGAAAACATTGTGTTATCCTGTATTCACGTGGTTGGACCTTTTATCAATATGCTAATGTTATTTTGACCCTGGCGAGTGTATGTACTTAAAATATTAGACAAGTGTGCTAAATAGGGAAAAAAAGTTTATCTTGTTCAGAATATTCGAGTCCTAATAAAGCTTTTTTAAAGGTATACATACTCAATGTTTCGCACTTAACGTATAAATTACATTTTCTGTATATGCCAAGGAGAACATAGAAAAACCAACAATGTGTTTTCCACTAACAAATCACAAAACTCTGCACATAGGATGGTATGCTGCACCGGCTTCGAGACCATGATGAAGTATATAACATGCGAACGCAGAAAGCTGAATAAGTAGAACGTGCTTTTTTCTTTGTTTATCATGAGACTGATTGTGTTGGTGGCAATCTCGAGGAACACGGTCATACGACATTCAAGATACCTTCTAGTTATTGAAACTTAACAAATTTACACGATACTTCTACACTAAGGAGCCATGTATAAATTGTAACACGCCTATTGATCGATATTGAATTGAGCAGACCTTGGACAAGCAATGGTCAAGTAAAGGTCAGAAAAAACATATATGAACAATACCGGAATGTTTCCCTAATCAAATATTTACCAGAAATAAGCGGGAGTGAGCCCTTATCATCACTTCGATGGTAGTGAGCCCTTATCATCACTTCGAGGAGAGTGAGCCCTTGTCATCACTACGAGGGGAGTGAGCCCTTATCATCACTTCGATGGTAGTGAGCCCTTATCATCACTTCGATGGTAGTGAGCCCTTATCATCACTTCGATGGTAGTGAGCCCTTATCATCACTTCGATGGTAGTGAGCCCTTATCATCACTTCGAGGGGTGTGAGCCCTTATCATCACTTCGAGGGGTGTGAGCCCTTATCATCACTTCGAGGGGAGTGAGCCCTTATCATCACTTCGATGGTAGTGAGCCCTTATCATCACTTCGAGGGGTGTGAGCCCTTATCATCACTTCGAGGGGAGTGAGCCCTTATCATCACTTCGAGGGCTGTGAGCCCTTATCATCACTTCGAGGGGAGTGAGCCCTTATCATCACTTCGAGGGGTGTGAGCCCTTATCATCACTTCGAGGGGAGTGAGCCCTTATCATCACTTCGAGGGCTGTGAGCCCTTATCATCACTTCGAGGGGAGTGAGCCCTTATCATCACTTCGAGGGGTGTGAGCCCTTATCATCACTTCGATGGTAGTGAGCCCTTATCATCACTTCGAGGGGTGTGAGCCCTTATCATCACTTCGAGGGGAGTGAGCCCTTATCATCACTTCGAGGGCTGTGAGCCCTTGTCATCACTTCGAGGGGAGTGAGCCCTTATCATCACTTCGAGGGCAGTGAGCCCTTATCATAACTTCGATGGTAGTGAGCCCTTATCATCACTTCGAGGGGAGCAAGCTCTTATCATCATTTGGAGAGGAAAGCCCATATCATCACTTAGATGTATGTGAGCCCTTTTCATCACTTCGAGGGCTGTGAGCCCTTATCATCACTTCGAGGGGTGTGAGCCCTTATCATCACTTCGAGGGGAGTGAGCCCTTATCATCACTTCGAGGGGAGTGAGCCCTTATAATCACTTCGAGGGGAGTGAGCCCGTATCATCACGTCGAGGTCATTTATTTATAGCAAGTGTCTAATCGTTCAAAATTATACACAACGTTAAATCAAACGAGGCTTGCAAAAAACTAGTGAACAAAACTTAGGCATCCTATTGCAACGGTTGATCAAAAGCAAGCTCTTTTTTGGATTAAACGCTTGTGTAAGAAAATATCAAACTAGATTGAATTAAAGACAAATTACCCCTTAATATCATAAGCAAAACTGATGTTGTGTTCATATTCAATGAATTTTCGAACATGGCAAGACAATTTGAGTGATAATTCACTATCCTCTTGTAAAATTGTCGCAACCCTTATGATTACAGGAACTGTTGAAACAACATGTGTGACTCAATTTATCTCATACATTTCGGTCTGGCGTGGTTTTGCACTTGTAGGGAGAGGAGGATGTTATTGTTTGATAAGGTATTTGTAAGGTCAATAGCCGGTGATTTTAAGAAGGGACACAAACATCGTTAGTTTATCGTAAGCAAGATATAAAAAACAGTTTACATCAGTTTATGTATGAAAAATTCATTTCAATAAGCAAATCGAAGATTACATCTTTAACCTTAAAAAACAAAGGGTCAAATACAATGATAATCTGAAAATTGTAATTATACAAACATGCATGATTCTACAGTTTATACAACAGTTGTATAAACATATTATCTTATTTACTTAGTCATGTCGCAGAATTAGACAAAAAGGCATTACACATACGAATATTTCTTGAACAAAAATACTAAATAATAGTTTAAGTTGGACAATGAACGTTTAAAGACGCGTATATGTCAGATTTCTTTTAAAGCCAGGTATGCAAGTGTTTGTGTTCGATTGTATTAAGCAACTAGCGGATATGTATTACATGTATTTAGTAGGAACCAAAACATAAATTCAGACTGTTTTCCTTTTCAAACATTCGTAAAAATAAACTTTAAAATAATTAAATAAATTAATATAGTTTTTTAAATAAATTAGACATTTATAAATAATATCTAGTAATAAACACTTGTTATGTACACAAGATATTTAAATTGGATGGGACTTTTATTTCACATTAGAGTTCCACTTTAACAATGTTTTCAAAATTCAAATATAGGTCCAAAATGTGTTTGGCTAAAATATGTTACATCAACGCAGAATGCTTTATCATGATGAATATTAAAATTGCGCAGCTCTTTTCTTTGATAAATTTAGTTTGCCGGTTACGGCAATAAACGTCATTGTGGCTGTTGTGGTGTGTTTCCAAAAGAACACATTTTGAGCGAGTTGTGATATATATATTCATGACCCATTCCTTTTAGTTCATTGGGTGATCAATAAATACTTCTTAAGAATGTCAGCTGATTAGACGTCGTATTTTCAAAGTGGCATATTGTGTTATATTTTGTTTAACTTTTCCGGTTAAGACTGTCTAGCTTTCACAAACAGTTTACGCTTTCATCCTTCCGAATGTTGAGTCATGTATCGTTGTCCCAATCACACAGATTGCTTGGAAACTCACTCATAATACCATGATCATGTACAATCTTGTACACATTTTTTTTTAACACCCAGACTCCACTACCAGCGACTTTTGTGTTATATTTTGTTTAATTTTTCCGGTTAAGACTGCCTAGTTTCACAAACAGTTTACGCTTCCATCCTTCCGAATGTTGAGTCATGTATCGTTGTCCCAATCACACAGATTGCTTGGAAACTCACTCATAATACCATGATCATGTACAATCTTGTACACATTAGACCCCACTACCAGCGACTTTTCCGGAAACGCTAGGATACTCTATAAACGGCTCTTTCTCCTGTCCAGACCTTGCTGTATGGGAATCGCAGGTGCAACACTGGTTGTAAGCATCACCTTTCTGTCCCGAAATCTCGTGTATGTCCTCACACACAGTGGCAAAACACAGGTCCTATTTGAGCACTCATTCTGTTGACCACGGGTCTGCACCAGCCATTCATTGGCTGTCTGCACGGTTACATTCAGCAGAAAGGAACACTACGCACGTGTATTCTGATTTTAAAAAGAGATACTTATGTTTATTTCATTTTAACGACAATAATTTCGATACATCATTTGTTTATGAAAGAAGCGCTTAGAAAATATAAATAAAGTATAAACCAGCACGAATTTAACGAACATAGTTTTCTTTTGCGTCAGAGAACGTCCATTTACACATGTACGTTTTTGAGCATTCCATGGGTGTGTTGGTTGTGTGAGTTTTTTAATTTCATAAATATAAAAATTATAAAACTCCAGAGATATTATATGGTGATAAATTAGCGTTGATATCCACATATTTTTAGGTAAGGAAAGCGACTTATTGACTTTTCAATACATGACAAAACATTCCGCGCTCGTATGGACATACGCCGAATTTTCAAGACATTAACCCAAGTTGATTTCAAAAAAGGCCTTTTGCTAAACGGTGGTGACCGTTTAATTATTTGTGTTCTGTTTTGTGTTTGGATATACGTATGAGCCTGTTGTGCATAGGCCGAAGTCCGTATAGTGCAATTACTTCTTGATTGTAGCTAAATTGTCTTGCGTCCCAGACTATATCGTTTCAACAAGTTCCCAAGTAGTAGTATATCTACGAGGAAAATTATATTATGATGTATTAAAGGATGGCATAAGTTTGCAGAAAATACAGGGAACATAGCCTTTACATTTATTTTTTTGGTGCATTGAGTTAGTGTTATTTACAGTTACCAGAGTCATTTGTTTCACTGTTCAAAAACGTTTACATTGCTAACCATAGTCTTTGAAGGCAATATATTTTTAATAATTGTTCTTCAAAGCTAATTGGCAGACCTGAATCAGCTTAATATTTATTTAGGGTAACATTCAAAGCTAATTTATAGCCTCTCACATATTTTACCAAACGCAGATTAATTCTCAAGTGCCGGCTGATCGTGGGCTTCAGAAGTTAACGATTGCATCCGGGTTTATACATACTTCGGACTGCTTTTTGAGTGAGTCATAGTCAATGCGCCAATGCGTATCAATGGTTTGTTTTATACAATTTGAAAATAACCCCAAGTGTTTATACCTTTAATTTTACTTACGTTGCTGCATGTTTTGGACGGAAATCAATCAATCAAATCAAGTATGTTATGTCAGATGTCTACCTATCGCTTCTGCTTATAGATGTGTACTCATCATAATCTAAACAAAACTTAACACATGTCGTTTTTTGTAATATATTTTTGTTTAAACTGGAAACTTAAGTAAAAAATCGACAAGTGGTAAGTTTCAAATTGTGATTGGAACAGTATAATGAACATGAAACAGTCACTTTATGTGTTGCGAATTAGCATCCACAAATATTCATATGACCATTAGATTGGCCTCTCCTTTTTGCTCTTGTTGCCTATATTCATATGTATTACAACTCTGATTGAAACAATGAGAAGAACGTTGAACATCTTCACAATGACGTTCTCGTTTCGATCGAGTATGTGTTATGTATCTATCAGACAAATCAGATCAGACAAAGATTTACTTTATTTGTTGATAAAAAATTGTTTATTGGAGTCAACGTTATCTTTGCAATGATATACCATTATTACTTTGTATACCTGACACAACAGCACTTAACATCCCCCCCCCCCCCAGCTGCATCAAAAGCTAATCCTTACTAAAAAAACAGAAAGAAATTTTTATGGACCCTATATATGCCTTAACTGAGCAAATGTTTCAGTACTTTATGGTTTGATAATGTGTGCCCTGTACATTCAATGCAAACGAGTTGCATAGTAGTTCACTATGGAAAAATGATGAATTGAATAGTATCAAAATCAATGTTATTCCAAACATACAGGCTAAAAAAGTAAACTTGTTGTCAATATAATAAAAAAAAAACATAAATTATGTAAACGAGAGCAGAATTTACAATTTCAAATTGGTACCTTTTATTGCTTCTGCGGGTTAAAAAAAACGAACATACACACAAAACTTGCATATTACAATTGCATATGTCAGAGCGGCAACAATACAAAAGTGTCGCATTTTAGGCACATCCAGATCCAGGCAGTGATCACTTCTCCGAATAGCACGTCACTGGTAACCACCAAAGTCACGTGTAACACTATTCCAAATCTTATTGTTTGTAATTTAGTGTTTTCTATGAAATCAGAGACGCAGATATTGACGTCTCTGATGCAATGCAGCGCTAGTGTGTACATCATTTGGCTGCGATATACAATGTGTAATTACACTCGTACAACAATAATTATTAGTACCACCATATGACTTACACCGGCAGATAAGTAATATTGTGATTTTATAAGAAATATGCTCTGAAACCAATCAAAATTTCTGCGCGAAAGTTTCTTTCAAAGATTGATAAAGTCGCGTGTTACCGGTACAACTGCAAGTATTACAAAGAAATTATTTTGCAGAACGTACACTCATTCAGCGAAGCATAACACTGTCAGTCTTGTTACGTTTTATTTCAATGCTGACTCATGTTAATTAAGCCCTTTGCTTAAAGAAATCAACATGAATATATTTTTAGGAGGCTTCTACATACTATGCATTATCTGCATGTTGTTGTTTCTGTACACAAGACAGAAGTTGACAGCAGTTTCTGATGCCGGTTTTCAGATTTTTCAACGCACATACCTGGTTGTGTACATGATGGCAATGGGTATGATTATTGTTATCAGTAATACAGTAGACCTTAAATTCTACACAAAGGAAACTTATAAGACTGCTGTCACAATGCCCTTTCAAAATTTTCTAAAATATATATTGGTAGATAATTTCAAAGTAAACCGTGGAAACCTAGTCTTATTTTTAAGATGCGCAAAGAATTTAGAGATACTTTTTATATGGGCTAAATTCATTGGAATGTCTTATCAGGGAAAAGTCAAAAATGTGTTCTGGATCTGGATGTGTACGTCGAAGAAACCAATTCTGGCTTTAACTCGACGGTGGTGGAGTGCGCGATAGATGCACTATTGCTGTTTAAATACACTGTCTTTGAAAATGTCTATAGTTGACGAGTTCACAATGTCATCACTAAGTTTATTCCAGTCAATCACAGTTTTTACAAAGAATGAATTTTTAAAAAGAACAGTTTTTGATGGAATAGTTTCAAAACACTTGGAGTTATTGTTCACAAAGTTACACACAATGTTTTGGTGAATATAGCCCTCGTATTGTTTAGCCCTTATAGTACGTTTAGGCCTTAGTGGCTTAAGGTATCGTTCAATGGGAATGGCCGGTACGTGCCCTTCCACCACCTTGTACAATAGTGTCAACCTTTGGGCGCGCCGTCTGTCTTGGAGTGGTGGGAGTTCCAGCGTTTGGAGCATTTCGGTCACACAGCCAGGCTGTCTGGAGCGGTAGTCTCTGGTTATGAACCTTGCAGCTGATCGCTGGATACCCTCTAGACAGTCAATGTCAGATTGGTGAAAAGGATCCCAAACCACACTGGCATATTCTAGTTTGGAGCGGACTAGTGCTAGGAAGGCATTTTTGCAGCATTCTAGAGGGCAGTGACTGAGGTTTCTTCTTAGGAATCCTAGAGTGGAGTTAGCTCGCTTTGTTATGTTGGTTATATAAGTTTTCCATTCCAAGTCTTCAGATAAGGTGATCCCAAGGTAGGGGTTTTCTTGAACTCTTTTGAGGATTTCTTTGTTGATATTGTAAAAATAGCTAGATTTGTGTTTGGAGCTTAGAAGGTAGCATTTCTTTCCGTTAAATTCCATCCCCCATTCGTTGGCCCATTTGTGGAGGTTGTCTAGGTCATTTTGAAGAATTTCATGATCTTTGAATGTGTTTATGGGTCTATAGAGGAGACAGTCATCTGCGAAGAGTCTAATCTGGGACTTCACCCTCTCTGGTAGGTCGTTGATGTGACACAGAAATAGCAACGGTCCTAGCACTGTCCCTTGAGGAACTCCGGAGCCTACTGGAACATGGTGTGATTTCTCCCCGTCTACGACCACACACATTTCTCTGCGGGTGAGGAAGTTCGAGATCCAGGACAGGAGGTTACCCCGGATTCCGTAGTTCTCAAGTTTCAGAAGCAGGCGTTGATGTGGGACTGTGTCGAAGGCCTTGCTGAAGTCCAGGATGATGGTATCGACTTGTTTGTTTTGGTCATAGAAGTTGTGTTGGAAACCAGAAAGTTTAAATTTTGTTTTGTTTGTTTTGGTCATAGAAGTTGTGTTGGAAACCAGAAAGTTTAAATTTTCATCGATTTGTGTAAAATTGCAAAATAACATTACCAACTCATTCAGTTTTAGTTCAGAAGTCCATTTTTACCTCAAATATCGTTGAATTGAAGTTGGAAAGGCATAAATTCTTCAGTTAAACTTCTGCTTAAATTGCAAACCATCACTGGCCTGTAGCCATCTCATGAAACAAATTTGAATATGAACCAATCAGAAGAAGGCATTACGGTGTAACGTGTACGCGTAATTTTATTTAACATGAGCTTTTAACACCAACTTTTACCTTACTAGATCTAGTATGCTAATCTTTGTCGATTTAATAAGCATATGTTCAAAACAGATATGGTGCAGTTTCTATTCAGTGTTCTAAGTTTCAGCAAGTTTTTATGCATGTCTTTTTCGCACCTCTGTGTTGTTTTATTTACTTACATCCTACGTTACATAGGAGGACGGTATACTGTACGATCTGTATCAAATTTATTTGTGTACAGTATAAATAAAAGATGTAATTTATTTCAGAACTTTTTAATTGTCAATTTAGAAAAAAAAGCTAAATTAATCCAGAAAAGTATAACATCGGTTTACTATGTAACGCTCTGCACCACAACAGACGAACGCAAACTGTATTTTACGCTGTTTATTCTCCCACTTTAAACCAGATGCTTTACATCGAGGTCGTGTTATCGATTTATATCCACACAGCGAGCGAATCAAGAGATATTGAAAAATTGAATAGTGGTTGGTTTTAAATTGATCAGGCGTGCAAAATTCAAAGTGTCATTACATAATTTCTACGGAACATTATTGAGAAATGAATTATCTACACAGGTATGTAAATATTATTGCAATCCGTTGATATTAAGTGTCTTATATCGGGGTTTGAATGTTGCGCACAAAATCCTTGCGTAACAATATAGACAAAGAACGAAAAATTCCCACCATTAATTTGGTCTTTCCCCCTTTGTACGCTCCAAATATTACCCATATAAAAAGTAGCTTAATATTTAAGAGCATCAAAAATTTGGACTAGTGGAAACCAGCAAACATTACCAATAATTTATTTTTTAGTTACATTACTAAAATCTTTAGGTAATATTGTTCGTAAATGAAAGTTAACATCATCTTTATCAAGGCTTATGGTTAAATCAAAGGATGACTGCTTTCTGCAATAATAACAATACAGTTCAATGAAATAATTAGTTCTCTCCTCCTTAACGGATAAGTTTTCTTGATTATGAGGAAAACTGATTGAAACTGAGTCGCTGAGATTATTTTAACTATTCACATTAATGTTTGTAAAACTGTCACACTTGGCATCTAAAAATAACAACTGAGTGTATATGTCTATACTCAATAATCTTAACTTATCAGTCAGTTCCATGCTTAGGCATAGCAAAAACTAGTCCATATAAACAGACTCCCAGAGCCTTTGATAATTTTTGCTATGGCGGCTCTGGGAGTCCATATTCACTCGTTCATAATGACAAAAGCAAATCTGCGCACACATTTCGTGCGCATAACTAAACAGACGTCGTTCAAGACAAATTGAGGAAAATAATGAATAAACTTCATAAACATGTTAAATTTACCTGAATGGCAACCTACGGATGTTATCCTCTTCATGCACCCTATAAAAACACTCTAGCTGACATGTTTATGTTTAAATTTGAATCAGTGTACTGTATTCTGTATTGAATACCACATCGTTATCGACTTTAATAGGCTCCAACACATAACCCGACGTGCAAAATATTGGTGTACTGCGACCTAACCAATATTGGGTCAATTTTCCAATATGGCGGATACAGCGTACGAAAGAAAAACTAAGTCAATAAAAAACTATTATTTCTTGCTTTAATGGTACCATTTGATGAGTTTGTGGTTTAGACAGGTAAACTTTAATAAGTTCTTGCAGTTTCAGTGTTCCTTAACCCTTGCATTGTTGATAACATTTTGCAACCATGGACAAGAGAGAGCGCATTGCAACTCTCAGCAGCCCATTTGGCTATAAAGCCGAGAGTTGAATTATTGCAACTAAGCAAAAACTTGACAGCTAGCTCTCAGTGGTATCAAAAGTTGTTAGGCCGAAGATAAGCTTGGGCACAAGACAACAAGGCAGAGTAGCCGCATCATTTGGGAGGGGCGCAGGGCACCTGTCTGTCTAACTGTCTAACCTCAACTACAGTTCCAGTGTGTTCCCATCTCCTAGGCTGATTACCAACCAAATTCTGCACAAACTCATGATTGCCCACCTAAGTGATGGCAATGTGTGGGTGTATACCACCCATTTTTCATGTTTCCTTCAGTGCCCATTCGCCAGTGCAAATTCACAGTGTGCTGATAACTCAGTCCATGTCTCAGGGAGCAGTAAACTCTGAAATTTGTCATGATCAAGGGATGCTCTAACAGCGATGTAACTGGTGTTGTCTGTGAGCATGATTTCACTGTTTTCACAGCCAACTTGGCTCTGAAATAAGCATGTGGGTTTGCAAAAGAGGAACACCTGTGCTTAACACACAAGTTCTTCAAGAATTCTTGGGTTTTCCCAGCTATTAATTGTGGGCCCCCATCAGATATTATCTCTGCCGTAATACCAAATGTCACAAATATCTCACAAAGTCGTTTAACAAGACCTTCTTCACCTGACTCAGATTTGTAAATCAACTGCCAGTTAGAATAACAGTCCACAATCCCAGCATAGTTCTTGCCATTAAATGTGATGTTAACCGCACAAATCATCTGAAATGGGTAATCTGGGTTAGACTTTGCCATTGATGGCCTTGTACACACTGATCTCTAACCTTGGCAATGTCGACAGTGATATTAGGCCAATACACTGAGTCTGTGGTCCTATCACCCTTCGCACTGGTCCCTTGGTGGGCTGCATGCAGAGCATCAAGTAAAGGTTTGAAGAGCAGATGGAATAAGGATACTATGGCCCATGAGTACAACACCATCCACAACACAAAGGCCTGCCGCAAAGCGATGATATGGGCGCAATGCCCCAGGAAGTTCCCTGCAATCCTCTGGAAATCGCAGGAGGTGGATGAGCTTAAGCAAAGAGGGATCAGATGCTGTAGCTTTGTGGACCATATCCCATGTGACATCAGTCCCAGCCGCATTTAATGCACTTGAAGCAGCAGCTATTGTGGATGATTCGTTAGCAATATCACTATCATCAGTATACTGGTATAAACTTGTCAGCATGTCATGGTGAAATACAGTCATACTGGTAAGCAGTGCTTTCCACAGGATTTTCGTCAGGCGCCCCGGGGCTGATAGGGGTGGTTCGGGAGGGGTGTCCCCTCCCAACGTTGATTTTTGTTTAATTTAACGTGTCAATTAACGCTCTGTGGTGCGTTTTAACTCAAAGAAAAACAGCGTCGAAAGACGTCATTTGGTGTGCTATGACTCTTCAAAAAATCCCCCTCGCATTTAAAAATATATATACTTTTTTATATTGTTTAATTGTTTTAAAACTTTTCCGTACTGAGAGTAAAACCTGACTCGAACGATTCTCCAATACATCCGTTTTAACCCGACTCTATTACTGCATACTTACTACTATTCAAGTTTCTATTTATTATCCGATAATCCCGTTTATTCCGTTTGTATAAATCACTTTCTGGTAAATATTTATGATAAAAGCGCTCATTTATTTTTTTTGAACAAACCTTGCCATTTTTCTATAGTATCTAATAAATTTTAAGTGACTATTTATAGATTTGATGAAATATTGCCTCTGAACATGCGTCAATCCTCTGACGTGTTGTGTGCTTGCTAAAACAATACACGCGACGTTGTACATGCTGCATAATTTTCGCGCTCTTTTTAATTGAGAAAAAGATTCGACACAAAATAAATATGCACTACTATTTTGAAGCAAGAATATTTAACGTTGCGGTAACATTTACATTCGGAAGTGTGTTTCGGATTAAAAACGTGTTAACGTCGACATACAGTAAAGGGTTTCGGATGACAAATTTAATAATTCCCATTTGAGATTTTAATAAATAGATCTTTTAACAGTTGCGTTATAAATTTAACGATAATTTGTTTAAACACTTAAGTAGAATAAATACTAGTGTGTGTAATTAATTCAACGAAAATTTGTTAACGCATTACGTGTCGAATAAATGCCAGAAAAACGTTAATGGACATGATGAAATATACAAGTACTGGAATTAAATTGTAATCGCATAATTGTAACCGGGAGTTATTTGCACAACTTACTCGCTATAAGTAATTATTTCTTTACCTCTTTCAGTTAATTTCTTGTATTAATTACAAGAGTCATAGGTAACACTTGTTTACAGTAAAAAGGTGTGATGATGATGCCCGAAACCGTCTTTAATGTACTTTTTTATTACGTATATGGTACAAATTCTCGCTAATCAAGCTGCGATAAACTTTTACATCGTGCCCGACGTCAATCAAAAATAATGGTCGATAGTTAACCCCGCCCTCATAAGCATTCGCGTAACCGATTGGACGATGAACATCACAGTTTGACAACTGGAAAGTTACCTGATACATCCTTGTCAGCATTTAAATAACTGTGTAATGTGGCTAGAATAATGTATAGGCGCGTCATGCTATTCTCTTATCAGTGGATTATCCATTACCCCATGTGGTGTTTATAGCGATTACTTGTGAAAGTAGGTACCGTGTGCTCTTTTAAAACAGGGAATATTGATTCACTGATAGAGAAACCTTTGGTTTTTTTTCAATCTCCACTTTCTTTCACTGAAAAACACACAGGTCGGAAAATTTTAAATGGCCTGGGGAAAACCCTGCTGGTTAGTAAATGGAGCTCTGGTGGTTCACCTGGAGAATGCAGGCGCTCAGGATTGCTTACCGGGTATGTGGATGCCGCGTCAAGTCCCCGGTTAATTTTGTCAGGCACATGGTGGTGAACCTGTACCCTAGAGTTTTCTCTTTAAGGTTCAGCAATCATCTGCAACTTGGTTATTGAAAAGTCCCCCAAATATTCAGCCATTGATCTCAGGTAGCTGTCATAAATCAAAGTCAACATCTGCATTATGAAGGCTTATGGTTTAATCAAAGGATGACTGCTACCTGCAATAATAATTATACAGTGCAATTAAATTTTAAGTTAGTTCAACTTCAACTAAAATATTTAGTAGACATTTTTAAATAATTAATTAATGTAAATAAAAAATGTTGGCTTTGTAATCAGTGATAAAATCTATATCCAATATCAATCCATGGTCCACTAAAATTTATAATACCAAGAATCTTTAATTTTTTTAGCTTAAAATTTATTAGCTAGGCGGTTTTCAGAGAAAACCCGAGGTATTGTCATGGCCAGCAAGTCGTCTGCCGTCGGGCGTCCGCGTCGTGCTAAAACCTTAACATAGGCTCTGAAATCAAAGTGCTTCCACATACAACTTTAAAACTTCATATGTAGATGCATCTTGATGAGTTCTACACGCCACACCCATTTTTGGGTCACTAGGTCAAAGGTCAAGGTCACTTCTGACAAGCTTTCATTTATTCAAAACTGCACCCATAGCCGAGCGTTGGCACCAGCTATGCAGTGCTCTTGTTTAATCTGTTGCATTCATACCCTGGTAACATATGAAACATGTTATTTGACTGACTGTTAACTTTATGATACATTTCAGAAACTTCACATTCCAAACTGTTCATGGACTCCCGATCCTTTCATGGACTTACACCTAATAATTATCTATTCAAATTATAATGCCAGTATTTCTTTTATTATATTTACATCTTTACACACATGAAAACATCAAGAGGTATGTGAATTAAATATTTAATATGAAAAAGGAATGTGTAAGTAATTTCTGTTTTATTCTTTAACCTTGTACCATCTGGCTAAACTAGCATTACTGCTAGTTCTTAAGGACTAACACAACTTTAGTTTTCAGTTTGCAAATAAAAGGACATATTTCCAAAAAAAATCTGTTTAAAGAAAAGAGCTTGATATATTTATTTTGTTGTAGCTGGGGACTGGCTACAGGGTCCCCACGTATATGCCCTCTACGACAGCTATGGTATGAGCACCCATGAAATAGAGGTCCTCTTTGTTGCTGGTTTTGGATCCAGCATGATCGTAGGAACAGTTGTGGGGTCCTTTGCAGACAAATAGTAAGTGGATTATATGTTATTATATGGCAATATAAAAGAATTGTAGCTGTAATTTTTACTTTATGAGTTATTTATGTTGTTATGCCTAGTTTGTTGAAGTAATGTCAATTACTTTATAATGTTCATATGTTGCTTATATAAAAATAAATTTGGGCATTATACTATTTTAAGGAAGTTGTATGTACATAGGTTTATGCATTAATCCAAAAAAAAGTTGACATGCTGCTAAGTAAGAAAAACATCTTTGATATTTAAACAATATTTTTAATGTTTTTTTCAGTGGTCGCAGAAACAACTGCATTTTGTATGGCATTCTGTATGGAGCAGCCTGTATTACAAAGGTAAATGCATATCTCTGTACATCTTGTCTTGACAGTCCTGTTAGAATTTGTATCAGGATTTGTCTGCCCCTATCTATCTCCAAATATATATGGCATTCACTAATTTTGCTTTTATTGTCTATTTTATCTAAAGAGATATAGAACTTAATGGTTCCACCAGAAACTTAGAGAACTTCTGAAACTCCCACTATCCTTATCAAACATAAGTTCTATACAATGCATGTCTTGTTGATATATTTAGAGATTTGTTCAGAAAATCTTTAAAAAAATATTTCCATTTCTTTGTATATAAAGGTAAGAATATCCATAGTGCAACAGTAATAATACAAAAAAAGGAAACAAAATTAAGCATTAACTAAGCTTTCATACAGTTACAAAATTGAATAACTGATAAGATACAGTACTCGATGCAGTATGACCCACGCACCAACACTTGATGTTTTAGCACTTCAACAACTTCTGGGTGCTGATGCTGGGCCGGTTGCTAGGGGGAACCGCCACCTCAATCCTCTACAGCGCCTTCGAGTCCTGGCTCGTGTTCGAACACAACAAGGTACGATAAACATCTTACAAGCACTTAAACTGTTGTATCATCTGTACAATTGATTTTATATATAGAGATATGGATATAGATATAGAATGTGATGGTAGTATGGTGTTCTAAAAACTGGTATAAGTTAACGGTAGTAAGTTCAAATGCGGGCTTGTTTCTTGATCCATACAAACACACTGATAAAAGGTCTCATAGCACCATACTATTGTAAAAGTCCATTTATAACATACTGTTTTTGTTAAATTATTATGAGGGAAACACTGTTTTTGTTAAATTATTATGAGGGAAACAAAATAAAATTTCCAAATCTGTTGTATGAAACAGAAACAGAAAACACTAGTAGCAAATACAGTTTCTCATATCCATGCTATATATTTATTTATATATATATATATATATATATATATATATATATATATATATATATATATATATATATATATATATATAATATATCTACTTGCAGTCTGTTCAGGTTTTATGCTGTTTGAAGCTTAACAGTATCTAAGGGTTGGAAATGAAGCTGTTAAAACTTAAATCTAGTAGGAAAGGCCTTATATTAAAATAAACTTTCTACTAGACTACAAATGGGTCAAAATTTGGTAAAGGTTTAAACCGAGAAATATTTTTTTTAAATCACACAACTGGGATTGAAAGTTGTGCCTATTAAAATGAGTTATGCACTTTGTTGAAAACTTTTCTACACTACAGTCCCAATATCAATAGTGTACATGCAAATTGTACTTCTTCATGTTAATTTCATGTACATACTTCTACTACTTTTTTTCACAGGCATGTAAATTGCCATAGAGACAATATTTTTTATGCCACCAAAGGAGGGCATATAGTGATCGGACCGGCCGGCCGTCTGTCCGTCTGTCTGTCTGTCCATCTGTCCTTCAGTCACACTTTGCGTTTAGGTTTCATGTTTAAGTTTCGAAAAATGCTAATAACTTCTATGTCCCTTCACATAGCAACTTGATTTTTGGCATGCATGCGTATCTCATGGAGCTGCACATTTTGAGTGGTGAAAGGTCAAGGTAATTCTTCAAGGTCAAAGGTCAAAAAACATGTATCAAAGCGGCGCAGTAGGGGGGATTTTGTTTCTGACAAACACATCTATTGTTAAGAATTAAAATAAATATTTTAATGAGCATACAAAACTGTTTATAAAACAAGATCTACAAATACAGCAACTTTTTAAAAGATTGTGTTATTTTTAAAAACAACAAAAAACAAATAAACCTAATTATGTCTTTTACAGTGTGGCTTAAATTCAAATTTATACCCCCAAAAATCCTTTGGTGTAAGTAATCTGGTTTAATGTAATTGAAAATATCTTTAATTGTTAAATCTGGTTTAATAAATACCACCAAAATCAAACACTTCAATTTTTGATACATCAATCAAGTTACATACTTTTACTGGTGTATTAAACTACAAAGCTAAACAAACAATGGCATGGATTAACAATTCCTGCAATAGTATCTTATCACCTAACTAGGTAAAAGTTGCTATTACAAATAAAGCATTGGGGTAATAATCTCTGGCTAGAGAAATGAATAAATACTCAAAGAAGTGGGTCGGATGATAACAGCTGTGGAATGAACTTCCTTGTCTTGTCTAATTCCCCTGTTCAAGTAAAGAAGGAAGACACATGGGCTGAAAGACAAAGCGGGCTTGGTTCACTTTGAGTTGTACTAATAATTACAGCTGTATATACCATTCCATAAAAAAACACTATCAATGCCAACACTAAGGCAATCCAAACAGCAATACTCTATTTGCCATAACTGATGCAATTCAAAGAGCAATCAATTGCATGCCATCAGTGAGGCATTGCAAACAGCAATACATAATGATTAATCGGTGCCAACATTGAGGCAATGCAAACAGTACTACACTATCCATTTTTACACTGAGGCAATTCAAAGAGCACTACACTATCCCTTTTAACACTTAGACAATGCAAACAGCAATACACTATCCATTTTTACACTTAGACAATGCAAACAGCAATACACTATCCATTTTTACACTTAGACAATGCAAACGGCAATACACTATCCATTTTTACACTGAGGCAATGCAAAAAGCAATAAAATATTTATGCCAACACTGAGTCAATGCAAACAAAAATCTTAACATTTAGGCATTGCAAACAGTTTACGCAAAAACGAAACAATGAACTTCTATTTGTAACATTGAGTAAAGAAACTGTTATACTAAACATCTAAATTAATAAATTAACTATGAGTTGATTAACTGTTTTACCCCAAAACAAGGCAATGTAAACTTGTATGCATTACATTGTTAATAAAACTTAAGCTTATGCATGTAGAAGGATCCATTCCCAATTGAAACAAGTGTACATTTTTCCCGAATGGGACCTAAACATTCCAAATTAAAGGTTTCAAAAAAGAAAAGATTTTTTTATAGATAAGTCAGAACATTAGTAAATGTAAAATTGAAATCACTATTCTAAATTTTAAAGCATTTAAATGCAAAAGAAGAAGAACAAACAAAAATAAATGTAAATTATTGACGAACTTTGATTTGAATCTTAATTTCTCACAGATGAAATAAAAAAATGTCAAATATCTGAATTTGAAAAAAGATATTGCATAAAAAAATGTGCATTAAGTTAATTGTACTGGAAATGCATAAATAGCAGTATAATACCAAGTGTATAACTTATTTCAAAAGTTTATAGAATAAATTGCATTCTTAAATATAATAATCATGTTGATATTGGATAATAAGATGGTGATGATAGGGAGTTATGACAACGATCACTATGATTACGATTATAATTTTAAATACAATTTGTGGCACGATGATAATATTCACAAATTGTGATCAAAAGTTGTCAAAAGCTGCAGGCAAAATAAATATTAAGTGTTTCCTGTTCATTATTTGTATCATCTTGATTTGTTTCATCTTGAAGGGCTGATAGGTACTGTCACCAAACTTCCTGGGGGAAAACTGAAATTAATCAGTTGAAGATAAAATTCCCCTACTGTTTTATGTCAAAATATATTGAATTAAGTTTGCAAGCACTTATTTAAAGCCAACAAATTGATGAAAATAACTCATAGGGTATTTTGCATGGAACATTTAGGTGATTTTTGACACTCTAAATGAACGACTAACCACTTAGCTATACTTTATTACATGTGCAAATATAAGACTAGCTGATTGTAGAATGTTCAGACATGTGCAAGATTTACTGTTGAACAAGAATAGCTGTAGTGTTTTCAATGACACAGCCTGTCAGTTTTTTAAGAAATGAATGCATTTATTGCATTATGTCTCTAAGTTAGGCCATACCAATTTGAGTCTTTGTTTATAATACTCATGGTTTGGGGCTTTCAGATGCATGCATCGAAAAAAGAATAGATTAGGGTTATGAACCTGCTAAGTGTCACAAAAGCTATGGCAATTTATTTGAAAAATAAGATTATTTACAAATCAAAATTAATACTTCCTTACTAACTGGGGGATACCATGATGGTACTTAAGCCATCCTGATCTTTTTTAATTTTTTATTATCAATATACTTTATCATTTTTAGCTCACCTGAGCACAACATGCTCATGGTGAGCTATTGTGATCGCCTTTTGTCCGTTGTGCGTCGTGCGTCGTCAACATTTACCTTGTTAACACTCTAAAGGCCACATTAATTGTCCAATCTTCATGAAACTTACTCAGAACATGTGTCCCAATAATATCTTGGACGAGTTTGAAAATGGTTCTGGTTGATTGAAAAACATGGCCACCAGGGGGCATGGCAGTTTTATATATAGCAAACCTTGTTAACACTCTAGAAGTCACATATATTGTCCGATCTTCATGAAACTTTGTCAGAACATGTGTCCCAATAATATCTTGGACGAGTTCGAAAATGGTTCTGGTTGGTTGAAAAACATGGCTGCCAAGGGGCGTGGCAGTTTTCCTTATATGGCTATCGTAAAACCTTGTTAACACTCTAGAAGTCACATTTTTAGTCCAATCTTCATGAAACTTTGTCAGAACATGGTTGCCAATAATATCTTGGACGAGTTCGAAAATGGTTCCGGTTGGTTGAAAAACATGGCCGCCAGGGGGCGTGGCAGTTTTCCTTATATGGCTTTAGTAAAACCTTGTTAACACTCTAGAAGTCACATTTTTAGTCCAATCTTCATGAAACTTGGTCAAAACATGTGTCCCAATAATATCTTGGACGAGTTTGAAAATGGTTCCAGTTGAATTAAAAACATGGCCGCCATGGGACTTGGCAGTTTTCCTTATATGGCTTTACTGTATGGTAAAACCTTGTTAACACTCTAGAAGTCACATTTGAGGTCCAATGCTCATGAAACTTGGTCAGAATATTTGAACTAATAATATCTGGGCTAAGTTCAAAAATGGTTGAGATCAGTAAAAAAAACATAGCCGCAAGGGGGCGTGGCATTTTTCCTTAAATGGCTATTTACTACAAAACATTGTTAACACTCTAGAAGTTACATTTATTATCCAATCTTTATGAAACTTGATCTGAACATTTGTTCTTATAATAGCTTGAGTGAGTTTGAAAATGGTTATGGTTTGTTGAAAAACATGGCCGCCAGGGGGGGGGGGGGGGGGGGGGGCAGTTGTCCTTATATGGCTTTAGTGAAAACTTGTTGACACTATATTAGCCACATTTATTGGCCAATCTTCATGAAACTTGGTCAGAACATTTGTCCCAATGAAATTTTGCCAGAGATTGAAGCTGGGTCATATGAGCTCAAAAACTAGGTCACAAGGTCAAATATAAAAAAAACATGTTAAAAGTCACTTTTTGGGTCCAAAATAATCTTCATGAATCAGCTTGCATTTTTTTCAGAATAGTCTAGTTCCTTTGGCTTTCAGGTGAGCGCCTTAGGGCCTGATGGCCCTCTTGTTATAGGAAATCTCTAAAATTGTATTAAGTTTCTAAATGGTCATTTCTACAATCTGTTAAAAGGTCCGTTAAAAAAGTACTGTTGGGGAGTTTTCATTGTGACAATCAATTAACAATCCAATTCTCGCAGACTTTGTTTTTGGGGTTTTCCACTAACTTTATGTCGCTTTATTTTATAAAGATAGCCATAACAAGATTGAAGAATACCTCATTAATTATATTGTTGTGGCCTCATGCATCTTTTACAAAACATAAAGGAACAGAACTGATGAACACGTGGAAAAGAATTCAAATGGGCCGAGTTAATGTTTTTGGTTATGACACATTGTGGGAATGCTTTACTTAGAATCAAATATGTATGGGCTAGTTATGAAACAGCTGTGGACACTATTATATTCTATTAAAGGTCCATTTTCAAATCATAGATGCAATTAACACACCTTTCCTTTTTTCTGATACAGTTTCTATAAAGTACATAAAATTCTTGCAATTGTTTACTCTTTAAATTGCTGTTTTTCAATGATCAAAATTAACACGAGACTCTAAGCCCAGCCCTGGAACATTTTGAATTAGACTGTCTCAGATTCTCAAGAAATAATAGAATAAGGGCTTGCTTGGCCTAACTACTGATTTCTATGACTTCTTTACTAGAATCAAGTTTTAAGGGCTTCATTTCCAACCTTAAGATACTGATGAGCAGCAAACAGAATAAAACCTGAACAGACTGCAAGTTACTCACAGGCTGTTCTGGTTTTGTGTTTTTTGCAAAAGCCATTTTCACTTTGCTTCTGATGGGGAAAGGGTTTAGAAAGTTCTTTATACTTTTTTTCAGCGGGGCTTTGATTCAGAGCTGTTGGGCAACATTTTCAGCCTTGCTACCCTGGGGAACTCGCTGGTTGCCATAGCAGCAGGAATGGTAGCCCAGTTCTTTGCAGATTCTTTTGGATTTGTGTAAGCAGGCTTTATAATAAAAATCCTATCAATCATATAACATTTTCATTGGCACTTGGAAATGAGAATTGATATCTGAATCTGTCTCAAATTTCTTAAAAAGGTCGCATTGGCGTAGTGCATTCGGTGTCCACCCAGCAACCGGGAGGTCAGGGGTTCAATCCCCACTGTTTGAGCGTTCTTTAAATCTCCCACATAGACAGCAAGTACTGGTTCTAGTCCCAGGTGACGGACTCGAGAGCGTTTCAAATAACCCTTAGGCTTTCTGTGCAAGTTTGCTAAAATAAATAGGTTTGAAAGAGAGAAAAAAATGATTATTATAGATTTTTGTCTCCACTAGTGCTTCGTAAAAATGGCATAATTACATATAAGATAGGATTTGTAAATGTGTGCTGTGTCCCACAGGCCTGTGAATTCAGGACATTAAATTTGGTAATCAATAGATAATTTATCATCAAGTCTTTAGATTACAGCCTAATAGTTGTTAGCCTGAACATTCTGTTGTTTAAAAGACATTTATTTGTGATAAAAGGTCAATAGCAAGATCTTTTATGTGTGGCCTGAAAAAGGTGATATCTTAAGGTTTACTTTTACCAAGGTGTTGTCCTTTCGGTTTGCGTAGACACAAATTTCAGACGTTTTTGTGATATCTTTATGAATTATTGCGGAAGTGTTCAATGGCATTACAAGATTATCTTTAGTATATGACATGATTTATCAGATTGTAGCCTGGTGACACATCTGCCTAGCGTAGTTATAGTTAAAATACTGTATGTCCTGGCACTCAATGGATTGAACTACAAAGAATGAGTTAAAAGTATCTTGCTCAAATCTTAGCCCAGATTAGACTGTTTGTTGTACTCCTTAAGTGTATGGCGTAATCATGGTCTAAATCATACTTTGCTGTCAAAGATTGTAAAAATTCTTAACAGTAAAAATAGCGGCTGTCCTGGTTGTTACTTCCCTATTTTGTTATCAACATCTTGAAGCGAGTATATACTATTTCAATGTCACCATTTTATTTTATATAATAAACTATGATATGAATTTGAACAAGGAATATGATATAAAGTTATGAACAATCTATATGAGGCACCATCAATCAATGAAGTTTACGCCGATACAGACACAATTACTTGCAGAACAAAATTGTAAAAATGTATTAATGAGCAAATCTTCATATGTTATTTGGATTTTAACTTTTCCCAAAAGTGTACATGTCATTTATGCATGAATTATTTCTGTGCTGTACAGCAAAAAATTATTTGCAGTAAAATAAAACTTACTTTCGTTTATTTTGTTGCACTCCTTTTAAATGCTTATTTTAGTTTTATCTGTGGTAAAATAATTAATCAGATCATAAATTTTAAAACACTTTGTAACATGACATAAACAAGGTATGTTTAGAGTATTTAAGCTACATCATTTGCTCTTTGCCACCCCAGTGCACCCTTTGACGTCTCCCTGACTGTGCTGGCACTGATGTGTGGGGTCATACTGTTCACTTGGCCTGAAAATTATGGTAACCAGTCCATTAATCTCGGGCAGTCCATGAAGAACGCTTTCCAGACTATAAGAACAGGTATGGACATAGCCAGAATCTATTACAGGGTGCAGAATCAACAGTGATTTCAGGGGTTTACACACGGGCTGGGCAGAATGTAATCACACCGTTGTGAACTTTATTTTTGCAAATATCTCAAGTTATTGCAATACATTTGTAAAAATCTTAAATGCATAAAAAAAACAGTTTTTCTTTCAGTTTGTGCCTATGACTTAAGGTATAAGAATAAAATCTGTACAAATGATAATGAGGAAAAAACATGTTTTACTGCATTTCAAATCTTATTTCCACAAAAAAATCAAATTTATCCTTATTCCACACATTTTAACATTCTACTTGTCCCCATCAAGAATTATATTTACATAATTTGCAAATAGAAGATGACAATCCCATCAGTGTAAACATGCCAGGTTTATTGCCAATTAATTGGAGTTATCTCCGTTTAATGTGTCGTCGTCAGAATAAGGTCACCCATTCAAATAGTTAATGCAATTACAGTGTACATGGCACTAGCATCACAGTGTGCAAATAAACACATTTAACTTGGATGACACGTTAATTAGATAATTCTTTGAAGATATATCATTTGTTGCTCTATTAATTACTAGAATTGATTCAAATATTCTGCTTTTTGTGTTTTTTTTATGTCACCGGATTTGGTCACTGGAGGATACTAGTCACCCCATGCTTTTTTTGCGTGTGCTTTTTTAGCTCGCCTCAGTTACAGACAAATTTATGTTGTATGACCATCATGGCAAGAATGATTAAAACATCTGTTAAAGAATGACAAAAATGTTTGGCACTCTCTTCCAGAACTCAGTTGAGCCCTGTTGTTTCAAAAATGTCTAGAGATCTTGGTTTAAAGTATTGTTTGAAACTGATTGCAAAGTGCCTAGCTCTTCTCGGCGCATTATGATTCCAATGAACTTACTTCATCTATTATTCTTGTTATAAAATCTTCTGCTTCACATAAGAGTTAAAACAATACATTTTTAGTGAGATGTTTCAGATTTTCCAAAGAAAAGGCAAACTATCTGTTTCAGCTTTGGCATTAAAGCTATGTTTAAGTTTTTCGGTATGCTAGTTTTTAATGATGGTTTGAGAGATTTCATTCAAACTTGAATAATGTATTCTCCATATTGAAATGACCCCATAGGCCAAGGGAGGTAACTCTAGATTGAAACTTAGTTCTAGCTTTGGATTGCATACAGGGTTGGCGGGTCAAGGTCATATTGATTAAATATGAGAAAAAAATGTGCTCAATAACTCCAGCATTAACTATTGTTATTAAACTGAATATACCTAATATTAGTGCTGTGGCGAATCCAAAATTTCAATCGAATCCGAATTCGAATCCAAAGGCCCGGATATTGAATATCGATTCGAATCCTAATTTGAAAGTAAAAATACGCAAAATAAATTATAATTTATATTGCTTTAACCAAAATTATGTTTAGAAACACCAGAACTTATATATTTCTCATGAAAAAAGTCATTAACTTTTATTATTATTATAAACTTAACAGCTTATAATATTTATACTACTTTAGCAGCATTAGTAGATGCAGCTGCAGCCGCAACAGCAGTAGTGGAAGCAGAAATAACGACATCAAAAACAAATACTAAGTGGATGAAAAAACAAATGGACTTACGTTGTTCGAACAAACTTTTATACCCGGGTCCAGATTCCGCAAATTTCTCAAAAACTATCAAATCGCACATACACGAAAAAGTGTAAGCAATTTAATGACAAACATTAATAATAATGTCTCATGTTAAACACATCTAAGTCAGTCAGATATAATATGAATAACGCTGTATTTTAACAAGCAATAAACGCATCACTCGCAATCTGCAAAAAGATTCAATAAAATACTTCGTAACGGCCTCTTATAAACCAGAATTAGTATGCTGATAAAACTGGAAATGCTTCCACACAGAGGATTTTAATTGTTTAGGTGCATCATGAATTTTCTTCTGCGCCATTTTGCACCATAGAAAACGAGAGTAGACTGTGTACTACCATGTTTTTGTCGAAAAAGTAGCGATAATCATGACAAACTACGTACCAGTCAGCTTTTCAAACAGAAAGAAAAAAAATTACGAAAAGTATTAGGGCGAAAGAAACAATTATCGCAAAGGAACGGTTAAACTCAAATAAAATCCGGAATTAAAACAGATTTTACCAATCACTGTTAGATCTGCGAATCCTCGTTTGGATCTGCTAGCTCTTGCAGCCCTACCTAATATCTAGGTCTGGCTAGGTTTGCATTGGAAATTCAACAGGTAAAGATCCCTGTTACTAAAAATAGAAACCATTGATTCCGCTAAGTAACTGAAACCCAAATTGAGCTATTATAATGCAACTACATACCTGGGTGCATTCAATCAAAACTTCATTTGAGATTGCAGATGGGGTCAAGGTCACTTAATAATAGATAAATGGTCTCTGCTCAATAATTCAATAACAAATAAACTTATAATGTTAAAACCATGTACATAAATGTTTTATATCCAGATCCATCATGAGATTATGTAGGACTTGTGTGGAGTCAAGGTTACTATTAGATGATATTGAAGACTTGTTTGTACTCAATAACTTTAAAACAAGTTAAGCAATCGTAATCAAACTTGATACATAGATGCTTTATATCAAGGGATTGAGCACTGGATGATAGGGATCAACATCACTGTTACTCCATATAGAAAAAATATTTTGGGTGAATATCCGGAGAATAAGTTATTGTACTACCAGCATATATATATTGATCAACCACTTCATTTGTTTATTGCATGTGGGGCACGATGGGTTAAGGTCAACAGTCAAGGTCACTGTTAGTAAATGTAGAAGCATGCTATCAGCTCAACAGTAAGATTTGTGTCTCATAGGATATTGTGCATATCGGAAAAGTTCTAAACTTCTTTATAGCGAAAATAATATACCTACCATCCATATACAAACAGTATGGTTTTGAAAATAGCGCCAGAAACTCTGATGAGAGTATGAAAAGTCTAGTGTGTTGTATTGTGAAAGTTCTTATCATACAAACAACCTTCATCCTGGCTGTCAGTGTTATATTGTAGGAGAATGAGCTATGCAGGTTAATTTATTATGGTTGAATTTCACACAAAACAATGTGATCAGATCTTTACACATACTTTATATTTTATGTGTACATGCTTTTTTCCTATCAGACCCCAAAGTGCTGTGCCTGGGTCTGATCCAGTCCCTGTTTGAAGGGTCCATGTATGTGTTTGTCCTGGAATGGACCCCTGCCCTGACCCCTGCTGATCCCAACCCTGTTACCCAGAGGCACCTGCTAGAGGCCAACAATGAAAATGAGGGCCACAGGGGATCCATTCCGCATGGGCACATCTTTGCTGGCTTCATGGTAGACTTGGGTTTTTATACATTTCCAACTGTTTTTACCCCACATATTTGTCAATAATTTTGTTAACCAATTACCTCCAAATACAAAATATGTCACTGACTGTTAATATGATTTTATTATTATCCCCCGCCATTGGCGTAGGGATATTGTTTTGGCGTTGTCTGTCCGTCCGTCTTTCCGTCCGTCCGGAGCCATATCTTGGAAGTGCTTTGGCGGATTTCATTGAAACTTGGTATAAGTATATATATGGATAAGGGGATGATGCACGCCAAATGGCATTGTACACAATCTGTTAATAACAGAGTTATGGCCCTTTGTGTCTTGAAACTATGCCTTTTTTGAGTGTCAAATATAACATTTTTGTGTCCAGAAGCATATTGGTAGGGGGATATCATTCAACGAATTTGCTTGTTTATTATACCCCCACAAACAAAGTTTAGGGGGGTATATAGGAGTAAACTTGTCTGTCGGTCTGTCTGTCTGTCCGTATTAAGTGTTCACTCTCTAATTCAAGTAGTTTTCATCCGATCTTACCCAAACTTGGTCAGAAGTTGTATCTACATGATGTCTAGGCCAAGTTCGAACATGGGCCTTGCCGGGTCAAAAACTAGATCACGGGGTCACTTAGTGCATTTTAAACATTCAGCATGTTGTCCGCTCTCTATTTCAAGTATTTTTCATCCGATCTTCACCAAACTTGGTCAGAAGTTGTATCTAGATGATCTTAAGTCCAAGTTCGAACATGGGCCTTGCCGGGTCAAAAACTAGGTCACAGGGTCACTTAGTGCGTTTTTTAACATTCAGCATGGTGTCCTCTCTCTTATTCAAGTAGTTTTCATCCGATCTTCACCAAACTTGGTCAGAAGTTTTATCTAGATGATCTGAAGGCCAATTTCGAACTTGGGCAATGCCAGATCAAAAACTAGGTCACAGGGTCACTTAGTACGTTTTACCCATTGAGCATGGTGTCCGCTCTCTATTTCAAGTAGTTTAAATCCAATCTTCACCACACTTGGTCAGAAGTTGTAACTAGATGATGTGTAGGTCAAGTTCGAAAATGGGCCATGTCGGGTCAAAAACTAGGTCACGGGGTCACTTAGTGTGTTTTAAACCTCACCATGTTGTCCACTCTCTAATTCAAGGAGTTTTTATCCAATCTTCACGTCAGAAGTTGTATCTTGATAATGTCTAAGGCAAGTTTGAATATGGGTCATGCCGGGTCAAAAACAAGGTCACGGGGTCACTTAGTGCGTTTTAAACATCACAATGTTGTCCGCTCTCTAATTCAAGTAGTTTTCATCCAATCTTCACCAAACTTGGTCAGAAGTTGTATCTAGATGATGTCTAGGTCAAGTTTGCATATGGGTCATGCAGGGTTAAAAACTAGGTCACGGGGTATCTTATTGCGTTTTAAACCTCACCATGTTGTGCGCTCTCTAATTCAAGTAGTTTTCATCCAATCCTCACCAAACTTGGTCACAAGTTTTATCTAAATGATCTCTAGGACAAGTTTGAACATGGGCCATACCGGGCCTAAAACTAGGTCACAGGGTCACTTAGTGCGTTTTTAGCTCACCTGAGCACAACATGCTCATGGTGAGCTTTTGTGATCGCCTTTTGTCCGTCGTGCGTTGTCCGTTGTCCGTCGTGCGACGTCAACATTTGCCTTGTACACTCTCTAGAGGCCACATTTTTTGTCCAATCTTCATGAAATTTGGTCAGAAGATTGGTTTCAATGATATCTTGGATGAGTTCGAAAATGGTTACATTTGCTCGAAAAAATGGCTGCCAAGGGGCGGGGAATTTTTCCTTATATGGTTATATATGGCTATAGCAAAATCTTGTTAACACTCTAGAGGCCACATTTATTTCCGATCCTCATGAAACTTGGTCAGAAGATTCATCCCAATGATATCTTGGACGAGTTCGAAAATGATGTCGGTTGGTTGAAAAACATGGCTGCCAGGGGGGGCGGGGCATTTTTCCTGATATGGCTTTAGTTAAACCTTGTTAACACTCCAGAGGCCACATTTATTTTCGGATCGTCATGAAACTTGCTCAGAAGATTTGTCCCACTGATATCTTGGATGAGTTCAGAAATGGTAACCTTTGCTTGAAAAACATGGCTGCCAAGAGGCGGGGCATTTTTCCTTATATAGCTATATATGACTATAGTAAAATCTTGTTAACACTCTAAAGGCCACATTTATTGTTCAATCTTCATGAAACTTGGTCAGAAGATTCATCCTAATAATATCTTGAACGAGTTCGAAAAATGATGCCGGTTGGTTGAAAAACATGGCCGCCAGGGGGCGGGGCATTTTTCCTTATATGGCTATAGTTAAACCTTGTTAACACTCTAGAGGCCACATTTATTGTCCAATCTTGATGAAATTTGGTCAGAAGATTTGTCTTAATATCTTAGATGAGTTAGAAAATGGTTACGTTTGCTTGAAAAACATGGCCGCCAAGGGGAAGGGCATTTTTCCTTATATCGCTATATAAGGCTATAGTAAAATCTTGTTAACACTCCAGAGGCCACATTTATAGTCCGTTCTTCATGAAACTAGGTCAGAAGATTCATCTTAATAATATCTTGGAAGAGTTAAAAAATGATGCCGGTTGGTTGAAAAACATGGCCACCATGGGGCGGGGCTATTTTCCTTATATGGCTATAGTAAAACCTTGTTAACACTCTAGAGGTCACATTTATTTTCAGATCATCATGAAACTTGGTTAGAAGATTTGTCCCAATGATATCTTGGATGAGTTCGAAAATGGTTTTGGTTGCTTTAAAAACATGGCCACCAGGGTTGGGGCATTTTTCCTTATATGGCTATAGTAAAACCTTGTTAACACTATAGAGGCCACATTTATTGTCCAATCTTCATGAAATTTGGTCTGAAGATTGGTCCCAATGATATCTTGCATGAGTTTGAAAATAATTATGTTTGCTTGAAAAAAAATGGCTTCCAAGGGGCGGGGCATTTTTCCTTATATGGCTATAGTAAAATCTTGTTAACACTCTAGAGACCACATTTACTGTCCGATCTTCATGAAACTTGGTCAGAAGATTCATCCTGATAATATCTTGGACAAGTTCAAAAATGATGCCGGTTGGTTGAAAAACATGGCTGCAAGGGGGCGGAGCATTTTTCCTTATATGGCTATAGTAAAACCTTGTTAACACTCTAGAGGCCACATTTATTTTCCGATCTTCGTGAAACTTGGTCAGAAGATTTATCCCAATAATATCTTGTTATCTCAGGGGAGCGACTTTGGGTCTTTCAGGCCCTCTTGTTTAACATTCAGCATGGTGTCCGCTCTCTAATTCAAGTAGTTTACATCCGATCTTCACCAAACTTGGTCAGAAGTTTTATGGAGATGATCTTAAGACCAAGTTACAACATGGGCTTTTCTTGGTAAAAAACTAGGTCAAGGGGTCACTTAGTGCGTTTTGAAAATTAAGCATGGTGTCCACTGTTTTTTGTGAAGACGACATGCAAAATATTATTTGTCAATGCGGCATGTGGGGGTATTGGTCACGTCTGTGACAAAGCTCTAGTTTATTTTTTTTGTCAGCATGTGATCAACACCTCTTTAGCCTTAGTTGTGGAATATTCAGATGTCAATTATATTTTCCATACATTTTCTAGGTATTTGGTTGGCCATTGTTTTCCCTTTATTATCCCTGGCCAAAAGCGCTATAGAAATGGTATTTGTCAGTCCTTCAGTGAGGTCTGTCAGTGTATGTGTGCTTACCTCTGGCAAACGTTTCTGTGCACATCTTAATTTTGTGATAATCTCCAAGTTCTACAAAGCTTATTGTCAAGGTTTCACAAATGAGTTATTATTGAAGGATTTATTGCCCTTTGTTCAAAATTACATATAACAGTTTCTGTGCGCAACTCTTTCTACATATTGCATGATTCCAATCATGGAATGTAATATTTGCCTAAAAATCATGTTTTCATGAACTACCCATGAATACTACTAGTTTATTATAGTGCTGTGTTGTTATGTCAGTACACAAGTACCACCAGTTTTCTATTGTCAGTACGCGAGTACTGCTGTGTTGTTATTGTCAGTACACAATTACTGCTGTGTTATTGTCCATATGCAATTACTTTTGTGTTGTTATTGTCAGTACACAAGTTCTGCTGTATTGCTATTGTCAGTCCGCAAGTACTTGTTATTGTCAATACACAAGTTCTGCTAGCTTTGCAATTGTCAGGAAACAAGCAGGGCTTGCATTGTTATTGTCAGTACACAAGTTCTCGTTGCTTTGCTATTGTCAGTTCATAAGTACTGCTTGCTTAGCTATTTTCAGTACACGAGCACTGCTTGCCTTGTTCTTGTCAGAACAGAAGCACTGCTTGCTTTGTAATTGTCAGTACACAGTCAAAGCTAGATCTCCATACAAGTTATGCCATCTTTGCTATTTTAAGTGCACAAGTACTGCTAGATGTGCAATTGTCATGACAAAAGTAATGCCATCTTTGCTATTTTTAGTACACAAGTACTGCTTGCTTTGCAATTGTCATGACACAAGTGATGCCATCTTTGCTATTGTCGATACACAGGTACTGCTAGCTTTGCTATTGTCAGCACACAAGTAATTCCACTTTTAATATTGTCAGCACACAAGTAATGCCATCATTTTTATTGTCAGTACACAAGTAATGCCACTTTTGCTATTGTCAGTACACAAGTAATGCCATCATTGCTATTGTCAGCACACAAGTAATGCCATCATTTCTATTGTCAGCACACAAGTAATGTCATTGTTTCTATTGTCAGTACACAAGTAATGCCACTTTTGCTATTGTCAGGACACAAGTAATGTCATTGTTTCTATTGTCAGTACACAAGTAATGCCACTTTTGCTATTGTCAGGACACAAGTAATGCTTACTTTGCTATTGTAAGTACAAATACTGCTATGGTTGATATTCGTGCCCTTTGTTAATATCATATTGTAGCATACCTATGACATATTATATAATAATATCATAAGTACATCCACCAAATGACTTGACAACTCTGTGTATTGCCTACTTGCAGGTGTCTATCATGATCGGATCTTCTCTATTCAGAATTCTGTCCAAGCTAACATCCGTCGAGTCCTTCATGAGGTAAGAGTTTGCAGTTGAATGGCAGACAGCAATCAAATTTGTATTGTAACCCTTTACCACTTAGATACATATTTTCACACATTTGAAGTCCCTTAGAAAGTTACATTAAATTAGAGACCTTTCTTAGTAAATTCAAGTTTTAAAGGCTTTATTTCCAACCCTTAGATACTGATGAGCAGCAAACAGCATAAAACCTGAACAGACTGCGAGTTACTTGCAGGCTGTTCTTGTTTTATGTTGTTTGCACATAGCCATTTTCACTTTTCTTCTGAGTGGGAAAGGGTTAAAGGGAAAACTACAGAGAATGTGAAGTTATTGTCAAAGTCAAAATATTTGTAAGAGTGTAACATTTTGAGCACATAGTTACAAATGCATCAATGTTTGTACCTTCTTTTCTAGATGAAAATGTTAATTCTAAGTGAGAACAAAATGATACCGTTTCTGGGTTGGATTAATTGAAGATTTATAAGTGACATAAAATGCATTTATGAAGATACAAAAACGTTTGTCGTGTAATTGCACATTATGATGATTATTTTACATTCAAATCAGATGATTGGTTTTTAGTTGTATGTTTGACAGGAGTATTACTACTTTTATACCAGTATTGCGACACCTTAAGGGTTTCGCGGGATGGAATGAGTGGGGAGATGAAATAAAATTGAAAACCTATTTCTTTCTGTGCATTTGATGATGGTAACCAAAGTTCTCGCAAAGATTTTAATATACATATCACATGATAGTAACCATAATACTCGCAGACATTTTTACATTTTTATTTTTTCGAGGCCGTTCGATTAGCTACCTTTAAACGTAGAAGTTCATTTCCCATGACTATTATATTAAAAGCGCGAAAAGAGCAAACAACTGCAGTTTGTCGGACATCCCCATCTTAAGCCAAAACACTATTGACAAGCATTAAGCCCTTTTCTGTGTCTACAAAAGTCTGTGTATTTTATTGAAACATTATTATAGCTTTGCATAAGATAGTGTTGAATTCATTTTGCAATGCAATCAGCGCTTTGATTTTATATTACGAAATGTATTACACAGTACATTGTATAACATCATTTCGGTGACGAAACACAATAGTTTTATTTACACTCTCTGGAATTTAAGGACATGTGGCGGACGTGGTGTTTTTTTATCTGTAAACTATTTGTTTAAAGCATCGAATGAATGCAAAACGTATTCTGGATTGTGTGTTTATCATGCATAAATGTAAACATCGATAGGAATACAATACAATTGTTTGGTTTGAACTAAGTTTTGATAAAGACATGGAATAATAGAAGTGGAAGTGCATATCGTTTCAAGGTGTTTGTTATAAACTTTGGATTAAAGTTGTCAACTTATTGTTATAAACATTGGATTAACGATGTCATTGAGATAAGCGTGACGTTTATACTAAATTAAGTTGTTTTTTTATAACTCTTGTTCTGTAATTGAGTCATCAACTTTTTCTACAAAACGGTGTCGGTTGCAATATATATTTTAATGTGCTAATGATGCGTTGCTCACGGCTAGCCTCGCCGTGTAAACCTTTCTTCAACTCGTCGGACAAATTCAAGTACACATGATACTTACATTGTATTTTATTTTTTCTGTGCATTTGATGATGTTACCAAAGATATCGCAGAGATTTAATATACATGAAACTATTTCAATTAATGCTATTTTGAGAAGTCCGTCCTCGCTCTGCCGTTTATTATTGTTTATATCATACTATTTTGCTCCTCTACTTAAAAATCTCTCAAAACCGGCTTTCCGTACTTTTATTTTGCATGCAACTAATTGCGCAATGACATATGTCGTGTGACGTAATTTATTTGTCAAAACAAACAATTTTAAGTTAAATTCTCTGGTTGTTTTTTAACAGTTATTTATTTGTTTAAAGCATCGAACGAATGCAAAAACGTATTAAGGAGTGTGTGTTTATCATACATAATTGTAATTTTCGATAGGAATACATTAAATATTGTGTTTTTAAATGAGTTTCGATAAAGGGATGGCAGAATAGAAAATGGAAGTGAATATCATTTTACTTTATTGTTATAAACATTGGATTATTGTCGTCATTAAGGTAAGCGTGTCGTTTATACTAAATTGATTTGCTGCTCAAGTTTATTTATTGATTTAATAATTAAACCCTAAATTAATAATGTATTTGTCTCATTATCATGTACCTTTAAGATATTATCGGATTAATAGAATACCATGTTAATAACAGTGTGTACTTACATTTATCCGACACGTCTCGGAAAGCCTCGCCGTGTTAACCTTTCTTCAACTCGTCGGACAAGTACACAATATTACATAGATTTATGTCATGTATATCTAAACAACCACACTCTGCACAAAAGACATGCATGTGTACTTCGTATTGATATTCAAACACAATTATTTCGTCGTTGTTTATCGATTTAACGCCTAACTGTATATTGAATTAAAATAACAAGTAACTTAGTTTCTTTGTTTCGTAACAAGATGGAAGCAAGCCTAAGCGCTTTTCATGACGTGATGACGTCACAATGTTTATTTTCGCGCGTGTGGTTTCCCATAAAAAAAAATATTAAAACACAAAATACTCGAAAACTACCGGTAGATTTTTCCCAGATGTAACGCCTACGCCAACAGGTAGAACGCATTCTGGTCCATATACATGTCAAATTTCAGCAAATGTTACTGTCCAGTTTTCAAGACCCACAAATCGCGGCTATATGCCTCAACTTAACGAAACTTAGCCCCCATTATCATTGGTTCAAAATATGACGTCCAATATAGCACTCATTTCATATTTTTAGGCAATAATTTTCTCTTTACATATTTACATAGGGAGTAGGGAAGGAGTGGGGGTGAACTAAGATAACACCAATAATTGCAGCATAATACAATTCCATGTGGATAAATCTTTGTATGTGACCTATAAATTCAAAGTTTCATGTGTATTATACCCCCTTACTAAAAAAAGTTATATCACTGTCTACTGAAGACACTCGTTTTATGAGCAATTAAATCTGTATCCGATATTTACTACGATTATACAGTGTAACCATGGGATACAAGTTCTTTTAGGCCTGCCTGTGTCTTGTTTCAGTATATTACATTTAAGTATATTTTGTATTAAAAACCCAACCCTGACAACCATAATAGTACCTGAAATTATGTACTTTGAACGACACAATACAAGCTCTTTGCAGGTTTATATAAATGCTCATTTTGGATACCTTGAATTTAAACACAAGATCATCTGTTGTTCTTCTTGTGTGTGTTTTTCAGGCCAGTGTTATTTGTAGCCGCTATCACCTTAGCAACACCTTTCCTGTTCCCAGGGGTTAGTAATCCAAGCCACAGATGAGTGTCTTAAGTACTTAAAATACAAAATTGTATCAATTATTACAAGTATTTATATCTGTAAACTGATATAATTTGAATTACAACTTATGAATCACACTCTTTATCAAAGCTAGCTAAATTTATGCATGCGTGTAGAGCAGTGACCAGATTAGCCACATAGGTCCGCACTGACTTATCATGGATGACACTGTCTGTAGGTCCGCACTGACTTATCATGGATGACACTGTCTACATAGGTCCGCACTGACTTATCATGGATGACACTGTCTACATAGGTCCACACTGACTTATCATGGATGACACTGTCTACATAGGTCCGCACTGACTTATCATGGATGACACTGTCTACATAGGTCCACACTGACTTATCATGGATGACACTGTCTACATAGGTCCACACTGACTTATCATGGATGACACTGTCTACATAGGTCCACACTGACTTATCATGGATGACACTGTCTACATAGGTCCACACTGACTTATCATGGATGACACTGTCTACATAGGTCCGCACTGACTTATCATGGATGACACTGTCTACATAGGTCCGCACTGACTTATCATGGATGACACTGTCTACATAGGTCCGCACTGACTTATCATGGATGACACTGTCTACATAGGTCCACACTGACTTATCATGGATGACACTGTCTACATAGGTCCACACTGACTTATCATGGATGACACTGTCTACATAGGTCCACACTGACTTATCATGGATGACACTGTCTACATAGGTCCACACTGACTTATCATGGATGACACTGTCTACATAGGTCCACACTGACTTATCATGGATGACACTGTCTACATAGGTCCACACTGACTTATCATGGATGACACTGTCTACATAGGTCCGCACTGACTTATCATGGATGACACTGTCTACATAGGTCCGCACTGACTTATCATGGATGACACTGTATACATAGGTCCACACTGACTTATCATGGATGACACTGTCTACATAGGTCCGCACTGACTTATCATGGATGACACTGTCTGTTTTTGTGGAATTTTTGGTTTTATTGAGGTCTCTTCATTTCGTAAAAACCTGACTAGACTGAAAGTGGCGTCCCATATAAGACTGTGCGGACTGCGCATGCCAATATTGGAGAATACTTAGCACACATTTAGCCAAGCTTTCTCGCAGACCAGCTGAAATGAGCAATTATTGGTTGTTTTAGAGTTTTACGTTTACATTGTGTATGTTTTTTATGAACTAAGTCTAGCAACAAAGTAAATGAATGGAAAATAATACTATTTGTATGCCTGTTCCACAGGGAGGGGGTCTATTGGGATCACTTTGTTATGTCTGGTCTGTTGGCATCTTATGTTAAATACTTATAATGAAACTTGAAGTATGTCACCACCATGAGGGTTTCATTGGTCAAACAATCGTTCATCACCAGTTACCACATAGCACACCAGTTACCACATAGCACACCAGTTACCACATAGTTGAGTGATGCAGGGATATTAGTCACATTTGCAACAAAGATCTATTAGCATTTCAAAGAAAAACCTCTGCTTATAACAATACTTATCATGCCAGTTATGTGTGTGTAACTTTTAACTTTGCTTAGAGTAGAAGTTGCAGGAAAAGTTTGTTTATGAAACTCTTTTATTAAAACAATTAACACAAGGATAAGTTAAAAAAACGCCTTTAATATTAATATTGAATCAAATATTTTGAGATTCTTTGTATGCGTGTTAAAATTTAACTTTGGTGGAACACACATTGTCAAAATATTCTTCCATCTTTTTACTGTGAACTTAATGTTTCCATCTCAAAGTGTAGTTGCAATAATACAACTTTCAGCTACGTCTGTACAGTAAACATATGCTTAAAGTATTGAGGACAAACTGTATGGAAGTGTATTTTTTCAGAACCAGTTGCTGATCTTTATTGCCTTCCTGGTGTTTGAGATGTGTGTGGGTCTGTTCTGGCCCTCCATGGGAACCATGAGAGGCAAATATGTGGCCGATGAAAGTGAGTACTGGTACACATGGTCAAAGGGTACCTACAGAATAAGAAAAGCTTGGTTAGAATGGGATACAGCTATGAGCTAGGTCATGCAATAACTAGTCTTGTGCAATATTGGGTGTCTAGAAATCACACAGTCTGGTCAGGAGCTACCCTGTCAACTAATAAGTTGCGTTCTGAGGAAACTGGGCATAATGCATGTGCGTAAAGTGTCTTACCAGATAAGCACAGACTAATCAGGGACATCACTTTCCGCCTAAACAAGATTTTTGGTAAGGAGGAACTTCCTTTAAACGAAAAATATGATAAAAGCGAAAAGTGTTGTCCCTGATTAGCCTGTGCAGACTGCACAGGCTTATCAGGGATGACACTTTACGCTCATGCATTAAGCTCGGTTTTCTGAGAACGGGGCTCAATGAGACCATGAAACCTTGTGAGACTTCTTAGTAGACAGTGTACCTTTGACTAGATTATGACAATGCAACTGTGATAATACACAGCAGGGAGATCTAAGATGATATTGATCTGTTGTAAAATTGTTTTCTTTGTTAAATAAACAGCAAGACTTTATGAAAATGCTTTATGCTATTTTAAAAATTCAGGGCTTGTGAACAGATAACAAAATATAAATGGATGCTTTAATCGTTAAATTTTACTTTCAGTTGGCATTTTAAGTACATTTGCAGATGTATGTGTTCGTATCTTGCAGCCCGAGCAACTGTGATGAACTTTTTCCGAATTCCATTGAACATGATTGTGGTTGTCATCTTATTACAGGTATTGTTTATCATCAATTCAAAAATTCTTTTCTCATAACGTCTTTGTCTCCTGAACTGCTTGGGGGATTTTAATTAATCTTCACAGAAATTATCCCCGGGTGACCTTGTTTCAAAGTTGTACATATCTGTCCAGTCCTTTTGTATATTTATCTAACTGGAGCTAAAAATATGTGTTTTTTAATGAAAACTTCTCTGAAACCACAATGCCCAGAGGTTTTTTATTTTGCATGTGATGTTAAAATGGTCGTTTTCTAAGTTTAATATCATGCCCCTGGGGTCAAAAACTGGCCTTGCTCCAGTGGTCAAAGGATTTATGTAGACTTTTATAGTAAATAACTTAAAATCTCTTTCTCTATGGCATGGTGGTCCTCTACTTAGCTTGTTCAAATAAGGCTACTTGGGTAAAATTGAAGCTGCCCAAGATGTTATTTGTTTTTTATATATGTACATAGTGAGAACTGATTTGTTCTATCAGAGTACAAAAACCTGTATAAACACCAGTTATTTAACAATGTTTTAAAATCTGCACATAACAGATAAGGGTCTACATGTCTCAGGTTAGCAACACAGGGGCTTTATTAACGAGGTATTCCTAAGGAAAAAACTGGTTATTAGATTGGTGTATGTCGGCAGGTGTGCTGGCAGGCAGAACAAGCTTGTCCGGGCCATAACTTTGTCGTTCATTGTGAGATTTTAAAATCATTTGGCACATTTGTTTACCAACATCAGACGGTGTGTTGGGTGAAAGAATTACGTCTATATCTCCAAGGTAAAGGTCACACTTTAAGTTCAAAGGTCAAAAATGGCCAAAAATGAGCTTGTCCGGGCCATAGCTCTCATTCATTGTGAGATTTTAAAATCATTTGGCACATTTGTTCACCATTATGGGATGGTGTGTCGCACGAAAGAATCATGTCAATATCTCCAAGGTCAAGGTTGCCACGACTAAAAATATATTTATTTATAAACAAAGGGGGTTAATTTTGTTTGTTCAGTTCAAAAGTTCAGATTGAGTTGTTTCCCTTTATCAGACTTTTTTAACCAGGTTTTCCGAAGGAAAAAACTGGTTATTAGATTGGCGAATGCAGGCAGGCTGGCGGGCGGGCGGAACAAGCTTGTCCGGGCCATAACTTTGTCGTTCATTGTGAGATTTTAAAATCATTTGGCACATTTGTTAACCATCATTAGACGGTGTGTCGCGCGAAAAAATTACGTCAATATCTCCAAGGTCAAGGTCACACTTTGAGTTCAAAGGTAAAAAATAGCCATAAATGAGCTTGTCTGGGCTATAACTATGTCATTCATTATGAGATTTTAAAATCATTTGGCACATTTGTTCACCATCATGGGACGGTGTGTCGCACGAAAGAATCACGTCAATATCTCCAATGTCAAGATCGCCACGACTAAAAATAGATTTATTTTAAAACAAACTTACAACGGGGGTTAATTTTGTTTGTTCATTTCAAAAGTTCAGTTTGAGTTTTCTCCCTTTATCAGAATTTTGTCCCTTGTTTTTTTTTTCACAATGAAAACCTGATTTTGTGACAATTTTGTCCCTTGTTTCTTCTTGTCTGTAAGTCTGGTAAAAAAAGTAATTCATGTGATTAACAAACAGACTCATGTTTTTGTACACTTTAATCAAATTTTCAAATTTCCATAATACATGTAATTAAATGTTTTAGTAAAATAAAAATTTATAAACACGAAGTAATGTGCATTATTAGTCCCCTACCGTTGAAATTAGAGCTGACTTATGGTTTGCGCTCTGTGTGTCAGTCTGTCACACTTTTTGGGATCCTGCGATAACTTTAAAAGTTCTTTATATTTTTTCATGAAACTTGAAACATGGGCTTTATGGAGATTATGCACAGCATTTCATTTTGTTCCTACGTCAAAAATTCTGGTTGTTATGGCAACAAATGAGATTAGAAATATTGCTGAAAATGGTGGATCCTGCAATAACTTTAAAAGCTCATCATATTTTTTCATGTAACTTGAAACATGGATTAATGGCAATAAGTAGATTATGCATGTCATTTCATTTTGTTCCTGCGTCAAAAATTATGGTTGCTATGGCAACAAATAGATTAGAAATATTGCCGAAAATGGTGGAGTTTCACTGGTAGGGGAATTGTATTGCTTGGCAATAGTCTTGTTTATCAAACAATTATTGATTCATTTTTTAAAACAGCTTGTTCTGACATAAATATTAATATAAATTATTGTGCATCTAACAGTATGTTTATCGCATTATATGTTACCAGTGTGATTTTGTAAGCTGCTCAAATGTTTCATTTTCTTACATCCAACCTTTATAATCAAATAAAGATTTAATGTTTACACTAACAATAAGCTTTTGGCCAAATATGCTCAACTTTTTTTCGTTTCTTTTGTTTGTAGTAAACGATGCTTCTTAATGAAATAGCAAAGATGACCGTGTCTTTTTGAGTCGCGTTATGAGAAAACTGGGCTCAATGCATGTGCGTAAAGTGTCGTCCCAGATTAGCATGAGCAGTCCCCACAGGCTAATCAGGGACGACACTTTCTATTTTATGACATTTTTTCTTTTAAATGAAGTCTCTTTTTAGCAAAAATCCAATTTAGGCGGAAAGTGTCGTCCCTGATTCGCCTGTGCAGACTAAAAAGGCTTATCTGGGATGACACTTTACGCACATGCATTATGCCCAGTTTTCTCAGAACGGGACTCATTTAATATGTTTCAGAATCTCTCCATGTCTGTGATATTCCAGTGCTGTGTGCTCTTCTTGGCCTTGGCCACTGTGTTCCAACACTGGCTCTATCTGTAAGTACCTAGAACCCAAATCAAAGATCTTGCTACAAATTTAAATAATGACTGAATTTTTAGCGCTCCAGAGATTGATATTTTGCATCAGTATGTTCTGAAACTAAAGGACATGTGCCATTTTCTAAATTAAAGGAAAATAATTATAAAAATTTTAATAGGTAAATATTTGTCAGCTTATGTGTATGTAATTTGTGATCCATAGCAATGCAGCCACTCAGATGCATGAGTATTGTTTCTTTTCTTTACAAAATACAACAAAATACTGTTATGACAGAGTTTTATTTAGACTAGTCTCTGTCAAAGCTTTTCTACACACTCAAACGTCCACATTGCCGTCTACTTAATGCTTTTGTTATAGTTAGCGTGCAACATTTCCAAATAACTGTCTATTTATGTCTCATCTACAGGTATTCAATTAAAATTTGATGCACTGAGTCCATAACTCTGACTTGCAATTTTTGTGTAGGAAGGTTACAGGCTGATCTAGTGAGAGATTGCATTTTGTGCCATTTGGGTCAAGGTCATCAGTATTTAAAAATAGGAAAAGTTGTTCCGCTCGATTACTTTAGTTTGGATGGATGTATTATGCTACCATTTTGTTTACAGGTAGCTTACTTGTACGCATATGATGGGATTGCATTTTGGGCCAGTTTGGTCAAGGTCATTGTTGATTAAAATAGAACAATGGTTTCTCCTCAATAGCTTAAGTTAGGATAGAGGAATTGAACTGTTATTTTGTATTTAGGTTCCTTGCATGCGAAACTTGCTTTCAAATTTAAACGAATTCAATTATATTAATTGGTAAATAGTTAAAAATCTGGTTACATTGTAATTTTTAGCTCTACTATTATATATGAAATATAGTGGAGCTATCCTACTCACCCCGGCGTCTGCGTAAGCGCTAGCGTGCAAATGTTAATGTTTTTGTACTACCCCAATTATTTTCATTGTCCCTTGACATATTGCTTTCATATTTTGCATACTTGTTTACCAACATGACCCCAACCAATAAACAAAAGCAGACCACTGTATCAAGCATTTTGACATAATTATGGCCCCTTTTACACTTAGATAATTACATTTTGCTTGAATTGCCATAACTTCTTTATTTATGATCACATTTTATTATTGCTTTGACAAAACAACACCTAGCTGAATACCACAATGGATTCCACCCAAACAATACCCACCACCCCTACCCAGAATCCCCCCCCCCCAACCTCCCCCCCCCCATTTTTAACCAGGTTTTTTAACCAGGTTTTCCGAAGGTAAAAACTGGTTATTAGATTGGCGAATGCGGGCGGGCTGGGCTGGCTGGCTGGCGGGCGGGCGGAACAAGCTTGTCCGGGCCATAACTATGTCGTTCATTGTCAGATTTTAAAATCATTTGGCACATTTGTTCACCATCATTGGACGGTGTGTCGTGCGAAATAATTACGTCGATATCTCCAAGGTCAAGGTCACACTTTGAGTTCAAAGGTCAAAAATGGCCATAAATGAGCTTGTCCTGGCCATAACTATGTCATTTATTGTGAGATTTTAAAATCATTTGGCACATTTGTTCACCATCATGGGACGGTGTGTCGCACGAAAGAATCACGTCAATATCTCCAATGTCAAGGTCGCCACGACTAAAAATAGATTTAAAAAAAAACAACTTACAAAGGGGGGTAATTTTGTTTGTTCATTTCAAAAGTTCAGTTTGAGTTTTCTCCCTTTATCAGATTTTTTTTCACAATGAAAACCTGGTTTTGTGACAATTTTGTCCCTTGTTTTTAAACATCATCTAATAAATAACCACACCCCACATTATACCCCCCTCTCACCCCCCCCACCCCCCCACCCCCACCTACCCCATCCCCCCCAATTTATTTTTTTTAAACATCATCTTATAAATTGCCACACCCCACATTATACCTCCCTGTCACACCCCCCCACCCCCCCTACTCCCCCCCCCCCCAATTTCTTTTTATTTTTTTCCTTTTTTTATTTTTGAAAGATCATCTAATAAATTATTGAATATGAAAAATTTCCCCATGATGGCTTACGTTATACTGTCAAGCACTCGAAAGAATAGTCGAGCACGCTGTCCTCTGACAGCTCTTTTTAACATTATTCTAGTATTATGTTCATATTTAACACTCTTTTTATGGTTGTATAATTTTGAAAAAGGGAACACTGTGTACATTTGAAACTTTTTAAGGCTCACCTTGAAACGTCCATCAAGCGCTCCTCCTCAGGAATCAATGATGGAGAAGGAACGGGACAATAGTGAACAGATAGTGTAGGGTAACCTGTTTTCGCTGTAGGATGGAAACCAGTCAACACTTTACTGGTTACCATGCCTTGAATAATGTATTTTGAGATCTTGTCATTGTACACTATAAATGCAAATTTAATTTGTTTTTTTAAACTTCACGTAGAATTATTACAAGATTTTGATAATAAAAAAATAGTCTTATACTTTTAATAATTGTATAAATGTATTTCTTTGTTTTGTACTACTTATGTGGATTTTAAAGAACTTGTTAAGCTTTTGCTTTTTTATCAAGGCAAGATAAAACTTGGTGTATTTATATTTGGTGGGAGTGGCATGAAATGTATTTTGGGCAAGATTTTTGTGATCAGGCCATGCTATAAAAAGAAAAGTGGCTTTTCAATGATCCTGCATGGTAAATGGTTTTTTTATGTTTTATTAAGTGAAATAGATTTTAAGGGTCTTAAAAAAGGACAACATATTTTGATATGTGTGAAGTTCGAACAGAAATCCTTTACAGCCATTAGTGCTATTCAAAGTATTGTTTTTTTAGTTTTCAAAGCTTTCTGCTGTAGATTAGGCAACTTGTTTTATCCCATCATCAGACGTGCATTGTCGAAATAAACCACTGTGAAATAAATTTTCCTCTATTTCAGCAGTGCTGAAATATAGCTGTCACGCGCGGCGAAGAATGTTCATATTACTCTGAATCAACTATAAAATAATCATTTTAGAAAAATCGAATCAGATTCAACAAAACAAACAATTTGATACCAAGATGTAATATATTTTTAACACATAATGCAACTCAAAAAGCCAATAAACATTATTTACAAATATTAAGTGCGCGTACTCGTGACGTCATTATTAACACGTCATACGACACAATGCATGTTGTTTCACGCTAAAGATGCAGTTGTTCAGTGTCTTTTTTTTCATAATTTCTTAAAAATCGGGGACGTAGAGGTATGATAAACAGAAAAACAGGTTAGTTACTGATCTTTTTGTAATGTTTTAGGCTCGACACGATTAAAATAATGAAACAATGTTTGCTTAAAATATCTTTGGGATTTTCCGTCTAGTTCGATTTTCCTATTGTAATTTGTATTTTTAAAGAAATAATTTACGACTTAGAAAATTGATGGGATAAATTGAATACTAGGTCGGTGCCGAATAAAGCAAAGTTTATCTTGCTCGGCACGAAAATCTGAACCACTCGCCAAGGCTCGTGGTTCAGATTTTCTAAGCCTCGCAAAATAAACTTTGCTTTATTCGGCACCGACCTAGTATTCTCTATATAATTGCTGGTGATGTTTGGAGATATCTGTAAGTGATTTGTGTAATATTTTGTGTTTTCCATGTTTTGTACAAAACAAATTGGCCGTTCTCTGTGAAAAGGGGGGTTAAATGCATGTGAGTAAAGTGTGGTCCCAGTTTAGCCTGTGCAGTCCGCACAGGCTAATCAGGGAAGACACTTTCCGCCTTAACTAGATTATTGCTAAGAAGAGACTTTCTTGAAATGAAAAATATTATAAAAGTGGAAAGTGTTGTCCCTGATTAGCCTGTGCAGACTACACAGGCTAATATGGGAGGGCACTTTGTCGCACATGCATTAAACCCCTTTTTCACAGAGCATAGCCCAAATATATTATTTTTAAGAAACCTCAGAAAAAGCTTCAGCTTCAGCCTCTCCTAGGGATTTTTGTTTCTTTTTTATTGGCTATAATCTCGTTTGAAATCATATTTAATATTGCAGTTATCTGTTACTGTAATAGTGTTTGTGATCTTTAACAAAAGTATTGTATAGCAAATAAGACCTATCTTTTGTGAATTTTGTGAAAATTTACAAAAGTAAATCAACGACATGCAGTATACTAGTATAAGAACTATGGTTTTACATTGTTGTTATTGCTACCTGCAGTTTATATGCAGGTTTATCTAGTATAATTTCAGATATTTCATTCGCCTACAGTTATTTTTATTTGTAACACATTATACGACAAAAGCAGCAATCATTTAATGCTCATTGACTGTGTGCCTCTTGAAGACTGTTTGAAAGATGACATGAGTTTAGCTCACCTGAGCAGAGAATGATTGGTTTGTCCCATTTTCATGTCCTTGATCATTAACTCAAATTGACTCAAACCATAGGATGGATTATATGTTTTTCCAAATATGAAAGGAACATGCATGGGGGTTGGGGAACCCTTTGCTTAAAGCACTGCTTACTTTGACAATTACTAGTACAAAAAACTTTAATAATTTTATGTTTTCCTTAGTATATTGCTTTGCACATGTCGGTCTGTTGGTCGGTCTGTCGGTCGGTCCGTCCACCAGGTGGTTTCCGGATGATAACTCAAGAACGCTTGGGGCTAGGATCATGAAACTTCATTGGTACATTGATCATGACTCGCAGATGACCCCTATTGATTTTGAGGTCACTAGGTCAAGGTCCCGGTGACCCGAAATAGTAAAATGGTTTCCGGATGATAACTCAAGAACGCATACGCCTAGGATCATGAAACTTCATAGGTAGATTGATCATGACTCGCAGATGACCCCTATTGATTTTGAGGTCACTAGGTCAAAGGTCACGGTGACCCGAAATAGTAAAATGGTTTCCGGATGATAACTCAAGAACGCATACGCCTAGGATCATGAAACTTCATTGTTAGATAGATCATGACTCGCAGATGACCCCTATTGATTTTGAGGTCACTAGGTCAAAGGTCAAGGTCACGGTGACCCGACTTAGTAAAATGGTTTTTGGATGATAACTCATGAATGCATACGCCTAGGATCATGAAACTTCATAGGTAGATTGATCATGACTCGCAGATGACCCCTATTGATTTTGAGGTCACAAGGTCAAAGGTCAAGGTCACGGTGACCCGAAATGGTAAAATGATTTTCGGATGATAACTCAAGAACGCATACTTCTAGGATAATGAAACTTCATAGGTAGATTGATCATGACTTGCAGATGACCCCGATTGATTTTGAGGTCACTAGGTCAAAGGTCAAGGTCACGGTGACCCGAAATAGTAAAATGGTTTCCGGATGATAACTCAAGAACGCATATGCCTAGGATCATGAAACTTCATGGGCAGATTGATCATGACTTGCAGATGACCCCTTTTGATTTTGAGGTCACTAGGTCAAAGGTCACAGTGACCCGAAATAGTAAAATGGTTTTCAGATGATAACTCAGGAACGCATATGCCTAGGAACATGAAACTTCATGGGTAGATTGATCATTACTCGCAGATGACCCCTATTGATTTTGAGGTCACTAGGTCAAAGGTCAAGGTCACGGTGACCCAAAATAGTTAAATGTTTTCTGGATGATAACTCAAGAACGCTTACGCCTAGGATCATGAAACTTCATAGGTACATTGATCATGACTCGCAGATGACCCATATTGATTTTCAGGTCAAAGGTCAAGGTCACGGCGACCCGAAACAGTAAAATTTCTTCCGGATGATAACTCAAGAACGCTTTTGCCTAGGATCATGACACTTCATAGGTACATTTATCATGACTCGCAGATGACCCCTATTGATTTTCAGGTCACTAGGTCAAAGGTCAAGGTCACAGTGACAAAAAACGTATTCACACAATGGCTGCCACTTCAACGGACAGCCCATATGGGGGGCATGCATGTTTTACAAACAGCCCTTGTTCTATTTAATTTCTTCAGTGGCAGAGTTGATATGGTTTTTGCTGAGCGACTTGGAGGTTGTGGGCTCCATCCGTATTCTGAGAGCGTTCTTTAGATCTTTTCCAAAGTCACCAAGCACTGGTTCAGAGGTCCAGGTTACAAACTTTAGAGCATTTAAATAAGCCTGAGGCTTTCAATGTAATCGAGCTTAAATATATCAGCTTGAACTAAAAAAAAAAATTTGTTCAAATGACTCTTTAAAAAAGTCCAATTATCAGACCAAGCAGTTTGACTTTATGTCATCATAATTTTGTCTAATTGTATGACTGCCTGACTAAAATCACTGAATTGATGTTGGAATGTTCAAACAGTATGCCCTGTGGATGACATTCTGCCACATACATTGAAAACATGTTGGTGTGTTGAAAAAATGGCTGTCAGGGTGAGGCAGATAATTTTCACTTCTGTCCATATTGAAATATTGGAACATGTTGAAATATAGATTTTTTTTAATACTGTAATGGGCACATTAAATGATGACCATCTTCTTAATATATAAACCTCTGAGTAATAATCAATTCAAAAATCAATCAAACAATGTACCTATGTGTCTATTAAATATTATTATTATTATATGGGATTTATATAGCGCCCTTTTCATGCAAGGATACACGTTCAAAGGCGCTTTACATAACAGCATTTGACGTGTCGCAGATACGAATACATTTTGCAACACTGTTTCACAAGAAATTGATCAAAACTACTCAATTATACTATACAACTACTCTATTATACTTATAATAAATGTACTACGTAAAAAAAACATGCACAGTAACCATAGGTTAGAAAGATCAACAAGACACTATAAAAAAAAACTACTCTATGTGTATAGCTATAAGACAATTAATGAAACAATAAAAACTAAAACTTAAACTATAAGTACTACGTAAAAAAAAATAAAGAAACAAAAAAGTGGCAGAAAAGAGTGGATATTGTTTTTGCTGAGCGACTTGGAGGTTGTGGGCTCCATCCTTATTTTGAGAGCGTTCTTTAGATCTCTCCCAAAGTCACCAAGCACTGGTTCAGAGGTCCAGGTTACAAACTTTAGAGCATTTAAATAAGCCTGAGGCTTTCAATGTAATCGAGCTTAAATATATAAGCTTGAACTAAAAAATTAACTTTGTTCAAATGACTCTTTAAAAAAAAGTCCAATTATCAGACCAAGCAGTTTGACTTTATGTCATTATAATTTTGTCTAATTGTATGACTGCCTGACTAAAAAAACTGAATAGATGTTGAAATCTTCAAACAGTATGCCCCGTGGATGACATTCTACCACATACATGCAAATCACGTTGGTGTGTTGATAAAATGGCTGTCAGGGTGAGGCAGATAATTTTCACTTCTCTGCCTATATTCAAATATTGGAACATGTTGTTGAGACATAATTTAAAAAAATACTGTAATGGGCACATTAAATGATGACCATCTTTTTAATATATAAACCTCTGAGTAATAAGCAATTCAAAAATCAATTAAACAATGAATGTGTCAATTAAATACTTAAGTACCTCAAGTATAAATAACTTTTATCTCATTAATTACCGATATGAACAACTTGAACATTTTACAGTAATTTGTATGATGTGATTAGTTTAGTTTAAACCTATTTTTTTAGCTTGATTGAATCAGAAGCCTTAGGATTTTGAAACACTCTCGAGTCCGTTTCCTGGGCCTAGAACCTGTACTTAATGTCTTTGGGGGAGAACTAAAGAACACTCTCACCGTGGGGTCAAACCCGTGACGTCCAGGTCGCTAGTCGGACAGCATATCCATTACACCACAGCAACCTTGATTGGTTTGAACTTGCCGTATCTATGTCTATGAAAGTCCTTCCATTTATAACTAAGACTTGATGCTGACATAAAAGCAATTTAGTGTTGTGATCTCTTAATGAATCTTGTTTGTTTGTTTTTAAATGGGTGAACATTCCATTCTTGATATGTATGTATGATTTGTGCTGGCAATGCTTAAATAGTGTCTCCGTAGTCTCACAGCTTGTATATAGCATAAAAAAGGCCATCTCACAACCGGTTGTTAAATTTTAATGTTAATTGTGTCACGTTGTGAGAAAACTGGGCATAATGCATGTGCGTAAAGTGTTGTCCCAGATTAGCCTGTGAAGTCCGCACAGGCTAATCAGTGATTACACTTTCCGCTTTTAGGACATTTTTTCGTTTAAATGAAGTCTCTTCGTAGCAGAAATCCAGTTTAGGCGTAAAGTGTCGTCCCTGAGATAAGCCTGTGCAGACTGCACAGGCTCATCTGGGATGACACTTAACGCACATGCATTATGCCCAGTTTTCTCAGAAAGCGACCCAATTAATTGTTGTTGTTTATTCATTTGTTTGTATTGGAATATTGTTCATATTTTTGAATTAAAGATATTTAAAATACACTTCTAAAAAATATGAAAACATAAAATGCATGGAAATTGTTGTATTTTTGTATTAATAACGTTTCAGATATAAATGTCTCAAATGATTGTAATTTAAGATTTACTATCATTTTGATTTTTTATTATTGCTTCTTCATAATTGAAATGTAACTTGTGATAATCAACCAAATTTGCATATGGTTTGAAAGAAATACAGTCTTTTAATTAAGCAAAGTAGTTATATAGTACACTTTGAATATGCATGTGTAAATTGTCAGTTATAACATTTTTAAAGTAAATACGTTGGTTGCTTTTCATTTTAAAAATGTCCAATGATTTGCTTTGGAAACAAGTGCCATACATTTCTAGTCCATGTTCAATATTAAACAATCGTTGAACAACATTTTTATTTGAATAATAAAAAATCAACAGCTTCATGATGAAGGACTATGTTTACAAAACGAAGTACCTGTACTTGTCTTGTTAACTAATAACATGTTATTTGCAAAACAAAAACTACTGAATATTTTACCATGTACATCTGATGTGATTGTATTTAAGCAAATATTATTCTTGCCAAACCCTTCTTCACAGATATATGACAACAAAACAGGCCTGAAATATGTTTAAAACAACAAAATGGCAGAATATGTTTCTTATTGGCATATTTATAAAAAAAAAATATAATATTATTTTTATACAAAATGCTTTGTATTGCATACTTGGTAACAAAACATGCAATGTTTTCAAGCTATATATATTCTGTGTAGTTATATAAGGGAGAATCACTTTAAGTGGGGTTTTGTGTGAATTAGTATATTAGTTTTATGTTTGTATCTTATGTTATATAAGATGGTACGTTTTGTTTTTTAGCATGTTCTTTAACTGACACCATTGTAACCATCACATGCACAATATAATTCAATATTGTATTTTAAAATCTGAATTTTGCGACAATCTAAGTTTATGTTGTGTTATTCATAGAGGATTTTATGTGAGTATTTGAAAAGAGATGAAGTTTTTCATACAAGCCTTAGAAATGGACGAGTGCAAGGTTTTTCCAGAGCTCAAATCATTCATGTTTTGTGCAGAGCATGATAAATTTTGTCTGTGTGCAAGACTCACCTAAGAATATATCAATCCTATTATTATATCATCATAAATCATGTAAATAGGCTAAACATAGGTCAACATGCACACAATTGATCTGGTTAATATCTTCAATTTAAATTGTCCAACATTGAAGAAATTTTGGATATACCAATAATGGATGGAGACCATGACTTACTTGTGGCCGGTGAGGTTAAGGTTGCTTTTGCTAAAAATAACGATTTTCATTGAAGGTATTGCACTGACATTTTGTGGGAAGGTAGTTACAGTATATGCAGATCTAGCTTTGAATAGCGCAGATAACAAATAATGTGTAGTAAATAAATTGGTTAAACATGGAAAATGTTGTTTCGTGGTTTTGCCGTGTTTCTTGTTATCTTGATCTGTGAACAAGATAATTTTTTCCTGTTGGATAAGTAGTTAAGTTGAATTTGTATCCATTCTATTTAGTACAATAAAATTCATATGTTTGGGTATTTATTTGATTTTTTTACATTTGCACTGTGGGATTACACTGTTGGGTTAATATAGTATGTAGGTATTAATTGTACACACTCTTTAATCCTATATTTTCATTGTGTAACATGCATTTTAAATAGCCAGTCATTTGTTTAAATATATGCAAATTTGGTAAGTTCCATGATTACCGTTTATTATATTTTTGTCATTTAATTATTTTTTTTGCTGATTATTTAGGAACATGGCGTTTGAAAAAGATTTTTTAAGATTAAAAAAATAGATGATACGCACGTTGAAAACTTGTGCAGCAATATTTTTTTTCAAATTTTGTACTCTGCAATAAATGCCAATAGAACAATCTCTGCAATGTTTATAACAACTGTACTGATATGATTAAAACTTAATTTTGTAAAAATGCAATTTAATTTCGATAAATTGTCATAAAATGTTTTTTAATTACCATACAATTTTGTTACCATGGATGCATACCTGGATGACTGTTGTTCCGTTTGCATACATTTAGTTTGTTGAACAGGTAACTTGTATATAAGAACATCTGTAATAAGGTTAATGATTATGCAAGCAACACAGATATAGGCAAAAAAATTAATCATTTGAGTAGGTTAAACCCTTCCTACATGAAGCACTTGTAATGTTTTCAATGACCATTTCCCATTTGCCTGATATCATCTACCTATTGGAATATTGATATATTAATTTTAATTTGTCTTTCAGGCTTGTTTTTTTATTCTTTTTTTTGTATATATCAGAATATCAAAGACAAAACAATATTTTTTATTTTGTACATTAAAAAATCTGTGAAGATTTTAAGAATCACAACGCATGTTATTTATATGATATTTGTTGGGTACATGTGTAGTGGTGTATTTGTTATTGGAATAAAGGACTCAAAAGTCTTCAAGGTTGTCCTCTGTTTTTCAAACCTTAGTTACATATAGGTTAGCTAGTATAGCTTCTTCTTGTTGGCCGTTGCAGGTTTAATGTTAATGGTCGTTGCATGGTTGCAAAGGTTTAATGTTTTCACATGCTATATCCCCGACACAGGTGATAAGCGTGTGGCTATGATATTAATTAGTAAAAACATCAAATTATAATGAAAAATCAACTTCTCTGGAAAAAAAGTCACTGTAATTTTTTTATTTTTTTTTCCATTCAAAATGATGTTTTTACTAATTAATATCATAGCCACATGCTAACCACCTGTGATCCTGTAATTTGCAACCTTGATATTTATTGTCCCCTACCAGTGAAACCAGAGAGGACTTATGGTTTGCGCTCTGTGCGTCAGTCTGTCTGTCAGCCCGTCACACTTTTCTTGATCCTGCGATAACTTTAAAAGTTCTTCATATTTTTTCATGAAACTTGAATCATGGACAGATGGCAATATGGAGATTATGCACGTCAATTCATTTTGTTCCTACGTTAAGAATTCAGGTTGCTATGGCAACAAATATTTATAAAAAAATACTGACAATGGTGGAGTTTCACCGCTAAGGGACAATATTGCTTGGCAATCTCTTATTGTCAATATTTTAATCCTAGCAAAAAATAACAGTTATAACGAACATTAACTTTTTAAAGTAAAAACATCATTCGCTGTTTGGTTCTAACATGTCTTCAAAACAATGTTTGTAAATGACTTAAAGGTCAACAATTTTTACATAAGTATCAAGCGTCTGCCATTGTGCTTTGCTGTCCTGATATGACAATTCCTGGTAGGCCGAAGGTAGAGCAATTAATTTGGGCCAAACTAACTTATTGCTAGAAGTTTACTTTGATTTCTTGTGCAAATGTGAAATAAAAGAAAGTCAAACAGAATAATAATACATTATTAAAAGATATGTACAGCGTTATTGTCATTCACAAATTCACTATTATTCGTTTCAATTTAAACAGAAGAATGTTTCCGGCATCCTTACCACTCTGAAATGCTGTCATGGTCTTCTATTCTATTCTAATACACCCACTAACTGGGCCCATGTATTGAAGATGTGTGATGTTGCTCCAGACACCTGTGGTGTGAACAAATTGCACATATAACATTTGTCTTCATCGCCTATTGATTCATCTTTATTCTCAAAAGAGGGGCAAGGTAGAGGCTCTTGGTGTGTTTCATTCAGATTTGTTTCGGGTCGTTTTAGTTGTTTTGCTTTTTACCTTAGACTTTGATATCTCATTTTTACATGCAGTTAGTTTGTCATATACATCTGAGTCAGTGACATCTTTATATTTTCTTATGTTCTATCAGTTTGTTTTCGTAATTACATTCTTTTGTTTTTATTGTTTTCAAATCTTGTGTGTGCATGTTATAAACATGTAATATCAGACTGTGTGCATACCCCACATTGAATAGTCGAATCGTAGTCACTGTCCACATACAGTTCAGCAGGAATAAACTCTCCTCTGTTGGTATGGTGTCCCTGTTGAGCGGCTAAATGTCGCTCGATTGGTCATTGTCGGCTCGGGTACTACTTACATGTACCCCGGGTACACTTAAGTTAACTTACATGTACCCCGGTTACGGTAAATATACTAAAACGTACCCGGGAATTTAAACGCTAAATCGGTCGTTGTCGTTTTTTTAAATTATTTATGTTCATTTTTATGTCAATTTTCTGTTAAATGGCCTCTATATTATCGAAACTCACATTCAAAAAGCATGTTGATGAAGTTTCTTTTTAATAGAAGGTTGTTTCGCCATTCCGCTGATCGGTAAAGCGTTTTACGACAGCGGATTTTTGGCGGGAATCAAACTCGGGTACAATCTAATATCGGCCGGGTACGTTTAAGTATATTTACCGTATCCGGGATACATGTAAGTATACTAACATGTACCCGGGGTACATGCAAGTAGTGTACCCGGGGTACATACAAATAGTACCAGAGCCGACAATGACCAATCGCGCCTAAATGTCAGCCTTGAGATTATCAGGTTTTAAGTATACTAAAGGAAAGCCAACGCAAGCACGTGGGTACATTGTCTTTTACTGGAATGGAAGGGTTTATGTGCACAATATTCGAATGAACTTATTTCTAAAATTTGTTTTTACCAAAATGATGCAAAAGTTATCCCAATTATCGCTTTTAAATTCAAAATGTATTACATACTTTCAGTTCACCAAAAGCACACAATATAACGAATTTCAACCATATCGGCCAGGAAGGACTTACCTTCTATTACACGTATATGGGAAATGTTATTCAGCGTTTTTGTTTCTATTACAGCGCATTTCGTTTTCGTACAGGCAGCACCGTTGTTTCCTTGTGGTAGACTTAGACAGATAAGAACGCTGACATATGACATCACCACGACCGTTATCTTAGTTTTCATCTTTATCAAAAGGCGCATGTTAAATAATTACTATATATGTTACCTCCATAATTCTCACGGACGCTTATTCAACGCTTCGTTGAAATATCGTCTATAAAGATGCTTGTGACAACGGTTATATTCGTTTGCGTCTCTCTGACGTCAGCAGCAGATTCAGCGTCACAGTTACGCTTCCTGATCAATGAGGAAACGACGTTACGTGAGACTTTAACGACGCGGGTTCATGCTCTACGTCAGCGAATGGAGGCTTTGGCGTCCACTATAGGTAACACAAATGGCGCCTCGGAATCCAACTCATTACCTTTAACATGCTAAAATAAAATAACTTAACATTTATTAATTAATTGTTTTGTCTTCTTTCGGTTTTTTTACGAGTGGTTTGTTTTAATCGGTACTCTAAAATGTTATACTCTAATTATATTGTATGCCCCCCTTCGAAGAAGAGGGGGTATATTGCTTTGCTCATGTCGGTCTGTCGGTCGGTCTGTCGATCGGTCCGTCCACCAGGTGGTTGTCAGACGATAACTCAAGAACGCTTGGGCCTAGGATCATGAAACTTCATAGGTACATTGATCATGACTCGCAGATGACCCCTATTGATTTTGAGGTCACTAGGTCAAGGTCACGGTGACCAGAAATAGTAAAATGGTTTTTGAATGATAACTCAAGAACGCATACGCCTAGGATCATGAAACTTCATGGGTAGATTGATCATGATTTGCAGATGACCCCTATTGATTTTGAGGTCACTAGGTCAAAGGTCAAGGTCACGGTGACCCGAAATAGTAAAATGGTTTCCGGATGATAACTCAAGAACGCATACGTCTAGGATCATGAAACTTCATGGGTAGATTAATCATGACTCGCAGATGACCTCTATTGATTTTGAGGTCACTAGGTCAAAGGTCAAGGTCACGGTGACCCGAAATAGTAAAATGGTTTTCGGATAACTCAAGAACGCATACGCCTAAGATCATGAAACTTCATAGGTAGATTGATCATGACTTGCAGATTACCCCTATTGATTTTGAGGTCACAAGGTCAAAGGTCAAGGTCACGGTGACCCGAAATAGTAAAATGATTTTCGGATGATAACTCAAGAACGCTTTTGCCTAGGATCATGACACTTCATAGGTACATTGATCGCGACCCGCAGATGACCCCTATTGATTTTCAGGTCACTAGTTTTTTTTAATATTGGTGTTTATGAATAAGTAAGTTAACTCGCATGAGATTCGGTATAATTTTAAGCGAAAAGCGACCAATTTATTTCATGTGTGTTCGTTGCGAACATCCGAGTTTCAATCAAATCACCAACTCCTATTTGTTTTCACAGTGCCGTGTTCGTGTACGACGCCCCCGCCGCCGCCTCCCGTCTTTCAGGTGGCGTACACGGGAACACTTCCTGCCACGGTGTCGGGTCTCACCACAAGCTCGGGTTTTAACTTCACATCTGATCTCATAAACGTTGGGGCTCCGTTTACGTTCAACGACGGCCATTTTCAAGCGCCAGTGTCCGGCATCTACGGTCTGTCCTTGACCGCCTACGTCAGCAGCCCGTACTGGGTGTCGATGCAATTGAAGCGCAACAACGGTCCGGTTCTCTTGGTCAAGACCGGACATTACACCAGTCGTCAGTTGTCCATGGGAACCAACTTTGTTTTAGTCAACATGACCCGGGGGGACGAGGTGTGGCCTGCCTACGAGACGGGGTCCACATATCTCTGGGCAGAAGGGATCTCTACCGTCTCTGGATTCCTCTTATATCAGTTGTGAAAACAATAAAATGGAATCCGTAATAACTTGTTGATGTATGTGATTATAGGAACTTTAAAATACCTTACTTATACAAGAAGATTCTTCATGAATATACAATGTAGATAATGATCGTAAATCTTGCCGATCATAACTAACGGTTCAGAACGTGGCTTTTAGTCAACTAGCCGTGGAAATATAGTCTACACTCAGTACGGAAATGAGACAAATAGCAATTTTCTAATGGAAAAATGGATTTTATAATTTGTTTCTTTCCAAAATGCATTCAGGTTCATTCCTGTCTATTCCTCCGTCTTCATTACTTCAACTCTGTTGCTTACGTAGACAATTTATCTTGTAATGTTTTAAGCGAATAAAAAAATTAATAAAAAAAGAATTGTACTGCATTTTATTTATTATACCTTCAAATTAAAACTGAAATTGCTTCATTTCATGTATAATCCATCCACTTATATTCTAAAATATAATCTTGCAAAATATTGGTTCTGGCACTGAGTGACATTTATAGGGTAACAACACATTCAATCAGCAGAGATCAAGTAACCAGAAAAAGACGTGAAAAAACCGCCGTCTCCAACAACGCGATTGTTGTCCGAGACCGTCATGTGGCGTACCCATACGTCACTTCCGCTTGTGACTCGAGCGCTGACGACGTTGGTTGCCTGGTTGTAGTACCCGTTGTCGCCAGTCTTTACGCGGGCGATCGCTTGTCCGTCCACCACTAGTTCTAAGCCTATCCAAGTGGTAGCTGTACCCTGCTGAGCGGAAACAGTGAACTGGTACACGCCGGTTACCGGAACTCGGAACGTACCATGACGAGCGTCGTATGCCCCGCCTACGTTGGTGGTGACGTGGTCGAAGACGAGTGGTTGTAGGGAGCCGAAGTTGCTAATATCGTTCGTGAGCGAGGCGGAGAAAGCTATCACACCCGTAGCAGGGCACTTGCACAGGCCTGAAAGGCAACCCAGAACTGTATTGCTTTGATGCATAAAGCAAAAAAATATACGAACGTATCGCTTTTATAAATTGTCTTGATAAAGTTCATGAATTTGTGTAAATAAACAAAGTGGAGTCATGACAACATGAAATATCGTTTATTTATGTCACTTAACTATAATTACTCACTAATCGTGTGGTCGTTTTGCAGATTTTTTATGTTTTGGTCAAGTTCCCGGATATCCGCTTCAACCTGCGCGCGCATCTTTTTCTCAGCCGAAATGAGGTTGATAAGGTTTTGTAGTGAGTTGTCGTCCAGCAGGAACGCCTGTATCCCGGACATCACTGACGCCAACATCACCAGGGTGCTACATTTGAACATGCTGCTTCTGCAATGGACGAAGCTCGAATTAGTCGAATATACATGTTCATGTATTCAAACAAATCGTGAATGAATAACATACGTCAGTCTGCCTATTTATTTTTCACTAATTACGTCGCTTGTATCGACTCTTAAAAGGCTTTTGAATAAGTTGACACGTATTTTTTCTTTAAACAAAAAGCGTAGCATTAAAAAAAGATAATCTTAAACGAGAAGCAGTTAACATGTATTAAGTTATACGCATGTATATGTGGTTTCAACATTGCTGTACGTCAATACATTTACTTTATTACATCAGTACTAACACGTACATATGGGATCGTGCTTGTTCTAAAGTAAGGTTCATATAATTGTTGGTATATTTCCGTACGTCCTCGGTGAACTATAACACTTTTTGATACTCCTAATACCGGTAAATATAATAATTTTAAAGTCTTAAATATCTTTGATTCGATGTGTAAAATATAGCGTTTTGGACGTTAATTACATAAATACGAAAGAGAGGAAACTATGATAGTCGTATTATCAGTACATGGCCAATAATTTATAAATTGATGTATACCATAAAGGAACACGATATAAAGCATACCTGATTTTGTTTGTCTGCGGTTCAATGTCAGTAATAATGTCAAAATCAACAATTCAATATGGTTGGCAAGATAATAGAATCACGATGGGTCAGTATAAGAATTCTGCACGGTCTTCATCGACAGATAAGGACGTCAACCCCCTCGACGAATTCGGTTGTACACACATATATGTATAACCAATAGACATATACTACCTATTATCTAAAATTATCGAATTTGTCATATCTTCTTGATAATACTGGTGATTACTTGAAAACATTCTGTAAGGTCAATTTTCCCTACACATGTGGAACACTGTCATATTATTTGGCAACGAATTTATTGTAAAAGTGCAATCACAAAAATATTCATGCTTGTATAACGGTAACGCTCGTTTACGTTGCTCAACAGGCAATGGCGTCAACTCAAGATTTCTTGAGGTCACACAAACGTTCATTGATTGATGAAAAGACAATGTTACGTCAGACACTGGGGACGTACTTAATGCCACCATGTGTACCCTTATACACCGATCCCAATTATAAGCAATATAATATTTATTTTTTTCGATATGTTGTTTAAAATATCATCAGCACTACGGGTTTCTGTTAATGCAATATAAACATGTGCAAATATTTAAAGGACCATATTGACGAATTTGCAATATGCCTACTTGCTGCCACAAATACATAAAATTAATAAGCTCATATGCGGGAGCGACATAGCACTTCCGACTTAACCATAAAGTGTCGTTCATGAGTAAATATTTACTGAAATAGTAGTGGAAATTTATGCCCAAAGCCAACCTAGAAAATTTCATAAACGCTCATCTGGCATAAATAATGTGCGCAATCACATCAGCCGCGGCCCTTGTGTTCCGGAGCTTCCAATGCGGCCGCGGCCCTAGTGTTCCGGAGCTTCCAATGCGGCTGTATGTTATGACTGTAAATGGATTACTGAAAAAAAGCAACACTTAGTACAAGGCCATTTAAAACGACTGAACATGTATTCGTTCGATGAAAAATATTATTGCTATGGTCTTAGCAAAGTTCATGACACGTAATGTTTGGATACATAATTCATTCTTTCACCGTGTCATGTTCGCCGCTGCGGCGACCTCCCGTCACCCAGGTGTCGCACACGGGAACACTTCTGGGGATTATACAGGTCTCACCGCAATATCGGGTTTAAACGTCACACCAAATCTCATAAAGCATTGGTCGCCATTTACATTCACGATTGGTCATTTCCAGGCACAAGTTTCCGGTATCTACGGGTTCTGATTTGGCGTTTACACGAACCCCGGGTACCAGGAGTCAATAGAGCTGAAGCGGTATAATTTTTATGCTATAAGACCGAGTACTTTTAATACCCATATCTTGCAACTTTAAGGCAACATGGCAAGTAACTTTGCGTTTGTGATCATGACCCGGGGGGGGGGGGGGGAGGGGGGCGAGTTTCTGTCTCTGTACGGGACAGGGTCGATATATCTCGGCGCGGAGGAGATTTCAACAGTCTCTTCATTCCTCTTGTATCATCAGTGAACAAAGTTATATAGTAAACAAACATGCACTGGAGTTTTAACGTGAATGTCTTACACACGTTGTTTGTCATTTGCGATATCTGAACTTAACATATCAGTGACGTGTCCCTCGATCCTACTACCAACCTTTTAAAAGGTCGTGTAGAGATAAGGCATCAATCACACAGGTCGGGGTCGGCATATCGATACGACATATACACTATGCTATTGTTTTGGTTAACTGTCTTATTCGTCGTCGGGCATACGTCGGCAGCCGACACGGCGGCACAGATCCGTTTCCTGTTGGACGAGGAGACGACGTTACGTCAGACGCTGCAGACGCGCGTTCAAGGTCTCCGTCAGAGAGCAGGCGCTTTAAACGCCTCAATTGGTAAACAGTTTCAAGTCTTGTAATAGGAAATTATTAAGACTAACTTGCAGAACCGTAATATTTATTGATAATTATGTGCGGTTTTCTATGTTTCTGTAATCAAATACAGTCGTGGAAGTGGATTTTCAGTTGCACGTTTATTAGCTCACAACAAATTTATCAGATTTCGCCGTATGTGTCGCATCTTAAATCGCTAAATGAAAAAGCTTGTTTTAGGTGCCACAGCACCTATCCATTTTTCCCCGCATCCGACTTTAAAAATAATACTGCGTTTTTTACATTATTTTTGGTTTAAGTCTTTATGGAACCATCATTCCAAATATTTTCCTTTCAACCCATCTTATTGTGTTAACATAACACGAACAATTCAGTTTTCTCTTTATGTTTATGCTGTGCGCAACTTGCAACCATGGCAGTTAATAATATTTGCTCGGCGTTTCCAGTGCCATGCTCGTGCGCTTCCCCACCCCCGCCTAAACATGCGCGACAGCTGTCATACACCGGAACTATCGGAGACACCATGACCAGTCTGACTTCCGCCACGCAGTTCAACTTCTCACAAGATCTCGTCAACGTAGGGGGCGCCTTTAGTTTACGTGACGGTCACTTCCGGGCGCCAGTTTCAGGTATCTACGGCCTCTCGTTCGCCGCGCACAAAGTTCCCGGCGGCTGGGTTGGGATGACACTGGTACGGGAAAACAGCCCTATTCTGAACACGAAGACCGGTCACTACGCGTACAGTACCATAAATCGTCAGGTATCCATGGGAACCAACTTCGTGCTGGTCAACATGACCCAGGGTCAAGAGGCGTGGCCCAAGTACAGCGACGGTTCAGCGAGCCTTGACGGTCAAGGCGTGTCAACTTTTTCCGGGTTCCTCCTGTATGAATTCTAAGTTTAATTGGAATGAATATTTGTATGAATAATATCAACACTAATACAGTAAATACTAGTAGTTAATGTTGTATTTTAAAATTATTTGATTTCATTCAACGTCAAAAAATATGGGTTTTCACCGTTTGAATATAATCTAAAACACGAAGGGAGTTGAAAATACAGATATTTATTTGATGCTTTCCGATGGTTTATAGAGGAATATCAGTAAATTAAAACTGATACTTCACTGTTTCAAACTGTCAAAAATAACAGTGAAAATTATCGATAATTTTCATTGTTTTACCGGAACTTTTTAAAGATATCTTTGGTTTCCCCATTTTGACCCCAAATTAAAGAAAAAATTACCAAGGGCGACTATTCTGAATTGAGGTTTATAAAAACATACGAATTTGCTTCCTTTAAGAAACCATGTAATAACAGCTGGACGCCCAACGGGGAATTATATTGTCCAGAATGGCGAAAATAATCATTTGTACGCATAAAAGAAAAAGAAAATGTGTTGGCTTTGGTGGAATATCGATTATATTTCACTCGTGATCATAGAAACAATATTTTTTTCACTCGTGAAAATATCATTTTCTATGATCACGTGTGAATTAAAATCGATAATCCACCAAATATCCTCTAATTACGATATATGTTCATAAACGGTTATACTTTCTTCACACAGTAGACACGTGTCTTTCAACTACTAGTTACTGAACCATTTTGTACTATCGTTGCCTTCGATGGTTCAAAGGATGGACCTTAACGCCCAGTCCCTTACTTTTCCGGTGTCCAACTTACATGAATGTCAAGTTTAGATTAAATTTTATGTGGAAGTATGTTCACGTGCTTTTGATTTAATTTGGTCTAGTGTCTTATTCTACATGACGCAGTTTCGGCAATGTCCAATGTTGTCATTGGTACTAATATACTGACCAAATTGCATACAGATGGGACAATAATTAAGGCATCTTGTGTGTATGAGCATTTTCAGTAACTCGACATAGATCCCCAGTTTTTGACCCCCCACATGATCCAGTTTTGAACTCGGCTGGGATATCATTGGGACAAATGTTATTATCAAGTTTCAAGAAGGTTGAACAGTAAAAGCGGCCTCTCGAGTTCATAAAGCAAAGGTTGACCTGGCACAACAGACAACGAACTTAGCGCGCAGCTGAGCTAAAAAGGGTGTTAATGAATTAAAATGTGGGGGTTACAAGTGTAAATAAATAACTGAAAACAAGCAAAGATTTTATTGATTTTTATTTTGTCTCTGAATGGTATCAGATATTTTACTATTTCTCCAATCTATACAAACATTTCATTATCATCATTTTTAATATTCATAATTAACTGCATAATCCACAAACAACACTTCACATGTTCCATTCTTGCACTTTGTTTCAGTTAAGTTTTTCAACACAAATAAATGGTATAAAATAAATACATAGCCGACTGAAACAACATTATTCATTTGATTAACATACATATACAAATAATTAAGAAATTAATCAAACCCCATATAATTAGTTCTGGTCTAAATGTTAGATTTTGATTCTTGTTTACCATGTAATATACCATGGATACACTGGCTGTTGAAATCACATGCCCTACATCAGTCCAGTGTCAAGTTAGTTCACATGTTGTTCATTACGTGGCCGACCACGCTACCCGTATACACGTATTCATGTTCCAGTAAGCAGGTTGGTACCAAACTACGCAAGCTGTAAATTGACCGCAGAACTATTGAATCTCCAGAATCTCCAAGAGAAACCAGATGAAGATCAACTGTTTTAACCCATTTATGCCTAGTTGACTCACCCATCCTTCTAAATTGGATCAATTTATTTCCAAAGTTAGGGATGTCTGGTTTATTTATTTCTATATTTAGAAGATCTTTTACAGAAATTTCTTTAAGCAAACAGCGCTGACCCTGACTAGACGCCGCATCATGCGGCATCTCATCTGGGTCTACGCTGTTTGCCAAGGCCTTTTTTCTAGATGCTAGGCATAAATGGGTTACACTGAAGCCTCCAAGTGTAACATATTCACACAGCATTGGGGATAGACTTAACTTAAAATAATTAAATAGTCTTAAACTTTGAGCCAACATGAAAATTCAATTGAATTGAAGGGCTACAGATTTGTTAATTTGTAAATTTCCATATTCTAATAAACTGACATTTTTGAAGAAAAACAATTTTAAGAACCCACATTTAAACTTATTTCAAAAGATTACTAACAAATACATGACTTCACAAATAAATATTTGTCAATCAATGATGAAAAACTCTTTGTCATAATCTGGCACCATGATTTAACTGTTATAGATGTGGAAGTCATTTAAAAATTCCTAAGAATGCTGTTGTCCATAATTGCATTTGCGTACTTTGATACCCAGCTGTACGGAAAACCTCACAAATAGCATAAACAGAATCATAAAACATTATGGATTTCAGGAGTCAAATACACACAAAACAAATAAATGCAGATTGTTTAAAAGCACCAAGTATTAAGTTAAAATAAAAATATTGAAACACGAGCCACTGGATGTACGAGTAAATCAACATAAAATCTGAGTACAATCTTAACTTGCAGAAGAAATACAAATAACATTTTGTGTTCATCATCAATATGACATAAATTATACAACGTTTTGTAACAACACCTTTTTTACGATAAAAGTATACTCACCATATGTTAAATTTATATAAATGATAATAATTAATTTTATTTGATTAAAATGCTTTTATTATTTGTGAAATATAATTATTAAGTATGTAACATGTCCAGCAATACTTAATGTGTATTAATGGTTGTTACCAACAAAATAATCACATACACCAAACTTTTTTCTAAAAAATAACATACAATTGATCTAAATTTACACAATTAAATAAAACCAATGAGTGAACATTGGCTTTAAACAAGCGTTTAATAAATGAATTGCTTCAGGTGTCAAATACACAAAAGTTCTCTCAAAATAATATTTAGCCTTAACAATATAAACATTTTATATCAATCTTTCGTACCTCTTTTGTTACATATTTATAACTATGTTACACATTTCATATTTCAAGTTTAACAAGATAAAAACAATAATTATTTTGATGATTTATGGAACGAAATTTCAAAAAATGTACAAATCTTGAACACAACCGTTGGAGTTGCCGCATTAAAACAATCATGACACAACCATAGTACGATAGAAATGAGGAGTAAAGAGGCAAATGGTAAAAACATCATCAAAAATCATTAAAAAAAATCGAGGTAAAATGTGTGTGAACATTATTTCCCATAAAAAATCAAACCTGCATATAATATGTTCACCTGTATTGTTTGAAATAAAGTTTATAGCACGGTCTCCCATAAGAACAGTGTGGACAAAAATAAGATACATAACTGTTATAACACCTAGATATTTAGTTGAATATCAGCAAATATCTTAAAACTCTGGTATATAAATACTGCAGTAACAAAAGTGATGTGTTTTCAGAAACACATTGCCCCCTCATGCGCCGCTTTGAATTTTTTTTTGACCTTTGACCTTGAAGGATGACCTTGACCTTAACCTTTCACCACTTAAAATGTGCAGCTCCATGAGATACACATGCATGCCAAATATCAAGTTGCTACGTTCAATATTGCAAAAGTTATGATGAAGGTTAAAGTTTTGGTTAAAGTTTTGGGATACACACATACAATGACAGACAGGCCAAAAACAATATACCCCCAATCTTTCGATCCAGGGGCATAAAAAAGAAATATTGAAACAATAAATTTTCTAGTGTTAATACATTTAGTAGTTATTATGCGAAAATTGCAAAGCGAAATTCTTATAACACACTTTTAAACTATAGACAATTTTGCAATTTCAGTTAAGAATGGCCTTAGAACGAATCTTTAAAATTAATACTCTAGAATAGGACTTGGACTCAAAAGTTCTTCAATCAACCATAGGAATATAAATACAAAAGATTTGCAGACAAGTTATCAGGTAAAAATACTGTAATAGGTTTTCGGAACAAAGGAGAGACAACTCTATTTACAGAATTACGGATTTTACTCTTACCTTGCCCTAAAATTAAATACATGAATGCACCAGAACAAAATATAAAATATCACAGTCATATTGCCAGATCATCTGGCCTTGCAAACCAACCAAAACAAATCTGAACATAATCATAGCATAAGTATGTTTTACAGCGTATCTGAAAATTTATAGTTTCAATAATAAAACAAGTTCATTTCAAAACAGGAACAATTTTATTGGTTTTGAGTACAAAAAAACACACCGGTACTGTTAACATAAGTAATGAAATGATCTGAATACATTAATCAAATTTACATTAGCTATTTTCTTTTAACATCTAAATGTATAGTGAATACAATGAAATTGTATTCAACTTTTGGTTGAATGGAAGGATGACAAAGATTAAGGTTTACACAGATTTTGGCTAGGAAGTTTGCTCTTGTTTTGACGGCATTTTTGTTTTCGACTTCTGCTTCTGCAGCATCAAAAGCTGCTTGGCGGTCAATCTGGAAACTGATTGGTTGCCTTGCCAGTGGGCGGGTCTATAGGGCAGGGTGAAGGCGTGTCCTGGCCACTGACCGGCTACGCCCACCACTCCGTTGACCGGACGATGGACACACCCATTAGTGCCGTTGAGTCTATGGTTGTTCAGTTTACTGGCACTGTTGGGTTTGTTTGTAAGAGTTTGACTCGCGTCTTTGACTTGTGAATGAGGGGGTGGTGGTGCCATGTGCACTTGGCACTCGCACGGAGTATTCACAGGATGATACACGGGGACGAAAGCACCATTAGGCACCCTGGGCACACCACTCACGCATACACCGGTATCGTAATCTGCAAATATATATCATCTTAAATTTGAAAAAATAATGTTACACATATTTGAAACAAAGATTTAATACTGAACTTAGCTCAAAGTAAGAATTTGTGCACAATGTAAATGAAAATCTAAACTATTTTCATGGACCAATTCTAGACTAGATACCATAGTGTGTTACACTCAGTGACTTGTTACTTGTTATTCATGATGTCTTGAACTATTGCAACATACCTGAACCTAGGTAAAAGCCAGCGGGGTATCCCAAGAGAGGTGGTGGGGGAGGTGGATGGAATTCATGGACATGAGAATGTGGGGATGTGGGAATGTCTTCTCCTCTGTACAGGTAGTCTGAAATCAACCAATAGGCTGTCACAGTATTTTTTTTTTTAACATTTAAGGAGACTGACTTTCGTAAATGGGATTATTGAACACTGTAGAGTTGTGATTTCAAATACATGTATGCCATTTCTGTGAAGCACATTTTTTATGTAATCATCATCATTCCATATCAATCGATCTACAGTATATGGGAATTAACAAGCCAAGCAAAATGTTCACACCACATTTCAATATTACAAATAATTATTCATCTCATGAATGTTTATTCAAAGATAAGAGTTATTTGCTGCACAGGTTACCTGGTATATCACTACTGCTGCGAGACATGCCTGGGGGTTGAGCCCTGTCAAAGAGTGTGTGCTCTTTATGTCGCCCATGCCTTTGCCTAGAGGGTTTGGGAGGTATGGACGGGGGCCTCATGTGCATACACACTGAACTATCTGGCAAATTACACTCACTACAGTTTCTACACACAGAATTATTATTAAGTCTATTAATTGAAGTAGAACTGTTCACTTTTTTAAAAGGGACATCACCCATGTCACTGTCATCCGTTTGTGACGCCACAGAGTTATCTAGATTTGGTTTATTTTTCGTACACGCGGAATATGTTGAAAGCTCCATGTCATCAAGAGGTACGTCACGGGGTATCTGTGAAGTTGAACACGATCGCGAGCGCGCAATTCTTTCTCGGCTGGCAGCAACTGGATGGAATGTAGAGAGAACTCGTTGATGACTGGAGTGTGAACTGCCGACACTCTGACTCTCCTCACTTTTCACCGAGTCTGTGTCGCTATGCTGGTATTCTTCACTGGACAGGCTGTTTTCTGTTAATGGAAAGGTTTAAGTATACACAATTTGGACATAATTTGGCCATTGATGAAACACTGTAGCAAAGCTGCCAAAATGTGAGTTTATCATCCCTAGCAAAGCTGTGCATCCCGAGAAAATTATTATAGAACAATTTTTGTGAACAAACCACTTAAAGTAATCTACTGCTGGAGAACTGTGCCTAATGCATGTGCTTATAAGTGTCATCCCAGATTAGTCTGTGGGATCTGCAGTCACCATTTTCTGCCTGGACTGGAATTTCGTTTAGAAAAGACTTCCTTTTTAAACGACGTTTTCAATAAAAGCAAAACATGTCCCTGATTAGCCTGAGCTGACTACACAGGCTGATCTGGAAAGATACTAGTCACATGCATTAAAGGGGCCTTTTCACAGATTTTGGCATTTTTTTAACTTATTCATTAAATGCTATATATTGATAAATGTAAACATTGGATCATAAAAGCTCCAGTAAAAAATCAAGAAAAAAAAATTAAAAAGGGAAAGAACATTGCCCGGAGCAGGTTTAGAACCAGTGACCCCTGGAGTCCTGCCAGAGTCCTGAAGTAAAAACGCTTTAGCCTACTGAGCTATTCCGCCGAGTACACATTCAAGAAGTATTTTATACCTTATATAAGCAATCTTCGTAGTTTCACAAAATTTAACGACAAAAACAGAACTCTCCAAATTATTCAATCGTTTCGCGTTGCAACGCTTTATAATTTTTAGGTTTTAAAATCGTCAAAAGATGCATATAATGGCTATATTAGAGCATGGTTAATGTTCAGTATTACTGTTTCCTCACAAATATCATAACTAAAACGAAAACTTACGGATCTGAAACAACTTTTTTCAATTTTGTCAATTTACCAAAGCGTGAAAAGATCCCTTTAAACCCTTTTTTCCTCAGAACATGGCTCAAATGTCAACCCTTTCCCCATAAGAAGCCAAGTGAAAATGGCTTTTGCAAGCAGCATAAAACCAGAACAGCCTGCGAGTAACTCGCTGTTTGCTGACTCATCAGTACCTTTGGGTGTGAAATGAAGCCTTTAAACTTAAATCTAGAAAGAAAGGTCTTTAATTAAATTTAACTTTCTATAGGACTACACATGCGTCAAAATACGTTTATAAGAGGTAATGGATTAAGCAATCTGCTCCACTCACCATCTGACTGTGCTATGTAATGGCCATTCTGTGTCAGGACCTCATATTGCTCATGTACTTCATCGCCGTGCACATCACTGGGGAATATGGCTGGCCTGATGGCCCTGAACCTACCAGAGGACGACTCGTACCCCGACTCCTTAGTCTGCAGTTCCTGGTACTGGTACCCAGCCACTCCGTTCAGGGGTACCCCGTGCGTGTAGCTGCCTTCCTTATCAGAAGACAGGCATCCAGAACTGGGCCCCTCCCCTGGCAGGGTGGTCTCATCAGTCGGGGTGGCACTGTACAATTCCTGGCGCTTTCTGGTCTGATATATGATGATCACCCACACAAGGGATGTTCCGACAACGCAGCACACTACTGCGATGATGATGATGCCTGTGGTAGTGGATTCATCATCAAGACCCCCAGTGCCACCACCACCAGAGGTCGAAGGCCCCTCTTTGCCTCCCGATCCAACTGAACCAGTCACCACGGTGAGCTTGGACGTTCCACGAATGGTCCCCAGGGTGTTAGACATCTCACACGTGTACTCCCCGGCATCCCCCTTCTCTGTCTCAACAATTATCAGCAGCTGTTTCTCAGCAGTGAAGAAGTGGCGTTGGCCCAATTCAAGGGGCTGACCCTTGTGGAACCAGGTCAAGGTCGGCTGGGGGCTGCCCTGGGCCAGACACTCCAGAACTGAGGTCTCCTTCTCTCGGGTCTCCTTGTGCTCCATGGGACGAACAAAGGATGGAGTCTCTGTTAACAAACAAATGTTTTTGTATACATACTTGATGAATCTCAATGTAATCACTGCATATTATTATGTATCTGAAGTGCTTTTATTATTTAACACTAGAGGCAATGGAATTTATTAAAGCAAACCACACCTATTTTACAAGACTCAACAAATCTAATATGTACCAATCTAATATATGTGCCAGTCCCAGGGAAAACTGCACAGGCTGATCTGGGACAATAGGCACATGCATTATGCCCAGTTTTGCCAAAAGCGCAACTTAAATATAGACAAAGGCCGACGACTTACGAAGCACTGTTAAAGTAACGTTGGCAACAATGGTTCCGGCGTCGTTCTTTGCAATACAACTGTAGATGCCTTCGTCTGCAGCCTTGACATTCATGATGAAGAAGTGGTCGTCCTCTGGGATCACGTGCATGCGACGCTCCTGGGCGGCTGGAAAATGGTCGAAGCCCCCGTCCTTCTGCCAGGTGATCAGTGGCTTAGGTTCGCCCTCTGCAGCACATACCAGGGTGGCCTCTGTCTGGGCCTTGGCTGTCACGTTCACTGGGCGCTTCGTGAACCGCGGGAAAACTGTACCCAGAGGATTTATGGAATTATGTGTAAGCAATTGATTTCCTTTCAATGTGAATATTCAGGTTGAGTTTTTTTGGCCAACTTCAAGGGGGCTTTATTGAGTTATCTTAGATTCCACAAAGTCTGTCAGTCAGTCAGACTAATTGGATGAAAAATTGTCTCTGAAACACGTGGGTACTTTTAGAACCACAAGATGTGATTGTATCACAAGAAATAAACAAATTCACACATTGCAACCAAGCAATGACAGATTCATCAAATGTTCATCAAATGAAATTTCAGACAATTTTTCTGATAGGACTTAATGAGGTTTTGTGGAGTCTGTAATTCAAATACTAGTAAATTAAAAGTTTCTGTAGTCAAGGTATAGTTTAATGATCTAAGTAAATGTAACTATGTTCATAGCAAAGAAATTATTCTCAATATTGAAGGAAATGCACTGAACTGTTAGCATAACTATGTGACTTATGAAGACATCTTCCAAATATTATTTAATCATTCAAAGTGACTCTTGGAAAACGTTTTCTGAACATAATTTAAAAACACTCAAAAGACTGAAAGTTGTCACCTTACCATACACATTAATGTTAGCCCTCTTTGAGTAAGCAGACCCGTACTCGTTGGAGATGACACACTGGTATCGGGCAGCGTCTGTGTCGCGTGCGTCCAAGATGTGCAGCCTTGACACGTAGTGGGTCAGATTGCCCGACCGCTGGGCTGTGTCCTCGGTCTTCACATTCGTCAGGATCTACATCAGACCAGAATATTCAGAGTTTTGTTAGTTTCTACACATTTATTTGAGCTTTGTTCTGGGATAACAGGCCCTATTCTATTGCACGTACATAAATTGTCTTCCCAGATTAGCCTGTGCGGTTAGCTAATCTGGGACGACACTTTTCGCTTTTATGGAATTTTTAGTCTAAAGTCTCTTAAAAACAATAATCCAGTATTGGCAAGGTGGAAAGTGACGTCCCTGATTAGCCTGTGGAGACTGCACAGGCTAATCTGGGATGACACTTTATGGACAAGCAATTAGCCCAGTTTACCCAGAGCGTGGATTATTTATTTGCGTTTAATAGCCTTTAAAGCCTACCACTTATCAAGGCACTCTAATAGCCTTCAAAGCCTACCACTTATCAAGGCACTCTAATAGCCTTCAAAGCCTACCACTTATCAAGGCACTCTAATAGCCTTCAAAGCCTACCACTTATCAAGGCACTCTAATAGCCTTCAAAGCCTACCACTTATCAAGGCACTCTAATAGCCTTCAAAGCCTACCACTTATCAAGGCACTCTAATAGCCTTCAAAGCCTACCACTTATCAAGGCACTCAAATAGCCTTCAAAGCCTACCACTTATCAAGGCACTCAAATAGCTTTCAAAGCCTACCACTTATCAAGGCACTATAATAGCCTTCAAAGCCTACCACTTATCAATGCACTCTAATAGCCTTCAAAGCCTACCACTTATCAAGGCACTCTAATAGCCTTCAAAGCCTACCACTTATCAATGCACTCTAATAGCCTTCAAAGCCTACCACTTATCAATGCACTCTAATAGCCTTCAAAGCCTACCACTTATCAAGGCACTCTAATAGCCTTCAAAGCCTACCACTTATCAAGGCACTCTAATAGCCTTCAAAGCCTACCACTTATCAAGGCACTCTAATAGCCTTCAAAGCCTACCACTTATCAAGGCACTCTAATAGCCTTCAAAGCCTACCACTTATCAAGGCACTCTAATAGCCTTCAAAGCCTACCACTTATCAAGGCACTCTAAAAGCCTTCAAAGCCTACCACTTATCAAGGCACTCCCAAGTCTGTTTTTGCATAGAAACAACACAAAGTGTTTTTGAAAAAGATCCGAAATATGCTCCCGGAGTGAGAATTCGTACCTGGAACCTAATGATACACAGACGGACACACTATCCACTGAATGACTGCAATCATGGCCAGGGAAAATAGGGAAGTGAGATGTCATACAAGTGAAATGATGAATATGATTGATAGCATAAAAAAATGTATAAACATGTACACAAACTCTTCTGTTAAAACACACTAGTAGAACTTCCAATCATACACCCAGTACATACCACATTATCTTTCTTCCACTGGAACTGCGTGGGTGAGCCCTTGGACTCCGTACTGGCAGCAGTGCAGTTCAATGTTACGTTATCACCCTTGAGGATGTTTTGGGAGCGAGGGTTCAACACGATCTCCGGCTTGAGGAACTGACCGTCTGCAATAGACACAGAACACAGTTGCTGATGTGCAATAGTAGACACAGGGCACAGTTGATGATGTGCAATAGTAGACAAAGGAAACAGTCGTTGATGTGAAATAGACACATGATAAAGTGGCTGATGTGGAATCTACAAAACATGGTTTGATCCGCACTTAATACGCAATTATATTAACAAAATGTTTAACATGAACATGGCTACATACCACATTTGAAATCACTGGAGTCCACAGCAAAGATGCTGCGTCCCTTAAGATTGTCTGGATGTGCACACTTAGCAACCACGGAACGCTCAAAGTTGTTGTCACGCAGCCAGATGGGTACCCATGACAACTGGCAGTCACAAAACAGACTGCTCGAATTGAAACTCCTGAAAAAATGATGAAACAAGATGTGTTTGTGAAACACAATGTCCCCCTATATGATGTTTGACCTTGTAGGATGACCTTGACCTTGACCCTTCACCACTCGAAATGTGCAGCTCCTTGAGATACACACGCATTTCAAATATAAAATTGCTAGCTTCAATATTGCAGAAGTGACATTACATGCGCAATTTTGACCCATATATTTGACCTTGAAGGATGCCCTTGACCTTTCACCACTCAAAATATGCAGCACCATGAGATACACATGCATGCCAAATATCAAGTTGCTATCTTTAATATCGCAAAAGTATTCATAAAATAAGCGATTTGGGCCACATATATTTGACCTCTGACCTTGAAGAATGACCTTGACCTTTCACCACTCAAAATGTGCAGCTCCATGAGATACACATGCATGCCAAATATCAAGTTGCTATCTTCAATATCGCAAAAGTATTCATAAAATAAGCGATTTGGGCCACATATATTTGACCTCTGACCTTGAAGGATGACCTTGACCTTTCACCACTCAAAATGTGCAGCTCCATGAGATACACATGCATGCCAAATATCAAGTTGCTATCTTCAATATAGCAAGAGTTATTGCAAAATGTTAAAGTTGGCGCAAACAGACAGACAGACCAACCAACCAACCAACAGACAGGGCAAAAACAATATGTCCCCCACTACTACAGGACAGAACCAGAAAAGATCATTTACCATTATTGACCCACCACTTTTTTTATTTAGTGTCAATCTTAATAAACTTGTGTCAAAGGCAGATTTGAAAAGTGGTAAAATCCATGAATGGTTTACTGCCATTCTTATTGAAACAAAATACTTCCATAATGTTTGATAACGTTAACTCATAATTGTTTTCACATTATCAATATTAGATTTGCTTGTATTAAATTATTTGACCTTCAGATGTACATATTTAACAAGTATCACAGAACTGTAAAGCATGATTGATCAGTAAATTAAGAAATTTAAAATTGATATTTAAATTTCTCTCTCAATCAGAATAAACACGTACAGCTCCCTGAGGTTGGGCAGAGACTCGAAGGCGTTGCCTTGTATGGAGGTGATGTTGTTGCTATGGAGACGCAGGTGCTCCATCTTCTCCAGGCCCATGAACGCCTGCTTGGTGATCGTCTTGATCAGATTGCGCTCAAGGTTCAACGTCTTCAGGGATGCCAGACCATTGAAAGCGCCACGAATATCCTCGATCACCGACGATATGCGGTTGCTGCTCAGGTCACTGTAATATAATAAGGTAAGAGGTCACATGATTGGGTCAAAATCACAGGGTAATGGGCCAACTAACTCGTTTGGTATTTCACTGGACAACAAATCTAATGATTGCGGGTTTGGTTTAAGAATTCTTAACATAACTTGTGTAAGGCTTGGACATTTAAGTATTTCTACAGCCATTCACAACTTACATCCAGTTATTTATTTATTTATTGGAGTAAGTATGTGCACTTAGTACAGAAATACTATTGAAAACAACAGTCAAACAAGAGCTGTCTCCATTGGAAGACATATGCCCCGGAGATTTCGAAACCTAAACACGGACCCTAAGTTCAAGGTCAAAGGGGTCAAACTTTTTGTGCATATGAAAAGGCCTTGCCCATATACACATGCATACCAAATATGAAGATTACATCTGAACCGACATTATGTTATGAGCATTTTTCGAAACCTAAATGCAAAAGTGTGACGGAAAGACAGATGGACAGTGCGATCACTATATGCCCTCCTTCGGGGGCATAAAAATCAAACAAATAGACAATAATAAGGATAGAGGTCACTTGATTGCAACATGGAAGAACATTTAATTTCTGAATATAATTAACAAATTAAGAACCCCTCTTTGCAGATGATTCTCAAGTCGCTTTAACTAACAAGCATAAAATGTCATTTAATCAGATTACATTATGAGTATCTTTAAAAGTTCTTGAAAACAGTTTGCGTACGTTTTAATGTGACAAAGTAAGACCAAATTTGGCATAGATTGCATCTAACAATAAATGTAATGACCATTCCAAAACAAGACAAAAAGATATTGCTTAATGGAGCTAATACACATCATTTCCTCAGTTAAATCTTCTTTGGGCATACATATTTGATTTTATTAAGATGCTGTTTTCCATAATTTTATTCCTTGTTTACTTTAATCAATAAATGTGGTCCAAAGTGCATAATTTCATCTTGAGGTAAAGGTGGATGCATTCTTTTCAGTGCATATTCAAAGTAGTTCATGTATCACAGTATCATTATAATTGAATTTAAATGCAATTTGCTGACATACAATTAACGTACAAGAAGTGTCAGCAAAGAAATTGAAGAAACGCAATCAAATCAAGCAATTAACATCTTATAATTAACCTTTTGCTTGAGTACCATGCATAAGCTATTTAAAGAACGTCTCTCACCTCTGCTCAACAACCTAATTACCAAATTTTATTTTACACCACCTTAAAGGGAAAGAAGCCTTTTAATTGGCAATTAAAACGTGAATATGCGTTTGTTCAATAAAGGGAATTATTTACCCACGTCTGAATACAAGCTCTTGAAACGGCGGTCAAGTGCAAGACTAGTTTCTACTGAATGAATGTGAATCACTGGTCTTTTATTGGAGGATATTTGTATAAGGGGGCAGAATTTCACTGGATTGAAGTTCTCAATGCCAGTAAACAAGACGTTTGAAATGTTGAACAAGTTTTCAAGCACATTTAATTTTGGCTATTGATGTAACATGTATCTTTGATATTCCTCTATGGTCGAACACCTCATACTTTTTTAATAGGGGAACCAAGCAAAATGTGGTCAATAATGAAATACTCAACAAATACTAGACGAAGAATTTCAAGAATTTAATAGCTACAAAGGGAAAACACTATCTTTATGACAAGGTTGAACAGTAGGAGATATTTTTTCTCACTTTGAACTACAATAAAACTTAAGGTTCATATTGGAGATGTTTGTTTCAGGTCTCTTCAGTCTGTTTGGAAACACATTAATACTAATTCCTTCACACAAGTGTGTATTTTCAGAACTGTGACCTCATATTAAGTTTAACTGTACTTAAAATGTAAGCGAATGAAATTAGTTGAATTTCAAAATTAAGTCTCTTTTAAAAGGTTTATTGAAAAAAAAATAATTTGCTTATCATTTGTTTACAAAATAAAGGTATACATGTATTCATGACCATGTTATTAGAATGATGCAGAACTCAGTGTTACTAATAACGCAATTTTGATTGGACAGTTACTAAAGGGCATGTACCATCTTGCCACAAATAAATTTCTACGAGTAACAAAACCAGCTTTCCATAATTGTCAATAAAGTAAGACAAATTAATGGCTAATGACAGGTGCCCACTTGCATTATGGGACACATTAGCTAGCATTAGGTGGCAAAAAAACAACAATGAATTTTATTTTAAGCACAGAAAGTGTAGAATTGTGTGCATCCTTCTTAACACAGATACCATCATTTTGTGAGTATTAGTTCATCCTTAACGTGCATGTGTCTTAGAATATTGCATCCCATAAAACCTGGGCTTACTTATCAGCTGAGCTTAAACAGTATAAGATTTGAGAAGGACTTAGTTAACTGATAGCCATTAGAATTGTATAACTATAATACTGAAATACCTATAAATGGAAACACAAAATCTAAATACATGGAGACTCATGCACAAACAACCTAGCTGTTGGTCTACTTACAGAGACACGAGGTTCTTGACATGTTTGAAGGCATCCTCCTCTATAAACTCGATGTAGTTGCCGGCCAGACTCAAAGATACCAGGTTTCCGAGACTCGAGAGCGAATCAGACTCAAGTGTCACCAGCTGGTTATACTGCAGGGCACTGCAATCAGATTGGGAGAGAAATCAGTTACAGCTCTACAACATGCTGAGTAACCTACCAGCAAGTCTAACTCTTTCAGTGCTGGAACCGAATTTCGAAGTCCTTTGCAAACAGTTTGGATCCAGATGAGACGCCACAGAACGTGGCGTCTCATCAGGATCAAAACTGTTTGCTATTTTTGCAGTATTCTTTGAAAAAAATCGAATAAAATGCTAATTTTAGAAATTCAGCAGACGACATTTTAGCAGACGACAAATTTCCCAGCATGCAAAGGGCTAAACCCTTTACCACTTAGAAGCAAAGTGAAAATGGCTATGTGCAAACAGCATAAAACCAGAACAGCCTGCGAGCTTGTTTTTATACTGAAGCTTTTTAGATCCAATGTTTACATTTATAAATATAAAGCATTGAATGACACTCTTCAATAAATGCCAAACTCTGTGAAAAGGTCCCTTTAATATATGTGAACATTTTGGTTATATCATGATGAAGTCTAATAAATAAACTAATAATATTTTCCCACCAACAAGATGTGTTTGTGAAACACTATGTCCCAGTATATGACGTTTGACCTTGAAGGATGACCTTGACACTTCAACACTCAAAATGTGCAGCTCCATGATATACACATGCATGTCAAATATAAAATTGCTAGCTTCAATATTGCAGAAGTGACATTACATGAGCAATTTTGACCCATATATTTGACCTTTAAGGATGACCTTGACCTTTCACCACTCAAAATCTGTAGCTCCATGAGATACACATGCATGCCAAATATCAAGTTGCTATCTTCAATATTGCAAAAGTACTCATAAAATGAGCGATTTTGGCCACATATATTTGACCTCTGACCTTGAATGTGCAGCTCCATGAGATACACATGCATGCCAAATATCAAGTTGCTATCTTGAATATTAAAATACAGTCCAACCCCTCTTAAGCAGCCAGTCAAGGGAAACAGCCAAATTGGCTGCTTAAGCGGGGTGGCCTCTTAAGAGGGGGTTGGGTCATAGGGAGTCTGGAGTTGATGAGTGCATGGCCAACTGTTCAAATTTTGTATAAACAAAATGGTGAATATGTGTACATGCACTAAACAATGTATAGACTTAAAATAATTTTATTTCTTCCTTTCTAAAATCAGCTATAAGACAACATTTTCATTCAAAAAAATATTCTATTCATCTTTCTAATCATCATCAATATCATCATCATCAGAATCAAGTCAATGAAAAAGAATCATTCTCATGATTCATTGTTTACACAATGCGCGTTGTATGGCCCCAATGCACTTAAGATGGGAACAGTTGTGAATCAGTTATGCCTGAATAACTCCCGTGTCACTATAAATCGATAATTTAATCGGTTTATTGCAGTTTTATGGCTTTGAATACCTACCGCACGAATTGGTCCCGACAGTGATCTCCTTCACGATAAAATCGTGGCCAGTTACTTAAGAGACTGATAATAGCAACCGGGTGTAATCCTCCTGGTAATCATGCTTTTCATGCATAATATCATAAAAACTTTTTTTCGCAGCGTAAAGGGTTTTATCAAAATTAATATTGAAATCATTGTAAATATAAAACAAATATAAATGTTTTGTTTTATTCCCAAATGAGAATAATAATTTGTAATCCGAAACACACTCCCGATTGTTTAATGTTAACGAGACGTTTACAAATTCTGGCATCGTGTATTTCCTTTGTCCCGACAAAAGCGCGAAAATTATGCACCAATGTACAATGTCACGCCATACCCATGGTTCGAAAGCATGCGTTTATTGATTTTTGGATAAAAACTTTGTAGCACAGATGACATGTAGATCAGTTGATTTCGGTTAAAAGTTTTGTTGTTCTTTTTAACTTTTAATTAGCCGATAATTGTCATAAATGTGTGCTTGAAATAGTATGAGCTACAAATAATAAATTATAAATTAAGAATCTCCTTTCCAGTAATAATAGGTGATATTCGCACGTGCGGAAACAAAAAGATCAAACGGTCGCATATTGCTTTTAACCCGATAACCCGATAATCCGTCGCTAATAAATTGCATTTTGCAAACTGGCTGTCAAAACGTTTATCACACATCACGCTTCAGTACTACAGAGCCTAAACCGCAGGCTGGAAGTATGTATCGATTTTTTCGCCGTTGCGTCTGTGTAATTTTGCCAATGTACATGACTGACTTACTTGCGCGTGACCACTCATATGGGGGAAATTTAACATTTGGGATGCAAAATTGCTGGCCGCTGGCCAGAGAAACGGGGTTACCGCTTAAGAGGGGTGCATTATATAGTGTTAATCGACGGTCGCGGCACAGACCGGCCGCCTACACGGGGTGACCGGCAATGAGGGGTGACCAGAAGTAGGGGTTGGACTGTATTGCAAAAGTGTACATTAAATGAGCGATTTTGACCCAGATATTTGACCTTTGACCTTGAAGGATGACCATGACCTTTCACCACTCAAAATGTGCAGCTCCATGAGATACATATGCATGCCAAATAATGCAAATGTTAAAGTTGGCGCAAACCAACAGACCAACAGACAGGGCAAAAACAATATGTCCCCCACTACTATAGTTGGGGACATAAAAATAGTGTTAAGGAAATGATATTGCAGTTTGTTTCTTCTTTTTTTGTAAAATTCAGGTAAATTATTACAAAATTAAATTTCTTCAAGATTTCTTTACAAATGCACATATTTTGGAAACATAATTTTCAATTTCAATTTCTTATGTAAATAAAACTGTCAATTACTTTTAATAAGTTTGTATACATGCTTAACATTATGTCTGCTGCAACATATTAATTGATCAATTTAAAACTGATGTGAAATCATAAATTGAATGATACAATCTCAAAATTATGTCTCGTAACTAAATATCATACCATAGGGAATATTTGTTACTTTTCACAAGGGTTTGTAATTACAAAAACTTGTGTCAGATGGATATAATTTATTGCTGAAAGCATTTACATAATTGCTCAAGACATCAGATGCAGAGGTAGATAGCCTATACAGTGCTACAAGTCACAACGGTTGTTATGTAAACACACACCATTTGTTGTCACAAATGTTGCAATTTGACCATTTTGTGAAATTTGTACACTGTTGTAAATTTACTAGTTTTATCAACCTATATTTATTTTTAATTTATATTTAAGGCAATATTGAGAGGATATATTTGTGTGTTTTTTTGTTTTTTTTTACAGTAATGACACATGACAAAACAAAATTGCAATTTTTACAATAAGCTACAGGTTACATTTTTTGCATTTGGAGGGTGATACCAGATTATGACATGATAATTTTCTTCAATCACGATGAATCTTAGAATGATCCCCTTACCAAGCCACATTTTTACTTGATAATATAAGTGGACTGTTCTCTGTGAAAAGGTGGTTGAATGCATGTGCATAAAGTGTCGTCCCCATTTAACCTGTACAGTACAAACAGGCTAATCAGGGACGACACTTTCCGCTTTTCTTTTAAAGAAGTCTGTTCTTATGTTCTTAGCAAACATCAAGTCTATTCAGAGAGTTTTGTCCCTGATAAGCCTGTGCAGACTGCAAAGGCTGATCTGGGACGACACTTTACGAACATGCATTCACAGAGTGCGGCTCAAGTATATTAATAATTTGCATGGTTAGATGAAGCTGAGTATGTTTCTATATGTATTCATACATTCGTAGAATAAGGATTTTGGCAACAACCCTCAGACAAATATGGTATGTATCATCAGTAATAAAATATTACAAACCACTGTAAATGTATACACTACCCTCAGTTGCTGATATGTTGTTTTCAGTTTATTTGTTCAAACACTTATACAGCTGTTTGGTGGATATAAAAATCTTGGGATAAAAGTGAAGTTCAAAAATAATTTATTCACACGCAATGCCATTAAATGATGTATGGTTAATAAAATCAGAGTAACAATGATCTTGGTTTCAAATTTATGGCAATATTACCCCAACAAACACTAGACTAGGGTATGTGTTTTGCATATAGCACGGTAGAAACACTTCAGAAGGTGGCCGTACTTCAAGCTACAATAATTTCTTAATAGTTTTAATTGAACCCAGGTGTTGAATATATTGAATATATCATAAAACCAGAGCCATATCAGCACGCAATATTGCCATCACATATGCAAGGGAAAACTGTAGCACGTGGTAAGTGCACAGTCCGCCAGACTTTTATAGTGTGCCAAATGGCAAAGACTGCTGAATGCTTATTGAACACATTGTTATGATGCAGATCATTGCAGATGCCTACCTATTGATATTGGCCCTCTTTTCTTGGTTTAGTTAAACAAATTATCTGCATAGGCTAATCTAAAAAGACACTTTACGAACATATTTCAAGAATTTTTAGTCCAGAACGAGGCTCATATTTAGCTCAAGTTCAAGACTTGCCGGCCTGTGAAAACTTTGATCACTGAAATCACCTTTATATTATATTACATAAATTAGAGATAGTTTTTAAAACATTTTATTGTAAATGGTCGAAATAATAAAACTTGGAAAAAAAACAAGGAATTAATTTTTTTACTTTAGACTTTTTCTGCATTCTGCGTTATTGAATCTATTTTTCATGATGTATATGTAATAAAGAATAACAAGAAATATCTTTTAACAAGGGCTGTTTGTAAAACATGCATGCCCCCCATATGGGCTGTCCGTTGTAGTGGCAGCCATTGTGTGAATACGATTTTTGTCACTGTGACCTTGACCTTTGACCTAGTGACCTAAATCAATAGGGGTCATCTGCAAGTCACGATCAATGTACCTAAGAAGTGTCATGATCCTAGGCAAAAGCGTTCTTGAGTTATCATCCGAAAATCATTTTACTATTTTGGGTCACCGTGACCTTGACCTTTGACCTTGTGACCTCAAAATCAATAGGGGTCATCTGCAAGTTATGATCAATCTACCTATGAAGTTTCATGATCCTAGGCGTATGCGTTCTTGAGTTATCATCCGAAAACCATTTTACTATTTCGGGTCACCGTAACCTTGACATTTGACCTAGTGACCTCAAAATCAATAGGGGTCATCTGCGAGTCATGATCAATCTACCCATGAAGTTTCATGATCCTAGGCATATGTGTTCTTGAGTTATCATCCGGAAACCATTTTACTATTTCGGGTCACAGTGACCTTGACCTTTGACCTAGTGACCTAAAAATCAATAGGGGTCATCTGCAAGTCATGATCAATCTACCCATGAAGTTTCATGATCCTAGGCGTATGCGTTCTTGAGTTATCATTCAAAAACCATTTTACTATTTCTGGTCACCGTGACCTTGACCTTTGACCTAGTGACCTCAAAATCAATAGAGGTCATCTGCGAGTCATGATCAATGTACCTATGAAGTTTCATGATCCTAGGCCCAAGCGTTCTTGAGTTATCGTCTGACAACCACCTGGTGGACGGACCAACAGACCGACCGACAGACCGACATGAGCAAAGCAATATACCCCCTCTTCTTCGAAGGGGGGCATAAAAAGATATACGGCATTGATAGTTCAATGAATGAGATCAAGGATAGCGAATGTCTTTTTCTGTGCAGTTTTTAGCTGCATCACACACAGTACGGGATGTTACGCGGAGTTTTCGCGGCTTATTTTATATTATTACATATTGCTGTTCATAAAAATTTAGATACAAAACAGAAAACCAAAAGAAGAATGGAAGTGAAATTAAAACATACGAGTCAACCGGCCACACGCGAAGTATCCGTATTTATAGGCGCATTCTTCGAACAAACCTGTTTTAGTGGTTTGTCGGGCATTGCTATTTGATTTGATTATTAACAGTATCGAGAATCATCACACTCATACTTAATACATTAGTCAATATGGTGGAATAATTATTGTTAAATTAATTAAAAATAATATTAATCATTGTATTGTTGAAAACACATTAAGAATCTATTATTGACATAGCATAATTATATTGCTGATTATATTCATTTAACATATTTCTGGTCTAAAGAAAATTCCAGGTCACCTAGTTCACAGATAGCGTCTTTGTTATATAACGATTTTTTTACTGGCCGCGAAATCCGGTGATGACCTGTATATAAACTCTGACATTCACACACTGGCCGCGAATTTACCCAATACCTCGCGGGTTGAAATGCAATGCATTAAAGTGAGGCCTCGCTTCCACTGCTCTTTATACTTTTACATGTTAACATGTTGACAGGAATATGGAAGTAAGAACTAAATAAGAGATCATAGCCTTTAAGTATAAAACACGTTTGCCCTGGCAATCCTCTGAAAATAAAAGGTGCACACACAAACTGTATTGATGTCGAGAATTGAGTGTAAAACTGTTCTATCTATTAAGCCTTTTCATTAGAAGTAAAATTGTTTCATGCAGTAAAACAGTGTTACAAAGACACGGATATGTTTCCAATGTTCTGGTGGTATACTAAAATCAGCCAATGGAATAAATGAAGTGTATTCATTCATACCTAGCCGCGGGAAATTTTATTTGAATTTTATTGGACACTTACAAAGGTCAGGTAAGGTGAAAAGCTGGCTTAATACAGCTACACCGAAAAAACAGTCCAATTCTGACCAATAAAACTGGATCAAAACATCTCAAACAATAAAGAATAGCAGGCCTTAGGATCCAAACTCTTTGAGGCACAGGTGGGCCAGAGACTGGTAGTTATGATCACAGGGTTCCACAAGAGTTAATGCACTGCACAGCCATGATTATATTGGCCAGCAGATGTGGCAGCCGTTCATTTCTGGCAGCAACCATGCCATTGCCAAACACTGCATGCCAGCCTCTACCTTACTATCTTTGAATCCATCACAATAAAGCAATGTTCCAATGTGCCAGACATCTGTTAGCCAGTGCCACATTTGGCACTTCAAAAAGATGAATTCATCATAAATGAGTTGTATTATAAGTACAGTATAAAAACACGCAGTGTTTGAGTATTCAACACATGAACACAAAGGTGCGGAACATGACTGATGATCATATCGTGCTTTATAAACATCTTTAATAGCAGACCTTCAACTTTGCCACAAGTAAATTGTGTAAAATAATGCCATTAATCATAACAACATAACAATCACCCATTTACCCAATAAAAGTCTACCTCATGTATAAGTAATTTTCATGAGGGATATTATAACTAGGCTTAATGCATGTGCATAAATTGTCGTCCTAGATTAATTTGTGCAGTCTGCACTGATGCTTATCAGGGACCACACTTTCTACCCTCACTTATCAGGGACCACACTTTCTACCCTCACTTATCAGGGACCACACTTTCTACCCTCACTTATCAGGCACCACACTTTCTACCCTCACTTATCAGGGACCACACTTTCTACCCTCACTTATCAGGGACCACACTTTCTACCCTCACTTATCAGGGACCACACTTTCTACCCTCACTTATCAGGGACCACACTTTCTACCCTCACTTATCAGGGACCACACTTTCTACCCTCACTTATCAGGGACCACACTTTCTACCCTCACTTATCAGGGACCACACTTTCTACCCTCACTTATCAGGCACCACACTTTCTACCCTCACTTATCAGGGACCACACTTTCTACCCTCACTTATCAGGGACCACACTTTCTACCCTCACTTATCAGGGACCACACTTTCTACCCTCACTTATCAGGGACCACACTTTCTACCCTCACTTATCAGGGACCACACTTTCTACCCTCACTTATCAGGGACCACACTTTCTACCCTCACTTATCAGGGACCACACTTTCTACCCTCACTTATCAGGGACCACACTTTCTACCCTCACTTATCAGGGACCACACTTTCTACCCTCACTTATCAGGGACCACACTTTCTACCCTCACTTATCAGGCACCACACTTTCTACCCTCACTTATCAGGGACCACACTTTCTACCCTCTTTGGATTGTAGTGTACAAGAGACATCCTTTGAAGGAAAAATTACATAAAAGCGGAGTTATCCCAGAATAGCCTGTGCAGACAGCACAGGCTAATTGGGGATGACACTTTACGTACATGCATTTAGCCCAGTCTTCACATAACGAAGCTCAGTGAATTATTCTGGACATTATATGACCCTTTACCACTTAAGATATGTTTTTTGACGCATTTGTAGTCCCTTACAAAGTTAAATTTAATTAATGATCTTTCTTACGGAATTCAAGTTTTAAAAGCTTCCTTTTTTTTCAACCCTTAGTTACTGATTAGCAGCAAACAGCATAAAACCTGAACAGACTGCGAGTTACTCGCAGGCTGTTCTGGTTTTATGCGATTGCAAAAGCCATTTTCACTTTGCTTCTATGGGGGAGAGGGTTAAAACACAGACCAGTTCAAGCAGGCAATTACACCCCTGTGGGGAGACATAACACTACAGAGCAAGGCCTCAAAGAAGATAAGACCGACATTATTCAACATCACAACAAGAGCAGCACATCTCATGCAGAGGCACACAAAACCAGCCAGGCAGAAAATTCAAATTTTCCATAATAAAACCGTGCTTACTTTCTTTATTTAAATTTCTAATCATTACAAGCAAAGCCTACGTTCCATGTACCATGAACACATTGACATCTAGTGTTCATAAGCCTCTTAAACATTCTGGCAACTCGGATCCTGAATAGTCACGAACAGCAATGTTGTTTATCATAAGTAAACATTTAATACACAGTATAACTTTTAGTGAGATTAAAATTATATACAGTTTACATGGGATTGGCAATATATTTGGAGTGAAAAAATCTGCCCCCCCCCCCCCCCACCATTAATTCTGTTGTTAGGCAATTGCACACCATGTTATCTTACTGCCCCTTTATAGAAATGTTATATCAGGTTCTTCAAACACAGAATATTACGTCATATCAAGAATCATTCAAAATTCTTCATGAAGTGGACCCATGACTGCCATTAAATTATAGTGAAAGTTAAACAGTAGGCAATCACAAGATTCATCGTACATGTTATTTGAGCCGCACTTTATGAAAATGGGCTTTAATGTATGTGCTGAAAGTGTTGTCCCAGATTAGCCAGTGTAGTCCGCACAGGCCAATCACGGACAACACTTTCCGCTTAAACTTGAATTTTGCTAAGAAGAGACTTTCTTGAAACGAAAAATATTATAAGAGCTGAAAGTTTTGTCCCTCATTAGCCTGTGTTGACTGAACAGGCTTATCTTGGACGACACTTTATGCACATGAATTAAACCCCTTTTTTCAAAGAGATCAGCCCATTTTTAATTTTCACTTTAACACCAACGTGTCCACTACCCCTGCACTGCCTTGTTAGCTATGTTCAAGGGCAAAGAACTCAGGAATGAAGTTTCAATTCCATCGCTGAGAAATCTTGAAAAGGCTGCCTCTTCTAACTTAGAAACATACTGGCAGAGCTTCTCAACAAGGGCTGTTTGTAAAACATGCATGCCCCCCATATGGACTGTCAGTTGTAGTGGCAGCCATTGTGTAAATACGTTTTTTGTCACTGTGACCTTGACCTTTGACCTAGTGACCTGAAAATCAATAGGGTTCATCAGCCAGTCATGATCAATGTACCTATGAAGTTTAATGATCCTAGGCCTAATTATTCTTGAGATATCATCTGGAAACCACTGTGACCTTGACCTTTGACCTAGTAATCTTAATATCAATAGCAGTCATCTGCCAGTCATGATCAATGTTCCTATGAAGTTTCATGATCTTTGGCATAAGCATTGTTGAGTTATTTTGGCTTTAGCATTGTTGAGTTATCAATCAGGAAAACATTTTACTGTTTCGAGTCACTGTGACCTTGACCTTTGACCTAATGACCTGATAATCAATAGGGGTCATGTGCCAGTCATGATCAATGTACCTAGAAGTTTCATGATCCTAGGCGTAAGCATTCTTGAGTTATCATCCTGAAACCATTTTACTATTAGAGTCACTGTGACCTTGACCTTTGACCTGAAAATCAATCAGGGTCATCTGCCAGTCATGGTCAATGTACCTATGAACTTTCATGATCCTAGGCCTAAGCATTCTTGAGTTGTGACCTTGACCTTTGACCTAGTGACCTGAAAATCAATAGGGGTCATCTGCCAGTCATGATCAATGTACCTATGTAGTTTAATGATCCTAGGCTTAAGCGTTCTTGCGGTATCATCCGAAAACCATCTGGTGGACGGACCGACCGCCAGACATGTGCAAAACAATATACTCCCTCTTTTGGGAAGGGGGGGGGGGCATAATATAACCCATCTCAAAAATTGTTTTGTGGGTAAAGCAAATCCAATGATTTGGGTAAAGCAATCCAATGATTTTAACTAAATTATACTGAAGACCGTCATTAAATTCAAACTGAAACAAGGGCTGTTTGTAAAACATGCATGCCCCCCCATATGGGCTCTCAGTTGTAGTGACAGCCATTATGTGAATATGTTTTTTGTCACTGTGACCTTGACCTTTGACCTAGTGACCTGAAAATCAATGGGGGTCATCTGCCAGTCATGATCAATGCACCTATGAAGTTTCATGATCCTAGCCATAAGGGTTCTTGAGTTATAATTTGGAAACCATTTTACTATTTCGGGTCACCGTGACCTTGACCTTTGACCAAGTGACCTGAAAATCAATAGGGGTCATCTGCTAGTCATGATCAATCTACCTATCAAGTTTCATGATCCTAGGAATAAGTGTTCTTCAGTTATCATCCAGAAACCATTTTACTATTTTGGGTCACCGTGAACTTGACCTTTGACCTAGTGACCTTTAAATCGATAGGGGTCATCTGCAAGTCATGATCAATGTACCTATGAAGTTTCATGATCCTAGGCATAAGCGTTCTTGTGTTATCATCCGGAAACCATTTTACTATTTCAGGTCACCATGACCTCGACCTTTGACCTAGTGACCTAAAATAAATAGGGGTCATCTGCGAGTCATGATCAGTGTACCTATGAAGTTTCATGATCTTAGCCATTAGTGTTCTTGAGTTATCATCCAAAAACCATTTTACTATTTCAGGTCACTGTGACCTAGACCTTTGATATAGTGACCTGAAAATCAATAGGGGTCAACTGCGAGTCATGATCAACCTACCCATCAAGTTTCATAATCGTAGGCATAAGCGTTCTTGAGTTTTCGTCCGGAAACTATTTTACTATTTCGGGTCACCGTGACCTTGACCTTTGACCTAGTGACCTGAAAATCAATAGTGGTCATCTGCGAGTCATGATCAATGAACCTACGAAGTTTCATGATCCTAGGCACAAGCGTTCTTGAATTATCATCCGGAAACCATTTTACTATTTTGGGTCACTGTGACCTTGACCTTTGACCTAGTGACCTGAAAATCTAAAGGGGTCATCTGCCAGCCATTATCAATCTACCTACGAAGTTTCATGATCATAGGCAAAAGCGTTCTTGAGTTATTATCCGAAAACCATTTTACTATTTTGGGTCACTGTGACCTTGACCTTTGACCTAGTGACCTGAAAATCAATAGGAGTCATCTGCGAGTCATGATCAATCTACCTATCAAGTTTCATGATCCTAGGCCTAAGAGTTCTTGAGTTATCATCCGGAAACCATTTTACTATTTCGGGTCACTTTGACCTTGACCTTTGACCTAGTGACCTGAAAATCAATAGGGGTCATCTGCGAATCATGATCAATCTACCTTTCAAGTGTCATGATCCTAGGCCTAAGCGTGTTGAGTTATCATCCGGAAACCATTTTAATATTTTGGGTCACCGTGACCTTGACCTTTGACCTAGTGACCTCAAAATCAATAGGGGTCATCTGCGAGTCATGATCAATGTAACTATGAAGTTTCATGATCCTAGGCCCAAGCGTTCTTGAGTTATCATCCGGAAACCACCTGGTGGACGGACCAACAGACCGACAGACCGACCGACCGACATGTGCAAAGCAATATATCCCCTCTTCTTCGAAGGGGGGCATACAAAAATGAACACTTGAATATCACAGCAATCCAATGATTTTAACTAAATGATACTGAAGACCATCATTAAATTCAAACTGAAAACAATGAACACTAGAATATCACAATATGATAGGTTTTGCATCGTAATAGTCAACATTGCATCATGCAACAAAAACTCATTTTTGCATCCATAGCAACCAAATATTACATGATGGTTTCTACAACTTTTGAGAAAGTCGATTATCTTTCAATCATTTTATACAAGCACTTAAAATACTGCAATTAATATTATCGTTATTGTCAAATGTGCCTAAAATATGTAAATTACACGTATTATGTTGGTAAAAACTGCAAGCTTCCAGCAAGATGCCTTCAAAATATTGATTATTCAACAGGAAAGATGGCATTTTCAGAAAATGATATAATCAATAAAAACAGAGTTTGCCAAAAGCTTCTAACTGAATTCCCTAAAGCAACTGTCAAATTAGATATTAATATCGCAGCAATTTTAAGACTATTTTATTTCTCCAAATTTTATTACCCAATTATTGCCAGTGAGAAATATTGTAATTCTAGCAGAAAAGCTGAGAAAAACTTCTACCAGGACAATAAACAACAAATGCTGCCTGACAAGGCAACTACATTACCTAAGAATGAATGGACAGGCTTTTTAACCCATTTATGTCTAGTGGTCTCTCCCATCCTTCTAAATTGGATCAATTTATTTCCAAAATTAGGTATGCCTAGTATATTTATGTTTAAATTTAGAATATTTCCTACAGAAATTCCTTTAAGCAAACAGCACAGACCCTGATGAGACGCCGCATCATGTGGCGTCTCATCTGGGTCTACGCTGTTTGCCAATGCCTTTTTTCTAGAATGGGTTCATTATTGTATTATTTGTTTGATACAACATTCCATGCACGCTCTTTTATGGCAGTTACTCGTTCTATAGAAAGCCATGCAATGATACCATTTTGGTTCATTTCAAATGTAAAGATTTTACTAAAATATACAACATATAGATTGGAAAAAGTGACAGGACAGTTATGTACTTTCACCCTTATAATAGTGTTCTTGTTGGGTTATACTTGTACTTAAGTCAAGTTTGTGTCATTAAATTGTTACCATTTAAATTGGCCAAGCAAGCATCTGTAATTTTAGAACAAGAGATGTGTTTGTCAGAAACACAATGCCGCCTATTGCGCCGCTTTGAATTTTTTTTTTTTACCTTGAAGGATGACTTTGACCTTGAACTTTCACCACTTCATGAGATACACATGTATGCCAAATATCAAGTTACTATCTTCAATATTGAAAAAGTTATGGCCAATGTTAAAGTTTTCGGACTGACAGACGCAATATATTTGATATTTGACCTTGAAGGATGACCTTGACCTTCACCTTTCTACACTCAAAAAGTGCAGCTCCGTGAGATGCACATGCATGCCGAATATCAAGTTGCTATCTTCAATATTGAAAAAGTTATAGCCATTAAAGTTTTCGGACGGACGGACAGACTGACATACACACATACTGTCTGACGGACAGTTCAACTGCTATATGCCACCCTACAGGGGGCATAAAAATCTTCCAAATATATGCCACCCTACCTGGAGCCTAAAAATCTTCCAAATATTTGATTGATTTAACAGACAGATTTATTCCATTTAATATTTTGTTATATATTGCGTGCTATAAAAGAACAATCTAAACACAAAATGGACTTACAGTGTGGTCAGGTGGGGGGCATACTCCCACGACTTTGGTTCAATCCTCGTGATCTTGTTGCCCGACACATTTCTGAAACAAAACAATAAAGATAATTGCAAGTGCTGTATCAATGAATTGCGGCCATCATGGATTTTTGGGGACCCTTGATCAGTTGATCTGCAAAAGATGGGCAATACCTTTAACAGAGGGGGTAATCACATGATGATCAAGATGGCGGCCTCCATGTCGAGACAAGACAGGTATACCCTTTATAACTTTTTTTATTTTTGTTAAATGCGGCTCACCTTCCAGCCATTTCAGAAGGAAAGTGATAAGCATTTATTTCTTGTTAATTTGCTCTAAATTTTGACTTTACTCTCTATATAATTTCTTAGTGGGATCAGATCACAACTCATGCAAAGAAAATTTGCAACAAGTAAAATTGTGATGTAAAGCGAAATCAATAACAAGAGCACCGCTTAACGGGTGCCAACACTCAGCTGCGGGTGCAGTGTTGAATAAATAAAAGCTTGTCAGATTTTTTTGATTTTTTTTTTTAGAGGTCACAGTGACCTTGACCTAGTGACCCAAAAATGGGTGTTGCATGTAGAACTCATCAAGGTGCATCTACATATGAAGTTTCAAAGTTGTAGGTGGAAGCACTTTGATTTTAGAGCAAAATGTCAAGGTTTCAGCACAACTCGGACGGCACGACGAGCTGGCTATGACAATACCTCGGGTTTTCTCCGAAAAAAGAGGAGCTAAAAATAATGCCTGATCTCAAAGCAGACCAAATATATGTGATACTCATTTTGGGAAAAATGGGCTTAATACACTGTCATCCCAGATTAGCCCGTGCAGTCTTCACAGTCTAATCTATAACCTGCCTTAAACCAGCCCCTTGCACAAGGGTCTACAGTTGAAAACAGGGCGTGGCCCCTCCTTCTATGAATTGTGACAGTTTCTCTTAGTGATGGTTAAAAAATAAATACAGTATAATCTTATGTTTTTAAATTTCAAACTCAATGCCTTAACACAATGAATTAAACCTTACATCGTTTTAAAATCACAACATTCAAATATTTGCTAACAAGTTTAATGTGGTTTTTGCAATGAATTTCACAGTAATTTAAAAAGAGAAATTAATTCATAAATTCCTGAAAGAAAATTGCAACAAGGTGCCATTTAATTTAACTTCAAATCTACTGGAGCATGTATGATAATTTATTAACAGTTATAATAATTATAATTTTTTGCATATTTAAGGAAGTGTAACAAATTAAAATGTTAATTTAAATCATAAATAGATTTTTAAATTTTTTAATGTTTTTTTTGCATAAAAAACACATTGTCACATTTTTAGCGTATTATAATATTTGCAATTTCAAGAGTCTGACAATTGTAAGCAATTATTAAATGCCTGTTAATAACTCTGACCATAGCTGCCAAATACAAAATGTAACAAGAGCTTGTCACAGTAGTGCCAAACCCCGCCAATTTGTATGCTTGTATGAGAACATTTGTTTTAGAGAGTAGAATAATATTTGTAAAACATGGTACTTGTGTCATCTATTTATATTTCAAGGATCAATTAGTTATATAGTGTTGGAGTTTTGTAGAGAATAAAATATATGGAAATGAAAGAAAGGGAGGTAATTAAAAAAGCTACGGCTGATAGAGTTATGGTTCATGTTCACTGCACTTCTCCTAGTTGCCAACTGTTTATATTTCTAGTTTCAAGTAAACCCCTTCAGTAGATTAAGAGTTATGCTCCGGACAAAAAATTACTTTGAAATTAAATAAAGGGAGATAATTCAAAAACTAAGGTTGATAGAGTTATGGTTCTTAGTCACTGCACTTTCCTACTTGCCATCTGTTTATATTTAATGTTTCAAGTAAATCCCTTCTGTAGATTTAGAGTTATGCTCCGGACAAAAATTTACTATGAAATTAAATAAAGGGAGATAATTAAAAAAACTAAGATAGATAGAGTTATGGTTCTTAGTCACTGCACTCCTCCTACTTGCCATCTGTTTATATTTCAAGTTTCAAGTAAATCCCTTCAGTAGATTTAGAGTTATGCTCCGGACAAAAATTTTCTTTGAAATTAAGTAAAGGGTGATAATTCAAAAACTACGGCAGATGTGTTATGGTTCTTAGTAACTGCACTTTTCCTACTTTCCATCTGTTTATATTTCAAGTTTTAAGTAAGCCCTTCAGTAGATTAAGTGTTATGCTCCGGACAAAAATTTACTATGAAATTAAATAAAGGGAGATAATTCACAAACAAAGGTAGATAGAGTTATGGTTCTTAGTCACTGCACTTCTTCTACTTGCCATCTCTTTATATTTCAAGTTTCAAGTAAATCCCTTCAGTAGATTTAGAGTTATGCTCCGGACAAATTTATATTTCAAGTTTCAAGTAAATCCCTTAAGTAGATTTAGTTATGCTCCGGACAAAGTTTCGGACGGACAGGAACAATTACTATATCCCCTCCGAATTTTTTTTCGGCGGGGATAATAAAACACTATATTGTAAATCAAATACAGTCAAATCAGTTCTCGGATCACCATTTTGTTTGGTCAGTTGGTAATTATTCCTATGTCGTTAACCAACCCAGTCATCTAAAACAAGTATAAAACAAAGGCTCATTGGTAATTACTAAGCAAAATAACATAAATAACTTCTATTGAATAATCTTACACATTTATTTAATTTCATACCTATTTTAAAACTAAATCTATGACTTTATCAACGATAGTATTGCTGTTTAGTCATGCATCTCCTTCATTCAGTTTGTATTACATTAATCGAGAAATAATTTTATTTATAAAGCTTGTCACGTGTCATTGACGTCACGTCCGAACATGTTTAAAATGCTGATTCGCTGTCTTAATCCGAAAGTACGTTTAAACTGCATGGTTCTCATTGAAAGAAAAAGACTCCCAAAATCTTGTAAAAAAATCCTCTCATAAATGCCTTAAGTTTGTTATAAATGTTGCATGCAATTCAATGTCTGTTTTGCCTTTAGAGTCGATCACTTATCTTTTTACCATCTTATAACAACACTCCCCAACTTAGGTCAAACGCTCACGCTTTGTCCTTATGACTGCAGCCAATAATTGCTACTAATAAACATTGTTATTGTTACTTGCACCCGTTTCATGCAATCAAAATTTAACTTCACTAGTCGGCTGCTCGTTATAATTTATTCGACAATTGCACGATAAACTAACATATCATTGTAATGACGTCTATTACATAGCTTTTTTTCCCGCAAAAACGACAAACAGTAGACTATGACATCAGATGAAAGTGACATTTGTGAGTTTACTTCTCGCAACTCTAAATGACTGAATTGTGACCGTTGTTCTAAGTTAAACAAGATATGTGTTTGTCAGAAACACTATGTCCCCTTTTGCGCCACTTTGAAGCTATATATTTGACCTTTGACCTTGAAGGATGACCTTGACCTTTCACCACTCAAAATGTGCAGCTCCATGAGTCACACATGCATGCCAAATATCAAGTTGCTATCTTCAATATTGCAAAAGTTATTGCAAATGTTAAAGTTGGGGCAAACAAACAAACACACAAACAAACAGACAGGGCAAAAACAATATGTCCCCCGCTATAGTGGTGGGGGACATAAAAATGACTTTCTGATTGAAATGCACAGGCCATTGGCCGTTATGGACAGTTGACTATTATTCAAATGTAATATGGAGTGATTTTCGTCCAGCTAGGTCAGTTTTGACTGTACACAAAAGAGGTAGAAATAAAAACAGAACTGTAGCCACATTTCCCATCGGTTAACTCACCAAAAAATCAAAGACTTTATTATATCTATCATCAGAAAGTAATAGGTTTATGTAGGGATCAGTTTTCAGGCCTGCAAACAGTTTATTTACAATCACACACATGTCTTTGCCATTTGATGGGCACCATCTGCTTAAAGAACAAAATCTTGGATGAATTTAGGTTACTCTTCTTGGGCAGTATATGTGTAAATGTTCCCATAGATGAAATCCAAGGGTTTACGTTTTTGCAAGCCTGCCACAATCCAATGACTTCTGACTTCAGGTTTGAACTTATATAAACTGATATGGTGTCTTCCTAGTGACCCGAAGGGCATGGGTTTGATCCTCACTGTGGAGTGGTCCTTTGGATCGACCCCAAAGACACCACACACATGCAAGAGCCTTTAAATAAGCACTAGGCATTCAAGGCAATCAAGATAAAACATATTAGTTTAAACTAACTGATAACAAACGTTATGTACAGTTATGAAATGTAAGCAATGGGAACAATGCAACTGGAATCAAAATTGTATTAAAGCAGTCGTCAGCTTTTTTTAAATGAAAGCAAAAATGCAGAGTTTGAATTGAAATGTGAAAAGATGTCAGGTAACAAAAAAATACTGTTTGAAACCAGAATAAAACAGGTTGCCAAAGCCAGCATGATCGTTCTTCTTTAAAAACACTTTATGGCCGATAATATTGCAGAGAGAAATGTAATTATTTTGCTTTCATTTGCTAATACATTTTTTCAGATAATGGTGATAAACTGATAATTATATCTAAATTACTAGTAAATGGTAATTTATAGTGTTTTTCTTGACCTGGATTAAAACCATTTACAAAATTCTAAGAATCATTTAGAGTGGCCCTTCAAAAGAAGCATGTCATGTGCAACAAATGGCAATAGGTATTTTTTTAAGAAAGACTTGTCCAGATTTTTGTTCTATAATAAATGTCACAAAAAGGTTTTTTATTAACAATCTATATAGTTTTAGATAATTATAGCTGTAAAAAAAGTTTGCCTTAACTGGGATTTGAGCCCTGGACTTTTCAAATACCAGTAGTAGCAAAAGCTCATGCGCTACCAATATATCACTCAAGCTGTTATTACTATTATTATTATTATTACTATAAAAAGGTAATTTAATGCTATGTTATCAAAACTAGTTATTCCAACATATGCAATAAAAAGCATTACATAATGTTTTATAATTTTACCCATTGCAATTTATGATTAACCATAGAACAACAAACATTTAAAAAAGTGTCTAACTTAGAAGGTTTATTTTGTTTGTATAATACCTAAATTGTTAGTTTGAATCTCAGACAAGTATTTTCAAATAGTAATTTTGCAAAATTGTGAACATTTCAGCATTATAATGTCCCACACAAGACACTTCATATGTAAAGTAATATCACAATTCGCAAAATATCATTTGAGCCTTGTTATGAGAAAACTGGGCTAAATGCATGAGCGTAAAGTGTCGTCCCAGATAAGCCTGTGCAGTCTGCACAGGCTAATCAGGGACGACACTTTCAGATTTTATGGTATTTTTAGTTTCAAGGAAGTTCCTCCTTTCCGAAAATCAAGTTTAGGCGGAAAGTGTTGTCCCTGATAAGCCTGTGGACTGCACAGGCTAATCTGGGACGACACTATATGCACATGAATTAAGCTCAGTTTTCTCAGAACACGACTCATTTATTGATAGTTTACGCTGAGACAACTACAGTTTTACAGGAAACAAAAGTGTGTATGAGAACTAAAGAAAGTCTTACATTGTTTTTTGAATAAATTTACATAATACTAACCTAAATGAAGCATGTTAAAATGTAAGCACCACCCTGCTGCCTTTGAATTTCTGTTCAAAAACACATCAATAATGCCTTTTACATTATATTCCCATTAGGGTCTGTTTTATGGAGTCAGTATCAAATGCAAGAATAACTAATGTCTTGCATTTACTAACAGGGCTGATTATAATAAAGCAAAACAATAGCATTAAAGAGAAATAAATATAGTAGCAGCGCTATTGATGCTTGCCATAAAATGCACCGCGTGGAAAAGCAATTTCAGTAGTCTGCCATCTGGGAAAACCATAGAACAACTTTGTCAAAACTTATCATCTCAAGTGTCAAAACTGATCGTCTTTCATCTAATTTGCACCAATTTTTTTTTCATTCCCCTGTATAATTTTCCTTCCAAACGCCAAAATAGCAACAATTTGTTGTAAAAAGAAACCCTTGTTTATATTTTCTCTGCCTGCATACCTCATTATATGCATTTTTCCACAAGAATAATGAAGAAATCATAAATGTGGGATTCTAATCACAAGAACCAAACATTGTTCAACTGGTTTTTAACTTACCACTAATGAATCAAGTAAGCCAAATGCTTGGTTTGGAACTTACAGAATCGAGTCAAGAAACTAGCTAGGACAGTGGAATGATGGAATTAGTGGGAAATAATGAGGGCCTGTCAACCATGTTTGACAAAACTTGATTGAGTAAACAGCAAACAAGTGAGAAGTTATAGATGCAGAGTCAAATTAATCTCCCAAGGTTATGGGAAGAAGCTATTATAAGACTTTAGTACATAAGCCTTAAACATAATAATTATATGGGAATAAAGCCAGATTTTCCAATAAAAATTTAATGTAATTTGAACAAATAATCAGTGGTTTTTTTCACCGTTTTGGGTCCCTTTGGATTGGGAAAATTCGCGACCCTGTGTCTAAAATTAAGAAATAAGTGTTGCTGTTGTTTTTCTAAAAAATGCTTCACAATTGAGGATACAAGTGTGTCAATTATTATATTTTTTAAGGTTGAACTTAAAATATTGAGATCTAAAAAAAAAAAAATCGGAATTTTTAGCTCCAATTTGGGAAAAATATATACTTTTTCCATTGGGAATGGGATTACCGGACCCAATTTTGAATGAAAAAAATACACTGATAATAAATGTTTTTTTCTTAACCATTACAAACTTCCTTTATTTATTACACAATCACTGAATCAGGAAGAAAAAAATAATTTGTCAGCTTGCCAAGCTATTTATAAACTCTTAAAAAAAAACAAATCAAGCAAGAGACTATCCCAAAATGGTATCAAACAAAAAATTTAAAGATCACAAAAAACATGTTTTGTAATGATACTGCAGGTCTACCTATCACAGACAGGTTAATGTGGGTAATCTTAATGTTGGTATCCTCAAACTGATAGGTTATGATCAAACACTGCGATGCAAATGAGCCCGTCTACATAATGATGCATAAAGTACAACATAAAGTCTTTCCCCCCATCCTTGAGTCTTCTCATTCAGAACATCTTGATTTCAATGATACCATCGCTGAAAGATTTATATCTCTTTTCAAAACATGTGTTCATACATAATTATTACATGATTAAAATCACACAGCGTTTAAATGGCACTGTTTTAACCAATAAAACCAAGCAGTGTTTTTTTTCATGCTTTTCATAACTTTCCCTTCAGAAATTTTGTAAATTTAAATACAGCAATAAATGGAGAACAGAGAAATAATATGACATACTCAATTGAGCAAGATATTTTTACATTTTGAAGCCATTAAGATAAATGTGTGGATAGGATTGTTCCATCCTGTAAGATTGCCATTCAAAATTATACTTGTCACTAATAAATCATCCGTTATTCCCCCATCTAGGGCTATTACAGCACTTATGAAAGTTGTGGAATAGACAATTTAGAATATAAATCAAAATAATATTAGCTATTTGCCTAAGGGTATTTACATTTTATGTATATTATTTCTACACTTTGGCTTAGTAATAAAGAATGTTTGCCAAGTAAATCATTGCAATTTTAATGAAAGACAGGGCAGTCACCTGCAGAACAAAAACATGCAACCATCACATGGTTGGAATAAAAATGTTAATTACCAGTACAAAATATTGTTACACCCTGATAAATAGGAATAAAAAAGGAACCGATGAAAATTTTAGTTTTAAATATAGAGATTTAATGATGGAAAGCTTCACATATTTTGCAAACCATTAATTGAAGTATTACTTAACACCATGAATTCTCACCTGACACTGAATCACAGAGCACTTACCTCTGGTAATTTAATTTAATTTCAATAAGTTGGCTACCATATTGTTTTATAGCACATCTTTAACAACTACCTTAAAATAATACTCAATTACGAGCATTAAAATGCTATAATTTTTTAATTGTTTCCCTGCCAAAATGCATACATTGGCTTTATCACCAGTATGGTGTGAATTAAATTGGTGTTAAAATTCATTTCCTCGTGTCAATTAAGTGGAAAAAAATACAAAAGGTAATTAATATAAGAATTTTGCACCAGGCAATCTTAATAACTAGAAAACTAATAAATTCAATCAAAATAATGTTGTTTTTTTCTACCTTATTAAAATCAATTTTTAAGTAATATTTTAAGATTGATAAATATGTACACAAAGCATTTTTAAACATGAAATTATTGGAAAATATTCACAATTATTGCTTTGAAAAAGCTTTTAATTTTGTTAATAATTTTTCTGGCTTCACAAGTAGAAGGTAAGCTTTCTTCTTCAGGATCCTCTTGTTCCAGTTCGGAATGATCTACATTTAAGGCCTATCTATCAGAGGTAATCCTCATGTAACATGTTGCTATGACAACATTCAGACACCACAAAACGATTCCAATCCTTTTTTGTTTTTCAACAACAATATGTTAAGTGTATGAAATTTCATGGCAGGGAAAGATATTTTTTTACATCCAAAATCAGTTTAACTAGTGATGTCAAGCATTTCAAGCTTATCCGTTACCTGAAACTTTTATACAAATGTGATTTTGTTACAAACAAAAGTTATACATAAAAACTGACCATAAAGGGGTCTGTTAACAGTATGTCAAAATGACAATTTCAAGATGCCAGTGATTTAAAAAAGAATGCATGCATTATATTCAACAAGCAAAATAACACTATGGACTTAGAAAAATGTTTAAAAATATATGTTTGTTTATCGATTATCATTGATCGAAATCCCTAACATAATACCTTGTTTGTAATGCTTTTTGTCCATTATTTCTCAAAAATGTGTATTAATGACATATTGCTTACAATACAAGCCCAGTACAAATCTTACATGGCGTAGTAGTAGCATGTTGGCTTATGCTTCAAGAGGTCCAGGGTAGGCACATTTTGATAGTTTTACCTTTTTCTCTGTTATTTCAAGAATGTCACAATATTGCAAATATTACAGATTTCTTGGTAAATTCATTAACATTATATGCTTTGTCTGTTGTTGACTACTACTATACATAACTTAAGATATGAGTTGATAAGTGTGCCTTTCACTTACAATTCTGTGAGGTTATCCAGACCATAGAGCCAGTGGGAAATGGTGGTCAAGTTGTTATCATCCAGTTGCCTGAAATTATATGGACAGAAATCATGGTTACTGCATCACGATTTTATACTATTTCATGCAATTACTATTTCAAATATTAAAACAATACAACTAAGCAATTATAGATCTTTTCAGAAAATCTAACATGATCTGAATAATTTCAAATATAATATGGAAAGCAATTATTTTTTATACTGGTTAATTCAGAAAAATTATGTGTTTGTCTATCTGTAATAGCATTTATGGAAATGTGTATTCTGCAGAGATACAATTCATGGCTATTTGATATGAAGTTGGAAGATGAATCAGGGCTCACATCACAAAATATTTCAGACATTTCATTTATTCACAATTGTATCAGTTGTCATATTTTTTTAAAACAAAGCAACATTGATAAAACATGTTTTGTTTTCTAGCCCACAGATTCGGCTTAAAAAATAGTATGAAAATACCATGCTTATTAACAATATAATAGCTTTAAACAGAGATTAATTAGTACTGATTCCAAAGTTAAAATTTACAATTATATTTGTACAGATACATTTGATTTGTTCAAACACTTAGTCTCACATTCAAAATTAATGTAACCTTACTATACTTTGTTTTGTTCTTATTTTGAGATTTAAATTTTTCTATAATTTATTAATTTATTTCCAAAGATGGGTCTATGAAAGAGCTTTGAATGGTGTTCAACCATATTCAAAATAACACAAACATTTGTATTGTTAATTTGTTTTGTTTGAGTATATTACTATAATAAAAGCTGCATCTAGAAACAAGAGATGTGTTTGTAAGAAACACAATGCCCCCTACTGCGCCGCTTTGATTTTTGTTTACCTTTGACCTTGAGTGACATTGACCTTTCACCATTCAAAATATGCAGCTCCATGAGATACACATGCATGCACAGACAGACAGACTGACGGACAGTTCAACTGCTATATGCCACCCTACTGAGGGCATAAAAATGTATCTTAAGCCAATTGCTGCCAGTGTAGCTCCAGACAACCCCGCACAGTCTGGTCAGGAGCTACCTTGCCTGCTACAATGTCATGCAAGGTTTTGTGATATTAAGTCAGTGTAGCTCCTTATCAGACTGTGAATGCTCAGGCTGATCTAGGGCTACGCTGGCCGCATAAGGGAATAAGACCCATTTTTGTATGACGCAGGTCATGTTTCCCAAGGCAGGAGCCAAGAGTGAATATATTTTTTGGGACTGGGATGCCAGTAAAATAGGCAAGCAGGTGTCTGCTGGTAATTGGATGCTGGGTCAGTGATTAGCAGGAGGAAAGCTATTTAGTGCTATAGACAAGCTGCACACTGCTATCACAGGTGCCGCAGTCAACTGGGCCAACAACTGCCAAACATTTTGGAAGGCGAGAAATCTTGAGGAAATTCTGTTCGTGATTCATCAGCCATAATCAAAGGAAGATGTACTATCTGGTATGAAATGATAGTCAGAAAACCCAATTGAATGGTGTTGTGCCATCCATGTGTCTGGATTTATTAACCATTCTTCTGTGGGAAAATAATTCATCATCATTAATCAAAGCAGATGTAAAAACCAGATGAGAAATTTTTCTTATACTTGTTTTCTCACAATTTCATTTTTGTTTTACTTGTTTAGATGCTACTTATTTTTTAGTTTTTTTAGGCAAAACAATATTCGAATAGGACAAAAACTAACAATTAATGTATGCTTAGAAAAATAAATTCATAAAGCATGTAAAAATCACAGAAGGGAATCCTGTATTTATTTTTTTGAGGGCTGGTATCGAAATACTGCTGGATCAATGGTACTGATGTTAATTTTTTCATGATAAATTATTTTATTAGCTTTCGAAAACAACCGGTGTGTAGTTTATTTGTTAAAAATTGTTCGAGTTTCATGGTTTACAGTAAAGATGGTGTAGTTTTTCGGCAAATGAAGTTGCACTCCTTGTTTCTATTATAGCATATATACAAAAAAATATATATAAAATACGGGATTCCCTCCTGTGGTAAAAATAGCTGGTTGTCTTTCACAAAGACCTTTATAGTTATGCAAGGTTTCCAAGCATTTGGAGAATCATTCACATAGTGCCAAGCAGCAGGATACCCTGTATATACAGACTGTGTGCTGTATCTAGGCTAATTTAACAGGTGTGCCTCCCTACTGCATGCCATGCACTTCAGAGCTGACTGATCCAACATGACATTCATGGGGTCTCCAACAACATGCTGTGTCTACTACCCTCCTTTCCACCTCCTTTACATATCAAACTGTCAGGACAATGTGTGTATCAGAGCAATGTCTCTACCTTCAGCTTTTATCTGTGTGGGACAGTGGGCAATCAGTTTTCTACTGAGTTTTTAAAATATTTTTGACTATTTATTTATTATATTAATGTTTCCAGCACTTCCACAGGTACAAAAAGTCAATCAGCTTTTTACTGAGCTTTCTATTGTATTTAATTTTTATTTTACAAAAGACCATTTTACCACTTTTAAAAAGCTGTTATCAGAGAGTGTCACATTATGGGATCAGCTTTCTACTGGACTACTTTACAATTACATCTTTCAAACATTTTCTGGGACAATTATTTAATGGAGCTATTATTTAAGCAAAAGCTTTTATTTTTCTAACATCTCTTTTTGGAGGAGCAGTTCCGTCAAAATGAGAACAGTTTTAAGAGAGAAAAAAACAACAACAGCTACTGCATTAAAATTGACAATTCTTTTAAAATAGTATTATATAATGGCACAACATAAATTTTATTTTTCTTTCTCAGTTTTTGACAAGTTTTTAATGTAGGCAAGTTGCAATCCAGCAAAATGAGCATAATAAGAATTTATTAAACAGAGGTAGAAAGGATTCCCCGGGGTGACATTGTCTCATCTTCAAGAACTCTGCTTATTATCTTGGAGACTTGCTTCTAGAAAGCAATAATTAGCTCCTCAACATACAACACTGTCAAACATAATGATGGAGGGAGAGAAATTTATACATATTCCATACCACAGGCAATATTGCCTGGCCATAAATATCACAAATATAGCTTTGTTTTAATGGCATCTTGACAAGTATATTCTATCTAATTCCCAATCATGGTCAGAATAGATGAGGCAGTAGGCATTTCAAGAGATCTTCATAAATAATCAGCTCTCCCAACAATCATTCCCAACATTTTTGTATTAAATTGCAATCTCATGCTGCCCGTCACAATATTAGCAATAAATGTTAAAATGATAATAACACAGCTAAATCAAATTTTATTTTACTGGTTTCTGATGTTTTTCTTAATAACTTAAAAATAACTCAAATTGAGCTCATTTCAAAAGTAATAATTCTTTTTCATTTTTCAAAACCCCATAGTGTGTCTTTTTTTATAACAAAATGGACATTCATTGGTTGCCATGGAAACCTGAATGTTCATGACAAGTCTCAATTAAAAGTAGACACATGCATGCAGCACCAACTGAAGCACGAAACCTATGGAGGTTGATACTGCAATTTCTTTCAGGAATGAAAACAGAGCCCTAACTTAATACACATGAGCAGGGTCTGTACTCGGTGACACATGGTACCCCGTTGATGAGGTCAATCTATTAGTGTGATGTGTAACCTCTGCCATTATGCAAGCATTCTCCCTCTTACAATGAACATGGATTGGTTTGCAATTGTATCAACTTGCATGTTAACTTCATCATAAGTACATGTAAATGGAAACTAATAAGAACAACTAACAAATATCTTTTAATATTGTACATGATAAGCCCAACAAGAAGTTAACCAACTTTTCAATCAAAATGTTGATTTCAACACAGTCTCAAACCATTTTTTAAGATTATCATAAAATGAGTTATTGACCAAGGCTGATGGGAACTACCAAAAAGGCAAACAAAACCTGCTGGCAAACACTGCAAACTTAATCAGGGCCAATGATAAATAAATCATGCATTTTCGGCTTCAAATAACTTAAGAATGCACTGCACCAGAAACACCCTGGTCCATTTTTACCGAATTCTAGACAAAAATATGCAAGAACCAAGATAACCAGGGACATTCTGTTTGCCAGATGCCTTTGCAGAAACATTTCCAAAAAAAAAATACAAACAAAAAATCGCCCAACTGTCAGATAAAAAGATGCTATTTCATCCATGCATGGTTCATTTTTCAGCCATGATTACTATGCAAAGACCAGATGTTTTCAGAATTTAGTGTTATTTGGGATGACATGATATTTTGGAAAAAAGATATATAACTGATATCAACGATGCCAGATGATAGTCTCAAATTAAATGCAAATTACAGGGCAGATAACACACAGCTCTGACCCATAGTGTAACCATGGTATTCATTTACAAAGAGCACCTGACTTTTGATAACATAATATGCCTTTCTAGTATGACTTTATTTGCAAACTGATTTTAACGTGGCAATTATAATGGTATGTATTGCATTCTTTGCATTACAGATTGCTTCAGACCCAAGCAGGCTGTTGGAAAATGAAGATTATTTTATGCAAATCAGTACAAAAATATCTCATTAATATCTTCCCCAAGGTTGCACGAACTGTACAGAAATGACAAGCGTTATCGGACTAATAATTTATGGAAATCTGAAAAAACAAAATACTGTAAAAAGCTTATATCTGTCACAGCTTTGGTATATTATTTTCATGACACATGTTTCTTTTCAACTTCTCAGCAAGATGTATGTTTTTAAAGCTTGCACATCATTTTTTTTAATAATAAAATGGTCTTTAAAATTATTCAATTATAACTTGATTCGCATTAACCAGAAATAAGTCTTGTTATGTTTTATATACATATTAAGTGTCAACAGTTATAAATACACATGCTTACAACAGTGAAGCAAACACACATCATTTAAAGATCTCTATTTCCCAGCACTGAAATGTCATAAAGGTACATTTCAATTTTTTTACAACTTCAGCTCCAATGCTCTTACCACTTCCATTTCAGTTTTATTTGTCTAACAACTTTCAGGGCCCTCGTTTTGCACTTTTACCGCCGAATATTGGCGGCTTCCCCCATGAAAAAAGTATACTTTTTTCCCCTTTTTCAGCTTAAAATTCCCCCTCCAAAAAAAAAAAAAATTTTTTTTTTTTTTTACTTTTATACCTATGTTGCCAGCTGGTATCGTGCTACTAACCTTTGATTAAATGTATATTTATGTAAATCACATTAAAATATATAAAATTTAGGTGTTGAATGGCTGGTGAAAAGATCTAAAATTCCCCTTTTCACCCAAAACGCGAAATTCCCCCTCATGAGAGATGTGGGTGGCTTCCCTGGCGGCAAGAGAGGGCCCAGTTATGTAACAAAACAAGATATGTATTTTAGTCAGAAACACTATGTCCCCTTTTGCGCCGCTCTGAAGCTATATATTTGACCTTTGACCTTGAAGGATGACCTTGACCTTTCACCACTGAAAATGTGCAGCTCCATGAGATGCACATGCATGCCAAATATCAAGTTGCTATCTTCAATATTACAACAGTTTTTGCAAAATATTAAAGTTTGACCAAACAAACCAACCAACCAACAAACCAACAGACAGGGCAAAAACAAAATGTCCCCCACTATAGTGGTGGGGACATAAAAAGCCTTTTGTTTTTTCTCACAACTAAATGGCATAATAAAAGAGCTCCTCATTTCACAACTTGCATTAGGTTACAGCTCATTCTAATAGGTTAATGTCATGAAATGACAGCTTTTTCTATCACATCTCAATCTCGAAATTATTATAACAGCTTGATTTATCATAACTGAATGTCACAAACTTTCAGTTATATTTCTTACAAATTCATGCCATAATTTTAGCAACAAGTTGTTAGGGTAATCAATCACTTTGGCAACACATAATGCCCTTCGACTTCCCTTTGATCTGGTTTCCCATGGGGACAGATCCCATGGAGACCTGGGAATGGTGATGAAATCAAGCCCCCATTATACCCTAATGTGGCGGCATCCATACCTGATACTGGTAATGTAACATACTCTCTACCATTGATATGAGCCTGGCTCTGGGAAAACTGATCTTACACCATGTGCATTAAGTGTTGTCCCAGATTAGCCTGTGCAGTTTGAACAGGCTAAACAGGGACAACACTATCAGCTTTTATGGAATTTTTCATTTTTAAGGTCTGAACATGCTTATGTAGGACAACACTTATCCCATTTATGCAGAGCGTCTAGAAAAAAGGACTTGGTTAACAGCGTAGACCCAGATGAGACGCCGCAGGATGCGGCGTCTCATCAGGGTCTGCGCTGTTTGCTTAAAGGAATTTCTGTAAGAAATATTCTAAGTAAAGGAATAAATATATTAGACATCCCTAATTTTGGAAATGAATTGATCCAATTTAGAAGGATGGGAGAGTCCACTAGGCATATATGGGTTAAGCACATGGATTGCATTAAGTACCATTTTCCCAAAGCGATGCTCATATGTACATGGAACAGAATCTGGAAGGAATAGGCCCCCAAACACAGGCACACTATCATTGATAAAAACATGCCTGCAAAATCTTTGAAGAAGTAGAAAAACAGATTACAGGAGTATTGGGTGAATCTCCGCTGCTTGAACTGATGGAAGTTTCAGAAGCGACCATCATACCAAAATGCAGTCCCAACAACTAAACCAGGAGGTCCTGGGTCCTGGTAATGATTCATAATGTGGATTGCAGCCCGTGTCTGGTCCATGGAGAGGTTCCAAGCACTGCTCTGCCGATATGGCAAGATGGTTTTCACATGATTGATGAGATTACCAATGTATGATACATAATCAACAGTTCATTTGCTGGAAAGAAAATAAGCCTGTCAAACTGGAGTGTTGTAGGAATCAATAGCTGCCCGATCATTTTCCAATATCTGGGAACTAATTCTCAATGTATCCCAGCTATTGTGGAAGAAGTTATTGAAAAGAATAGGCAATAAACAGTGAATGATGGACAAAATTCCCCCCATCAATTCAGCTTTGTTACCCATTTTAGGGAATATCATTGTTTTTCCCCACTCATTTTATTACAAATACATGCATTATAAGTGACATAAATATGCAAAGTCTGATTCTCTTTCAAGGAATAAAGCCTAAACAGTTTATAATACACATCTCACTTTGCTTTCATCTTTTTAAAGTTAAGTCTACAAGAGTATCAAATACTCGTCTGTTTGAGGATAAAGTCATCAAAACATGGAGATTTCAACAATTCAACAGTATAATTTTGCAATTTACAGAAGTGTGTATATGATATTTTGACCACAATTGTATCAAAACTGCACTCTCATGAACTTCCAACAAAATCAGACACTAGCTTTATTTATTGTATAAAGTTACATATACATTTGAAACCATTACAATTTTCATACAGCACACTGCAAATTGTTTGCAAACGTAATGAATAAAACGCAATAAACTAATTTATGCTGATATTTTTAATAATATCAATGTATTCTCCGACAAGTGCCTCTTGAATCAATGATGATATGATTTGGAACATGCCTTTCTGAGTCTATTTGTTTCAATATGCAAGGAACTAAAATAAAATTGCTGAAATATATTGTTATTAACCTTAATGATATGAAAACATTTATTTGTAAAAACAAAAGTGACTATTTGGCAAAATCTTATTTCCCACAATAGTTTTATGAGACCAAGAATTAACCTTCATATCAGTAACAATTAGTTGAACGCAACCCTGCATGCCTTCCAAGCATTAATCAGTCAGTCATATTGCATTACCCATTATCTACGAAAATGCGCAAGAAAATGTCAAACTTTCTTCATAGTTGAGATAGCACAATGTTTAATTTGTTTGATATATTGTTTTATAGACTAGAAACACCACCTTTTCTTAGTGTTCCAAAGATAAGAATCTATAATTGCACAATTAATTGGAGCTTTGATGTGCGGAAACTTTTCCAAGAAAGCAACAAGCGGGGTTCAGATGATGGCAGGAAGGTGATAAAATGGTGGAAAAAATTGCCCAGAATTGTTTCCTTATGTTGCTAACTGCCTGTTTTATAAGAGAGTATCAGAAGTGTGTCAGCTGGTATGATTTCTATCACACAGTTGGGCAGACAGTTTAGGCCCTGCATTCTTGGTTTTAACAGTTTTGAGACTGATTTGTTATACAGATAGGAATATTTCCTGAACCCTTTGGTAACACTCTGCCTATATTCAGACTTCAATGTTAGCCAACCTCTTTCTAGCTAAAATATTCAGACCAATTTACGGTAAAGGTACTTTTCAAATAATGTAATTGTTGGTTTTATGTTGGGCTTTCAAACAAAAATAGTTGCTGTCCAGTGTCCAAGTGAAGACCAGTAGTCCACAAACAGAGACGTTTTACACCCACTCACAGATCTATTAGCCATGACAGATCATGGAAGACTACCCCAGACTATGGGAAGACACAGAATTTTTAGAAATCAAGAGACAAAACCAGACTATAAAAGACTGTGAAAAATCACTCTCACATTATTAATTTTATGCCATGACAGACCACAGCAGGTTAAACCAGACTATGGGAAGTAGCTTACATTATTTGGCCTTGACAGACTAAAGCAGACTAAACCATACTAAGGGAAGTAGCTTACATTATTTTAGCTTTGACATACTAAAGCAGACTAAACCAGACTATGTGAAGAAGCTTACATTATTTTAGCCTTGACAGACTAAAGCAGACTAAACCATACTAAGGGAAGAAACTTATATTATTTTAGCCTTGACAGACTAAAGCAGACTTAACCATACTATGGGAAGTAGCTTACATTATTTTAGCCTTGACAGACTAAAGCAGACTAAACCATACTAAGGAAAGTAGCTTACATTATTTTAGCCTTGACAGACTAAAGCAGACTAAACCATACTATGGGAAGTAGCTTACATTATTTTAGCCTTGACAGACTAAAGCAGACTAAACCAGACTAAGGGGAGTAGCTTACATTATTTTAGCCTTGACAGACTAAAGCAGACTAAGGGAAGTAGCTTACATTATTTTAGCCTTGACAGACTAAAGCAGACTAAACCATACTAAGGGAAGTAGCTTACATTATTTTAGCCTTGACAGACTAAAGCAGACTAAACCAGACTATGGTGTCGCTTACATTTTTTAGCCTAGACAGACTAAAGCAGAATAAGGGAAGAAGCTTACATTTTTTAGCCTAGACAGACTAAAGCAGACTAAGGGAAGTAGCTTACATTATTTTAGCCTTGACAGACTAAAGCAGACTAAACCAGACTATGGTGTCGCTTACATTTTTTAGCCTTGACAGACTAAAGCAGACTATGGGAAGTAGCTTACATTATTTTAGCCTTGACAGACTAAACCATACTAAGGGAAGAAGCTTACTTTTTTTTTAGCCTTCACAGACTAAAGCAGACTAAACCAGACTATGGGAAGTCGCTTACATTTTTTTAGCCTTGACAGACTAATGCAGACTATGGAAAGTAGCTTACATTTTTTAGCCTAGACAGACTAATGCAGACTATGGAAATAGCTTACATTTTTTAGCCTTGACAGACTAATGCAGACTATGGAAAGTAGCTTACATTTTTTAGCCTAGACAGACTTATGCAGACTATGGAAAGTAGCTTACATTTTTTAGCCTAGACAGACTAATGCAGACTATGGAAAGTAGCTTACATTTTTAAGCCTTGACAAACTAAAGCAGACTATGGAAAGTCGCTGACATTTTTTTGCCTTGACAGACTTAACCAGACTATGGGAAGTAGCTTACATCTTTTTAGCCTTGACAGACTAAAGCAGACTATGGGAAATAGGTTACATTTTTTAGCCTTGACAGACTAAAGCAGACTATGGGAAGTCGCTTACATTTTTTAGCCTTGACAGACTTAAGCAGATTAAACCAAACTATGGAAAGTCGCTTACATTTTTTTAGCCTTGACAGACTAAAGTAGACAAGATCAAACTATCGGAAGTAACTTACAGGTTCCTGAGGTTTGAGAGGCCATAGAACACGCCATCCTCGAGTATGAGCATGTCATTCCTCTGCAGTCTGAGCCTCTGAAGCCCGGTCAGTCCCTGGAAAGTGAGCCCCATAAGCCGGGTCAGCTTGTTCTTTGACAGGTCCCTGCAGAGAAAAAACATAAATATTCAGGATACGAATATTGGTTCTTTTTATTAGCAGGATTAATATAATTCCACATAAGAAGAAAGGAAGCCCCGAACGAAAGCAGTGTGGCATCCATTGGAGCAGTGTAGTGTGTTCAATACAAACCTCCATTGTCACATACATTTAATTCAGTTTGATCATGAATCATAGAATAAAAGTTTTATGTAAATTTGCAGACAAAGAAACAGTGCCACATATATTTTAAAGAGCAAAAGCGTACTAGATAACCATGAAAATCATTTGACTTGTACATTGTAAACTAATTAAACCTTCCCAGTCAAAGACCCACCTGTGTCCTGTTATAAACTTAAATACATTTTGAGACATTCTGGTCTACATAACTAACTGTACACAATAAATTGAATTGGAAACAAGATTTTTTTTACAAAAAAACACATTACCAAATTTCACTCATTGACAATTCCCTTTCAATAACGGGAAAGCAAAAACATACTTGCTAACCTGCATCAATTAAAGCCAAAGCCCTTTAAAGTATACTTACAGGACTTTAATGGACGAGGACTTTGCAAAGATGTCCTTAGGAAGATGGGAGATCTTGTTTTTGCTCATCTTCACGTGCTCTAGTTTGGTGAGGTTGTACAAGCAACCCACTTCAAAATACAGCAGCTCATTATTCTTCACATATCTGAAAAGAAATTATTAAATATTTCAATAAAAATATTAACATAAGGAAAAAAGATGCATTTTTGTATGATTTCTAATTTAATTTACATACATATATAATAATGACAAGACTAAGGAGTCTTCAGCACTACATATACATGTATAAAATGTCCTTAAAACATGTCAATTGCAAGTTTTTCAGACCATAATGTAACCAAAGCTTTCAATCAACCTTTGCCCTTTAAACTAACCACTCACATACACCCATTGCCATTGAGATCAGATCCTGTAGGTTTAGCATTAACAGTTCTTGTGTCACATACACTGCATGTTACTGCAGGTGCCACACTTTCCATGAATAACAACCCAAATAGCCATACTGTCACCAACATGTTGACCAAGTCGACATTCAGTCTGCAAAAACGACATTCAGTCTGCAAGAACGTGTGAAAAGTCTACCATCTCTATGACATTACACGAGCTTTTCACAACAAATTTGGTGCATCTAAAAGGTTGTATTGATTTATTGTTAACACTTGACCATGCCCTGCAGTTCCCTTTGCCACCCAAACATGGGCAACAACACTATTATGCCAGACAAAACAGGAGATGTCAGCCCAATTGTCAAAAACAGTTTCATCTATCATGGTGTAGCTTCATATCTATCTCAAATGCCTCATGTTGCCTGTGTGAAAAATGTCACAAATCACATAATTATTTATCACCCAGCCACACTTCAGCGGGATAGGTGACAAGTGAAAACTCCAGTATGGCTGTCATCACATTATCTGTGAGTTTACATAACAGTAATTGGTGTCGGAGCAAGGCAATATATGTTTTAACCCTTTCCCCCTTTAGAAGCAAAGTGAAAATGGCTATGTGCAAACAGCATAAAACCATATCAGCCTGCAAGTAACTCGCAGTCTGTTCAGGTTTTATGCTGTTTGCTGCTCATCAGTATCTAAGGGTTGGAAATGAAGCTTTAAAAACTTGAATCTGGTAAAAAAAAGTCTTTAATTAACTTAATCTTTCTAAGGGACTACAAATGCGTCAAAATAGTATCTAAGTGGTAAAGGGTTAAAATAAAATCATTAAATCCAAAAAAATATTGTAAACCAAACTCTTGGAACATTTATGAGAATGAGCACTATTAGTTTTGCGCTCTTGTTAAATTATGCCCATTATTTATTTCACAGATTATTTCAGTGTTCTAACCCAACATGACATTTCAAACAAGCCTAACAAACATAAGTAATGTGTGCACCAGTAATTGATGATGCTGACAGATTTGTGCCAGGCATTGGCCACATGTGCTGATATTGCAATGTCATATCCCTGTAAAATTAACAATGTGTGCTCTAACTCTTGAAACAGGATTGCAAATTCCACACTTTGTCACAATGATCTATGATGAACTTCCTGTTAAATATATCAAAATAAGCCTACTTTTAACAATTTTCAAATTCATTTCTTTGATGAATTATTGTTTTTTCTTACAACTTCAGTAAATTGAACCAGAACAAAATGAAACAGGCATTGTTGAAAGCTATGATGTGAAGGCACTTGCCCGATCTATATATTGTTCTTCAAATACCAATTACTTAAATACAATAATCTAAATTTATGATAAATTTGCATAATATTCTGCATTAAAACCAAGAAAAACACTGGTACTGCAATTATTATCCTTGTTCTTTATGATACAAAATTTAACAATTTAATAATTCCAAAACAACTGTCAACAATAGTTCAGGACAGATTCAATGTCTATACATTACAGACTTACAGTTTTGTAAGGGAGAGATTGGCAGGAAAGGAAGTGTTGGTCACTTCTCGCAGCACATTATTTGAGAGGTCCAACAAGTCAAGCTTCTTCAGATGCTGCAGAGCGACAGGGTTGATGGTGTGGATCTGGTTGTGTGTTCTGAATTACACATGATGATAATTATGTGACCAACAGTTACACATAGCCCCCTTGGTGCAAAAAGGTACCATGTGATATTGAAATTAGAGGGCAAATGGTTACTTTTTGCTCCAATGGGGCGACATATTCATATGTGACCTACAAAAATGTTTTACGAGCCACATCATGCACATGGGTCTAATGCCATATGCAGCCAGCATAGTTCAAGCTCAGCCTTTGCACATGTGCAGTATGGTCAGGAGCTCTGTCCACTACAAGGCATGCATGGTTTTGTGGTCCGCTGGCAGACACCGTAGCTCCAGACTGTGCTATTGTGCAGTCAGGTCTGGTGCTACCCTGGTCACTACAAGTCATGCATGGTTTGTGGTCCGCTGGCAGACAGTGTAGCTCCGGACGGTGCCAATATGCAGGCTGGTTTGGAACTGTGTGGGCCACATACGGCATGAAACTCATGAAACTGGCCTTTTAATTCATAGCTTAATAGACGACAGAATATTCTGAAAGTGTCCTATATAACTAGTGACCTGAAAATCAATAGGGGTCATCTGCGAGTCATGATCAATGTACCTATAAAGTTTCATGATCCTAGGCCTAAGAGTTCTTGAGTTATCATCTGGAAACCATCTGGTGAATGGACGGACCGACCTACTGACCTACCGACATGTGCAAAACAATATACCCCCTCTTCTTCGAAGGGGGGAGGGGGGGCATAATTAAATTTTGTAGAATAAAAACATGTCTTAAAATGCAGAGATTTGTGTATAACACACAAAAGACATTCTGCAAAATTTGGTGACATTACAGACATTTACATTTATATGTTGTTTTAAACATAAATTTACAGTGATGCCCTTATAATTTTAATCAACAACATAGTTACGTAAACAAAAAAATTGAAATAATTAATCTAAGAGAAGGTTAGAAATTAATGCATGTAATTAAGTGTAATATTGTATGTGAGAGAATCGATTTTATTATGCTTACATACAGATAACTTGATTACTTACAATTCCAAACGTTCCAAGACAGGGTTTTGTTTGAAGATAGGTATTTCTGTTAGCTTGTTGTTGTTTATTTTTCTGCAACAAGTGAAAATATAATACAAAATGTATCATTAAAGGCTAGCTTACTATAGTGAAAATCTACATTATGTATTCAGCACATTTTGCCAAAGTCATGATAAACAGCTTTTTTTAGATGCAGGATATGAGCATAACACAGCACAAAGATAATTGGCTATTTTTGGCCAGGTTTGTTTTTTCTCTGCACAGTGTAAATCATCATGGTGGGTAATTTATTTGTCTGATTATGGGCAATAGTGCCTATCAATGTGACACTACCGGCTCGACAACACTGGAATGCGTGCACCTTAAAACCCATGTATCACCAGTCTTACACCTCCAGTCATCTCTGTGCTCAACAAATACCTTAAAAACACACAAACTGATAACCTGAAACACATAACATGGCAACCTCAAATAAAAATACATTGTTTTTCATCATTGAGTTTGTTTTTTTCTTCCCTTTATATTTTAACTGAAGGGAATTGAAACACATGCTTGAGATCTTGGGCAGAAAATTTATAGACTGACAACTGTGAAGTGAAGATGCTCTGGAGAGAAAATTTACTACTTTGCAATCTAACTTATTATATGGCGTGAAGTCCTTACAGTTTAGCTATCTCCTCAGACACAGTGGTTTTACAACACATTTAGTGGAGAACAGTAAACACTGCACCATCCAAAATAAATTTTACTACCTAAATGAAATGAACAAAATCATTATGGAATTCAATAATAGCCTTTTGTTCACAGTTTTGTCTACAAATTTCGCATGAAGAGCCCAAAAAATATTTTGCCTGTCGCAAAATCCCTTCCCATTACATCTTGTAATGTGGTAGAACACTAAAACTTAAGGAAAATAAATTGAATTACTATTGTTATTTGTCTTTTAAAATGCTATATAAAACATATCTGAATAGAATTAATTTAATATTGTATATATAAGTGGAATTTCCTTTATACAAAAATGAATATACATAAGATCTAGAAGCAAAAGTCCAATCAAGAATACATATAAATATGTATTCTAACTCGACACAGTAAAACCCTTAAAAAGACAATTTTAATATCTATCCCCACGCTTTTTTGAAAAGCGTGGGGATATTGTGGTTATTTCCGCCGTCCATCTGTCTGTCTGTCCGTCCTGGCCACTATCTCCTCCTACACTATAAGCACTAGAACCTTGAAACTTACACACATGGTAGCTATGTGCATATGTGCGACCCTGCACTATTTGGAATTTTGATCTGACCCCTGGGTCAAAAGTTATGGGGGTTGGGGCCGGGCCGGGTCAGAGATTTTCACTCATTTTTTTAGGTTATTTTACTATAATTTCTTCATTTCTACACCGATTGTCTTCAAATTGATACCGAACCTCTCTTATGACAATACGGTCAATCTAAACTATGCATGGCCCCATTACCAACCCTAGGGCGCTCCGCCCACATAGGCCACGCCCACCCAAAATTGCAGTTTGACTATATTTTCTTCATTTCTACACCGATTCACTTCAAATTGATACTGAACCTTTCTTATGACAATACTGTCAATCTCAGCTATGCATGGCCCCATTACCAACCCTGGGGCACCCCGCCCACATAGGCCACGCCCACCCAAAATTGCCTTTTACTATAATTTCTTCATCTCTACACCGATTCACTTCAAATTGATACTGAACCTCTCTGATGATAATACGGTTAATCTCAACTATGCACGGCCCCATTACCAACCCTGGGGCGCCCCGCCCACCCAAAATTGCCTTTTACTATAATTTCTTCATCTCTACACCGATTCACTTCAAATTGATACTGAACCTCTTTTATGACAATACAGTCAATCTCAACTATGCATGGCCCCATTACCAACCCTGGGGCACCCCGCCCACATAGGCCACGCCCATACAAAATTGCCTTTTACTATAATTTCTTCATTTCTACACCGATTCACTTCAAATTGATACTGAACTTCTCTTATGACAATACGATCAATCTCAACTATGCATGGCCCCATTACCAACCCTGGGGCGCCCCTGGGTCAAACATGCGACGTGGGGATACGCGTCGGCCTCTGCCGCGCCATTGGCTAGTTTAAAATGAATTAACTTTGTATCTTTTTATTATAATTTATTAGGAGTTTTTAAAAAAGGCCGTAAAACTGACCCCATCAGAGACCGAAATTTTAAAAAAAGAATCACAATTTTGTTAATTTAAATTATAGAAAGATGATTCATAATGTCTAATGATTAATATATCACTTTATTTCATAAAAATGTAAACAAGTATATAACTATAATTTATATGATTTTATTGTGGTGTGTCAATATTTGTTGATAAATAAAAATCCCAATTTGGTCCATTTTGTCGATAAAAAAATCCTCAAATTTGCCATTTTATGGATTAAAAAAATCCCAATTTGGCCAGACTCCTTTTCCCGAAATGGCACGAAAAACACTGTTTTTTTTATACTGAATGATGATGAAATTAAATATAACTGGCACACTACCTTTGAGACCAGATATGAGAATAATTATTAACCAACATTCTTTGTGTGTTATGATTGCAAATCAAACAATGATATTTCAAAATCATCTTGACCAAATAAATCCTAACATCAAAGATACAAAAACAGTTGTAGAGATAACAAATCTTGACAAATAAGTCATCTGTGTCAGTATGGTGCCTGATTGGAGTTTTACAAGTGGCAAAAGGTCATTGTCACCTAGAAGCTTTACCTTTTTCAAATCAAGCTCCTGAGCACTGCAATGTGATGATGAAAAGTATTTTGTAGTTAATGATAATTTAAATAATCAATACAACCTTGACAATATCATGTTGCTAATTGTTAAAAAGAACAGCATTTAATATAGTTTATAAAATACTTACATTTCTCTTAGTGATGGCAATTCGGCAAAAACTCGTTCGTCAATAAAGGAGATCTCATTACTGCTCAGATCACTGTAAAGAGAAAAAGTACAAATCCTGCAAAATATTTATTCTAAATAATCAAACTTAAGAAAGAAATAATATCTACTGCAAAAGATAATCCTATAATTATTTTAATATAACTTGTATATATCTAGCATGGTCTCCTTGTGGTCGACATGTGTGGTTATATTGAAATTACTTAATGGATTATACAATCTAAGACTGAAGAGAATGCCGCCTCCGTTACATCAAAGAATCACTGCACGTGACTGCTATGACTCCACTTGGGAAGTCTCTACATATGTTTCCTCTCTCCTGTGCTGTTCTGTTTATTTATTTTTCCCCTTCATCCAACATCCATATGTGCCAGTGAGGCATTGCGGCTGTTGTTTTTGGTGCTTACTTTGGATCACATGGCCAGAGCTCTGGCAGTAGAGAATGATGGCAATGCCAAGCCCGACACATGGTCAACATTAATATGGCACAAGTAATACCACATACACGGGCTATATGAGCAGCCTGAGATGAAACTTTTTTTTACTTTGCAAGCAAACCAGAAGTTCATTGTTAAAACTGCAGTCATTTTGTATAATTAAATCAGAGTAACAGAGCTAAAAAAGGCACCTATGCCAACAGAAATTTTACAAACAAAATTGTACCAAAAGAAAATTGGCAACAAATTGTACATAAACTATTGATGGTTAGTTCCAAACATTTAAAATTTATGCAAGTTTATAATGTGATGAATTATTCAGAGGAACTCAAAAGTGTCTTTAAAGAAAAGAAAATCTTTTAAAAGTGCACACAAATTATCAACATCAAAGCATGAAGGACTGTGGGTACATCTTCATTAGTGTTCTCTGCCCATTCATCAAGTCAGCTTGCACATCCAGTAACCCTTAGTCATCCCCGTCCATGTAACATGCCCCTCCTCCCCCCTTCCCCTCACCAACCATAGTTCAGACTCCAAGTCGCCTGAGTGACCTTTGTCATTTTCACATCAAACAGGGCCATGCTATTTCTCCTCACATCCCTTGCACTGACACATGAATCAGGATCGAATTGCCCTATTCAAATCTCTTTTTTACACCAAACTTGTAATCAAGGCCAGATTACCACATCTTATGTTACAGAATTCATGACTTTGAATACTAAATTAAGCTTTGGATTTAAAGTTGTTACGCAAATGTCGGATTATAACTTTATACTCCTAAGTATCAACTGACACAGACTTGGCAATTTTGTCAAATAAAAAAATATATATGGGTATGAAGCACTGATCAACCCTTTTCTTATTCTTATAAAACTTCACCATTTTCATGTTTATTACCTCTTGATCAACATTTTAATTCTCATCACCATGGGAAGGACAGTTCAGCATTGATTTTTCCTCAATAAACACTTGGCACATGGAAACTGTATCCAGCTTAAAAAGTTAAAATGGTTGTCAGATCTGATTGGTTGGCTTTGAATATCAGGCTTATTTCTTTCTTTAGCAATGGCCTTATATAGGCCCCTTCCCCAAGAGAAAGATCCCTTCCCCAAAGATAATTTCTTCAACATGATGCAATTTTCCCTAAATTTTAAACTTAATTTGGATCTTTTTTTCCCCATTTTTGGTTTTATCGATTATTGTTTCCCCAAATTGGTAGGCCAGAAACTTCCCCAAACCAAGAAAAAAAGCCCTGATTATAAATGCTAACCAATATATTTGTTGAAACAAATAAATTGACACCAAAAAAATAATTCTTGTTAATTTTGATCTCTTTTTTTATAAATATGAATATTATTTTAATATCCTTAATTAGAATCTAAGGGGAAATATTGTCACATTTTATCTTTTATACAAAAACATAAATATCATAAGGAATATTTATACATTTATAATGGGAACATCTTTAGGCCACAACAATTTGATCGCATGTTCATCAGATTTACCACACCAACATTGTTTGTATTTTCCTTTAATAGTCAATTTACCCCTCTCAAACTATTTTTTAAGCATAGTAACTGCTGTTTTTTGTTGTTGTCATTTTGGTTATGAAGGCTACATATTGTACGACATGACTAGTCATTTTTTGTTATTTGGTTTATTGTACAAATAGGAAGCATTCAATATGCTGATTGCTTTTGGCAGAAACTTTCAACAAATATGTACCATATATTTTGTTTTATTCTGCTCTTTGCACTTGCCTCTGATTAAAGTGAAAAAGGATTAAAAATATTTTTATTTTTTATTGATTGACCTGATCTCTCTCATTTTTTTTTACCAAATTCCTTAAAACGTTAAATCAATTTGTTGTGGCCTTATAACATCACTGTCACATGCAATTTTTTTTTATTAAATTCATGTTGTCCCACACCTGGTGGAGTGATAAAATGCCAACAGCCAAATGCAATAAATATCCTTCAAGTGGTTTTAATTTTACTTATTTGTATGGTCAGGTGTGATCAATGGATGTGAAAACCTGTAATGGTGACAAATGAAAACATGTCATAGAAACACTGTGGTGATCACAATTGGGATAGATTCATCAATTTTTTATGATCTAAATTAAATACTATAAGTTATTTTTTTAACCCCATTAATACTTATAATTGTTCTCCGCATATTATTAACAAATACAAGCAGATCTTCCTAGTGTTTTTCAATTTTAAAAGAAGGAGCAAAAGGTACAAGTATTTTTTAACCCTTTACCACTTAGATACATATTTTGACGCATTTGTAGTCTTTTAGAAAGTAACATTTCATTAAAGGCCTGTCTTACTAGCTTCAAGTATTAAAGGCTTCATTTCCAACCCTTTGATACTGATGAGCAGCAAACTGCATAAAACCTGAACAGACTGTGAGTTACTCGCAGGCTGTTCTGGTTTTATGCTGTTTGCACATACATGTTGCCATTTTTACCTTGCTTCTAAGTGGGAAAGGGTTATTCAAATCTACATATTATTTAAAGTACACATATTATACCTTAACATTCATTCAAATGTTAATTAATATTATAAAATTAACAACAATCTTATACATTCTTCAAATTTAGCTGAATATAATAATTATTACTTTTATTAATTTTTTATTTTGTTTAAGATGTACCTTTTTCTATTGTGTTGTGCCCAAAGGTTTTTTTTTATTATACACTTCAACACCGTTATTTCGAAGTCGTCGGGACCGTTAAAAAAACTTCGGATTAACGATAATTCGAAATAAACATTTGGCAGAAGACTTCTTTGATTCTGTAAAAATGAAACGTTGTGGAATTCGCATGGTTTTGTTACACGCTTACTTAAAAGCGTAAACTAGTCAGATAGCAAATAGATTTCCACTTGTAACAAACGGAGGAATAAAACGATTCTTTTTCTTGTTTTTATATTTGTATAATTACAGAATATGTAAAATATAAAGAATAGCACAAATTATCAGACATACATAAATATGAATACATTTTCGGAAATGAAACATTTTTTTAACTAATACGCGATGTATCTCTGAACAACGGCGTTCGCGCAGACGACAAAGGTGTAATGATCGGCTTTTGACGCGCCACGACAAAGGTGTGAAATTACGCACCGTATTTTGCAGTTTTGACTTCGGATTAAAGATTGATAATTAGGTGCGAATTATAGTGTTGGGACCGACTGAATCACTTCGAATTAACGATTTCTTCGGTTTAACGAAGTTCGGATTAACAATGAAATTTTACATTAAACAAAGGAGAACCAAAATCGGGACCTGAAAAATACTTCGAAATAACGGTGACTTCGGATTATCGGTGTTCGAAATAACGGTGTTGAAGTGTACATACAATTACATACAGTTAACTTAATAATGCCCAAAACTGTTTGATGATGCCCATACATGTTTAACCCATAGAAAAAAAGGCCTTGGCAAACAGCGTAGACCAAGATGAGAAGCCGCATGATACGGCGTTTCATCAGGGTCTGCGCTGTTTGCTTAAAGGAATTTCTGTAAGAAATATTCTAAATATAGAAATAAACATACTAGACATCCCTAATTTTGGAAATAAATTGATCCAATTTAGAAGGATGGGAGAGCCCACTAGGCATAAATGGGTTAATTATTCTCTATTTATAATAATAACCAACTCAAATTTTGACCATTTAAAAAGCACAGTATATTTATTTTGTAATCTAATTCTTGAACTTGAGTTGCTTTAATTTATGGAAAGTTTTTCTTACAAATCTGGTGTTAACAAATGTATTACACATTGGGGCCTTGAGTTAAAGTAGATGGATATTGATTCAATTACCTAACACTTTTTATCACAAAACATCAATATTTACTTTGAAATGGCAGCAATGAGATTAATGTCAAGCCTCATTGTTGCACAAGGTCCACATGGCAAGTTCAGTTTTCTCTAATTTTTCTCAACAATGGCCTTACATGGCTACAAACACCCTTCATCAATTGTAAGTATCAAGGTAAAGAAACAGAGATGTTCGCAAACAAGCCATTCTAAGTGATTTTATTCACTGTGTTTGCATTGAGTGATCAAGAACTCAATCTTTAAGACTTTGATCAAATAAATGTAAAATAATGAACTCTTCAAAAGATTTGTAAAATTAAGTACCGCTGCATGAATAAATAATAATGCTTCTCGTTTGCATGGAAGTAGAAATTAAGGTGAAATGAACAAAACTAAGCCATATTTAAAATCAGGATAAATTAAATCAGGGACTTGGCACAAGACTGCATTGCTGGCCCTGAATAAAGTTAACTGGTAGCAAAGACTGATCAATCTGAACTACATCATGATAGCTCTTAAAAAATTATTTTCGCCAAGCGTGCAAGCCTGTAATAGTAAACAATCACTTTGTTAAAGACATCCCTTCATTAACGATGCAATTTTTAATAGGTTATCACACTGATTTTGATATCGACATGATGATAGCATAGAATGGACGCTGCACGCTCAATGGTGCTTGTAATAGTTCCTATACAAAAACATGCTCAGTAACAACCAATGATTGTTTCACGACTGTTTCAATATTGATCCCCAAATCCACCTTAAACAATAGCGCACCTGTGGGTGATTCTATGTGCTGTTTAATATACACATTACAGATATGCGGGCTATCGGGTTTCCGCGTCTCAAAAACACACCGGTCAGGCAGAACAACAACCCTTTTGTACGAGGCATCCTAAATGGCTGAATTGTAGCCCAACTTGAAATTTCAATGAGTTTGAGTTTGAATTAACATGAGATTAAATTGTATCAATATTAAGTGAGGTGCTTTTCAATGAGAGGAGAAACATTTTATGTGACAACTATTCAAACAAGAAACCTGGGAACAATGCAATGGGCCTAATTAAATGCAAGAACATAAACAAGTTACAAATATGCTACTTCCATTCCATTTTCAATTAACGTTGATAATTTAAAATGACACAGTGACACAGCAATGAAAAACAGCTTGGCATTGTGTTTTACGTTTCAAAATCAGGTTTTGAAAATACTAATGTCCGCTTTGTCCAGCATATACTACATTATTTAAAATAACTGTATCCCACACTGTGATTTAAACTAGCACAATCCTTACAGTTGCACTTGTAAATTTTGACCCTGGCCAATGCTCAGATTTTTGCTTTTAGCAAAAAATATTTGGTCTCAATAATAAAAGATTTCAGGCCATCTTGGTGGAAATGCTAATTTTTATGGTGGTCCACAGTATTTGACAAAAATATACAAGCTAAGCAATGTTTAATTCTGTTACCCTTTGCATTGGTAAGTTTGAAGGTAAAAACTTAAAACTTTACCTATTAACTGTTTCAACTATTATTTCATTCATTGAACTTTTGTATTTTCTAATAAGCTCTCTGGGAACAACAGGAAAACTCCCTTGAATACCACTTCAGGTTTTAGCCATATTTTCAAGAGGCGTCTTGGGCCAATCACTAGTACACACAATGTCACCCTGAGCCACTCAAAACCTAGAAGGATTTCAATTCTATTCAATAAAATCAATTTCTTATTCTTATTAGCTTTTGAAAGCACTCTGTACACCTGTATAAACTTCATTTGCCAAGCTTTTATATTAAAACTCTTGAGGCCTATTATTCGGAGATTCTTTTCACACCTTCCACCAATGAGTCTTGTAACAAAAGTGAGAGGCTTAAGTTCAGCCTATACAAATTTAAATTCTGCCACTTCTGAATAGGAAACTATTGTCCTTTGCAACTAATTTGCGATGTCTTACTTTAAATAAGCTGTCTCATTGCCACTACAAGGTTTTAAACTTAAGAAAATGCCATTTCAGCCAAAGGAGCTTGTTGTTTTTTTTGTAATAAATTACAAATAAGTCCACTGGAATAAGTTAAAATTGTAACATTTAAACAAATTACAGCATTAAATAATGTACCACATGTACACAAAATTGTGTAAACAGCATTTCAGTAAATTCAATTTTTCATCTTTAAACAAGTAATATTTCTATTAGAAAACACTAAAGTTGACTTAAAGCCAATGATTTTATTTACATTTTTACCTAAGAAGCAGAATAATTAGGTATATTACAGTTAAGGTTTACATAAGAAGCAGAATAATTATATATTTTATTTAAAAACATGTATATTTATTTGTAAAAGAAAACAAGATGCCAGAGAACAATGCTGGTAATACAACTAGTGGAGCCCACCAAAACAAAAAGCGATATATTTTAATGTTGGATTCATACACTTATAAAATTATCATAATAAGTATCAATCATGAAATTGATAGTAAATTATTCATTTAACGATTCTATATGCATACAAATGGATTTTTTTCATTGGCCAAGGTCATTTTCATCTGTCTTGCAGAGCGTCAAAAAAAGATTTTGTCATCCTGTTTTGTGTACAAATATACATTTTATTATGATTTGTTTTTAAATTTCAGCATTTATGTGTTGGTTGTTTATAAGTAGTTTTAAAACAACAATTTTCTACGATGAAGATTAGCCTGTATTATGTTGAACTAACAGAGGAAGATTAGCCTGTATCATGTTGAAGTTGAACTAACAGAGGCAGATTTGCCTGTATCATGTTGAAGTTGAACTAACAGAGGAAGATTAGCCTGTATCATGTTGAACTAACAGAGGAAGATTAGCCTGTATCATGTTGAACTAACAGAGGAAGATAAGCCTGTATCATGTTGAACTAACAGAGGAAGATTAGCCTGTATCATGTTGAACTAACAGAGGAAGATTAGCCTGTATCATGTTGAACTAACAGAGGAAGATTAGCCTGTATCATGTTGAACTAACAGAGGAAGATTAGCCTGTATCGTGTTGAACTAACAGAGGAAGATAAGCCTGTATCATGTTGAACTAACAGAGGAAGATTAGCCTGTATCGTGTTGAACTAACAGAGGAAGATTAGCCTGTATCATGTTGAACTAACAGAGGAAGATTAGCCTGTATCATGTTGAACTAACAGAGGAAGATTAGCCTGTATCATGTTGAACTAACAGAGAAAGATTAGCCTGTTTCGTGTTGAACTAACAGAGGAAGATTAGCCTGTATCATGTTGAACTAACAGAGGAAGATTAGCCTGTATCATGTTGAACTAACAGAGGAAGATTAGCCTGTATCATGTTGAACTAACAGAGGAAGATTAGCCTGTATCATGTTGAACTAACACAGGAAGATTAGCCTGTATCGTGTTGAACTAACAGAGGCAGATTTGCCTGTATCATGTTGAACTAACAGAGGAAGATAAGCCTGTATCATGTTGAACTAACAGAGGAAGATTAGCCTGTATCATGTTGAACTAACAGAGGAAGATTAGCCTGTATCATGTTGAACTAACAGAGGAAGATTAGCCTGTATCATGTTGAACTAACAGAGGAAGATTAGCCTGTATCATGTTGAACTAACAGAGAGAGATTAGCCTGTATCATGTTGAACTAACAGAGGAAGATTAGCCTGTATCATGTTGAACTAACAGAGGAACATTAGCCTGTATCATGTTGAAGTTGAACTAACAGAGGAAGATTAGCCTGTATCATGTTGAACTAACAGAGGAAGATTAGCCTGTATCATGTTGAACTAACAGAGGAAGATTAGCCTGTATCATGTTGAACTAACAGAGGCAGATTTGCCTGTATCATGTTGAAGTTGAACTAACAGAGGAAGATTAGCCTGTATCATGTTGAACTAACAGAGGAAGATTAGCCTGTATCATGTTGAACTAACAGAGGAAGATTAGCCTGTATCATGTTGAACTTACAGAGGCAGATTTGCCTGTATCATGTTGAACTAACAGAGGAAGATTAGCCTGTATCATGTTGAACTAACAGAGGAAGATTAGCCTGTATCATGTTGAACTAACAGAGGAAGATTAGCCTGTATTATGTTGAACTAACAGAGGAAGATTAGCCTGTATCATGTTGAAGTTGAACTAACAGAGGCAGATTTGCCTGTATCATGTTGAAGTTGAACTAACAGAGGAAGATTAGCCTGTATCATGTTGAACTAACAGAGGAAGATTAGCCTGTATCATGTTGAAGTTGAACTAACAGAGGAAGATTAGCCTGTATCATGTTGAACTAACAGAGGAAGATTAGCCTGTATCATGTTGAACTAACAGAGGCAGATTTGCCTGTATCATGTTGAACTAACAGAGGAAGATTTGCCTGTATCATGTTGAAGTTGAACTAACAGAGGAAGATAAGCCTGTATCATGTTGAACTAACAGAGGAAGATTTGCCTGTATCATGTTGAACTAACAGAGGAAGATTAGCCTGTATCATGTTGAACTAACAGAGGCAGATTTGCCTGTATCATGTTGAACTAACAGAGGAAGATTAGCCTGTATCATGTTGAACTAACAGAGGCAGATTTGCCTGTATCATGTTGAACTAACAGAGGAAGATTAGCCTGTATCATGTTGAACTAGCAGAGGAAGATTAGCCTGTATCATGTTGAACTAACAGAGGAAGATTAGCCTGTATCATGTTGAACTAACAGAGGAAGATTAGCCTGTATCATGTTGAACTAACAGAGGAAGATTAGCCTGTATCATGTTGAACTAACAGAGGAAGATTAGCCTGTATCATGTTGAACTAACAGAGGAAGATTAGCCTGTATCATGTTGAACTAACAGAGGAAGATTAGCCTGTATCATGTTGAACTAACAGAGGAAGATTAGCCTGTATCATGTTGAACTAACAGAGGAAGATTAGCCTGTATCATGTTGAACTAACAGAGGAAGATTTGCCTGTATCATGTTGAACTAACAGAGGAAGATTAGCCTGTATCATGTTGAACTAACAGAGGAAGATTAGCCTGTATCATGTTGAACTAACAGAGGAAGATTAGCCTGTATCATGTTGAAGTTGAACTAACAGAGGAAGATTAGCCTGTATCATGTTGAACTAACAGAGGCAGATTTGCCTGTATCATGTTGAACTAACAGAGGAAGATTAGCCTGTATCATGTTGAACTAACAGAGGCAGATTTGCCTGTATCATGTTGAACTAACAGAGGCAGATTTGCCTGTATCATGTTGAAGTTGAACTAACAGAGGAAGATTAGCCTGTATCATGTTGAACTAACAGAGGCAGATTTGCCTGTATCATGTTGAAATAACAGAGAGAGATTAGCCTGTATCATGTTGAACTAACAGAGGAAGATTAGCCTGTATCATGTTGAACTAACAGAGGCAGATTTGCCTGTATCATGTTGAACTAACAGAGGAAGATTAGCCTGTATCATGTTGAACTAACAGAGGCAGATTTGCCTGTATCATGTTGAAGTTGAACTAACAGAGGAAGATTAGCCTGTATCATGTTGAACTAACAGAGGCAGATTTGCCTGTATCATGTTGAACTAACAGAGAGAGATTAGCCTGTATCATGTTGAACTAACAGAGGAAGATTAGCCTGTATCATGTTGAACTAACAGAGGCAGATTTGCCTGTATCATGTTGAACTAACAGAGAGAGATTAGCCTGTATCATGTTGAACTAACAGAGAAAGATTAGCCTGTATCATGTTGAACTAACAGAGGAAGATAAGCCTGTATCATGTTGAACTAACAGAGGAAGATTAGCCTGTATCATGTTGAACTAACAGAGGCAGATTTGCCTGTATCATGTTGAACTAACAGAGAGAGATTAGCCTGTATCATGTTGAACTAACAGAGGAAGATTAGCCTGTATCATGTTGAACTAACAGAGGCAGATTTGCCTGTATCATGTTGAACTAACAGAGGAAGATTAGCCTGTATCATGTTGAACTAACAGAGGCAGATTTGCCTGTATCATGTTGAAGTTGAACTAACAGAGGAAGATTAGCCTGTATCATGTTGAACTAACAGAGGCAGATTTGCCTGTATCATGTTGAACTAACAGAGAGAGATTAGCCTGTATCATGTTGAACTAACAGAGGAAGATTAGCCTGTATCATGTTGAACTAACAGAGGCAGATTTGCCTGTATCATGTTGAACTAACAGAGAGAGATTAGCCTGTATCATGTTGAACTAACAGAGAAAGATTAGCCTGTATCATGTTGAACTAACAGAGGAAGATAAGCCTGTATCATGTTGAACTAACAGAGGAAGATTAGCCTGTATCATGTTGAACTAACAGAGGAAGATTAGCCTGTATCATGTTGAACTAACAGAGGAAGATTTGCCTGTATCATGTTGAACTAACAGAGGAAGATTTGCCTGTATCATGTTGAACTAACAGAGGAAGATTTGCCTGTATCATGTTGAAGTTGAACTAACAGAGGAAGATAAGCCTGTATCATGTTGAAGTTGAACTAACAGAGGAAGATTAGCCTGTATCATGTTGAAGTTGAACTAACAGAGGCAGATTTGCCTGTATCATGTTGAACTAACAGAGGAAGATTAGCCTGTATCATGTTGAACTAACAGAGGAAGATTTGCCTGTATCATGTTGAACTAACAGAGGAAGATTAGCCTGTATCATGTTGAACTAACAGAGGAAGATTAGCCTGTATCATGTTGAACTAACAGAGGCAGATTTGCCTGTATCATTTTGAACTAACAGAGGAAGATTTGCCTGTATCATGTTGAAGTTGAACTAACAGAGGAAGATAAGCCTGTATCATGTTGAAGTTGAACTAACAGAGGAAGATTAGCCTGTATCATGTTGAAGTTGAACTTACAGAGGCAGATTTGCCTGTATCATGTTGAACTAACAGAGGAAGATTAGCCTGTATCATGTTGAACTAACAGAGGAAGATTAGCCTGTATCATGTTGAACTAACAGAGGAAGATTTGCCTGTATCATGTTGAAGTTGAACTAACAGAGGAAGATAAGCCTGTATCATGTTGAACTAACAGAGAAAGATTAGCCTGTATCATCAGGCCCTCGTTTTGCACTTTTTACCGCCGAAATCGGCGGCTTCCCCCATAAAAAGTATACTTTTTTCCCCTTTTTCAGCTAAAAATTCCCCCTCCAAAAAAAATAAAAAAACATATTTTTTTTTTTTACTTTTATACCTATGTTGCCAGCTGGTATAATGCTACTAACTTTGATTTCATGTTTATTTATTTAAATCACATAAAAATATAGCAATTTTAGGTGTTGAATGGTTGGTGAAAAGATCTTCTAAAATTTCCCTTCTCGCCCAAAACGACGCGAAATTCCCCCTCATGAGGGCTGTGGGTTGCTTCCCCTGGCGGCAAGAGAGGGCCCTGATCATGTTGAACTAACATGTAGAGCACAATTTTCTATTGTTTAATAAATGTATATACATGTCAATATTATATTATATATAATGCCATAATGATGACATGCTAAAAAAATCCTCATCACATTATGAAATCAGAAAACCATTTATTTGTCTGAAGGCCGCTTCGTTAACTATTTTCTTGTCCGAAGGTTAAATCTTGTCCTTTGAACATGTAGGCTACCAGGCCGAGGAAATATGACTTCTACAACCCTATTTAAAACGTGTTCATTACAGCATACACATTTTTCGGCACAATAGCCCCCACCCACCACGACAGATACCAACAAGCAAGACATAACCATGCAGTTGCGAGTTGCTATCACCAAATATTTACATAAATAAAGGCAATAAAACTTGGATGGAAACAATAAAGATCATATATCAAAGCATACAGACTGAATAATTACTATTTAATTTTTGTTTGACAATTTCTGATAACATATGTAGAGCATCTTTTTCGGTGTAAGCTGTATTAAGCCAGCTTTTCACCCTGACTTGACCTTTGTAAGTGTCCAATAATACTCAAATAAAATTTCCCGCGGCTAGGTACGAATGAATACACTTCATTTATTCCATTGGCTGATTTGAGTATCACACCAGAACATTGGAAACATATCCGCGTTTTTGTAACACTGTTTTACTGCATGAAACAATTTTATCTCTATTGAAAAGGCTCAATAGATAGAACAGTTTTACAATCAATTTTCGACATAAATACAGTTTGCGCGTTCACCTTTTATTTTCAGAGAATTACCAGCGCAAAAGCGTTTATACTAAAGGCTATGTTGTCATATATAGTACTTACTTGCATTGCATTTCAACTCGCGAGGTTTCGGGTCAATTCGCGGCCATTTGTGAAAGTCAGAGTTTATATACAGTTCATCACCGGAGTTCGCAGAAGGGGTTGCGATCATTGTGTTATACCGGTCTTACTGACAATAACGTAGTGACTGTAATGCATTGCATTCCAATCCGCAAGGTATCAAGGTCAGTTTGCGGTCAGTTGCAGAAATCTTTATATAAATGCCGTCTCGTAAACTTTGTGCACTTGAAGTCTGTTTTGATCAGAAAGATACTAAATAAAGATATTCGGCGATATTATTGTGGTATGTCAATCATCGATTTTTAATATGGTTTCAACATTTGCATGATAAGGACCAATTTTGATAAAATTAATTAGAAATATTTATCCATTTAGACCAGTTTATTAAGCATGAGCACAATAATTCACTATACTATAATTATGCAATTAAATAAGATTCGAGTATTGCCGGCTGACCTATATGCACTCGTTTATTTTCATGTTTCTGATGTGTTTTCTATTCTGTAAATATAGATATCTGAGTAATAATATCACATAAAGCAAAATAAGCCACGAAATCTGGCGCAACACCCCGTAATTGATTTGCTTATGATGTAGCTAAGAACTGCGCAGAAAAAAGGCATCCGCTACTTTTTATCTCATAGAGATAACTTTTGATCGTTCATAAACATCGACCACAATCAACGCCGTATATCATTTTTTTAAAGATATTTCTTGTTTAACATACAGGTATGGATAAAGAAAAGAATTAATATATGAAAATGTTCTCAATACATACAAAACAAACATAGTCAACATTTGGCAAAATAATGAAATATTTATTAAAATAATTACATTTTTGAAATAATTTTGAATTTCATTTATCTTCAATTCAAACATTTCTGAAATTTATGTTTTTGTTCAAACATAATATTGCTTGATCTGGTTATACTTATCCTTTGGTTTTCACATCAATATCATTTATTAAGTGAATTTGAGGTTGGGTAGACTGGTATAATGGCATGATGCAGGGAGTCAGCTTGCACTATTACTATTAATATTGAAAAAGTTTAGTTCTTTAATGATTGAGAACTCTTCATCCTCAGTATATAACAATATATACCTGGGAAATCTCATTAATTATTTTTTTTTAATTAGCATTCAGCCAAGCAGTGTTGTTTTTTCCATTCAAAATTGGTTCTGGTAAACGGCCCCATTCCGAATGAAAAAAGTATATATTTTTCCCAAATGGGTGCAAAAAATTCCCTATGGAAGGTTTCCACCAACAAAATATTTTTATTTTTTTTTTTAGATATTAATACCTTGTTCAACTCCCTTCCGTATTAGTTCAACGTTAGTAAATATAGTTTTTGAAAAAAAACAACACCAAATCCAAAGGGACCCAGCCCCATTCCCAAAATGGTGAGAAAAAAAAACACTGCCAAGCAAGCGCCGGTGTGGTCACTTTTCCCGTTGGGTGACATTTCGCGGAGGGGGGGCGGACACGCTACTGACCAAGGTGTTCAGCGAACACCGGAAATCGCAGCGATTGCACGCTATCGTTAGCGGGAACAGCGTTGATCACCGCAATGCTGTGCAGCCACCGTAAACACCTGTCTGCGAGGGTCACTTAAATTCTGAGTACGTAAAGTCGGAAACGTAAATAAAGCGTTTAGATTATCAATACTATAAACTCTGATGGTGTTTATCAATGCAATTTCCCGTTTTAACAACAAATACCGAGTTTCAAAGAAATCAAGAGAGTACTTATTCAATCCTTTGTTTACTTGAGTCCGACTTTAAGTACTGTCCGAATTTACGTATTGCATCTGTGTGTTAAGACACTTGTATGCAGTCAGTATACAATACAATAATTGTTTCAATAATGGAGGAACTGATACAGCGTAACGGTAACAATACCGCGTGTTTAAATTACATGTATATAAGAGGAAATGTCAATGTCAAATAATTCGCGAGATACAGCGGTACTTTAGTTGAAATTCACAACGAAACTTTTAATGGAAATTAAATGATCTCAATGTTTTACCCGCTACAAATTTTTTATTTACAAATAAAAACACCCACGCCAATTTTCGCGCGCTTTTTATCTGGACAAAGAAAATCATGTATTTCATGTAGAATTTGTAACCTAAAATAGCTGTACACGACGCGTGCAAACCGTGTCGGGTGATATACGCATGTTGCAAGACATCAGTCCTGATTGGGAGCTTATATCATCATGTCTTTAAATAGAATCATATGCCGAAATTCATTTCACACTTTTAAAAATTTCAAACATTTGTGTTTATGACTCTTATCGTCTATATTACCCACCCATAATTTGGTTTTAAAAATATAAATCGGGCATATATGGGATTATCGAGTAATGGATACAGATGGGAAAAGTTGCATGTATGCGATTGAGACAGTTGACACGTATGTATCGGGGAATCCAGAGACTTGGGATAATATGATTACTACAATCACTTGAGCTCTCTATGGCGTCAAACTGTTAATTGAATAATTAAACACTCAATTAACACTCCTCCAGGTGCGGTATCCTCCAGGTGCGGTATCCTACAGCTAGGTGCAAACGCGGTTTTTTTTATACGCAGTGTTTAAAAAGACAGAAAACATGTGCATGGGTGTGAAATACATTATTTCAGCGCTTCCTTTAGTGGACGTCCGGGGGAGGATTACGCCCTAACGTCCATTATGCAAATGGTGGAAGTCCCTGGCCCTTGGACGTCCGATAATTCGCATGTACGCTATTTTATAATACACAACAAGTACAAATGTCAACAGTAAATTGGTTTATTCAGACCGTTAACTCCGCCTAGAGCTACTGTTTTCAATGAATTTCACAGCGAGTGGCCAATATTGATTTTTCCAGCTGTAAATCAAAGTCTTCTTGGTAAGCGCATCAGCCAATCAGCGCTCAGGCAGCCGAATACACGCAGACCCCACGTGAAGCTGTATACAATAGCATTAGCGACCTCTGCGTTACGATGTGTGTATTCAGCAATCAAATTTTTGAGTCCACGCTTTCCCCGAGGAAGAATGACGTGATGTCATAAATGAAGTCTAATTTTCGCATGATTTTCATGTGTACACGAAATACACAAGAAATGTTTATTTGTTGCTAGAATTTTCGTAACTTTCCGTGAATAATAAAATCTGGAAATTATTTCGGATAACACGTTTGTTTATACGCATTTGAAAATAATAAGTCTGCAAAATTAACCCAGCGATTTTCCTTGTCCAATTGGGAAAAGTACCCGTACCGGTCCAATTGGGAAAAATCGAGTCGTGAAAACATCAAAATTGGGAAAAATCGAGTCGTGAAAACCTCAAATTGGGAAATTGGTGTATTTGATTTTTTGCTCCCAAATACTTTAAAATTGATAACCAAGTGTTTTGAAGCTGTCAATTTTATATATAAACCTAGGTTCAAGCTATAGAGCTGCAAAGGGAAACTAACTAAATGTTGCTTAAAAAAAAAAAAAAAAAAAAATTTTTTTTTTTTTTTTTTTTTTTTTTACCTTTAATTGGGAATTTAAGGACAGCAATTGGGAAATTTGTATTTTTTTCGTAATTGGGAAAGTGCCGTTTACCGGTACTTTATAAAGAAGGAGGAAAATCGCTGTAACCCATAGCCTGATCTGAAGACAGTAAAAAAAAACAAACCGACAAATAATAAATTAACGAAAATTCGTTCGTGTGCGCGATAATTTGAGAACGAATTTAATAGTCGGCGTTCCGTAAATACTGATTTTCCCTGGTATTTTATTTTATTTATACCCGAATTGTTAGCATACGGTACAGACATGTTTTACTGCAACTGACGAAATATCTTCGCTTTTTTCCAAAAATCTTATAAGTCAAATGTCCGCCATCTTGAAATATTTAAAGTGTCGATAAGCAAAGTAAAGTAGTGCAATAGCATATTGTAAAGTAATATGTTTACCAAATTATATATTGCTTACGTATTTAATTAGTAATTGGTTTTCATTTTCTGCAGTCAAACGATGTGCACAGATTAGTTCATGTGCAAAACACGTTTTGGACAGTCGTTTTCGGATACAGTATTTGTCGTCGATCATAATTTACATGTAACATTTTAAAGTCAGTCGTTGATTTGTCATAATTACTAAATATAAACAGTGCTCTATTTTCTCAAATCGCGTCACGTGATTAAGGCATGTTCAATGGGAATTCCCCCATCCCACAATTTAACTTGCGTAAAATGGCGGACGTCAATATTGTCCGTATTTTGGTTTTGAAAATAGAAATCGTTATTATACTGGATTATCGGGTAATAGATAGAGTTGGAACATGTACATTTATTTAAAGTCTAAAATGAAATGAGGACTTCAAAATTTATGTCTGGGACGTCCAAAATTTTAGGCTTGGAAGTCAGGACTTCCAACTTTTAAAAGCTAACGGAAGCGCTGTTATTTATTATCACTTTTAAATGAAAGCAGGGTTGGCACCAATCGACCGCCCCCGGTTTTAACCGGCGTTTTTTACCGGTTAAAACCGCCCCGGTCAATACTCCCAAAGTGGTCATTACTGGTCAATACTGGTCGATTGAACATTTTAACCCAATTTTGATTAATATTCCATGCCAATCTCTCAAAATTTTGCAATTGAGTCAAGTTGGTCAATTGGATTTTGCTGGTCGATTGAATTTTTTTTTCAATTCTAACGAATTATGAAAGCTCAGAAAATTCTGTGCTTGATTCAAAAAGAACCTGTCAATTACTGTGTATGAGTTGTTCCTCATGCCCCACTGTCTCCACAGTCTTTCACAGTCTTCAAACCTATACAGGTTAGGGCACCCAAAACTGATAATAGGGCCTTACATGGCACCTTTGACACAACTTACTTGTCATGTATTCTTGCCTGGATTTCTTTAACAAAATAGTGAAAAAATATTTTATTTTACCATTGATATAAAAACTACTTAATAAGAAATAATTATTAAAAGAAAGAAATAATTGAAAAGAAGAGTCTAGAGTAGACCCACAATTGGTAAACATTATTTGTTGCCAAAATCAAGAACTTTGATTGCTTATTCATTTGAAGACCAATTGAACTTTAAAATATGAAAACCCTCTTAATATAGAAAGGAGACAAGTTAGAAGTAACTATTAAAATAATAACATTAATAGCAAGTTATCTCATTTTGTTTGAGTGAAATGAAATAGCCTAAGGGCATATTTGCTTCATTGTCACTATCAGAGACATACCAGTGCATGCATTTTATTACCAATTAAGGCTTAGGGGCCAGATCATTTATGACCCTAGAAACCACAAGAGTTCTGTTTGTCCATCAGCTTATCAAATAGATATATCAATAGATCAGTGAAATACTATGGTAACTACAATAGTAATAATACTTCAGTAACAGATGTGATACACTGAGATAAATTTATTGCCTTAGTTCTTTTGTATTTGAGACTGTTTCCATAAATAATAAAGAAGTATTTTTTACAGCTTTAAAGATTTTTTTTACAATAGATAACTCAAAAAAAGTTAATCAATTACAGAATAATGATTGATTTAATATAGAATAGCTTAAATTCTTCCTTTGTCATGTTTAAATGCTACAATTTTCAATCGACCAGTATTGACCAATAATGACCAGTATTGACCGGTTTTAACCGGGTATTGACCGCCGGCCCGGTCAATACTCAATTGACCGGTCAATATGCCAACCCTGAATGAAAGGGATCAATACAATACGTTTATTTTCCATTATTTTATTTTTAGCGAACGCGATGAACACCGCGGTAGATATTATGGGTCCGCGGTGATTCGCAGTGTTTGCCTTATCGCAAACGGCCCCCGCGATATTTGATCTGAACACTCATCGCTGGGTTCATATTGGTAAGCGAACACACTCAACACAGTGAGATGAACACCGCGGCGATTGACGTTTGTTTAAGTACACGTGCCTGTACTGTTTGTACTGTATGTAACACTTGTGACTCTGTAATGCTTAAGAGCAAGAACATATTACAAACACACTTAATGACCTACTGGATATACAAACTAAAAAATCCGAGTTAATTGTGGATAAGTTTGAACACTGCTAAACAAGTTTTTTTATTGAAAATAATATTAAAACTTGTAATTAAATGTTTAATATGTACCATAATTTCATTGTAACAATATATTCTCTATCTCAGAAAAGTTTCCAAAAAATAACATTCTAAAATAAATTTACTCCTAACTAAACCCTGACAATTGTGCATGCTATATTACAGTAACAAAATTAAATTCCCAACTTACATTGTTTGAAGATTGACCAGTCCTTTGAAATCTTCAGGATGCAGCTGCAAGATGCCATTGGACTGCAGGTCACTGAAAATTGTGTAAAACATAGTATACAGATATGATTATGTGCACTTCAAACTTATAACAATAATTATATACATGTAAACTAAAGCATAAAGCATTTAACATCTACATCTCATTTTGACCACTTGACTTGTGAATTTTGATATTTAAAGCCTACCCATAAACAGCCTATTCCCCTGTTTAACGGAGCCATTCCAAAACTGCAATTGTCAAAATAATTCCCAATTTGAAAAATATTCCAAAGTTTTAAAAAAATATAATTTTTTTGCAAGAAGTGTTTCATGGTTACTAATGGTTATTATACAGTGTTTTTTAATGTCAATTTCGGGGCCGATATTCGGCCCCATTCCCCTCAAAAAAGAGAATATATTTTTCCCCGATTTTGTAGAAAAAAAAACCCTCCAGAATAAAAAAAAATAAATATTTTTTTATAAAGAACTCTCTTATGATAAATATTCATTTCATAACAACTAACAAAGTATATAACAAAATAATAATATATGATTTTGAATTATTATAAAGAGTTAAATTAGTATTTCCCAAATCAGTGTACTTTTCATATGAATTTCATGCTTTTCCCAAAATGGCCAGGAAAAGGCCTGATGTATCTATATATACATGTATTGTGTCAATATTTGATGATAAAAACATTTTAATTTGGTCCATTTTATAAATAAAAAAATGTTAACATTTGCCATTTTATCGATTAGAAAGTCCCAATTAGACTCAAAATGGCTAGGAAAACTGAGACTGTGCATGAAGGCTTAACTGTCTGAAACTAATGTTGAAAAAATAATTTATAATTTTAGAAAAAGGACAGAGAAATTCAGCTGTGAATATTACATTCATACATACATGTGTATTCATATAATAAATATCAGAAAATATAAAAGCATGAATTTTTAATTTTCCCCTTTTTCTAAAAAACGACGCTTTTTTCCCCTTTGGACGGGCCCAGCCACCATTCCCCTATTTGTGAAAAAAAACACTGTTATATTTCAATTGTATTTCAACTACATCTAACAAAGTATATAACTATAACTTATACTTTTTCACTTAATATCAATTATTGTAAACTGTAGTGTTACATTAAAAAAAAAAAGGTTATCCCCAGATAAAAGGACTTTTCTCACGAACAAATCCGAATCCCCAAAGAACATTTTGTCCCAAAACAGCCAGGAAAAGGCCTGACATACGAGCCAAACTAATTTTAGAAAAGAAAAAAACACAGGAAACACCACAACAAAGTCTGACTGACTTGGATATTATATTCAGTTTTGACTCGAACTTGTTAATGTCAAGGAAAGCCCAGGCATGTATCACAGACAGGTCTGCAACCAAATTCAATCTTACAAAAGATATCTGATCTCAGACACCCTTATATTATAACAGTTAGAATTTTAGGTGGACAAATACATTTTCTTTCCTCTATTTTAATAATTGTCAAACAAAGTAAACATTACATCACATTGCAAAAATATTAAATAATTGTTAATTCTTTAGCTTACATGTAATTCCAGGGGGTTTTATCTGATTTTGGGGAAAGGGCCTGGCCTTTTTTGAGGGGAAAAAAATCGCGCGAAACGTAGAATTTTGGGGGAAAAAATTGTGCGAAAAGCTGGATCTTGGGGAAAATAAGCAAAGTCTAAAATAATCAATTTAACATATTTTACTGTTTTTAAAACAAATTCAAGGCAACAGATAATTTAATTATGCAAGATTTTTCTAGTTTCTACAGTGGATCAGGAAAACGTATATATTTAAAGGAAAAAAAAAAAAAAAAAAATTTTTTTTTTTTTTTTTTTTTAGGGGAAAATGAAATATAGGGGAAATTTTACCAGCTGAGGGGAAAAAAAATCCGAGGGAAAAGGGCCGATTTTTGACGGGTCCCAAAGAAGGAAAAAAAAACCTGAATTCAATCATAATTTTTAAGTCTCAAGAGTTTATTTGAAACGTGGTGTGTTTTTTCACCCTTTTGGATAAGAGACCATGCTTAACATAGCAAAAAAAACATCTTGTAATGTATAGACTTAATTTGCTTTTTTTCCTTACAAATACTTTAAGACTTAAATTTGCTTATGTTGAAACACAGGCTGGATGTTTCGGTTAATTGAAATTATAAGTTGCAATAATTTTTTAATCATTATTCAGAGCTCCAGATAAGGGTCGTATTTTCGTAATTACGAATTATTTTAAAGTTCGTTACGTATTTATTTTTAAATCTTGTCGTACCATAAAGAATTACAAAATCAAGTTACGAATATTATTTTTACATCGGACCGTATCGATTTTTATTGAGTTCTTTTCGCGTATTAAAGATCTTTGCGGTGCTTATATAGAATGGTTATCAAGTTTGTTTAACAAAGCGCATTTTTTCCAATAAAAGCGGCGTATACCGTTTATCTGTCAAAAACCAATGGCGGCGCCCAGAGAGCGTCCTAAAAAAACTGCAAAGCGTCCAAAAACACGCTTTTAACATATTGTATGCAAAGTGAGCCGAAGTGAAATGTTTAGAAAGACATTATAGAAATGATCTTATACGATATTGTATGTTCAGTTTCCGACACCGTCGGAAAAGCTAAACAAAAACGCGACACGACGAGTCCAAACTTAAACACACAAAAAACATTGAACGAGTGGAAGGGGCAAGTCCCGTGGCTAATTGTTGAAAAGATTGAAGGGGGAGACCCGTTTTAATTGTGAAATATGTAAAATTTCATCAAAGGCATGCAATCTAAGCACAGTTTGGGCATATGAAGGTATTTGAAAAATAAAATTGTATAATACTGAAAAGACACTGTTGAACTCATATAAATAAAGTTGCTAGTATGTTTATTTTGTTTTCTTTTTGCATGAAAATAACCATTATTATTTATTTTTAGGTCATTTATAAAAAATAAGAATTATTTTCCTAAACTTAGAAGTAACGTTAAGAATAAAATTTCAGAGTTAAGAATTCTTTTTGAAAATCTGGTAGTAATTTAAGAATTTCACAAAACCTTATCTGGAGCTCTGATTATTTGGAAACCATCAATTGAGAATTTTAGACAGTTATTTGGGAAAGGTAAATACTTTTTGATAATAGGAATGGCTTTTGGGGGCAATTTTCTGTCAAAAATTTGAACAAAAATAACACAGACATTTCCATAAAATCAATTATTTTTTATTTAATGTCTGTCATAAAATGCAGGAAATAGAGGAACAAAAAATTATGAAAATAAGTGAGTTAGTTTATTCCCTACTGTTTAATTTTAATAACACCTGAGAAAACATTCAGAAGGTTATGCAGGTGGGGATCCAACTCACCAACACAGTATTTTACACCAGTTTGCAAAACTCTTTATTATTACTTGAAATCAGACACCACGGTGACAATTGCACAACTGGACATGTATATAGTTGTTTAGCTGTTGTATTTTAAATTTAAAAAGGAGACTTGCAGTTGTTTTTTTTTGGTATTTTTTAATACAATACATACAATCCAAAAAGCCTAACGGACATGTCAGCCATATGTGTGTCAAAAACAGTATCGTGTAACAAATATATGATGGCCTATACAATGTATGAAAGCTTTTTATTTAATTCACGAGTTGTTGAACTTGAAGTCTACTTGTTGCTGTCATTTTAACTTAGCTTTCTATTCTGTTAATTATTTTAGTAGTTTAAGCTTTTGAATGGGTCTTTTTAATACAGTTTACAGTAAATAACTCTTGGGTTTTATTTTAAAATTACTGTATTATTTAAAAAGGCAGGGGGAAAAGCAATACTGAAGTGTGGTGTGAAAACTGATCCAATTAAAATCCAATTTACTAACATTTATTGAGCAATGAGTTAACGGTACCAATTGAGAAATAAATAAACTTATGTGTAACAACACATCCATGAAATCATTATTAATTTAATATAAAAAACACACTCTTTTCGTAAAGTTTGTGTTGATAACAAAGTGTTTACAGTTTAGTTAACATATACATAGTCATAAATAAGATACTTACAGGTCTGTAACCCAGGCGGGTATGTCCTTCGGAACTTCGATTAATCCTAGTCTACTACAATCAACATAGTCTCCCAAGCACGGACACGCGGACGGACAAACGTCACTTAGCGCTAGTATGAAAATATCCATACAACTCCAAACAAAAGCGGCCCATATGAAGAAATAAATGGCCGCCATGTTTGATTTCGGGTCAACCCCGTGTAAACTATTATTTCAGCAAAATGCGTCCCGATACTAACCGAATGTTTGCAAACAACGTGTGCGATATTTTCGCATACATTTTTTACGCTGATATCACTTCAAATTCATCGCATTTCACATCCAGTTTGCAGAAAACACGAATTATAAACACGCGACTGTTCACACGACTGTTCTAACCTCTTTATCACACATTGAAGTACGAAACATTCCTATACACAGTAATACGTGTTCTGATTGGCCCAAAGGCGTCACGTGTAATATACATTGACACCTCGGGTATGAAACGCTCTAAACAGAGTAATTGGCGAGTTAAAGTAGAGTAATTCAATTATAATCCGTGCTGAGGCTTGAGATTGTGTATTGATAGATGCTTTGTGATATGCCGATGCGTGTTCTCAAATGTTCACGGCGGAATTACTTCAGTATTTTAATGTTACTTCTATCTGTTATATAATTTTATTTTTAAATGCAAAAAGAATGCGATGTAGCATTTGTTTGATGTTGTTTTAATACAGAAAAAAACACTTAAGTAATGGAAACTATCGTGAAAGATATCTGTTTATATTATATTGAATACATAAAAAATTATTCAGTATAAAAACAACAACAGCATGCATACTGTATGCCTACAGTATCGATATAATAATTCTATGCGTAAAGTGCACTACATTAACCCATTTATGCCTAGTTGACTCTCCTATCCTTCAAAATTGGATCAATTTATTTCCAAAATTAGGAATGTCTAGTATATTTATTTCTATATTTAGAATATTTCTTACAGAAATTCCTTTAAGCAAACAGCGCAGACCCTGATGAGACGCCGCATCATACGGCGTCTCATCTGGGTCTACGCTGTTTTCCAAGGCCCTTTTTCTAGACGCTAGGCATAAATGGGTTAATTCATTATATCTATTATCATTGATGTTAGAATAAACAAAATATAGCTTAACTGAATAAGAATAAGAAAAAAAAAACACGAAAAGTATCGAATATAAATGTGAATTGTTGTTCATCGGTTAATGAAACCACGGTAAAAAATACTAAAGGCAATATGCCCGTATATGAACATTTATGGCGTGATTTTCCTGAAATCGAAAACTAGCATTCGTTTATATCATATCTGTTGATATCTCCCGTCCATATACGTTTAAATTGTATTTTGCTAACAACAAGTTGTTTATACTACTATAATAAATAACTATTATAACTATTATTACTAATAGTTTTGCGCTGTGCAGTTGTTTTATATGTTTGTTTTGAAATCATTAAATGTGACATAATTTTATTTCAGGAAACCTGTCCGTTAAATAAATTGACATCATAATCGATTGTTTGATAGCGCACTGCAGCCTGCACCCGTCTTCAAATGACATGAATTGAAGAACGAACCAATAGGTCTCATAATTTACATACTAGTACACACTTATTATCTGATAATGAACACAGCGAAAAATCGATTTTAAAATGAAGGTTGACCATATTTCGAACAGGTACCGCCTGCTTAATTAAGTTTTTTTAATGGTTGAATCAATGGTTTTACATCTATATTACAAATATATCCGAAACAAAATGAAATTATCTTGTTTCTATGAACATATAGTTATATGCAAAATATTCTCGATTCCTATCACTTTTCACGCTGTATTGTTGGCTATAAGTATGCATTGTGCTATTTTATGCCAGAATAAAGTTATGTTATGTTATGTTATGATGAGCCCATTGAAACGTCCGCCCAAAAATGACAGCAGGAAATTCAGTGAAACTACTCATAGAGAAAAAAGTATTTAAGTAAATAACGGGAGTGATTAAATAGCTTGTGCGTGCGTGCAGGTGCATTTTATTTTATTCCCATGCGAAGGAATAAAAAACATAGGGACACAATCGTACGTTTTGTTCAAACGCACCTGCGTCGATACTCAAATGCAAAATATCTTTAATTATTGCAATATATTGCAGACCAACGGAAACGGACGGGCTGAAATTGGAAAAAAAACTTGTTGCAAGTGTGAAAAAGTATATAACCACAATCTCAATTCGCTAAACCAATAAACGGCACAGGTGCGCTCCTGTCCAATTACGACCTCTTTTTCTTACACAATCTCGAGCTCATTTGCCAAGTCACGTTCCAGACAGCGTTAAGATTCGCTCATTAATCCTTCCAAATGCATAGATTCGGATTGATCAAAACGTGAAAAGTTGTTGGAACAAATACCATCTTTGTGCTGCATTCTTGTCTTGTATTTACTTTGCGAACATTTTTACCACGTGTTTATTCCGTTTATTATTTAAAAATATCAAGTGTCATAAAATAAAATAAAATTAAAGTTTACAAAATCTTAATTTAAAAACAGGGACAATCTAAAGAACTTTCAGAGCAAATAACCCGATGGCAAAGTGGGTACCAAATTTCAAATACGGCACGTACGGATTTTGATTAATTAACGTAAGAACTTGCCCGGTTAGCTGTTTATTGGCAGGGTAAAGCTACATTTTCGTATATGGACAGAGATAAGACGCACAATACCATTTAATAGCTACTTCTTGTATTGACAAAGAATATAAAATCAAGTTGATAAGGCATGTGTAGTCCTCATAAAAACTTCAGATCTGTTTGTTTTTGGAGTTAGAGAATCTTATACGGATTTATCAGAATGCGTGTGAGGTCAGGCCTTATAAAATAATAAATTCAAAATGCGATGTCTTGTCCGCATTGGACGGTTCAACCTTGAGCTAATGATTACTTTGCGTCACAATAGTTTAACCCATTTATGCCCAGTGGACTATCCGATCCTTGTAAATTGGATCAATTTATCTCCAAAATTAGGGATGTCTAGTATATTTATTTCTATATTTAGAATATTACTTACTACAATTCCTTTAAGCAAACAGCGTAGACCCAGATGAGACGCCGCATCTCATCTGGGTCTACGCTGTTTGCAATGTCCTTTTTTCAGGACGCTAGGCATGAATGGGTTAATTAAATTGATTGTTCGCAACGAACCACTGCAAAGGAAAATGCGAATTAAGAGTAAAAACTGAACATGTATAATACTTATTAATATTGGACAATAGCTGTTTGTATGCTTTGTGTATTACATCAAGCTATTGAACGAAGCAACGACAATCTATCGATCAACACATGGCAAAACGGTTTTATCGTCTGCAGAAAACAAACGGTTTATATGTAATTAGATCACGAATTTATAAAGAACTTTTTCCTAACATGACTATGGGTTTTTTATAATGCCAAGACACATTTATCCGTCAACTTCCTTTATTTTAATAAGCTTTGGTCTAGTTTTTCACAAAGCCAATGTGCAATTCGAACATGGACTTGTTTTTAATGATCTGGCGACAGAAAATCACACACGTCTTCACACGACCATTCCATGTAAATAAGGAAATCAGAATTTTGTCAAAAAAAAACCGTCGTGCTTATGGATCGGTTGATATTTCTGGTCTTTTTCTGTTATCTTCATGGTGCTTTTTCGAAATCAGTATATTTAATTGGTAAAAACGACCGTTACAATTAAACCAGAAAGTGAAAATATGATCTATTTCTAACAATGAAACCTATATGTATTTCCGAATTATATAATTCAGATACTGAAATGTTATAAATGAATATAATTCATAAGGACATCTCTGATGATAAGATGTCTGGTTCCAGGACTCCTTAAATGAGTTCGAAGTGTTCCGGCATCTTTGATCGTAATGCAGGTACCAGCTAAATTATGGCTTAAGCAACTTTAGTTTTCAGGCGTTTGTTGGTTGATTTTAAAATTGTAGCTTCATGAATATAATTACATTTTTTTGTTGAACATGTTTGACATGGCAGCATCAACACGAGCGGAAAGTTTCTTTACCGATAAGTAATCACACGTAACATACGCCGATACCCATAGAAGATATGAACGGACAAATATGTTGCATTCGCTCTTTTGTGAAAAAAACTTCATCTTAAAGGTCTTAAATTTGCAACATGCATTGATCTTATGGTTGCTTTAATATAAAGTTATTGATTAATGCTTATAAAAAAAGCTTTTTTTTAATTATAAAATATGAACATATGCTTTAAGTTATTACTACACTTTACCCATTTTATCGGCCTAAAAAGCAATAGAATTCGGACGTTTATACATGCATAATTACGTATATAATATTAACGGATATGACATATGGGACATTTTTACGGTCTGAAAAATCTGCCATTGGGCCATGATGGAAAGATAACATCCGTAATTAACTTAACCAGGATATTTTCTGATTAAGTGCTGAAGAAATGCTTCCCGCTCACAATGCTCTTTATATTGCAACTTCTGCAAGACTAACATGCCTTCATCCATGTTAAAACGTATGCGATTGATGTCACTAACCGGTATATGAAATTATTATAAAATTATTTAAAGGGACGGACGTGGCACATACAGACATGAACACCGGTTAATACTACATTTTGATACTTTTCTTGGAGTCAACTCCTAGTATATGAAAGCTCTTTCAAGCGACGGACAAGGGGGGCAACTGCTTTTATTTTATTTATAACTGAAAGTCATCTCCCTTACAATCGGTTTAAGATTTTTCATAATTTCTCTATTATCTATCCACGCGTTTCTTCAAGAGTTTGAGTATGAAAACATAAGTTATAGTTAAATTTAACCTTCCGCGCATGAAGCTGCACTATATGAGGACCTAGACTGTGCCACGCCACTCCTTACTTAATAACTATTTGAATTTTTAAATTATACCTCCAATATCATGCTATTTTTTTAAACTATTTATTTTCAATTTTGGCTCGATCTTGTGGTCTGTGTGGGTGGGGTGAGGATGAAAGTCAGAGTTCATGGAGAAAATTCCACATGTTCACTATGGTGACCACCAACAAAACTCACATATTTCCGGGAATGGGGATTGAAGAAGCGCGTGTACCACCCACTTTGCCAACCGGACAGCAAAAACATGCACTACATTTTTGGTTGCTCTGTTTCTTTATATCAACTAATTGCTCTGACGCCATACCAACAAATGCATCTCATCGATTCGAGAATCCATAATATCAGCTGAATGCCACTTCATCTATTCACTACACTGGTCTAGTTCCCTAAACCTACACCGGGGTAACGGTCAAGTCTTTATGTCCATATTCAACTTGTCGCCAAAATGTTTAATACTGTTTGGAATGAGTAATTTTGATGGATTGGGCAATTTGATGAAGTTCATAATTACATGAGGTAATAGTTGCAGGCTGGGCTTGTATTGAACTACATGGCTGCTTTAAAGGGGCCTTTTCACGTTTTGGTAAATTGACAAAAATGAAAAAAAATGTTTCATATTCGCAAATTTTCGTTTTAGTTATGATATTTGTGAGGAAACCGTAATACTGAACCATTAAATAGCCTTTATATGCATCTTTTGACGATTTAAAAACCTGAAAATTATAAAGCGTTGCAACGCGAAACGATTTAATAATTTGGAGAGTTCTGTTGTTGTCGTTATATTTTGTGAAAGTACGAGAATCGCTTATATATGAAGTATAAAATACGTCTTTCGATATATAAGGAAGGATGGGACGACGGCCGGTGACGATGAGAGTGGCCATAAAGGCAGAGCTGCTTGCTGCACTCCCTTGGCGAAGCTGCGTCCAAACAATAATTCATCTTGAGATTGTCTCCCCTGAATGATCACAGGGGCAGGTCGATACCTACATGCAGTCGTGAAGACGCGGAAATATGGCAAGCGGTTCGACGCATAATCCCAAGAAACTAGGTTTCTCATGAGAACCTTGGTTCTCAGAATGAGAACCTAGGTTCTCAGAATGAGAACCTAGGTTCTCGCTTGAAAATTGCACATGGCTTCAAGAACCCAAGTTTTCATTCTGAGAACCTAGGTTTTCATGAGAACCTAGGTTCTCATTTGAAAACCTAGGTTCTCATGAGAACCTAGGTTCTCGTTTGAAAACCTAGGTTTTCATGAGAACCTAGGTTCTCAGAATGAGAACCTAGGTTCTCATGAAAAACCTAGTTTCTTGGGTTTATGCGTCGAACTGCTTGCCATATCCGTGGTTTTCATTTGGGAACCATAGGTTCTCTGAGAACCTAGGTTTTCAGAGAACCTAGGTTCTCATGAAAACCTAGGTTCTCATTATGAGAACCAAGGTTCTTATAGAACCTAGGTTCTCATGAGAACCTAGGTTCTTTGAAAACCTAGATTCTTTGAGAACCTAGGTTCTCTTAAAACCTAGGTTCTTTGAAAACCTAGGTTCTCTGAAAACCTAGGTTTTCAGAGAACCTAGGTTTTCAAAATTACGCGTCGGACGGCGTAAACTTGCTCGTTTGGAATACGGGACACATATTATTCAGGGCGCAGGATCAATGGGGTTCACATATGATTACACACGGGCTGGACAGAATGAAAACACGCCGTTAAGAACTTTATTTTTGCAGATATCTCAAGTTATTGAAATATGTTTGCAAAGTCTTTAGCGCATAAGTTTTTCTTGCAGTGTTGCCGATATCTTACGATTGAATAAAAACATTGTTACACATAATCAATAGAGATAAAACTTGTATTTTATACCATAATGATTGCTTCCTACATGTAGGTCACAGACATACTTAAAATAGAAAACTGTACCGTACAGTCGTTTGAGGCCCGAACAAAGGAACTGAATATTTGAAACTCATTTAATGCTGTTACAATGTATTATGTAACGATTGATCTGAATTTTTAGTCTCAAAATAATATTTACAAATAAAGATGTATTTCATAAAAAGTTCAATTTTTTATTAACGTGTTCAGACCAATGTCGACCGATTACTTTACTAATTTCATTCCTCAAGAACACCCATGCACGGAAACATGAACAAGAGGCGGTCACCGACGGCTAATGTCTGTTGTTACAAATATTCTTTGTCGTCCTCGCCCATTCTGCTATCCACGTTTCGTAGAATATTACTGAGCATTGTCTGAACATTGTTCAGAAAATGCTCTTGGGGAGAAACACTCACGGTTTCACGCCTATTTCTATTCATTTTACACATATGCCGCCAGCGTGTACCAAGCAATGGGGGACAACTGGAGGTTAATTATGGCAAGCGGTTCGACGCATAATCCCAAGAAACTAGGTTTCTCATGAGATGAAATCCCAAGAAACCAGGTTTCTCACGATAACCTAGGTTCTCATGAGAACCTAGGTTCTCATGAGAACCAAGGTTTATGAAATCCCAAGAAACCAGGTTTCTCATGAGAACCTAGGTTTTCATGAGAACCTAGGTTCTCATATGAAAAGCTTGGGTTACGCTTGAGAACCTAGGTTCTCATGAGAAACTAGGTTTTCATGAGGACCTAGGTTCTCATAGACACATAGAACTTAGGTTCTCATGAGAACCTAGGTTCTCATTCTGAGAACTTAAGTTCTCGTTTGGTATCCTAGGTTTTCACAAGAACCTAGGTTCTCATTTGAAAACCTAGGTTCTTATGAGAACCTAGGTTCTCATTTGAAAACCTAGGTTCTCATTAGAACCTAGGTTCTCATTCTGAGAACCTAGGTTCTCACGAGAAACCTAGTTTCTTGGGATTATGCGTCGAACCGCTTGCCATACGGAAATGATGTGTAAATAAACTACGAAATGAATACATATAAGGAAGGATGGCCGAGAGGTCTATAGCGCAGACTTTTTACTCTAGGACTCCAGGGGACAGTGGTTCGAGTCCTGCTTAGGGTTACCTTTTTTTCTTTTTTAAATTTTATTCTTGATTTTTGACTGGAGCTTTTTAGTTCCAATGTTTAAATTTATCAATATAAAGCATTTAATGACAAACTTCAAAACATGCCAAAATCTGTGAAAAGGCCCCTTTAACGATCGACCAGTATCCAATCGTTTAATGGATCACGTTTTTACATAAATATTAGAACAAGTGTATGTTTGTTTTCAAATATTCTGTTCCAAGAAAAGAACGATATCAAACAAAAAAGTATTCTCAATATTTTAAGCATACGTCCGTTTGCATGTGCAACACGAGTTCACGCACTCACACGCGATCAAGATAATCATCGATGAATGACTTAAATATAAATTTGTAGAATATTATAACGGATTTTCTAATTGATTAATTGAACCGCTTTTGAGAATATTATTATACAAGAAATATCTTTAAAAAAGATATACGGCGTTGATTGTGGTTGGAGTTTATGGAAGGTAAAGATTTAAATGAACGAGATCAAGGATAGCTTTTATCTTTTTCTGTGCAGTTTTAGCTGCATCAAACGCAGTACGGGATGTTACGCGGAGTTTTCGCGGCTTATTTTACATTATTACATATTGCTGGTCATAAACCTATAGATATAAAACAGAAAGCCAAAGTCAACCGGCCACACGCGAAGTCTCCGTACATTTTTAAATATGTATACGCGTGTTCTTCGAACAAACCTTTTGAGTGGTTTATCGGGCATTGCTACGTGTATTTGATTCGATTATTAACAGTATCGAGAATCATCCCGCTCATACTTAATACATTAGTCAATATGCTGCAATAATACATTAGTAAATATGATGGAAAAATTCTTGTTAATTAATTAAAAATAATACTTATCATGGTATTGTTGAAAACACATTAAGAATCTATTATTGACATGCCATAAAATAATATCGCTGGATATCTTCATTTAACATCTTTCTGGTGGTAAAGAAAATTCCAGTTCACCTAGTTCACGCTATAGCGTCTTTATTATATAACTATTATGTTACTGACCGCGAACTCCGATCAGTACATAAGGTCTGACCTGTTTATAAACTCTGACATTCAAACACACTACCCGCGAACTGACCCCTTATACCTCGCGGGTTGAACTTGAAATGCAATGCATTAAAGTGAGGCATCGCTTCCACTGCTCTTTATACTTTTACATATAACATGTTGACAGGAATATGGAAGTCAGCACTAAATATCAGAACATGGCCGTTAAGTACACAACGTTCTCGCGCTGAACATCCTCTGAAAATAAAAGGTGCACGCACAAACTGTATTGATGTCGAGATTGAGTGTAAAACTGTTTTATCTATTAAGCCTTTTTATCAGAGATAAAACTGTTTCATGCTGAACACGCAGTAAAACAGTGTTACAAAGACGCGGACATGTTTCCAATGTTCTAGTGGTTTTATCAAATCAGCCAATGCAGTCAATGAAGTGTATTCATCTGTAATTGGCCGCGGGAAGTTTTATTTGAATTCTATTGGACGCTAACAAACGTCACGTAAGGTGAAAAGCTGGCGTATACAGCTAACGCCGGAAAAGTGTTGCCTTTGAGTGAATGTGAATGTATGCATACTAAATATTTATTTAACCCATTTATGCCTAGCGTCTAGAAAAAAGGCATTAGCAAACAGCGTAGACCCAGATGATGCGGCGTCTCATCACGCTATGCGCTGTTTGTTTAAAGAATTTTCTGTAAGAAATATTCTAAATATAGATATAAATATACTAAACATCCCTAATTTTGGAAATAAATTGATCCAATCTCGAAGGATGGGAGAGTCCACTAGGCTTTAATGGGTTAAACAGCTTTTTTTCAGACCATAAATATCGGTAATTCAGATCATCTGAAATACCACCGCTGTTGATTGGTACCCTGGCTGCGTGTACACTTCACGAATCTCTATCAATAATTCAGGGACGTCCTTAAATGTACATTTTTTAAAGCGACAATGCCGAAAGGCGGTAAAAACCATTCAAAACACTGTCATCTAAAACATACTTTTTGTAAACTAATTAACTGAATCACTACGCAAAAGCAACAAACAGAACGAGTGCCAAAAGCGTTAGCATCTGACGGGCACCGCGCGATTTTTTTTTACATATTTTTCGTCGAATGGTCACAAACTCAAGTACGCCGGAACTCTGTACTTTGAACAAGCGGTTAGAGCAACGGACGGCGCCTTATTGATGACCAATTGATAAGAAGTTGATGATCGGACGACGTCCCCGCCAAGAACACGTAGAAGGTATGTAGTCGTGCAGGATCGTACATAATTGTTATTTAAAAAAGATATAAATTCAAAAGAGATATTTGCTTATATACTGACTTTGAAATAAAGGTAGAAAATTTACGTTTCTAAGTTATTAATTTTAAGTTTCTTAAAAGATTTCAGTTTTGTTGTGTTATTTTATGAGGCTTATTCACCACATGACATCTCTGTTATGAAGTGCACGTTTATGAAGCCACATAAAAGTGTTCGTTGATACGAAATTTACTACGTGTAATCACATCATATGTATCCTCACATTGCTTATTATGAATGTATTTCTTCGTCGTCGAAACATATGGTTGATATTTTATTAAGACGCAGTTTTCTTTCCACAAATTCAAATACCACTGTTCAGGGCCGTACCCAGGAAATGTTGACTGGGGGGGGGGGGGGGGCCCAAACGGGGAGGGTGCGGGAGGGGTTGCCCCTTCCGAATAGATTTTTGTTATTAGGCACTGTTCAAGGTGAATTTTAATGCATATAGAAACATATGTTGTGTTATAAATTTATGGATATATAACAAGTAAATCAGCACCTTTCTGAAGTCTAAAGCTTTTACCATTACGGGCCGTCCATAAAGTATGTCACGCTCCAGGTGGGGGGAGGATGAGTAAGAAAGTGACAGTTTGTGAAATGGGGGAGGGGAGTCGGGCCATGTGTGATGTCACACCTTTATTTAAAAAAATGCATAATTTATTTATTATTTCTTTAGTAGAATTAAAAATAATTTTCAAAAATTTGTGAAACATTTGAATTAGTTTTATGTCAAAATAAGACGAATTGCGTATCTCCTGATTCTGTTGTTCGAATGTTTTATAGGCAACTTGGCTGGGCCGGCTTATTCAATAGGCACAACCTCCACATAGATTTCAATGACGAAATAATTGGACTGTTCCATTTTTAGTTAGAAAAGGGTTGAAAGAAAATCTAAATTATAATTTCGTTTTTATTAGAGGTTAACACGTGGATAAATATTCATACTGCTCATCGTAACAACCCTACAGTTATAAAAGCCTGTAATGTGAAAGTTCTTTTACCGGTAAGTGAAATTTCAATACGGTTTAATAGTGAATTGAGTTTTAGATTAAATTTTAATTAAGTATTAATTTTAAAAAAATGTTCGAAAGTGAGAGTTTGTTACGTACTTTAGGGAAGGGGGTCCAAGATTGTGTAACAGTTTGTGACATGCCGGGGTAAAAATGGGAAAAAAAGCGTGACATGCTTTATCAACGACCCCTTGGTGTGAAATGCACACACATGATTAAAGCTTTAGATTTCAGAAATGTATTACACTTTATAAAGAAGTAAAAGCAACCTTTGAAACAAAAAAACCTTTATTATGAAATGTAACATAAAGTATGACTGTAGAGGAGGTTTGATTTCAAAGAGAAAATACTGCTATGGTTATTTGTCAGTAACTGACATAACCTACTAGTATTTTCTCTTTGAAATCAAACCTCCTCTATATAAAATTTCAAAGTAAATTCATTATAAAATGTTTATCATCTACAAGACAGTTTTCACAGAAATGTTTAATAAGCTGTGACTCTAGAGGAGGTTTGAATTCAAAAGAGAAAACACTATTATCGTTCAGACCTACGACCTTCTGTATCAGTTCCATCCATTCGCTGTTTCTCTTTCCTTGTCCAATCAAAAGACGTGTTACACCCACCATCAAAAGATGAAGCATTGAGCACAATGGGTAATTGACAGATCGGGGATGTGTGTACAAGGTGATAAGAAAACAATGCCTAGGGGCTTATCTCCACTGGCGAGTAAATTAGCGCTAATAGTGCCTTGTGTATCAGGGGCAATAAAACAAATCTGCACATTTGTATTGCAGGGAAGTGTACTGTGGGCCCTTTCATGTGAGAACATTTGCAGTAGGCCCATTATTAAAAAATCATAACTCGACAGCCAGCTGGGGGGGGGGGGGGCCCGGGCCCCTGGGCCCAGTGCCTGGGTACGGGCCTGCTGTTACATCCGCGTCATGCGAAATTGGTCATATGGCATATGCGACTAGCGTATGTCGGTAGCATATAATAGCTTGCAGGAATGATTTTCAGACAGACTGATTGCGTACGTCGCACATGTGTGGCTGGATAGTAAAATACGGAATACCGTTAGGTCATCGTGGTTACACTTTAAAATCCAGAGGGCGACAATGCGATAGTGCGATAGTACGATGACGACAGTGCGACAATACGATGACGACGGTGCGACAAAACGATGGCGACAATACGAAAGTACGATGGCACAATGCGACAACGCGATAGTACGATGATGACAGTGCGACAATACGATGGCGACAGTGCGAAAGTACGATGGCGACCATGCGAAAGTCATATCGTACTGCCGCCGTCGTATCATCGCATTGTCGCCATCGTACTCTCGCGTTATCGTACTGTCGTCATCGTATTATCGCATTGTCGCCATCGTACTATCGCACTGTCGCCATCGAATTGTCGCACTGTCGTCATTGCATTATCGCACTATCGCCATCGTACTATCGCACTGTCGCCAGCGTATTGTCGCACTGTCGTCATCGTATTGTCGCACTGTCGTCATCGTATTATCGCACTATCGCATTGTCGCATTGTCGCCATCGTACTGTCGCCATCGTATTGTCGTACTGTCGCCATTGTATTATCGCATTGTCGCCATCGTACTGTCGCTTTGTCGGATTGTCGCCATCGTACTTCGCCATCGTACTATCTCATTGTCGCCATCGACTTTTGTCGCACTGCATGTCGTCATCGCACTATCGCACTAACCACGATGGTCCTAACGGTATTCCGTAATTAAACGACTTCCCTTATTTCATGGACACAACTATTTCGGTAGTTTTGTCTCCAATTAGCAGATAAGTCTTCATTCATGTCTTTCCCTAAATTTCTTATTATTTGATATCTTTAAAGCATTACTGTGTTTATTGATAGTACATTTCGTCTTGCCCTGAATATTTACTAACCCAGCTCTGATCATGTAAGTCTTAGGGACGGAACTTACCGGTAATGCGTAATTGTAAATGGGCCAAAATGTGTGTATATGTTTCGCATGAACATGCAGAGCGTAGATCGTATTTTCTACACTGTTCAATGTTACACCCTATACTACAAAGACGCGGTGATGTTGCCGATGTTCCGGTGGATTATGCTCAAATCAGCCAATGAAATATTGCGAATGTATTCATTCTTGTCTGCTGGCGTTATGTCAAGTCATTTAAGGTGAAACTCTGGGTTAAAAAGCTACTTCGAAAACATATTGATAAAGGAATCGCATATATGGAATTCGTCCGTCGCTGGCAAACTAAACGGGATCTGCTCGGTGCCTGTTCAGGCTCTGACCGATACCTTGGCGAGAACTACAAATCGGTAGATTTCATCGGTCTTTTTTATAGAAAAAAAACATCATGTGGCCATCTTTTGGTAAAAAAGCACCATCGGGCCATTTAAAAAATGTTTCGTTATCGGCTCATTGTTTAAATAAATCATAATCATATGGATATCCATTTTCTGTTAAATGATCTCTATACTATCGAAACTCATATTAAGCAAAACATATTGGGGCAGGTTTGTTCAAATAGAATTTTGGTTTCGTAATTAGAAGCGTGTTTTACGACAGCGGATTTTTGGCGGGAATACAACTCGGGTAAAGTCTAATATTTTCCGGGTACCTTTAAGCGTATTTTCCGGAGTACATTGTAGTATACTTAAGAGTACCCGGGGTACTTTTAAGTAATACCCGGGAGGACAATAACCATTCGGGCACCACTAATGTGTGTTTAGCTCGATGGTGTTGTTATGATGTTGTTTTTAAAGGAACAAAATAATGATATTATTGCCATTTTTTTGTCTGCGTTATCGTCGTTTAAGTAGTAGTAGTGGAGTCCATTTCTCAACAAATACCAATTGTAAAAACATTTGAACCAACCTCCGCGCAGAGATTTGACTAGAACCAGCATAGCTGGATCAAATCCCTGCCCTCATAACAAACCACGTGATGATGGTCTAGCCACGTGATAAATAATTTTACCGTTGTTATCTTCACTTTCTTGAATTTAGATACTTAATTTTGTAGTATGAACCTATACACTATTTTCAAAATATAAAAGAAAATTATACTACTTTTCATTTTATAATACTTAAAAAATCGTACCTAATCTGGTAGGATTTTCTGGTGATGGCAGAGGTTGTATATGTGAGAGCAAGGAACGGCGACTCTGCATGGAGATTGCATTTGAACCGTACTTGTTCATTATCAAAAGAGATATACATTTAAAATAGTTAGATGCTCCTGGGGCATATATTTCCATAGTTCTGTTATTTATAACATAATACTAGATATTTTGACAAATATTAGTATGATTTTTAAATCTCTTATCAATAAGACATTTATCTGAAACTCAAACGTTCTTACCTAATTCTCAAAACACGAAATTTTAATTAGTTTAATGATTTTGTTGCATTGGGACTTTATATGTCGATTGCCAATGGAATAGTTGATCGTTACAATCAAGGAATTAAGCAAACCTTTTTGCGGACGATGAAACTTTTGTCAAGAATGGATTAGCAACGTCTTTGGAAACACAATTAGATACCCTCTATAAATTTAGAAACATATTAGGTATGAACCTCAACTCAATAAAATCTACAGTAATAAGAATTGGATCTCTGAAAAAACCCTAATTTTGAATATTGTACAGAAAATAAATTTATTTGGACATCTGATTGGGCTAAGCGTTAGGAAATAATTTTTTAAAATCAGCATCAACTTAGTATAGAAAAAACTCAATGCCGAATATTAAAGAATTTGAAGCCTGCTTAAAACAGTGGCAACATAAACAAGAAATATCTTTAAAAAAAGATATACGGCGTTGATTGTGGTCGATGTTTATGAACGATCAAAAGTTATCTCTATGAGATAAAAAGTAGCAGATGCCTTTTTTCTGCGCAGTTCTTAGCTACATCACAGGCAAATCAATTACGGGGTGTTGCGCCAGATTTCGTGGCTTATTTTGCTTTAAGTGATATTATTACTCAGATATCTATATTTACAGAATATAAAAACACAAGAAACATGAAAATAAACGAGTGCATATAGGTCAGCCGGCAATACTCGAATCTTATTTAATTGCATAATTATAGTATAGTGAATATTTGTGCTCATGCTTAATAAACTGGTCTAAATGGATAAATATTTCTAATTAATTTTATCAAAATTGGTCCTTATCATGCAAATGTTGAAAACATATTAAAAATCGATGATTGACATACCACAATAATATCGCCGAATATCTTTATTTAGTATCTTTCTGATCAAAACAGACTTCAAGTGCACAAAGTTTACGAGACGGCGTTTATATAAAGATTTCTGCAACTGACCGCAAACTGACCTTGATACCTTGCGGATTGGAATGCGATGCATTAAAGTTAGGTAACAATTCTGCTGCTGAAACGACGGCTTGTTTACGCCAACTGTACACGACCAAGGCAACAGCTGTGCCTAAAATATTGATATATCGACAAAGCGACTAAACTAACTATTTACTCCATCAGACAAAAACAGCATAGATTCCAATTTTTTCCTTCAATGAAAAGATCGCAACCCCTTCTGCGAACTCCGGTGATGAACTGTATATAACCTCTGACTTTCACACACTGGCCGCGAATTGACCCGAAACCTCGCGGGTTGAAATGCAATGCAAGTAAGTACTAAATATGAGAATATAGCCTTCACTATAAACGCTTATGCGCTGGTAATTCTCTGAAAATAAAAGGTGAACGCATAAACTGTATTTATGTCGAAAATTGATTGTAAAACTGTTCTATCTATTGAGCCTTTTCATTAGAGATAAAATTGTTTCATGCAGTAAAACAGTGTTACAAAGACGCGGATATGTTTCCAATGTTCTGGTGTTATACTCAAATCAGCCAATGGAATAAATGAAGTGTATTCATTCGTACCTAGCCGCGGGAAATTTTATTTGAATATTATTGGGCACTTACAAAGGTCAAGTCAGGTTGAAAAGCTGGCTTAATACAGCTTACGCCGAAAAAACTCACCTTAACATGAACAGTAGCTGTTAAAAAACGATTGCATTACCAAAGTCAATATATCCGTTTTCAGGTCTCCCAAATCCAACAAAGCAAGTAATATATGGATTAAGCTATGTTTAAATTTATTTGGCATGAAAAGCATTACACAATTAAAAGAAAACGATGAAATCAACCTTATGAAAATGGAGACCTAAAACCTACAGACATTAACTATTTTTTGAACGACATTCGAAAAATCCTTCAAAATTTGGCAGGATTTGTAGTTGAACTTTTTCATATTTCATGCATTTTCTGCACCATGTAAATTTTGTCAAATATATTATATACAGTCTAATGGCTGAAAAGACTTTAAATTATGTAAAATATCAATAATATTTTAATCTAGCCTACCAGTATGGTTTGGTGATTGCGTCATGGTATGAAAGTGTAACGCTCGGAACCAGTCAAATATCTTTGCGCGGAGTTTAAAAATGGATACTCTCCTATTGACTTTTCATGATCTTTTTTTCTTTGGGTTCATTAGTTGGTATAACCGATTTACATTCGGTACCCCTCGCAGATTATCATAATCCGATGTTTGACGGAAAGGGCCGAGAATGTGCGATTGAACCGATTTAGTTACACTCTGTTTTAGTGCACATGGTTGCCGCTGACAAATCGATATGTTTTCACTTTGTAAACATGCACATGCAACAACAAAAGTATAGAAAAGAATAAAATATAACTCTTTTAACATCCGTTAAAATTTCAATAACTAATACAAATCTGAACCGATTTATTGTCTGCATGTCAATCAAGTTTTACAACTCATGGTAGGATTCGATTTCTAAAACTATTGCTCCTGTAACTTGTTATTTCATGCATTGACGTACATGCACGTTGCAGTTTTCTGTTTTTGAAATGACATTTCAGAAATAACGTAAGTTTTTGACTGGAAAACAGACACTTGTTTAATCATAGAGTTTCCAGTTTTTGGGTCAACTCGGGCCTCGGATTGATCTCACTCGTTCACGCACTGAAAACATGAAAGAACGGTGTTTTTACATTTTCCAATAGGCGCTCACATGATTATAGATGCTAACTTATTTACAGACAAACTTTTAAGAAACCTTTGGAAGGTAATATTAGATGGGTGACCAGTAAACTCCAGGCCCGTAGCCAGGGTTTTGAAAAGGGGGGTGCGCATTTTTGCCATCGACGATAGTTATTGAGCAACGAAGTGGCGAAGGGGGTATGTCCGGGGGGGGATGACCCACTCCTGCAATCGGTGGCTCTGGAGGTCCTCCTAGAAAATTTTGAAAATGAAACGTAAACTACTGCATTCTGGTTACTTTTTAACTGTATTTAGAGACTGAAGTTATAGAGCATTTTTATATGAAATTTCACTATCATTGACCATACTCAGTGACTGATCGACATGAATATGATATAACATAAATGTATTTCCCACCACGTTTTTCGATAACCACCTTTTTTATCAGTCATGAATAAACATCATTTTATACGGTGTTTAACACGACACTAGTATGCGCGCACGCACTTTGTTTACATATGCAACAACACATTTATAGAATGTTAAATCAAACAATAAAAACGGTATAAAATATCATAATTTATTGGACTCTTGGAATCTTGATAAAATTGGTGTGTTTCACCATTCCGACATTCTACCATTCATTAATCGAGCAAATTAAATGAAAATATTAATTTTGACTTTTTTTTTCAAAACAATTGTTTGTCTGCTACTATGGATAGTACCAGAGGGTTAGCATTGCTCTAAAAGTGCTAATAGTGTTCTTCTCTAATCTGCATCAATACTAAAAGAAATCAAAATGGCATGACTGGTTACTATAATTTTTTGTAAACTATTTTTAACAAATAAGTTATCTTTTCTAAACAAATTTCAGAAAAATATAACACTTAAGGCTTTATTTAGACCCTATAACCACAAACTACTGGCCCTATGGTCTCAAAGTCCTTAACAATGTATACAAGGACTTTGAAGAAAAAAGATGTACTTATTTGCCCATTTTATACTCAAGATCCGTCACAGTTGATGAACATTAAATGTTAACGTCCACCTAATCATATGTTATAACCAGGGATCATATTTTCCCGCAACATCAATCGGTCCGGATATAAATGGGGAAAAGTATCCGAAAATGTATATCCGAAATCATGACAAATTACGGTAAAATATATACCATTGATTTTGCCATTCATGAAGGTGGTATAATACACGTACAAGTAAAATTCCCTTAGGCATTTTTTTTTTAAACGGAACGAGTTTTCTCAACTGGTTTTATCATTTGGTATTTGATTGTTGTTTCGTGTGCTGTTTTATCAGACTTTTGTCATCGCTGTCAATATCATTAATCTGTGTAAGTCTATACCGATGTTTTAAATTGTTGTCGACTCGATAATAGCTTACAAACATGCACTGAACCAAACAAATGTCTGTGCGTAAGTTGGCTACTGACAACAACAAACCAAATAATTAAGAAATAATTTGTTGTCAAATAACCCACGGCCGATAGTTTAGATGCGTAGGGATTTAATCACGAGAGCGAAGCATTTGAAACCACGCATCTAATTTTCCAGTCGTGAGTTATTCAAAAACAAAGTATAATGTACACGAATTATTTCGATTCTAACACGGTTTTACTAAAGATTTATTCAATGTATATTATTTTTCTTGTGTACTATTTTATGTGAAGTTCCGCCCATAAAAATAACTTTCGGCTGTTCTGTCGATCAGATCCGCGACTTTCATTCATAATTATATTACCGGATTATTATGTTGGTGGAAAATGTATCGGCATGTATTGTTTAGTTACAGCGCGTGCATTCAGACGCGTCTTTTCGGAAGCGTCTTTAATCCGATGTTCACAAGTTTTTGATTCTTGGTCTGACGTGCAATAAACCGGTCCTGACCGGTTTAGAGACTGCAGCGAATGGTTTATCACACCTAATCAAGATAAGAATGTCATTAGGGTGAGTTAGCATGTACACTTTGTAATCGATTTCATGACATGGAAATTTTAATAGCAAACAGAATCGGACCGACTGTTTGGGATTTTCAATCGGTCTTTCATGACCCCATCGGTCTAGGACTGACAAAACCGAAAAAAATATGATCCCTGGTTATAACGTTTTAAATTCATTATAACAACTGTTTGAGAGTAGGACATTTCTAGTGTCAAGTTTGACATTATTAAAACATTGAGGAAAGTTATGTATGAGGAGCAGAACAGATGCCATAAAGTGTTGGTAACTATAAAAAAAAGCTACATTGCTTTGTAGAAATGATTTATTTTCTTGTCATTCAACAACAAAACTAGAAATGGCGCTGCAGAGGCCGACGCATATCCCCACACCGCATGTTTGACCCAAGGGGCGCCCCAGGGTTGATAATGGGGCCATGCATAGTTGAGAGTGACCGTATTGTCATAAGATATGTTCAGTATCAATTTGAAGTAAGTCGGTGTAAAAATGAAGAAGTAATAGTAAAAGGCAATTTTGGGTGGGTGTGGCCTATGTGGGCGGGGTGCCCCAGGGTTGGTAATGGGGCCATGCATAGTTGACATTGACCGTATTGTCATTAGAGAAGTTCAGTATCAATTAGAAGTGAATCAGTGTGCAAATGAAAAAATTATAGTAAAAGGCAATTTTGGGTAAGCATGGCCTAGGTAGGTGGGGCGCCCCAGGGTTGGTAATGGGGCCATGCATAGTTGAGATTGACCATATTGTCGTAAGAGAAGTTCAGTAACTTCAGTATCAATTTGAAGTGAATCGGTGTAGAAATTAAGAAATTATATTAAAAGGCAATTTTGGGTGGGTTTGGTCTATGTGGGCGGGGTTCCCCTGGGTTGGTAAAGGGGCCATGCATAGTTGAGATTGACCGTATTGTCATAAGAGAGGTTCAGTATCAATTGGAAGTAAATCGGTGTAGAAATGAAGAAGTTAATGTAAAATAACCTAAAAAAATGAGTGAAAATCTCTGACCTGGCCCCACCCCAACCCCCATAACTTTTGACCCAGGGGTCAGATCAAAATTCCAACTAGTGCAGGGTCGCACATACATGTATGCTCATAGCTACCATGTGTGTAAGTTTCAAGGATTTAGTTCGAATAGTGTAGGAGGAGATAGTGGCCAGGACGGACAGACGGCAGAGATAACCACAATATCCCCACGCTTTTCAAAAAGCTGGGGATAAAAAGCAAACTATGAATTATTTGTTTGTTCATTTCCGATAGTTGTTGTCTAAAACCTTCCATTGTTCGTAAAACTTGCAATTGGGTGCATCACACTTTGAAGCGTTTAGTATTTGTCTCGGTTATTTTACTGAGAAGGGGTAGTACCATTGCGGTAGATAATTGAACTGTTAATTGGCACTACCCCTGATACTTGTCATAACGCTTATGCTATCGGGCGATACCATTGTTTAATACCGGTTTACAAGGTTATTTACCCAATAACGCAAATGTAATGGTCTGTTGCCCTCAGGCATGCACGTGCCATGTTTTATGATGTTAATCTGGTTGTAAAACCCCATGATCGAAGTGTAATTAGATATAGAAAACAGGACCGAAATTTGGTAAAATAGTGCTGTATACTGTCCGAAAACTTAAGAGACATTAATTATGGACGAAAACTCGTGTGTCCGAAAATTAAGAGTCACGAAAAATAATTATGTTTAGTAAAAAAAAGGGGTGTCCGAAAACTTAGACTAGAGTGTCCGAAAGCATAGAGTAATTACGGTAAGCTTTCAATGTAGAAGTGCACAAACACAAACAAAGACAAAGACAGTTTTGCATACTTAATTCATTTTATTTTTTGTAAAAATCTGTTGTTACCCGTTCATATCTGAACTATAAATAAATATTTATTTATAAAATCTGGTGGGTAAGCGTATCAACATGATGCACAGATTTAATTTTAGAATATATTTATGTCCAACCAATATACAGACAGGTGATTTTTGCAAATACTTCTATGAATTATCTCGTACACATGTTGGCACAAAATGAAAATATTACTACAGATTTCCCATCATACAACATGCATGACACACTGTTTAGTTGAGAAGCTTCACTAGTTGATACAATGGTTTTCATGTAAACAATGTTATTTTACAATGACATGGAATAAAGACCACTAAACAAATATTATTGGAGAACTTGGCATACTTACAATGTACTGTAATTTTTCTTATTGGCAAATATACCTTTAATAAATAATGAAACTACTTGGAACAAAACTGGTCATCCAATTGAGTTTAATTTTTTACTTTACAATTTTCAGAAAACATGACAATTTATATCATTGAATTGCATACTGATTAACCGATAATCCTGACTAATTAATTGAGAAAATAATTAATAAAAGTATATGTTTAATATATAATTATATAATATTATTATGATAACCTGCTTTAACAATTTTACTTGTTAATCTGCTACTTTCAATAAATCTTGTTGTTACTTATTTATAATAATGATGTGTTTTTCTTTAGAACTTGAAATACGATATCCAGTCAGGTGTCCAATATGTTGACACCAGCGTTCAAACTACATCAAGATGCAGACTTCATCACTATTGTCATAAAAGCTCCATTTGCAAAGGTGTGTATTGTTATATGGCCATTTTTGCTATTACCAGAAACTAATATAAACCTTCCTCTGTTCCTTTGCCATGGCGTAAAGTACGAAAAAGTTGCGATGAATAAAAATAACATTTTATTACATCATAATGAAATCATATTGTAAATTTGCATGATGCATTTTGATACTTTTGCCTGCTGTTTTAGTATCTCTAATATTATAAAAATGAAAAAAAAACTTAAATAAAAGAAGGCCAGGTAACAGGTCAAATACAGGCATGGCCTGCAATTTTTCATCGTGAATTCAATGGAGTACACAGTATTTTGAAAGATTTTTTCAAGTTAATTGCTGAATATGTTAAGATATGGTTATGTCGGTTTAAGCCATTTATATTTGTAAACTTGAAATTAAAGTTTATACTTTCATTCATATTTTTCAGGTGGCAGAGGCAGAAATCTTTTTGGAAGAGGATGATTTTAAGTTCTACTCAAAACCTTATTTTCTAAGGTATGTGTGTACAGTTCAAGTTAGACGTGTATATATCGTCATTGTTCATTTACAATTTATAAACGATTTCAATATGAGGAAAACTAACAATTTGTATTGGAATAGAAAAACAAAACTCTTGAGCTGCCTTGATTGTATGCATGAATTTTTTTTCACAGTTAATAAATTATGCAGCAGACAAAATATGTATGCAAAAATGATCCCAAAATAGAAGTTAAATGATAAGATTTTCTTTTTTAGACTGACCTTGCCCGGTAAGCTTGTTGAAGACGGACGGGAAAAAGCGGATTACAATGCAGACACAGGTAACGTAGAGTGACTTGTAACATTAATATATTTTAGTACTTGTACTTTGTCAGGCATATCTGTATGTGTTTGATGATGTTATAATTTTTGTTGAACAGGTTTGCATTTCCAAACAGCCTGAGGCATAGCACTTCACAAATTGATTTTGCTGAATCTGGTATTATGAAGTTTAACAATTGGGTATAATTGGATTCATTTGTTGATTGTATTTCATCATTATGTAAGGAAGGGTATTTCATCACAATATAAGGAAGAATGTTTCATCACATCATTTAACAATATAAGGAAATGTATTTCATCACAATATATGAAAGAGTATTACAATATAATGAAAGGTGTTTCATTACAATATATGGAAAGGTATTTCATCACAATATAAGGAACTGCATTTTATAACAATTTATACAAGGAAGGGTGTACATGTCACCACATTATGAGGAATGGTTCTTTATCCTTATATGAGAAATGGTATTTTATCACCATATAAGGCTGGTATTTTATCACAGTATGATAAATTGTATTTCATCATCATATAAGGACTGGTATTTAAACACAATATGATTGGTATTTTACCACAATATGAGGATTGGTATTTCATCACACTATCAATGGTATTTCATCATTATGTAAGGAAGGTACAGAAAGTATCTAAAGTACAATTGCAAAACACTCACATAACCTCTTCATAATGTTCTAAAAACTGTGAAAGCACTCCCCCCGAAAAAACAACAAACAAAAAAACAACAACAACAACAAAGCAACACAACCCTATACTATCAGCATACGAGTGTTGAATGTTTCAATTTGTGTTATAACTAATGTTTTATATTCCTGAAACCATGTGATATAAGTATAATATTTTTTAGGTGAATTCCACATCCAGTTTCCTAAGGCGACCCCTGGTGAAGTGTTTGAGGGCCTGGATATGATAACGAGGCTTCTGGCCCCAAAGGGCACCACATCTGCGGCTCCACCCCTTATTCAGGTTCTGGGTACGCTCAAAGGCTGGTTTCAATAAATAACCTCATAAAATATTAATATTTAAAAAGATCTATTGATTTTATTGATGTTGATTTTCTGACAAAGAGAATCCCTTTTAGATTGTTTGAAGCATTTACAAGAACCAATTGTTGTTTAACAATTGAATTGCGCAGTGCTGATCAATTACTCGTCGACCAATTGACCGATTGGCTTGATGCTTCACATGTGCATTGTGTTGGATAGTAGATGATCCCTGTTTAAAATGGGGTCACTAGGTCAAAGGTCAAGGTCTCTATTAGACTATGTGAGGAAATCGTTTCCGATCAATAACTTGTCAACCAATTGACAGATTGGCTTGATACTTCACATGTGTAAATGCCTTGGACAGTAGATTACCCCTATTGAAATTTGGGTCACTGGGTCAAAGGTCAAGGTCACTGGTACACATTAAGAGTACAATCGTTTCCAGTCAACTGATTCACCGATTGGCTTGATACTTCTCATGTGCATCGGCCATGGACAGTAGATGACCCCTATTGAAATTGAGGATCACTAGGTCAAAGGTCAAGGTCACAGTTACACACTTAGTGTGAAAATCGTTTCTGATCAATAACTTGTATACCAATTGACTGATTGGCTTGATACTTCTTATGTGCATTGGCCTTGAGAAGTAGGTGACCAATAGAAATTGGGGACACTAGGTCAAAAGTCAAGGTTACTGTCACAATAAGTGTGAAAATTGTTTCCGATCAATAACTCATCAACGAATTGACCGATTGGCTTGATACTTCACATGGTCATTGGCCTTGGACAGTAGATGACCCCTATTGAAATTGGGGTCACTAGTTCAAAGCCGGGGGCGTATGTCTCCGACCGCGGAACACTTGTTATCCCCATGCTTTTTGAAAAGCGTGGGGATATTGTGGTTATCTCCGCCATTCTTCCGTCCTGGCCACTATCTCCTACACTAAAAGCACTAGAACCTTGAAACTTACACACATGGTAGCTATGAGCATATATGCGACTCTGCACTATTTGGAATTTTATCAATTTTATTAAATGGGTATTTTATCATATTGAAGATGTAAATGTTCCTCCCAAAAAGGAACGTTTTGCCCTTTCATTGCCTAAACTGCATGTTAAAATGGCCTTTTAGAATGTACTGCACCATGCCCCTTTTTCCTCTTGTGAAAAACTATACTCGCTACCAATTGTTAGCAGGAGCTGTAATGTTGTGACCTGCTATTTTGTAGCGAGTTAAGTCAAGATATAAAGAAAATATCAATACAAATAAACACTAATTACTAACTTGCTGATATGGCTGGAAAGTGGGTAGCATTTAAAAAATAAAAAAAGTAATTAAGGGTATAAAACAGGGAAAAATACCTGTTTGGCATGGATGTCGCCATCTTGTTTGTCACGTGATTACCCTGTCTATATTAGTTTTAAGGGTTGTGATGGCACGTGGAAAATAATTTAACAAACATGTGGGCATTGCTTTAGTAATGATATGCTAATTTTCACATTTATTCTTCCCATGTTATATAGATTTCTGTGATTATAGATGATGGGGCTGCATCAGACACGGGGGATGAAGACGATCAAGAGGAGACATTTGATTGGTGCATTCCACAAGAGCCATACATGGAGACGGCAGTACCCATGTCTGCTCCCAAGTACGGGTTTGCCAATCAGAAGTCTGGAGTCTTCCTGCGACTTCAGGTAAAGGTTTGGCTGCAAGGCTGTAAAATTCCTTATACTTGTGCACTCTTGTGTTTCAGAAGACATTCTTGAACTTGCGCCTCCATCTCAAATGAACTAATTAATTGAAAAAATGGTCAAACGATAAATGGAAAAATTGGTTGAATTTCCAGAGTTATTTTTCTGAGACAGAGGGTTTGCCTGAAGTTGTGGGGAACAAAAATGACTAATGATATGCAATTATTGTTTTTTTAATGAAATTAAGATGAGCTTGAACTTTGGCATTGAGACGATTTGTTCCATCATATGAATAGCTAACCTTTGATAATTGTATACTTTATCAACTCAATCTCTTATCTTTAAGTATTGTGTAACAAAAAAATCATTGGTGTGTCTCTAGGAGGACCTTGTGGGGATTGTGGATTGCCCAAACCCAGACCAGCTTTCTGTTACCGAGAGACGAGAGAAGCGATTGAAGGCGGAGAGAGAAAAGTTTGATGTGGATCACTACATGTAAGTTTATTTGGCAGTTTGCCTGTAATCTGTTATAGTTTTTCACTCTCAAACTTTTAGAGTAATACATTGACTGGTTATCAGTGCTCTCCTTAGAAAATGCATGTTCTTTGCAATAAGTTTAATCATTTTATGTAAATTATTACCACATTAAATACAATAAAATTCAGTGTCACTTAACTAACACTACAATTCATGTGTTTCAGCGGCGACCTCTATGATGACAGTGCCATATTCCAGCTATTGACATTCAGACCTGCCATCTACAAAGAACTAGAACAAATGTGTGCGGGAATCCCAGTAGAAGTGGCAGGTAGGTGGAGCATGTGTGGAGCAATATGATATTGTTCTTGTGTTGTTCATTTTGTATTATATATATTTTTTATGCCCCCGGTATGGTGGCATATAGCAGTTGAACTGTCAGTCAGTCTGTCCGTCCATCTGTCTGTCCGTCCGTCCGTCCATCCAAAAACTTTAACATTGGCCATAACTTTTGCATTATTGAAGATAGCAACTTGATATTTGGCATGCACGTGTATCTCATGAAGCTGCACATTTTGAGTGGTGAAAGGTCAAGGTCATTCTCGAAGGTCAAAAGTAAAAAAATACAATATAAGTGAAGTAATAAGCTTTAAAAGGGAGATAATTTCTAAACCTGCCAAATGATATATTGAAATTTTATTTCAAAGCAGCGCAATATGGGGCATTGTGTTTCTGACAAAAACATCTCTTGTTTAAACATAAATCATTTTACTTACCTAGGATGAAAAAATACTGGAGAAAATGTGACATCTTGATCAGGGCTTTCCACAGGCCATTTAACGATCCCTCGCCGGGTTGCTTGAATTTCGAAATCAGAGTCCCCGGGGCGCTTGATATTTTCCGATCAGTGTATTTTTTAATAAAAGAAAGTGGAGATTGTCAAACAAAAATCAACGTTTCTCTATCAATGTATCAATATTTCCTGTTTTAAAAGAGATTCGGTACCTACTTTCACAAGTAATCGTCATAAACACCACATGGGGTAATGGATAATCCACTGATAAGAGAATAGCATGACGCGCGTATCGATTATTCTAGCCGTATTACACAGTCATTTAAATGCTGACAAGGATGTATCTGGTAACTTTCCAGTCGTCAAACTGTGATGTTCATCGTCCAATCGGTTACGCGAATGCTTATTAGGGCGGGGTTAACTATCGACAATTATTTTTTATTGACGTCGGGCACGAAGTAAGAGTTTATAGCAGTTTGATTAGCAAGAAGTTGTACCATTTACGTAATATAAAACCCGTAACTAGTACAGTACAGTACATTAAAGACGGTTTCGGGCATCATCATCACACCTTTTTACTGTAACCAAGTGTTACCTATGACTCATAATTAATACAAGAAATTAAAAGAAAGTGGTAAACAAGTAATTACTTATAGCGAGTAAGTTGTGCAAATAACTCCTGGTTTCAATTATGCGATAACAATTTAATTCCAGTACATGCATATTTCATCATGTCCATTTATAGAACTGATTAACCTCGTTTATCTGATATTTATTTGACACGTAATGCGCTTAAACGAATTTTCGTTGAATTAATTACGCATAATTGTAAATGTTTCTTCCAATAATTGATACTCAGAAGACTGATGATGGCAACTGGCCGTAATCCTCGTGGACAACGTGAATTTCATACATAATTCCGTCAAAACATTTATTTGACTTGTAAAGTGTTTAAACAAATTATCATTGAATTCGTAACACAACTGTTAATATTTGTTGAAATCTCAAATGGGAATAAATAAATTTGTTATCCAAAACCCATTCCCGTTAGTTGATGTTAACGCGTTTTTAATCCGAAACATTCTTCCGAATGTAAATGTTACCGCAACGTTAAAATATTCTTGCTTCAAATTAGCAGTGCAAATTTATTTTGTATCGAATCTTTTTCTTAATGAAAAAGGGCGCGTAAATTATGCAGCATGTACATAGAAAGCGTGCGTTTATTGAGCGTTTTAACAAGCACACAACACGTCAGGGGTTTGACGCATGTTCAGAGGCAATATTTTATCAAATCTATAAATAGCCACTTAAAATTTATTTGATACTGTAGAAAAATGGCAAGGTTTGTGTTAAAGTGATATTATGGGCATCTAGCAGTTTAAAGGTGTCTATCGCAACCGTTGTTTATTGTCCCCTACCGGTTTCGCCAGAGGTAGTCCGTGAGTCTGTGAGTCTGTCACACTTTTCTGGATCCTGCGATAACTTGAAAAGTTCTTAATATTTTTTCATGAAACTTGAAACATGGATAGATGGCAATATGGACATAATGCACGTCATTTCATTTTGTTCCTACGTCAAAAATTCTGGTTGCTATGGCAACAAATAGACTAGAAATACTGCTGAAAATGGTGGTTTTCTGGATCCTGCGATTACTTTTAAAATCTTAATATTTTTTCATGAAACTTGCAACGTGGATAGATGGCAATATGAACATTATGCACGTCATTTCATTTTGTTCCTACGTCAAAAAATGTGGTTGCTATGCCAAAAAAATTAATTCTGAAAATGGTGGAATTTCTGACAATGGTGGAGCCGGTAGGGGACCATGTTGCTTGACAATAGCCTTGTTTTTGTTGTTTTCACTAAATATACACTTATATTTGTTAATGCAGCATGAACATACTTAAACAATATCCCGGAAAGAGAAAAATAATGCATTTGAATATCAACCATACTTTCGTTAGGCAAATGATCATGCATGTAGGATGTGAACCTAAATTTAGTTTTAGTGCAGATTTTTTCATACGACACAAAGGCACACTTGTTTTACGGATCATTTCGGCTCACATGACTGGGTGAGTCACTTAAGAATATCGAATATAAAATATATTTTTATAAGCAACTGGTAGCAAGAAAAGTTGCAGATAATTGGTCAGTTACCACATTTTAACGAACTCTTTTGACCTGTTAATTCTTTTCAGCTCAATTCAACAGTGAAAAATGCCCATAATATCACTTTAAAGAAATAATTGAGAGCTTTTATCGTAAATATTTACCAGAAAGGGATTTTTAAAAACGGAATAAACGGGATTATCGGGTAATAAATAGAAACTTGAAAAGAAGTAAGTATACAGTAATAGAGTCGGTTTGAAACGGATGTATTGGGGAATCGTTCGAGTCGGGATTTTACTATCTGTGCGGGAAAGTTTTAATAATTAAAAAAAAAAAAATATTATATATACGTATCACACCACCAGAAAACCAGCACAAATGACAAAATTTGTGATTTTTATTTTTTTTCATTTTCGATATCTACATTCTTTTCCATATTCATATATGTATAAAATGTAATACTTTTTATACGCCCGTATAAAATACGGGACGTATTATGTGAAACCCCTTGGCGGGCGGGCGGGCGGCGGGCGGCGGGCGGAAGGCATCACTTTGTCCGGACTCTAATTCAAATTGTATTCATCCGATCTTCACCAAACTTGGTCAGCAGTTGCATCTAGTTGATATCTAGGCCAAGTTCGAATATGGGTCATGCCGGGTCAAAAACTAGGTCATAGGGTCAATAAGTGCATTTTCAAAGGGGCCACTTTGTCCGGACTCTATTTCAAATTGTATTCATCCGATCTTCACCAAACTTGGTCAGCAGTTGCATCTAGTTGATATATAGGCCAAGTTCGAATATGGGTCATGCCGGGTCAAAAACTAGGTCATAGGGTCAATTAGTGCATTTTCAACGGCGCCACTTTTTTTTGCTTATTTCCAAAACAAATACATCAATCATCAGTGTATCATCTCCAATGGTACACGAATCGGGCGTATATTGCTCCGTCATGCGGCGCTCTTGTTCAACTTTAACCTAAACTACTGTATATTTTTGTTAACCAATGTGACGCTTAAGTGAGCGTCATAACTTTGTTATTTTGACACCGCGTCATGTTTCATTTTATTTTCGAACTCACGTCGTACATTATTTATTTAGAAATGTCCGCCATCAATATTTAAAATTTCAATGATGTTGTTGTTGATACCGATGACATAAATATGTTACTGTTTGGTTATGTCATGTTATGTGTAAATATTAATTTATGTTTTTCTTCACGAAAATAAATAACGTAGTTTGCTTGATAATTTAAATGAAATCGGAATGTTGATATATTTTTGTTATACAAACAAACATACAGAATCCATAATACATTAAAAATAACTGGTTATAAAAAACCCTAAGCACAGTAAGTACAGTAAACATGTCATATTCTGTCTAAAACGCGAAGCCTTCCTAACATGAGCTGACAATAGAGGTCGCACGTTATTACGCAAGTAGTCGCGCCGTGCTGCAGATAATCCAGGAGCGAGCAGCTTCACTGAGCGGTCGGTGTTCATGAAGAGGAAACCTGGGTTCTTCAATAAACACAAAGAGGTTTTTTCACCGTCGCTGCATGTCTTCGCCATGACAACGCCGGGGTAGGCAGACGACATTCAGAAATACTGATATTTCCTTCAGCGGAAGGACACATTATATATTTTTATTATTTGTATTTTGCCCAAATCAGTAGGATTGTTATTTAACTATTTTCGAATAATATGCCAGTACATTTTCTATAATGTAATAATTGCTATAAAACCGTATGCCAGGTAGCGCATTGAAGTGTTCACCTATGAACGAATTACAGTTACGCCAGCACCACGCTGGGTAACGAACTTCAGCGTAAGTGCTACTTGATCCGTCCACAACCGCTGCAAACTAGTGCATTGTCTTTATGTCGCTTCGTCTTTAAGCCTTTTTAACGCAGGCAAACCCGCTTTCTATGTGACAACGTGTGTGGCCTGAAACATAATAATAAGTCTTAAATTTGTGTTTTTTTTTACAAAATAATAAAGAGTAATGAAATATTTAAAAACACGTTAATTAATTGATAATTTATACATATCACTATATTTAAAGTGTCCATTGTATTCTATAACATACACATACTAACTCAAAAAATATTTAGGAACTTCCACGATTCGAACCAATAAAAAAAGTATAAAGCCTAGTGCAATAGCGACTGCACAGTTCACTCTGATTAGACTTATGATGCGTTGTACTATCTAAGTAGATCTATATCCCCGGGGTCTATATCCATAGGGTATGTTGCAAAATTATCATTTTGAATATCCACACAGAAATAAAACTATCATAAACCTGTCCATTATTGCTACTTAAACTTTAGATTTTAATTATTATAGCTAGTAGTAGTCATATGCTTTTTAAATATTATTGTAAACACACATTTAAGATGCTTTAAATATGAGATAAACTTACATACAATTTTCGAACGACAACATGTATTACACAATAAATAATGTTATCAAAATATTGTAATAGTCTAGTTATTCTCTGACACTATTCTACGACCGACCAAAGTTTCTTTCATTCACTGTAGACACTGATCAAGTGCAAAACAATAGCCTACGTGAAGTGTTTCTAAATCAGGTTTAAACAAATAATGTCAGAAAAAGATGAGTAAGTGACGATTATGGGAAAACATAATATAAACAAATCTATATATAGTGTTAAAGCTCTTACCTCAAGTTCGGCATCCATTGCATCAGTTTTTAATTTTAAAACGAAATCAAACACACGTGTATACAAATATCTCACGCAAACATGCAAAACAATTTTTCGCAGAAATTATGACGTAATGAAAATGACGATTTGCCAATGACGTTGTCAATGTCATTTGTGCTGGTTTTCTCATGGCGCGATTCATATAGATATTTAAATGACTGGGGGATTTTCTTGAAGAGTCATAGCGCAACAAATGATGTATTTTGACGCTGTTTTTCTTTGAGTTATAATGCACCCCCGGGGCACCTGACAAAAATATTGTGGAAAGCACTGATCCAGAGTAACTATTTATCAGCATAACTGTAATGTCTCGGCAATAAAATCGTTGACGACATAGAACATCTGATTTTAAAATATATTATTAAAATTATATTATATTATTAATATTATTATTATTAAAATATATTATTTAATTGCAGTGAATTTCAGTGAAGAAGAGGAAGAGGTGTTGAGAAAGTTGCCCAGAAAGCAATGTATCCTTTTGTATTACGAGTACAGTATCATGTATATCAACATCTGGACATAGTATAGAGGTTCAAGGATGGAAACTAGGAGAGCTCACTAGCTTAACCCATTTATGCCTAGTAGACTCCTTCTAAATTGAATCAATTTATTTCCAAAATTAGGGATGTCTAGTATATTTATTTCTATATTTAGAATATTTCTTACAGAAATTCCTTTAAGCAAACAGCGCAGACCCTGATGAGACGGTGTCTCATCTGGGTCTACGCTGTTTGCCAAGGCCTTTTTTCTAGACGCTAGGCACAAATGGGTTCAGGCCTCTCAAACGGATGGTTTGGTCCTTATAGTTTCTGACAACTGAAAACACTCATATTTTCTCTGCATCAGAATAATTGGAAACATGAGGGTGGGTAGTCATCTTGGCTGAGATGTTATATGCATGCTATGCATTCATACATTTGAAAGGAAATTCTATAGTATGGACTGACACTTGGGTTGTAATAGTAGAAATAGTACTTAGAGGTCTATGGTTTATGAAAAAGCTAAAGAGTATCAAATTTTATAGATGCCATTTATGTATCTCTTCGACTGATTTTAGCATCATTTCAAGATGTATTATTATTTTTATTTTTCCCTACTATTTTCTCATAATGTCCGAGCCACTCTATTGTAAAGACCAGCATAAGTCTGTGTTGATCTAAAAGATTCTATAAGAGTATTTAAACATAATAGTAGGTGATGCATGTCAATATATGGAAAAAACAGAAACTTATGTCTTTAGTTTTAATACATCTGGTCCATAATCACTACATGTATTCCTTTATCATACATTTGTTCACATCTTTGTTCCAGTGTAATCTTGCTTACTCATAAAAATGCCATACTATTTTATGGATACCAAGTAATTAAAGAGGTTTTATAGAAATCGAAAAACCTGGTTATTTGATTGGGAAAGTGCAGGTGGGTGGCGTCAAACAGGTGATTTCCAATCAATGACTTTGTTTGCAGCGTCCAATTTTGATGAAACTTGTATATAGCACCCTGCAGGGAGATCTAGCATTGTATATTTGGGTCCATCAGTTGAATGTCATGGTCAATGTTAGTAAAAATAGAAAAACAGTGTTTGCTCAAAAACTTAAGTTTAAATGGAGACACTGTGCAGGTATCTGACATGAGGGTCTTGCTTGTGATAGAATTGTTGGCGTTGTCAAAGTCAAGGTCGCTGTTAATAAAAATATAAAAAAAGCAAATATGTGGTTTTCGGTCAATAACTTTAGTTTGCATTAAACAGTCACGATGAAAGTTGGGATATGGCAATCGTGCATGGAGACCTAGCTTTGAATTGTATTAAGGTCTTTCAGATTAAGGTCAAGGTCACTGTTATTAAAATAGACAAATGGCTTTCACTCAATAACTTAAATTTGGATGGAAGTATTGCATTAACATTTTATGTGTATTTAGTTTACATACAGACCTAGATGGTGATTGCATATAGGGCCAGGCATGTCAAGTTCAAAGTTACTGAGAAATGGGTTTGAAATAGATGCATGAAGGCCGCTTACATTTTGACCTTAATGGACTAAAAGTTTTGATATTGAGCAGGAATTATGTATGTAGGTAAATTCTTTGTATTCACCTTGATTGGTATTCCGTTTGGGACCAGTGTAGTTGCCATGGGTATATTTTTATGAAATTATGCATGTCAATAGTTTACATGTAGATCTAGTTTGGAATCGCATTTGGGACCAGTTGGATCAACTCACTGTTACTTAAAACAGAAAAACAATTTTCTGTTAAATACCTTGGGTTTGTATGGAGATATTGTGCTGCAATTGTGTGAGATGACTTAAAAGAAGACCTAGCTGGATATTTGATATTGATAAATTATCTAAATTAAGTTGTTAACTTTAACTTTGAAAACTGATTTTGTTATGTTGTGATGTTTATTGTTGAATTTTAAAATTGAAATGGGTGAATGATTTTGCCCTTGACATTGTACCAGATCTATTGGACAGTGTTGAAGAGACATCAGTATACCTGGGACTTGTGGACATTCTGTATGCATACCTTTACAACCATCGCACCACGGAAGGGGAAAACCATGTGAGCTTCATGTTCTAGCCAGTGTTTAAAGTTCTTGCTTTAACAACGGGGATAATGTTACTTGAGAATAAACTTCAAATGAATAATTATTTTGTGGACAATACCCATTTCAGCCAGTTATGAATGGGAATTTTACTATTAGTAGATTTTAACGGGGCCTTTTCACAGATTTTGGCATTGTATTGAAATTTGTCATTAAAATTAATGTTTTATATTGATACCGTAGGTTTCCACGTATAGTGCGCTCCCGTGTATAGCGCGCAGGCTGTTTTTTAAATGCAAAAATGGAGAAAAAAATATTTAAAGTCAATAAAACCACCAAATCGGACCGAAAATGGCCGCCATTTTACTATTGCACAATCCAATAATCCGGTACATTTGAAAGCTTAATTAAGCATTCAAAATAGGAAGCGTCATTATAATTAGGAGCATGGGTTGCATAGCACTATACTTTTCTGACAATTTTGTAATTTTCTAGCAAAAGATTAACAGTCCACGTGCATTTCGTGAAAAACGCTCAATATTTATACACACAAAATGCAATTGCATATCTTCACATTCTCGTGTGTCAATTAGTGTCTCAAATGTCAATGAGCCTCTTAAGGTAGCGCACCTCTAATGATTTCCCGCGATTTCTTCGAAGCTTGAAGAGCCTACTATTAGGTGCCGTAGCCTAGTGGTTAAGGCGTTAGACTAGAAATCTTTTGGGATATTCCCACGCAGGTTCGAATCCTGCCGACGACGTATACTTTTTTGCGACGCGTTTTATTTATTTTCTAACGTAATTTGATTTAATATGGCATATAAGCTATATTTATTGTTAAATATGTTGCAATTTTTATGCATATTCTTCAAATATTAAAATTAAAACAACGTTATGGCGAAATTGGGTGTTTTACTGTTGAAAATACGAACCATGCATGTTGCATTTTTATTTTTATTTCAAAAAGTAAACGGTAAATCTGTCTATTTCTTGGTATTTTTGCTGTATATGGTGTTTCTATAAAAACTAAGTTTAAAATATGACTTAAATGATACTATTTTGAATTTTATGACACTTTGTTTTTAACCGACCCAATTTTTACTTGGCTGAAATCACTTACATTTCATGGCGCTCTTCCATAGATAACAATTTGTAAAAAATAAATGTCTGTAAAAGAATACTTATTTCATCTTGTTTAAACGTTAAACACCTTTACAGCATCTGTACACACCAACTGCATGCCCATATTTGGAAATTTGAATAAATTATGGAACTTTAATATACCCCAGGGGTGAAAATAAACTGGACAAAAGCCGAGCATGGGGGTGGTTTTGAAAAAATCGGTATATTTTTTTAAAAAGCATGGAAAGCCTACCTACAAATTTGCATGTAGTTCAGTGAAATGATGCTGATTAAGAAAATAATTACTTAGATTATATTTGGATATGTGCCCATTAGAGGTGCGCTACCTTAACAAGTCGTGGCACATATTACTCAATAACATCTGCCAATTACAAAGTGCAAAATGACCCCCTTTCACACCTACTGTTACCCGCGAAAAAGACCTCGTTCGCACCTACCCTTGCCTGCTCTCCGAAATGTCGACAGCAATCCCCATCGGACTTCATCAATAAAGAAGTAAAAAACACAAACAAAGAAATGTCTGCAAGTTTATTCAAACAAATTTATTTTTGACCAAAACTTCTTCTACCGCATTCATATCTACCAGTAGCTACTTCTTGTTGTTTCATCAATGGCCCCTCAATCTGTACAATTATAGGGTGGTAGTTTTCTGGGGAAAAAAACATGGCGGCCATTTTGATTATTTACGATTATACAACATATTTTTTACCAATTAAGCAGCCAGGATAGCGTTGTATCAATGTATAGCGCGCACCAGCTTTTTAATTTGAATTTTGGAGGTAAAACACTGCGCGCTATACTTGGAAACCTATGGTAAATGTAAACATTTGATCGAAAAAGCTCTAGTAAAAAACAAGGATAAAATTGAAGAAAAACAAAAATTACCATCAACTGGGCTCGAGCCACTGACCCTTGGAGTAAAAGTCCATCGCTTAGACCACTCAGCAATCTGTGCTCATACATGTATTGTATACTTTATATAAGCAATCCTCGTAGTGTCATAAAATTTAGCGACAACAACTAAACTTTCCGCCGAAATTGGATTTTTTCTAAGAAGAGACTTCATTTAAAAGAAGAATGTCATAAACGCGGAATGTGTCGTCCCTGATTAGCCTGTGCGGACTGCACAGGCCAATCTGGGACGACACTTTATGCACATGCATTACGCCCAGTTTTCTCAAAACGCGGCTCATTTGTGAATGTATGTTTCAGTGTGAGTCAGGCTGGACTGTATGCAAGATCAGCGCCACGCTGTCATGGCTTGAGGTACGTATGGGCGGAAGATGTGTTTATTGAGTTGGTTTATTGTCAGAAGAGTAAGTTGAAAAGCCTGTGTTTCATCCCTGCTCCTATACATTTGAATTGGCTTTCTCTTTTCCATACGTGCAAATACATAAGTCTCTCAATCTGAAGATATTGACCAATGAGTATTGTTGTAATCTTTGAGAGTTTATTTTCATTGGTTCAATGTATAAGATTAAGTCAATTAAGGAAATAGACGAGAACATGTATCCTGAAAGGGTCAGAACTTAGATAGATCGAAACAGTGATGTTTTAAAGAATTAGATCATTATAAACAAATAAATCAGTTATTGATAATTGAAATATTGTTCTTAAAACAGCATACTTCATAAACCATATTAATTTGTGTGCTAATAATCCCCATATAAACACCCAAATTCTGTGTTGTCTCTACTCACAAGGCATGTCTTATTGGTAGGCATTCAGTGGCGTGAAGGATGTGCTGGTCTCCTGCTATCGGCGCACTCTCTGCTATCCACTGTATAGAAACTGGAAACTTTCAGCCCAGATTCAACAAGACCTGGTCACCACATTTCGGCTAGGTAGGCATGTTCTTGAATGTTAGTAACCTCATACTTTGGGATTACTATGACATATGTCAGAGTCGTGTATAAAAGTGATCGCTCTTACTATGTTCAACGTTTAATTGTATGTACCTTTTCTTTTATGTAAATATATATTAATCAGTGTTTTTTTTCAGTTTTGGGGGAAGGGGGTCGGGTCCCCTGAGTGGGGGAAAATTCGCGCATAAAGGGGAAAAGGGGGAAATTTCTATGCTTAGCTAGTTACAAAATCAAGTTTTACCACTATAATTCACCATACAGAGGGAGAAAAACATAATTCAAACTCTTTTATTCATAAACATGTTATGTTCATGTTTAAAGTTCAACATGTCTGGGCTTTTCAGCGAATTTATCAATTATTCTGGTGACCTCCTCTTCACCAAGTCTCTCCGTGTGCAGACAAAGTCTGATCAGGGACTCCAGTGTAGCTTCCCCAAGCCTGTTTCTCTGTGGCGTGCAAAGCAGGTTGAGCAAACTAAACAGTCTTTCAACACTCTCTTGACCGGACGTTTCTGGCGTTTCACTGCCGTCATTTGAAGAAGACTGACTTTTAAGTTGTACTTGTTTGAAAAGAATAGCAATTTATTTTTAAGTTAAAACAGATTTGTCAATTTTTTTACGATAGCTTTTGTTGTTGTGCGACATGATGGAATACGTATGGTTTGCGGTAGATGTCGTAAAGCGAAAGTCGTGATAGTGAACTACGTACGATTTGCGGTTAAGGCTAAAATAAAGTAAACAAGCGGATGCAGTTCAGGAAAATTGTAGTAAATTCGTAACAAAAGACGTATTTAAATGAGGTATTGATTAAAATAGAATAACACTTCCGAGAGGGGAATTTAAAAAATGTTTGGGGGAAAAATATATACTCTATAAGATGGGGGAATGGGGCCGAATAACGCTGAATATTTCATTAAAAAAAAACACTGTTTATACAAGTAACACATTTTAAGGGTTTTTAAGGTTTTAATGTGACAGATGATTTGAAGTCAGTTAAAAATTTTAGTATATTTTTACTTAAGCTAAAAAAACATGTTGACAAAAAAGCAATATAAATGCAAAAAGTTTTTTTTCATGTATAAACTATAAAATAAATATTAACTTTAACATTTGTTTGACCTATTGGGAAAAGAAGTTTTACTAGATAAATAAAAAAATATACAAAAATTCACTTGCATTGGTCTAATAGATTTCTTGGTCAAGATTAAACTGTGTCCTATGTGGTCAAAAGCTAGCAAATTAAGGAACAAGCTTTTGAACAATCTAAAGGCCAAATCTATTGCCCAGAATTTGTGGTGAGAATATGTTTCCCAATCATATTTAGGCCTAGTTGGAAACTGCATCATAAGGGTTGAAAACAAGTCACAAGTTCAAATACAAAACCTTTAGGCCAAAACAAAATAATGTTGTGGTTACGGTTCCCTGACCGAGCCTATTATTTTGCTGCGACCCAACATTTTTTTCAAAATTAAAAGCCAAGAGAAAAAAATCGCAGTAAAATTGAAACTGTACCGAAGGAACGTTTTTTAGCCACGCTGACTTTTCAACAGAGTGCGATTTTTATGTTTGCACCGTTAGCCTTGTCCAATGAGGCTCGCACTGTCGTTCGCCATTTTAGCCATTTGCGAAAATATTGAGAATTTGGCTTAAGACAAATCTGATTTGCGAAAATGCTAAAATTGCGTAAAATTTCACTGAAAACATCCACCATTTAAATACAGACTGGTTTTCTATATTTTTCTCTTTTTTTTCAATGAAAGTGTTGGCAATTTGAACAATAAATGAAAACTGGTCTGCACCAAAGCATGAGACATTGCTTGACCTTATTATGCCCCCCTTCGAAAAAGAGGGGGTATATTGCTTTGCTCATGTCGGTCTGTCTGTCGGTCCGTCCACCAGGTGGTTGTCAGACGATAACTCAAGAACGCTTGGGCCTAGGATCATGAAACATCATAGGTACATTGATCATGACTCGCAGATGACCCCTATTGATTTTGAGGTCACTAGGTCAAAGGTCAAGGTCACGGTGTCCAGAAATAGTAAAATGGTTTTTGAATGATAACTCAAGAACACATACGCCTAGGATCATGAAACTTCATGGGTAGATTGATCATGACTTGCAGATGACCCCTATTGATTTTGAGGTCACTAGGTCAAAGGTCAAGGTCACGGTGTCCAGAAATAGTAAAATGGTTTTTGAATGATAACTCAAGAACACATACGCCTAGGATCATGAAACTTCATGGGTAGATTGATCATGACTTGCAGATGACCCCTATTGATTTTGAGGTCACAAGGTCAAAGGTCAAGGTCACGGTGACCCGAAATAGTAAAATGATTTTGGATGATAACTCAAGAACGCTTTTGCCTAGGATCATGACACTTCTTAGGTACATTGATCGTGACTTGCAGATGACCCCTATTGATTTTGAGGTCACAAGGTCAAAGGTCAAGGTCACGGTGACCCGAAATAGTAAAATGATTTTTGGATGATAACTCAAGAACGCTTTTGCCTAGGATCATGACACTTCTTAGGTACATTGATCGTGACTTGCAGATGACCCCTATTGATTTTCAGGTCACTAGGTCAAAGGTCAAGGTCACAGTGACAAAAATCGTATTCACACAATGGCTGCCACTACAACGGACAGCCCATATGGGGGGCATGCATGTTTTACAAACAGCCCTTGTTGTTATTGAATTGACGTGGTAGCTGGCCAAGCAGCATTGAGTTTGCTCTCAAATAATATTGGGTCATTCATGTGCAGACACTGTTTACTTGGAATACACAGTTGATTATGTCGGCTGCCAACAATATAGCGGCATATGGCAAACGTTGTATTTAAAGATAAACAAATGAAAAGAAGCGTAACAATAAACAAATTATTTTAAAGCTGATCATTTTACACCTTTCTCCCGACTATCGATAGATCGATTAAAAGATGATAATCAAATAATTAGTTCTATCTCGATGATGTTACACCTTTTTGCCTTTTATCGTTTGAAATTAAAAGGTGATTATTAAGTTGTTTTTTTCACCCACAAAATATGCTATTGTAAAGCAATATGTCAACCAAATTGTATATTTGCTAGGTTACTGGTTTTCATTTTCTGCAGTCAAACATTATGCAAATTCTATTTCATGTGCAAAATGCGTACAATTTTTCGGACTGTCATTTTCAGATACATTATTTTTTTGTTGATTATAATTTATTTTCAAAGTTCTTTATAGAAGAAATAGAATGAAGAATACACATGCGGTGATACGGACGGTGTGGTTTATAATATTTCGAATTGTATTCACCTGAAAATATAATTGGAAAGACTAAAAAAAGCACAATTAATATGGGCTTTGGATGGGATGGGTGACACTTCCCTTTATTCCTGTTGGGTTCCTGAGGCTGCGGTTCCGAGACCCCCAGCCTAATTATCTGGATTTCAAATTTGGGACAATAGACACCACTATTAAATGTACAGCTATAAAATAAATTATGTTTGTACATTGACAAGTACCATACTAATTATTTCTATATCGAAAACTGTATGTTATATTATGATATGTGATATGGCCTTGTTGTCATTAAAAAGAAATATAAACAAGTTGATAGTATATATAATTATTTCAAAACCAGTTTTTGCACACCGAAAAACGAACGGTTGGCTCAGAGAAATTTTGGGCCAGCCCAAGCTCACTCACTCTTACTCACTCGGACTCATCGGCATGGCGCTTTACGTATTACATGCATAGAGCGTCTGCTAGGCAATAGATAAATCATCTTCGTCAACTTTATTTAATGTTTTACATAAACAGTGCGACCATGCTCTGGAATTGAGGGCTTTTAAAGCCTTCATTTTAAGTATGACTATCAAAAAAGTGTTAGCCTTAGTAATTAAGCTGTGTTCTTCAAAGTATTTTTGGGTTATTATCCATCAATTTTTACAGTATTTTTCTCTATATAAAAAAGTTTTAAGAAGTTTCTGAAGTATGTTTTTTATATGGATAAAATGTCAATGCATGGCCACAGCCAAGTTGAAGCCATGAATTGACCATTCATCCTAATCAGAAGTTAAATGGTTTTTGTGCTAGATTGCCTATGTATGTATTGGAAAAAAGCCTTTAAAGAAAATAAAATAAAAAAATAAAATGTTTTTCCTTCCTACCTACCCTAATTTTGTTGGCCCGTAACCTGAACCACAACATTATTTTGTCTTAGCCTTAGTACTGTAGAGGCTACATTTTTTTGCCCAATCTTTATAAAACTTTGTCAAAACATTCATCCCAAGTATGATATGGCTAAGTTGTAAACTGGGTCAAAAACTAGGTCACTAGGTATAATTAAAATGAAAATGTCTTTTTAAACTCTAGATGTTACATTTGTTTGCGTAATCTTATACCATTTGAGTGATCTTAAAGACACATCTTTGACCCACTTATGGTTAAACATGCTTAGGACATTGTGATGTCATGATTTCTGGGTTTGAACATGACTGTGTCTGTTAAAACATGGCAAAAACATGGCTAACAGATTTCCTTTTAAGTCTAGTGAAACCTTTGGAAATTTCATTGAGATCTCAGTTGAGCGCCTTATGCCCTCTTGTTTGTGTAATGATCACCATTGATTGCCTTTGACAGGTCGTAGGAGGATCCTGAAGTGCCTGCTGGATGTGAGGTCCGTGCTACACGACCAGGACTGTCGCTACGTTCTCAACGACCTATATATCACGGACTACTGCGTGTGGATTCAGTCGGCCAGTGCCAAGCGTATCCATGCCCTCGCTGAAGTGATTGACAAGGTGAGGGATACTGACAAGCTTTTTAGTCCCCTTTCTGTGTCAACTAAAAGTTTATGCCTGGTCAGTCCATCGGTTTCTCTGATGGAAAACCCCCCACTGGATCCTGGGATAACTAAAAAAGTATTTAAGTTTGGTTGATGAAACATGGTATGTTGATAGAGGGCCATATTTGGTAATATGAACAATATTTATGCCCCCCTTCGAAGAAGAGGGGGTATATTGCTTTGCTCATGTCGGTCGGTCGGTCGGTCAGTCGGTAGGTCGGTCGGTCCGTCCACCAGGTGGTTTCCGGATGATAACTCAAGAACGCTGGGGGCTAGGATCATGAAACTTCATAGGTACATTGATCATGACTCGCAGATGACCCCTTTTGATTTTGAGGTCACTAGGTCAAAGGTCAAGGTCACAGGTGAAGGTCACAGTTACTGGAAATAGGCATTATAAGGATTTAGCATGGTTCAAACAAGGGAAACAACTACGGTTTACGCATGTTCTTTTTATTACAGATTTGCCTCCCTTTAATTCATTCAAAATCTCATTTTACAGCAGAGATTCCAAATCTGACCTGTAAATGAACCCCATATTTACTGCCAGTGCTAGGTTACCTTTTCCCATTTGATCATTCTTAAGTATTGGTATTGTAATGCTGCTACTGCTGCTGCTACTGCTACTGCTACTACTACTACTACTACTACTACTACTACTACTTCTACTTCTACTACTACTACTACTACTACTACTACTACTACTACTACTACTACTACTACTATTTCTACTGCTGGGTCAAAAAACTAGGTCAGGGGGTTACTTAGTGCATTTCAAGCATTTAGCATGGTGTCCGCTCTCTAATAGAAGTAGTTTTCATCCGATAATCGCCAAACTTGGTCAGAAGTTGTATCTAGACAATTTTTATGTCAAGTTCAAATATGGGTCATGCCGGGTCAAAAACTAGGTCACAGGGTCACTTAAACCATTTCAAGCATTTAGCATGGTGTCCACTCTCTAATTGAAGTAGTTTTCATCTGATCTTCACCAAATTTTGTCAGAAGTTGTGTCTAGACAATATATACATGTAGTTCAAGTTCAAATATGGGTCATGCCAGGTTAAAAACTAGGTCAGGAGGTCACTAAGTGCATTTCAAGCATTTAGCATGGTGTCCGCTCTCTAATTGAAGTAGTTTTCATCAGATGTTCACCAACTTTCGTCAGAAGTTGTGTCTAGATGATATGTAGGTCAAGTTCAAATATGGGTCATGGTAAAGTTATCAAGTTGTCTAAAGCCTTAAAACTAAAGAGTATCTTGGACGAGTTCAAAAATGATGCCATTTGGTTGAAAAACATGGCCACCACGGGGCGGGACTATTTTCCTTTTATGGCTATAGTAAAACCTTGTTAACACTTTAGAGGTCACATTTATTTTCCGATCATCATGAAACTTGGTCAGAAGATTTGTCCCAATGATATCTTGGATGAGTTCGAAAATAGTTTGGGTTGCTTATAAAACATGGCCTCCAGGGGCGGTGCATTCTTCCTTATATGGCTATATATGGCAATAGTAAAACCTTGTTAACACTCTAGAGGCCACATTTATTGTCCAATCTTCATGAAATTTGGTCAGAAGATTGGTCTCAATGATATCTTGGATGAGTACGAAAATAATTATGTTTGCTTGAAAAAAATGGCCTCCAAGGGGCGGGGCATTTTTCCTTATATGGCTATTATAAAATCTCGTTAACACTCTAGAGGCCACATTTACTGTCCGATCTTCATGAAACTTGGTCAGAAGATTCATCCCGATAATATCTCAAAAGTGTTAAAAAATGATGCCGGTTGGTTGAAAAACATGGCTGCCAGGGGGCGGGGCATTTTTCCTTATATGGCATTAGTAAAACCTTGTTAACACTCTAGAGGCCACATTTATTTTTCGATCTTCGGGAAACTTGGTCAGAAGATTTGTCCCAATAATATCTTTTTATCTCAGGTGAGCGACTTTGGGCCTTCCAGGCCTTCTTGTTAAATTTTAATGCTATAATTTAAACCAATGTTATGTGGTCATCATGAATTGTAGATACATGCGCAGTATTGCACACATTCTTGAGTTATGTGCCCTTGATCGTAGCCAATTTTATGCATACAATTTTAAAAGTTAGTAGAGCGAACGACGTCTACATTTTAAAGCTATTATATTGAAACTTATATGATGTCAAATCCCTGAAGTGTAGATAATGGAAGACATTTTTTTTATGTTCCCGGATCCAATGATCGGGGGTTTATTGTTATTATTATTAACCAGGTTTTCCGAAGGAAAAAACTGGTTATTAGATTGGCGAATGCGGGCGGGCTGGCTGGCTGGCGGGCTGGCTGGCTGGCTGGCTGGCGGAATAAGCTTGTCCGGGCCATAACTATGTCGTTCATTGTCAGATTTTAAAATCATTTGGCATATTTGTTCACCATCATTGGACGGTGTGTCGCGCGAAATAATTACGTCGATATCTCCAAGGTCAAGGTCACACTTTGAGTTCAAAGGTCAAAAATGGCCATAAATGAGCTTGTCCGAGCCATAACTATGTCGTTCATCGTCAGATTTTAAAATCATTTGGCACATTTGTTCACCATCATTGGACGGTGTGTCGCGCGAAATAATTACGTCGATATCTCCAAGGTCAAGGTCACACTTTGAGTTCAAAGGTCAAAAATGGCCATAAATGAGCTTGTTCTGGCCATAACTATGTCATTCATTGTGAGATTTTAAAATCATTTGGCACATTTGTTCACCATCATGGGACGGTGTGTCCCACGAAAGAATCACGTCAATATCTCCAATGTCAAGGTCGCCACGACTAAAAATAGATTAAAAAAAAAAAAAAACTTACAAAGGGGGTTAATTTTTTTTGGTCATTTCAAAAGTTCAGTTTGAGTTTTCTCCCTTTATCAGATTTTTTTTCACAATGAAAACCTGGTTTTGTGACAATTTTGTCCCTTGTTAATTCATTCATTGTGTGTCCCAAAACTTTTACGTTGATCATAACTTTTGCAATATTGAAGATAACAACTTGATATTTGGCATGCATGTGTATCTCATGGAGCTGCACATTTTGAGTGGTGAAAGTTCAAGGTCATCATTCAAGGTCAAAGATCAAATATATGGCTTCAAAGCGCAGTAGGGCCATCCTTAAAAAATTGTTTGTTAGGCATAAACCGACCCAGGTAAATTTGGATGGGTAGGTAGGTAGGGATTTTATTTTTTTTAGTATTTTTTTTCTGAAATTGAACTCCGACATATACCAAACTGAAAGGTAATTATCAAATAAAGCTCCAAGTCTTCTGCCTCATGAAAGGAAATTGGTAAATATTTTTCTGCACCGTCCGTATCACCGCACGTGTATTCGTAATTCTATTTTTTGTATAAAGAACATCGAAAATATAATATAATCGACAAAAAATACTTTATCCGAAAACGAGAGTCCGAAAAATTGTACGCATTTTGCACATGAAAATGTGCATTTCGTTTGACTACAGAAAATGAAAACAAGTAACCTAGCAAATAAGTAATTAATATACTGTTGGTTGACATATTACTTTACAATAGCATAGTTTGTGAGTAAAAAACAAAAAAGTAATTATAACATTTTAATTTCAATCAAGAACAGAAAGGTTCTGTTCGACATGTAACTAATTATTTTATTATATCCTTTAATTTAGATCGATAGACAGTAGAAAGTTGTAGAGTGATCAGCTTAAAAATAATTTATTGAGTGTTACGCTTATTTTCATTTGCTTATTTTTATACGACTTTTGCCATCGTCCATTATATTGCAGGCAGACGACAATTTCAACTGTGTATTCCATTATCTGCGCATGAATTACCCAATATTACCCCATAGCGAACTCAATGTTGATTGGCCAGCTACCACATGCGCTTCAAAACGTTCATGGAAACAAACAGAAAAAAAAAGTTTAAAAAAAACAATCCGGATTAAAATGGCGGATGTTTTCAATGAAATTTAACGAGATTTTAGCATATTCGCAAATTATATTTTTCTTAGGCCAAATTCGCTATATTTTCCCAAATGGCGAACGACAGCGCGAGCCCTGTAATAGTGAGCATTTATTCCAATAATACAGTAGATTTCGCTTAATTGAATAGCCTATTTGTCACGCCCAAATATTCAATTATCCGGAGTATTCAATTACACGGAATCAGTTTATTTCCAATGTTGTCACTGTTCATCCGAATTACTGTTCATCCGAATTACCGATGATGTTTGTACATACGCTTCTACGTCACAGCACGCGCATTTCCATTTAATAAATAAATAATGTCTTTTTCTTCTTTCAAGTATGTATTATTATCGTGTTTTTAACCTATTTCATGGCTATATTGTTAAATATATTGCAAAATAAACTTGTTTTGTTCAATAAACGCAAAGAAAAGCGCAGACAGTCGTTTGTTATTCATTGTACGGTACATTGAAAATAATCCACTCACAATATTCGCTCGATGGTTACATTACATACTGCGTTGTGTACATTTGCACTGACGAGTATAATGACGAGAAAACACGTACACGATTTAAATATATTTTGTTGTTCTTGTTCATAAATGGATACATGCACATTATGATCATTCAGCATATAAACATAACAATACAGCATATAAACATAAACATACAACGCATATACACAGTAACAATACAGCATATAAACATAAGCATACAGCATCTATACATACAGCACATAAGCATACAACGCATATTCACAGTAATTATGGAATCCAGTTGATGAACTCAGTGATCTTCGTTTGACGTCTGCTCTTTTCTGCTACTTTCTCAACCAAATCTTCAAGGTCCTAGAAGGTTTTGTAGTCGCTACATCCAGTGTCCTCGAGGAATCTTCTTACTTCTTCTAGTGCTTTCCTTGCGTCGCTGGCTGTTCCGGGAAGTCGTATGGGCGTGTCGGCGTCTTCTTCTTCGGCGTCTTCATTGTTGTTGAATTCTATATGGTTCCTTCGTTCCTCTTCTTCTCGTAGAATGTCGCTGCATATGTCGTCATCTGTTGGCATCCCATGGCACTCCAGGTCGTCGTCGTGTTGAACATATTCTGCGAAGCTGATGGCGTTCATTGATTCCGGGGGTTCGGCCGTCTCCATTGGTTTCTCGGGCGCGGTCTCCATTGGTTTCTTGGGCGCGGTCCCCTTTGTGAACCCTGCTTTAGCAAAGCAGTTCCGGATTGTGACATCCGTTACACAGTTCCATGCCTTGGTCAGCATGTGCATGGCGTCCAGCAGCGTAAGCTTCTTAGCCATTTCCGCCGCTGACATGTTGTTCTGGTCAATGTCTTCTATTATCTTCTTGACCACCTGTTGGCGATATAGGGACTTGAGGTTTCTGATGATTTCCTGGTCGCATGGCTGTATGAGGGATGTTGTGTTTGGTGGCAGAAAACTCAGTGTCACATTGCTGAGTTTTGTGGCTGCGTCATGGGGATGGGCTGAGCAGTTATCCACCAGGAGGATGACCTTCCTCTTTTGGATCCTCATGTCCTTGTTGAAGGCCGTCAGCCATTGTGTGAATATTTCACCCGTCATCCACGCATTTGAGTTGCTTTCGTATACGACAGGCAATGTCTATTTCCCCCGGAGGCAGCGTGGTTGTCGGCTTTTGCTGATGACGAGTAACTGCCGTTTGTCCGTACCCGTCATGTTGCAGGCGACCATGGCAGTTATCCGGTCCTTCATTTTTTTGCTACCGGCCACCGCCTCTTCTTTGCTGACTAGCGTACCGTCTGGTAAGGCCCTGTAGTTTATGCCCGTCTCGTCCTTATATATATCGTCCTCCGCATAGTTCTTCAGGATGTCTGGAAGAACGTGCTTGATGTAGTGATCAGCTTGTGGTAGATCCGCATCTTTTTTCTCGCCATGTAGTTTTTTGAAGACGATGTTATTTCGCTCTTTCCATCGAGATAACCACCCGCTAGACGGTTTGAATTCGGGCTTGTCCAGCATCTTTGCCAGGTCACAGGCTTTTTCTTCGAGAACAGGCCCAGACACTGGGATGTCTCTTGACCTGGCATTTGTGAACCAGGTTGTGAGCGCTGCCTCCACATCAGCCGCTTTCCCGGACCGATGACGTTTTCGTTCCGGGTTAGCATTAGACTCATATTCCTCCATTATGTTGGCTCGGTTGGAGGAAATACGAGACACTTGACCTTGGGAGCATCCCATCTTTTGCGCTATTTGTGTCTGCGGCATTTTCTGGTCTAGCAGTTTGATGACTTCATATTTGTCAGCAAGGCTGAGATCGTTGCGTTTTCGCTTGTTCGACATCATGTTGAGATATGATTTATTGTGACACAGTCGTGCAGGTTTATATACACGAACTGAGAATATAGTGTCACATTCCATCACCTGTTGCAAACTGTCGAGTAAGACACATCAACAGTTTGTTTTCGGCAACACACTCTTTAATTGTTTCTAAGCGACAACAAACTGTTGAAATGTGTTACTCGACAGTTTGCATTCGAAAGTTCACGCCTGACTGCACACCGGATACTCCAGTGTTTGCATTGTACAAGCTCGCATACTACACCTGTGTAATCACGTGACGCTTAACAGATGCTGCATTCATGCATGGTGTGAAATGAAAACAAAGGCTGTCAATTGAGCGCGTCTGTCAAAATCGTCGATACCATTCGTATTCTTGGAGATTTATGACATTGTTTGCTGGATTATAGAAAAGAACAGACATTTTATTTAGACTTATACGTAAGTACATCGTCTTAATACAAACAGTATAAAATAAATATGTCACGGTTTCATTACATTTAAGTTGAAAACAAATATATACATCGTCTTAATACAAACAGTATAAAATAAATGTCTCGTTTTCATTACATTTAAGTTGAAAACAAATATATACATGTATATAAAACACACATTTTTTTTTATAGTGTACACTCGACATTTGGCTATTCAATTAACCGAATTACGCCATATTTTCTATCAGAATATGTGGAATATTTACAACGGGAAGAGATGCAAATGGTTTGGTGTTTTCAATTTCTATTCAATTAACCGAATTATTAAATTATCCGATATTCAATTAAGTGGAATCTACTGTAACACGTTCGCAATGCTCGTGCTGTTGTTCGACATTTGAGCCATCTGCACCATTTGCAAAAGTATTGAGAATATGGCTCAAGAAAAATCTAAATTGCGAAAATTCAAAATTCTAGTAAAATTTCGTTGAAAACATCCGCCATTTTAATCCGGACTGGTTTTCTATATTTGTCTCTTTGTTTCTATGAAAGTGTTCGCAATTTGAATAATTAACAAAACCCAGCTTGTACCCGATTAGTTATTGCTTGACCTGACCTTATTTTTATTAAAGTGCTCATGGTAGCTGGCCAATCAACATTGAGCTCGCTTTCACATGACATGACGTTGTCAAATGAAACGTGAGAAACAGTGGAGCAATCGGATAATATTGGGTCATTTATGCGCAGATGTTGTATAATTTCAATACACATTTAATATTGCAGTCTGCCTTCAAAATAGCGGCCGGTTGCTAGAGATAAACAAATGAAACAAAAACGAGACAATACCCGTCAATAAATATTTCTAAGCTGACCACTTTTCATCTTTCTTACGAATATTTACCGACCTGAATTAAAGAGTGATAATTAAATAATAAGTTATATGGCGATAATATTACACATCTATGCCGATTGCCGAATTAAATTGAACGGTGATAATTAATCAATTTGTTTTTTACTCCCAAACTATCCTGAACGACAGAAGCGTATTTTGATTAAAGGGATACGAGAAAACAGGAGCGGTTTAATTGTATTTAAAGTTTAATTAATCCCATATGCATATGTCAAATAAATAGGAGACTCAAAAAAATACCGGTACGCGTTTTGTTCATTGCTATTCTAGATATCCTTGAAAGAGCATTCATTTAAATGACGCAAATAACCGAAAAGGATAAAAAGTGGAAATGCAAAATTTAGCGGAAAGAGTTTTCGGCGAGCCAAATTTTTTTTTTGGGAAAGTGACAAATAAAATTCAGTTGGGCCGATTTTAGTGGGTCGGTCAGGTTATGCCAAACAAAAGAATTTTTAAGGATGGCCTAGGGGGCATTGTATTTCACAAACACAACTTTTAATTGTTCTGTGATTCACATGTCTCCGAGGTATGTGCCCTTAGCCATGTTTTGTCTGAAGCACGTTATGTTCTAGATTTGTGGAGCATACTTTGTCTTTATTTCTCAAGCGATTAAGTTGAAACTTGAAGTATTTCAACACCATGAAATGCAGATGTGCATTCCAACTTGTTCATGTGCCTTGATACACGTTTAACTGTGTTATCAGGGCAACAGATAAGATTTCATGTCAATTTGTTTTCACTGCAAGCTTTTTGAAACAATTAGTGTTTTCCCTCAAATCAATTTGTAAAAAAGTTTTTTTTTTAAGTTGATAAAAAACTTACCTTTATGTCCCGATGAGATGAGCTCTTTAATTTTCACTATGGCAATTTGTAGCAATTCTTATTGCAATAAATTACGTAAAGTCATTATGTATTCATATTGTCAAGGTTTGTTTGTTTATATTAATAAATTCATATAATTGTCTATTGACAAAGCATAAATGATAATGAGTTCATTTTTAACGAGGCTGTTTTTGGAGAAAACCCGAGGTATTGTCATAGCCTTCTCGTCGTCCGCCGTCCGTCGTCGTGCTAAAACCTTTACATTGGCTCTAAAATCAAAGTGCTTCCACTTACAACTTTGAAACTTCATATGTAGATGCACCTTGATGAGTGCTACACGCCACACCCATTTTGGGTCACTAGGTCAAAGGTCAAGGTCACTGTGACCTCTAAAAAATAATAATCTGACAAGCTTTTGCAGCCGAGCGTGGCACCCGTTATGCAGTGCTCTTGTTTAACACTCCTGTGATTCAGTCTCAGAGCAGTGTTTTGCACTGAATGTTTCCTTTTCTGTCGCAACCTGTGATATAAATTCCGATTGAACACTTTTTACAACGTATTTACCCAACAGTTCGTTTTGCATTACAAATTTAAACATATTTGGCGCGCACGCCGCTAATGAAATGTTTTTTAGTACTTCTGCGTTTAGAACTAGATGCAAACATTTTCGTGTATTTTTTTTGACGGAAGAAATTTTTATGTAGACACCGTTTTGAACCCGTGTTCATATAAACTTTTCACTAATATTACGACCGCACTAAAGATTACAATATACCAGTTCAAATCGAACACAGTAAATAAAACGACAAAGAATCGATTGCAATTCTTTTTCCCATTTCGTAATCGTTTATTGTACAATCAATTTTATATTTCAATTCACTTTCTGTCAAATGCAAATCGTGAAAATGATAAAAAGATCCTTATCTGTTGCCCTGGTTATGTCCCCTTGAAGTTAGCAAGGTGTATGGCTGCTATGCCTGTAACAAAGAGTGCGGTTGTACTTATAGATTGTGTGACAAAGTTTTTCTTTCACTTGTTTCTAATACTTTTTGAAATGATGCTTTTCTCTCTGTGTAGATGTATCTTTGAAAAATCCAATTGACTGTTTGTAGATCATGATAACAAAGGCTGATGTAGATCTCGGTCTGGAGGAGGCAGAACACCTTGCCAAGGTTGCCTTGGAAGCCAATGATGAGGAGGTGTCAGTTGTGTCGGACAAAATGGCTGCTAGCCAGCTGGAGGATAGTGAGTCTGACGAGTCTGACACCACAGAAACTAGTGATGAATGCACAGATAGTGATGATGTCACTACTGACAATGATGATGTTGCTGGAACCAGTTTGGTGGTATCCAAAGACTATGGTGATTCATGTACCAAAGACCGTGAAAACAGCATATTTACTAAAACTGTTGAGCAGCAGACGGCCAGTGATTTTGACAAAGCAGTTGGAACCACAATAATCAGCACCACAGAAAGTAAAGTTGATGTTTCCTCAAATACAACTTTTTCCCAGAACACTGAAACTTTAACAGAAAAGGAACATTCCAAAACCACATCTAGTGGTCCCAGTATCGTTGTGTTGAGTGAATCCAGTTATGAGGAGCAAGGCACAGAGGCAGTTGAAGACCAGCTATGCAGAGACGTTGCAGAATGTCACCTGAAATAAAAGCAACCATGCCGGTACTCAACTGATAAGGGAAGTGTGTTGTGTTTTATGTTATAACCGTTACCAAGTATATGCCTTTCTGAAATGTCAATTTGCGATATTGCTTGTAACACATACTAGGTTTATACATTTCTCTAATGCCCTGTGTTGAGATTGCATTTGACCATACACAGGAATATGTACCTTGTTAACATGTCCAATTGGACATTTCTTTTAGCCATTACCAGGTTTATATATATTTATGCAATGATTCCTATATGTACTAGATATTAAGATGGTAATGTCAGGTGCTGAATTCATTATGTAAAAATTAATATTTCCATTTGATTTTTTTTCTCATTTTGGGACCATTATTGCACCTTATATACTATCTTAATAGCCTCCTTTTAAGATTAACAATATTGATTGCTTTTATGTTCGCTCCATGCATTAACATTTTTATAAGTCGTATTTGTTCTTTTTATAGTAACTTGTTTTATTGCTATGTTTCATTTTCAGTATAGATCTACTTAGTTTTGATCTGATTTTTTTTCAAAATTAAAATAAATAGTTTTATTTGGAGATTCTAATTTATGTAACAATATTTGTCTTGAGTTAGTGTGAAAGTTCATGGTCATGGATTGAACCTCACGCCGGGTATGCGGATACTTTGATAACAGATGGCACTTCAATACCAGATAACAACAAAAGCCACGCACGAGAGTTGAGTTCTTCAGCTTTTTTGCATTTATGTTCTGTTCATTTGGTTTTCTGACACGTAACATTGTTTGGTCGATTAATGGTATAGTACTTCGTATTGCGGAGCAAAAAAAGTCGTGAAAAAAACAGTGGATTATAAAAAATAGATAAAATTTCATCGATATTCGTCATGAATTCGATGATCAGAACGTATTTCAACAAAATAAAAATACTTGGAAATAAATCTGTTAAACGTGCCAACTAATCGAAATATAAGATCAATATGTCAATTACTGTTACAACATGTTAAATTTTAGTCAAATAACGTATTTGAGGAAATTCAAATGTTTTAAGAGTCGGATGCCAAATTTTCATGGACACTTCTTTTACCGTTCATCTCAAAGATAATGGCACTTTGATTCCAGATCACTCGACACTTTTTACCAGATTTAACACACTCTATTTAGTGAATTAGAAATGCAGAATTTGCCGTGAAATACTGCTATAGTAAGCAGGCAATAAATAAAAATGTATGTACTGACGTAAATTAAAAACGAATTACCGAAACATGTTCTTATCCCTTTGGAATATGATTATAAAAGGGAAAGGGAAATGTAAGTGCTTCATATAAGTAGGGCTCAATTTAAAGGGCATTTTACAATCTCTTTTAAATTTTGTGGCTACGCATTAGTATCATCTTCATGATGCGATTCTAATGAGCACCAATGACAAAGGATTTTATGAGGTGTATTGGCCGCTTTAAGACCCGTTGCTCCCCTTATGCAGAGTCCTGCTATAAGTTCAATAGAACACAGTCGTGTTAATCCACATGATCCGTTGTATTTTCAATTCTCTTTATCTCAATTATTTAGACAATTATTTCCGTCGTCACTTGAAATATATAACTTCAGAAATAAGCATTTGAATCTTATTTAAAATTTTCACTTATAATATTAATTATATAAATTAATAGTAATAAGATTTTTGAAAACGAACAACGCCATTGGTTATATTTTACATGTGTATGTAATTACGTTATGCATAGATTCCCAATGTGTCTGGTTTGACAATGCAAATTGATTCGTACTTCAAAATGTTTGGTAAGAATAGCCATTATATACATAAATGCATTTCAGGTAGAAGATAAAACTCGGTTATCAGAGTGCCCAATTTGTTGAAAGTCTCTGTTATCCCAAGTGCCCTATATCGGGAATCAAAGTATCCGCAACTTCATGAATACCATCTATAAAAACATGCTCTATCTTCGTTTATATTTCATTGAATACTATCAAAATTTCAGTATTTGAAGCACAGTGATTACTCTACATGCTGGAATATCAAACAATTTCTTGCAATATTTCTAAGTAGTTTTATTTTGTTGAAATGTTTACTGTTCGTCCAGTTTATGCTGTTTTCCGACCGAATTTTCTATTTTTTTTGGGAAAAATCTACCTTTCATACGTGATGTATTTCTTTGCAATAGAAAAGGATACACCATTTATGAACTCGACCATGCGCCTTGTCTAAAAAACTTATTATGATATAACGTAAAAAAAACGGATGAACTTACATCTCGCGATTGGCTTTTGTTGTTATCTGGTATCGAAGTGCCATCTGTTATCAAAGTATCCGCATACCCAGCGTGAACCTGGTGTTTTAAAAATATAGTAAACTGTCCTTAAACTGATATAATGCTGTCATGTGGCACAAAAATTGATATGCAGTGTTGTCACTGCACATCAAATTATTACATAAAGCATGCACAAAGCATGTACAAAAGCTTGTGAAGACAGTGGGTGCTGACAGCATACTTGTATTCAGTCATGCCATACACTGTCCTCTCTGTGAGGTGTTTTTTCACCAAACTGTACTGGTTGAATATCTTCTTTAATGTCATTGACAGTCTCAATTTCAAATACTGCATCTACAATACCAGCCTTACCAACTGCCTCATCATCAGATTGATTATAAACAATCAATTATAATCAATCAATGCATACTATTATGCCGTTCTTTCAAAACAAAAGAAAAACAACAAATTCATCAAAATTTCCAACTTTTACTGTTAGTTTCCCTTTCACTATTGTTATGCCGTATGTTCATAACAAAAGAAGAAAACTAAGGGGTCATTTATATTTTCTAGTTTTACTTTCATGATCATTTCGTATTTTCTTAATGACAAAAGCATATATTAAAAATAGCATATACAATCAATAATCCGCAGTACAATTAATACGTATTCCTATCTTTATCTTGTTATATTTTCTTAAATGTAAATATTAATGTTAACTTTTCCAATCTGTATTAGAAACTGAAATTTGTTTACTTTCGAATCCGCTATTTATATTTTGTTTGGTGTGACGTCAATGAAATTTGACGATCGTTATTTAAAAAATATCTCCCAATGAATGTTATTTGAAATGGCGAATTAACTTAATGAAGGAGACACAAGTGACAACAACAATTAGGCATGATATAAAGGTCTGAAGGCCAGGCCTGAAACTCATTGGAGGGTGGTTTGGGGGCTGCCTAGGCCCTGATTGGGGTCCAGGGGCAACGCCCTGGTTCATGGGGGACAGGGGGCGAAGCACCCTGGACGAAAATGATTTTGAGCATTTTAAAACCCACTTGCCAGGCTCTCAGAAAGCCTTTAGACTCTGAATCATTCATGTATTTTATACTGATATTCAACAGTGTCTGACACATATCTCTTGTTTCTTTATATCTCGGGCAAATAACTGCTTTTGGTTGTGTTGGGGGCTCTGTTTCTGATAGAAATCAATTTGAAATTCAGTATCATTCTCTCATTACAATAAACAGAAATCATTTACTTCTGATCACAGAAAGATCAGCATGATGCACAGAGTCACCATCAATGTCCAGCAGGCGAGGGGCTTTAAATGACCTCATCATTAAAATGACCTAATCAATGTCTCAACACCTCCCTTTTCTCCACACATGGTTTTGCGTGAATCCATCAAAATTTTGACATCAGATTCTTTGAAGGTAAGGAATATTTGTTGTATGTGTCCACTACACCATTGTGAATGGACTTTGCATTTGCCCTAACCACTTCAAAGGAGTCAGGCTCTTGTCATTGAAATGCATACAAAGTCATTTGTATAAAGTTTTGGCGAATTACATATTTGACTTCATTATGGATAGTTTCTTAATTAATGGACATAAAAATGATGAAAGGTAAGTCCTTTCTAGTCTTATGTTGAATATTTGTTAATCGAGAACGGTGTGTTATGCGATAATTATAATATTCACATGTTTCGCATACAATCGGTCTTGTACACCAGTAACTGTGAAAATATCTGTATCTGCACAATGCATTTTATTTCACTTTTAATAACTTCGTTTGAAATGGACTTCACTTGGACGAAATGTGTACTGTATTGTGTCGCTTGTATTGTAAAAAGCACTTTACTTACATACCATTGCTCTTCGAATTCTTAAACATGGTGCGGATCTCCTCCACTCCCCGAGATTCTGAGCATACGCCTGAACTGTAATTTATATATTTTAAAGTTTCATCAGCGTACGTACGAATGAGCAACTTGAATGAATGCAATAATTTCATTTTGCAAACATTTAATGATTTGTTTCACATGTAATAAATTGCGGAGGTTTATAAATTTGTTCAGCAATTAAGAAATTAAAAGAATAATATTGTAGATCTCGTGTTACAAATTACACATAATAAACCTCATTATTATACAATATACATTAACTTTTGCAAAAATCCGGAAACTTTACAAATCCAGGGCAAACTTCTCGCAACAGTTTCTTTTTCATCTTTCCTTCAGTGGCCCCTTGGAATCTCATGAAAACTTCTTCCTCAGATTTAATTAGTTTAAGGGCAAAGGCCTTTTCTGCCTTTGACCAATTTTGACACTGCTTTTTGGTCCTTTCTTCGGCCATTTTCTTTGTTTGTAAATGGACAACTTTTGGAAGAGTTCCAATATTACCCCAAACTATTGGCAAGTTAATCGCATAAAAATTGCTTTGCTCAGTTTGTTTAAGAAAACTCTTTAAGTTGTAGTACTTAGCTTAACCCTTAAATGGGGTTTAAGTCTTGGAAACTTGGACTGCAGAAAGCTTTCCTTTATTTTGACGGCATACTTGTTCCTCACCAAGTCTTCGGCAGTCAACGTGGATGCAATCAGGTCCTTGTACGGCACATTTTGTCTTTTCCTCTTGTTCACCTAAAGACGAATGACCATTTTGTCCGCCAGAGCGTTGTCCCTCATGGTCCGGAGGGAGCGCTGTATGGTTGTCGCATGGTCTGTGCTCATCTTCCGTCCAGCAGCCTTCTCCATGTCTATCAATTGGGTAGGGGTGGGAAGGGTCACGTCGGCGATATCCCCGGCCACTTTCTCTTTCAGCTGGTCCATAATACGGTTCACCTGTAGGTCCTTTGGTGATCTTGGAAAGACGGTTTTAGGTGGCGTGGCCGTGGACGGTGGTACCTCCTGTTCAGCGGCAGGCGTCACATCGACTGATGTTGTCGCCACCGCCCGTGGTACGCTATGGGCAACCGCTGCGTCCACGGTTACTGACACGCCATTGCCTTTGCCGTCCACCCCGTGATCCTCCTCGATCGCCTCCAAAACAGCAAGAGTGTCAATCGAAGTTTTCGCAAACCCGTGTTTGTAGTGGCTTCTTGCTACCTCCGCCGAATGGCACAAGTAGTCGGCGACTAACTTCCTGTGGGCTTCAGGCCTTCCTTCAACCCACGTCTCCTACGAGCACCGAGCCGTTGATAAGGTGATTTTTGGAACCTTGTACTGCTTCTGCAGCTTTTCGATCCCGTCGCTGACCTTCCGGAAATGGCGCCTGTCGCTCTGCGCGAAGAAGTACGGGTGTGTCGGATTCTTCAGATGGAAGATGATGGTGCGCACGTACCTGAAATATAAATCAAAATTATCAGTCCAGTAGGGATTAAGGGCAATGCGGCAGTCCTGCGTGACGTTCGTCTTATGATTTGCAACATGTACTACAATGTGTGGTTCGTCACTGTCAGATAATGTCCGCTCGCCATTATATGCCGCCTGAAACTCACTGCCGTACATATTTTCGTCTGCGCCAACACGTATACCCTGGCCCAGACACAGATAGGCCGTGATATATCTGTTGATGAAGGCTGACTTGCTCCTTTCTGCAATCAACGTCCTTTTCATCTTCAAGAGTTTCTGGACTTTGTCCTGCACCTCATCCAGTTCCGTATTGACGTTATTTTCGTCCGCCGACTCCATGGTATCCAATTTTTTTCTTTTATTGATGTTTTCTTGTCTTATTATATTTTTCTGTTTGTCTTTCTTTTTCCTTTTCCGCTCTTTTTCCTTTATTATCTCATTATTTTTCTTTTTCAGCTCCTCTTCTTTCTTCTTTACTTTTTCTTCCTTCTCCTTCTGTTCTTCTTAAATTCCTTCCTTCTTTTCCGCTCTTCCTTCATTTTCGCATCATTTTTCAATTTTCAACCAATAACTGAATAAGAGTCCTTTAATTGAATATGTTAGGCATACATTTAATTCTTCAGCATAGCTGACTATAAAGTTATAATTAGTAAATGTGCCTATTGCAGGCGTCCTACTTTTGCACCCTTTTCTGGAATTATAATTCTGCCAGCTTTTCTGGTGTAACTTTTATGGCAACTAGTCCATCATCATTGCTTTCCTCTTCATAGTCACTGGTAAGTGAATTGCGGACCATGGTCACTCTGTGATCCAGTTCATAATGCGTTGCCATCGTGGATGTACCGGTGCAGTTTGATTATCTCGACGAAATCGGTCATTTCCGCCTCTTTCTTGTCGTTGAAATACGGAATACAGGCTGCCTTAATCTTATGCTGGATGGCAGTGCTGTACGGCGGTCCGACGCCTGTGTCTCGCCATGATCTCTGACTGCTTCTGGAACCTGAGTTCCAGCAGGTCCACCTGAGCCTTCAGCTCGGCGTTTGTGATGTACCCAGATGTGGAGTATGTGAAAACGGGACCAGTCCAAGGAATGGTGATTATGGATTAATAGTAGCTTATAAAATGTTTTATATGCCACTTATTTTTGAATAAAATGTAAACATATTTTAAGAACAACATGAGCGAGAGTGTTGTTTTTCCATTGAGTTACTTTTTTTAGAACAAGCACTTGCACATAGTTACAAATCATAGCATCCATTCAGAAGGGCTGATACTATGAGATAATTGTACATGAAATAAACTAGTCTTCAACAGTTAAAACGTTTCAACGGTAATAACTCAGTTTTGAAACTATGACAATTATAGAATATTTCAAAACAACAAGGATTTTCAAACATCCATTATTCAATAGACCCATACAATTTCAGTGTACTAATACACATGAATAGACAAACTTTTTAACAACATAATAAAACCAGATTTAATACATATACATGACAATTTTCAACCAATTAGAGTCCTTAAATTGAATATGTTAAGCATACTTTTACTTTTTCAGCATCGCTAACTATAAAGTAATAATTAGTAAATGTGCCCATACATGTGATGAGGTGGGTTAAATGAATAATTTTAATTGAGCTAGTGGAATTAACTAATCTTAATGATTACTTGTGATTTACAATACTGACAATAGTACATGACAAAATTTATTTTATAAAATTGTTGTTTTCCTTCTCTTCAAGAAGACACTGCCTCTTTGGCTCAGACTCCTCAGGCCTACACCGCAGTCTTGAATCAGCGGTGATGCGCCATACGGCCCTTTCAATCCTGTGAATGTTGGATGTTATCCTGGTTAGGGCCTGCTCGATGTCCCTTATGGCCCTGCTGTTGCTGTTATTGGCCTCAGTCACTTTTGCAAATCCTGCCTCAAGGATGGATGTGATGCTGTTGATCAACAACGTTGGGTTGACTTCTGACGACCTTACGTTGTCGGTCTAAACGACAACTTCTGTGACGCTTGGTTGTCTGTTTGAACCTTTTGTTTCAAGTGGTGATTAAGGCAGAGACATATCTTTGTTAAGAAAAAGCGTATCTGCGAAATCATAACCTTGTGTAGCCTCTCTGCGCGTTGACCCAATAACAGGTGTGTGCAACACCTCAGTTGTGGATGGTGCTTGATAAGTGTACGCAGAGCTGTTTGGTTGTGGTGTACTGGCATTGGTCGTCATGGAGCTGATGCTGCTGGCCAGAGAATTAAAGCAGATAATCTCGACAGCTTTGGTGATGCTGCTACAGCTGCAGGTAGTCTGGTGATGCGTCCTGCTGGATAGCTGGTCACCCATCACAGGGTTGCAGGGGTGATACTCTTGCACAATTGACCGATAATTTTGCCAGCACTTCTGACGTAACTTATGGCAACTGGTCTATCCTTAATGCTTTCTTCTTCATAATCACTGGTTAGTGAATCGCAAACCATGGTCAATCTGTGATCCATTTCATACTGCGTTGCCTCCCTGAAATCTGTTCTTTCTTCGACAGGCTTCAACTTGGCATTGTGGCAGAGGAAATGGTACGTATCAGACGGTTTATGACGGGTATTATTCAATGTCTTATCAGCCAATCAGATCTCTCGTTACAAATCTTCGCGGGGAAAAAAAGAGAGTATTTTCGAGATCCGTTTTATTGGTGCCAGCGTCATGGCCTGCCAATCTTTGGTCCTCTTTTTGTCCCGGTATCGATCCCACACCCTGAGGGTGCTGTCTTCTTTTGTTTAACAGAAAAAAAAAGATTGATAAACATACCACAGTCCCATTCCGATCATAAAAAAGCAATTTCCGAATGGCAGAAAAGATGCGATGCATAATTTTCAACAAGAGCCATATTTATTAATCTATTTATTTATTTATTACAGTTTTATTTTCTTTGTAACACATTCACTGGCATCTGCAAAAGAACTCCTAAGCGCAGTCTCATTACTACCATGAAGAACTTATTTATCACTGGCAAGCTGCACTGTCAACCTCCTAGATTTGTAGTATAGCTAAGTTTCCGACGTGAGGTCTGTTCTTCTGCATTGTCCTTTATTTCGTAAAGCTCAGCTTGAAAATGTTCATACTGGGTATACCTGTATAAAAGCACAACTGTTCATCGTTGTCTTTAACATCATAGGTTAGCAATGGTAAGGAACACTGAACGCAACTTCTCATGTGTATGTTTTCGTCTGTGTAGAACTGATTGTGTACTTTTTGACAGGATTGAACTCTGTTTGTGTGCTTCTGTTTCTCACATCTGATTCTGCCTGAACATACGCGGACCTGAAAAACAAGAGGTGGTTGGACCTGAGGGTGAGTGGTAGGCAACTGGACCTGAGGGTGATTGGAAGTGTCTGGACTAGAGGATGAGCAGGTGGTTGGACCTGAGGGTTAGCATGAGGTGGTTGGACCTGGGAGAAAGTGGTAGGCGACTGGACCTAAGGGTGAGCTGATAATGGTTCACCCTGAGGCGGAGGTACATGCAACTGGACCTGCCGGTGTGGTTCATGCGACTTGATCTGAGGTGCATGTAGCTGTGACTGGATCTGTTCTGGACTAGTTGAGGAAACATGCTGGGAATAACTTACATGCTGAACATGCTTGCTAAAAATTGTGTTAGATAGCTCCACGTCTGTCTCCAACTGGAGGCGAATTGCTGTTCTTTTTGTCCCCTACCGGTGAAACCGGAGGGGACTTTTGGTGTGCGCTCTGTCTGTCAGTCAGTCTGTCTGTCTGTTTGTCTGTCAGTCCGTCAAACTTTTCTGGATCCTGCGATAACTTTAAAACTTCTTGATATTTTTTCGTGAAACTTGAAACTTGGATAGATGGCAATATGAAGATTATGCACGTCATTTTATTTTTGTTCCTACATCAAGAATTCTGGTTGCTATGGCAACAAATATATATAAAAAAATAATTTTTTTACTGACAATGGTGGAGTTTCACCGGTAGGGGACAATATTGCTTGGCAATCTCTTTTTTCTTCTGCACTTTCTGAAATAAAAAAATAAAAAGACATTGGTCCCCGAGTTTGATGTGCTTCTTAAGGTCGCTCCCGAATATCGGCTTGACACGGTAACCATTGGCTAACATTGGTTGCTGTCCTGAAAATGGCACTTTGTTGTGTAATTTGTATGGTAAAACGTGAATTTGTTTTACATTTTTATCTACTGTTTCAAATGTATTAAATCATGTATAAATCTTACACTCTGAAAAAGAAACTATATCGTGTATGGTGTGGTACATGTACGTTGTAGTCTTTAAATATGGATGAACATGTTTTCAAAGTTTAGGTTATATTACATAAGAATAGCTTGTGGATTTAATGCGATTTATCAACAACTTTTCATATATCACAGTTTTAATAGATGGTAAATACTCTTCTGCACAGTGGGTTCCTTCTGACGGCCTTTTCGCAACTATTATCCCACCATTGTCCTTGTTTTTAGCTTTGAGAATGTCAATGTTGTGTATGAAGTCCCCTTCATTTCTGAGTGCATCTAACAGTTTTTCGCGCTTTTTTTTAAAGTTCACTTCCTGGTTTTGATACAGATGGCAGTCGTGCTACTACTGTGAAACCATTATATATCGTCAGGCATTATTTTTCGTATATTTCGTCAGTCGACCGATTGACGAATTCAAGATCCTTATGAACAATTATGTCCCATATTTGAACAAATTAAGACTGAATTACCAAAGGCATGAGGCACTTAAATCCAACGTAAACCACGCATACATACTCTGTCTGTTACGTAATCAAGATACATCCAGTTTTGACACAAAAGGGTGTAGATTACACAGTGTACTTAACTGACACGTGACATTGCTCTAAAACGCGAAAGCAGTACAGCTGTATCGACTGCGTTGACTTCGTTTAGGTTGAATTGTAATGATAATCGCTAATTATTAACAGCTTTTTTACCCATTGTGTGTATTGTGTTTTTCAGTGTTGTTGCAGAAGATTATACAGCCTCCACGCACCGGATAAGAGATTAGATCCGGATCAAAGACAATAAACAAAATTAAAATATGGTGATGTATATACTTACCATATACATTCTCCGCATTGATTACAAATAAATACAGAACATTTTGATTTGTGTTTGGTTGTTTGCATTTAACTACAATACAGGTGTAAAAAGAGCTTGTGCTTCGTTTTATGGGCTATCGATCTTTTTAATCATTGACATCTTTTACAAGTTTTACGATACATGTTTCAAATAATGGTTACTTGCAGCAATTGAAAACGTAACAGGCAAAGAGAAATTAGCAATCATGACGATTAGTTCCATCCAAACGTAGGGAAATTGTTTTCAAAAATTCTCTTTTATTTTTGCGTGATTTCCAGGAAATCCCCGGAAAGCACGTGTTCCAAATGACTGAGTATGACGCAATAAAACATTTCTTTGTATCCTATTGCATTCAATCTAATTTAAACTCACTCGTCCATTGGTTGTTACAATTAAATCTTTACTTTGCCCTATGAAACCGCTGTCTCATAATGCACTGTTAATTTTACTCTTTCGAAAATTATTGTACTTAAAGTGTTCAAATATTTTCGATGCTAAACTCTTGAAACTTTATTGAAAGCTGACCAAACAGTTTGCTAACACTAATTTTAACCAATAATCTTCGCACCTTCTCTAATTTGCGCCGATAAAGGTAAGATTGTTATTAATTTGGCCATGATAATAAATGAATAGGACCCATTGGTAACTGGCTCCACTTTTTCAAACCCGGGTTTCAAACACTCGTTAACAGTTATTCGGTCCCACTAATCTGCTAATCATAATAATGATACACTAATGGGGGCAAGTTACTTGTCACCTGATAACAAAAAACTAGTTTATTGCCATGTGACAAACAGGCCTAACCTCCTGCAAGTGACTCTCAAGTGTCCTCCCTCTTTCCCAACTACGATTTTTCGCAACTGCGATAAATTTCGGACAAACAAATCGGATACTGACTGAAGATTTTTTTTTTCAAAGTAAGGAATTGGCGAATTTTAGTGCTGACGAATACGTCATTTTTATAAAAATGACGAAATTTCGTGCTGGCGAAAATAAATGATTTCACAGTAATTCTTCACTTCTATGTTTTTTGCTAGTTAAATGTCTGGCAATTTTCGGATCTAATTGTCCACAAAATATGCAAGCATGTTGTTTTGAGTAGTCAACTTTTCCAGCATGATCTTCTTTAGCGTGTACTGCCATAACTTGTTTCTTCTGTTTTCCTTCAAATTGTAATGAAGTAGTGGAGTCGGCTTCTTTTAACAGAAGAGAATTCAGCACCGGGTAAGGAACCACATCAGATTTTGCTACAGAGTCTGAATCCGGTATAAAACCATGCATTGTGTTGTCTGAAGCTTGCTGTTGTTTGTCACACTGAGCAGCAAGTCAGAGACCAGAGTCATCTCTCACAACAAAAAACTCCATCTGACTGCTCTCTTGTTGACATGTTCATCATCTTGATTTCCGTCCAGATCTTGACCTGGATTTTCTGTACCACTTGGATCATTTGACCTTGATTTTCTCTTGCTCACTCTCTTGGGAAGGCCTCGGAGCCGCAGCACAAGCCAACTAAACATGGCTATATATTTTCATCCTTACTTACACATAGATGATTTCACTGTCATTGCCTGCTTTAATTGTTGGTGGGCCATGGCCCACACTTGATACTTAATGCTTAACCAGGGCATTCCTTTCACACTGCTGTTTTTTGAAAGCCTTGTAATGTCAGATTTAGTAGGTGGTTTCTTCTCTCTAAAGGCCATAAGCACTAACGGCTTCAGTGCTGCCTTCTCTTCGTCCGTCCATTTCTTTTTCACATGTGCAGTATTAAAACAATTAAATTAAAAAGCACTAAGAATGAACCAGTCAGAGGCTTGAAGAGATTGATTTACAATATACAATGATGGATCAGTGTTGATGCACCTCCATATTAGTAATAATATAATATAATTACAAAAAGACATTGTGGTGAAGTATGAAATTCATACAGTTGTGTTGTGTTTCCTTCCGGTTAGCTTTTGGTTCGTGGATAGTACTGGTAGTCTAACAGGAATAATAACAAGGGGTGACTTAAATAAATGCGTCTTCTGGCTTCTTGAATGTTCCCAACTGCTAAACACGTCTGCTCACACCAACGTCTGGTCTTCGAAGGACTGTTTTTCTCCACTTTGACATCCACGAGGACCATGACCCAATTATCTCGAGTAGTTCCGCCAACATCCACTAACATTCAATAGAAGTTGGTTCTCATGCAAACAGACTACTGGTGCCCGGCACTACAGTTTTTTAATGGATAAGTTATAGGATTTGCATTTGCATACACAAAATAACAAATATGCTAAATTATGTGTTGAAAAGCACATTTAACATAAAAATTCAGTATGTAAATGGTATTTCTATTAATTATTGTTTGAATAAGAGAAGATATATTGTTAAGTTATATTTAAGTTTGAAATGAATAACATGTTAGTAATATGGATTTCTCAATTATTGACAGATTATTATAGTTAAACAACTGTGTGCAATCAACCAAAGTATTAAATTAGTACTGTATTTGTTAGAAATATTAATTGATATTCATTACCTTAGATATGATTGGATCTACTGAGACAGTTGTATATTCAATTTGGTGTTCTTCCAAATGAATGGCTCAAATGAGCTTGTTACAGTACTTTTGTGGTCGAAAGTTGCTTGAACATCTATTGTATGCTGGCGCTCTCTGTTGAATATGTCAGTTCTTGTTCTCCATCCTTACAAAGGATTGTAACATGGATTTGTTCAACTGTGTGGGGTAAATTGCCCACCCCATTAACCCGGTCCTTTATCTCAGCCCACACTTTATCCTGTATGGCCTTTGTTTAATGGTGAGCCGCTTGTAATGAACCCCCATACATTCTTGGAGGACTTAATTTTCTCTGTAGGAAAACTGTCTAGACCACTTTTAAACTGTACTGAAGCTGCAATCGCTGTCAGCATTGTTTGTTGACATATGTATTCTCCGACATAATGTTCAATATGTATGTCATATAAAGATGCATTTGGCGAATGTTTTTGGTTACTTTAATTGGTGCTTAAATCCACATTGTTCATTTTGGTCACTTTGCAGTATAGAGTTTTTGAACGATCAGCTTACATTGATGGTAACTATACAAAGGCTACTTCATACCAACATATAATATATTCCTCTTTTTATATACAATGATATTGTTTTAATATTGAAAAAGTATAAAAAGTTTCATTCAGGTTACAACATGCACCTTGGTTTCTGGTGTATTAACTGTTAGCTCATGAGGAATACAGGTTAGCTCTGTGAATAGTGTTGAACTTCTGAAGTACAGAATGAACACAGTATCCACTAACATATCTGATACAAGCTTTTGATTTTTTTGTAACACTTCTTGTAGGTAAGGAATGTTCCCCTGCTTTAAATATTTCAACAGTTTCTTGAAGTAAGAACTGTCTTACAGAGTTTGTCAAGTGACTTCAGAAGTGAGAGTGAGCATGAGAGACACATACAGTCTTTGAATTGTAGCATACAGGCCACTGTAAATGAATCACTTCTCTGATACCTGTGACATTCATCATAGAACGAATTCAGTTTTTCAGCCTTCTGGCCAAGTTCTAATTGTTTGACTATGTCAGTCAAATTAGTAAACTGCTTCTTACTAAAGTTCCTGGCATCAGCTTAATCACCAGTTAGCATTTTGTTTACTATATTATTCACCTCTTGCTGCACTGGTTTGACTGGCACATTTTGTCAAGCACTGCTTCAGAGTTAAACTGATATCAAATTTCTGTGGCAGTTGTAGGTCATCAGAGACTTCATCGAGGCCAATAGATGACATAATGTTGTTGAATTCTTCATCAAACTCGTATATTTCCCCAGGCATGCTCATAATTTGCTTACGGTTGTAGGCATCCACTAAATCTCTCTTTGAAAACAATTTAACAGTGTTTTGATTTTCCAGCGGCCTAGAGACTGTTGACATGAAGTCAATGGTTTGCTGTTTTAGTGGACAACCTTGTGATACGTCATTTATTGCTCTTATTAAATCAGAGTCAGTTTGTGTCATAACTCCTGTAGTGGAAGATAGAAATGCTTGGCCACTTAGTGGGCTATAGAGCTACCCATAGCAGCAATGCTTCGGGCAGTGACAGCGGCTTCACGGAATGCCCATCACTTTCATATGTCGGCCACCACCAAGGTGGCTACTCCCTGGCCTTGATCTGCCGACACAACTTCGCAATGTGTCAACCGCTCCTTGGTGAAAATGTAGTTCCCCCCAAACAGAGGATAACTACATCCAGTCCCCAACGCAGCATTGGTTCTAACTGTGTATTTAATTTCAAAACTTCTTTTCTTCACTTGCCCTCACAGTGTGATGGAGTAAGATACACCTACCCAACACGACAAAATGCACAAACACCTTAAACAACATCATATTATAGTTTTAACAACAAAAGGGAAATAATTAAACAAAAGGGAGAGAATCAGCCCTACTACAGTACCAAAACTTAATAAAGATGTATTTTTATCTATAGTTGTTTCCTACAGTAGTTTGTGTCTTGACAATACATCTATATAATAAACAAGTTTGAAAAAGCAATAAACTTCATAATAAAACTTAATATTCAAGCCAAAACAATAATTATAATCTGTTATATAAATTTATTTACACACATAACACTCTTAAACAAACTATCCTTATAGGAACACATATCCTTAGCTGTATTATTGTATTATGATTACAATAACTAACTTCATAAGTAATAAAACTATACATTAATAAAATAATGTAAATTATATTTGAAATAAGCTTCCATATTTTACAAATTTCAACCTTTATACAACTGCAGCTATTTTAAGCTACATAGTATTTTATGTTCAAATAAGGTTTTTAATGAAATGTTGGATAATTCTGATATCATGAAACTAACAGAGATACATTTTTGGACAAGAATGTACAATTCACTTACAGCTCAACAATTGAAGGATAAACTTGAATACATGAATTCTCTACATAATACATGAATTTTCACCATCATTGGACATAACCATCAATACCCATTTGGCTCCATAAACAAAACCCATGTCCTACCAGGTAGCACAGTACTCGGACATACCATTCCAAAGAGTTCCATAATACTTATACATCTTCAAACTTGCAATCTCCCAGCACTTTGATGAACACAATGTGGCCATACCAAATGGTTTTTGATGTCATTTAGCGTAAAAGTAAACATTGAAAACAGTACAAAATTTCTAAAGATTATTTTCTTGCTAATTTGGACAAAAACGATACTATGCTAAATGGCCACACTGAACATCACATCTACTTAAAATAAGTCATGTGGCAACAATAAATAAAAGGCATGGTGTACTGAAGGTATGATGTTTGTTCTGCAGAAACTAAACCAGATGGGTTATCTTCTCCCTCGACAATGGAATTCCATTTTGTCTGAACACAGACAGGGACAACTGTTTAGGATTTGGCTGATCTTTTGAGCCTTTTGAAAAGGTCCACCTGCTTGACTGGCTCAGTGCAATCTGTCTGATATTCAAAAATATTATTTAGATTTGAACTCAAGTGAATTGACCTTATTGTAGTCCAGTAAACTTTATCATTTTCTGTATTTGTGTCAAAATTCTTGAGCATACCTGAAAATGATTTGACATCTTTGAAATCAGACAAAGACATTTCCTTGACATTATAAGGATTTTTTCTTTGAGCTGTTCGAATAGTAGCAGCCCACTGAGCAGTTGTGTAAACGGAAATGTTTTTACTTGCACATTCAATTGCGGCATGAATTGTATCATTTTCATTAAATGTGTGGCCTTTTTTCCAGGTAATTGTGAGTTATACTGTTAAGGTTATATTTGTGTAAACAATACCATAACATTGTGAGGTATTTTTTTTTTCCAAGGCAGTTATCACTGTAAAAAACAAAATCTTTTACACCATCATTACTTTTCTGCTCTATGAAATATTTAACACACGATGCAATTTCACATCCACCACGCTCAGCTATTGTTTCATTCCATACGTAACAGTAAGCATTGGCGTTGCCCAGATCATTCAATGATTCTGATGCAGAAATATCAGACATTTTCAATTCTGGTGGTTGACTTGTGCTAACAACTGGTGTTGACTGTAAAACTACAGGTTTTTTCATTGGCGTTTCATGCGGCAGTTCCTCACTTCTTTTACTAGCCTCCCTAAAAAGCAATCTACAGATAGTTCACATCTAAATAATGCTGAACTACACCAAAGACGTAGAAAAAACACTCTGTCTGTGTTTTTGAGTACATCAATTCAAGAATTGTATAAACAAATTGGAACATTTACAGCAATATAATGACTTTTAAAATAGATTCATGTGGTATGAAATAAGCATCCTACATGATCCGTAAGTTTCTTCCCATTTCTCTTCTTATGAAGACATAAAATCAAATTTGTTAACATTTTTAACGACATGCATATAAATTGCCCCTGTCTGGGGCAAACCATTCACGATGAATTACCAATATATATTCCACTGTAACGGCTGATAATGATTCAAATCAATAGCTGTATGATAGAATTAATTATTTATTCAATCAATGTCCAATATTTATGCCAAATGAAAGTGTTTCTCAAATGTTTCATTGTTTTCAAAACCCGCTAACTAACTTACCACAAATCCAACAATCAAATGCAGTTTTCCCCATCCTAGCAATATGCTGAGATTGTTAATATTTCTTTCTACTGCCTTTTTTCTTCTCTTTTTTCTCCTCACCAGTCTTTTCGCACGAGATTCAATTCTCCATGTTTGTTCATGTTCTGGTTTTGAATATACATGCGCGTAGTCTTGATTTACAGGCCAAATTGGACGTATTTGTCCATTTGATAAATGCGATTATTTTTAACCAGGTTTTTGGAAGGAAAAAACTGGTTATTAGATTGGCGAATGCGGGCGGACTGGCAGGCTGGCGGGCGGGCGGGCGGAACAAGCTTGTCCAGGCCATAACTATGTCGTTCATTGTCAGATTTTAAAATCATTTGGCACATTTGTTCACCATCATTGGACCGTGTGTCGCGCGAAATCATTACGTCGATATCTCCAAGGTCAAGGTCACACTTTGAGTTCAAAGGTCAAAAATGGCCATAAATGAGCTTGTCCTGACCATAACTATGTCATTTATTGTGAGATTGTAAAATCATTTGGCACATTTGTTCACCATCATGGGACGGTGTGTCGCACGAAAGAATCACGTCAATATCTCCAATGTCAAGGTCGCCACGACTAAAAATAGATTTAAAAAAAAAAAAAACTTACAAAGGGGGTTAATTTTGTTTGTTCATTTCAAAAGTTCAGTTTGAGTTTTCTCCCTTTATCAGATTTTTTTTTCACAATGAAAACCTGGTTTTGTGACAATTTTGTCCCTTGTTAAGTTTTAAAACGCAAAAAAACGGATTTCTACTTTGTAACCAACAGATATATTCTATTTGGCATAGATAAAATAATTTTATGTTTCTTATTTATACTTAAATTTCCTATTTTTTTTTTTTTACATGTATAATTTATAAATTTTTTGTCACAACAAGACGTAGAACTTTCCTCTTCATACGTTCAAACTTGCATCCTCCTGACTACTGTTGCAATGCAGTTGTATACATATCCTCCTCCTCATCTGCTCTAGGCAGCAGACACTGTTTGTGAGCCCCTTCAATAGTGGACGTCAGGACATGCACCTGTTCCTGTATGGTTTTGAGTGCCTTTGTTTGAATTGCTTTCAGTTTTTCAGGTGTGCTGCTGGTAGCTAATGTGTTTGCACATGGCGTTGACGTAGCCACCGGGGCAAACAAATCCTCCTCCACGTCTTGCATATCTGTTGCGCATGGAGTCAGAGTGATATATCTTCCATCCATTCTTTTAAGGTGATTGTTCAAAGCCTCCGCAGCCTCTTCTTTTGACAAGAAAAAGACGCTTGCTTGCCCGCATTTTTTCCTTCTGTTACGCGAGACTTTTACCGTGTATAGTGGCTTAAATTTTTTTCTTATATCTTCATTTGTGGCTTAACTGGGTAAGCTCTCCACTCCAGCTGCTTCGTTTTTAAACGATACACTCGGTGGTGTCGCAATAGGTGTTGCTTTCACACTAGGCAGCAGTTGGCTCTGGCCCGGGGTAGTGGATGTCTGTTGGCTCAGCCCTAATGCAGTGGACGTGTTTGCTCAGCCCTGATGTAGTGGACGTCTTTTGGTTCAGCCCTGATGTAGTGGACGTCTGTTGGCTCAGCCTTGGGGTATGAGACTTCTGTTGGCTCAGCCCTGATGTAGAGGATGTCTGTTGGCTCAGCCCTGATGTATACTGGCATTGACTTTGAAAGGGGCAGCGTGGCGAAACAAAACAAGGGCATGGCAATTCGCCACGCTAAAACGGCCTGGGAAAAACACTAGGACGTTAATTTACAAGCTTGAGATTCTAGCTTTTTAATTGTGCCATCTTGAATTCAGTCAGTTTTGACATTTCACCCTTAAGTAGGACTTGACCTTGCACGCCAAATTCTGCCTCACAGAGGCTTACATTTGCCAATTTATTTTAGTATCCACACATCAGTTACAAGGTTATGAAAGACAAAACAAGCCAAACTGCATTTTGACTTTGACCTTTGACCCTGCGTTATACATGTATATTTGACCTTTTGTGCCAAACTCAATCTCATTTAGACTGACATCCATGCCAAGTTGTTAAAGAAGCCTTCAATCCATTACAAAGTTATGGCCCTGATAACCCAAATTGCATTCAATTTTGATCTTCATCCCCTGTGACCTTTACCTTTGAAGCAGGGTCTTGGTTCCTGCCTGCAACTTACCCTCTTATTGAGGTTGACACTTGTGCCAAATTATTTGAAAATGTTTCAATCCATAGCAAAGTTACCAGTAGCTGACTTCAGTATACCCCACTTCAACTTTGTTCAGGTGGTATAACAAAACATATACTGATCAATGTGGACAAGATTGATATTAACACAGTATTATGTGAAGTTGGAATATGACATCAATTTGGGAATAAATTGTGTTTTTTCAAAAGTACATAATATGCAGTTTTATATGTTGTATTTATTTAGTTTGACAAATAATAATTAAAACAGATACTTGCATATATAATAGCATCATTTAAATTAATTTTACTGCAAAACTGGATTGTTTATTGATTTAAAAAAAATCCTCATGAAATGAAACGGTTTCCATGCGAATCATGGACACAGTTTAAAAATACAGTAAGAATGATGAAAATACAATCACTGTTAATGAAAAAGTCATGGAAAATTGCTTATTTAGCTTGTAGTATAGATAAAATATTACAAAAATAAATTCAGATCATGAAATGAATAGTTTAGTTTGAGAAAATCACCAAAATGATGTCCATTCCCAGTTTGATGTCTCATTCCAAATTCACATAATACAGTGTCATATTGTAAGTTGGTTCTGGAAAGCAATTTAGGATCAATATGGTCCTTTTATTACATTTTAATATCTCTTTAAAACAACTTAGCTGTATTTTTATAACAACAAAATGTTAGTTACAGTACTATGAATTAACATCTTTTTTGTCATTTCTCTAGCATCTGCATGAAGGCACAATCAGACTATTTGCAAGATTTTACTCTTGACTGCTTGAGATGTAAGTTAAAAATATATTTGACCTCTGACCTTGAAGGATGACCTTGACCTTTCACAACTCAAAATGTGCAGCTCCATGAGATACACATGCATGCCAAATATTAAGTTGTTATATTCAATATAGCAAAAGTTATTGCAAAATGTTAAAGTTGGCGCAAACCAACCAACAGACCAACCAACCAACAGACCAACAGACAGGGCAAAAACAATATGTCCCCCACTACTACAGTGGGGGACATAAAAACAGAGGTGTTAAGAAAAGTTTTACACTTAAAATTGCTCAAAAATCAAAATTCTCAAAAGTGAAATATATTTCCTTAATGAAAACATCAATTGTTTCTTTAAGACAAATGATCTTTGTTTACTGTATAAATCGGCATAAAAATAATGTTCCCATGCTGATGATTAAACAAACCTGAACATATCCTCGAAAAAATCGTTCAATAAAAACCCATCCTCAGAATCCGCGATTTCTCGGTCTAGAACCTCCAGACCCTCAAAATATCCTGTAACTGATTAATCGTTAATTTGAGACAAATGGTCTTTGTTAACCAGATAAATCGGCATCAAAATAATGTTCCCATGATGATGATTAAACAGACCTGAACTATCTTTGGACATATCCTCGAAATAATCGTTTAATAAAAACTAGGGATGCAAGAGGTTACACAAATCATTAACCTTTTCCCGTAAACGGTTATTAACCGGTTAACCGAAACGCCTTAAGTAGTTAAAATGATTTAGAGTACGTAAAAAATGTCATACCGCTCGAACCGCTCTGTAGAAACAAAAGCAATTTCAAATTAGCGTTGATAACATGCCAGTTTCGTTATAAAATGTACTATACAAATTATTTTCATAATTTTGTAAATATATGCTATATATTGTTTTTATTTTTCCTGCGCAAATGCATAGGAGTAAAAAATTAAAGAACCACACAATGCTCATTTTTACGTGTTCTTAACTTATTTTTGGTTGGGCTGCTTATATAAAGTTCGCATCATATCACTCACAAAAATGGTGTGTTCCTTTGTTCATTCTTTTATAATTTTTAGTTCGGCTGTTTTCTGAGAAAACCTGAGGTATTGTCATAGCCAGCTGGTCGTGTCCGCCGTCCGTGTCAAGGTTTGTTTAGGTTTTGAACATTGGCTCTAAAATCAAAGTGCTTCAACCTACAACTTTGAAACTTCATATGTAGATGCACCTTGATGAGTTATACACGCCACACCCATTTTGGGGTCAGTCAAAGGTCAAGGTCACTGTGACCTCTTAAAAAAAATAATCTGTCAAGCTTTCATATATTCAAACTGAACCCGCAGCCGAGCGTGGCACCCGTTATGCGGTGCTCTTGTTGAAACTCAAATTGGCTTAATATAGATTTTTTTTTTCCCTTTCAATGAGACATAAATTAGTGGGTGTGTTCAACGAATCCGCATCTCTTCTTATTCCATAATTGCATATTTTGTTGTTTGCATTTTAGCGTTTGTAGCCGAAGTTGTATCGTTTGATTTTCATTATACAATAAAAAATGTGCGTTAAATAGAGGACACAAACGCAAATTAAATTAATTTTGAACGAAATGTAAGTTGAATATTTAATAAATAATTACATTTATTTAATAGCGAAGTAACTAAGAATTATGATCTTAAATACTGATAGTTACGTATGTTTGTTAGCGTACCATAGCGCGCCAATTTTACGCAATTACACAAATACTAAATTTAACGGTTTTATTTTTTAAATATTTTTAATTGATGTTTAATTTATTTAATTAGTTAATAATTTGTTTTCTTGAATAAAACTTGCATCGGACGGTGATGGTCGAATCATTGGACGTACATTATCATAATGATATTAATTTTTGATAGACAAATGACGGTCACTCATAAAGATTGTAACCACGAATGCAATTTTTCATAAAATTGTTACTTATAAACACGGTATTTTCGCGAGCAATCAGTGTTGGATTTTGGTTAACAAAACATCAAAATAATCCGTCCAATCTTTTCGACTGTTTTTTAATGCGAGTTCAATAAACGTATCAATTACGTCTTCGCTAATAGCTTCCACTCACCGCAGTTCGCTAGTTAAATTTTAGCGAGTCAAAAGACCAATAGTGTCAGATCAAAATGTACCCCTATTTTTTATCACAAAGGTATTGATTAATTGCTTTATTACTTTGATTGTTGACACGTTATTTATTACCGGCGATGGTGCGGCATTTTGTTCGCACTAGTCACCAGCGCAAGTTGGCAGTACGCCATGCCAAAAAAGTAAACTCTTACGAATTATTCCATGAAAAAAAAATATATATTTTTTTCCAGGTTAACCTTTTCCGGAAAATGTAACAGGTTAACTGGTCGTTTTGGTATCCCTAATAAAAACCCATCCTCAGAATCCGCGATTTCCCCATCTAGTACCTCCGGACTCTCAAAATATTCCGTAACTGATTCATTGTCTATCTCTGGAAGACCCGGGATCTGTGCAGAATCTGCTGGGGAGGGGTACTTTCGATCCTAATTACTTGACAGTCAGTCTGTCAAGAATTTAACCTCGTACTGTTTTTTTTCATCACTCGTTCACTCAGTCACTTATTCAGTCAATCAGACAGTATGTCTGTCAGTCCGTGAGTAAGACAAGATTACGGTCTTAATTTTCGGATACATTTAGCCCTTAAATTAATATTGTTATTTCGTTTGCACTTTTGTGTTTGAAAAGTCTTTTCGCTTAGCTTAAGGCAATATTGATAACAACAAGTGAGATTCTGTAATATTGAAATATATTTTCACCAAAAATAAGTTGTGAATGACTGTCTGTCAAACACCAAAAAAAAAAACAATTATTAAACACATTTGAACAATATAACAACATCAATACACGAAAATTTAAAAAAGAAAAAGAAAACAATTAATCCTAAAACATGAATGAAATTTGAACTTGAAATATGAACAATATAACAACATAAATAACTGAATATTTAAAAATACAATAAAACAATTCATTATATAATACAATTTAATGAAATTTAAACTTGAAATACAAACAATATAACAATATCAATACCTGAATATTTTACAAAGAAATTTAAACTTTAAACATAAAAATACATTAAAACAATTCATCGTACAATACAATTTAGTGAAATTTAACTGGAAATATTAACAATATAACAACATTATCAATATATCGAATTGGCTGTGACGTTACATAGCGGTCCTCTTCTATTAGCTCGCCTTTACCGTTTGTGTACGGCTTTTGTCTTCCTGGAATAAAACACTTTGAAGCTTATGAATTTTGTAACATGCATGTTCAATATATTTGCAATCGCATATGAGTCTTATGGTTTCTGACCAAATTTCTGACCTTGTCAGGGACTTGATACTCACTTAATTGGGACATTGTTTGTGTCATTTTAGCCCTTACAACAGTAATTGAAATGGTTTTTCAAAAAAGTGCCGACGTTTCAATCATGTCTTTGAACACAAACTATTTCACGCGCCTCTTCAAAAGAGACAAGCTTCCGCTTCCTGACCCCATGCGTGGGTAGGAAGCGGTGCTTTAGGCTGTGTTCTCCTCCACCTTGGCAGAGGGCCAGCAGAGGGTGGCTAACCCTGCGGGTTTTGGGCGACTGAGGGTCGTCTTCATTGGACGTTATCTGTGATCCCTTGTTTGCCAGCCGCTTGTAGAAAATATACATATTACGTGTAACTAATGTTTTTTCTTATAAAGAAAGCTGAAATGCGAATTGATTATATGATTAAATAAATAATTGGCTTATCGTACAGTTATGTATGTACACTATGTATTTTCGTAAAGTGAAAGAAAGCTGGAAAGCAAATAAGTAAATATTTTATAAGTAAATAACCATTTTGCTTCTCGTCATTATCCGAAGTCTTTTTACTGAATTAGTACCATTTTAATCATCATTGTAAATCATTATTCAGCAATTGATTTAAGGTTTGTGTGTGTGCACATTTTGGGCCTAGCTCCTTTTTTTCGTTGTTCCTTTTTGACAGTTTAAACATTTTGAACTTGAACTGTGCTTAGTTTTTCTTGTTACTCTTTTACATTCTTATTTTATTGATCATAAGCTCTGCATACTTTGATGATAGCTTTTCTTAAGTCAAGTTTTTCTTCCCTCAACAGCAGTTCCTGCAATTTTTCGGCTGTACTGAATACAATTTTGTCTCTAATCATTCTCTCTTTTTCCTGAAAGTTGCATGTCCCAGTTTGTATTCAAAGTTTAGTGAGAAAATATTCAAACTATTGAAAATCATCTAGTGGCGTACTCCAAAACCTGGGAGATTCTATAACCTCAATTTCTCGAGGGTTGCAGTATTCCTTGATTTTGCCAAATACTATATTTAGGTCAGTTTTGTCAGGCTTTTGGTCCCAGACAAACTTGTCATAATATATATGTCAATAACATTGGGACCTGCACAATAGAGAAGTAGTGTAGCAGAAGTGGTTTCTTACGTTTTTCATCCTTAATATCAAGGGCTCCAATAAGATTTTGCAACTTTTCCACTCAACGCCACCATATGCCTGCTGCATTAGATGAAGGCTTCAAGTATGTTGTGGTCACTGTCGTGGATGTTAAATAGTGGAAATGAAGGTAGATTTGTCATCTTTGTTGTCAGATATTGCGTTGTAGCTCGAACAGCACTCAAATATTGAATAAAAGAAACGAAAAGGAAAACACGTTTCCTGTTGTAATCAAACGGCCATACTGTAATATATTTAACTGTGTGAATCGCACTTCACTGCATAGGTTAGACAACATCAACACAGTATACAACACTACATAACGCAACAGGGTTTATGCATAGGAGGTGACTCAAATGGGCCCATAAGATTGCCCTTATGTTTTAAGTTCAACAATATATCCTGTGAAATGTGGTTATGTGACTGTTCCGATAATAAATCGGAAGATCTCTTCAGAAAGTGGGTGCCGACATAGCTGAGAGAAAATCCATGCAGAAAACCATTTTGAAAGTAAGTTGAATCGAGTCTATTCCGATAGTCTGTTAAATAGTGGAACAGTCTATTCACACTAATAGGTGTTCAGCTTAATTCCCAAAGGCTTCCTCACATCAGCACAAGGTGATTGTCCGAGTGAACTGAAATTCAGCACGAGGTGATTGTCTGAGTAAAGTGAAATTGTGCTGTTTATTAGGACCACGTGGGAGGAAACCAGATGTGTAATTTGCTAACACTGGTCTAACAGACCTTTGCATAGCATTACCTACTCGCCAGAAGCAATAAAGCCAGATGTTGAGAGCCACATTTCAAACATTTATGGGCATACTGACAATTAACCGATGAACAATAACCCATATTGTTATAAGAATAGCAAGATCTTTGATAAGACAATGGAATATGTGTTGCAGGATATGTAGCCATCCATAATTCTGGATAGATGGAATCCCAACTACATATTGGTGTTTCTGTAATTTTGAAACGGAATTTCCTATCATACTCTGCCCATCCAGAGAAACACGCCGCAGGGACTTGTTTATTGTGCATATACTGAGTTGGCTCTTAATGTATAGCCCTGTTTTTCATGGGAAAAATAGCCACACAGATAAGAAAGGCATCAGTCCACAATTAAATTTTGTCAAAATTCTTGACAACCCCTTTTTAAGACACAATTATTTCCCCCTTAACAACCTGTACCATTTGTTAAGTACTGTAAATATGTTTGGGAACGAACGACCAAAGTTCAATAAATTCCCCATTTCGAATTTTTTGCCTTACAGTTGTTGAACTGAACATATTAAACACACCGTGTTTGTTACTGGATTCCAGTGGCTCTGCCTGGGCAGATGCCACTGCCGTGTTGTCCGTGCTGGTGCCTGATTGTAGACCGGCATCTCCATGGCCCACATAGCCACCGCTACTTCCAGTCAACGTTTCCTTAAGCATGGTAGCATGGCAATATGAAAATATACATTTTGTTTTGGTACTTCAGGCCCACTATATGATACATAATATGGGTTTCATTCACCAAAACTTTTGAAACTCATGAATTGCTAACAGAATACTATGAAATTGACAAACAAATATATGGCCCCTGATCACGTAAACATGCCTGTGAGGGACTTGAGCAAAAATATTTTTTTCACATTAAAAACTCTTCTTTTATAGCCAAATTAAACATTTGAATATTGATTTAAAGAAAGGCATATCATTATCAAAACCTTGGCCATGCAAACTATTGTGGTGTATTCTACAAGTTTGGTCAATGAAAACCTAAGTTATTTTCATGACTGCCCAGCCGCACCCTCATTATTATAATCCCAATCTCATTAAAACCTGGTTAAAAACTACCATCTTACCACAGGGTCTTTCTGCCACTCTGAATTTCGAACTTAAAGCTGCTATCTGCTGGTTCAGTATAACAAAGTGGAGCTCTGTATTCTACAAGGAACTCGCCCCGCATGACCCACCTTTTCACTCGAACTCCCCATTCTGAAAAGCATTTGCTTGATACATTTGAATCCTTTGTAAAAAGTCACATGCTTACTTTAAAAAAAACACAACTAAATTACTGGCTGTTTAATTTATTTTAAAAGAAAAACAAAAAGACAACAACAATGAAATATGCAATTTTTCACAGCTGACAAGTCACAGAGCAGCTCAGCCCCACTCATCACATCAAAGGGCAATACGTCTTAATAAAGGAAGAGAAGGGTTGTGATTCTTGTTCAATGCACTTCTCTTAATTGAAATCTAAACACCCATGAAGATTCAAATTAAAATCGTATATAGTTTCCGAATTATAGCCCTGATAGGTGTGTGACAGATGCCACAGAAACTATATCTCTCTGCCTTCGGTGGGGGATAATGATCATGACCTGCACATTGACTCATTTATTATGTTTACTGATATGCATTTGCCACTTAAAAATTAATTTGTTAAGTCAACCTAACATGTTATGACTTATGACTTATAATACTGCTAGTGAATAAACAATACTTACATTATATCATCATTCACCAAAAACTTTTCTAAGAAGTCTGGATCTTCTTTATTTTGAATGAAAGTAAAAGCTACATCTTTTGGTTGAATTCTTCTAGCTCTGAAACAGATCCAGAACTAATGTGAAAAGTATTAATATAAAATAAACAAGGACCCTAAGGGTGACAAAGGCTTATTATACCCCCACAAACAAAGTTTAGGGGGGTACATAGGAGTGAGCTTGTCTGTCGGTCGGTCTGTCGGTCCGTATAAAGTGTCTGCTCTCTAATTTAAGTTGTTTTCATCCAATCTTCACCAAACTTGGTCAGATGTATCTTGAGGATGTCTAAGTCAAGTTCAAATATGGAACATGCAGAGTCGAAACTAGGTCAAGGGTCACTTAGTGCGTTTTAAACATTGAGCATGGTGTCCGCTCTCTAATTCAAGTAGTTTTATCCGACTTTCACCAATCTTAAACAAACTCTTCCTCTCTCCCTCTCCCCTTCCCTCCCTCCCTCCCTCCCTCTCCCCCCCCTCCCTCCCTCCCTCTCCCCCCCTCCCTCCCTCTCCCCCCCTCCCCCCTCCCCCTCCTCTCTTCTCTCTCTCCTCTCTCTCTCTCCTCTCTCTCTCCTCTCTCCTCTCCTTCTCTCTCTCTCTCTCTCTCTGTCTCCCTCTCCCCCTCTCTCCCTCTCCCTCTCCCTCCCTCCCTCCCTCCCTCCCTCCCTCTCACTCTCAATATCAGATCCAGCATCCACACCCAAGGTATAATTACCATAATTACTCTATTGTTTAGGACACTTAAAAATAAAAATAAAAATTTGTGTCCAAAAACTTAGATACAAAAAATATTCACAAAATTAGTGTCCGAAAACTTAGTCGAAAATTGAAGTGTCCGAAAATAGAGTCAATTGTATCAACGACTACCGGTTATAGCACGCGCTTGTAAAATACCATGCCGTAAAGTATAAATTACAGTTATATATGTTTGTACTGCATTTTGAATAATTTTAAATGCTTAATGTATTTGACAGAAAGTTACTACAAAGTTGTACTTTTACCAACAAGTTCAAAGATAAGCATGTGATGTACTGATACTCACTATTATGAGCCTGTTATTATAACCCCATAAAAAAGCAAAGTATGAATTCTTTGTTTGTTCATTTCAGATAGTGGTTGTCTAACACCTTCCAATGTTCGCAAAATTTGCAAAAGGGCGCATCACACTTTGTAGCGTTTAGTATTTGTCACCGTTATTTTACTGAGAAGGGGTAGTACCATTGCGGTAGATAATTGAACTGTTAATTGGCACTACCCCTGGTTATTGTCATAACGCTTATGCTATCGGGCGAAACTTTTGTTTAATACCAGTTTACTAGGTTATTTACCCAATGACATAAATGTAATGGTCCGTTGCCCTCAGGTACACACCTGCCATGTTTTATGATGTTAATCTGGTTGTAAAACCCCATGATCGAAGTGTCATTAGATATTGAAAAAAGGACTGAAATTTTGTAAAATAGCGCTGTAAAATAAACTGTCTGAAAACTTAGAGACATTTATTATGGACGAAAACTTGTGTGTCCAAAATTAAGAGTCATGAAAAATAATTGTTTTTGCTAACAAATGGGGTGTCCGAAAACTTAAGAGTGTCTGAAAACATAGAGTACTTACGGTAATCGCAGTTTGCGACACTTGGTACACAAGTTCAACTGTGATTTTCATGAAACTAATTTTTTGTAACAATCCTTATCCTGTCTTTATCAGTTTAACCAGATTGTATAAATTGTTAGATTTAATAAAACACTGATGAGTTTTCTGATGTTTATTTGTCAACAAACATGTGCTCTTCAACTTTACCAATTGTCTCTGGTGATGAAGCCAAGTAAAATCTCAAAAGAGGCAACTTTGTCGTCTCATACATGTCGGCAACTGTAACATTAGCATCAATTTCACGGTCTGCAAAATCCCACAGATCCAAATTGAATTCGATTAACAGTCCTTTCGACGACATGCCATATGGACAAATAGACTGATCGCTTGTTGTATAATTTGTTCCTTTGTTGCAAGTTTTAGTATCGAGGGTTTTCCTTGTCCCGGCCCCGTTATTCTTTCGAACTCGAGTGCTTTGTTGGTTGAGCTTATGGATCCAGCCAATTTCTATGAATCTATTTCGTTTTGCGGTGTTTCTATTGCCGAAAGGGCGATGTGGATTCCTCATGTCTTCGAGATTATGTTCTTCTTTTCTACTTGTCCTTTTCTTACGGGCCGCCTCAAGCTTTTCTTGTAGTACTGTTGGGAGTCTGTTTTTCTTTGTTCTTGGTGTGTCTACTTCTTTACGCACATGTACTCTTAATGGGATGCGATCACCCTGATATGGTAAGTAAGATGACAGTTCTTCATAGCTCATATGATACACAATGTCTCGCATAATCTTTTCTTATTCCATCTTCTCAGCAGCCTAGACTGATATTGTCTTTACAAATCCAATAAACTCAACTGTATCCATAACTATTTTTTATTGAATTAATTTTTTCCTTTGTTATATTTGCTTTTCTCAAAAGTTTGAATGCAAGAATTTCGCTTGGCAATTTAATGTCTTTCTTCACTGATTTCCTATATTTTGAATCGAATACGGAAATACATTCACTGATGGATTGAGATTCTGCTCTCAGGAAGTCTTCGAAGTCCTCAAACTTTTCTAAGCTATCTGAAAGATCATCTTTTTTCAAATGAGTGTCTAAAAATTTCACCAATGTGTCCAACCCATCATCCTTTTTCAAATCATCCAACTTTATCTGAACAAACACTTACTCTCTTATTTTTGTGTCATCATCTTGTGCTCTTCAACTCTCCCAATTGTCTCTGTTGAGGTTGCCAAGTAAAATCTCAAAAGAGGCAACTTTTTCGTCTCGTACATGTCGGCAACTGTAACATAAATTCACTATGCAACACAATCTGTCAATTTTAGTGATTCAGTATGCAAAACTTGGTGAATAGTGGATGTGATCTTGTGACCTAGAGTAGAAACCACCAGTGAGTACTATACCAGAATTAGTGCTGCAATAATATACCGGTATATCGGTATATATCACAATACGCAATCTGCATATTGTATTGCGATACGATTTTCATCCTACCGGTACGAAAATTTTACAAAAAATCATTCACATTTTGTCCAGAAAAGCCATCTGAAATTATGATATCAAGGTCAACAAAACAAAGCGGTGTTTAGTAGAAATAAATTTTTACGTAAAAATATCATTCTAAAAAGTCTATTATACGGAGTAGCGTTGTTACATGGGAGCATTCGTTCGATGCTTTTGATTAAATTATCGTTGAAATAATTATGCACAACTGTAAATGTTTCGTTCGATTCTGAACTCAGCATTATTAAATTTGTAATCCGAATTTCGGAAACACGCTTCTGAATTTTAATGCTAACGCAAGAATAAAAATTTTAGCGTCAAATAAAAAGTGCTTTATCCTTTGTCTCAATAATAAGCTTGCGAAAATTATGCAGATATGTAGAACGTCGCATGGAAAGTTTGGGTGTATTTTGTGTTGTATAAAAACGGGAACATCATGTCAGGCGATTTACGCGTGCTCAGTGGGGAAAAAAAACGCCCAATTGGACGTTATTTCATCACATCTTTAAATAGTAACAAATATCAAAATGTATTTGATACTTTGGAAAATTTGCGACTTGTTGTGTTTCTTGTTATTCTTGAGCACTTTTATAGTAAATATTTTCCCGAATTTGCTTTAAAACTGGAATATACGGGATTATCGTGTAATTGGCGAGTTATAATTGTGGTACAAGTTAGCAATATATTGCGATATATTGCAATACAGGTTTTTGAGCTGACAATATATTGCAATACGGTTTTTGGCGTATTGTTGCAGCACTAACCAGAATGTTGTACCGATTTTGTCTAGATAATTACATCTTGTAGGCTATCTTTTTTAATTGTCCATATTGATCCGTACATTGAGAATCAGGGGAGTGATTTATTTTAAACATTTTTTCCTGAATCTAACTGGATAAGTGAGGCCGTTGTGGAGTCAAATGCAGCACCTGCCGCACTGACAACTGCAGTGCTCTGTTTCCCAATGACGTCGATCACTGCCTCGGTCAACACTGACAGGGTCTCTCCGATCAGACCACGTCCTATTGATTACAGTTCAGCATATATATTTGTATACATTAATACATTATTTTATGAAAATAAACACCTCTTTAAGGTGAAATAATTTCAAAATTTTACTGAATGTAAGTACTATAAATGCTTTATGACATGTAATAATTTTAACACTGTAAATGTGCTTAGAACACTTAAATTACATGAGCTTAAAACTATTTTGCACATGATTACATAATATTTTACACCAGTCCTATTACCTGTTAAATAGTTAACATTCATAATCACACAATCAAAATGAATTGTTAACTACAAAGTTTATATTGTCACTGGTTGGAATTTGTAAACAATGAGTTTAATATTTAAGGTATTAGTACCTGTCAAAGAGATCTTCCTTTGGAAGTCCATGTACGCATTCCGGCTATCTCGTTGCAGATTTTCCCTTGTTTTTCCAATATGGCTGGGTCCCGTTGGAACTGGGCACTGGCATTAAACATTTCCGCGACTGTCACCAAAAGTGCCCTCTTGGTTGCCTTACTGTTTCCTGTTATCATACAAAAATGATACATATTCATCTTTTTTATTAGCTCGACTGCTTTCAGAAAAACCCCGAGGTATTGTCATAGCCAGCTCGTCGTTCGCTGTAGGTGTCGTGCTAAAACCTTAACATTGGCTCTAAAATCAAAGTGCTTCCACCTACAACTTTGAAACTTTATATGTAGATGCACCTTGGAAGAGTTCTACACGCCACATCCAATTTTGGGTCACTAGGTCAAACTTCAAGGTCACTGTGACTTCTAAAAAAAAAAAAATTTGACAAGCTTTCGCAGCCGAGCGTTGGCACCCGTTATGCGGTGCTCTTGTTTATTTATACAATGAATTTTTTTTTATTAATAATATTAGTAAACGATGGTTCTATTTATGACATTTTATTTATCATTAAGCATCAAATGTAAAATAGATCCATTAAAACAATTACTTATTTATAAACATTCATTTGTATGTTTTGTCTTTTTTATTTGATTGTTCATTATTTCAATTGTGTAACATAATGCAATGGCTCTATTCACATACCGATAACATACAGCTCTCTGACATTTAATTTTTTTTTATTCTGTTGTTGTGTCTAAAACTACATTAAAAATGAAATATTTTTACACATACGATTACTGAATCTCGCCTTGTCCACCTTGACCCTTGTGGAATGACATTCCCAAGTCTATAAAACCGGGATGTGTATCTCCAATAACTTAAGCTAATAACAGGGAATCTTGAATAGAAAAATTTGGGTTTCGTTTCTTTTTCTGTTCCATTTTGACAGTTTAACTTCAGCTGTCGTCTGCTGTAAACATCTGGTTTCGCTTCAGTGTTATTTTAAGATCCACTCAAAAAACCCAAAATGACAACAGAAGGGAATGACAAATAAAACATTGCATTCATACTAATTAAATTCACAAGCATTGTATGCATGTAATAAAAGTTACTCCCTTTATTTACTTCATAAAAAAATCCATTTGACACGCACAGTGTGTTAAAAAGCAAAATATAAATAACCTCCATTTTTATGTGCCGTGAAATCTCATGGAATGTGATATACGTCATCACGATGCTATTTTTATGTCAGGGAAATCCAGGATGACCCTGACAATAGACTTAATTAACTCTTCAGGCAATGTATTTGTTACCAAGGGAAAAATAAGCACGAGACAAAAGCTTACCAAATCTTTTTCCTAAGGAACATTGAGGATGACGATTTAAAGAAAAATTTGCCTCAGGATGTTTATCAAACTTAAGTAAATAACTTAGAAAATAACTAAGGATCTTTGTGGATACGGGCCCAGTGATTTTGCCTGGTCTACCACAACCAAATACGGGCCCAGTGAACTTGCCTGGTTAACCACAACCAAATACAGGCCCAGTGAACTTGCCTGGTCTACCACAAGCAAATATGTGCCCAGTGAACTTGCCTGGTCTACCACAACCAAATACGGGCCCATTGAACTTGCCTGGTGTACCACAACCAGATACGGGCCCAGTGAATTTGCCTGGTCTACCACAACCAAACCCAGATTCTTGAGCTGATCTGTCTCAATCAGGCTGTTCACTAGCGACTGTGCCTTCTCTATAGTGGCTATGTAAAGGGACCGGTTGCTCTGTCTCTTGATTGGTGGGAACCGACCCTTGCTGCCTGTGTACTCCTATAGAAATTGAGGCCCACCGCAAACATGGACATGTTTCGCACCTATGGAGACCGACATTGAATCAAATATTTTGTCAAGGAATAGAAAAGCACAAACAGGATCACTCAGATTGTATGGTCAAATTGTCTTGTGCTTGTCACCGTTTCTAATGTTTTTCTTTCTTATGCTGTTTGTATAGTACCGGTTGAAGCCATTTAACATAAGTCATGGTTACTATCCAGTATTTTTCTAAATTGTTTACACTGATAAGTCATTTTTGGACTTGCTTATCATTGTAGTCTGCAACCAGTACCTGCCCGTCCGAGAGTACACATATTGCTCTGATATTGCATTTGGATTCAGTTGACATTTTCATCTCATATTCAGACTTCTTGTTCAGCATAATTACTTTGTCTAGATTCCCCTTTACTGGCAATGACTGGGTACTGAGTTCAATCTTCCCAAGACTTGACAATTTGGACAGGTGCTGCACAATTTCCCTTTTTTGTTGGAAATATATAAAAACAAGAAGAGTTTCTATAAAATTATGCAGATTGTTTAATTATATTGCTACATTTCTTGCTTGCTATATAGACCAGTTCTTGCTTGTTGCTGTGGTTTAATTCATGTATTTCCAGACAGTCTGATATAGCCTCTGGCAGCTGGTTCCCTTCCAAAATATAACATCTCCTGCTTGACATCCATACTCTCATTCCCTGTAGTAATATGTAAAATGTATAATCTACTTATAGTGAAATCTTAAATAATAATGTAAATAATAATATTAACTAGATGGTCCTTAGGAATTCCGTCCATTGAAGACAGAGCTTCTTTGCATGGCCACTCATCCAGACCGTCTTGAAAGATTAAAATTTTTATACATTCATTAGGAAAATGAATACATTTTGCTTTATTTTATCAATGTTTTTTTTAAATAGAAAATATTTTCAGATTGTATTAGTTAGAATGTGCAATTTATTTGTTGCATTAAGTTAATTGTTCTAGAACAATAATAACAGTAAATGAATGTGCATGGTGTGGTAATATTTTTAGCTCACCTATCACGAAGTGACATGGTGAGCTTATGTAACCGTGTGATGTCCGGCGTCCGTTGTGTGTGCGTGTGTCAACAATTTGCTTGTGTAGACAGTAGACGGCACAGTATTCATTCAATCTTTATGAAATTTGGTCAGAGTGTTAATCTTGATGAAATCTGGGTTGGGATTGTATTTGGGTCATATGGGGTCAAAAACTAGGTCACTAGGTCAAAAACTAGGTCACATAATAGATGGTAATATTTTTAGCTCACCTATCACGAAGTGACATGGTGAGCTTATGTGACCGTGTGATGTCCGGCGTCCGTTGTGTGTGCGTGTGTCAACAATTTGCTTGTGTAGACAGTAGAGGGTACAGTATTCATTCAATCTTTATGAAATTTGGTCAGAGTGTTAATCTTGATGAAATCTGGGTTGGGATTGTATTTGGGTCATATGGGGTCAAAAACTAGGTCACTAGGTCAAAAACTAGGTCACATAATAGGTCAAATAATAGAAAAACCTTGTGTAAACAAAAGAGATTGCAGTTTTCATCCAATCTTAATGAAATTTGGTCAGAATGTTTATCTTGATAAAATCATTGGGTGGTGCGGTGGTCGAGTGGTAACACTCTGGTCTACCATTCCAGAGGTCCCCGGTTCAAATCCCGGCCGGGTCACTGGACATTTCAGAAATGCTTCAAGTGTTTCCCACCCAACTAGAGATGTACTGGTATGAAACCCAGGTAATTCTCGCGTGTATCGGTGCTATACACTGAGCACGTAAAAGAACCAAGGTATCTATTCGCAAAGAGCTAGGGTATCGCACCCGGATTCCTTGCATCTCAATACTGTCTCTTCTGCTTGCTGTCTCTTCAGCAAAACCAAAGGATCCCATTGGAAATAAGTGCTTGCACTTTCATGGGTTATCCTTGACCGCAAGGTCAAAATAAATACATACATACATCTGGGTTGGGATTGTATTTGGGTCATCTGGGGTCAAAAACTAGGTCACTAGGTCAAATCATAAAAAAAAACTTGTGTAGACAGTAGAGGTCACAGTTTTCATCCAATCTTTATGAAATTTGGTCAGAATGTTTATCTTGATGAAATCTGGGTTTGGATTGTATTAAGGTCATCTGGGGTCAAAAACTAGGTCACTAGGTAAAAAACTAGGTCAAATAATAGAAAAATTGTGTAGACAATAGAGGTCGCAGTTTTCATCCAATCTTTATGAAATTTGGTCAGAATGTTTATCTTGATGAAATCTGGGTTGGGATTGCATTTGGGTCATCTGAGGTAAAAAACTAGGTCACTAGGTCAAATAATAGAAAAATCGTCAACAATTTGTTTGGGTAGACAGTAGAGGTTACAGTTTTCATCTAATCTTTGTGAAATTTGGTCAGAATGTTTATCTTGATGAAATCTGGGTTGGGATTGTATTTGGGTCTTCTGGGGTCAAAAACTAGGTCACTAGGTCAAATAATAGAAAAACCTTGTATAGACAATAGAGGTCACAGTTTTCATCCAATCTTTATGAAATTTGGTCAGAATGTTTATCTTGATAAAATCTGGGTTGGGATTGTATTTCGGTCATCTGGGGTGAAAAACTAGGTCACTAGGTCAAATAATAGAAAAACCTTATGTAGACAATAGAGGTCACAGTTTTCATCCAATGTTCAAAAATTTGATCAGAATGTTTATCTTTGGGTCACCTGCGGTCAAAAACAAGGTCACTATGTCAAATAATAGAAAAACCTTGTGTAGACAAGAGAGGTCTCAGTTTTCATCTAATCTTTATGAAATTTGTTCAGAATGTTTATCTTGATGAAATCTGGGTTGGGATTGTATTTGGTCAGTCAGGTGAGCGATTCAGATCCATCATGGGTCTCTTCTTTAAAAAACATTGCTTGAATATTTACATAAACAAATGGATTTTTTGATGGCCTGCCCTATGCACTCTTAAATAGATTGTTTATTATGGTGACCCAGCTTAATCGACCACCCATAGGTACATGTGGCTGGGTGGCGTTGCCAGCTGAGCTATTGGGATATGATGCTTACCGTGGTAACAAGGTTTTTAAATGGTTTGTCTTGGTAACCTTATTTTTGGATGCACATAACCCTCATGTGAATGCAGCCTATGGAATTTTCCCATGTATAGGCCGTGCCCCATGTATAACGCACATGCTATTGTATAAAGCAAAGATGAAGAAAAACAAAGAATTCAAGACCAACAAACCTGTTAATCGGACCGAAAATGGCTGCCATTTATATATCTTTTAATGATAAAAATTCTGAGTGTTATTAGAAATAATCGTTACGTCTTTGCAACATTATTCCCCATTTACAATTTACATCCTCTATACAATCAGGTATTTTGCACTCTTTGAACTCCTCCCATTGTGGAAGATTTGTGCATCAGAATCCTCCTGACAGATGACCACAGAAATCCATACCCAGTTGAATTGCTTTCTAAAAGCTATACAATATGGGCAGTTGTGGCAAGTGTTTTTTCCAAATCCAAGACAGGCTTTTTTTAGCGTCATTATAATCAATGACTTAAACCTTTGTTTATTGGAAGCACATATTCACTGTCAATGATTTGGTGGACAGGTGATTTATGATTTGGTAACAATAAAAGAAACTCAGAAAATTAAAACCTGGTTCTGATGATGTTCTTATATTACTACTCTCAATTACAGTCATAATTCTTCAAGCTCATAGTTACACTCGGTTGTATGATATTGGTAGGGACATTTTTGTATGCCCCCGGATTAAAAAAGATCAGGGCATATTGTTTTTGGCCAGTCTGTCATTCATTGTGTGTGTCCAAAAACTTTAACCTTGGTTAAAGTTTTGCAATAACTTTTGCATTATTGAAGATAGCAACTTGATATTTGGCATGCATGTGATCTCATGGAGCTGCACATTTTGAGTGGTGAAAGGTCAAGGTCATCATTCAAGGTTATTCAAATATATGGCTTCAAAGCGGTGCAATAGGGGGCATTGTGTTTCTGACAAACAGATCTCTTGTTTCAGTATCTTGGCCAAGTTTAAAAAAGGGTTAGGTGGGGTGAACAACTAGGTCAATAGATCAATAAGCACAATTCAAACTAAAGTGTTTGTCAGCGTCAGGCAGTTTGTCTCTTCCTCTGCTAGCGTCCAAAGTTCAAATTTACAATGAAGTTTTTACCTGTTGGCTTCAACACACAAGATCTTAATCAAAGTACTGACAGTACTGGTGTGACGATGCTTTTGAAGAGGATGGATATAAAACATCAATTTAAGTTAATCTATATCACCACAATTGTGTATGTTGATACGAACATTTTGGTACGATAAAAAATGTTGGGTACGAAAAAAAATTTGGTAAAAAAAAATTTGGGTACGAAACATTTTTGGTACGAAAAAAAGTTTAGCGGTACGGGGAAGTAGTACCCGTAGGTAACTTGACCCATTGAGTGAAACTGGGAGGCGGGTCACATGCTTGTTCATTAAGTATGGCAATACCTTCATGATGATTCTCGAAAGTAGGTATGAGCACATAGCCGGACCAGGTGAGCTCAATCGTAAGAGCACTTGACTATCCGAGTTCGCCGAGGGACATATGGATAAGTTAACTAATCAAAGCGATATGACCTTATACATGTATATGCTGAAATCTAACAATGGAACGAAATATCAAACATGGTATGAACACTTAGGTGGTTGTGTAATTTCTGTTAGAATATCGTATTCAATGTGTAAATTTAAAATGATTGCGCCAGCACTTGAGTTTGTTGCCTTGTTTGAGTCTATACGCGTCTAGGCTGCACCCAGTGTGTGTATTTGTGTTTTTCCAAGGTAATGAGTTACCTTCGCGCTGAGGCTGCATAATGTTGGGACCCGGATTGTGTCCAGCACTCCTACCTATTAAGATTAGATTGACGACAGTTGGGACGAAATTTGAATTTCCAGCTATTTGTTTTGTACTGAAATACTTTTTATTTTTTTATATGGTCTTATGCTGCGGGGGGGGGGGGGGGGGGGGGGGGGGATAGGATTATCCTGAAAAAAAAACACCTGTCCGGAATGGTGACCACAACACAGACAAAATATAACATTGCGCTGGGAGCGGGAATCCAACCGGTGTCATAAATGTGATAAAGCGAACGTCCTTACCACTGCTAGCGGGACGGACAATTACGCAAAGAAATATTGTTTAATCTATATAGATCATAGCAGTGCAGCGTTTACAATTTGCAGGTTCTAAATTGTTCGCATTCTTTAGTTTTGTTATCACGTAAAAAGTTAATTTTACATGTTTTCATTCGCAATTTATTTACAAAATCGAGAACAAATATCAAACAAAATAGAGAAAAAATATAGTTGTTTCATTGGTCCATAAAAATAAAATGGATGTAAAATTACTAATTTAAAACTTATTCAGTGCCCTAGCTAGCAATAAATAGAGGGGTGCTGCGCCCCTCCAAAATTTGCCCACTTAAAAAGCGCCCCTCTATTTTTTCTGTCAAATGCCCGTTTGATCTCTAAATTCCTGCTTTCAGGCCGTATAAATCGCCAGAAACATCGACATGAATACACAGATCTATAACACCCTTACAAGACTGCCTGGGGTGTATTAAGTCAACACATTGAGAACAAACAAGCCCCAAGGGCATGGTTTGTTATCAGATCACTAAGTAGCCTTTTGTTGCAGACGATAGTAACATGCTGTGAAAGATTATCTCTGAGGTCAGCTTGGTTAGGCACAATCACACTGAATGAAATCAAACTCAGCACTATTGATATTTTTTAACTTCTGAATTCTTAGGCTATAATTTTTTGTTTTCAAAAATAGTGATTTTTAATTCAAAATACCTATTAACATTTGAAAATTAATCTTTTTTTTTTAATGTGAATGTGGGTTTATTTTTAATTCCCAAATTACGGAATGGAAACATATTTGTGTTTGGATTTTATTTCTGAACTTTAAAACACTGTCTGTCCTCAATCATGATGAATTTTAAAATGAATAGGGGCAGACAGTTGTTATTTCAACAAATAATGAACTTGTTTGGAAGGAGGATTTATCACTGACTCTGCAAGTAAAATGTGATGTTGTTATTGTCATATATTTTCGCCACCTAACAAAACTGGCAACGTTGTGTACATTAGTTGAAATAACGTGTTGTGAAATAAAAATATCCTATTATTAACAATAACAATGTTTCATTTTAATCTCCAGACTGGATGCTACTTCATGGTGACATTTATCATTGTTTAGACTTTAAATTTGTCAATATAGAGTTTTGTTTTAATAAATATTATTATTGTGGACAAACATTGGCTCAAAGTTATTTAAAGCAACGAATTTAAGTAGTGAAAATTTATTTCATGTTTTCTTCATTTAATTTTCTTCTTAAAGGCCACTGATGCTGAAACTTGAACCTGAAAGATTAACATGCAGCTCAATGATGATAGGTGATAAAAAACCCATCAAATTCCTCCCCTCCCCCCCCACACACACCGGAAAGAAATATGATATCTACATATCTCTAATGTGTGTAGTCGGATGCTAGCCCAAGTCGGTTAGGAAATTGGCTACTAAGTTGTTTTCCTTAGCACCAATGTAGATAGTAATATATTTATTGTATTTTCATTACACAAAATGAGGAACAGCATACAATTGGTGAAGTCATCCAATGCACTAGTGTTTACAATTGATAAGTATATAGAATAACCAAAGTATGTAGTTAAGTATATGTATAACCAAATGCCCTATTTTCCAAAATTACCCGTGATATGTGCCCTTTTTGGGGAAGCGTCCCTCTATTTTGAAAAGCTGGCTGGAGCACTGCTTATTGAATCTGTTTCCCCAGGATATGCTGTTCTATTAATATTTACCTTTATCAATGATAATCAGCGAGGTATGCCGCTTAGAAAAATCGAGCTATCTCAATCGGACTGGCTCGGTCTTTTACATAGGTCTCCATTGTGAAGATTTTTTCACTGGTATGATAACTTAGACGATGCTTTGCAGCATCGTCAAAAAGCAAGCGAAAAACAAATGGAGACGGCAATGGCTGTCTGTATGTGATTCTAAGGGAATGAAATGGACGGATTGGCTTAAAAAGATAGATGTGTGTGGCGTTGTGTGTTGTATAAAGTTATTGTACACGTACAAACATAACCATTGTTGAGAATAGCATCCTACTTGCTGATCAATTTGCTATCCTTCAGGAGCTTCCCTACAACCCCCAGCTAAAACATTTCAGTATTTTTCTCTTTTTTTACTTTCACCCATGCTAATGTAATTTCCTCGCTAACTCTAGACAAGCTTTTGTACTGATATTTTGGTTTGTAATTTGTCAATGTGTATTTTTTTGTTATGCTTATTTGCATATATATTAAACAACAAGTTAAGTGTTGTGTTTATATAGAATATATAATCTCACTAATCAGATAATGTTTTCTATTGGTGAATATACATAGCTTACTTTTTGTATGTTTTCAATGTGATGATATCATGTATATTGTGTATAAATAGACTTGCATTTATGTTTAATTAGAATGCAATAACTATGTAATCAGTATTTTATATATTTTTTTAATAAATATATTTAAAATTGGTCTTTGTATTTTTTTATGCTCCGCCTAAAAATTTTGGGGGGGAGCATATAGTCGCCGCTTCGTCCGTCCGTCCGTGTGTCCGTCCGTGCACAATTTTTGTCCGTGCTATTTCTCAGCAACTAATGACCGGAATTCAATGAAACTTTATAGGCAGCTTCACTACCAAGAGGAGATGTGCATATTATCAGCGGGTTCTGGTCAGATGATTTTTCACAGAGTTATGGCCCTTTGAAAATCATCAATAATTTGTACCATATGTCTAATATCCAGAAATTTTTCTGATGCATAGCGGAGAGCAGTGCTAAACCGTTAAAAAAAAGCACAAGATAATTATGCTCCCATAGGGAGTATTTATCAAAATAAAATTGTCCTTGAAATTTGAAACCGAACAGGTGGTAATCTGATGGGTGAACAGGGATTAGACTAAACGCTGAATCAATGTCAGTTTTGCTAAATAGTGTTCTGGGGCCCAGGTTTAAAAGACGCTCTACAGCATCATCAAATGATGAATAAACTACGGTGGAAAGGGTGGGGTCAATAAAGTCATTGATAGAATCACCTTTAGGGTAACTGAGGTGATGAATTAAGGTTATTGCCCCAGTGATTTTTTGGGGACTAAACCTATTGGGCTTACATGTAGGTTATTAAATGGTGGAAAATCAAAAGGGCCCTCTATACGTCTAGCTGAAAGCTCGTTTTGTATTTTTTGAGATACCTGTTGAGGGAAATCAGCACACAATTTTAAATTTGGTGAGGTGCAAGCTTTTAGGGGTCCTAAAAATCCTAATTTGAAACCCGTTGTGAAACCTTCCACAATGTAACTTGACCATATAGTTTGATAGTTTATTTCACAAGTTCCAAAAGGTCAAAAGACCCATGAGGACAACATATTTACAAGCAACAAATGGCAAGACAGAGCACACAAAGAATATGATAATAAACATATATGTTATATAGTTTGTTTTCACAAGTTCCAAATGGTCAAAAGAACCATGAGGACAACATATTTACAAACAAAAATTACAAAAACAGCGCTTACAAAGTATATGATAATAGACATATAGGTGGAGAAAGTGCAAATGACGTTTCAATATATAATGACAGGATGCCAAAAGTTAGATATAAACTTATAAGTAGAAAGTGGAGATATTTTACAACAGACTTATTAAACAGATAAACATGTGTTAAAAGTGTATCCGTAGTATGTGATTAGCATGTTATTGATATAAGTACTGTTTTCTAATCTCGAAAGAGTAGAATATATAAGTGCCAAAGTTTCTAAGTACGTTTCTGTTTCTTGTTTGAAGTAATTGTATGAACTTATGCATACTTGGTCTTGTGCAAAAAAACTTTGGTATATATTTACCTCGTAAATCTTTGTATAAATCGCATTCCATAATGAAATGGTATTCATCTTCAAGTTTAGCACAGAGGAAGCATGTTCTATTTTCAACTGGTGTAACTACTGGTTTACTCCATCAACCTGATTCAATATGTAATCTATGTGATGACACACATAATTTTGTTATACAAATACGAATTTTTTCGGCGTAAGCTGTATTAAGCCAGCTTTTCACCTTAGCCTGACCTTTGTTAGCAGAACAGAATTTTTATTTTGACTTAAGCATAACAAGCTTATCGTCATATACAAATACATGATAATGTTACAGACATGCGTGATGAATATAAATAATAACATTGTATAAATTACATTAATCAATTCATAAATCACTCATCACTGGAGAGTGAGAGTGCTCTAATTGCAAGTTATAATGTGACATGGAATACATATAAAAACATAACCACATTTGATACATCCATGGTTAACAAACAACATGTAACAAGCAAAGTACACTCAATTGTTAGTATAAGCTATAGTTCTTCTTAACAATCATGTGATAATAAACAAAGTGTTATCTCTTTTTTTGAAACATGATAACCAATAGATGGCTAACTTTCTAAGTGTCGTTTTCTTACTACTATTAAGGAGTTTAATAAATTTGAACATACTAGGTCGCTTGTAATAGAATTCTGGGATATATTTGATTCTTTCTTCTAGGTATAACGGACATATTAGTATGAAATGGTACTCATCTTCGATATCATTACAGCTACACAAGGGGTAGCGTCCAATAGAATTCAAATAAAACTTCCCGCGGCCAAGTACAGATGAATACACTTCATTGACTGCATTGGCTGATTTGAGAATACGACCAGAACATTGGAAACATGTCCGCGTCTTTGTAACACTGTTTTACTGCGTGTTCAGCATGAAACAATTTTATATCTGATGAAAGGGCTTAATAGATAGAACAGTTTTACACTCAATCTCGACATCAATACAGTTTGTGCGTCCACCTTTTATTTTCAGAAGATTTTCAGCGCGAGAACGTTTGCACTTAAAGGCTATTTTCTCATATTTATTACTAACTTCCATATTCCTGTCAACATGTTAACATGTTAAAGTATAGAGAGCAGTGGAAGCGAAGACTCACTTTAATGCATTGCATTTCAACTCGCGAGGTATATCGGGTCAATTTGCGGCCACTGTGTGTGAATGTCAGAGTTTACATACAGGTCATCGCTGCGTCTCTACCCTATGTGCTGATCGGAGTTCGCGGCCAGGAAAATAATCTTTACATAATAAAGACGCTATAGCGTGAACTAGGTGAACTGGAATTTTCTTAAGACCAGACAGATGTTAAATGAGGATATCCAACAATATCATTTGGTATGTCAATAATAGATTCTTAATGTGTTTTACAACAATACCATGATAAATATTATTTTTAATTAATTTAACAAGAATTATGCCATCATATTGACTAATGAATTAAGCATGAGCGCAATGATTCTAAATACTGTTAACAATCAAATCAAATAGCAACGCCAGACAAACCACTAAAACAGGTTTGTTCGAAGAACGCCCGTATAAATATTTAAAATATATACGGATACTTCGCGTGTGGCCGGTTGACTCATATGTTTTAATTTCACTTCCATTCTTCTTTTGGTTTTCTGTTTTGTATCTATACGTTTATGACCAGCAATATGTATCATCCCGTACTGCGTTTGCTGCAGCTAAGAACTGCACAGAAAAAGACATTCGCTATCTTTGATCTCATTCATTGAAGTCTTTACCTTTCATTAACTGCAACCACAATCAACGCCGTATATCTTTTTTAAAGATATTTCTTGTTTAATGTTAACAAGGTTAAGGTATTCTTGGAATTCAAAAGATTTAATGTTATTATAAAATAGGGCCCTACTGGAGTCACTTAATCGACCTGACCAGTTTTGCACATACGTGTCTTTAAGACGCTGATTGACTGTCAACAAGAAGAATTTTACGTTTCCGACGCCCTGCATTATCCAGACATCTTGAAATCCCAGGGAGCACAATAGCGCTTTAACTTGTGAGCACCAATTTGCCTTGTTTTGGTTATTCTCAAAGTTGTTTTTTCAGCAAATTGTAAACTTTTTTGGCAAATCTGTTTTCATTGCATTGCAATAGTTTTATCCAGTATTTTATTATGTTAAAATGTCTATTATTCTGCATGGAAACCCTCCCCAGCTCACCATATACAAAATCATTCTGTGTACTTCTCTTAACGCCTAGGATATTTTTGCAAAATTGTAAATGTAACCGTTCAATAGATTTGCCTTTGTTAATTCCCCAGACTTTGCTACCATAATTTAAAATAGGAACAATAAGTTTTTCAAATAAGTCTAACCTGTGTTTTACAGTCACATCTGTAAATTTGCATAAATATTTATTCATTGTAAATAAAGCTTTAAGTGCTTGCCCTGATAGGGTGTTTTGTGCTTCATTAAATGAGCCACTGGTTGTAAAAACTATGCCTAAATATGTAAATTTGTTAACAATTTCTATAGCGTTATGTTTATATGCAAATGATAGGTTTTGATTGTTTCTTCCAGCTTTACGGAAAATCATTACTTTCGTTTTTGACGTGTTAACAGTGAGTCTCCATTGGTTACAGTATTGTTCAAGTAAATTAAGACTAGTTTGCAGTTCTTGGCTGCTGTTTGCAAAAATTACAATATTGTCAGCATATAGAATTAGAAACATTTTGAACGTGTTTACATCAATACCCGGTAAGTCGCTGTGAAGGTAGATGTCTTCTATATCGTTTAAAAACATGGCAAACAGAAACGGGCTCAAGCATTCGCCCTGTCGAACACTGTGCATGCATGGAAAGCTTTCACTTAACATATTGCAATACTTAACACGTGATTTAGTTGAGACATACATGGCGCGTATAATATTTAAAATCCTACCTCTAATTCCTAATTTTATAAGTTTTAACCACAGGTTATCTCTTGTAACATAGTCAAATGCCTTCGAAAAATCTATAAAGGCACAGTATAGTTGTTTACCTGAATTCAATATATGAGATACGAGACAATGCAACACAAAAATATTGTCTACTGTGCTCATTTTTGGCCTAAATCCTGACTGTGCCTCAATGTACACATTATATTTTTCGGACCAAATTGACAAGCGTGAATTCAGAATTCGTGTAAATAATTTTACCTAGAGTGCTTAGTAGTGTTATGCCCCTATAATTGTTAACATCATTAACATTTCCTTTTTATGTAAAGGCACTACATATCCTTCTGACCATTCATTTGGAAAATATCCCATTTCGAAAATTTATTAAACAATGATTCTAACAAAGGAAGTAACGCAACTTTACCATAAATGAAACATTCATTGAGGAAATCATCTGGCCCGCCACATTTATTAGTTTTAAAATTACTAATGCCTTTTAAAATTTCATTGGTCGTAATATAAACATTAAGCTCGTCAAACATACTTGTTAGCTCATCGCGCTCGTATCTTTCAATAAAATACAGAACATCTTCATCAGGTGTGAAGAAATGTGTTTCTGGGTTATTAACTGCTTTAAAGTACATCTCAAAATCAGTCAAAGGCACTGTCGATGGTTTAACATTGGCACAGCCCTTCAACATATTCCAATACACTTTCGCGTTTTTGTAGCGAGCATATATTCTTAAAGAAATGGGATAACCTGGTTGATTTTTACAGGTGTGACCAATTTATAATTGCTTGGGTGGCTTTGGACCGGAACTGGAAGGGTTTTTCTTGCCAGAGAGGGACTGGGAGGCTTGCTCCTTGCTGGAGAATTAGCAGCTGAAGGCAGTGTGGGGTCCCTGGCAGAAACCACAGACGTGTGTGGGGGCAGCTGATGCGTAGACAGTGGGTTGGTTAAACTTGGTTGGTTTGTTAAAATTCCAACAGGTATTATCCAGGAAACGTTTTTGAGGGTTTGAGGGGAACGATCTGGTTTGAGTGGCGGGTCTTGAGGGACGAAAGGACTGAGTATTTGTGCTTTGTGTGCTGGCCATCAGCCAGAATTCAGTGTGTATTCTGTTCTAAGGCAAAGGAACAGAAGCTCGTAACAAACGAAATTGACTGTCATAATATTATAAAGCCGGTCCTGGACGGCGAGTAGCCAGATCCCGGACTATCTCCATATATTTAAGGAGTTGTTGTGTTTCCCCAGGATACTTATATGACCTAACGGATATGTAGCGAATGAACGCAGACGTCCAAACCATAATGGAAGTGATTTTTGCAGAGCGTGTTGAAGACTGAATTGAAATATTGGCATGTTTATCGAATTGTAGAGTGAAGTTAGAAGGTTGAGATGCAGAATTGACTAGAAGGAGAGATGAGAGATCTATGTATTTGCCTTTCCAAATGTCCTTGCACAATGACTGTTTAATTTGCGAAATTATTGGAGTGCTGATTGGTTCTGCATATTGCATACCAGTATCCGAAAGAATGCCAATCATGTGTGTGTTGAGAATGTCTTGCAGACCTTCTGGTGGGTCAACATCATGGTCTGAAGAGGAGTCGTCTTCGAAGTTCAATGGTATCTGTTGCTGGGGTTGTTAGATAGGCAAAACAACGTCATTGGGAGGCACTGGAACAGGATTAACCTCACCACCCTGGACTGTGTTGTTGTTGTGGGCATTGGATGGACCAGATGTCCCCTTTTCTTGTGATGGAACAGCCAGGGGTATTGGTGTAGGAGGGCCGTCGGGTGTGGAGCGTGATTACTTTGTCTCTTTGTTCACAGCAACTGCATGATGTTGTTGTTGCTGATCTTTTATTTTTCTTAGCAGGCCTCATCTCATGATCTGAAAATCAATTGACATGTTATTATAAAACTAGACATTCAAATATATTCTTTAAACTATGCTTGACGAAGTGATAATTGCTGGATTTGTTGTGTATAATGCCATACAACCATGGTTATGATTAAACTTTCTGGAAGGGGATTAAAATATTTTTTGTGTCTAAACTAGACAACTAAATATCCCCATAAAAGGACAATTGAATATCCCCATTTAGTTAAAATAATAAAATCGACAAAAGAAGCGCTGGACTGATAGTCCCATGATTAAAATGGCTAATGACAAATAATTCATGAGCAAATATAATATTGGTAAGCGTGAGGCTAGTAACTAAATCACGCATAAAGATATGGCATAAGGCTGGCAAGTAAATCGTGCCTAGGTAAAATAAACAATAATAAGCCTTAGGCCTTTTGTTAAAACACACAATTATAGAGCAAGTTGCTGACAACTGAATCCTGTATGAATAAAATAAAACAATGTACAAAGCATAAGGCTGGTAACTAAATAAAAAAAATACTGGTAGTTTATAAATAATAATAAGCGTGAGGCTGGTAACTAAATCACGCATAAATATATGGCATGAGGCTGGTTACTAAATCATGCCTTTATGATATAAATAATAATAAGCGTGAGGCTGGTAACTAAATCACGCATAAATATAAGGCATGGGGCTGGTAACTAAATCCTGCCTTTAGGAATGTAAAATAATAAGCGTGAGGCTGGTAACTAAATCACGCATTAATAAAATCTAGTGCATGAGGCTGGTAAATAAATCCTGCCTAGATTAAATAATAATAACCCTGAGGCTGGTAACTACATCACGCATAAATATAATACAAAGCATGAGGCTGGTAACTAAATCATGCCTTGATAAAATAATAATAAGCATGAGGCCAGTGAAATAAAAAAGCAAAAGTAAACAAATAGTTTGTAGTTCTAAATAAGGCCTCTATAAAATAGTATGATGGGCTAGTAAATAACTAGCGTGTGTGTGGCATGATGCTGCCAACGAAGTCATTTATTAAAATATAATAAATCTGAGCTTGATAACTCAAAATCATAGAGAGCTAGCTTAAGCTCGACAAACATTGAATAGGAATACATATCTGTAAGCTATGAGCTCAGCTGCCAAGAATGCATTTCCTGGCGGCGACCACTGCTGCTCTGATGTTTCTATACAGCTGGTGTTGTCCCCGGCTGGATAGGTGGCATCCATCTTTGGCAAAGTTTCTTTCTTTGGAAGAAATTGACCAAAACCCTTTTAAACGCCACAGGCAAGCTCGGCTGTCTGAGACCAATTTCAAACTTTCAAAAAGTAGGAAATTTAGACTGTCCACCCTGTTATTGAACCACATCGTGTTAACTGGGTATTTTGAAGAGACTTGCGGTGCGCTGTGATGTAAACATTGCAACACAGTTACATAACGTACATTCAATTCAAATAAAAGTGTTCTCACCAAGTCTTCAATTTTATTTGCCACAGAGATTATTGAACACGACGAGTCATAAATGTTGTTAGTGCCAATAATCAGCACAACGATTTCCAGTTCAAAGTCAGAAATAACGATTAAACGATCCTGTAGTGTGTCGACACGAGCGCCGGAGAATCTAGAGTATTGAACTTACGGGTGTCCCTGTAGATTTAAGTCAAAATGTAGAGTGTTGTCATCCCGGATGAAATCCTTAAGGTGCCTCACAAACAAATGACCAAACAGCTGTACTTTTAGAGCGCTGGGTACAGCCATGTTTGATCACGCGATGACGTCTCTAGATTGCGCGTGGGTTTCTTTTTTTCCCAGAAAAGAATGTGCATAAATTATGGTCTTAAAATCCACCAAAATGTGAAGCGTAAGCTAGGCGGTGTAACTGCACACGCCGAAATATTACTGGAAAGAATTTGGGAGCATTCTGATTGGATAAACATATCACATGACTTTGAAATATACAATGATTGGCTGATATCTAAGCATGCAAGGTAACACTGCACTAGATTAGCATTTTAATAAAGGTATTGAAGAGAACTTCTACTAAACAAGAACAATTATCACAATGACATAAAAAACTTTATGTGTGCATAAACTTGGTTTTATAAAATGAATTATTAATAATATTAGTAAACGATGGTTCTATTTATGACATTTTATTAGCTCATCTATTTTTTGAAAAAAAATTATGAGCTATTGTCATCACCTTGGCGTCGGCGTCGGCGTCGGCGTCTGCGTCGGCGTCGGCGTCCGGTTAAGTTTTGCGTTTAGGTCCACTTTTCTCAGAAAGTATCAATGCTATTGCATTCAAACTTGGTACACTTACTTACTATCATGAGGGGACTGGGCAGGCAAAGTTAGATAACTCTGGCGTGCATTTTGACTGAATTATGTGCCCTTTTTATACTTAGAAATTGAAAATTTTGGTTAAGTTTTGCCTTTAGGTCCACTTTTTTCAGAAAGTATCAATGCTATTGCATTCAAACTTGGTACACTTACTTACTATCATGAGGGGACTGGGCACGCAAAGTGAGATAACTCTGGCTTTCATTTTGACAGAATTATGTGCCCTTTTTATACTTAGAAAATTGAAAATTTTGGTTAAGTTTTGTGTTAAGGTCCATTTTATTCCTTAAGTATCAAAGCTATTGCTTTCATACTTGCAACACTTACTAACTACCGTAAGGGGACTGTGCAGGCAAAGTTATGTAACTCTGACTGGCATTTGGACGGAATTATGGGCCCTTTATACTTAGAAAATTGAAAGTTTGGTTAAGTTTTGTGTTTTGGTCCACTTTACCCCTAAAGTATCATAGATATTGCTATCATTCTTGGAACACTCGCAAACTATCATAAGGGTACAGTAAAAGGACAAGTTGCATAACTCTGGATGTCATTTTTACGGAATTATGGCCCTTTTTTGACTTAGTAACTTTGAATATATGGTTAAATTTTGTGTTTCGATCCACTTTACTTCTTAAGTATCAAGGCTATTGCTTTCAAACTTCAAATACTTTCATGCTATCATGAGGTTACTGTACCTGGCAAGTTGAATTTTACCTTGACCTTTGAATGACCTTGACTCTCAAGGTCAAATTATTAAATTTCTCTAAAATTGCCATAACTTCTTTATTTATGATTAGATTTGATTGATACTTTGACAAAACTACTCTTACCTGACATACCACAATAGACTCCACCCAAACCATCGCCCGTGCCCCCCCCCCCCCCCACAACCCCCCCCCTATTTTTTTTTTTTTTTTTTTTTTTTTTTTTTTTTAAGATCATCTCACAAATGACCACCACACCCTCACACTATACCCCCCCCCCCACCCCACCCCCTCCCCAATTTTTTTTTTAAACGGTTAAAAAACAAAACTATTTATTTTGATTATTTTATGTTTGAAATACCGTCCAACCATCGCACCCAAGAATCCCCCCCCCACCCCCCCTCCCCCCACCCGAATCCCCCCCCCCCCTATTTTTTTTTTTTTTTTTTTTTAAGATCATCTCACAAATTACCACCACACCCTCACACTATACCCCCCCACCTCGCCCCCCCCCCCCATTTTTTTTTATGAAACGGTTTAAAAAACACAAATATTTATTTTTATTATTTTATGTTTGAAATACCGTCCAACCATCGCACCCAAGAATCCCCCCCCCCACCCCCCCCCCACCCCCCCCACCCCCCCCCCCCCCCCCCCCGATTATTTTTTCCTTTTTTCGCATTTTTGGAAGAAAATGTAATAAATGTCCACACCCCCACACAATGCACCGCTCTTCACTCCACCCCTCCCTCCTTTGTGATTGAAAATGAGAGTCCCTTCACCTTTAAAAAGAAAATAGATGAGCGGTCTGCACCCGCAAGGCGGTGCTCTTGTTTATCAAAGCCTCAAATGTAAAATATATCCATTAAAACAATTACTTATTTATAAACATTCATTTCTATGTTTTGTCTTTTTGATTTGATTGTTCATTTCAATATTGTAACATAATGCAATGGCTCTATTCACATACCAATAACATATAGCTCTCTGACATTTTTAAACAAATTATTCTGTCGTTTGTGTCTAAAACTACATTAAAAAATGAAATATTTTTACACATATGGTTACTGAATCTCGCCTTGTCCACCTTGTGGTATGACATTCCCAATTCTATACAACCTATCTATGTGTTTATCCAATAACTTAAGCTAATAACTGGGAATCTTGGATAGAAAAATTTGATTTTCGTTTCTTTTTCTCTTCAATTTTGACAGTTTAACTTCAGTTTTCGTCTGCTGTAAACATCCTGTTTCGCTTCAATGCATGTTGACAGTTTAACTTCAGTTGTCATCTGCTATGAACATCTGATTTTGCTTCAGTGCTATTTTAAGATCCACTTAAAAAAAAACAATGAAGACAGAAGGGAATGACAAATAAAATTTACAAGCATTGTACGCATCTAATAAAAGTTACTCCCTTTATTTTCTTCATGAAAAAAATCCATTTGACACGCGTAATAAAAAGCAAAATATAAATCAATCGATGTTCTGTGGACATCAATAACCGCCATTTTTATGTGCCATGAAATCTTGTGGAATGTGATATACGTCATCATGATGCTATTTTTATGTTAGGGAAATCCCGATGTCCCTGACAATAGACTTAAGTAACTCTTCAGGCAATTTATTTTTTACTAAGGAAAAAATAAGCACGAGACAAAAACTTACCTAATCTTTTCCTAAGAAACTTTGAGGATGACGATTTAAAGAAAAACCTTGCCTCAGGATGTTTATCAAACTTAAGTAAATAACTTAAAAAATAACTAATGATCTTTGTGGATACGGGCCCAGTTAACTTGCCTGGTCTACCACAACCAAACCCAGATCCTTGATCTGATCTGTCTCCAGCGATTGGGCCTTCTCTATAGTGGCTATGTAAAGGGACCGGTTGCTCTGTCTCTTGATTGGTGGGAACCGACCCTTGCTCCTCTTGTACTCCTATAGAAATTGAGGTCCTCCGCAAAGATGGACATGTTTTGCACCTGCGGAGACCGACATTGAATCAAATATTTTGTCAAGGAATAGAAAAGCACAAACAGGATCTCTCGGAGGACTGTATGGTCAAATTGTCTTGTACTTGTCATTGTTTTTAATATGTTTCATTCTTATACTGTTTGTAACGTACAGGTTGAAGCCATTTAACATAAGTCATGGTTATTAAAAAAAAAAATTACACTTATAAGTCATTTTTGGACTTGCTTATTATTGTAGTCTGCAACCAGTACCTGCCCATCCGAGAGTACACATATAGCTCTGATATCGCATTTGGATTCAGTTGACTTTCATTTCGTATTCAGACTTCCCATTCAACATTAATACTTGGTCTGGATTCCCCTTTACTTGCAATGACTGGGTACTGAGTTCAATCCTCCCAAGACTTGACAATTTGGACAGGTGACCGTGCTTCGCAATTTCGTTGGATATATATAAAACTTGTAACGGGAAGAGTTTTTTTCTATAAAAAGATGCAAATTGTTTAATTATATTGCTACATTTCTTGCTTGCTATATAGGCCAGTTCTTGCTTGTTGCTGTCAGTTACTTCCTGTATGGCCCCATTCAGTATTTTCATTTTGAAGCCTAGTACATTTTTCAATATCTGACTTATTAAAGAAAAGCTTAAAGGCTTTTCAGTGTTGCTTTTAAGGTATTCGATTTTATTTTGTCTAAAGCAGCATTTTTGTCATGCGTGTTTCTCTGACCAATGTAAGTTGTTCATCATGAACTCTGATCAAACTGAATGATTTCCTCCCCTTTTTTCTGCAGGCTCATTATTAATTCTAGAATCATTTGAAGCTTGGCTGTGAGACCCTGCACATTTGATATAGATTTTTGTCCATCTAACTCAGAAATAAGGGTCACTTTTTTGCACTGTCTGAAAGAAACAAATATGTATGTCTTTCACAATGAACTGCTGGTTATGAAATTAAGGATATTACATTAATTTAGCAAGTATATGTTTATTCCTGTATCAAAGTATGCCTATGGAAACAAATTGATAACAGGAAGTTAAGTCGTCTCAATATTCCTACAATGTTTTCAGCAAGAATTAAAAAAAAAAATGCATTCAAAACACATAATTTACACTGTTTAAAACAAGCAAAATGCGAAGATGTGTGTATATATTGTGTGTGGCATGGACATCCCCAATTCAGAAACAACAAAATGTAATGATAGCTGATCAAATTAATTAGTACTTTACAACTGCCCTACTTTAATCAGAGGAAAATGGCTGTACACAGGATTTCATGACCAATCCTCCCAAAAGTTATATGGCCAGGCCAGGTATAGCACCCACCATCCTCGGATTTATTATCCAGTGCACCACCAACTGGCCCAGTTACACGTGTTTAAAAAGCACTGAAATTTAAAAACTGATCCCTATTTGGATCCCATATCCATTTCGCCAAATCAGTTTTAAATCGCATTGGATGATGTTCTTGGATAGACATCAGATCAATGATGCGAATTTAAGTTAACCCAATGCAGTTGATATCTGTCCTTGAATAATACATTTTTCGTATAAAACAATCTTGCTGATTCTTCAAAAGAGGCAAAGTATGTTTAATTCTGTCAATAAAAACTCCTTCCCATCAAAAAATCCTAGTGTTTCAGCTGCTTTTGTGTTCCAGTTTGTGCAGTTTGTTGAAAACACAATCCTGGCCACACAAACTTTGTCCTGAAATGTTTTTTAATACATCAAAGTTAAGTGCATTCTGGAGTCATGTGGCGATATAATCATTTTGTAAAATGTGCATGTGTATGCAAGATATTTGCAATATTTATTTTGAAAGTGTCTTTAAATATTATGGTCTGAAAGGTAATTTTCTGCTGAGATTGACTGTTGTGCCAACATGACACAAACAGTGCTTTGTCGGATGTCAGATTTTGGTAGACATCACAAGTTCTTGTTAAACATATATCATCATGTGAAACTATGACCTTGCAATCAGATGATGCATATACAAAGTGAACACTTACCATGCCAAACATGCCAATACTTTGATTCAATGGAGAAATCTTAAACTGAATGATGGTCTGAAATTCGGAATTGCCTAAGGCAATACATATTTGGATTTTGTGGATTTTCCAGAGAGTCTGATATAGCCTCTGGCAGCTGGTTCCTTCCAAAGTATAAAATCTCCTGATTGACATCCATACTCTCATTCCCTGTAGTAATATGTATAATGTATAATCTACTTATAGTGAAATCTTAAATAAAAATGTATTTAAATAATAATGTAAATAACAATATTAACTTGATGGTCCTTTGAATTCCGTCCATGGAAGGCAGAGCTTCTTCACATAGCCACTCATCCGAACTATCTTGAATGATTAGAAATTTAATACATTCATTAGGAAAATGAATACATTTTGTTTTATTTTATCCTTTTTTTAAAAATAGAAAATGAAGAAATTTGTTTTTTGATTTTCCAGATTTTATTTGTAAAAATGTGCCATTTATTAATTTGTTGCATTAAGTTAATTGTTCTAGAACAATTACAGTAAATAAATGTGTAGGGTATGCTTTTATTTCTTTTTAAGAGCAGTGCTTGAACATTAACATAAAAAAGGTATTTTTGTTATGGCCTGTCCAGTGCAACCTTGAATAGTTTTTAGCTCATCTATTTTTTGAAAAAAAATTATGAGCTATTGTCATCACCTTGGCGTCGGCGTCGGCGTCGGCGTCTGCGTCGGCGTCGGCGTCTGCGTCGGCGTCGGCGTCCGGTTAAGTTTTGCGTTTAGGTCCACTTTTCTCAGAAAGTATCAATGCTATTGCATTCAAACTTGGTACACTTACTTACTATCATGAGGGGACTGGACAGGCAAAGTTAGATAACTCTGGCGTGCATTTTGACTGAATTATGTGCCCTTTTTATACTTAGAAAATTGACAATTTTGGTTAAGTTTTGCGTTTAGGTCCACTTTTTTCAGAAAGTATCAATGCTATTGCATTCAAACTTGGTACACTTACTTACTATCATGAGGGGACTGGGCAGGCAAAGTTAGATAACTCTGGCATGCATTTTGACAGAATTATGTGCCCTTTTTATACTTAAAAAATTGAAAATTTTGGTTAAGTTTTGTGTTTAGGTCCATTTTATTCCTTAAGTATCAAAGCTATTGCTTTCATACTTGAAACACTTACTAACTTTCATAATGGGCCTGTGCAGGCAAAGTAATGTAACTCTGACTGGCATTTTGACAGAATTATGTGCCCTTTTTATACTTAGAAAATTCAAAATTTGGTTATGTTTTGTGTTTAGGTCCACTTTATTCCTACAGTATCAAAGCTATTGCTTTCATACTTGCAACCATTATTAACTATCATTAGGGGACTGTGCAGGCAAAGTTATGTAACTCTGACTGGCATTTGGACGGAATTATGGGCCCTTTATACTTAGAAAATTGAAAGTTTGGTTAAGTTTTGTGTTTTGGTCCACTTTACCCCTAAAGTATTATAGATATTGCTTTCATACTTGGAACACTCGCAAACTATCATAAGGGTACAGTAAAAGGACAAGTTGCATAACTCTGGATGTCATTTTTACGGAATTATGGCCCTTTTTTGACTTAGTAACTTTGAATATATGGTTAAATTTTGTGTTTCGATCCACTTTACTTCTTAAGTATCAAGGCTATTGCTTTCAAACTTCAAATACTTTCATGCTATCATGAGGTTACTGTACCTGGCAAGTTGAATTTTACCTTGACCTTCGAATGACCTTGACTCTTAAGGTCAAATTATTAAATTTTGCTAAAATTGCCATAACTTCTTTGTTTATGATTAGATTTGATTGATACTTTGACAAAACTACTCTTACCTGACATACCATAATAGACTCCACCCAAACCATCGCCCGTGCCCCCCCCTCCCCCCCCCCCCCATTTTTTTTTACGGTTAAAAAACTAAACTATTTATTTTGATTATTTTATGTTTGAAAATACCGTCCAACCATCGCACCCAAGAAACACCCCCCCCACCCCCCCACCCCCCCCTCCCCCCACCCCCCCACCCGAATCCCCCCCCCCCCCCCTAAATTTTTTTTTTTTTTTTTTTTTTTAAGATCATCTCACAAATTACCACCACACCCTCACACTATAACCCCCCCCCCCACCTCACCCCCCCCAATTTATGTTTTTTGAAACGGTTACAAAACACAAATATTTATTTTTATTATTTTATGTTTGAAATACCGTCCAACCATCGCACCCAAGAATCCCCACCCCCCCCCACCCACCCCCCACCCCCCCCCCCTCCTCGATTTTTTTTCCTTTTTTTCGCATTTTTGGAAGATAATGTAATAAATGTCCACACCCCCACACAATGCACCCCTCTTCTATCCACCCCTCCCTCCTTTGTGATTGAAAATGATAGTCCCTTCACCTTTAAAAAGAAAATAGATGAGCGGTCTGCACCCGCAAGGCGGTGCTCTTGTTTTAATTATGGTGACCCCGCGGCAATCAACCTCTCATAGTGGCTGGGTGGCGTTGTCAGCTGAGATATTGGGAAATGGTGCTTACTTGCATAACAGTTTTAAAAGAATATCAATACAACATAAATGTGTCAAAACTGCGTCCTCGACCGTGGTAATAAGGTTTTTAAATGGTTTGTCTTGGTAACCTTATTTTTGGATGCACATAACCCTCATGTAAATGCAGCCTGTAGAATTTTCCCATGTATAGTGTGCCCCCATGTATAACGCACATGTGGTTGTTTAAAGCAAAAATGACGAAAAACAAAGAATTCAAGACCAACAAACCTGAAAATCGGACCAAAAATGGCTGCCATTTTTATACGCACATTTAAAAAACCCGGGATGTATTATAGTTTGGTCAGAAGTTGTGTCTAGACAATATCTACATGTAGGTCAAGTTCAAATATGGGTCATGCCAGGTTAAAAACTAGGTCACAAGGTCACTTAGTGCATTTCAAGCATTGAGCATGGTGTCCATTCTCTTATTGAAGTAGTTTTCATCAGATCTTCATCAACTTTGGTCAGAAGTTGTGTCTAGATGATATGTAGGTCAAGTTAAAATATGGGTCATGGTAAAGTTATCAAGTTGTCCAAAGCCTTCAAACGGGTGTATCTTGTGACAGTTTGGCACTCTTGTTATATCTTGTGATAATACAAATTTTGACCGAGTTTTATTAGAAATAATCGTAGTCTTTGCAACATTATTCCCCATATACAATGTAAATCCTCTATACAATCAGGTATTTTGCACTCTTTGAACTCCTCCCATTGTGGCTGATTGTGCATTAGAACACTCCTGATAGATGACCACTGAAATCCATACCCAGCTGAAATGCTTTCCAAAAGCTATACAATATGGGCAGTTGTGGCAAGTGTTTTTTCCGAATCCAAGGCAGGCTTTTTTATCGTCATTATAATCAATGACTTGAACCTTTGTTTATTGGAAGCATATATTCACTGTCAATGATTTGGTAAACAGGTGAACTGATCTCCAGAGCATTTATGATTTGGTAACAATAAAAGAAACTCTGACAATAAAAACCTGGTCCTGATGATGTTCTTATATTACAACTCTTAATTACAGCCTTAATTCTTCAAGCTCATAGTTACACTCGGTTGTATGAAATTGGTAGGAACATTTTTTCTCAATAATACCTTTGCCAAATTTGAAAATGGGTTAGGTGGGGTGAACAACTAGGCCAATTGATCAATATTATTCTATTTCGCTTATTAGAATTACTACGGTATTAAATGATCTGGCAACTGGTGAAACAATGTCCAACACTAACTGGTTTAATTGTACAACAACCAAACCATCACAGTTTGACGGGCGGGCATTAACCTCATCTTTTGTCAGTTGGTTATACTGTTCTTCCTCCATACCCTGTCTGAACATTTAATTAAATCCCTCCATAATTCTATATCCTCATAGAATTACAATCAAACATCGACTTAACCAAGGTAAGTCTCGTTTAATTTTTAGCTCATCTATTTTTTTAAGAAAAAAAAAAAGCTATTGTCATCACCTTGGCGTCGGCGTCTGGTTAAGTTTTGCGTTTAGGTCCACTTTTCTCATAAAGTATCAATGCTTTTGCATTAAAACTTGGTACACTTACTTACTATCATGAGGGGACTGGGCAGGCAAAGTAAGATAACTCTGGCATGCATTTTGACAGAATTATGTGCCCTTTTTAACCAGGTTTTCCAAAGGAAAAGACTGGTTATCAGATTGGAAATGTCGGCGGACGGGCTCGCTGGCGGGCGGTCTGCAGGCGGAACAAGATTGTCGGGGCCATAACTTTGTCTTTCATTGTGAGGTTTTTAAATCATTTGGCACATTTGTTCACCATCATTAGACGGTGTGTCATGCGAAAGAATTATGTCGATATCATCAAGGTCAAGGTCACAATTTGAGTTCAAGGTCAAAAAAGGCTATAAATGAGCTTGTCCGGGCCATAACTTTGTCGTGCATTGTCAGATTTTAAAATCATTTGGCACATTTGTTCACCAACATTAGATGGTGTGTTGTGCGAAAGAATTATGTCGATATCTCCAAGGTCAAGGTCACAATTTGAGTTTGAAGGTCAAAAATGGCCATAATTGAGCTTGTCTGGGCCATTTCTTTGTCATTCATTGTGACATTATAAAATCATTTGGCACATTTGTTCACCATTATTAGACGGTGTGTGGGGCAAAGAATTACGTCAGTATCTCCAAGGTTAAGGTCATCCTTCAAGGTGAAAGGTAAAAAAATATATATTATTTCAAAGCGGCGCAATAGGGGGCATTAAGTTTCTGATGAACACATCTCTTGTTTTTCTCTTATTGAAATCAAGGTCAATTTTACACAAGGGGGTTAACAATACACATTTTGAATTGTCTCCCTTTATCAGACTTTTTTTAACTAAAACCCTGGTTTTGTGACAATTTTGTCCTATGTTACACTTAGAAAATTGAAAATTTTGGTTTGTGTTTTGGTCCATTTTATTCCTTAAGTATCAAAGCTATTGCTTTCATACTTGCAACACTTACTATTATAATGGGACTGTGCAGGCAAAGTGATGTAACTCTGACTGGCATTTTGACGGAATTATGGGCCCTTTATACTTAGAAAATTGAAAATTTGGTTAAGTTTTGTGTTCTGGTCCACTTTACCCCTAAAGTATCAAAGATATTGCTTTCATACTTGGAACACTCGCAAACTATCATAAGGGGACATTAAAGGACAAGTTGCATAGCTCTGGTTGTCATTTTTACGGAATTTTGGCCCTTTTTGTACTTATTAACTTTGAATATATGGTTAAATTTTGTGTTTAGATCCACTTTACTTCTAAGGTATCAAGGGTATTGCTTTCAAACTTCAAATACTTTCATGCTATCATGAGGGTACTGTACCTGGCAAGTTGAATTTTACCTTGACCTTTGATTGACCTTGACTCTCAAAGTCAAATTATTAAATTTTGCTAAAATTGCCATGACTTCTCTATTTATGATTAGATTTGATTGATACTTTGACAAAACAACTCTTACCTGACATACCACATTTTTTTTAAAGATCATCTTATAAATGACCACCACACTCTCACACTATACCCAACCCCCACCCCCCCCTCCCAATTTTTATGTCCCCCACTATAGTAGTGGGGGACATATTGTTTTTGCCCTGTCTGTTGGTCTGTTGGTTGGTTGGTCTGTTGGTTGGTTTGCGCCAACTTTAACATTTGCAATAACTTTTGCAATATTGAAGATAGCAACTTGATATTTGGCATGCATATGTATCTCATGGAGCTGCACATTTTGAGTGGTGAAAAGTCAAGGTCAAGGTCATTCTTCAAGGTCAAAGGTCAAATATATGGGTCAAAATCGCTCATTTAATGTACACTTTTGCAGTATTTCAATATTCAAGATAGCAACTTGATATTTGGCATGCATGTGTATCTCATGGAGCTGCACATTTTGAGTGGTGAAAGGTGAAGGTCAAGGTCATCCTTCAAGGTCAGATGTCAAATATATGTGGCCAAAATCGCTTATTTTATGAGTACTTTTGCAATATTGAAGATAGCAACTTGATATTTGGCATGCATCTGTATCTCATGGAGCTGCACATTTTGAGTGGTGAAAGGTCAAGGTCAAGGTCATCCTTCAAGGTCAGAGGTCAAATATATGTGGCCCAAATTGCTAATTGTATGAATACTTTTGCATTATTGAAGATAGCAACTTGATATTTGGCATGCATGTGTATCTCATGGAGCTGCACATTTTTATTGGTGAAAGGTCAAGGTCAAGGTCATCCTTCAAGGTCAAATATATGGGTCAAAATTGCTCATGTAATGTCACTTCTGCAATATTGAAGCTAGCAATTTTATATTTGAAATGCATGTGTATCTCATGGAGCTGCACATTTTGAGTGGTGAAGGGTCAAGGTCAAGGTCATCCTACAAGATCAAACGTCATATAGGGGGACATTGTGTTTCACAAACGCATCTTGTTTTTTTTGAAACATGGTTAAAAAACACAAATATTTATTTTTATTATTTTATTTTTGAAATACCATCCAACCATCCCACCCAAGAACCCCCCCCCCCCCCCCCCCCCCCCCCCCCCTTGAAAAAAAAATTATATTTTTTTTTTCATTTTTGGAAGATGATGTAATAAATGACCACACCCCCACACTATACACCCCTCTTTACTCCACCCCTCCCTCCTTTGTGATCGAAATTGAGATAGGTCCCTTCACCTTTAAAAAGAAAAATAGATGAGCGGTCTGCACCCGCAAGGCGGTGCTCTTGTTAAATTATTAAAGCACAACTCAAACTAAAGTGTTTGTCATCGTCAGGCAGTTTGTCTCTTCCTCTGCTAGCATCCAAAATTCAAATTTACGATGAAGTTCTTACCTGTAGGCTTCAACACATAAGATCTTAAAACGCAAGTGAAAAAACAAATGGAGATGGCAATGGCTGTCTGAATGTGATTCTAAGGGAATGAAATGGAAGGGTTGGCTTTAAAAGATAGATGTGTGTGGCGTTGTGTATTGTATAAAGTTATTGTACATGTAAAAACATAACCATTGTTGAGAATAGCTTTCTATTTGCTGATCAATTTGCTATCCTTCAGGAGCTTCCCTGCTGCCCCCAGCTAAAACATTTCATTCAATATTTTTCGTTTTTTAGCTCGGCGTTTTCTGAGAAAACCCGAGGTATTGTCATAGCCAGCTTGTCGTGTCGTCCGGGTCGTGCTTAAACCTTAACATTGGCTCTAAAATCAAAGTGCTTCCACCTACAACTTTGAAACTTCATATGCAGATGCACCTTGATGAGTTCTACACGCCACACCCATTTTGGGATCACTAGGTCAAGGTCACTGTGACCTCAAAAAAAATTAATTCTGTCAAGCTTTCATTTATTCAAAACTGCACCCGTAGCCGAGCGTGGCACCCGTTATGCGGTGCTCTTGTTTACTTTCACCCATGCTAATGTAATTTCCACGCTAAATCAAGACAAGGTTTTGTACTGATAAATATTTTGGTTTGTAATTTGTCAATGTGTATTTTTTTGTTATGCTTATTTGCATATATATTAAACAACAAGTTAAGTGTTGTGTTTATATAGAATATATAATCTCACTAATCAGATTTTGTATTCTATTGGTGAATATACATAGCTTACTTTTTGTATGTTTTCAATGTGATGACATGTATATTGTGTATAAATAGACTTGCATTTATATAGCAATTATATGTATATTCCTGTATCAAAGTATGCCTATGGAAACAAATTGATAACAGGAAGTTATGTCGTCTCAATATTCCTACAATGTTTTCAGCAAGAATTTTTTCAAAAGAATGCATTCAAAACACATAATTTACACTGTTTAAAACAAGCAAAATGCGAAGATGTGTGTACATATTGTGTGTGGCATGGACATCCCCAATTTAGAAACAACAAAATGTAATGATAGCTGATCAAATTTATTAGTACTTTACAACTGCCCTACTTTAATCAGAGGAAAATGGCTGTACACAGGATTTCATGACCAATCCTCCCACAAGTTATATGGCCAGGCCAGGTATCGCACCCACCATCCTCGGATTTATAATCCAGTGCACCACCAACTGGCCCAGTTACACGTGTTTAAGAAGCACTGAAATTTAAAAACTGATCCCTATTTGGATCCCATATCCATTTCGCCAAATCAGTTTTAAATCGCATTGGATGATGTTCATGGATAGACATCGGATCAATGATGCGAATTTCAGTTAACCCAATGCAGTTGATATCTCTCCTTGAATAATACATTTTTCGTATAAAACAATCTTGCATTCTTCAAAAGAGGCAAAGTATGTTTAATTCTGTCAATAAAAATTCCTTCCCATAAAAAAATCCTAGTGTTTCAGCTGCTTTTGTGTTCCAGTTTGTGCAGTTTGTTGAAAACACAATCCTGGCCACACAAACTTTGTCCTGAAATGTTTTTTGATACATCAAAGTTAAGTGCATTCTGAAGTCATGTGGTGATATAATCATTTTGTAAAATGTGCATGTGTATGCAAGATATTTGCAATATTTATTTTGAAAATGTCTTTAAATATTATGGTCTGAAAGGTTATTTTTCTGCTGAGATTGACTGTTGTGCCAACATGACAAAACAATGCTTTGTCTGATGTCAGATTTTGGTAGACATCACAAGTTCTTGTTAAACATATATCATCATGTGAAACTATGACCTTGCAATCAGATGATGCATATACAAAGTGAACACTTACCAAAAACATGCCAATACTTTGATTCAATGGAGAAATCTAAAACTGAATGATGGTCTGTAATTCGAAATTGCCAAAGGCAATACATATTTGGATTTTGTGGATTTTCCAGAGAGTCTGATATAGCCTCTGGCATCTGGTTCCCTTCCAAAGTATAAAATCTCCTGATTGACATCCATACTCTCATTCCCTGTAGTAATATGTATAATGTATAATCTACTTATAGTGAAATCTTAAATAATAGTGTAAATAACAATATTAACTTGATGGTCCTTAAGAATTCCGTCCATTGAAGGCAGAGCTTCTTCACATGGCCACTCATCCAAACTATCTTGAATGATTAGAAATTTAATACATTCATAAGGAAAATGAATACATTTTGTTTTATTTTATCCTTTTTTAAAAAATAGAAAATGAAGAAATTTGTTTTTTGATTTTCCAGATTTTATTAGTTGAAATGTGCCATTTATTAATTTGTTGCATTAAGTTAATTGTTCTAGAACAATTACAGTAAATAAATGTGTAGGGTATGCTTATATTTTTTTTAAGAACAGTGCTTGAACATTTACGTAAAAAAGGTATTTTTGTGATGGCCTGTCCGGTGCAACCTTGAATAGTTTTTTTATTATGGTGACCCCACGGCAATCAACCTCTCATAGTGGCTGGGTGGCGTTGTCAGCTGAGATATTGGGAAATGGTGCTTACTTGCATAACAGTTTTAAAAGAATATCAATACAACATAAATGTGTCAAAATTGCGTCCTCGACCGTGGTAACAAGGTTTTTAAAGGGTTTGTCTTGGTAACCTTATTTTTGGATGCACATAACCCTCATGTAAATGCAGCCTGTAGAATTTTCCCATGTATAGTGTGCCCCCATGTATAACGCACATGTGATTGTTTAAAGCAAAAATGACGAAAAACAAAGAATTCAAGACCAACAAACCTGAAAATCGGACCAAAAATGGCTGTCATTTTTATACGCCCGTTTAAAAAAACAGAACGTATTATAGTTTCACCTTGGCGGTGGGCGGCGTCCACAGCAGTTTCCGCTGTCTAATTCAAATAGTTTTTATCCAATCTTCACTTAACTTGGTCAGAAGTTGTATCTAGACAATATCTAGGTCAAGGTCGAATATGGGTCATGCCGGGTCAAAAAGTAGGTCACAGGGTCACTCAGTGCATTTCAAGCATTTAGCATGGTGTCCGTTCTCTAATTGAAGTAGTTTTCATCCGATCTTCACCAAACTTGGTCAGAAGATGTATCTAGATAATATTTAGGTCAAGTTCGAATATGGGTCATGCCGGGTCAAAAACTAGGTCACAGGGTCACTTAAACCATTTCAAACATTAAGCATGGTGTCAGCTCTCTAATTGAAGTAGTTTTCATCCGATCTTCACCAAATTTGGTCAGAAGTTGTGTCTAGACAATATCTACATGTAGGTCAAGTTCAAATATGGGTCATGCCAGGTTAAAAACTAGGTCACGAGGTCACTTAGTGCATTTCAAGCATTAAGCATGGTGTCTGCTCTCTAATTGAAGTAGTTTTCATCAGATGTTCATCAACTTTGGTCAGAAGTTGTGTCTAGATGATATGTAGGTCAAGTTAAAATATGGGTCATGGTAAAGTTATCAAGTTGTCCAAAGCCTTCAAACGGGCGTATCTTGTGACAGTTTGGCACTCTTGTTATATCTTGTGATGATAAAAATTCTGACAGAGTTTTATAAGAAATAATCGTAATGTCTTTGCAACATTATTCCCCATATACAATGTAAATCCTCAATACAATCAGGTATTTTGCACTCTTTGAACTCCTCCCATTGTGGCAGGTTTGTGCATCAGAACACTCCTGACAGATGACCACTGAAATCCATACCCAGCTGAAATGCTTTCCAAAAGCTATACAATATGGGCAGTTGTGGCAAGTGTTTTTTCTGAATCCAAGAAAGCCTTTTTTATCGTCATTATAATCAATGACTTGAACCTTTGTTTATTGGAAGCATATATTCACTGTCAATGATTTGGTGAACAGGTGAACTGATGTCCAGAGCATTTATGATTTGGTAACAATAAAATAAACTCTGACAATAAAAAAACTGGTCCTGATGATGTTCTTATATTACAACTCTCAATTACAGCCTTAATTCTTCAAGCTCATAGTTACACTCGGTTGTATGAAATTGGTAGGAACATTTTTTCTCAATAATATCTTTGCCAAGTTTGAAAATGGGTTAGGTGGGGTAAACAACTAGGCCAATTGATCAATATTATTCTATTCCGCTTATTAGAATTACTACGGTATTAAATGATCTGGCAACTGGTGAAACAATGTCCCACACTAACTGGTTTAATTGTACAACAACCAAACCCTCACAGTTTGACAGGAGGGCATTAACCTCATCTTTTATCAGTTGGTTATACTGTTCTTCCTCCATACCCTGTCTGAACATTTAATTAAGTCCCTCAATAATTCTATATCCTCATAGAATTACAATCAAACATCGACTTAACCAAGGTAAGTCTCGTTTAATTTTTAGCTCATCTATTTAAAAAAAAAAAAAGAGCTATTGTCATCATCTTGGCGTCGGCGTCTGGTTAAGTTTTGCGTTTAGGTCCACTTTTCTCATAAAGTATCAATGCTATTGCATTCAAACTTGGTACACTTACTTACTATCATGAGGGGACTGGGCAGGCAAAGGAAGATAACTCTGGCATGCATTTTGACAGAATTATGTGCCCTTTTTATACTTAGAAAATAGAAAATTTTGGTTTTGTGTTTAGGTCCATTTTATTCCATAAGTATTAAAGCTATTGCTTTCATACTTGCAACTCTTACTAACTACCATATGGGACAGTGCAGGCAAAGTTATGAAATTCTGACTGGCATTTTGACAGAATTATGGGCACTTTATACTTAGAAAATTGAAAATTTGGTTAAGTTTTGTATTTTGGTCCACTTTACCCCTAAAGTATCATAGATATTGCTTTCATACTTGGAACACTCGCAAACTATCATAAGGGGACAGTAAAGGACAAGTTGCATAACTCTGGTTGTCATTTTAATGGAATTATGGCCCTTTTTTGACTTAGTAACTTTGAACATATGGTTAAAATTTGTGTTTAGATCCACTTTACTTCTAAAGAATCAAGGGTATTGCTTTCAAACTTCAAAGACTATCATGCTATCATGAGGGTTCTGTACCTGGCAAGTTGAATTTTACCTTGACCTTAGAATGACCTTGACTCACAAAGTCAAATTATTAAATTTTTCTCAAATTGCCATAACATCTTTATTTATGATTAGATTTGATTGATACTTTTACAAAACAACTAACTTGACATACTACAATTTTTTTTTAAAGATCATCTTATAAATGACCACCACACTCTCACACTATACCCAACCCCCCAAATTTTTTTGGGGGAAACATGGTTAAAAAACACAAATATTTATTTTTATTATTTTATTTTTGAAATACCGTCCAACCATCCCACCCAAGAATACCCCCCCCCCCCCAAAAAAAATTAAAAAAATTGTGCATTTTTGGAAGATAATGTAATAAATGACCACACCCCCACATTATATACCCCTCTCCACTCCACCCCTCCCTCCTTTGTGATCGAAATTGAGATAGGTCCCTTCACCTTTAAAAAGAAAAATAGATGAGCGGTCTGCACCCGCAAGGCAGTGCTCTTCTTAAATTATTAAAGCACAATTCAAACTAAAGTGTTTGTCATCGTCAGGCAGTTTGTCTAATCCTCTGCTAGCATCCAAAGTTCAAATTTACAATGAAGTTCTTACCTGTATGCTTCAACACATAAGATTTTAAAAAGCAAGCGAAAAAACAAATGGAGATGGCAATGGCTGTCTGAATGTGATTCTAAGGGAATGAAATGGAAGGATTGGCTTTAAAAGATAGATGTGTGTGGCGTTGTGTATTGTAAAAAGTTATTGTACATGTACAAACATAACCATTGTTGAGAATAGCTTTCTATTTGCTGATCAATTTGCTATCCTTCAGGAGCTTCCCTGCTGCCCCCAGCTAAAACATTTCATTCAGTATTTTTCATTTTTTAGCTTGGCGTTTTTGGAGAAAACCCGAGGTATTGTCATAGCCAGCTTGTCATGTCGTCCGCCTTCTGACGTCCGGGTCGTGCTTAAACCTTAACATTGGCTCTAAAATCAAAGTGCTTCCACCTACAACTTTGAAACTTCATATGTAGATGCACCTTGATGAGTTCTACACGCCACACCCATTTTGGGATCACTAGGTCAAGGTAACTGTGACCTCAAAAAAATAAAATTCTGACAAGCTTTCATTTATTCAAAACTGCACCCGTAGCCGAGCGTGACACCCGTTATGCGGTGCTCTTGTTTACTTTCACCCATGCTAATGTAATTTCCACGCTAACTCAAGACAAGGTTTTGTACTGATAAATATTTTGGTTTGTAATTTTGTCAATGTGTATTTTTTTGTTATGCTTATTTGCATATATATTAAACAACAAGTTAAGTGTTGTGTTTATATAGAATATATAATCTCACTAATCAGATTTTGTATTCTATTGGTGAATATTCATAGCTTACTTTTTGTATGTTTTCAATGTGATGACATGTATATTGTGTATAAATAGAGTTGCATTAATGTTTAATTAGTATGCAATATCTATCTAATCAGTATTTTATATATTTTTTAATAAAGATATTTTACATTGTGGTCTTTGTACTTTTGTCTACTATGTCATAAGCAGGGATCATATTTGTTTCGGTTTTGTCGGTCCTAGACCGATTGGGGTCATGAAAGACCGATTTAAAATCCCAAACAGTCGGTCTGATTCTGTTTGCTAAAATTCCAATGTCATGAAATGGATTACACAGTGCACATGCTAACACACCCTATTTACATTCTTATCTCGATTAGGTGTGATAAGGCAGACTATGACCGCAAGCAGCGAAGATTCGCGCGGTTGTGTATTAGTCATGCGTGAATAACCCCATGTCATTATCAATTGATAATTTCAATGGCTTATACCTAGCACACTTATTTATCGGTCCGTAATGTGTACTCGTCCACGATAAAATCGTTGACAGTTACTTGGGAGATGAAAACCACGATGTTATCCACGTGGACATTGTGCATTTCATGCATGAAACAGTAAACTTTCATATAAACAAAGAAGAAAATCGGATATTCTGCAATAATGATGGGCCGACCTGAAAGCACTCTCTGTAACTAAACGAAACATGCGATACATTTTCCACCAGCGTAATAATCCGGCAATAAATGAATGAAAGTCGCGGATCTGATGGACAGAACAGCTGAAAGTTATTTTTATGGGCGGACATTCACATAAAATAGTACACAAGAAAAATAATATACATCGTATAAATCTTTAGTAAAAAACGTGTTAGACTCGAAATAATTTGTGTTCTTTATTGTTTGTTGTTGAAAAACCACGACTGAAAGTTTAGATGCGTGATTTCAAATCACACAGAATGACAGATTAATAATATTGACAGCGATGAAAGTCAGATAAAACAGCACACGAAACAACAATGAAATAGCAAATGATAGAACCAAATGAGAAAACTCGTATGTTCCGTTTAAAAAATGCCTAAGGGAATTAAATTTGTACATTTATTATACCACCTTCATGAATGGCAAAATCAATGGTTTATATTTTAACGTAATTTGTCATGATTTCGGATATACATTTTCGGACACTTTTTCCCCATTTAAATCCAGACCGATTGATGTTGTGGGAAAATATGATCCCTGGTAATAAGTATTAGAAAGCTAAGAAGCCTCACAGTTTCCATACTTTGGTACTGCTGAATTGAAGATATACATGAATCATTCAAATTATGCAGCATAAATAATAGAAATGCTTGTTTCTGTAAAAAAACACTATACCATATCCTAGCATACAAGGTCCTATTTAGAACAGCCAGCTTATGTATTGATTTAATTGATAAAATTTTACTTGAAATTCTGTTTACCGGTAAGTACATTATCTATTTTGCTTGTGCTCAAACAATTGCTGCAATAAGTAGTAAATATGCATAGATTTTGCAATATCCAAATAGTAATCTTGTATTTATCCTGTTAAAACATACTGTGAAACCATTATTAATCGTCAGGCATTAATTTTCATAAATTTCGTAAGTCGACCGATCGGCGAATTTAAGATCCTAACAAACAATCATGCTCTATGTTTGAACAAAAACAAACACTAAGTTGAACAATATTTTAAAACTTTACCGCAGACATGAGGCATTAAATTCCAACATAATCCATGCACACATTCACTGCTGTTTCGTAATCAAGATTAATCCGGTTTTGACTCAAAAGGATGTAGATTACACATGGTACTTAACTGACACGTTACACTTCTTTAAAACGCGTGTGCAGTACAGCTGTATCGAATGCGTTGACTTCGTTTATGTAGAATGGTAATGAATTAGCGTTAATTGTTTATAACTTTATTACCCATTAAGTGCATTGTGTTTTTCAGGAGTGTTGCATATTAGCCATCACGCAGCGAATGCCGATGAAAGACAATAAACCAAATGAAAAGATGACGATGTGTGAACAACATGCGTATTTATCACAAATTAATAAAGAATATTTTAATTGCTGTTTGTTGTTTGATTGTTTGCGTTTAACCACACTTATTACTATTTTATATGTATCAATTTATTTATTTTTAAATTATTGACATTATTGATTTATATAACGGTAGTTTACTTTTTAAGAACAAACACACACATAGAGTTTATAATTTTAATGTTGATATCAGAATAAAAAAGCATTTTATTCAATTATAATAATAGAATAAGACTTATTGGCAATTGGCTTCGTTGTTATAAACACTCGTTAACGGTTATTCGATCCCACTTGTCCGCTAATCATTACAAACGTGTGAATGGCATACATAAAGAGGGTCCATTACTGTCCCTTGATAACAAAAGACTAGTTAATTGGCATGTGACAAACAGGCCCCACCTCCTGCAGTGATTCTCAAGTGTGTTCCTGCATATGTATTACACACAAACGGATATTGACCGACGCATTTTTTTAAAATTCAAAATCAGAAATCGGCAAATTTAAGTGCTGACGAAATCGTCATTTTTATAAAAATGACGAAATTTTATGCTGTCGAAAATAAATGGTTTCACAGCAGTTAACTTTGGAGATGTTATAGGGCCGGTAAGAGAAGGAATTCTATAACCTTTTTAGGAAGTTTCCTCCAATTTCTAAGTCAATAAAACAACATTGAAAATTGTATTATTTAATAAATAAGCAAACATTTCTTCAACAATTAACCCTTTCCATGAATTGAATAACAACAGCAACAATACAATCTGATTGAGCATTGCAAATAACCAAGAATTAAGTATTGCATACTATAAAAGTATATTAAATTTGTGCATTTGTGTAAGTACATTTTAAAACGTTATGAAAAAGTATATACAAAAACATGCATTTGAAAACCTCCCCAAAAATGATAGCGAAAAAAGTAGATTTACATAGTGCCCACGAATTTGGTATGCATAATGATTTCATTAGTTGTGCTTTTAAAGGTTAAGACAAGGCTTCTAGCAGAAGTTTATAGTATGTGGACAAGTGAAGGATAAAAATATACTTTGTTACATCAATATGCTGTTGAATTAATTTACTCCTCATAATAGAACTTTATATGAATTTTTACATAAACAATATTAAAAATTAAGAACAAGTGCAACAAATATGACCATGAATGTGACACCATGTTCCTGAAATAAACAATGACAATTAACACGAGATTTATACATGAAAAAAATCACAGCTTAACATAACCTGGTTTCAACAATAAACCTTCCATAAACACACCAATCATGTATTACAATTACCTAAAATAAAAGATGAACAATGTCTTAGCTAGCAGGTTGTCTATAGCTTGATAAATTTAATTTGAATTAATTATTATGACATCAAAAACAACTTGAAAAATTAAATTGTCAAAAATTTGTGTAACTTTTGAAAAACTGAAACCACAACAACAAAGTTTTAGTCACTTTCTAATGTATACTTTGATATTGCAATGTTAATGACATTTTCTTTGTAAATTCATTCAATGACGCAAAGCAGGAAATGAATATCTTTCTATCAGGTCCAAATGATTAAATAATAAATATACAAAAATTACAGTGAGTTGTAACCACTCAGCAATCACAGCATGTTTAAGGAATAGACTTTCGGACAAACACCAGACCACGAAACAAACAATTCAATTATTTAAATATTAAATGATGGTGCTGATAAATGAGAGGAAACATAATGGAATCATTTGTAAAATAATAAAGCCATGTGATTTGCAGACAATCATATCAAATTAAAAGATGCTTAACATTCAAAGATTCTAAATATTTTCAATATTAACAAAGCTAAATGTGTTAGCTAGCAAGTACATATTAGCATGACGGATAAGTACCTGAAAAAGTTGTGTTCTTTTTTAAATAAATTGGAAACAAATTAAAGTGCACATGTTCATATTAAAGCATCTCTTGTGAAACAAAATAAATATTTTTAAAATAATAAATATTCCAGTAGAAAGCGATGTATTTCATACTTTATTTAATCCTCTATTGTAAAGTCCATGTAAAAAAATCTTAGATACAAAGACAAATACAGATATTTTTGTATTTAAATGAGCCTCGATCTGTGAAAGAGCACAAGCTAATCTGGGACTGCACAGGCTAATCTGGGACGACACTTTCCACACATGCATTTAACCCCCTTTTCACAGAGCAAGGCTCAAATGTTAATTCCACCACCCCACACACCCTCTCATCCATCAGTTGCGTCGGTCTCCAAGTATACGGAGAATGTGCAGGAAGAGATTGAGGATGTCGAGGTACAGGTTGATGGCAGCCAGCATGTACTCCTCGGGGGACAGCTTGTGCATCATCATGTATGTGTCAAAGACGATGAACAGCGAGAACAGTAGCGCCCCTCCCACCGAGATGGCCTTGTCTATCAGCTCAGTAGGGAAGAAGATCTGCAACACAAGGTTTTACTGCAACAATAGAAGAAAAACTGCCCCGCCCTCTGGTACTGGCAGCAATGAACCAGAACCGTTTTTGAACTTGGTGGAGAATTGTTGATTAGAAAATAGTTTCTGACAAAGTTTCATCAAGATTGGGCTGTAACACAGGGTTGGTTGGGAAATTAACATTGGTTGATGCGAATAATTTGAAATTTCATTATAGATGAAACAATAAGTGATTATAAAGACCATGATGGTGTGACTGTCATACAATAGTTCTCCAAAGACAAAAATAATTATAACCAGGCAAAAATACATATTCTACAATCTACATGATTTTAGCACTCAATGACAAAAATGTGTAAACAAGCGATGTGTTTGTGATACACTATGTCCCCATATATATATGACCTTTGACCTTGAAGGATGACCTTGACCACTCAAAATGTGCAGCTCCACGAGATACACATGCATGCCAAATATCAAGTTGCTAGCTTCAATATTGCAAAAGTGTACATTAAATGAGCGATTTTGACCCATATATTTGACCTTAAAGGATGACCTTGACCTTTCACCACTCAAAATGTGCAGCTCCATGAGATACACATGCATGTCAAATATGAAGTTGCTATCTTCAATATTGCAAGTTATGGCAAATGTTAAAGTTGGGGCAAACAAACAAACCAACGGACAGGGTAAAAACAATATGTCCCCCACTATAGTGGTGGGGGACATAAAAAACAGCTGCAAAAGTTGACCACCCAAAATGAAGTAACTAGAATTTAAGTTTTACATTCTGATATATAATCAACAAAAATGTTGATAATATCGCAACAATCATAATGCTTGAGCTAAATTACAAACTTGTGTAGTATACCTGTAAAATCATGGCCAAGATCAGCACCCAGAGGCAGGCAAACAATCTGAAAAGGATAACATACTTTGACCTCTCTCTCTTTTACGCTTTAATAAACACAAGTTTTCTGACAGATTTCATGTGCTGTTCTTTATAAGCGGTAGCTTATACATGTAGTATGAAATGCAGCAAATAAGAGCTTAATTTTGGTTAAAATTAAGGTATGATTGGTATATGCAACATGGCTTATTATCCGCCACCATAGACGGAGGGATAATGTTTTGGCGTTGTCCGTCCGTCCGGAGCCATATCTTGGAAGTGCTTTGGCGGATTTCATTGAAACTTGGTATGAGTATATATATGGATAAGAGGATGATACACGCCAAATGGCATTGTACACCATCTGTTAATAACAGAGTTATAGCCCTTTGTATCTTGAAAAAATGCTTTTTTGAGTGTCAAATATAACACTTTTGTTCCCAGAAGCATATTGGCGGGGGATATCAATTAAACGAATTTGCTTGGTTTCAATAGGTATGAAAAGTATGAAAACAAACAAGGGTGATGCACTTACGATAAAACGTGTACATAAAAAGTTCAACTTGATCTTTTTATTGTCATTATTTTGCAAGTAAGTGAACACGAGTTGTTTTTTAAATGGCATTTCCAGGGTCAGTGGTGTTAGAAAGTGCCAAGGTAAAGATTTTACAAGCATGGTCATGAAGCAATTTTATACACTGGCCAAGTGATGTTACATAGTGACCAAGTAGTGACGTTACAAAGTGGCCAGGTAATGAGGTTATAAAGTGGTCAAAGATGTAACAACAGAGTGTGCAGAAGGTGGGTACTCACCCCGCCCCCCAGGAGCTGAAGTCCCTCTTACTCTGCAAGGTGTACACGGTGAGCGCTGCTGTCACCCCAAGTGTGAGGACTACTGCCTCCAACACAACCAGCTTGTCATACATTGTCACTGCAAGTGGTAAACTACGATAAACAGCCTTTCCTCAATGCGATAAATGTAATACTTTTATACACAATAGAAAATAGACCATTTAAATACAAAAGCACTTGGCTTTGTCAATCATAATTAACTGAAACTGAAATACAGTTGTTTGATGGAGTTTTAACTAGTTAAAGAGAGCAAAAGTGTTCAATGGATCGATGGAAACTTCACAGAGTCAATTTCATGTTAAAGTAGCTGTAAAATGAAACTATAACCAAAAACTTGGGAATTTTAACTGATTCATATCAATAACCACGAACTATGTGGTTCTAATATGTGAAAACAAAAAGATTTTTTGTCAAATTCTAAAAGACAGAAACACTTTTTTTTAAACATTAGTACAACTTTGTAGGCCGTTCATGTTTCTAAGATTCAAATTCGTAATGAATGCTTTAAGATTTGGTTAAAATACTTACCAACAACTCCTACTGTGTAAGCTTCCATTAGTGTCTGAGATAAAAAATAAATATATATACAAATTAAGTAATCATTTTAGGAATCCAATAGTGAGGTTTACAAATTAAGTCAGTGAACTGAAATAATTTGATATCTTGTCAAAAACGTTCTTATTGATATATTCTTCACATGTTCTTAAAAAGTCTTAGTTGCTTCAACTTCATAGCAAATAGGATATCACAATATCATTGAAAATGCATCACAACTTGCATCCGCAAAGTTTTATATTGACAATCAACTTCCACTTACAAACGCAGCAAGGAGGATGTAGTTTGTGGGGGTCTCTTGTCGTTTCAGCATCAGTGGAAACATGATAGCCAATGTACCAAACAGTGCCACAAACATCATCCAGTTGCTGCAGTGAAATTAAAATCATGTTCTACAAAAAAGCAATAACTGCACACAGCTATTTTTCAAAATGCAAATACATATAGATCGAACAAAATAATAATTAGATAAAAGGGATACTTTAAGGATATGTGGGTCCGTGTATAAACCGTCTTTCCGTTTATCGCCTTGAATTCAACACAACTAAACATGAAAGCCAACACATATTAGTTCATATTCCGATTTTCTATACCGTTATCACATAGTATTGGTCTTCCTCAAAGTATCGTGCCTTTAACAAAAAACCTTCAAGAAGTGCTGGAAAGTTAACGTTTTTTTCTCTCAATTTTTAGAAGTTGTTATATATTTGATGGTTATCCAGGACTATTAGGACAGTCATTCTCATGATTGCCGGTGTTCGTTGGAAAGGTCATGTTTATTCCAGGGTGATTCTATGATTTTTAATTACTCAACACACAATCATGTTAGTTTGTTTATGGATTCATAGTAGCTTTATCAAACGTTTTATATGCCGCTTATTTTTGAATAAAATGTAAAAATATTTTAAGAACAACATGAGCAAGAATTTATTTTTTTCCATCAAGTAACTTTTTTAGAACAAGCAAATGCGCATAGTAACAAATTTTAGCAACCTATCAGAAAGGTCGATACAATGAGACAAATATACATGAAACAGATAACAATAGGGAGCTAAGTCTAGCCAGTATTTTGTAAAAAAATTGCCGATTTAAATGCAGTTTTTGTTGTTATGTCCAAGAATACACATTTAACTATAGATTGACATGTGACTGACACATGCGTGTTTTTGTATTTGTGCACTTCCATAATTCGCATGCATTCATTAAGAGGACCGATACCACGGTGTATAACCATATCAGTCCCCCTCTCGGATGAAAACGCTATATCGGTACCCTTCTCGGATGCGGTACCGGTCATTTTCGGATAAAACATGGTTTTGTGTTGATGGTCATCAACAAAACAACAATTTATTGTTAAAAAGGGACACGGGATATTCAAGGTAAGTATTGCACGGAACATTAGAACCATACTGCTTTGTAGTTACATGTTTAATTTATTTGCTTCTTTAGTGATTAATTATATATGAGCGACACACAAAGGGATGTCCAGCTATTGAATATGAGTTTTATTATTTGTAAATGTGTTTTGCGTGTATAAACATCTGATCGCCTTTATTAAATTAGTTGTATGAAATAATGGTATATATGGTTTAAATCGAAAACAGACCCTTGACATTGTCAAAAATATTGAACATCTGTCTAATTTCTGTTTGTACGAAGTACGGGTATCCCTCTCCAATGTGTGATTAAACCTCACAGGAAACCTCTCGGATGGAGTTGGTCTATTGAAAACACCAACTGATAATTCGTTTTAAATATCAATTATTTAAAAATTATTGTAAATTTTGATTTTAATTATAACAATATTTTAAGCGTTGCAAAATTTAGCAAATCATTATAACACGTTATTTAAGGTTTAAGGTGGTACAAATCGGTATCTGCAAAGCAGGTTTTGACTTAAAAAAAAACTGTTTCAGTTGAAAAAAACTGTTTCAGTTACAAAACCCGAAATTTTCAGAGGCTGTAGGTCGGCATTTTTATCTATAAATGAGTGCTCAAAACCAATTTTAAACATCAAAAGAAGCCCACATTAGGCAAATGCATACACTGGTAAGACATCCCTTGCAAACACACTGTTGGCAATCTTATTCTGCATGATACTTGATTGAACATCACACTTGATTGAACATCTCACCAAATACATGTAACCAAGTCCATGCTTATAACATGTACGATAGGTGTGAACTCTCACTTCCTGATGTTTTCCTTAAAAAGCATGACTATGCGCAGAAATAATGATTACGTGCATATGTTTTTGTAGAGAAATGTGATGTTATAAATGTAAGACAAGGAATACCAATGAGGGTCGGTTGGGCAATCAGGAACACAACATTTTTGTGTATGCCTTAACCTGAATTGGGTTATTAGCTCGTATTTTTTTGTGAATGCCACTGACTGTATTTCTGATTTAAGCGTACATGAATTCACAGATAATCTGACATGGGGAATCGGTGTGAATGCATATTTGGAATTGCCAAATATCGCGTTCAATATTTATTCCATAAGTAATTGACTGTACATAGCTTGCTAACGCTGGCATATAAACAAACGGTAACAATACATTTGCTCTCCAACTAGTGGTAATTTCTGTGATATACTTATTTTGAGTGTATATGTTTAATTCAGCCACTTTCATAGAACTTTTTAATATAAAATTATAAACACAATGATTCCCTGTGCAATTACTCTGCGAAAACAAAACTAAACCGACCATTTAATTTTTCTATTTCGTTTTAATAATAGCAGACACAGTCGTGCCAACTGAAATTATTATATTTTATTTTTTAGGAAGATTGTCTTCGCATCTTTGGGTTCAGCCAAACTGGCAACTCGAGCGATTACTCGGCATATCTGCATGTGTGTAAATTATGGAGTCAGATACATTGTTCTCGGCTGCAAGCGGAGAAACGACGGAGTCATTTCTACCGCGTTTGCTAATACAGATCCATGATCCGTATTAGCAAACGCGGACAGTCCGATCGTGTTTGCGGCAGAAGAGGCTGGGAGCACAATTTCAAAGGAACCTTTGCAATATAGTTTGTTATTAGACCTTAACACTTATACACAACTTAAAACGACAAAGCTTTCTTCAAATCGACTCGCAGTTAGATTGTAAGGTGTGTGGAAAAATATATTCTTGATCGCACATTTACATGAACATGATTGTTCCCACTTGGGTGCACGTTATAACAACGAATATTTTGACAACGTTTTGTCACGTGAAGACACATTTAGACGTGTTTACATAAACTATTGTGAAGCGTGTGCGAAAGGATTTAATTATAAAACTGATTAAAATGACCAATCTAAAACTCATATGGCAGAATGTAAAACATATCACTGTACAACTTTCTCATTTTTATTCAAAAGTCGATGCAGAAGTAAAATATTTACTGGCGATACCGGCATATAGGCAGGTTTTAAATGTGAAACATGTAGCAAACTTTTAAAGCAAAGCGATACTTTGCAGAGCTTCGCCTTAAACACAAAGAAGGTGACAATGTGTATCAATGTAAAGTTTGTGGAAACACCTTCCATCACCACAGTTAACTGTATTGCCATAGAAAAAAGACACTACGGTATTAAATAAAGTTAAAGGTAAAACAAAAGTGCTGCGCCTCTTTAACCGCTGAATTTAAGTGTTCAGTGTCACTTCATTATAATTTAAGATGTTGATATTTTTAATGTGCTTTAATAATGTTTATTTACAATAATGATTTTGTTTGGTAAAACAATTTTGGGATCACCAATTTGCAGCTAAAATATAGTGGTCTATATATCCCTAGCAATTGAAATGACTTGCGTTGTATAAGCGTTCACTCAAAAATATATACATTGAATGTATTATTTTTATGTTGTTAATGCCAAAATTTGTTTGTTGATTTCGTGGGAATTCATACAATGTATACTTTACAGTATTTTTTTTCTAACGGAGCGTGTTATACACCCCCATATCTTAATATGTCGCTCATGTTCAGTTAAACAATTTGATGTTGAGATGGTATGATTATATAAATACTATTTGCTTTCATTGGAGCAGGCTTACATAAGGTAATGCGCCTTGTTATTTGTTTTTGTTTTGTTTAAAGGTGTTTATCAAGTCAATCACCGTAATGGTCTGATGTTCTATTGTGTTGAATAAAAATTAAACGTTTCTTGTTAAAAAAAAAATAAACGTCTTTATTAAAGTGTAATTTACTTTCCTTATTATCTGCTTTTTTATTCCCCGCCAAAAGCAGATGGATATTGTTTTTTGGTGTTGTCCGTCCATTCGTCCGGAGCTGTTTGTGAGTAACTGCTGCATGAAATTTCAAGAAACGTACATTACATAATGTGAATCAGAATACTGCTGTGGTGCACGCGTAAATGAATTTGCATTATCGTTTTTCGGTGGGTTCTAGACAAGTTTTGCTAGGATGAATCTGACATGTCACAGCAAAAGGCCTTTAATTTATAGAACTTAAGTGATTTGTTTTTCATTTTTTATGCGTGTTATTACCATAGTCCTGTGGTGAGAACACGCGTTTTTGTTTGATTTACAGTTCTAAGTAAATAAAAATCTTTTGCATAGTCAATCATTTTAGGCGGAGGATGTTTATTTGTTAACATTTGCCTAATGATCATACTTTTCAGACAATGAATTTCCGCTTAATATACTGCTATGGGCGATAGATGTATTTCCCCATGCATAACTTCCACTACATCATCAACAAGATTTTATTAAGTATATATTACTACTATTGTAAACTAATTAATATAACAGTAATTGTAATGGTTTGAAACAAGACAACATACTAATCAATTGCTTTATAAACACAGAAGTATACATTGTTAACCGTTTAAAAGGGCATATTGACAGAATATCTACTATACGAAGGCATGTATTTTACTAAAAATCCAAATTTTTGCGAATTATATTACTATAGATAATACTTTATTGATATAATCTTAAACAAGATGTGTTTGTGAAACACTATGTCCCCCTATATGACGTTTGACCTTGAAGGATGACCTTGACCCTTAACCACTCAAAATGTGCAGCTCCATGAGATACACATGCATGTCAAATATAAAATTGCTAGCTTCAATATTGCAATAGTGACATTACATGAGCAATTTTGACCCATATATTTGACCTTTCACCACTCAAAATGTGCAGCTCCATGAGATACATATGCATGCCAAATATCAAGTTGCTATCTTCCATATTGCAAAAGTTATTGCAAATGTTAAAGTTGGCGCAAACCAACAGACCAACAGACAGGGCAAAAACAATATGTCCCCCACTACTATAGTGGGGGACATAAAAAGTAAATATAACGTTTGCCTCAATGCTCAAATACTTGTTTTTAAAGAATCTTTAAAAGTGGTGTGTGTTTTAAGGGGTGACGGAAAACTACAACGGGCGAGGCATGGTATGGTATTGCGCAAGGGGGGGTTAGAATGTTAGGGTTAGGGTTTGGGTTAGTGTTAGGGGTCGGGTTAGGGTTTGGGTTAGCCTAAACCCAACCCTAACCCGACCCCTAACCCTTACCCTAACCCTTTTTTGGGGTTATCACCCCTGACCATGCCTCGCCCGTTGTAGTTTTCCGTCTCCCGTGTTTTAAGTGATTAAATAGTAAATACTTTAAATTCATTGAATAATTCATGAAATTAAATATTGTATTTCGTCGCACTTGTGGTGTAAGCGCACGGGGTGACATCCTCTTGCAACGCCAGAGGACTTTGATACGTCTGATCTTTTTGACTGCCTCTGCTTTTCGCGTCTTCTTTCTGACAAATCAAATGTATTGTCCCTGCAAATGCATAATGTGTTGTATTTATATTTAAAATGTTTTGGTAAAATTGACATTGGCACGAATTAGCTTGAATGGTGTGTAACTTATAAATAAGCCACTTCATTTAATATCCAGATAAACCGGGTTCGAGTACACCTAGCGATCGTCAATTCATTGCTGTTTTTCTATACATTACACATTTCTTTTTTTTTTCTTTTTTTTTATAGAAGCATAATCGAATCTTAATCATTAAACGTCTGCCTACCTGACCGAAAGCTGTTTTGTGACCTCATCTATAGGTTCACAAGGTGGACATGAACATTTTGATAAATTGGTCTGCAACTTATTAGATGGATACAGGTAAGAACCCAGTGCGAATCCGTTGCAGTAGCTGTCTGGGATGTCCTACGTCGCTTTGCTTGATGAAGCCGAAACGCAGATGGTTTTTTCATCTTTAAAGTGATCGCGATATGAACATTGATATATATTTAGAGAGTGATATTTAAGTAACTTCGCAGTTGTTACTTAAATCGCTTACTTATATATGTATAAACTATACAATAATTGCAATGTTTTTAATTCAGCAGAGAAATATGACAGTTTACGTGAATACACAAACTTCTGTTAGTGAATCGAATCCGAGAGGTTGCCTGTGCGCTGCAAACCCGTAAAAGAAAGGGATACATGTGCTTCGTACAAACCAAAAATGACTATTTTCTGAACATTTTACATACATTCCATTTATAAATATATGAATTTTAAATATTCCTTAGTTATAACTGATTTTCCTCTAATATACATTTTAAGCCTAAGTGTAGTGTTGCGAATAGAAATTCATATTAACAACACAACGATGCGATAGTCAACAGTGCAACGTGAAACTGTGAGGCTTATATCTTAAGTCCCTTTAAAAGAAAAGTAAAACAAAGTACATACAAACATAAGTCAATTATTGTTATGTTCCGTGCAATCCTTACTTTTGACGTACTGCGTTTCCTTTAAGATCAAAGACACTAGTTAGGTGACACCTCTCCATCACAGAATCATGTTTTTATCCTAGAATAACCGGTACCGCATCCGAGAGGGGTACCGATATAGCGTTTCATCCGAGAGGGGGGCCGATATGATTATACACCGTGGATACTACGGATGGACATGCTTATAGTCGAAACAAAACAAAGAACAAACAGAAAATGAACCTCTTTATAACCTTTTTGGTTGAACTAATTATAACACAAATTACAAAATGTATTTCCCTGTTCATATTTCGTTTCATTCACTATATAACGAAAATCAATGATTAAAACTTGAAACAGATTGCTTGGTCTCGTTTTTCGGTTTAAAATTACGGTAAACGAAACACGAAAAACGAGTTAAACACGTTTATATACAGAATACCTGGTAGTTTACTTTGACTTAAGCACATATACATCTCATCGTCATAAACATACATATTTGTGGTTGGGATGCGTTTCAATTAAATAACAAACATACATAATAATGTGGCTGGGAACGCGATTTTGACTATTCCGGCGCTGACGTCGTTTCCGAGAAAAACGACTTTAAGGTGTGACTACCGTTTCACGTATTTTGTTAACCAATTTTTTTGCCATAAACAAATAGTTTTATTTTGAAGGAGAAACTTCAGCAAGATTGTTGAGTACAGGCAATACAAATTTAACGTTTTTCTTTTGATTTCTATGGTTTATTTTTTTTTTTTACCTTATATGTGTTTAGCATTCTGTAATTAAATAAGATTATCCTATGCAAAGTAATTATGTATATAAAGAAAAATGTTATTATGTTACAGGATGGACAACAGTTAACTAAAACGCTCTTGATGAAGCAGTAATGCCAAGGAAGGGATAAGCATTTAACCAGCTTAGTTAATCCTTGTTTTGGTGACGAAAATTAATAATATAAATTAGTTATTATTACAAACATAATTGTATTAATTTCATAATTAATAAAATACATGTATTCAATACATGTATGATCAAGTAATTAAAAAGCATGATACTTAATATTTATTTTTTAATTTAGAACATTTACTATGCTCAGTTCTCTGTGCATTTTCGGGGGGGTTCAGAGTGAATTCTGAACAAAACAATAATATTTTAATTGAAAATATAAATTGATTAATAATTGTTTGTTATTTTCACACATACCGGTAGGCCTATCCAGTTTGAAAAGAAAAATATCGATGGAGAAAAAGATTGCATATCATATTGATTGTAATTGCAATAAATTGTGGACAAGTTGGTGGTCTCCATTGTGTGATGTATTTTTACGTGTTTGTAGAAGGTGGCTTATAAGGAATCAATCATTTATATATTTTTTATTACTTATAAATACACTGTATTGCATGCCTTGTTTGTGTTCTAAAAATATCAATAATACTGTTGAAGTTCATATTGACATAATTATGTGATGTAAATTATGTGTTCATGTTGTGTATGTTGTTTTTTTATACTGGTAAACAAACATTTTGTTGTGTTTAGTTCAATCTATGGTGACGTGTGGCATTAAATATGTAGTGCTTATTGCTTTAATTTTGTTTTAGTTGAAAGGCATGTTTTTGAACCCCTTCAAATGCAATGAGTGAATTTTGTTTTCTATCTACACTTGTGCTAAGTTTAATAATTAATATATTGACTATAAATTAATTGTTGATAACAAATATCATGTTTATGCAATTGCCAATTTACTGTTTCCATAGCAACTGTTAACTTAAAAAATGTTTTCTCATTCATTTGATCTATCCTGGAACAATTTATATATATATATATATATATATATATATATATATATATATATATGTATATATATATATATATATATATATATATATATATATATATATATATATATATATATATATATATATATATATATATATATATAATGGCAGATGCACAACACACATTGTATCATGAGCAATTATTCTTTTTTGTGTCAAGTTGGCAGCTGTACAAAATGTTCAATTTCTGAATACATTCCTATTTCCAGAAAATGTGCATACATTTTTAATATAATGAATATCAGAATATGTGTACCATGAGTAAGTAATTAAAATACATTATATTCATATCTGTTTAAAGAATGAAAAAAGCCCCAGATTATTGCTTAATATATAAATTCAATTATTGGTGAACAATTCCCCTGAGAGCATTAATTGCCTCATGAAGCCCTGTCATTGCACACACTGTGCGTCCTTGTGGACTCTCGTACCATGCAAGTCTTGCATCCAACCAGTTGTAAAAATATATCGACAACAACAGAACTCTCACAACTATTAAATCGTTTAATTTTGTCCATTAACCAAAACGTGAAAAGGTCCCTTTAAAGTTTAATGTCTTCCACTTGCAAATTGAATGAGTTCAATACACTGTCAGATCTTACATCATGAATAACTTACAGGTTTCATGGTTATCTGTTAGCCTGGTGCCAGTAGATTTAAGCCCAGGAAACTCAATTTCAAAAGTTGTTTACAGTTGGGCTAAAAAGCAGGGCAACTAGCTTTTTCAAAGCTTAAACAACTGATTCCAATTAAACATACATGTAGAATACCAATTGGCGACTGTGGATCAATTAGGCCTAGGAAATGATTCAATTCCGGCTCACAACAAGATATGATGCATTAAAAGTCTGTCATGACGGCCAAATTGTTGCTCAATAATTTAAAGAAAATAGATAAAGTATAAGATACACATAACACAACATGTACATGATTCTAGGCTTGTTATTCTTTAGCAAGGCAACCAAAATTGTAAATATGGTTGCCAGTGCACAACTAATTGCGAAAAAAAGAGACATATTGTTGTTATTTTGTCTTAGTTATCTCTATAACATAAATATGTGGTTAAACAGTGCACACACATCTCAACCTGTGCTTTAAGACACACTCTTTATAAATTTGAATGGGTTGTGTTCATTTCAAACTTGTGATATAAAAAGCTGTAACATAATTTTTAAAACTGAGTTGCGTCTAAGATTATGCAAAAGAGAACAACTTCAGTGCCTTAAGCGCTTTGATTGTTTTTGTTCCGGTTATAAGAAAATCGGAATATGAACTAATATACGTTGATTTTTGTTTTTCATTGTGTAGAATGCAAAATGAACAAGAGTGCCAAACTGTCACAAGATACGCCCGTTTTAAGACTTTGGACAACTTGATAACTTTACCATGACCCATATTTGAACTTGACCTACATATCATCTAGACACAACTTCTGACCAAAGTTGGTGAAGATCTGATGAAAACTACTTCAATTAGAGAGCAGACACCATGCTAAATGCTTGAAATGCACTACGGGACCTCGTGACCTAGTTTTTAACCTGGCAAGACCCATATTTGAACTTGACCTACATGTAGATATTGTCTAGACACAACTTCTGACCAAAGTTGGTGAAGATCGGATGAAAACTACTTCAATTAGAGAGCACTTGCTAAATGCTTGAAATGGTTTAAGTGACCCTGTGACCTAGTTTTTGACCTGGAATGACCCATATTCCAACTTGACCTAAATACTGTCTAGATACAACTTCTGACCAAGTTTGGTGAAGATTGGATGAAAACTACTTCAATTAGAGAGTGGACACCATGCTAAATGCTTGAAATGCACTAAGTGACCCTGTGACCTAGTTTTTGACCCAGCATGACCCATATTCGAACTTGACCTAGATATTGTCTAGATACAACTTCTGACCAAGTTTGGTGAAGATCGGATGAATACAATTTGAATTAGAGTCCGGACAAAGTGGCGCCGTTGAAAATGCACTAATTGAGCCTATGACCTAGTTTTTGACCCGGCATGACCCATATTCGAACTTGGCCTATATATCAACTAGATGCAACTGCTGACCAAGTTTGGTTGGATGAAAACTACTTCAATTAGAGAGTGGACACCATGCTAAATGCTTGAAATGCACTAAGTGACCCTGTGACCTAGTTTTTGACCCAGCATGACCCATATTCGAACTTGACCTAGATATTGTCTAGATACAACTTCTGACCAAGTTTGGTGAAGATCGGATGAATACAATTTGAATTAGAGTCCGGACAAAGTGGTGCCGTTGAAAATGCACTAATTGACCCTATGACCTAGTTTTTGACCCGGCATGACCCATATTCGAACTTGGCCTATATATCAACTAGATGCAACTGCTGACCAAGTTTGGTGAAGATCGGATGAATACAATTTGAAATAGAGTCCGGACAAAGTGGCCCCTTTGAAAATGCACTTATTGACCCTATGACCTAGTTTTTGACCCGGCATGACCCATATTCGAACTTGGCCTAGATATCAACTAGATGCAACTGCTGACCAAGTTTGGTGAAGATCGGATGAATACAATTTGAATTAGAGTCCGGACAAAGTGATGCCTTCCGCCCGCCGCCCGCCGCCCGCCCGCCCCGCCCGCCGCCAAGGGGTTTCACATAATACGTCCCGTATTTATACGGGCGTATAAAAAGCAAGACAGTATAAACATGAACCTATGTGAACATAATTCAGTTGTTTGCCTTGACCTGAATGAAATTTAATTGCAATATATCATAAAATTAACAGTACTACACTGTGAACATAAGTTAACAAATGTATGTTTAGTTTTTAATTACACACTAAGCTTTAACTAGTTTCTTTACTTGGTTTGTACGAAGTTTTTGATGCCTTCATGCATCATGAAGATGAATCCAACCAAGGAGGTCAGCAACAGCTGGGAAGTGAGGATGCCATATACCTTGCGGAGAAACCCTGAAAAGAATAAACCGTCAGAAGACATCTTTAAATAACAATTATTGTCATCTTCAAATTACAATTGACGAAATGAGTGATAACTTACCAGCTATATTTTAAGTAAAAATGTTCACTTTTACCTATGTTCAGTACTACAGATATCAGAAGGTTTTTTGTGCTTACTTTCACAATTACTGATATGCATCATCAGCTGATGGGGATCAGTAGAGTAAGTACAGACTGCTTTGAAAATAAAATGTGTTGCACAAAACTTTATCTTCAAGACAGAAATTATTCACCTTAAGAAAATAACCACTTTATAAATTGCAATAATTGTAATAAATTGCTCAACTTAGCATAAACGACTTACATGGATAAAGTAAACATACAGAACAAAACCAATGTTTACCCATTCTGATTGTGATGTGGGCTGTTGCCACATTGCTGCCATACATGAAGTCATCCACAATGGAAGGCTCTTTAATTGCTGTCTTTGACATGTTGTTTTACTTTGTATAAACCACTGAAATGAAGGAGAAATTTTACTTTCTTTAAATTTAAAAATGAGGGTCATGATCTATATATTGAAGTTGCTCACCTGACACCTGAATGTGTTAGGCGGCAAGGAAATAAGTTTCACTTGCTTGGATTCGTCGAAAAAACACACAAGAGGGCTAAGATGGCCCTTGTTCGCTCACCTGAGAGGAGTCGGTTCATTCAATCTTTACCTTAATGTCAAACTTGACCTAGATATTGACCAGACAAACATCCTGGTCAAGTTTCATCATTATTGCACCAAAACTCTGGCGTAGGAAGTGTTTTTGTTTTTGTAAGATTTGAAATGGTGACCTATATTTTGAGTTGACCCCCCTTACCAAACATCAAACTTTGCTTACAAGGATTGTGTATAATATAATGAAAATTTGGACAATCTAAGGGCAATAATTATGGCATTAATTATGCGATTTTGCTCATCATCAAACTTGACTGAGATCTTTCAGCAACTTTGATAAAGAATGCTTGAGAAATGTGAATGCTAGAGTGTTTACAAACCAAATGTGGACGGACAGACAGCGGACAAAGACCAATCCTAAAACCTCACCTGAGCAATCAGGTGAGCTAATAAGTGTGTTTCACCGATCTGAGCCATTTTCCAACTTGTGCAAGAAATCAATAAAACCAATGTATTGACTAAGTTTCACAATGATTAGGCAAAATATGTGACTTCTATAGTGTTCGATCACAAGGTTTCTCTATATAGTCACATAAGGAAAACTGCCCCACCCCCCTGGCAGCCATGTTTATTGATCCATCGGGACCATTTGCAAACTCATCTGAGATATATATAAAACCAATCATTTCACCAAGTTTCATGATGATTGGGCAAAAAATGTGACTTCTAGAGTGTTCACAAGCTATTTTTTACTATATAAATATAAGAAAACTGCCCCCCCGGCAGCCATGTTATTCAACTGACCAGAACCATTTTCCAACTCAACTCTCGTATCAAGGAAACAAATGTTCTGACCAAATTTCATGAAAATTGGGCAAAAAATGTGACTTCTAGAGTGTTCACATGTTTTCACTATATACATATAGAGAAAAATGCCCCGACCACTGGCGGCCATGTTTTTTCACCGATCTGGATCATTTTCGAACTTGTCCGAGAAATCAATAAAACCAATGTTTTGACCAACTTTTATGATGATTTGGCAAAAATTGGGACTTCTAGAGTGTTTACAAGGTTTCTCTATAGCCATATAAGGAAAACTGCCCCCGCCCACTGGCGACCATGTTTTTCAACAGACCGGAACCACTTTTGAACTCAACCAACATATCATTAAGACAGACATTTAGACAAAGTTACATGAAGATTGGGCATTAAATGTGACTTCAACAGTGTTTACAAGCTTTTTCTTTTTTTTGACCTAGTGACCTAGTTTTTGACCCAGCATGACCCAGTTTCGAACTCGATTGAGATATCATTGGGACAAATCTTCTGACCAAGTTTCATGAAGATCACACAATAAATGTGGCCTCTAAGAGTGTTTACGAACAAATGTGGACGGACAGATGACGGACAAAGACCGGTCACAAAAGCTCACCTGAGCAATCAGGTGAGCTAAAAAAAACATCCAACCTCGAATAAAAATTAACACATTAATGATACACACAACTACACTGTATTATTATGAAAACATTAATAATCAAAGGGGAGTAACTACTGTAAACTAAAATGCAATATTTAGAAGAGTTGTCTCGAATGTTACATGACCTTAATTCATGATTGTTTACAAGCTTTTTTACTATATAAATGTAAGGAAAACTGCCCTGTCCCTCCAGCAAACATGTTTTTCAACGGTCCGGAACCATTTTGAAACTTAACTCGCGTATCTAGGAAACAAAATTTCTGACAGTTTCATGAAAATTGGGCCAAAAATGTGACTGGCGGCCATGTTTTTTCACCAATCTGGACCATTTTTGAACTCGTTCGAGAAATCAATAAAACCAATGTTTTGACCAACTTTCATGATGATAGGGCAAAAATTGTGACTTCCAGAGTGTTTACAAGGTTTCTCTATAGACAAAAATGGAAAACTGTCCTGCCCACTGGCGGCCATGTTTTTCAACGGACCGGAACCACTTTTAAACTCAACCAACATAATATTAAGACAAACATTTTGACAAAGTTACATGAAGATTGGGCATGAAATGTGACTTCTACAATGTTAACAAGTTTTTCTTTTTTTTGACCTAGTGACCTTGTTTTTGACCCGGCACGACCCAGTTTCAAACTCGATCGAGATTTCATTGGGACGAAGCTTCTGACCAAGTTTTATGAAGATCGGACAATAAATGTGGCCTCTAGAGTGTTTACAAACAAATGTTAACGGACGGACGGACAAAGACCGGTCACAAAAGCTCACCTGAGCAATCAGGTGAGCTAAAAATTTACAGTTTTAAAAATGGTTATGAAAATAGGTGAAATTGTCTGTTTATTTCTGTAGCACCAGCTACAACAATTTGGTATTCAGTTTATTTAAAGGTTTTCATATCATCTGTGTGAGCAAGCCAGACCCTGCCATCCAGAGGAACCCCTCTTCGTGTACAAGCAATCAATCCCTTAAGGTTCTTGTGTGACGTGTCTTGTGTGGATAAGTTGCGTGGATAAGGCTATAAGCCATTGGGTGATGGACGTTTCGTGCCACTACCAGTTCGTGCCATTGATCTTTGTGTTGGAAGGCATTGGACGTTTTGTCCCACTGATAATACATAGGCGGATAGGTGTGAATAATACCGTATAGGTGTGAATCTTAACGGGAAACTTTCGCACCTTGGATTGTAACATCTGTTCAATGTTAAAACAACATTGTTTTATTTCAAGAATATTTATTCAGTTTAAAAGTACTCTGATTTCAAGATTTTTTTTAATATACTACATGAACAAAATGTTTAAGAGTCAATGTACATGCTTCATATAATACACTAACAATATCTAGATTGATTACTTAAATATATTCAAACATTTTCAATAAATTGACATTATATTCATTTCAAGAAACAAAAGAAAAACGAAACGTGATTTACTACATGATTGTATACTTTTTTATATTATACATTTACAATATCACAAGTGCATGAATGCATACAAACATTGTACATTTTAAAATGTTTCAATACGCATATACAAAAGTACACAAATATATTTAAAAAAATACAACAATATCAAAAGTAAATGCATACATACATTTTGAAATGTTTCAATACACATATACAAGAGTACATATAACAAGATGTGTTTGTGAAACACAATGTCCCCCTATATGATGTTTGACCTTGAAGGATGACCTTGACCTTGTGAAGGATGACCTTGACCTTTCACCACTCAAAATGTGCAGCTCCATGAGATACACATGCATGCCAAATATCAAGTTGCTATCTTCAATATTGCATAAGTATTCATAAAATAAGCGAATAGGGCCACATATATTTGACCTCTGACCTTGAAGGATGACCTTGACCTTTCACCACTCAAAATGTGCAGCTCCATGAGATGCACATGCATGCCAAATATCAAGTTGCTATCTTCAATATTGCAAAAGTATTTATAAAATAAGCGATTTGGGCCACATATGTTTGACCTCTGACCTTGAAGGATGACCTTGACCTTTGACCACTCAAAATGTGCAGCTCTATGAGATACACATGCATGCCAAATATCAAGTTGCTATCTTCCATATTGCAAAAGTATTCATAAAATGAGCGATTTTGGCCACATATATTTGACCTCTGACCTTGAAGGATGACCTTGACCTTTCACCACTCAAAATGTGCAGCTTCATGAGATGCACATGCATGCCAAATATGAAGTTGCTATCTTCAATATAGCAAAAGTTATTGCAAAATGTTAAAGTTGGCGCAAACAGACCAACAGACGATAGGGCAAAAACAATATGTCCCCCACTACTATAGTGGGGGACATAAAAATACAACAGCATACTATACTAAACATACACAAATCAGATAATGATATATATTGCATTGCAGAATATATACAAAAGTACAACAGCATACTATCCTATACATACACAAATCAGATAAACAATTTATTGCGTTGTAGAAGTCCTCATCAGTATGTTGTCATGGGTTGTGCCCGGTCCCAGCTCGGTGATATGGCTGCATGCTCTCAGCAGTTGAGTTGTTTACATCTCATCATCTTCGTATTTCTCCAAAAATCTCGAAGAGTCGCCCATGCATTCCTTTTAATATTTTCCAGTGTACTCGAGTCAGGGCGTGTTCCGACACCAGTCTCACACGACAGATGCTGCTATCTTTCACATACATCCCATGAGATGGCTTTATCTTCTTCTGACACTAACATTACATGCACAGTACACACAAGGTTATTCGCAAGCTTTGTGTTCAACTGACTTAATTTACTCTTTCAGTGTTAATTACACAGTTTGTATCACAATTAAAGAGGTGAGTTGTTTACTAATTGGTTACTTATTGGCCATTAAAAGCCTGTGTCGGTACATAAAAGGCCCGAGTTGGTAATTAATTGTTTACTAATTACTTAAAGGCACATACCGCTAATTGATAAATTTTGAGTTGATAGTTAAGCATAAGCTTTTCCTAAAAGTAAAAGACTGATCATTTTATTAGTTCTTTTTTTAATAAATTGTATTATTGTTAATTCATGATATATTATTATTTATGTATATAGTACATACACATGAAGCATAAAAAATAACAGCACTTCATGTTTTATATTTATTAAACATAATTACATACACAAGATGCATAAACAATAACAACACTTTGATTTATATTTATTGTACATAATGAACACATTTGTGTATACTAACAATAAATCATTTTATTTTTGTTATTTATAATTATCCCCACGCTTTTTGAAAAGCGTTGGGATATTGTGGTTATCTCCGCCGTCTGTCCGGTTGTCCGTCTGTCTGTCTTTCCGTCCTTTCGTCCGTCCTGGCCACTATCTCCTCCTACACTATACGCACTAGAACCTTGAAACTTACACACATGGTAGCCATGAGCATATGTGCGACCCTGCACTATTTGGAATTTTGATCTGACCCCTGGGTCAAAAGTTATGGGGGTTGGGGCGGGGCCGGGTCAGAGATTTTCACTCATTTTTTTAGGTTATTTAACTATAATTTCTTCATTTCTACATGGATTGTCTTCAAATTGATACCGAAACCTCTCTTATGACATTACGGTCAATCTCAACTATGCATGGCCCCATTACCAACCCTGGGGCGCCCCGCCCCCATAGGCCACACCCACCCAAAATTGCAGTTTTACTATATTTCTTCATTTATACACTGATTCACTTCAAATTGATACTGAACCTTTCTTATGACAATACGGTCAATCTCAGCTTTGCATGGCCCCATTACCAACCCTGGGGCACCCCGCCCACATAGGCCACGCCAACCCAAAATAGCCTTTTACTATAATTTCTTCATTTCTACACCAATTCACTTCAAATTGATACTGAACCACTCTGATGACAATACGGTCAATCTCAACTATGTATGGCCCCATTACCAACCCTGGAGCACCCCGCCCACATAGGCCACGCCCATCCAAAATTGCCTTTTTTACTATAATTTCTTCATTTCTACACCAATTCACTTCTAATTGATACTGAACTTCTCTTATGACAATACGGTCAATTTCAACTATGCATGACCCCATAACCAACCCTGTGGCGCCCCTGGGTCAAACATGCGGCGTGGGGATACGCGTCGGCCTCTGCCGCGCCATTTCTAGTTAACATTGACAGTGTCTTCCCCAGGCCATTTAAGCGCCCCTTCCATCCAACCAGTTTTCGTTTTCCGGCGCGCGTAAAGTGGTTTTGAAATAATGATATATACTATCAACTCATATTTCTTTTAATGACAACAAAGGCATATCACATATAATATAACATGCAGTTTTAAATATAGAAATAATTATTATGGTACTTGTCAAAGTACAAACATAAGTTAATTTATACATGTACACTTAACAGTGAAGTAAGTTGTCCCAAATTTGAAAACCTGAAAATTAGGACAAGGGTCTTAGAACCGAAGCCGCAGGAACCCAACAGGAATAAAGGGCAGAACCCCCCACCCCACCCAATGCCCTTACAAATTGTTCTTTGTTATAGTCTTTCCAATTGCAATTTCAGGTGAATACCATTCAAAATAATATAAACCACATCGTCCGAATTACCGTCCGCATGTGTATTTGTCATTGTATTTCTTCTATAAAGAACTCCGAAAATAAATTTAAATCAGCGAAAAATAATGTATCCGAAAACGACAGTCCGAAAAATTGTACGCCTTTGCACTTGAAATAAAATTTGCATATCGTTTGATTGCAAAAAATGAAAATCAGTAGCCTAGCAAGTACGTAATAAAAATACCATTTCGTGTACATTTTTTTCTTTACAATAGCATAGCTTGTGGGTAAAAAACAACTTAATCACCTTTTAATTTAAAACATCGATAATGGGCAGAAAGGTGTAACATCATCAACATTGAACTAATTATTTTATGATCATCCTTTTATTCAAATCGATAGTCGGTAGAAAGGTGTAAGGTGATCAGCTTAGAAATTATTTATTGTTGCGCTTCTTGTCATTTGTTTATCTTTAAATACGACGTTTGCCATCGGCCGCTATATTGTTGGCAGACGACAATGGTAACTGTGTCTGTGTTTAAATGACCCAGTAGTATGTGCGAACGAACTCAATGTTGATTAGCCAGCTACCACATGTGCTTCAACAACAATAAGGTAAAGCGATGTCTCATGTTCTGGTGCAGACCGGTTATTGTTTATTGTTCAATTTTCGAACACGTTCAATGAAACAAATAGAAAACTGTAGAAAACCAGTTTGGATTTAAATGGCGGATATTTTTAATGGAAATTTTCAAGATTTAAGCATTTTTGCAAATCAGAATTTTCTTGAGCCGAATTCTCAATATTTTCGCAAATGGCGAACGACAGCGCGAGCCCTGCTCTTATGACAATATGGTCAATCTCAACTATGCATGGCCCCATTACCAACTCTGGGGTGCCCCCCTGGGTCAAACATGTGGCGTGGGGATACGCGTCGGCCTCTGCCGCGCCATTTCTAGTTAACATTGACAGGGTCTTCCCCAGGCCATTTAAGCGCCCCTTGCCGGGGCGCTTGAATTTCGAAATCAGAGTCCCCGGGGCGCTTGAAATTTTCCGATCAGTGTATTCTTCAGTAAAAGAAAGTGGAGATTGTCCAAAAAAATCAAGGTTTCCCTATCAGTGTATCAATATTCCCTGTTTTAAAAGAGCACTCGGTACCTACTTTCACAAGTAATCGCCATAAACACCACATGGGGTAATGGATAATCCACTGATAAGAGAATAGCATGACGCGCGTATCGATTATTCTAGCCACATTACACGGTCATTTAAATGCTGACAAGGATGTATCTGGTAACTTTCCAGTCGTCAAACTGTGAAGTTCATCGTCCAATTGGTTACGTGAATGCTTATGAGGGCGGGGTTAACTATCGACCATTATTTTTGATTGACGTCGGGCATGAAGTAAGAGTTTATCGCAGCTTGATTAGCAAGAAGTTGTACCATTTGAGTAATATAAAACCGGTAATTCGTACAGTACAGAACATTAAAGACGGTTTCGGGCATCATCATCACACCTTTTTACTGTAAACAAGTGTTACCTATGACTCATAATTAATACGATAAATTAATTGCAAGTGGTAAACAATTAATTATTATAGCGAGTAAGTTGTGCAAATGACTCCCGGTTACAATTGTGTGATAACAATTTATCTAATTCCAGTACATGTAAATTTCAACATGTCCATTTATAGAACTGATTCACCTGGTTTTTTCTGACATTTATTCGACACGTTATGCGCTTTAACAAATTTTCCTTGAATTAATTACGCACACTTGTAAATGTTTCGTCCGATAATCTATAGTTAGAAGACTGATGATGGCAACCGGCCGTGATCCTCGTGGACAACGTGAATTTAATGCATAATTCCGTCAAAACATTTATTTGACTCGTAAAGTGTTTAAACAAATTATCGTTGAATTTATAACGCAACGGTTAATATTTGTTGAAATCTCAAATGGGAATAATTAAATTTGTAATCCGAAACCCATTCCCGTAAGTCGATGTTAACGCGTTTTTAATCCGAAACACACTTCCGAATGTAAATATTACCGCAACGTTAAATATTTTTGCTTCAAATTAGCAGTGCAAATTTATTTTGTGTCGAATCTTTTTCTCAATTAAAAAGAGCGCGAAAATTATGCAGCATGTACAACGTCGCGTCTATTGCATACAAATGGCGTGTATTGAGCGTTTTAACAAGCACACAACAGGTCAGGGGATTGACGCATATTCAGAGGCAATATTTCATCAAATCTATAAATAGTCACTTAAAAAATGGCAAGGTTTGTGTTAAAGAAATAACTGAAAGCTTTTATCGTTAATATTTACCAGAAAGAGATTGATAAAAACGGAATAAACGGGATTATCGGGTAATAAATAGAAACTTGAAAAATAGTAAGTATACAGTAATAGAGTCGGGTTGAAACGGATGTATTGGGGAATCGTTCGAGTCGGGATTTTACTATCTGTGCGGAAACAGTTTTAAAACAATTAAACAATATAAAAAATATATATTTTTAAATGACTGGGGGATTTTTTTGAAGAGTCATAGCGCACCAAATGACGTCTTTTGACGCTGTTTTTCTTTGAGTTATAACGCACCACAGAACGTGAATTGACACGTTAAATTAAAAAAAAATCAACGTCGGGAGGGGACACCCCTCACGAACCCACCCCCGATCGGCCCCGGGGCGCCTGAAAAAATTCCTGGGGAAGGCACTGATTGATGTAATTTTCTACATTAATATACACCCCAATATCATTCACACATCTACGGCATTATTCACACCTATCCGCCTATATTCACTGGGGCGAAACGTCTACACCTTTTCAACACAAATATCAGTGGCACGAACTGGTAGTGGCACGAAACGTCAATAAACGTCATTCGTATGACATTACTGTCTAGGAAAACATCATTTCAACATTACAATATGACTATGATTTTTTTTTTACAAAGAAATTACATTTATGCAATTATCAGTCACAGTAAAACCATAAAATCAATTGCGTACACGTAGTTTCTGTACAGTTAGAAACGAAAGAAATACCGACAAACCTTTGTAGTCTCTGTTTTTATTTTTAATGACATCAACAGGAAGTGCCGAAGAACACAAACATTATTGCGTGAATTGAAATAGTTCATATTGAAATTTATTATTTAAAACTGAAACTAAACAGATTTCCTAAAATGTTTTAACTGTGTATTTCGGATTAAAATATATATTATTTGTGTCTCTTTAGTTTAAACAAAAACTAATTTCATATCGAAAAATAGTTATTTACGGTGTAGAAATAAAAATATACCGATCAAAATCCGACCAAAATATTGCGAAATCCTGACTCGTGAAATAAGACGTTTTTTAGAAGACAGGGAATGGTCTGATTAATAATTAACGGTAAATGAGTTTGTTTGTTTTTAATAACAAAAATCTTTTTACTTATATTTAATAAACTTTTTTTCAATATTGCGAATAATCAAATAGCACATGTGTTTGTTATTTCGGATACTCAATTTTCGGACAAATATTATGTAAGGTAGAATTAGATATGATAATAACAATAATTAACTTCTTTCATATGTTATGTCCGTCAATATATTTTATGCTTTCTTCTTTAAATAAAATCTCCATTTCAATATATTTTACATAGTATTATGTACCTGTTCTGAAATTTAATTGCGTGGAATTTTAATTATTAAAACCAGTCCATGAGCTACCTCCAGACTCTCATTTCAATATTTAATGTTGCTATTGAATTTCATATTTAAAATGAAATTATTAATATAATTCATATAACTTATAGTTAGTGCTGCAACAATATATTATATATCGCAATACACAATCCACATATTGTATTGCGATACGATTTTCATCATACCGGTACGAGGTCTCAGGTCGTTTTGCCCTTAATCCCGTTTGCCCTCTGTCACCCCGGGTCGTTTCGCCCTTACTAGTGGGTTGTTTCGCCCTTATTTAATTCTTATGTAACATTAGGCTTTTGTAACGCTCCGAATAGTATTTGTTTAACATATATGGAAAATTAAGATTTTTAATACAAATTTGATTATTAAAAAATTATTGAAATTTTAATTTAGTACTTGTTTATCATATATTCGAAATTAAGATTATTTCATTATTACAAATTTGATGTTTGCTCAATTATCCGTTTGATTTTAATTGCAATTAATTAACGGAAACATTATGATTCATTGTGTTACAAACGTAAAGTATTACGATTAATTAGTTTGGCAGAGGTATGATGCTTTGATTTGCCAATTAAAATAATTTCGGAACCAATTTAACAATTATCAAACACACTTAGATCGGAAGACGTGTGATCAGATGATTGACTAAAATACTAGCACAGAAACATCAAAAGGAGACATTATAAAGGCGTTATATTGTTTTTATAAACTTTAAGGCAGTTTGCATCTTTTGATCTCAAGATATTCGCCGAAAGTGTATATGAAAAGCAACTTGGCTATGGCATCGTCTAAATATTACGGCTGCACTAAATGTTACAATACACTAATCATAATTAAACGCGGTACGGCGGAAAACAGAAAAAATAAAACGACGAAGAATCGATTTCAATTCGTTTTCCATTTTCAAAATTTCTGTACGATTGAATTCTAATTTCAATTCGTTTTCTGTCAAATAAAAATCGTAAAAACGATAAAATGAACCTTATCTATTGCCCTGCGATATACCTGAAGCAAAAGACAAAAGAAACAGTAATAAAGATAACATAATACTGTATTAAAAAATTAATACTCTAGTTGTAACAAGCTAAAGATAAATCCGTATAAAAACAAGGGCGAAACGACCCGGCAATTAGGGCGAAACGACCCAGGGCGAAGGGGAAATTTGGGCGAAACGACTTGGGGGCGAACAGGATTTAGGGCGAAATGACCCGGATTCCCGGTACGATAATTTTACAAAAAATCATCCACATTTCGTCCAGAAAAGCCATCCGAAATAATGATATAAAGGTAAACAAAACAAAGCGGTGTTTAGTAGAAATAAATTTTTACGTAAAAATATCATTCTAAAAAGTCTATTATACGGAGTAGCGTTGTTACATGGGAGCATTCGTTCGATGCTTTTGATTAAATTATCGTTGAATTAATTACGCACAACTGTAAATGTTTCGTTCGATTCTGAACTGACCATTATTAAATTTGTAATCCGAATTTCGGAAACACCCTTCCGAATTTTAATGCTAACGCGACAATAAAAATTCTAGCGTCAAATAAAAAGTGCTTTATCCTTTGTCTCAATAAAAAGCGCGCGAAAATTATGCAGATATGTAGAATGTCGCATGGAAAGTGTGGGTGTATTTTGTGTTGTATAAAAACGAGAACATCACGTCAGGCGATTTACGCGTGCTCAGTGGAAAAAAAACGCCCCGATTGGACGCTATTTCATCACATCTTGAAATAGTAACAAATACCAAAATGTATTTAATACTGTAGAAAATATGCGAATTTTTGTGTTTCTTGTTATTCTTGAGCACTTTAATAGTAAATATTTTCCCGAATTTGCTTTAAAACTGGAATATACAGGATTATTGTGTAATTGGCGACGTTATAATTCTGGTACAAGTTAGCAATATATTGCAATATATTGCAATACAGGTTTTTGAACTTAAAATATATTGCAATACGGTTTTTGGCGTGTTGTTGCAGCACTACTTACAGTTGCGATTAACACAAATTAAGCTTAAGCATATAGCCAAGCAGGCTGTGTTATTATGGTATTTAAGGAATTTCTTTCTATTACAGTTCAATTTATTGAAATTGTGTTGAAAAATTGAGTATTGCACTTATTGTTAAAATAATTGTTTGTTCCTATTTGTGGAAAATGTTGTGTAAAATAATGTTGACAATCATCTAACTTAAAGTATAATTCATAATCATAATTGATTAGTTCATACTTTGTTAAACATTATGTAAAAAAAAAATACAGGTAGTTATGTTTTTAAAGAGGGACAAACGAGCCTGGACTCTTATCTCAAGACCAACAGTACATAGTTATTTTGCTGTATTTCAGCCTGCGGCTATGTCTCTGACAAGATCAGACGGCTGTGCTCAGGCAAGAGTGGAGAGGAAGGGGAAGTGAAGGGCATATCCGAGAGGAAGTGTGTCCTTAGCAACGGAAAAGGTGGCCATGGCAAATCTGGTATGCATATTTTTACAGAAAATTTGTCTACCGGTAACCAGGGAAATAAATTATTAAATGTTAGATTATTGGGAAAGTATGGCTCAAAATCAAAATTTACTAGAGCTGGCAGTCTTGTTCTTATTTCATCAACCATTAAGGAAATAACTGTTAAATTGTGTATTCAATGCTTTTATTATTGTATGCTGGTTCTCAAACAGAGTAATGACACACTGAATATTAGTCATTATGAATTAGAATCATAACCTGCCCCTCTTATTCATCTGTTTGTTTAATAAGTGATGTGCTTAAGACAGAATGGTAACATTTTTTTTTAAAGATCATAAGGAATATTGATAGATCTGACATAAGTTACACTCTCAGGATAATCATCTTCTTGAGATACAACTATAACCAGGGATCATATTTTTTCGGTTTTGTCGGTCCTAGACCGATTGGGGTCATGAAAGACCGATTGAAAATCCCAAACAGTCGGTCCGATTCTGTTTGCTATTAAAATTCCCATGTCATGAAATCGATTACACAGTGTACATGCTAACACACCCTAATGACATTCTTATCTCGATTAGGTGTGATAAACCATTCGCTGCAGTCTCTAAACCGGTCAGGACCGGTTTATTGCACGTCAGACCAAGAATCAAAAACTTGTGAACAGCGGATTAAAGAGGCATCCGAAAAGACGCGTCTACATGCATGTGCTGTAACTAAACAAAACATGCCGATACATTTTCCACCAGTGTAATAATCCGGTAATATAATTATGGTAATGTAGCGACTCGCCCCCTTAACGACTCGCCCCATAACGACTCGCCCCACTTTTTATAACGATTGCCCCACATGTATAACGACTCGCCCCACATATATAACGACTCGCCCTATCAAAATAAACTGTTATATTATATATGGTAATATAAATGAAATCAATTCATAATATGAATTTAAGGTTCGGCATTGTTTGATAACCATCGTTCAGCGGTTTTTTGCCTTATACCTTACCTTATATACGTCTATTGCAGGCATATTCTAAAAAGTAATAATTTTTATTTTATGATGTTTTTTTTTACATCTTTGTTCAGTGACAATATTATCATAAAGCAAGATTATTGGATATCGGCACATTTGTCTCATGTCATACTTTCCTTTATATTTATAAAAAGAAGCAAAGGCTAAGATCATATCGACAATTAAAGATTCCCAGATTTAATTACTCAATAATTTAGGGATTATCGTTATAAAGGTGACCGATGAATTAACAACATAATTGACAAGTACATTACCGCGGGCGGGTGATGACAATCAACAATACACGTGTCGTAATTGCGAAAGCGTGAATACCTTGTTTCGTGGTAAAGATATTTTCATATGTACGGGTATTGAAAGGTAAGAAAAATGAAAAAAGGTCTTTGCCGAAATTTATTTTTTGCAGACATTTTACGGACACAATTCATCTGTAAGATAATTTTTTATTTATAATTTTAAAATTACCATTATAATCTTAAATCTACCTATTTATTATCTGTTGATCTGAATACACAACACACGTTTTAAAAATCTTTTTTCATATTATAAAAATGCGTATCAGTCCTTTTGTGTTTTTCACACAAACTTTACTTTAAAATGCTAATTAAATGGCGTTAATTTTAAATTTTGGTGTGAACAATTAGCGCGGAAAGTTTTCAATGGTTTCAAATAAACATTAAATGCTAATTAAATGGCGGTTCTTTTAATTTGCAGGTGTGAACAATTATCGCGGAAAATTTGCAATGGTTTCAAATAAACAAGAAACCATTTGTGATAAATCAATTAATTCCACGATTTGTTTAATTACTTTAATGGTTATAACTTTAATTGAGTAATACGTGCCACTGCGGAGTTTAGTATTTAAAGATGTATACATGATTATAGTATACCATTATTTTAAATTGATAATTCGACTAACACCATGCCTGCCCCTCCTTGTTTGTTTTGTCTGCGACGGTTGTACCAAAACTCCAGAGCGGTGACATGTGACAATTGTTCACGGTGGCATCACATAAAATGTGGTAATACTGGTAAGTACTTCTAATACGTACAATCGAAGATAAATTATTTTTTTGCGTTGTAGTATTTTCGTGTGTCAACTTTGCATTCTGTATTTGCAGCGCAGCATTGTTTACTAATATGTATAAAAGTGTATACAACTGTTTTTCTCTTGTTATCTATGCTTATATTATAGTCTATCCTACAACATCTGCCGTCAACCGAGGTTAAGTCGTTTGTGGTGGATTACGAGGCTGGACTGTGGCAGGCCATAAGAGCCGTGTTTCCCCAACCTGATATCCAAGGCTGCGCTTTTCACTTTGGACTGGCCCTCTATCGGAAGGTTCAAGAATTCAGATTGCAGGTATATTGTATATATTGTATTTATAATTCCATGTGTTTATTTCCATGTATTTATGAAATGAGTCGCGTTTTTCTGAAATGAACAGTGTAATAAGTATGCATATTGTCACATATCATATCTACTGTATGTATACATATAATGTATAATAATTTATATATTTTCAGACTGCATACAACGAGCGCTGTAACGTGTATGCACTCCTCAGAAAGACATTTGCACTGCCGCTACTACCCGTGGAGGACATTCAACGTGCTTTCGACACATTACGGACGAAATCGGACACTGACGCGACGAACAGATACTTTGACTACCTAGAACGGACGTGGATGACAAACCCATTGTGGCCTATTGATAGTTGGTGCGTATTCGGTCGGTCCATTCGCACCAACAACGACTGCGAGGGCTGGCATCATCCCCTGAACCGACGTGCGAAGAAAGGGAATCTCCCCTTTTACTTGTTGGTTCAACTGTTGTGTGAAGAGGCGAAGCTGCTGAATACACAGGTGCGGTTAGAGAGAGAGGGAAAGTTGAGGAGACATCAGAATAAACAGACACTTCAGGTACAGGGGAAGGTCTGGGGAGTGTGGAAAAGATACAACGAGCGTTCCATCTCAACTAGTCAGCTGCTGGACTTGTGTTCAGCCATGTACGGACCTGTGTAAATAGTTGTTGTTGCTGTTGTTGTTTGTGTAAATAGTGTTTAAATTTGTTATGAATAAAACGTTTGAATAAAATCATTTTCATAAATTCAATGTTGATAATATTAAGATATAATTATATTGATTACTGATGTATTACTGTCTTTTGTAAACTTTTCTTAATAATTCAATGTATTGATATTATTATACACACTGCGTAACTTTCTATTTTTATAGTTGCGTATATAAGTACATAATTATCTAATAAACCATCAACACAAAAAAGTTTTTCTTATATATTTCTCTTTCTATTCATCTGTACTGTTTACATTTAACATAGATGCTAAAAATGTAAAAATAAAAATGATGGGGCGAGTCGTTATATATTATATACGCAAAAACATAGTTATGTTACTGTGGTAACGCATAATATTAATTGCAAGAGTTGATAAAATTCCAGGTGTAGAAATCTTGAACATATCATGCAGGATGCGATACAGTATTCCAGTTTCTGTTGAAAGTTCCTGAAAAAGGTGAAAGTTAAAGTAAAGCATTTTAACAAATTTCATCAAAGTTCTATTTTGCCAAATCTTAAGATATTTTTTCAATACCCCACCAGTTTTTAACGACTTAAAACACAATAAAATCGAAATTAAATAGAAATCCTACCATATAAGTAATGATGGAGCGAGTCGTTATCTATGTGGGGCGAGTCGTTATACATGTGGGGCGAGTCGTTATAAAAGTGGGGCGAGTCGTTATAAAAAGTGGGGCCAGTCGTTATGAGGCGAGTCGTTAAGGGGGCGAGTCGTTAGTAAAACTATAATTATGAATGAAAGTCGCGGATCTGATCGACAGAACAGCCAAAAGTTATTTTTATGGGCAGAACTTCACATAAAATAGTACACAATAAAAATAATATACATTGAATAAATCTTTAGTAAAACCTTGTTAGAATCGAAATAATTCATGTACTTTATACTTTGTGGTTGAATAACTCACGACCGGATAATTAGATGCATGGTTTCAAATGCTTCGCTCTCGTGATTAAATCCCTACGCATCTTAACTATCGGCCGTGGGTTATTTGACAACAAATTAATTCTTAATTATTTGGTTTGTTGTTGTCAGTAGCCAACCTACGCACAGACATTTGTTTGGTTCAGTGCATGTTTGTAAGCTATCGAGTCGACAACAATTTAAAACATCGGTATGGACTTACACAGATTAATAATATTGACAACGATAAAAAAAGTCTGATAAAACGGCACACGAAACAACAATGAAATACCAAATGATTAAACCAGTTGAGAAAACTCGTTCCGTTTAAAAAAATGCCTAAGGGAATTTTACTTGTACATGTATTATACCACCTTCATGAATGGCAAAATCAATGGTATATATTTTAACGTAATTTGTCATGATTTCGGATATACATTTTCGGACACTTTTCCCCATTTATATCCGGACCGATTGATGTTGCGGGAAAATATGATCTCTGACTATAACATCTACAGAACTTATGAAACAAATAATCATACACAAGTTTGTGTTATGAGTGTTTTAATTTTGTATTTTTTACTGCCACCAAGTTCTTACCCATGTTAAAAACTCTTAATTGACTCTTTCAGCCCAAAATGTGTCGCCTGGCAAGGAGAAGAATGGTTTCATAGATGATGGACCACCACCACCTTATCATTCATCTTAAGACACCTCAAACCAAAACCCCAGATGTATCTATTATCAAAAGAACAAATGTTTACTGATAAAATCATTTATGTGCCAATTTCATGAACCAAGCATCATTTGCTTTGTATTTTAGAAATAAAATCACTGCTCATAGCCAATTTTAAACTTATCCTAGTGGTGTCTCTTTTTTGCCTTAAAGCGAAATTATATGATTTTTATATGTGTAAAATTGTAATATATTGATAAAAATATGTTACAATAACACAAAATAGGTAAGAAAAATTATACACTGAAGATAAATTTCATAAATGCATCAAAGACAAATTAGTGCACTGAGCTGTTAAGACGAAGATATTTTGTACATATATTCCTACAATAACTGAAGCATTCGTCTTTTTATTAGGATCAGAGTTAGTGTTTGTGTGTTGATGAATAGATATCGTTGCAGGACTTTAAAATTGTCTGTTAAACTAAATTTAGAATCACATCGTACATTCATGATATACATGCTGGCGAATTCTACTGTACAGACATTTTCGATTTCAGAATTAAATATCTGGCTTATTTCGCATTTTCCGACACATGTTCGTCTTCACTTTTATTTAAATTTATATTGAAATATATGTATAATAAGTTTTTTACAAATTTTATATAAATTCATAAATATTTGACAAAATCGTATAATCTCGCTTTAATTAAATTTTCAATTGTTAATGGAAAATGAATGATATAGAAGATTATAAAATAATGCTTTTTAAATCCAGTTAGTTATGATTTCCTGTATTTGTGTTAGTATTGGCAAAAAGCAGTATGATTATCTACTGCTTGAAGCAAATATTTGTGTAAATGTAGAAGGTTTTTAAAACATCGGTATTATTATCGTCTTCTTAAAGCATACTAAATGATATTTTTAAAACTCTTTAAACCAGCGATGATAAATTTCAACTTAGGGCACCCGTCTTTTAGTTGAATGATACCTTTAAAATAATAATATTCAAAACAATATTTGACATAAATAGCTTGCAGAAAACTCTGACAAAATACATGAAATGTTTTACCTTTTGTAAGCAAAATAACAACCACAAGTTCAATTTTTTCTGATATTTTCAGTGTTAAATATAATGTAATAAAATGATGTCCTAAGTTTAAATTCATTTCACATGTGTACATTTTAAGCTTTTTTAGTGCATCTTATTAATTATTAAATTGATATACTATTAATTCAAGGGATGATGGTTGTTATATATCATGGAAAAAGATTATATTTGATGTTAATAAACTGATATATAAATATTAGTGTACACTTTGAAATCTTGTCACCAATAGTGGGGCCCACACATTTACTTAGTTGTTAATCTTACATGTCACTTTTTATTTTGATTTTTAAATATTTTGTAAAATATTCATATGTCTTTGTTATTGTGATATGCCTTCTGAAATGGCTGCGTTTGTGATGGTCCAAATTTGCAGGCATTTCAGATGACCTTCATCCCAGTGGCGTATGACGGACATTTTCAAAAAGGCTGCCAAGCTATCGGATTTGTCTTGATGGAGTCCATGTGGGATGAAATTTGCATACACTTTGTACATTTTATTATTATTTGATATTGTGATACAAGGTTGATTTTAACAGTTTCTATATATTTTTTTTGTTTTATTATAAACAGTATTGTATTGTCAATTCATGACATTTAGCTTACTCTGTAATGTTTATTATGTCAATTCTATTTGTATGAAATAAACTTTAAAAAGCATTGTTTGATAACAAAGATAATTATATATGTTTTCCTTAATGCATTTCATATTGGACTGTTTGCCAAATCAGATATATAGATTTCAAGTCTATAAGGAGCAGCAGTATAATGAATCATGAAATGATTAAAATACTGAAGCATGCAACTGTCTGCTCAGTATACACCAGATGACACAAAAGTCATTACATGTACTTAAACATTATTAACATTTTAAGCTCACCTGATTGCTCAGGTGAGCTTTTGTGACCGGTCTATGTCTGTCGTCCGTCCGTTAACATTTGTTCGTAAACACTCTAGAGGCCACATTTCTTGTCCGATCTTCATGAAACTTGGTCAGAAGCTTTGTCCCAATGCAATCTCGGTCGAATTCGAAACTGGGTCGTGTTGGGTCAAAAACTAGGTCACTAAGTCAAAAAAAAGAAAAACCTTGTAAACACTGTAAAAGTCACATTTATGCCCAATCTTCATGTAACTTTGTCAAAATGTTTTCCTTTATAATATGTTGGTTGAGTTCAAAAGTGGTTTGGGTCCGTTGAAAAACATGGCCGCCAGTGGGCGGGGCAGTTTTCCCTATTTGGCTATAGAGAAATGTTGTAAACACTCTAGAAGTCACAATTTTTGTCAAATCATCATGAAAGTTGATCAAAACATTGGTTTTATTGATATCTTGGACGAGTTCAAAATGGTCCAGATTGGTGAAAAAACATGGCTGCCAGTGGGCGGGGCATTTTTCTTTATATGTATATAGTGGCAGTCAGTGCTCCAGCTAGGATTTGAAAAGGGCAGGGGGCTTTTTTGTCAAAAGGGCACTTTCGACGCGCAGTATATTGTCAAAAGGGCACTTTCAACGCGCAGTATTTTGTGAAAAGGGCACGTTCGAGCGTGTAGGTGTTTCTATGCTTCCGATTGCATGTTAATTTATATGTTATAAATAATTGTATTGTTCCCATTATTATTAAACCATTCAAATATAATGTCTACAATGAGGATTAAAATAATCACAATGAAATAAGAGATTTATGAATTATCATATTAAAAAAAATAAAAATAAAATTCTATTATTTTTTAATTTTTTTGAGAGGGGGGGGGCAGGGCGGGGGTTCGGGGGGCAGAGCGGAGGTTCGGGAGGGCAGGGCGCGGCGCCCTTCGATTTAGGCCTAGCTGGAGCACTGGTGGCAGTTTTCCCTATTTGGCTATAGAGAAACCTTGTAAACACTCTAGAAGTCACAATTTTTGCCCAATCATCATGAAAGTTGGTCAAAACATTGGTTTTATTGATATCTCGGACGAGTTTGAAAATGGTCCAGATCAGTGGAGAAACATGGCCGCTAGTGGGCGGGGCATTTTTCTCTACATGTATATGTATATAGTGAAAACATGTGAACACTCTAGAAGTCACATTTTTGGCCCAATTTGGTCAGAACATTTGTTTCCTTGATACGAGAGTTGAGTTCAAAAATGTTTACGGTCAGTTGAATAACATGGCTGCCAGGGAGGGGGGGGGGGCAGTTTTCTTATATTTATATAGTAAAAAAAAGCTTGTGAACACTCTAGAAGTCACATTATTTGCCCAATCATCATGAAACTTGGTGAAAAGATTGGTTTTATATATATCTCAGATGAGTTCGCAAATGGTCCTGATCGGTAAAAAAACATGGCCACAAGGGGGTGGGGCAGTTTTCCTTATGTGACTAGAGAGAAACCTTGTGATCGAACACTATAGAAGTCACATTTTTAGCTCACCTGATTGCTCAGGTGAGCTTTTGTGACCGGTCTTTGTCTGTCGTCCATCCGCCTGTTAACATTTGTTCGTAAACACTCTAGAGGCCACATTTCTTGTCCGATCTTCATGAAACTTGGTCAAAACATTTGTAAAAATGATATATCGATGGAGTTGGAAACTTGGTCATGCTGGGTCAAATACTAGATCACTAGGTAAAAAAAAGAGAAAAACCTTGAAAACACTGTAGAAGTCACATTTCATGCCCAATCTTCATGTAACTTTGTTAAAATGTTTGTCTTACTGATATGTTGGTTGAGTTCATAAGTTGTTCTGGTCCGTTGAAAAACATGGCAGCCAGTGGGCGGGGCAGTTTTCCTTATTTGGCTATAGAGAAACTTTTTAAACACACTAGAAGTCACAATTTTTGCCCAATCATCATGAAAATTGGACAAAACATTGGTTTTATTGATATCTCAGACAAGTTCGAAAATGGTCCAGATCGGTGAAAAAAATGGCCGCCAATGGGCGGGGCATTTTTCTCTATATGTATATAGTGAAAACATGTGAACACTCTAGAAGTCACATTTTTGGCCCAATTTTCATGAAATTTGGTCAGAACATTTGTTTCCTTGATACAAGAGTTGAGTTAAAAAATGGTTCCATTCAGTTGAATAACATGGCTGCCGGGGGGGGGCAATTTTCTTATATTTATATAGGAAAAAAACACTCTAGAAGTCACAGTTTTTGCCCAATCATCATGAAACTTGGTGAAATGATTGGATTTATATATATCTCAGATGAGTTCGCAAATGGTCTCGATCGGTAAAAAAACATGGCCGCCAGGGCGGGGGCAGTTTTTCTTATGTGACTAGAGAGAGACCTTGTCATCGAACACTAAAGAAGTCTCATTTTTTGCCTAATCATCGTGAAACAAATACATTGGTTTTATTGATTTCTCGGACAAGTTGGAAAATGGCTCAGATCGGTAAAACACACTTTTTAGCTCACCTGATTGCTCAGGTGAGGTTTTAGAATTGGTCTTTGTCCGTCGTCCGTTCGTCCACATTTGGTTTGTAAACACTCTAGTATTCACACTTCTCAAGCATTCTTTATGAAAGTTGCTGAAAGATCTCAGTCAAGTTTGATAATGAGCAAAATCACATAATTAATGCCATAATTATTTCCCTTAGATTGTCCAAATTTTCATTATATTATACAAAATCCTTGTAAACACTCTACAGGTCACAATTTTGTTTCAGATTTTATGAATCTTGGTCAAAATACTTATTTTTGTAAGCAAAATTTGATGTTTGGTAAGGGGGGTCAACTCAAAATATAGGTCACAAGGTAAAATCTTACAAAAACAAAAACACTCCATACGCCAGAGTTTTGGTTCAATAATGATGAAACTTGACCAGGCTGTTTGTCTGGACAATATCTAGGTCAAGTTTGACGTTTGGTAAAGATTAAATGAACCGACTCCTCTCAGGTGAGCAAACTAGGGCCATCTTGGCCCTCTATTTTGCCTAATCATCGTGAAACTCAGTCAATACATTGGTTTTATTGATTTCTCTGACAAGTTGGAAAATGGCTCAGATCGGTGAAACACTTTAGCTCATCTGATTGCTCAGGTGAGGTTTTAGGATTGGTCTGTGTCCGCCGTCCGTCTGTCCACATTTGGTTTGTAAACACTCTAGCATTCACATTTCTTAAGCATTCTTTATCAAAGTTGCTGAAAGATCTCGGTCAAGTTTGATAATGAGCAAAATCACATAATTAATGCCATATTTATTGCCCTTAGATTGTCCAAATTTTCATTACATTATACAAAATCCTTGTTAACACTTTAGAGGTCACAATTTTGTTTCAATTTTTATGAATCTTGGTCATAATATTTATTTTTGTAAGCAATTAAGTTTGATGTTTGGTAAGGGGGGTCAACTCAAAATATAGGTAACCAGTTCAAATCTTACAAAAACAATAACACTCCATACGCCAGAGTTTTGGTTCAATAATGATGAAACTTGACCAGGATGTTTGTCTGGACAATATCTAGGTCAAGTTTGACATTTGGTAGAGATTGAATGAACCGACTCTTCTCAGGTGAGCTAACTAGGGCCATCTTGGCCCTCTTGTTTATATTATAGAATGATAAGAGGCACAGAAAAAAAAAATTCAACCTATAAGCTTCTCTTACTTTTACTTTTAGTTTGAGATAGCACAATTTCTAATTCCCCATGTATAGGTCCAATATTTGTGAAATACTGTACATCAATGCATATCCGTTAAATGCATGTATTATCTTCATATGGGGTCAAAACAAAACTGAACATGATTAAAAAGACAATTTTCCTGCAATTATTAAATCTTTCTACAAATGAACCCTGTATCTTCCCTCTCATAAACTAGCGTATCTTTGGCAAAAACCTTGTCCAGGATGCATTTTTATGCCCCCGGATCGAATGTATGCCCCTGATGGAATGATAATTCTGTCATTCTGTGGAAAACTTTTGCAATACTGAATAACTTTTGCATTATTGAAGATAGCAACTTGATATTTGGCATGCATGTGTATCCACTGCGGGGAATCACGTGATCACATAAGTACATCGTACGCACAAAATGGCGGAAAAAGCTCTCGCTTAATGACGAAAATCAAGGTATTATCATATTTTATAATATCAAAATAAATGATAACTATGCGCAGAGTACCCGCTTAGTGAGCTTTTAAGTTTAAAAATGAACAGCACTCACGTCATATCTCGACATCTTTGTACAGCACCATGTCATATCATTTTTTCATCAACATGTTGAATGTAAAGTCGAATTTTTCCACCAATATGAATTTTTTTAAGAAACCCTGGCGGATATGTTACTCGGGGACATTGGTTAATATAATTGTCGGTGCAAAAACTTTTTCACTGGCATACCTTTAAAGAAATTTGTAAATAAAGTGCTAAATATGATACAAATCCCTGCATCTTCGACTTTAATTAGCCATATTTCAATAAATCCTGAATATTAATAACCAGGATTTTTTCTAACATACATGGTAATACCTCCTTTGCATACACACATATATTTTATTTCAAAAATGCCTTTAAACAATTATGGAACTGGATTTACTAACCCTACCGAAATTAATAGAAATATATTGGCAACTTCTCCTAGCACATCCAACTTCTCACAGCATATCGGGTTTCCGGGGGTGAAGATATATTGATGTAAACAAAACTGATGCTCTTCAAGATGTTTGAAAATGGCAAGATGAGATAAGGCAAAGAGATTGGATTACTGGTAGTGGATTTTAGAGCTGATACCCCAAAATTCTATCTTTAGAAAACTTGCATAGAAGGTAACAAGATGAATAAAAATGTGGGCTTGATATAGTATTTGATTTGTCATATTTCTGCTGAACGTAAAATTAGGATTAAAGAAAAAAAAGTGTTCAGGTTGAGGAAAATTTGTGTTTCAGGATTCAGTGCAGATTATCATATATCATATTCAAATATATACTTTTAAGTTAACATAACAGCTTAATTAAAGTAGTTTTAGCTAACAGTGATTTGATTTGTCTGTTAAAGTCAAAAACTATAGAAGCGAGTGCGACATAATACTTTCGTTTAGTGAAATCAGAACTGAGAAATAGTCTTAATAATAACATGTTTTTCACTATATGATTGAGTCCTTTTTTATTTTTGCTTAGTAACTGTGATAATTTTATCAGATTATCTGAGATAAAGAGAAGTCCTAAACAATGCAAAATAATATATTTATAATATAGAATTATGAAGCAAGCAGAGTTTTTTGTATTCACTATGAACATAGGTAGATTGATATCATTAATAATTCGAGCACCCGTTAATCTGTTCAACATTTTATTCTGCGAAACGCTAAGGGAGTTCGCTAAAAATGCGCTGTCTTGTAGTAGTAGCTTCCCTTGAATTATATGCTATTCTTACCTGCATCGACCAATAGCAGGTAGGGGTTTCCCAATCTAGTTTGTACACCTGTCTAATGACGTCATTGACACTTCCGCGTGATTCCTGTGTTTGAAGTTTTTGTCAACAAACCGCTGTACAATACACGCAATTTACGCCTCGTCTGTGTCTGTAATTGCTCGGCTAAGAAATTCGAATATGAACGGAAATGGCGGATTATGTTGAGTGAATTATTATCGATCAGGCACAATTCTATGAGTATTTTCGTTGGTTCTATTCTCAACACGGAAAATCGTCGATTTTGATGCAATATGGCGGATCATTGAAGTGAAAGTGTAGTTTAAAATTTAAGTGCGAGTAATTAGTGGGTTGATTTATTTGCTGACGGGAATAAGGTTGTAAATTTGGAGTTATGGAGAGTAGGGTGGAATCCAGTTCCCCGACCCCCGGGGATTTAAGGTCTTCCGACTTCTGGAATCTGATTAAGGAGAGAGATGGACTTATATTGTTGCAGTCCCAAAAAATAGAGACCCTGGAAAGAACAGTCCATAAATTGCAACAAGAGAATGCAGACCTCCGAAGAAACATGGTCAAAACAGAACCAGAAAGGTAATCAATTGAAGCTCCAAATTAAAGCACTGGTAATGCATCCCATACAACCATTTTATTGTAATACAAAGAATAAAAGTTTTGGTTTTGTTTGGTTCAAAGTTTATTCAAAGTGAAACATATTAATTTTTGCTCTATTCCATCGAAAGCCTAAGCACATCCATTAAGTTGTGAAAGCCGATTTGTGAGAACTGTTTTTATGGTACACAATTGTTAAACCACCAAAATAATTTCGAGACATTGAAATGAATTATGGTGTTCAGAATGATGCAATCTGCTTTGCATGGTACTTGTACATAATCTACAAATAGAATAATTATATACTTTTTTCCATAAACATGTTGGTTTTTCTGTGTTGTGTGTAAGGATGCGTGCCTTTGTCTGAATGAATACACTAATGCATGTTAAAATTTAAACAAACATAAGTATAGGCTGCATAAAATGTGCATGCAAAGTGAAAAATTGCCTGTCAATGGTGATTGATTACACCACATACTCAGTTATCTACACCACTCGGTGTATCTACACTAAGTTTATACAGGTCAGGAGGCACTTGCTCAAATATTTGTGCTAATCCCAGTGTAAATTGGGTAATTATTTAGACTAAAGGGACACACATACCCATTGCAATTGGAATAAATACTGGTAGTGTTGTTATCAGTTACACAGTCCACACTGATATTGATAATATAATCAATAGTTAGGGCTACTGACATACTGATAGGTTTGTTCCATGCTCATTAATTTCCTAATGACCTCCTTGATTACTTTCCTACGTGAATACAATCAATTATGCTAGTCTGTTAGGTACACTACATGTGCAGTACATTGTATTAGACATCCTTGTATTGCACTGTTAGGGGATATATAACCGATCAGTATTATAAACATATTAAAAAGCCACATTTAGCTGCAGACATTTTGAACAATTATATAACAAATGCCTTATTCTCCATGATGGCAATATTTTTTTAGTTGCAAATTAGTAAGAATTGATTATTAGTTGAGAGTCAAACATTATTCATAATCAAATTATTTATGATGGAGGTTATTATAACAATCTGATTATCTCTAATCTGTATTCATACTTCTCTACTATGTACAGTACAATAACTTTGCTAATTTAAATGACCATGCTAATTTTGGCAGCACTATTTGGGATGTTACATGGAGTCGCTCCCCATAATCAAGATCTGTCTATAATTGTATTGTGTATAGATCAACTGATTAAAGAACTATAGTAGTTAATTAAGTGGCAGACCTGCTGTTTGTGTTTATTCTAAGCCAATTTATGAACATTTGCTAACAAGATTATTTCTTCCTCAGGCAGTGTATCTTGGTATGGCATTAAGTAGTCAGTATAATATAAGTAAACATTATGTAATACACATACACATAGTGGAAAATCGCTGATTAGTGAAATATATTGAAAATGGTCCAGGAAAAATATGTCTTTCAATTTATATGTAGTTTAAATTAAAAGAAGATCGTAAATATTTAAAGTATAAAAATCACCAGAATATCATGTCATTATTGTGAGTCAGTTGAGGAGAAAGATATCACAACCCCTCAGCCCTAACCTTGTTGGTAGATGTGATTTCACAACTTTTCATCTGGGAACCAAAAGAGTGGTAAGAAATCACAAAATCTCCAAACCTCTAAGAATCTTATGGTAAAGATTGTTATTGATGCTTAACTGAACCTGAAGACCTCTTTGTGAGGCTGATGAGATAACAATATCATACCATAAGACATTTATTGTCAGTCTGAGGCATTTACTGTCAGATTTCATTTTGCTTTTGAAGCAAACTGCTCGCCCACTCTGAAAACAGTTTCACTAATTGAATGAGTATTTTTAAGGTATGGTTATTAATCAGATGAATGAACAAGATTCACAATTTTGAATGTGTTGTTCAATGCAGGATGTAACCATTGACATACAAAAATAAAAACAATACATAACTCGTTGTTGAAATAGTTAAAATTGGATAAAAAAGTAATGAACATATTTTATTCATTTTTAAGTACTTATTAAACTGCTGGAAGGATGTTTATCTGGTACTTTATTTGATTATTTCACCATTTCCCATTGTAGTGCTATGAATATTGTACAAATACCTATTGTTGTTACTAAATGTGCTATGTACAACATAAGGTTTCAGTTTTACAAACAATTTATCAGTACTTCACCTGCATCAGCAATTCAAATAATTGAGGGCCACCTTGGATGCAGCCTTAAAATATAAACTGATAATGCTTGCATTTCTCAAACAAAAAAAGGATCTTAAAGTTTGGTAAAGTACATGCCAAATTATCACATTCACTTACAGTCAAGGTGGTTATATTATTTAAATGTAATCAAAGTAAAGGTGTGGTTGTTAAAAAATGTTTTGAACATGTGCTTGCATAATCTTTTGAACAAGATGGGAGTTTACTGCAGTTGGGTACATTTAAGATTACAATTTTTTCATTCTAATTAAGTTTACACTGTGCACACTGCAAAAACGTTTTTCCAAACAAAACCAGTCATAAGCCGTTCCTGCGAACATCAATATTCATGGTTTTGTTCCCATGATGTTCTGAATTTTTTGCCCTCTATTGAGTATTGAACCATCCACATGTGTCTCGAATTTGTGGGCTGACAAAATTGTTGATAAGTCTGAGACATATTTCCCTTACTGTGTATGTAAGAGGAGGTAATTTCCTGTCACTTTTTAACAGCAGTTGTCAAGGGAGATTGCTGATGGGGGTCTGAATATGGGATAGGCTAATTGGCCCTACTTACTTGTCAGATCTTCACCATGAATCAATCATAGAAATAAAAAAAAAAGTTTTTTGCAAAATAAATATTGTTGGTTACAACTTGCACTTATCTCCAACCAAACTTGGTAAATTGTCACAGATAATACGTGCAATTTTATGTTTTAAATTATATCTTTTTGTGAAGAAGCGATTTGTATTGGCTGTTGTTTTTTTTAAACTTTAAACACGTACATGTATGTTTGATATATTTATTGCTCATTTTCATTCTGGGATGTTTGTATGTATCAGACATCTTATTTGCATCATTATATTTTAAACAATAATGGGCAACAGTAAAACACAATTTTGTTATTTACACAGTTTTAAAAATCAATACTTGAATTGACTCCTTTTTGGAAAAAATATCAAATGACAAGTGTTTCAAGAATCTGTGTGTACAGTACACAAAAGAAGACAAAACTAACTACATGTATACATATCTAAAGTAGATTTCCATGGTAAGAATATGGAAGAAACAAAAGCACAAAAACACACTAACAATTTAAACAATAACAGTTTGATCATATCTTCTAGTGTGTTTATTATTTAATGTGTTTGTTGTTCTGTCATGGGCAAAAATTAATTTCGAGTCAGGCAGTGGTACACTAAAATGTTCCCATATTGCCTTTTGGTTGTTGTATTGTCTGAATACTTGGATAGAATCTTTCATCAGCATGTAGTAGTGCATTGTAATGGTACACATTCTAATGACAAAAGGAACTCAGGCAATAATGATAGTAAATAGAAAAGGATCAATTTCTAATGCACGTCAGAAAACAATGTATAACTAAATCTATAATACCTGGCATGGAAAAAATCATCTTTTTTTGACATATTACTCTTGATAATATCAATCATACACCTGACACATTTCAGCTGATGCTCATTTGTGCTTCAAATAATTCCACTTAATACATTTGTAAATGTGCTAAAGCGGGCATCCAGCATGCCAATAAATTCACTTTATATTTTGCTCAATCATTTACTCAAGTCTTATGGATATTTGAAGCTTGTAATTGTTGCAGAGTTGATGGTAACCATTTTTAGCCTCACTAGTTAATCACCCATTTTCAGCTTTGTTTGAATGCTCCCTTAAAAGTTTGCTGGCAACAAGTTAATGTCTGGAACTTTGAGGCAGGTATTCGTTTTATCTTCAGACATTATTAAGTAACACTGTATTATGTGAATTGGGAATAAAACATCAATTTGGGAATAAATTGTGTTTTATCAAAAGTGCATAATATGCAGTTTTATATGTTGCATTTATCTAGTTTTACAAATTGTAATTAAAACATATACTTGCATATATAATAGCATTATTTAAATTGATTTTACTTCAAAACTGGATTTTTTATTAATTAAAAAAAAATCCTCATGAAATGAAACCGTGTCCATGCCGCGCATGGACACGGTTTAAAAATACACTTTAAATGATACAATTTTAATCAATGTTAATGAAAAAGTCATGGATTTTTTTTATTTAGCTTAAATTATAGATAATGTATTACAAAAATATATGTAGATCATGAAAAGAATAGTTTTGTTTGAGAAAATCACCAAGATGATGCCCATTCCCAGTTTGATGTCTTATTCCCAATTCACATAATACATAAATAAGGGTCATTATTATTATTAGGTAAATGACTAAGGCCATAGAACTGACCTGCAATGCAGAAGGATAATGCTCTTCTCTTTATTGACTGTACTGTCAGACCAAGGTCTATATCTCTCACTAAAGCTGTATGAATAGTTGTGTATACTGTGTACCATGAAAGCTCTTGTTAGTAATTCCTGGAATCGCAATGTAAGCGACAATTAATGTGTTTTTCTTTTTCCTAAACTAGATATTAAATTTTCATGACAAGGCTAAGTAAGTTGTGACTAACATTTAAAACTAATTTACATACAAATGCCATTTTAAGCTGTTCAAAAATGCAAGATTTGCATTGAAACTAGTCTAAGCATTATGTCTCATGGCTTGGTTAACCTCCAAGAGAGCTGGAAATCTTCCCAGATTTATGGTCTGTTAACTTGTTTTGTCTAGCCATGCACATTTTGTAAGAAAAACAAAATTAATGTTTGTGGGATTTGTTCTTTGAAAAGAAAGCCACAGTGTATATATATAAGCAGGTACACTTAAACTTCCGTGGGTTTGGATGTATACAATTAAATTATAGACACAATACAGATATCAATCTTCTCACACCTTACCCTATCTTTCAATGGGATCGCTTAACCTTTAAGCTTTGATTATCAGTCAGCTATACAAACTAATACAGAGCGATTGAAAATGCAATAAAATATCTAACACCTTTTTTCACTTTAATAAGCTCAATTTGTAAAATGTTTGACTGCATGTCACAAATTGCCAGTTTTCTTGATTTGTATGGTCTTTCATAGTTAAAAAGTAATTTTAAATAAAAAATACATGCAGAAACTGTTTTAATTTCACAATTTTACTCGGAAAAGAATGAAACAATTGTTTGAGCTAGTTTGTTTTGACTTTTGAACAAACTTTTAAAAGAGTTTCTGTAACAATTCAGTACTTTTGATTCTCTCCCAGAGTTTCTTTATGGAAGGTCAGTTTAGATAACATTATGGGATTTGACCCAGAAAAGCAGGTTTTGCAGGTTTTGATTTTTAGCTCGGCTGTTTTCAAAGAAACCCTAAGGTATTGTCATAGCCAGCTCGTCGTGGCGTTTCCTGTCTTTCCGCCGTCTGCCGTGCTAAAACCTTAACATTGGCTTTAAAATCAAAGTGCTTCCACCTACATCTTTGAAACTTCATATGTAGATGCACCTTGATGAGTTCTACATGCGACACACATTTTTGGGTCACTAGGTCAAAGGTCAAGGTCACTGTGACCTCAAAATAAATAATCTGACAAGCTTTCATTTATTCAAAACTGCACCTGCAGCCGAGCGTTGGCACCTGTTATGCGGTGCTCTTGTTATAATTTATGCTTGCATTATTTAGAATCATAAGAATTTGTGACAAGTGGTCAAATGACCGTCATGACCGTGTAAGTAAATGGGTAATGGGGCGGAGCTACACCTTTGTTTAACCGATTACCACGTAGATACATATTTTGACAAATTTATAGTCACTTACAAAGTTACATCTAATTAAAGACCTTTCTTACTAGATTCAAGTTTTTAAGTCTTCATTTCAAAGCCTTAGATACTGATGAGCAGCAAACAGCATAAAACCTGAACAGACTGCGAGTCACTGGCAGGCTGTTCTGGTTTTATGCTTTTGCACATTTTCACTTTGCTTCTGAGTGGGAAAGGGTTAAGTCAACAGCCTGACTATACAAACATAGAGATAATAATTTATAATCTTACTAAATAATAATATACCCATTTATTGATAGATTAATTGCATAAAAATTGTTTTAATTAATTTATATTTATTAATTAATTTAAATGAATAAATCCATTTAATGCCGGATATTTCACCTCCTTTGGGATTGCGGCCTCTACTCAAGATAAAGTCCCCCATCATTTTGCTTTCTTCATTTTATTTTTAATATTTCTCCTCCTACAATTAATTTCATCTCACCTTAGGGGTTTATCTGCAGGGAGGGGCGGGACCTTTACTTGTTCATGCACCTTTCTTTTAAAATATTTGGCCCCCCTTTTATTTGTCCCACCCTTTACAAATATATCTGACTCATCTTTGTCCTTGTTTAAATTGTAAATACAGGCACACCCAATGTATTTTTATTGATAATATTGATGATTTTATAGAAAGACATGCAGTATTGTTTGGTATTACAATCAATTTTTTACAAGAATCTTTCCTTAGCTAATAGAATATTTGCCAAATGGATTGTTTAATACAATTATTTAAGTGGAAATAGGGCAACAAAGTCACTTGCAATGAACAAAGTTTATGATACAACTTTTTTCAAAAAGATGTTGCCCTGCCCATTTCAGGCCTCCCTCCCCCATCGCCATTTTGTAGACTGGCTAAATCCCTTAAACATGAACCATGTCCCTGAATTTAATGTTGTTGTGTCCCTTTCACTCTTGATATTCCTTCATATTGTGCCTAATGCTGGTACCCCTGCGAAATGTTGTTCTGCAGTTCACGAATAATTCGTGAACAGTTCATGAACTGTTCATAAACTGAGTTCATGAATTGTTCACGAATAGTTCGTGAACAGAAAATGAGCCACGTCTGTGAAAAGTTCTTGAAATTTTAGTTCATGAACTGTTCATGAACACTAATGGCATGAAGTGTTCATGAAATATTCTTGAAACCTAATGGCATGAAGTGTTCATGAACTATTCTTGAACCCTTATGGCATGAAGTGTTCATGAACTATTCTTGAATCCGTGTGGCATGAAGTGTTCATGAACTATTCTTGAACCATTATGGCATGAAATGTTCATGAACTATTCATGAACATCAATGGCATGAAGTGTTCTTGAACAGTTCATGAACAACACAATCCTTGAAAAATTCTTCAGGGTTTTGCTGTTCATGAACAGTTCATGAACATTTTCCTTCTATTTTTCAATGGCTCATTTTCTGTTCACGAACTGTAAGAGAATAGTTCATGAACCATAGTTCTTCAAGAGTTCATGAACTGAGGTGGCATGAAGTGTTCATGAACTATTCATGAACAAGAATTTGTCAATTTATGCAAAGGTTATCATAAGTGTTACTAAAGCTCAACAAACAGGTCAGGGTAAGAAGAAACAAGTCTTGTATTAGCACTTAACATATTGATAGCAACATATAACAATAATTTAAATATAACACTAATAACTGAGATACAAGTGGTTTGATAATACTCTTTAAATTTCATAATACAACTTTGCACTATCTGTTCATGAATAATTCATGTATTGAAAAGATTATGAATAGTCTCATTTTCAGTTCAAGAATCATTTACTAATCAATGGTTTCCCTGAAATGGTTACACTTACAGTGCCAAAGAACTTGAAATGGAACCAATGGCTGATCAGTTCAGCCGGTAATTTATTAAAGACTTACATTTTCAAATATAACATAAACCATGTGCCTTCCGTTTCAACTTCCTGTGCACACAATATTCTTTCTTTGTAAAAACAGCAATGCAATGTACATTGAGTTCTTGATATCATCTTAAACTGTTCTTGAAATAAGATGTCCTTAAAACGTTCTTAAACTTGTCTTTTAAGTCTTCCAAGAACAATGACAGATCCTTTTAAGAACATATTAGATTCTTAAAAAGTCCATCATACGTTCAAAAACATTGTGTAGACCTGTTTAAGAACATCAGAAGGAAACATGTTGTTCAAAAAAGTTCTTAAAGTGTTCAAGAATAGTTTAAGAATAATTCAAGAACAGGAAAGGTCCTTAAAAAGTTATTGAAGTGTTCCTGAAGGCAGTTCTTGAACAGTTCTTGTACAAATGTTCTTAAAATTCTCTAGAACAGGTATAGAACTCTAACTTACAGTGGTGAAAGTACTATGCATATTCATACTAACTTCACAGGTTTCACAAATCTACAAGATTTGTATGCTAGACATTTCAATATTACTTTCAAAAATATGTGTGAAACATCTAGCAAAAAGGAATTCATGAATTATTCATGATGGATCCTTAAAGTCTGTCTCAGAAAAGTCATTAGAAATACTAGTGCATGAAATGTTCATCACTAAGTATTTATGGTTAGATGAAGAACTGTTCATGAACTTTGAAATGTTCAACAATAATTCATAAACAGTTCATGAACATGTCTTAAGAACAGTTCATGTCCAAAAGTTCATGAACCAAGCTCAGGAACTTTTTCAGAACCGTTCATGAACAGTTCTTGATTGGCTTGAAGTGTTCATGAAATCATGAACAACATTTCGCCGGGGTATTAATTGTTTGAGTAATATGCCAGATAAATGATATTACTTCTTCGAACATTTTCTATCAACATTCTTAATTTTATTTGTTCTTAAAACCTTGTGATATTCACAAATTTAGTAACCCTTTTGCAATGACTAGCACTTGGCATTATTTTGCTATTTTACAGCTATAAGCAACTATTGTGTGTATGAGAAATGTCATTCATAATACATACAAGCTTAATTTTAAGTGGTGTAATACATAAATGTCAACTTTCCTGTCCTTAAATGCTAGGATGAATAGTAGGTGCTTTTAGAAGTTTATATTTCTTTATTTAACTTTTTCATGAAGAATTGAAATGAAGTTTGTATTTAATGGTCTGTTATCTTTTTAAAGCAGAGACAATATTGACAAAGCACATTAAATATTGTCACAAATTGCATTTCAGTTCAATTAAGTTGTTATTCTTTCTTATTTGAGTTCGATATTTTCAAATTAAAGTTAAGCACATTTTGTAACTTTTGTAACCTTTTAAGCTGTCAAACAAAATTCAATATTTTAATTATTTAAGAATTAATTAACATGTTAGTGTTAGTTATTACCTCAATGACCAACACATATGCATGCAGTAGTTCATTCCTAGCAATAGAAACATTATTTGTATGTATTGCAAAGGCTGTGAATGAACACTAAACAGGTTTTTTTCCCACTTTTTGGGAAGATAGCCCATGGCTTTGCAATATAGCCCATGGCTTTGCAAGATAGCCCATGGCTTTGCAATATAGCCCATGGCTTTGCAATATAGCCCATGGCTTTGCAATATAGCCCATGGCTTTGCAATATAGCCCATGGCTTTGCAATTGGAAATTTTATCTGCATGTTCATGAAATTGGGAAAATAAATTCATTAGCCTTTTTTTTCCACACAAAAAGTCCACTGAAGAGGGATATACTAAATTTGATGTAACTTTTTATAATCATTCAAATTAAAAGAACAAAATCATGTAATACTTTGTTAGATGTAATTGAAATAAAATTGAGATAAAATATGCAATAGACACTTCTTTAAAAAAAAAAAATGTTTTTTTTGGGGGGGGGGGGGAGGACATTTGAGAATTTTTTGCCTTATTTTGGGTAAAAAGTATACTTTTTGGGATTGGGAACATAGCCGAATTTCGGCTATAAAATCGGCCCAAAAAAAAACCTGCTAAATAAATCTATACTCTGCCCCTAATCGGGATGTCCGCTTCTTTAACAAATAGAAAAGCAATTAAAACTGTTGCAACTATAATAAGACTTATTGTCAAATACAGTGAACATAATTTGCTTATAAATAAAAAATAAATGCATCTTAGCAAAATGTACTTTTTTTTAGTAAACTGAAATCCCACAGTGATAATAATAATGATAATAGTAATACAATAATAATAATAAATTTTTTAATACTTATAATAATTATGATGCATATTTACAACATGAACCTTATAGTATTACCGTAATTACTCTAAGTTTTGGGACACTTAAAAATAATTAATTTTTATCGTGTCTGAAAATTTAGGTATAGAAAACATAAAAAAAATTCAGGTGTCCGAAAATTTAGAGACAAAAATTAAATATCTGAAACTCATTAATATATTGAAATAAAAACCATAAATCAATGTACAATAGTGTGTCTACTTTAAAATAAAAACACAGCTTTGCTTTCTCTTGCCTGAAATGATACAGAACAAAAAAGTAAACTCAGTAAACATACTGCTTCCTTAATAGGAAGATATCATTTAAAATGCTGTTGGGTGAAGGGATTGTTTTATTACCGGAATACATAGTTATTTACCCAATTATGCAAATGTTATGGTCCATTGCCCTCAGGCATGCATCTCCCAGTTTTTTTTACCTTAATCTTTTTGTAAAACCTCATGATGAAAGTGTCACAAGGTAAGCGAATACAGTGCCGAAATGGGGTTAAATAGCGCTGTAAAATATACTGTCCAAAAATTAGGAGGCACAAAAAATCATTATTTTGGCAAAAAAAGGGGGTGTCCGCAAACTTTGAGTGACGTCAGAAAACTTTGAGTAATTACAGTAGTTTGGTTTTAATTTGCCATATATTTAATAAATAATTTTTTGACAAAATGTTGCTACATGGCCCAATTAAGCATGTTAGTTTTACTGTTAAAAAAATGAAATTATTTTCAAAACATTAGGCTATGCGAACAATGTCACCAGGTAAATGCTTTGATGACTAATGAGCCTTGAACTCAGGTGAGCGGTTAAAGGCTTTTAGGGCCCTCTTGTTGGTTAGAATGATTTAACCCATTTATGCCTAGTGGACTCTCCCATCCTTCTTAATTGGATCAATTTATTTCCAAAATTAGGGATGTCTAGTACATCTATTTCTATATTTAGAATATTTCTAACAGAAATTCCTTTAAGCAAACAGCGCAGACCCAGATGAGACGCCGCATCATTCGGCGTCTCATCTGGGTCTACGCTGTTTGCCAAGGCCTTTTTTCTAGACGCTAGGCATAAATGGGTTGACAGTGTTTTTTTCACTTATAGGGGAATGGCGGCGGGGCCCATCCAAAGGGGAAAAATGCGTCGTTATTTAGGAAAAGGGGAAAATTAAAAATTCACTCTTTTATATGTAATGATATTTATTATATGAATACACATGTTTGTATGAATATTATATTCACAGCAGAATGTCTCTGTCCTTTTTCTGAAATATATATCAATGATTTTTTCAACATTAGTTTCAGACAGTTCAGCCTTCATGCACAGTCTCAGTTTTCTTAGCCATTTTGAGTCGAATTGAGTTTTTTTTTATTAAATGGCAAAATTGAGCATTTTTTTATCAATAAAATGGATCAAATTGGAATGTTTTTATCAACAAATATTGACACAATGTAGATACATCAGGCCTTTTCCTGGCCATTTTGGGAGAAAAATGCATTTCATGTGAAAAGTCCACTGATTTGGAAAAAACTAATCTAATTTAATATAACACTTTATAATAATTAAAAGTCATATAAATTATAGTTATTTACTTTGTGAATTATTTATGAAATAAATTTGAGATATATTTGTCATGATTATGAAACAGTTCTTTCTAAAAAAAAAAAAAAAAAAAAAAATAATTTTTTTTTTATTTCTGGAGGGGATTTTTTTACAAAATGGGGGAAAATATATACTCTTTTTTTTAGGGGAATGGGGCCGAATAAAAAAACACTGGTTAAGATTGGCTGATTGCTGAATGCAAGATGGTTAATCTGCATTTCAGTTGCGGTATTCTCTATCAAATCTCAAATTGCATTACAATATCAACTGCTCAAAGATTTAATTTTCTTATATCTGTTATGATAAATTATGGCAAATGAAATAAAACTCATTGGGATGATATTTTCACTTGTGGTTTATAATTCAATGTTGATGTTCAATCATGCAATAAATTAGTGTATGTATAACACAAGGCAAGGAATTTTGGGACTGTCAGTTTGCCATGCATTTTATGAAAAGGAAATACATGTTTTGTTTATTTGATATTTCAAGTAATGTTAGATAAAACTATCTGTTATTTAGAATGAAGTCATTTTGCTCTGAGAAAATATCTACCAAACAGTTCAAAACTTAGAATAATTAGCGTTCATATGGGTCAGAGGTATAAAGTTTTGCCTAAAGACATTCCGTCTGGAGGTGTATGTCTGAAAGTGTCTTTCCCTCAGATTATGATATTTTTGTCATGCCTAACTAAAAAGTACCAATAGAAGTATGAAACTCAAAAGTGATGAAATTTGATTAACATGATTGTCTTGTGCACCTAAGTTATACATCTAGGTGCAGGTTTTTCAACAACATGAGAGTAATGGCTCTTTCTTAGTGTTGCTGGAACTTATAAGGGGGTACAATATATGTGTCCTCTGGAAGTATGACTATCTAGACTTGGCATTGTCTGGACCTAGTACAATTCCTGTTGGATGTATTTGAGCTTGGTTTGTTGGTTGTGTGGCTTCAGGGCTGTTTGTTTGGAGCAGTTGTTGGTACAGCCGCTTCTCACCTAGGCAACCTGGGTTCAATCCTCAATGCTACTGGACAGGTGGGGTTTAATCCGGGTAGTCTGGCATCACCAACAGCAAAAGATCACACTAAATTGATTATATTTCAGTTACAACAAACTAGCTGGAAATTGCAGCTATAGTTCAAAATTCTTCGCAGCTTTCACATGTCGTGTTAGTTAGTAAGGTAGGAGTGCTGGGACACACTCAGGGCCCTCACATAATGTAACCTCAGGCGCAAAAAGACTTAATAAACTTTTAAACACACACCCACTGTTTCACTTCAAATGAGCTAACGGAATTCTGTAGCTTTTGACCAATTTCTTGTAAATGTAAAGCAGTATTATGACCAGTGCATTTGGCAGCAATTGTTTAATATCTATTCTGATAGTTTACTCCACTAGATACTATTTGTTCTAGATACTGGGCAAACAGCAAGTTGGAGTAAACTGATCAGTAGTACCTAATTTATAGGTTTTGAAATATTGCCAGAGTTTGATTTAACCTGTAGTACATGGCCATGCCTTGACATGAGACTGGCTAGTATTAATTTCATGTGCGCAGCCTGGTATGGCTGCCCTTATACTTGCTGTGGTTACATTGTTTTTCGTTGATTGGATTTTACTTTGTATATCAGCAGTTATGTTTGCAGCAGTAAAGTGGGTGTCAGATTCTGCATTTGAAGTTTGAACCGGGCCCCCTGGGAAAACTGACCCTGGGAAAACTGAGTATAATGCATTGGCATAAAGTGAAGTCCCACATTTGCCTGTGCTCTTTGAACATGCTAAAGTGGGGCTACACTGACCACCTTAACTGAGAAGAGACTTCCTTTAAATGAAATATTCAAAGTGTTGTCCCCAGATAAGCCCGTGCAGACTGCACAAGCTAATTTGGGATGACACTTAAGCCACATACTTTAAGCTTAATTTTTACAGAGTGCTGCTCATTTGTTTTGGTTTAAACAGAGATTTCAAGCTGATGATTTACAGACTCCTGGAAGCCTCTCAGTTTTCTACATAAAAAAGCAACCCTAAAACACTTTAAAACACTTAACACTTTATGGTTGACATGACATATTTCACATGGGGCAGTTATGTTGTAATGCCATGATAAATATTAATTGTATGCGTCAGTTTGTTTTCAGATGACTCAACCCACATTGCATGATATGAGCTGATAAGTAACCAACATGCATTGTAAACTTTCTAATCCCTCTTCATGTTTTTCAAATCTTTAAAAAGCAAGGCCGATACCAGTAAATGAGATATGGCTATGATAAGTGGCTGAGCCTAGTACTGTTGGAATTTACAACTGCAGATATCTAATACAAAATTTGCATTGTACATGCTCAGGATTTGAATTAATTGAATGTACTCAATATGCCTGCACTTCATGACTCACCTCAAAGGCCAAATTCAATGTGTACAAAATATGTAGAGGCTCTATAATAATGAATGATTCTGCATTTAAACCATCTTTACAACAGTTGCAATTATAAAATTATAATTTTTATGCTCCCCGAAAATGTTCGGGAAGCATATAGTTGCCAGTTTGAAGTTCCTTCCTTCCTTCCTTCCTTCCTTCCTTCCTTCCTTCCTTCCTTCCTTCCTTCCTTCCTTCCTTCCTTCCTTCCTTCCTTCCTTCCTTCCTTCCTTCCTTCCTTCCTTCCTTCCTTCCTTCCTTCCTTCCTTCCTTCCTTCCTTCCTTCCTTCCTTCCTTCCTTCCTTCCTTCCTTCCTTCCTTCCTTCCTTCCTTCCTTCCTTCCTTCCTTCCTTCCTTCCTTCCTTCCTTCCGTCACACTTTTGTTACAGTTTCTCGTAGCTCCTTCAATATTTTACCGATCTCTGACATATTTGGCATGTAGGTACCTTGCATGGACCTCTACCTTTTGATGAGGTTTGAGGTCACTGGGGTCAAGGTCACCAAGGCTTATAAAAGATTTTTCCGTCACAATTTTGTTACAGTTTCTCATAGTGCCTTCAATATTTTACCGTTTTCTTACATATTTGGCATGTAGGTACCTTTCATAGACCTCTACCTTTTGATTAGGTCACTGGGGTCAAGGTCAAGGTCACAGAGGCTAAAAATGTATTTTTCCGTCACAATTTTGTTACAGTTTCTCATAGCGCCTTCAATATTTTACCGATCTCTTACATATTTGGCATGTAGGTACCTTGCATGGACCTCTATCTTTTGATGAGGTTTGAGGTCAAGGTCACCGAGGCTAATAATGGATTTTTATTAGGTGGTTAAAAACACATAGATTGACAAAGCGCATCATCGGGGAGCATCCATCAGTTTCACTGATATTCTTGTTCCATTTAAAATTCTGAGCATACACTGTAACTCAAATATAACGCTCTCCGTTATAACGCTGAATCCAATATAACGCGGGTGGGTCTTGGATCCTGTTTTTTTCTCCAACCTTCCATTTCTGATTCAAATCCATGTTATGCAAGTTAATTTATTTTCAGACTTTTCAAAGATGGCAGCGATCACATCTTGATTGCTTTATTATACCGTCCGTTGAACCGATTTTAATCGCTTCGAGGTTAAACAACATCGACAGCTAATTGGTGTTAATCTGTTGTGTAATGTCAATAAAGGTGTGAAAAACTCGCGTGTCAGTGTTTATTACATGTATTCCCTATCAGAGCGGTACGGTGTGTAATTTCAATGTTAAGTGCAAGCGGGATAATTATAAAATTAAAGTTATTCAAATCGATAAAAACATTCTTACTTTGATATTATTGCAGTTCGACTCTGTTATAAACGAGCGGCTTTGAAATATACCGCGCACAGTATAAAACAATTTTTTCTGTCATTTTATTATCATTCTAGTATTTAGTCATTTAATTCAGTTCTTGTACGAGAAATTAATGAAATAATCAAGACAATTTATTTACATGCTAACGCAGTGTAATTGTTAACAGAGATTCACTTTCATTTTTGCCCGGTATCAGAAAGTCCGCGGAAAGCAAGTTTTTTGCATAACGGCGTATGACGCAATACAACCTTTCTTTGTACACGTATCGTATTGCATTCAATCTAAATTTAAATCCGCTCGTTTAATGAAAGCTCTGACCCATAATGCACTGTTCTCTTTACACTTCTGAAAAATGGCGTATGCATATAGTTGTGTTTATGAAATTCGTAAACATATTTATCGTCATAAATGTTGAAGCAGGGTCTTCCCCAGGCCATTTAAGCGCCCCTTGCCGGGGCGCTTGAATTTCGAAATCAGAGTCCCCGGGGCGCTTGAAATTTTCCGATCAGTGTATTCTTCAGTAAAAGAAAGTGAAGATTGTCCAAAAAAATCAAGGTTTCCCTATCAGTGTATCAATATTCCCTGTTTTAAAAGAGCACTCGGTACCTACTTTCACAAGTAATCGCCATAAACACCACATGGGGTAATGGATAATCCACTGATAAGAGAATAGCATGACGCGCGTATCGATTATTCTAGCCACATTACACGGTTTTTTAAATGCTGACAAGGATGTATCTGGTAACTTTCCAGTCGTCAAACTGTGAAGTTCATCGTCCAATCGGTTACGCGAATGCTTATGAGGGCGGGGTTAACTATCGACCATTATTTTTGATTGACGTCGGGCATGAAGTAAGAGTTTATCGCAGCTTGATTAGTAAGAAGTTGTACCATTTGAGTAATATAAACCGGTAATTAGTACAGTACAGAACATTAAAGACGGTTTAGGACATCATCATCACACCTTTTTACTGTAAACAAGTGTTACCGATGACTCATAATTAATACGAGAAATTAATTTCAAGTGGTAAACAATTAATTATTATAGCGAGTAAGTTGTGCAAATGACTCCCAGTTACAATTATGTGATAACAATTTATTTAATTCCAGTACATGTATATTTCAACATGTCCATTTATAGAACTGATTTACCTCGTTTTTCTGACATTTATTCGACACGTAATGCGCTTTAACAAATTTTCGTTGAATTAATTACGCACACTTGTAAATGTTTCGTCCGATAGTTAGAAGACTGATGATGGCAACCCGCCGTGATCCTCGTGGACAACGTGAATTTCATGCATAATTCCGTCAAAACATTTATTCGACTCGTAAAGTGTTTAAACAAATTATCGTTGAATTTATAACGCAACGGTTAATATTTGTTGAAATCTCAAATGGGAATAATTAAATTTGTAATCCGAAATCCATTCCCGTAAGTCGATGTTAACGCGTTTTTAATCCGAAAACCACTTCCGAATGTAAATGTAACTGCAACGTTAAATATTTTTGCTTCAAATTAGCAGTGCAAATTTATTTTGTGTCGAATCTTTTTCTCAATTAAAAAGAGCGCGAACATTTTGCAGCATGTACAACGTCGCGTCTATTGCATACAAATGACGTGTATCTAGCGTTTTAACAAGCACACAACAGGTCAGGGGATTGACGCATATTCAGAGGCAATATTTCATCAAATCTATAAATAGTCACTTAAAAAATGGCAAGGTTTGTGTTAAAGAAATAACTGAAAGCTTTTATCGTAAATATTTACCAGAAAGAGATTGATAAAAACGGAATAAACGGGATTATCGGGTAATAAATAGAAACTTGAAAAATAGTAAGTATATAGTAATAGAGTCGGGTTGAAACGGATGTATTGGGGAATCGTTCGAGTCGGGATTTTACTATCTGTGCGGAAAAGTTTTAAAACAATTAAACAATATAAAAAAAATATATATATTTAAATGACTGGGGGATTTTTTTTGAAGAGTCATAGCGCAACAAATGACGTCTTTTGACGCTGTTTTTCTTTGAGTTATAACGCACCACAGAACGTGAATTGACACGTTAAATTTAAAAAAAATCAACGTCGGGAGGGGACACCCCTCCCGATCCCACCCCCGGGGCGCCTGAAAAAATTCCTGGGGAAGGCACTGGTTGAAGATAATTCTTTTTTAAGTGATGTTGTAACTTTATTGGATTAACGAATAAATGTGCACATTAGAAGAGCGGTATGTATAATGTTATCGATACAATTCGGTTTATATGCATGTATTTGCGGATGACAATACAGAATGGTAATACACAGTACCTATATTATAGGCTATACTATACCTGTTTTATAGCCCCCTGCAATAAAGGAGCTCAAAACTTATAACGCGGATCCGTTATAACGCTGTTGCGTGGCTTGGACCCTGTCATCCGCGTTATATTGGAGTTACAGTGTATTTAACATAATGCTTGGCGTTCATGGTTTAAATTTTAATTTGTCTGCATCTAGTTCAATATTTACTATAATGTCTCCTTTTTATTATTTAACAAATCTGAATTGACTTTTTTTTACGACATTTTTTTATGTATACAGATGATATACATCATTGACTTTGTTAATCAGAGCTTCTTGGTTGTCTCAATGGGGAGCAACTCCTTATGGAAAATACTGCATGCTTGAAACTGAGTTGCCCCCCATTAATATCTTCATTCATGTTCATAATATGCATGATGCTACTTACGATTATAAAAATTTAAAATTAATGTACTTCACATATTGTACATATTTAATAAATACATGCTTCATTTAAATTAAATAAAGACCTTCATACAATGCCAAATTTGTTTATGTGTATGTGTGACCCTTCCTAAGAGGATTGAAATTACATCAATAAAAATGGTGCCTTTCCATGCTAAACCTCAATCAATAATGTTCATCATCGTATAGTTGTATTTCATGTTCAACATATATATGTAACGATTTAACTGTAACTAATTTCTTTCCCACTCCCACACAAAGTGGCTGCAGGAAAGTTAAAATGCTGTTTAAGCTGTTGATATACCCCTAAAAAAAGTTGTCTTTGTCCTGATTTGCGTTATTGTTTTTCACTTAGGTAACTGATTTAGAAAACGAGCAAATGCAGAACAAACTATTACCTTACAAAATAAGATGTTACTACAGGGCCCTCAATCGGTCAAATCTGGGGTCTAATTGCGGCCACAGTCACCTACCTGAAAAGTATACTTTTTTCCCCTTTTGGGGGGAAAAATTTCCCCTGATTAAAAAAGAAAAAGAAAAAATAGATGTGTCTCGTGATTATTATATCTCGATTCTATTTCAATTTAATGTTGTCAAACATACTTAATTATGAAAAAAGAAATGAATATAGTGCAAACATGTACAAATGTAATCATGAGAGAGTAAGTAAAAAAATCCCCCAAAAAGGGAAACCCCGCGAAAATTCCCCCTCATGAGGGTAGCGACCCGCTTCCCCTAAAATGGATTGAGGGCCCTGTACTAAGAATACTTTGAATGAAATCTTAATCAATATCCAAAATGCAATTATATACCTAGTGGGGATAATAATAAATGTGTTCAGAAAAAATGAATGGCAGATTGTTGGAGGTAGACATTGTTAGTTCATTTTGAAGTTGAAAAATCATACTGAAAAGCTTGACATTCTGCAGAAACCCTTTTGAACAATATTTGAATTTCATTAGAAATACACATTTGCCATGTTTGTCTTGGATACTAATTTATTTGTCAAGAGGCTTATTCTGTAAATGTAGTGCTGTAATATTCAAAGCTCTTTGAACACTCATTGATTTGTATCACATATTTTTGTAAGATGATAAATTGATAGTTACGTTTCACATTTCCAATCAATTAATGCTATCCATTACAAAATACAGCAACGTCACGATTAGATATTGGTACGACAGGAATGTACGTGTTTGGTCTGTTAGAGAAAATACAACTCTTTTGCCTTCAATCCAAGTACTAATTATCCCATAGCTTCTGAGCGTTGTCAAATAGCTTAAATCGCAGTTTCCTGTTACACAATTTGAGACTTAAAAGGCTCTCGCAATTTGCAAAGTGCAACTTAAGTAGAAAAAACAGACTGTAAGCCTTTTGTTCAAAACTGAAAATCAACTTACACATTGTTAATAAGAACCAAAAACATTTCACAGGTAGGTTTTAATCAGTATCGTGAGAAAATTGTTTCCTTATTATGATACCCAAATATTTGAGCATGGTTGTATTATTGTTCTCATTTGTTACTTTGTAATGTGGAAAAAAGACCTTCATGAATATCTGTATGTGCGCTTTTCATTTGCTATCAAAATATTACTTGTCTGTGCAAATATGGGACCGCAGCAGACAGTAAGTCAAATGTCACCCTGCTTATTTGATCATGGAGCTGAATGGGAGAAAAGGGGTGCAAGTTTTATTAGTTTAATGCAAACAACAGAATACACACATAAGAATGAATTTAACTGGCTTAAAATTAGGTCAGTTTTTCAGTGTTTTTTTTTAAAGATTCTCAATTTAAAGGCTCTATAAAGGTGACAAATCCAATTATTATGCATATCAACTGGTCAAATTTTTACCGCATTTCAGTTACTGTTGCATAAAAACTGCTGATAACACAGCTTAGGTACAACGTTGCCAAGAATTACGGAAGATATACCCGTTTCATAATTGGAAGAAATGTGTACATTTTTGCAACTAACGTGATGTGTAGCCTCAGAGCGGTGACATATGCTAAAAATAGCCGAAAGAAAATTCTATTTTAATTCTATTTTAAACAACTTTTTACCAGCAGAAAGTAACTTATTAGTTCACTACAAATGTTTTAACCATTTAGAAGAGACCTATTTTGTGAGTACTACTGGAAAACGTTAAAAATCATCGATATATTTTTGGTGACCTGAGTCACTTTCACTTTCTCTTTCCCCAGTAAACAGCGATGTAAATAAACGGTTTGTTTGTAAACACAATTGACTCGGAGGACACTTTATTTTGAGCTAAAAACAAGTTGTATTGCTCATTTTATTTTAATGTCCAATAGCACATATGTATTGTTTTTTGATAACCTTTATAAATAAAATATGAAAAAAATATTTAAAAATAGGTAAATAATTACGGATCTTCACCTTTATAGAGCCTTTAATCAAAATATCCAATCAAATTCTCTATTAAACCTTCTTTCTTTAGGTAAGTTTAGTTAATTAAAAGTTTATTCAGCAAATTTGATGGAATGTAGCAAAAATGATTCCAAATTTTAGAGATATTTTACTAAATTTAGCAAAAATGATTGAACACTCAAGGAAAACCAAACAATGTAATGTTTGCCAAAAATCATTTGAGTGGATTGGGTGAGAGAAAACAAACACATTTTATTACTCCTTATTTAGGTTTTCTTTAATCTCCAGCATGTGAAATTCTCTGTGACCTGCAAGAATGCTTTACATTTATTCCATTGCTAGATGATCTTTGAATTTGTAAAAAGTGTTTTTTGCTTTTTGTTCCAAAGTTTTGTTCCATTTTAATATCTAAGAAGAAAAGTAAGAATCAATACAACATGCTATTAAAATGTATGAGTGATCATTCAGTGAGTAGCATTGTTTTGTTGTCAATGTAAGCCAAATGATAAAAACCAGAAGAAGGATATTATGTCCTGGAACTAATTTCTTTGTGTTGTATTTTGCAGAATAAAGAACAGATATACTTGTTCTTCCCCTGAATAGAAGCAAACATGATGTTTTTATGTCCCCCTGGACCACTATAGTGGGGGACATATTGTTTTTGCCTTGTCTGTTTCAGGTTTGTTTGTTGGTTTGTATGTTTTTGCAAGCATTAATATTTGCCATAACTTTTGCAATATTGAAGATAGCAACTTCATATTTGGCATGCATGTGTCATAATCTCATGGAGCTGCACATTTTGAGTGGTGAAAGGTCAAGGTCATTCTTCAAGGTAAAAGGTCAAATATATGGGTCAAAATCGCTCATTTAATGTACACTTGTGCAATATTGAAGATAGCAACTTGATATTTGGCATGCATGTGCATCTCATTGAGCTGTACATTTTGAGTGGTGAAAGGTTATCCTTCAAGGTCAAAGGTCAAATATATGGGGACATAGTGTTTCACAAACACATCGCTTGTTGTAACATGTAAGATTTCAACATGATGTTCTCTAGGCCTTTTTTTCACCAAACCATTATTAGTCTTAAGTATAAAGAGTAAACTCTAACCCAAGAATATTACTTCAGGAAGTGAACAGCTCCATGCTATAAAGGATTCTTATGTCATGCACACCATGTTCTTATTGAAGAATGGTGTAATTTGAGTAGTCAAATTTAAAGTCAGACTCAACAATATATAATACTAAGAACATTACAGTAACTGATTTAAGATTGTTATTTCTTCTTAGACTTAACCCTTTCCGCCAATAACAAGCAAAGCGAAAATGGCTTTTGCAATCTCGCAGTCTGTTCAGGTCTTTTGCTGTTTGCTGCTCATCAATAACTAAGGGTTGGAAATAAAGCCTTTAAAACTTAAATTTAGTAAGAAAGGTATTGAATTAAATGTATCTTTCTAAGGGACTACAAATGCATCAAAATACAAATCTAAGTGGTGAAGAGTTTTTCATAGGGATTTGTCCCTTTGCCCTCCATGTTGTTACTAGTATTAAAACTATCTAATTTTATCAATAATGCTTATATTTTTTGCAATAAGCTTTTATAAGCATTATTGATAAAATTAGAAAGTTTGAATATTAGTAACAACATGGGGGGCAAAGGGACAAATCTCTATGAAAACCATGTCTACGACTAAGCTGATGAATTCCAGCCCTGATTGTTAGCTTACCTGAGCAGGAGATGACTGAAGGGTCACATTTGAAGAAAAATATTGGTCAGAGATAGACCATCTTAATTACACTTTCAAAATCTGTTTGATGTGGGACAGTTTTGTAGACATTAATTATCATTCAGCAATGAAAGCAGGTCTCTGTAATTACTTGTACTCAGATGAGCACTTTGGGCCACTTTAGCCTTTTTGTTCTGCATGCAAAAAAGTTATCTAACCAAATAAAATTGGAACATAAAGATTCTTAGCAGAGTATAACAAATTGTAGTTACATGTACTTCAATGGTGATTAACAATACATGCAATTAACACATTATTCCATTTGTTTGTTTTTTAGCTCACCGGACCACAACGTGTTCATGGTTAGCTTTTGTGATCGCCTTTTGTCGGTAGTGCGTCGTGCGCTGTCAACATTTGCCGTCTGAACACTCCAGAGGCCACATTTATTGTCCGATCTTCATGAAATTTGGTCAGAAGATTGGTCTCAATGATAACTTGGATGAGTTGAAAAATGGTTACGTTTGCTTGAAAAACATGGCTGCCAAGGGGCGGGGTATTTTTCCTTATATGGCTATAGTAAAATCTTGTGAACACAATAGAGGCCACATTTATTGTTTGATCTTCATAAAACTTGGTCAGAAGATTCATTCCAATAATATCTTGGACGAGATCCAAAATAATGCCAGTTGGTTGAAAAACATGGCCGCCAGGTGGCGGGGCATTTTCCTTATATGGCTATAGTAAAACTTTGTAAACACTCTAGAGGCCACATTTATTTTCCGATCTTCATGAAACTTGGTCAGAAGTTTGGTCTCAATGATATCTTGGATGAGATCGAAAATGGTTACGTTTGCTTGAAAAACATGGCTGCAAAGGGGCGGGGCATTTTTCCTTTAATGGCTATATATGGCTATAGTAAAATCTTGTGAACACTCTAGAGGCCACATTTATTGTTTGATCTTCATAAAATTTGGTCAGAAGATTCATTCCAATAATATCTTGGACGAGTTCGAAAATGATGCAGGTTGGTTAAAAAACATGGCCGCCAGGGGGCGGGGCATTTTTCCTTATTTGGCTATAGTAAAACCTTGCTTACACTCTAGAGGCCACATTTATTTTCCAATCTTAATGAAACTTGATCAGAAGATTTGTCTCAATGATATCTTGGATGACTTTGACAATCATAACCTTTGCTTGAAAAACATGGCTGCCAAGGGGCGGGGCATTTTTCCTTATATGGCTATTTATGGCTATAGTAAAATCTTGTTAACACTCTAGAGGCCACATTTATTGTCCAATCTTCATGAAACTTGGTCAGAAGATTTATCCCAATAATATCTTGGACGAGTTCGAAAATGATGCCGGTTGGTTGAAAAACATGGCCACCAGGGGGTGGGGCATTTTTCCTTATATGGCTATAGTAAAATCTTGTTAACACTAGAGGCCACATTTATTTTCCGATCTTCATGAAAATTGGTCAGAAGATTTGTCCCGATAATATCTTGGATGAGTTCAAAAATGATGCCGGTTGGTTGAAAAACATGGCTGCCAGGGGGCGGGGCAGTTTTCCTTATATGGCTATAGTAAAGCCTTAATTGTTAACACTCTAGAGGCCACAATTATTTTCCGATCTTCATGAAGATTTGTCCCAATAATATCTTGTTATCTCAGGTTAACGACTTTGGGCCTTTCAGGCCCTCTTGTTTACTGAAAGACCACTTGTCTTACTTGTAATTGAATAGCAGGTGATACGACTGAAAACTGTATTGCTTATGTAATTAAATAGGACTGTCAGTGCATACATTAAGAAGTTTGTGAAGTATTATGCAGCTAGGTAAAAGAGTGAATATCTACCTTAAAATGTAAATATTATGTAAAAAAGAAATGATGTGCTTAGACTGGTACTGTTTTTTTGGCTTATCCACTATGTTTGTGTGTACCTGCAAAGTTTGGGGTCCTTAGGGTTCTATGGGTCATTTTATGACTCATTTGAAGATACAAACATGCTGTGAATCATGAACTTAATCCTAACATGTTCTTTGAAATTGTGCACATGTTGCATTTTCCATTGTGAAATACAGCTTTCAATAAGATTGTTACATACAATTTCAAGATGATGGGGAGCGAGAAAGAAAAACAGCAGAGCATGTTTATTATTGCTGGAAAATATTTATGTTTGATGGAAGATCAGATGTAACCGGAGTGATAAAGGGTGATGCAGTCAAGAAAATACAGAGTAGGGGGTGTGATAGACATACATGGTCTGTTGAGAGTGTGGTCTGTGAAACAAAGCAGCATTGGTGCTTGTATATGTGTGGGCTATATGTGACATATAAGTGCACAAATCTCTACAGGATTAAATATGCATTCATATACTGCAATTTCTTAACAATTTGGTTTTTGGCATAGGTTGAAAAAGTATTTTTATATCCTTAGCAACATTGGTATAACCTTTGTTCTATCAATATGGTATTTGAAAGAACCACATTTATGTGTTCAAGGTCAAGGTCATACTTTTACATAATACAGTTGTCTTAACCATACATGCCATACGTCTCGGATTGTCCGGGATTGTCCCGGAAATGAAGGACATGTCCCGCAGTCCTGGAAATCTGTCGAATGTCCCGGATTTTACAAAATCCATATATACATGTACCTTATGCTTAACTGTACCTCGAGTCGGTGTTCCTACTAATCCGCAGCGTCTCCATGACAATGCCTACCCGAATAGGTGACTACGCTACGTGTCAAAATCGATCAATTAACAGGGGTCCTGTTATATCGATTGTCTCACGTTCGCAGTCAAACCGAAAAGGCGGCATTGTTTAATGTGGTTGTTAATTGTAACTACGTTATAATTTCCCTCTGCGTAAGGGCAAAGGAGTTGTTCACACATCTGAAGATTCTTGCGGTTGTGAATTCAGGGTTCGCATAGGGCTTGAAAAGTGCTTGAAAACAAGTCCTAGGCTTGAAAAGCCCTTAAACAAAGGTTGGCCTTGAAAAAGTGCTTGAAAAGTGCTTATTTCAAGTAAAAAAGCCTTGAAAATGTTTATTTCTGCTCAAAATTACTTTTATCATTGCTTTAATTATAAACTTAAATCGTTCTTAAGGGAAATATTATGAAAATTAATCATAAATTACTTCGCGCAAAAAGTTGAGTTCGAAATATAAGTTTCGTACACTATTGAGTTATGTGTACACGTCACAGATTATGTGTAATACGTCAGAGGTTCTCCATTGTGATAAATTTTCGCGAGTGAAAACGCAGCGATGCGGAAGTGTTGTTTCAAACCAGGGTGTTTAAGTGAATATTCCTGGGTACAGAAAACAAATGACATTCGAAAAGCACATTGTCGGGTCAGTATGAAAACCATTGATGGTGGGGATATGGGGAAAGCGCTTTAAAAATACACGAGAAAGGGAAACCCCACAAAGAATACATGAAATTGAGGAGCAAACAGGGTTCTTGGGATGTGTTTTTTGTGAAACAGGAAGGTACTATTGTTAAAACTGTTAAATCTAAAACAGACATAAACAACAACAGCCCATCTGTGTCGAACCAGGAAGGCACAGCCACATAGAGTGTGCAAATAGAAGATATTAAAATTCCAGGACCTTCGCAACCATCAGCAGCAGTATCAAAATTGCAGACATTCATAGACAAATTCGTTACAAAAAATGATATGTTGAAAGTGGAAGTATTGTCGGTATTGCATACCGTTTGCACACATCAATCCTTCAATTCCACTAAAAACATTACAAAGTTATTTCAGGGTGTGTTCCATGACGGTACCATTGCAAAGAAATTTTCTCGCGGAGACCGCAAGACAGCATGTGTGGCCGTTTTTGGGGCTAGCTGAACATTTCAAAACTTTACTTGATAGTTCTATAAATGGACCGTACTCAGTGTCTTTTGATGAAAGTTTAAACAAGAAAGACCAATCCAAGCAAATGGATATCCATGTTTGGTTGAACCTGCATTTTATAATGGAAACTAACGTACGGTTCTCGGCCTTGAAAATGAAAATTTGGCCTTGAAAAGTGCTTGAATTTAGGTTTGAGATTTCTGTTTGAACCATGGAATTAGTCATGCGTGAATAACCCCGTGTCACTATCAATCTATAGTTTCAGTGGCTTTGTTTTGTCACACTAATCGGTCCGTATTGTGCACTCCTCCACGATAATATCGTGGACCGTTATTTCGGAAACATCGATGTTGTCCTCATGGAAATTGTGCATTTCATGCATAGTTCAGTTACAGTTTGTAGATCTATATGAAAACATTTATTTGTACGCAATATTGATTTTAAGCCGGATTTTTTTCGAAAAAATCTCGGATTATAGATTGATGTTGTCGGGCGGGCGGGGGGGCGGGGGGGGCGGGCGGGGCGGGCGGCGTGCTCGAAAATGTTAAAGTTCTTATTTCATGGTATAACTTTGGTATGCTTGGACCTAGAGTCTTCAAACTTGACATGAAGGTTGGCCAGGATTAACAGATGACCACTGGTCATTTCAAGGTCATTCATTTGAAGGTCAAGGTCACTGTGACCTTCAATATAAAAAATGTTAAAGTTGTTATAACTTTGGTATGCTTGGACCTAGAGTCTTGAAACTTGACATGAAGGTTGGCCATAACTAGTTAGTAACCACTGGTCATTTCAAGGTCATTCATTTGAAGGTCAAGGTCACTGTGACCTTGAATGTAAAAATGTTAAAGTTCTTATTTCATGGTATAACTTTGGTATGCTTGGACCTAGAGTCTTCAAACTTGACATGAAGGTTGGCCAGGATTAACAGATGACCACTGGTCATTTCAAGGTCATTCATTTGAAGGTGAAGGTCACTGTGACCTTCAATATAAAAATGTTAAAGTTGTTATAACTTTGGTATGCTTGGACCTAGAGTCTTGAAACTTGACATGAAGGTTGGCCAGAACTAGTAAGTAACCACTGGACATTTCAAGGTCATTCATTTGAAGGTCAAGGTCACTGTGACCTTGAATGTAAAAATGTTAAAGTTGTTATAACTTTGGTATGCTTGGACCTAGAGTCTTGAAACTTGACATGAAGGTTGGCCAGAACTAGTAAGTAACCACTGGACATTTCAAGGTCATTCATTTGAAGGTCAAGGTCACTGTGACCTTGAATGTAAAAATGTTAAAGTTCTTATTTCATGGTATAACTTTGGTATGCTTGTACCTAGAGTCTTGAAACTTGACATGAAGGTTGGCCAGAACTAGTAAGTAACCACTGGACATTTCAAGGTCATTCATTTGAAGGTCAAGGTCACTGTGACCTTGAATGTAAAAATGTTAAAGTTCTTATTTCATGTTATAACTTTGGTATGCTTGTACCTAGAGTCTTCAAACTTGAAATAAAGATTGGCCAGTACTAGAAGATGACCACTGGTCATTTCAATGTCATTCATTTGAAGGTCAAGGTCACTGTGACCTTAAATGTTAAAATGTTAAAATTGTTATAACTTTGGTATGCTTGGACATAGAGTCTTCAAACTTGACATGAAGGTTTGCAAGCACACTTAGATGACCACTGGTCATTTCAAGGTCATTCATTCTAAGGTCAAGGTCACTGTGACCTTGAATGTAAAAATGTTAAAGTTCTTATAACTTTGGTAGGTAAAAATGTTAAAGTTCTTATTCCATGTTATAACTTTGGTATGCTTGTACCTAGAGTCTTCAAACTTGACATAAAGGTTGGCCAGTACTAGAAGATCTCCACTGCTCATTTCAATGTCATTCATTTGAAGGTCAAGGTCACTGTGACCTTCAATGTTAAAATGTTAAAATTGTTATAACTTTGGTATGCTTGGACCTAGAATCTCAAACTTGACGTAAAGGTTTGCAAGCACACTTAGATGACCACTGGTCATTTCAAGGTCATTCATTTGAAGGTCTAGGTCACTGTGACCTTGGATGTAAATATGTTAAAGTTGTTAATACTTTGGTATGCTTAGACCTAGAGTCTTCAAACTTGATATGAAGGTTGGCCAGAACTAGTAGATGACCACTGGTCATTTTAAGGTCAAGGTCACCGTGACCTTGAATGTAAAAATGTTAAAAAATAAAAAAATTGAGATCAAACTTTCCTAATTGTCAATTCAAGTTCATATTTGTGACCTTAAATGTTATTGTTGTTCATGTATATGCATGCATTCAAAACATAACACAAGGTTTGCTCATGCCTTGAAAAGTACTTACATTTCATTTTGACCTTTGAACAATATTTCAGTAATTTAAGTATTGCATTGACAAAAACACGAAAGGTACTTTCCTGTCATTTAAATCAAAAATCCGGCTTCAATGCGGTCATCTCCGACCGCGGAACTCTTGTTTTATTTTTTTTAAAGTGTAACTTTATCGTCTTTAAGATTAATTAATTATTGAAACAATTATTATAACATATACTAATTAAACAAAATGCGAATTGCCTATTAGGCGGATATATTATACGATTTAACGTTGCTTAGCGCACCTGCCGCTTACATCATTTCAACGAAAATAAATTGTGACTCGGCAAACATGGCAAAAAAAGATCGAATTAACGATGGAGATCATACACTTAGAAAAAGATTAATGAAATGCCTGTGATAATCAACGATGCAGAAGATCGATTTAGATGCTAACAACATATGTACTCAATTTACGATGTGAAAAAAAATGCGTGCCATACATGCATATATGTTTATATATATATATATCGCTATATATATACATGTCCCGGAAAATCGGCAAAAGTCCCAGAAAATTGAGCTCAATGTCATGGAATTGGTCTAAAAATTTATGGCATGTATGTCTTAACACATTTATCTAGCGTCTTAAAGAATGGCCTTGGCAAACAGCGTAGACACAGATGAGACGCCACATGATGATGCGTCTCAGCAGGGTCTGCGCTGTTTGCTTTAATGAGTTTCTGTAAGAAATATTCTAAATACAGAAATAAATAAATATACTAGACATCCCTAATTTTTGAAATAAATTGATCAAGATCAGAAGGATGGGAGAGTCCACTAGGCATAAATGGGTTAAGTTTAAGCTTCTAGTACCCTCTTGTAACATTATGTCAGAACGGTATATGGACCCTTTATTGAAATAATCTTCAGTGATAACTCTAGGTTCCAATGGACCCTTTGCGTAAATAAAGGCCCAACATATTCTACAGGCCCATCCTATTCCGAGTAAGTCCAAACAAGAAATATCTTTAAAAAAGATATACGGCGTAAATAGTTTAATGAATGAGATCAAGTATAGCAAATGTCTTTTTCTGTGCAGTTCTTAGCTGCATCACACGCAGTACGGGATGTTACGGGGAGTTTTCGCGGCTTATTTTACATTATAACATATTGCTGGTCATAAACCTATAGATACAAAACAGAAAACCAAAAGAAGAATGGAAGTGAAATTTAAACATATGAGTCAACCGGCCACACGAGAAGTATCCGTATTTATAGGCGCGTTCTTCGAACAAACCTGTTTTAGTGGTTTGTCGGGCATTGCTATTTGATTTGATTATTAACAGTATCAATTATCATCGTGCTAATGCTTAAAGTGATATTATGGGCATTTTGCACTGTTGAATTGAGCTGAAAAGAATTAACAGGTCAAAATAGTTAGTTAAAATGTGGTTACTGATTAATTATCTGCAACTCACCTTGCTACCAGTTGTTTATAAAAATATATTTTATATTCGATATTCTTACGTGACCCACCCAGTCCTGTTAGCTGAAATGATCTGTAAAACAATTTCGTGTCTTTGTGTCGTATGAACAAATCTGCACTAAAACTAAATTTAGGTTCAACTCGTAAACGCATGATCAGTTGTCAAACGAAAGTACGGTTGATATTCAAATGCATTATTTTTCTCTTTCTGGTATCTTGTTTTAGTATGATGATGCTGCATTAATTAATATAAGTGTATATGAAGTAGAAACATCAAAAATAATCAACGGTTGCGATAGACACCTATAAACTGTTACATGCTCATAATACCACTTTAGTACATTAGGCAATATGGACGAATAATTATTGTTAAATTTATCAACAATAATATTTATCATTGTATTGTTGAAAACACATTAAGAATCTATTATTTACATACCATAATTATATTGCTGAATATCTTCATTTAACATATTTCTGGTCTAAAGAAAATTCCAGGTCACCTAGTTCACGGATAGCGTCTTTATTATATAACGATTATTTTACTGGCCGCCATCTCCGGTGATGACCTGTATATAAACTCTGAATGTCCGCGAATTGACCCGATATACCTCGCGGGTTGAAATGCAATGCTTTAAAGTGAGGCCTCGCTTCCATTGCTCTTTATACTTTTACATGTTAACATGTTGACAGGAATAAGGAAGTAAGTACTAAATATGAGAACATAGCCTTTTAAGTATAAACGCTCTTGCGCTGGTAATACTCTGAAAATAAAAGGTGTACGCACAAACTGTATTGATGTCGAGAATTGAGTGTAAAACTGTTCTATCTATTAAGCCTTTTCATTCGAGATAAAATTGTTTCATACAGTAAAACAGTGTTACAAAGACGCGGATATGTTTCCAATGTTCTGGGGGTATACTCAAATCAGCCAATGGAATAAATGAAGTGTATTCATTCGTACCTAGCCGCGGGAAATTTTATTGGAATTTTATTGGACACTTATAAAGGTCAGGCTAAGGTGAAAAGCTGGCTTATGCAGCTTACCCGAAAAATCTTCCTTACTGCCTTGGGTGTTATTACACCATCATAGCTTATAATGAGAATTTAATTGCACTTCACCAATAAATCAACAGTTGGTCATACTTCTTTCACTTCTTAATTGTAGGATGTCGATGTAACCCTCTGATTAGTAGTGCTCACTAATTCAATCAGCAACAACATTCCTTCTGATAAGGGTCCTCTCTACAAATGGTACAATGTCTTCCATATCAGGGATCTAACATTCCGCAATACTGTTCCTGATAGGGAAACCCTTTAACTCCCTTTGAGATTAGATAATTTTCTCATTTTAGTGTCCAGTCTATCAAACAAGGGCAGGAGTGGTTTCAAATTAAAATTATCTCTCACTTCAGTGATAAAATATTACATGACATGATAACTGCAACTATCAAAATTGTAATTATTGTAACACCATGACTAGCAGGAGACTTGGTCAAAATAAATAGGGCTTTGTTGTTATGTCCCCTGACCGAGGCAGGTTCCAGATGAGGGCCCCTGATGTGGAAGTGATGAATTTCTCCCTGCAACCTGGGTGAGATATTAATAGCCCCTGGACAGATGTTTCCCATCACATGGCCATTTGGTTTACCTTGGACTTCACTGTCTCAAATAGTAGGGTGGAAAGTTTTAAATCTGCCTGTACCATAATAGGACAGTGTATTGGTAAACTGTAATTACTGTTGCAGGGAAATTGGTGACAGCTGTTCGTATATGAACATTGTAAGCCTGCCTGTGATCAACATGATTGTAAAGTCTGCGTTTGGATTAAGTTTGCCTTCTTTACAATAGCTCTGATGAAACTTTTTCTGGAAATATGTCTCGGGAATCAACAGTTTTGAAAGGCCTGTATACAAATGAAATTATGACAATCTATTTTGATCACTAGGTTTTTGAAGGACTACTTTGTGGGAATTCTGTGAACAAATGAGGACAGGGTGTTAACTGGAAGTGTCACGCATTGATTGAGGACAGAATCTGACAAAAGCTATTATTGACTGGACCATATCAACAGAAGCTGCAGCTAGCCTTATCAGTAATTACTTTGGATTATACAGGGGAGAAATTAGATACAGTAATGTAAATAGGATAGTGGTATTGTCCCTGCCAATAGGCTACTTACTTGCACATGGGTTCAGTCATTGAAAGTGGTTCACCGTTGACAGATCAATATGGGTGGATGTGATTACAAACAGTAAAGTGTTGTTGACATGTTATACAGTTCTATCGTTAATCCACCTTTACGTCATAGAAGTACTTGTTACTAAATGTTTGTTTAGCCTTGAGGATTAATTAACTAGATTAACAAAATGAGAGCTGTTAAACTGTAAAGAGATATATAATAAGCGTACTGTGAGATTATCCTTTGGATTTATTAGTGTGTGAGACTTGCGGATTTTAAAATGTACATCTGTATGACAGGGTAAGTTATGACCATAAAGTTCATCATATTTATTTCAAGCTCTCTTCGTTTTCTGACACTAACTTTGAAATCTGAATATTAATTTTTTTACTTTCATGATTTCAGTGTTGCAGTCTTCAGTTTTTAGTGTTAACATATTGTTATTTTGTACTTTTTTAATTATTTTATAATTACTCTTTGCAACATATTCATGCCAATTTAGGTGAGTGTTTTTTTACTCGCTGTTTTTCTTTTGCCAATATTGGCAATGTTTTGTTTGTCACTATTAAATCTGTTATTTGCAATGTTACCACTATTGGTCTGAAAGTTAATATTACCTTGCACCAAGGGGACAGAGTTCAAAACGACATTGTAGTTATATAATATTATAATACAACTTGCTAATTGTTCAGTTCAATTCATTTGTATTGTATTGTTCTTGGAAGTTATATAAGTAATCTAGTTGCATTTTTTCAGTTTCTTAAGTCACATTTATTGTGTAATGTATTATTTTCTCCATCAAGTACTTATAGGTTTGTGAATTATTGTTAAATTATTTTTTAATTTCCTCACACCAAGAGGATTTCTTGAAAGGAGGTATTTATATTTCCAAATTGAAAAGCAAGGCCCTTTCCTCAGTTGCTCTCAGAAGTGAGAATTCACAGTTGATTAGGTGCCTATATTTATCAGCAGTATTCCATTAATGCATATTTTCCTGGGTGATCCATGCCTTTCTACTCAAGTACTGCAGGTGATACAGTAGTGACCTATGGAATCTGTGGTCAGAGATACTGCAGCTGTCTTACTATGACCCATTGCTAATTGGCTTTTAAGTCAGGCAGCTACTGTTAATATTAACATCATGTAGCTGGTTTACACTCAGGTTCTTAGCACTTCACGCAACAAAGGATTATCTGTGATTAATTGAGACAATATTATTATGCATGGCTTATCCTAACTGATGGAATTGCTATTTTATGATGGCAACTATGTTGCATTGCACCTTACTATTGAGTCCAACTCTTAGTAAACTGGGAAATAATGTATTACTATTAGTGAACATTTTTTTCTCAAATTAGCATGTGCAGTTTTAACAGGATTACATGGGACGATTCTTTCAGCCTCACTTGAATTTTTGTTTAAAAGAAACTTCCTGTCATCATAAAGATCCATATAACTGACATTGTCATCATTTACTTTACCTTATGCACATGCATTAAGCCAAGCAAGGCTTTAGTGTTTTTTTGCATAAATCATGCTTGCTGGAGTATCACAATAGATTCACTGCAATTAATTAATTGAACAAATACTGGGATTCCCCCATGATAGATTATCCCCCTTTATCACTGTTGCCATAGAGTCCCTGACAGGAATTAATGGCCTTTAGCAATTAGTGTCACTTGATGGGAAGCACATATTCTGGGTATATTTTGTGGCAGTGGGGCAAATGTTATGGCAATAAGTGCCCCTGGGTCAGGGTTTAGGGGTAGGATTACCTGGGAAACTTTGAATCCATACCCCTTTGCTGAATTATAGTATACTCCATTACTGATTTATACTGTAAGTCAGACATTTGAAAAGTTAATTATCAAAAGTTTTACTTTACCCAAATATTTGTAGTTTCCATGGTTATAGCTAAGTGTTTACATTGTGATTGAGGAATATGTCTAGACCTTAATCAAAATAAGAAAAATTATAAATATAAATAATTTTACCATTTAAAATAGTAAGAAATAATTATCAAGTTAAATTATAAGGAACTGACGTCATCTCCAATGGCTTACACAATAAAAATGATAATTATGCCCGTTATTGCTGCATTTGTAGTAATTGTGTGGTAATTCTCTTCATGTCCACCTTTCTTTGTTCGGGACCAAAATAAATGTTTTTGCTGTCATTCTCCTGACATTTGGTCGTTTATGTTCACCAAATATATTTTAGTTTCGTTAGTTTGTTGTTGCCTTAGTAACTTTTTGCTGGTGGCAGTTGTAAGTGACGCTTATGTATTTCTTACAAACCATCATTCCTTATTCAGGCATGGTGACAAAAATGTGCTTAGTGAATGCAAGTTAAAATATGGACACACAATTTTTAACCAGGTTTTCCGAAGGAAAAAACTTGTTATTAGATTGGGGAATGTCGGCGGGCGGGCGGGCGGGCTGGCTGGCAGGCAGGTGGAACAAGCTTGTCCGGGCCATAACTTGGTCGTTCATTGTGAGACTTTAAAATCATTTGGCACATTTGTTCACCATCATTAGACGGTGTGTCGCACGAAAGAATTATGTCGATATCTCCAAGGTCAAGGTCATACTTTGAGTTCGAAGGTCAAAAATGGCCATAAATGAGCTTGTCCGGGCCATAACTATGTCATGCATTGTGATATTTTAAAATCACTTTGCACATTTATTCACCATCATTGGACGGTGTGTGGCACGAAAGAATTACGTCGATATCTCCAAGGTCAAGGTCACCACGACTAAAAATATATTTATTTTTATACAAAGGGGGTTAATTATAAACAATCAGTTCAGTTTTAGTTGGCTCCCTTTATCAGACTTTTTCTTTTCAAATTGAAAACTGGTTTTGTGACAATTTTGTCCCTTGTTTTGTATAAACTTGGTTATTATATCAACTTGAAAGTACCTACATGTGATGATTTGAGATTTTTTTTAGTTTTGTAACCGGCAGACTTATTGTTGTTAGAATTAGACAGACTTCAGGCTATTAATTTATCTCAACATTTTATTTAGTATTTGTTGGTTTATAATCAATTTGCAAGTGTTACATTTGACTGGTGTATAAAAACTTTACAGCTATATTTTATAGATTTGTTACCAAGGTAATTTGACGATTAAAGTTGGATGTAGTTGTAAAAGTTTAAGATTTTATCACTTTAGCATTTAATGGTGTCCATAAAGATTTAAGCCTGTCAATTAAAGGTATTGTAACCTTTCTACCTGAAATTTAATCAAGTGGGGTCCATTACATACCCAAAGGTGTATCAGCTGTCATGACAGTAAATGTCAAACCTCATTTTCAATACCGCCTAATTAGAAATTTTGCCAGATGATCAGACAATAAACTGGCACACTAACTAATAGGGCTGTAAATAGAGATGGGGTCCTAGCTATTGATTTAACCATAAGAGGTCTTTGGCCACATTTCAAAAGCCAAGCTATGAAAGATAGAAACCCTCCAGGTATAAGGCATTGTCAACTTTAGAGGGCAATGTTTTGTGTGTGTGTAAAAGTTTCAGTTCATACTTTGTTAATGTATCATTTCTTAAGTATGTTTGCTATGACCTGTTGAGTTTTCAAGTCAAACATACAAGTAACTTACAGTTTTGGAAATAATTGTGCTCAATACACTACAGGGTGTAATGTAGGACAGAAAAGCTCTTGGTCTATTTTAAAAAAAAATATTTTTCATGGCGGAAATCATTTATGCTTTAAGTATGTAATAGAAACCATGAAATGATATATCTACACAGTGATGCAGTCTATGGTAAATCCGATTTCCTTAACTGAGCTTATTTAAACCTGCACATTATGAGTGCCCATTAGTATGGTGACACTTGCAATATTCATTTGCATTTCATTACAGAATGTTCATACATACATTTGGTCAGACAATCTACAGAACGCATAAAGGCTTTTTACATTGAGCTAGGAGGTTATAGTTAATGGTCACTGTCGTTGTAAGACATTTCGACTCCAAATATTCATTGATCTATTTCCTAGGAAGTCATTTGCACTGTCTTTGTAATCATGGCTTTAGTTAAACACAGTAGACAGAAAACAAAAACATAGTAAGTAAGCCTTTTGATAACCCATAAACCTGTCATGTGTGTATCATGGACTGGTTAAACTCCTGTTACAGGACTAAGAATACTCATGACCTTGCAGTGAGTGGCCAGAATCATGAACACATTTTGGCTAAAATCATACAGGCTTCTGTGTACCGGTATGTTGTAAAGTGTGAAGATACAATTGATCATATTAATTATTTTTCAAAACAACCAGTCAACCTATAAAAATTTTAATATCGAATTGCTTTTCTTCAAAATAAATCGAAAAGAACCTGATCCTGACAAATGTTAAATTTTTCTCTATTTTTGATTAAGTTTTTATTATAATTTTTACATTGTGTTTGTTTACTGCCCATTGAAATGCCAATTTTGTGTAACAGTTGATTCACCGAAGTACAATTCTTACTTAGAATTTTAATAGTTTTCATGCATGAAAATTGCATTTTAAGTACATATATATTAAACAGCAAGTCTCGGTGGTTTGTCTGTGCATAGTAATTTTAGATTAAAATTCAAAATTCTATACCATAAATTTATAAGGCTCTATGCATTCAAGCAATATATTCAAAAAGGGCATTAGGAATATATTGGTTGCTTATGTATAGACAACAATGACTGAGCATCCGAGATTGGAATTCAGGGGTTAATACGACCAGTTGTAAAAATACAATTAAATTTGCTTGTCATTGTCGCCATCCATAGTTAAGATCTGCTTACAGAAGATGATTTACAATTGATTGACATTATCCAGACTTGTAACCCGTGAGTGAACTTTCATTCAGTAGCTTATTTTTATAGTGTTTGATTTATTTACATTAAATTTTTGTGAGAGTATAATTTTGGAAAGGTATTTGTATTGACGATTGATGAAATATAATTCAAGTATAAAATAATTAAAGAAAATGTGTATTACTTTTCTTTGATCCCTGATCCACATCATGTAAAATTCATTCTGATCATTCAGTTTGTCAATTTTCTCTTTAAAAAAAACAACCCTATATGTACAGCGATTTTTTTTCCTTCTTTATAAAGTACCCCAAAATGGCACTTTTCCAGTTGGGAAAAAACTTCAAATTTCCCAATTCCTGTCCAAAATACTCCCTTTTGAAGGTTAAACAAATATAAAGAAATTTGTTTAATAAAATGCAACATTAAGTTAAGTGTCCCAATTCAGCTTTATGGTTTGAACCTAAGTAAATATAATATTGATAACTTGCCAACATTTAGTTATCAATTTGAAAGTATTTGTAAGCAAAACATCAAATTTCCAATTTCCCGTTGTGAAGACTTCACAACATGAATTTTCCCAATATCTGGGTTTTTGCCCAAATTTTTCCGCAATAGGGCAACCAAAATCACTGAATGTTCTATCCAATTACAAGAAGAATATACAAGGCACCACTGGATGAGATGTTTGCATTCTGTGTCTGTCCCTCAGCCCATTTGTCTGTTCTTGAAGTTCCACTGAGGTTTTCATTTGACCCAGGAATCTTTTGTCTGACTACAAAAGGGCTGCCTTGTCTCTTAATTCATGAAAACTATTGTAGTGCACAGCCTTGTATTTGCAGACCTTGAATCAAGGTCAAGGTCATCTGTGCAGACATTAACACGCAAGGTCATATGAACATCTGCATTTCAAGCTGGCCTTCTGTCTGCCTTTATAACTCATTGTATCCACTTGGCTGATTTTTTAAGTAACATACATTTTTACTAGTTACACACACTCATATATTTGTTTCCAATACTTGTTGTTAGGTCATACATTTTTGGTCTGGACTATAAAGGTCAAGGTCAATTAAATTGGGTTGTATTTGGAAGCTATTACTTATTATTTCATACTGGTGAATGGAATTACTTTTAATGATTCAAGTTGTTTTCAACCTCTTTACTTCTGCTTGTTCTAAATCCCCATATTGTAACTGACACTTCAAATCAAGTTCCTTGGTTACTGGGAACCAGTGCTGTTCGATTCCCTAAGGTTTGAGTGTTTTTCATTTAGTCTATTTGGTCTTTTCTGTTCATATTAAAAATGTCAACTTCAATTTATAAAAAAATCTGTTGAATTCAACTATTTATCTCATAAATAAGTTTGTATAATGGATGAAAGATACGGATGATCAGACCAATGTCTCCATAGATTTCTGGTTGCCTTTTAATCAATCATATCAGTGGCTGAATATTGCATCGTTCTATGAAAGAATCCTGCTGATATTCTGTTAATGATGTTTTATAGAGATCATGCAAAGATATTTATCATCTGCTTTGAGGAAGAGAAGTAATTGAAAAATATTTCGATTAAATTACATTCCTGTCTTTAAAACTTACCAAAATGATCATCCTATATGTGATACCTCTTTGATTGAAATTTGTAAGCAAGAGACAAGGTTTGGTATGCACATATTATTAAGGTTATTTCAGAGTATCTTAAGAGTATTCTTTGTATGGCATGAATGGTTGATGGATGTATGGTTAACATTTGATTGTCCTCTGACTGACAGGATGCAGTTCAAATGTCTCAGACTTTCAATGATGATGCAGCGGTTTCTAATGTAGTTTTGGCCTACAAATTATGTAGTTTTTTTTTACCAAGTCGCTTAATTATTTTTCAATTAACACTCCTGGAATGTTACAGTTGTAATGTATAAATGTACAGAAATGTAATGTAAATATGCAGGATTGTCAAATGAATCATTACATTTCTCCTGATATTGTATTTATATGACATAACCAGCTAAGAAATATGCATAATCTAGTATTTCCTTTTATCCTGCCTCTGTTGCAAACATTGACCAAATAAAGCAGGGTCGGATAAACTAGTTGATATCCGGCAGTACATCACGTGACTGTGATCTAACCGTAAGCATGTATTGCTACGCGCCAATTAACATGTTCTAATATTTGACCTTTGAAATTTATTGACACGCATCATGAATGTTATCGTTATATCATATATCATCCTTTTTTTCTTCTTTAAAATATATTACAGAACCAGCTTTCCGTATTTATCATTTTCATTTACTTGATTACACAATTTATGACGTACATGTAGTGTGACGTCATTTTTCAGACAAAACATACTACCTATTTTCTCTTAGGATTAAATCTAAGGGACAACAATTTTGACATGGTGGTTTTAACAAATTTTTTAAAATATTTTAAAGCATCGAAGGAATCATTCAAGTATTTCGGAGTGTGTGTTTGTCATTAATAAGTGTTAACTTCGATAGGAACAAAATAATTAGCTACGACAGGATTACGATTTCATAATTCGGGTTTTGGGTCGGAATGGTTAGCATTCGATACAAACGATATCAAAAAAATAGTGTGGTTTAAAATACATTTTGATAATAGAGATGGAAAAACAGAAAATGGATTTCGACAAAGGGATGAAAGGACAGAAAATGGATGTGTATATCGTTGTAAATTTATTGTTATTAGCAATAATGCTGCTGAATTTTGTTTTCATTTTTTACCAAGAAAAATATCACATTCTCAATTCGTTTTTATTTCTTCTCATATTTTCAATAGGAAAGTATTAAAAGGAACAGTTTAATGTGGAACTATTTTTTTATAAAATGTGTCAACCGCATGAAGCAGGATAAATCGAATACATGGTTGGTGCCGAGATGGAGAAAGTTTATCGGGTTCGGCCCGAAAAAGAAAAATTGGGCTTGCTAAAGCTCGCCCTATTTTCTTTTTCTAAGCCTCACCGGATAAACTTTCTCCATCTCGGCACCTGAACCATGTATTCTCTATAATTACACTTCAGCTTGAAATAAATGAACAATAAAGTAACAACATAGAGGCTTTAGTACTTTTTTATATGCATTTATAGCGTGATTTACGTGCTGCTAACAAAATGTTGATGTTTGTACATTTTGTCACAATATGTACAAAAGCGATAAAAATTAAGATAAAAGGATTTTCATCTTGTATTGGACATTGATAAACAAAGTGAACAGCGGGTCAGGATAAATTGACAGATATATTTAAGCCTATTGTTTATAAAGGACAGAAGTCACATAAACCACATGACCACAGAGAGTCCATATGTTTGTTTATCAGTTATAAAAGCTCATCAAACAATCTCAATACATTCATATTGTTTTAATGTTTTAATTCAACAGAAAAAACTACAACTCTAATGAATATATTGTATTTTATATAAATGTGCTTTGATAATATTGGATAATACCTGTGAGACAAACCTAAACAAAAGATTGCATGTTATTAGCATTAAAGAAACAAATGGGCCATGCTCTGTGAAAAGGGGGTTAAATGCATGTGTGTAAAATGTCCCAGATTAAGCCTCCCCTGCGAAATGTTGTTCTCCAGTTCACGAATAATTCGTGAACTGTTTGTGAACTGAGTTCATGAATTGTTCATGAATAGTCAGTGAACAGAAAATGAGCCACGTCTGTGAAATGTTCTTGAAATTTTAGTTCATGAACTGTTCATGAACACTAATGGCATGAAGTGTTCATGAAATATTCTTGAAACCTAATGGCATGAAGTGTTCATGAACTATTCTTGAACAGTAATGGCATGAAGTGTTCATGAACTATTCTTGAACCATTATGGCATGAAATGTTCATGAACTATTCATGAACACCAATGGCATGAAGTGTTCTTGAACAGTTCATGAACAACACAATTCTTGAAAAATTCTTCAGGGTTTTGCTGTTCATGAACAGTTCATTAACATTTTTCTTCTATTTTTCAATGGCTCATTTTCTGTTCACGGACTGTCAGTGAATAGTTCATGAACCATAGTTCTTCAAGAGTTCATGAACTGAGGTGGCATGAAGTGTTCATGAACTATTCATGAACAAGAATTTGTCAATTTATGCAAAGGTTATCATAAGTGTTACCAAAGCTCAACAAACAGGTCAGGGTAAGAGAAACAAGTCTTGTATTAGCACTTAACATATTGATAGCAACATATAACAATAATTTAAATATAACACTAATAACTGAGATACAAGTGGTTTGATAATACTCTTTAAATTTCATAATACAACTTTGCACTATATGTTCATGAATAATTCATGTATTGAAAAGATTATGAATAGTCTCATTTTCAGTTCAAGAATCATTTACTAATCAATGGTTTCCCTGAAATGGTTACACTTACAGTGCCAAAGAACTTGAAATGAAACCAATGGCTGATCAGTTCAGCCGGTAATTTATTAAAGACTTACATTTTCAATATAACATAAACCATGTGCCTTCCGTTTCAACTTCCTGTGCACACAATATTCTTCCTTTGTAAAAACAGCAATGCAATGTACATGTTTGAGTTCTTGATATCATCTTAAACTGTTCTTGAAATAAGATATCCTTAAAACGTTCTTAAACTTGTCTTTTAAGTCTTCCAAGAAAAATGACAGATCCTTTTAAGAACATATTGGATTCTTAAAAAGTCCATCATATGCTCAAAAACATTGTGTAGACCTGTTTAAGAACATCAGAAGGAAACATATTGTTCAAAAAAGTTCTTAAAGTGTTCAAGAATAGTTTAAGAATAATTCAAGAACAGGAAAGGTCCTTAAAAAGTTATTGAACTGTTCCTGAAGGCAGTTCTTGAACAGTTCTTGTACAAATGTTCTTAAAATTCTCTAGAACAGGTTAAGAACTCTTACTTACAGTGGTGAAAATACTATGCATATTCATACTAACTTCATAGGTTTCACAAATCTACAAGATTAGTATGCTAGACATTTCAATATTACTTTAAAAAATATTTATGAAACATCTAGCACAAAGGAATTCATGAATTATTCATGATGTATCCTCAAAGTCTGTCTCAGAAAAGTCATCAGAAATAATTGTTCATGAAATGTTCATTACTAAGTATTTATGGTTAGATGAAGAACTGTTCATGAACTTTGAAGTATTCAACAAAAATTCATAAACAGTTCATGAACGTGTCTTAAGAACAGTTCATGTCCAAAAGTTCATGAACCAAGATCAGGAACTTTTTGATAATGGTTCATGAACAATTCCTGATTGGCTTGAAGTGTTCATGAAATCATGAACAACATTTCGCCAAGGGACTGCATCCGCAATCAGGGACTACACTTTCCGCCTAAACTGGAATTTTCGTGAGGAAGAGTCTTCCTTGATATAAATACAATAAAAGCGGAAAGTGTCGCCCCTGATTAGCCCTGATTAGCCTGTTCGGACGCACAGGCTAATCTGGGACACCACTTTACGCACATGCATTAAACCCCCTTTTCACAGAGCACGGCCCAATTTTGGTTTTACCACCATCTTGATAAGCCTTGTAATTTGCCCTGGTTATGTAATAAATTTTGTGTATCAAAAAGGAGAAAACTAGTCTGAAAATATTGTAGTCATATTAAGTAAAAGTTGTTATGATGTTGATATGTTTTTCAAGTAAAGTTAACATTCATGAGCTTTTTATGATCTGCAATTTAAGAGTGGTTTCCCCTGGTGTGGGATAATAGTTTTACTGATAAAATTCTACACGATGAATGTGGTCTGTTTAGCTTGAAGAAAAACAATCCTCTAAGCTCTAATGATTGTAAATGTTATGTAACATGTAAATACACAAAATATCAGTAAACTTAGTAACTGTGGTTTCTGACATTTATTACATCTCCTACAAATCACCTGAGCCAACTTTTTTATGGATGTTCTTATCATTTGATGAGTTCTTCAGTACAGAATACTTGATTGACCTCCCTACATTGATTACTGATAAACATTCTTAGTTGTTAATTTATCCAATATGGTGGATGAATCTGAACAAAATAACAAGAGTTAGAAGTACGGCGAGTGTCTTGAACTTGGAGTCGCTGTTCATGTTGTATTTAACCCTTTCCCACTCAGAAGCAAAGTGAAAATTGCCATGTGCAAACAGCATAAAACCAGAACAGCCTGCGAGTAAATCGCTATCTGTTCAGGTTAAATGCTGTTTGCTGGTTATCACAGACCTGTTTACTTCTACGGATTCGCCGTAGTTACTACAGATTATTTGGCTAAACTACGCACTACGGATTTGTACTGAAAAACTACGGATCGATCGATAAAAATGGTCAAATTTCATTTTTTAATCTTACTTTCGCATATTTCCGGTCTTTGCGGGTAATGAGTCAATCATAATCATATTGGCGCTTCCATAGTAAGAAACGTTAAAATTCTAGTCTCACGGGGAACGAGTGCTGATCGAACTTGTCGAGTCGTCACCGAACGACAACTGACTTGGGTATTGGTTCGCAAATTTAGCTGAATATATACGATTTTACGTTGCTATCCACACAATTCTCTCTCTCTATTGCGGAGAATACCAACGATAGTCGATGTATTGGGATTGAGCAAGCCTGATTGTACACACGTCCAAGATGGCGGCAAGCAGACGAGATATTGCGATTAACGGCGAAAATAATAAATACCATTCAAATTAACAACGGATATCATATGGTCATTAGGAAATGATGTAATGCGTGTGTCAATTAACGCAAAATACTACGTTCGAGATAAAAAACAACAACAACAAATATTTATCAGAAATCTGCACAGTGAATGTGCGTCACGGAAATGAGTGTTGGAAAATTTGAGTTCAGTCTACTCACAAAGTTAAAGCATTTATTATAATAAGATGAGTATCATTCGAAAATGTAAAGAGACAAACATGATTTATCATTTATATGTTAGTGGATCTGTGTATACTCATATGCATATTCTGCTTTATTATGTTTGTTACGCTGTACAGTTTAATGAAATAACATTGAACTGAGGTTGTCAAGTGCAAGATATTGAAAGTTAAACAAATAAAATATATTATTTTAACTCCATTTAATACATCATTAACACAACAAGAACACTAAAGGGTGTTTGTCAATATTTGTTTATGTTTTCCCCTTATGAAAATTAATTTAAAAAAAATTCTGAATTAAAGTCATAGCTACTCTTAAAGAGCTTATGATCAAATGGTGTATTTAAGAATCTATAGATTATAGCAAGTTTAATATGCATATGGATGGATATTAACTAAATATTGTCTTCATTGTAAGAAGACATTAAAGCAGCACTTTATAATATAAAAATGCTGTCAAACATGCACTTAAAAACAATTTTAATTCTGTTACTTATAATCATATTTATAATGCTTAATGTTTCCCAATTTCATGGTTTATCACGCTAATTTTCCCAATCCAAATGGCACAGGCTGAAACAAATAAAAGCAAAAAAAATCACTTAACAGATTAAATTATTAGCAAGTAAATTCATCTAATGCTTTATGTACTGTTAAACTGATATGTGACCCAGTCATGGTGTTTTAATGCCCAAAATGATTGAAAAGGTTAAAACTACTGACAACAGCCCAAAACTACTGAGAGATGCCCTCCATACTACTGAGAAGCAATCGGTAGGGTCTGTTATGAGTATTTGAGCTAGGTTTCAAATGAAGCCTTTAAAACTTAAATCTAGTAAGAAAGGTATTTAATTAAATGTACCTTTCTAAGGGACTTCAAATGCATGAAAATAGGTATCTAAGTGGTAAAGGGTTAAGACACTGCTCAAATAATTGTTTTATTTTCTACAAGCATACCAAACGCACTTGCCTAAAATTGCAAATCACAAAGCCAGAAGACATCAAGTGAAATGTATAAACAATTGTTTCAGGACCATATTGGGACTCGAACTTTTGATTTACTTAAAACAAAACGGTCCCCACTGATGTATCTTTGTAAAATGAAAAACATGGCACTTAACACACTAGTTACAGTGATCTGAACACCCGGTATTTCATTTTATCTGTAGGAAAAAAGTACAATATGAAAATCTGATGAACAATAGCCTGCATAATCTGATATATAGTATAGTGTTACCCATTACCATGTCAGACAGACACCATCAAGCAGAATTCTTATGTTACACAGTGATTTACATACACAAAATCTGTATGTCCCTTTGTGATTAACTCTTTCAGTTCTGGAACCGAATTTGGAAGGCTTTTGCAAACAGTTTGGATCCAGATGAGAGGCCACAGAACATGGTGTATCATCAGGATCCAAACTGTTTGCTATTCTGAAAGTATTCTTTGAAAAAAAATCAAAGAAAATGCTAATTTTTGAAATTCAGCAAATGACATTTTAGCAGACAACAAATTTCCCAGCATGCAAAGGGTTAACATACACAAAATTCGTATGTCCCTTTGTGATTATAGGCACCAAGGTATAGGCCTTGAATAACGAGTGTAGGTCAGGATAATTGAGAAACTTATAGCAGACGACAAATTTCAAAGCATGCAAAGGGTTAACATACACAAAATTCGTATGTCCCTTTGTGATTATAGGCACCAAGGTATAGGCCTTGAATAATGAGTGTACCTCAGGAAAATTGAGAATTATGTATTGATCAATTTCAATCTGATAAAGCTCACAGACAGTTGACAATACAGACGGAGGTGTCAAATAATTACATGGGTCGACAGTCACACAGTGGTGATAATAATCTTGTGGCTTTGCAAGCTTCATTTCACTGACTGCAGCCTGTCAGTATTGAAAATTATAATATGAAAAGCAGCTGATTCTTAATAACCAGGTGAAGCTGTCCCCTTATGTGTGTATTGTGCTATTGGGATATGTGGAGTTGATGACTGATGCTTGATGCATGTCTCAATGCCCTTGGCATGTGCCTATATAAGCCAACTGTCAAAGTAAATTTGACTTCTGATCTTCTTGTGATGGATTGATCTTTAAAGCCAAGTCCATTCAGCATAATTCGGATCCATGAGATATGATTTTTATTAAATATAATCTTATGTTAATAGCTGAAGTAATAATGTATGCAACTCTTTAAAATGTTAATAGCTTATAAAAACATTAAGTGATTGTTTGTATTTCCAAGAAAATTGACAATTTAAAAAGTGACGAAAGGGGTGAAGCCTATTTTAAACAGATAAATCAATTAAAATTAAAATGGAAGGGGGTGGGGGCTGATATTCTGCTGTGTGGCTACTAAACGCAAATATGAACATGGAACAGTTAACTGTTACATTTTGTATACAAACCATTATAATATCCCACCTGTTTATATCAGTTGAAATAACAGAATGTAAGATCATAGCACATATCTTTACTAACTGATATGTTAAGTATCTGATACAGACAAGGTTTTGCAATAAGCCATCATAATGATGGTTATGGCATTCACCATATTTACATGAGATTGTAACATGTTTCTGTTTTGTCTACTTTCAGGTAAGTTTCTAGATGCCTTCAGAGTTGCTTCTAGTGCAAAACATGTTCAACATTCGGGTCTGGAGTTAGATAAGTAAAACATGATATGGATAAGAGTTAAACCCTTTTGTCCTTAAAATGCTAGCATACACACTTTTGAAAGTAAGGCTGTTCGGTACAAATGTACATGTAACAAGTCAATGTAATTGTAACACAATTGCCCGATGTTCTTTAGTTGAATACAAGGGAATGGGGGATGCTTGTTTTTTTTTCACAGTAAATGAGTTGAGTGAACAGAACTCAAATGTACACACATTTTTATAGTGAATAATGAAGAATGGAAATTTCAATGGGACAATGGGCTTTTAAGACTTGGAACCTCTTCGATAGAAGAACATGGCTGAACTACACCATCTATTGGTAACAGAATATGCTACATGAGTAACAGAACTTGACTGCACTTTACACTATAAACTGGAAACAGAATAAGACACTCTTCACTATACATTAGTAACAGATGATGGCTGTCCTTTAATCCATACACTTATAAAAGAATATGACTACACTATACATTGGTGTCAGAGCATGACTGTATTTTGAACTTTCTACTGGTAACAAAACATGAGTTTCTTAACACTATAAACTGGTAACAGAACATAACATAATACTTTACTTTATACATTGATAACAGAACATTATGATACTCTGCATCATACATTGGTGACAAAATATAGCCATACTTTACACAATTCATTGGTAACAGAACATGAGTGTACTTTATCCTATACATGGGCAACATAACATGACTGTACTTTACACTATACAATGTTAACAGAACATGACTGTACTTAACACTATACATTGGTAACAGAACATGGCTGTATTTTACACTTCACAATTTGGTAACAGAACATGCATGTACTAAGCAATATAAATTGGTAACAGAACATGTCTGTACTTTACATTGGTAATAGAACATGACTGTACTTTACACAAAACTTGGCAACAGTCTCAATATGACTGTAATTTACACTATACATTGGTAACAGAACGTGACTGTACTTTACACTATACATTGGTAACAGAACGTGACTGTACTTAACACTATAGATTGGTAACAGAACATGACTGATTGTTCTTTACACTATACATTGGTAACATAAAAGACTGTACTTAACACTATAAATTGGTACCAGAACATGACTGTACTTTACACTATACATTGGTAACAGAACATGACTGTTCTTTACACTATACATTGGTAAGGGGAACATTCTGTACTTTGCACCATACATTTGTGACAGAAAATGACTGTACTTAACATTATATATTGGTAACAGTAATTTACTGTAACAGGATGTTAATGTCGGGGCTACAGCTGTATAATGATAGGCAAATAAGCTAATGTACACATGTTATACACTATGTTATGTAACAACTAAAAATACAATTTAAAAACATGTTTGTCTTACTTCTACATGACCTTGCATTTTACGATTACCATGAATTATTGATTATTACAGGAGAGTGAATGTTGATAAGGTGTTTGGAAGCATGTGGTGGTGAATTACTGGTATCTGGTCATATCAGCTTCAGTTAATGATAGCAGCATAAGGTCCTGTCTGTTGTATTGTACATTGTCATATTGTCACTGCCAACACTAGTCTTATAACAGTGCCAGGTATTGGGATGGTCAATTAGGTTATTAGTATTAAATGTTACATCAAAACTGGAATTAAATCAATTAGAATAAGTCTACACACAAAAAATAATATATGGTACATTTGTTTACAATCTAAAACGTAGATTATGTTTAGTAAATAATTGTTACCATATCATACAACTTACAAGACATTTATTTCTGTTACAGGGATCAGTTTTTAGATATCTTCGAAGCAAAAACATTATCAAACTAACTATTTGAACTAGCAAATAGTTTTTCTGTAACAGCAAAGTGAATAATTTCTTTCATGTTTGCATAACATGCAGTTGTCGTTTGTTGTTGCAGTATAACATGACTAAAGTTTAAGTTTCCTTAGTCTTTTGGATTTCTGAGGACAATGTATTGTGTCTTGCAGACAGTATATGGCTGCAGTATTGACTAAGTGTCACAGATGACAGCAACTGAAGATTTATGTAATTCTTTGGGCTTCCAGAGGCTACATGTCACTGAATCAGGGTGACCCACTGAATCAGGGTGACCGGCTGCATGTATGATACATAAACCCATAATTGTCTGCTTTATATCGTAAGAACCTGTCAATTATTCCTGGAGCCATTTCTTGGCTGAAAGTTCACAGAAAACAAAGCATTCTTCAGTCTTTTATTGGGAATTATTTCATAAAAAAATTCATGTGAATTTTTAGTTGATACAGCAAGTTTAATGTAAGAAATAATTGTATTTAAAATATTGGAAATACATATTATGTTTTTCAAACAGTTTCAATCTGTTTGTAGATTTTTTTAATAATTATATCTCATAAACATATTGTAAAAAAGTGAGAAGTAAAAAAGTTCAATAATTGGCAAGCATGCAAGTACAAGTTGAGAGTGATAAAAGATACTGTTAAATGTAAAACAATGTATTAACTATTGTACAAGACTATTTACTAGACATTTTATGGTATAGTTAGCAGAATGCCTCTATGAAATTGATATCCCTTTTTTTATCCCTGTCATTTCTGGTATCATACTTTAGATGCAATTATGCTATGCAGCGTACATGCCAACCGTATAAAGAATTGTGTTTTTAAATGTTAAGAAAGGCTTTCCTAGCAAATCTTAAACTGAACAACAACAGTACAAATCTCAGAATGAATACAAATAAATAATGTCTTGTATTTTTAGGTCACTTGCTAATTCTAATTATTTTGTGGGTTGCGTTGGGTAGTTGTGGTTATTTTCCCTCTGTGAAATTAGCTGTAAAATTAATGGGAAGTCTGGAATCTCATCTGCTACCTGTTGTGGAGACCTGGTTACCAAGGGGCATTACCATCACCTATCAACCACCGTGGAAACACATCAGAAGTGCCAACAGTTAATGCTGTGCTATGTGTTTTTTGTTCAACATATAAAAACAAAAAACTGTTTTCTTCTTGGAAATTGGATATTTTGAAACGTGGTTGAAATCTGATGGACTCAGTCGAAAAGTATATACTGAGGAATGCTGAAATATGTGTGAATAAAGAAACCCAAACAAAATTTGGCATATGAACAATTTCATTGTATTTTATCATGTAATTAATCATATTCTTTATTTCTATGTGTGTATGTTGATGAACGTTGGTGATTGCGTGTTTGATGTGCATGAATGGCAGATGGTTCTAGCACATTTTTATGTTTTAGTGATGAAGATTATCAGTGTTACAGCAAAAGGAATACTAGAGGAATAACAGTGGAATTATGTTTGAATATATTTCATAATTCAGGAGAGTTTGTACTTAATAATTCTTCGACCTAGTTGTGCTGTTGATATGGTCTTATCTGCTTTTTAGATACAATGGTGCCATTTATGAGGATATACTGATAGAAACATAAGTATTTTGTGTCTAGAATGGAGAATATTCATGAAGGATAATTATAGAGAGTAATGCAAAACAAAGTTGAATTTAGTTTTTTGTTCTTGACCAGTTTGATGAAAAGTCCTGGATTTGTGGTCAGTGAAAATGTTATGATGAAAACATCCATATCATATTGAAGAAGGCACATTTATTTGAAAAACATAATATTTCATTTGCCATGATATTATGCAAATATGGATATTTACCTTCATGCTAAATGTAACATAAAGCAAACCACATATTTATTCAGAGTATTGTGTGACAGTTTCACAGATTGAACACAAAAGTGGATACCATATGTCATGTAACTGCTTTTCTCAGTAACTTCATTTTTATTGTAAAACGGAAAGTATAATTGTAAGTGAATGGTGCAGCCGATAATGAAGGGATATAAACATATGCTTTTGTTGTGATTCGATATGAAGTCAATGTGATATTTCACCATATATAATGGCACTCTTCTTTTGGAATCCAGGGGCATTTGTTCACGCAAACAGGTTGGTAAAAAATTTTTAATGATGAAATATACATACTATACGCCCTAGTTGTCAAAGCTAATCAGTGAGTTTATGTTTATTTTCGTAAGGAATACTGCTATGCGTGTGAACATCTTCTAACAATTTCTTTGCCAGAGAGTCAATATTTTGTTCTTTTTTAAGTTCTTACATGTGGTAAATGTGCCTTGTTTATTTCATGTTTATTTAACTGTTTGAGTACAAGATTTTCTGGTACTTTCATGTTGTGTTTTGATTTGTGGTTAGTAGAATGATGGTGGTTGGTTTCATGATGGATGATTTCTGTTTTCAGACACATACTCATCACAACACAAACAAATAGAGTTTTGAGTAATAACACAGCTGGAGTGGCTGGCTTTTATATGGTATACAACTAAATAACTGGTTCATGTGTAAGAAAAATATCAAAGTATTTTAGCATTATAAGGATGCAAACAAAAATCAAACCATTAGTTTTATATCCAGTAGACATGGTGCAAGAACCATCATTTTACTCACCTGTTCCATAAAACTATTGTGTTCAACTGCTCACAATTGACTGTTTGATTCCTCACCTGTGAAATATAACATTGATATTTTACAGACTGTTGAATGCCATGTACCATGTGCCTGTAAATTGAGTAAATGGGACAAATAATCTTCATGTGTGATGGGCTGTTGCTTTGACATGAAAGCGTTCCCTGTTACTAACAGTCCTTGGGTTGAAAAATGGCAGCCATTAATGTCAGTTGAGATCTGATCCAACTGCAAAGGAATGGAAACAAATGTCTTCTGGAAAGTCATGAAATCATCCCTGACTTGGAAAATGAAGTAGTCGTGTGTACTGGAGGTGTGCAGGTGAAAATCGCAGCTGTCAATATCTGCATGTCAAAACTCCCAGCACACAAAGACTGGTAACAGTGGTGGAGCTTGGAACTATGGTGTACAGCTGGAATCTCAGATCAGATTGTCCTCAATGTTTCCACCAAGCGTATATCATGCCAACAATTACTTTGCATTTAATCAAATAATTGCAGACTGTTATTTCATTTTCAAAGCATGCATGAGAAGTATTTTTAGAAGAATAGACTCTTATTGCTTTTCAATATTTCCAGTGATTAATTGATCTTAAAGCAGTGTCAAATATTCCTGGCATTTGCTCCAAATAGGACATGATTGTATTTGGACTTGCAAACTAGTCATTGCCAAGCTGAATGTTTAAGGGACTGCCATGATATGAGTGATGTATAGTTTAAACCTATTTATTTAAGCTTGATTGTATCAGGTCTAATGTTTCCAATTTACTTCTCCAGATAAAAAATCAGTAGTCATTAGGAATCCCCCAAGTGAAGATCAAACATCAGACCTCTGGTCTGGTGGACCTTGTTTAAAATGTCCTCAATATGATCACAGTATTATTGTCTTAATAATTTGATTGTCCCCACGATGCTGTTGATATATTGTCTAGGGATTACTTGTTTTCAATTTTTCTCTTGTTTATCTTTAAAGTTTTTGCCTTCGCTAATGTGAATCAAGATATGGTCCTATCCTGCTTGGCATACTCGGGGTTTTCAGCGTGTTCCAATTGGTACAGGCATATGGCTGTTTCAGAGGTCTTTCTCAGTCCAGGCAGATAAACTAGCCAATCAATACACCAGGAATGCTACATTGGTCTAAGAAAGACAGTAGCTGCCGTGAAGTGTGCCATGGAAGTAATATTTACTGCTTTGAAGTGCTTGGCCTTAGAGTATTGACCCCCCCCCCCCCCCCCCCCCGCATCCCCAAAAAACCCTAGGCCTTGAAGCTTGCCTTAAACCAAACATTCCATAAACATAAAAGTTGAAAGTGCCAGCCCTGATAACCTACGTGAACTTCACAGGCTAATCTGGGACACATGCATAATGCCCAGTTTACCCAGAGCACGCCTCATTGGCTTTGCATGGTTGGATTGTTTAGATGAATGTACAGAGTTCATGCTTCTGATGGCTGACTAAGTCTTCAAACCTTCAAACAATACCAGTGAGTGGTTTCATGCAGTTGTGGATTATTTTAAGATAGTTCTAGAGTGTTTTCATGTCAGCCAAAATGGAATCAGTAACGCTGAATGGGTCAAGTTCCCCATGGGTACTTAACTTCCCCGTACCCTGGGTACTTTGAAGTATACTTCACCGTACACCGATTTTCAAATGATACTTTTGGGCACCCCAGTAATACTTACAGGTACCCCAACTTTCCTAATAAAAACAATTTGTACCCAAACAATTTCATACCCAATTTTTTTTTCCAACCCAATTTTTTTTTCCTACCCAAATTGTTTTTCCTACCCACATTTTGTTCATACCCACATTTTTTTCGTACCTAATTTTTTTTGGCATAACTTTTTCGTACCCAAAATTTTCGTACACAAATTTTTCATACACAATTTTTTTTTTCCTAACCAAAATTTTCATACCCACATTTTTGTTTGTACCCAAAATTTGTGTACCGACCCCCCAAAAAATGTGGGTACGAAAATTTGGGTTACGAAAAAAAAATGTGGGTACAAAATTTTTGGTACGAAAAAACAATGGGGTACGAAAATAATTGGTGCGAAAAATTTGGGTGCAAATTTTTCTTTATTAGGAAAGATGGGGTACCTGTGACGGTATACCGGGGTACCCAAAAGTATCATTTGAAAATCGGTGTACTGTGAAGTATACTTCAAAGTACCCGGGGTACGGGGAAGTATAGTACCCATGCGGAACTTGACCCATTCAGCATCAGTAACAAACTAAGGGTTTCCCCATTTGAAAACCTCATCCTGTCAATAGGAACTTTAGCTGTTAACATAATAATAATTATGTTCATGTTGAAACGTGGTATGATAGAGTATTATATTAATTAAGACCAAGTCCACATGTAGATGACAGTAATGTCTAACTTTGAAAAGATCTTAGTGCTATTTTTATGCAACAAATGTATGGCTGATGTATGTGTTGCATGTGTCTCATGCTCATATTATACCAAAATAGGCTCACTATGCACAGAAATATCCATCAGTAATGGACATCATTTCGCAAGTAAATCAATGCTAGTTCAAGAATACCATGAGTCCCAGTATCTGAACTATTGAGATGTTTTGCTCTAATAAAAAGACATTGTGTTGGTGTTTCTTTCATTGCCATTAGATTTGTCTTACATCCTGTTGTGGACAGAAGGTACAGACATAATGAAAGGGCAAATAAAGGAGATCATTTGTTCTGACCCTGGGGGTTTATATGCTTTGATAAGTGTATGAGTCTAGAACACAGCACCTTTGCTTAATGTCTGGTGTAAAAACTTTCAGGAGTCAAGTTGCATGGGTTTTAATCTGTGGCCGCTATGTCATGAAGCCAAATGATACCATTAGCCAGATATATACTTCAACATAATGTTTCAATTGTTCTTCAATTTTCTAAGAGAAAATTTACAGTAATGTGCTAGATTTTTTTAAACTAAAATAATCATGTATAAAAGTATCCAAATATGTAAAAATAAAAAACACTTCTAGGAGTACTAGCCAGTGTTTTATTTGAACAAGATCGTAGAAGGATCCATAAAAAAGATGCCTGAATAGGATATAGGTGATTTCATATCCAAATTATGTGTTAATTTATTGTTCATGGAAGTAACAAAAGAACTTGAAGAAAAACAAAGTAACCGGACATTACCAGTGCTGAGGTCCATTAATCAAAGACATATTTCGGCTATTTAACACCAAAACCTGTTACTTAATAGGCATTTAGTATCAGTTTTCACTTTTCTTACAAAGAACAGTTATTTGATCCATCTGTTTTTCAAAAGTCAAACTTCACTTCAGGATGGTATTTGAGAATAAGGTTTAATTGTGTTTAAGGGCAACAATCCATGAATGGCTTGATTATTAAATGTAAGAGTTGTCTTTCTTGTGCAGAAATGTTTCCTATTCTGATATAAAAACTAAAATAAGCATAAGTGCTTTCTTGTTTTGAAAGTTAAAAATTGTATTATGCTTACAAATATTTGTGTGAACATAATGATCAAAAGTTGCTATGTTTGTTAAGTGTTTATTTTGTTGTATGATCATGGTATATGGTCTTTTTGCACAGTGGTAACGCATAAGGCATAGTGCATATGGCATGTATTTACATGCAGATACTTTGGTTGATATGTTCTTAGATGGAAATATATTATCAACTGGTATGGATGGTTACATAAAACATATAATTAAACTTCATTACTTTTAGATAAACATAATAAACAGTACAGTATCTTATAATTATTTTGTTTGAAAATCTTCTTAGTATGGTATGTATAAACTACAATTATTTTTCTATCCCTAGTTAAATATTTGTTTCTAAAAACATGTTGTTGAAACATTCATCATTGAAATGTTTAATTTGCATTGATTAGTATTTTATATAGAAGAAGGCCAGTCCTATTTTGCTTGATTGACAAGATTGAACGGTTCAGCATACCGGAAACTATACAAAATGATTCTTTTTATAACAAAGAACACATAATTTAATATGTGCTTTGTTAACTGACATAAATTTAAAAGCAGGACGCCTGTGGTATTTAATATGTAGTAAATGTCTTATCTTCCTTTTCATAGCTGACATACACAAGGAATATATTTCAAGTTGGCTGCATCCTCATATTGTGTCATATGCATCTAATTGTCATCATGGTTGATACAGTCACATTCCCCTTATCTCGATTACAGACCATGAAATGCTAGAGCTTTGTAGCTATCAAAAGCTTGCACAGATGGTTAAAGCAATGATTTTATATGGTTTCTGATTTTGATGTATTTTTCTCTTTGATCATCAACTTATTGTTTTTATTTTATTTAAACTATGCCACAAAGATAAATCAATCTAAAAAATGACTGTTATATAACTGTGTCCTAGAGTTACTTGTATCAAAGTTACGACCTTAATAGTCTGTGAAATACTACTCGGGTGGATTATTTTCAAATTTTTGAACGACCCAATGATAAAGTAGTTATACGGATGTTGTAAATCCTACTGCAGGCTGTGATATATCACGTGAAACATAGCATCAAAGTTGTTCTTAATGTACATTCAACATAAAATATTGTATACAATAATAAAATCTTGTGAAAATTATGTTTGAATAAATTGGACTTTACATGGTAAGTTAAAAATATTGATGTTTTGATTTAGGTTATAATCTTTTTTAATTAAATGATTAATAAACATCATAAGTAACAAGTTAATGTTTTGAAGGTGCATTTTATGACAGAAGATAATTATGCAGTACTTTTAAAGTCAAGAAATGTTCTGGAAACTGATACATCTTGTTCAGTTTTATAATAATTGAAACAAGTTCTCTGACTTGGTTATTCAGGATAGCCATGTATGTAGAATATTATTTTATAAAAATCTTGAATAAAATACAATTCGCAAGTGTAAAACAAGAGCGCCATGATGACCCACAGCTCCTCCATAGTATGCATGGCTAAGAGATAAAATCATTCAGCTGTGACATGTTTTATATAAGTAATTTATACATAGAGGCGGTTAGGGTCAGTTTAATTTTATAACACAGATTAGTGTTTTGGTCTTTAAAATACTGTAACGTTACTCAAAGGGTTTTGCATCTGATGTAAAATTAATTCAAAAACACAACCAGATTAAACAATCTAAAATTTAATTATCCCCTGCCATAGGCGGAGGGATATTGTTTTGACGTTGTCCGTCCGTCTTTCCGTCCGGAGCCATATCTTGGAAGTGCTTTGGCCGATTTTATTGAAACTTGGTATGAGTATGTATATGGATAAGAGGATGATTCGCGCCAAATGGCATTGTACACCATCAGTTAATAACAGAGTTGTGGCCCTTTGTATCTTGAAAAAATGCTTTTGTGTGTGTCTGGAGCCATATCTTGGAAGTGCTTTGGCGGATTTCATCGAAACTTGGTATGAGTATATATATGGATAAGAAGATGATGCACGCCAAATGGCATTGTACACCATCTGTTAATAATGGAGTTATGGCCCTTTGTATCTTTAAAAATGCTTTTTTGAGTGTCAAATATAATACTTTTGTGTCCAGAAGCATATTGGTGGGGGATATCAATTCAATGAATTTGCTTGTTTAATATCAAATTTAGCGGTGTAGAACAAACTGATGAAGTGAATGTAAAACTTATAACAAATTGTCAATATTACATCAATCATATGGACTGGCAGAGAGTGATAATGATGGATTCTCTCCAATGTGTATCTGATATAAAGTGAAAGCTTGCAAAAAAACGGACCAAGTTATTATGTAGTCTGGATACATTTTGGATTCAACTAAAGGATTTCATTGTGTAAAAACCTATTTTTACTGATGTCACTTCATATTTATGGTGACTTTAAATTAAAACAATTTAGTGATTTTTTTAATAAAAAATTGGCAATAGTCTAGTGGTATTCAGGTATGATCTGGCTAATACAATTGAGATTTTATGGTAATATTAGTGTTTATTCTGGACTGAACCTATGCTTATACAATCATTAAAAGCCATTACTTATAAACTGTTTAGGGCTTTGCCATGGGCATTGTTGGTTTTCTTGGGAATGAGTAAAAAACCTATAGCGACTTAAACGCCTTGGTTATTCGTCTTTTTAATAGAAATAAGCAATTGCTTGGTTACCTCACTGGCACTGTCTGCAACATGAGCCATTTCAATGATGGATACATGGCACGGGCTATATATGACAACAACAAGTTGAAAGATGTTGCTGCAATTTTCTTGAGTTTTCATAGTTATGATAAATGAGATTTAAATGTCTTAATGTTTATATGAAAAGGTGAGCGTCAAAGGACAAACACTTCTGTATTTTTTTTGCCAAGTTTCTGCTGGAAACGGACATTATGATTGAAAATAAATTGGGAATACTTAAGTCAGTTGACACAGCCAAAGCCAGTAAGTCTGCAAGTTCTTCTGGTACAGTCTTGCAAAGTGCTTGAGCAGACTTGTCCTTGAACAGAAGAACTGAGTTTCACCTGGGTTTGCAATAAAGTCTCTGTTGAGTTTAGTCAATATTTTCTAGTTTCACCTGGGTTTGCAATAAAGTCTCTGTTGAGTTTAGTCCATATTTTCTATATAAAAATGGGAAAACAAATATGGCGTCTGAAAAATAGGTAAAATGCCCATTTATTGTGTGAGCTTTTCAGTTTCTCAACTCCAAACAAACTAAGGTCATGCTGAACTTGTGCATGTTTGGTTAGGCATGGATGAAAAGTGCAGTCTGAATTATCACTGTGCGTGTGTGGGGCGGGGGAAGAATTTAAATATTTACTTGAATCGTCTGCATGAGATTCTTTCGCTAAATGAAGGCTTGTCAGAGCTTAGGCGCCACTCTGGTAGTGTGCACGACATGTGCAGGTTTGTACGTAGATGTTTGTTTTTCTTTCTTAGATCTCTCTCTTGTATTGAACTCCCCAGAAAATCTGTTTTTGTCATTTACAAAACAAAAAGTTATCTTGCAGGTATAAAAAAAATAAAAATTATCTTCAGATGAAATTGTGAACATTTGCTGTGATTCCCTATGGTGCAGGCACATGGGACTTATGGATTGTGGATATGTGTGCTTGAGGATTGGCACTTTTCCTAACTCAGTGTGATATCTATGTGATATCAGTACATAACAGTGAGTCTATTGATTGATAAGCATGATTGGGTTCTTACATCAATAAAAACAGCTTCAGAAACTTGAGGCCCATATTGTTTAGGTGCTTCCATGAAGAAGTTAAATGGTGAAATAACAATTAAATCTTTCCCCCCCATAAGAAGCCAAGTGGCTTTTTGCTACCAGCATAAAACCTGAACAGACTCCGAGTTAACCAGAACAGCCTGCGAGTAACTCGGAGTCTGTTCAGGTTTTATGCAGTTTGCTGCTCATCAGTAACTAAGGGTTGGAAATGAAGCCTTTAAAACTTGAATCTAGTAAGAAAGGTCTTTAATTAAATGTAACTTACTAAGGGACTACAAATGCGTCAAAATGCGTATCAAAGTGGTGAAGGGTTAAAAAGAGAAAGTCCATTCAATAATGTAAGCTCCTTTGCTCAATTTTTGACTTCATGATATTTAAGACCAAACGCACATGAGGCTGGAAAAGTCCTTTCTGATGCAATAAATACGATTATTGCAATGAAAATCTTAATTTAGAGACTAATATAGATTCTTGTAACACGCATGTATCAAAGGCACCATCTGTCAAGCCTAAACAAATGTCATGTTCTATGTACTTACCAGTGGTCATGTATTCATGTGTAACAATCTGCCTAGTACATGCACATCTTAATTGATACTCTGCTTTGAAGTTCCACACTATCAAGCCAAGCTGTGACCTTGATTTGCTTGTTTTCTTCTTGACATCATTCTACAATTGATTAACAACAAAAAAGGGGGTATTTATCTTCTCACAGATGTCAAGAGCTGAAACAGAATGTTGATGGTTTTGCAAGGAGCACTGAGTTTCTGTCATTATTATTTCTTGTTACCTGTGTGTGATACAGGGCCTCAGCCAGGTGAGGCAAACATACAACTGGAGAAAAGAAAGTTTGAAACTCTGCCCAGATGGCAGTGGTGATAGTGCGGAAAACAAGTTGCACTAAAATGCAGTAATGTACCCTGTATAATTACAAAGCTCTGTGATGGAATAGTTTTCGATTAAGGGACAATTATGGACAATCTGGATTATTCTGGAATGCTTTATAATCTGTGTCCCTTGGGATGAGACTCTCTGGCAGATCAGGTGGGTGGGGAATGTTTTCCGCTGCATCTTGGGTGCATTTGAATTAACTTTAGTTTATAGTGCAATTCTTTGGTTTTTATACAAAGTTGCTCGCTTGAAAAACAACAGTTAATAGGCTGAATTTTACACTTCTTTGCATTTTAGAAAAAAACAACTAGTCACGGGAATACAATTTGAAGTTTTTGTAGGTAGATATTTTATGTTCATGATTAATTCTTTCATGAATTTTTCAAAGGTTTATTTCTACTGAGTGTTTGCAATTCCATGGATGTTTTATTTATCACATGCTTTCAATCTCGTTTACTTTCAAACATTTAGATTGTGTTCTGTTCTTAAACGATCACTTGAAAATTGCTATGTAAGATCATCTGAAAAATGTTTAAAATGGATTCCACCCATTCTGCCGATTCATGATGAAGCAACATTAATCATTTTGTTGACATTATGTCAAACTTTCAAAACATCTTGGGTCTTCGGTTATCATTGTGGCGACTTAAATATAATGTCGAGACAAGTGGCATTTTAGATTTTTTGTGACAAAATATTTGGGTTGGCATGTTATTATTAAAATTGCCCCAATTACAACCTTTTGAAGGATCAGTGTCAAGTGGGAGGATTAGGTCATTGATATTTAATTGCTCTTCATTTCTTTTATACTGAATGGAAAGCCAGAATTTGTATCAGACAAATGAAAAAGATAATATAACTTTATTGTTGGATAACTGATTTTGTTAATTTTCTTTCATTTGACAAAATCTTAAAAAAAAAATGTTTGATAATTTAGGATTCTAAATCTTGCCAGTTAGGAGAAATTCAGTATTTCCTTCTAACAGGTGGGGACTTCCACAGACCAGAAAGTGGTTGCGTGCTTAAGGCTATTTAAATGTATAATATAGCTTGCGTGACATTGAGGTAAATTTGTGTGACTGTATTTGTTAGCAAAGTTGAATGGAGGTAAAACTCTGGAAATTATAGATGGCAGTTTTAATTACATGATTAGTGTCTTCTTTAGTTTCATTTTGCTCTGGTCAAGTTCATGTTATGTGTGGGGCGTTGGGCATATCCTTATTTCGAGTTGTAAGTCTAGAAGGGAATTCTGGCTTCATTTTGTAAACAATCCTTTGGATGTGTTCTTTTGGGGAATAGTTGTATGTATTGTCTTGTGTGGTATTCGCTTATTGGTTGCAAATATCCTAAAAATCTTGTGTGGTATTCGCTTATTGGTTGCAAATATCCTAAAAATCTTTCGAAATGTGATTTGTGTATTGCTGTATACTTGTTTAATGAAACATTTTAGAAATCTGCTTGAATGACATTATATTTGAAGATTCTTTGCTTGTACAGGAATTCTGTAATAGGTTAATTTGGTTTTGCAGGGTTCTTTGTGTGCATTTTACTGTATCTTTTGTTTGTATGCATACAAGACATACTACATATCAACTAGTCTTATAGGATTAAGTATTCAATGTTTATTGAATGGATGAGAATTTTGTTCAGTAAACATTTATCAGATAATGTTAACGCCTCAAGCCTCATCAAAGGATACACACCACTAGTCTTGAGCCGAGCCTGAAGTATTGCCAGACTTCTGTCAGTCACAGGCTATCAGTCGGAGATGATCTGATGATGGGTCTCACCAGGTGCTAATGTGATCCGCTAATGTGAATATGACCATGTGACTTTGCACCAGGTACACATGCACAGATAATGCTACTTGTCAGCCATTGTAACCTAGTTGACCAGATCTTGCATTTATTTAAAGACATGCTCCGCACTTTTTATTATCCCCCGCCACACAGGTGGAAGTAACGTACCCTGGATAGTATTTTTTTATTTATTTTTTTTAGGAGCCCAATATATTCAAATAAATATATAAAATCATGTTTAATGAGAAAAAAATTGACAAAGAGCCATGAAAAAAAAATCCCCACCCTCTGATATTGGAATCATAACAAGGTCATTAACTAGAATTTATCATAGACCTGTCTTCGCGGGCTGCAAAAAAGTCAAAAGTAGCTTTAATTAAAAGCATCCATTGATCCTCCTTGGGCAATTGGACAACCTTTCAAAAAAGGTTAACTTCAAAAATATCTGTCCAGCCGTTAACTCACAGTCGGTAAAAAACCGAGCAATATTTCGAGTCCGTTTGTCAACCCGAATAAATCTTCTACAGACTTTCAAACAATATTTTTGAGTTTTTGCCCCTTAATCGATAGCTCGCGTCCTATTCCTTTGAAACAACGAAGCGTGTCAAATAATGCATGCATGTGCAACCACTTACCCCTAAAAACTAATTCCAAAATGTTATATTTTCTTTGCAACAACTGTTTTAACTCTAAATTTGATTTACTTGAAAACGAAAGTAGCCATCGCTCTTGAACCCGGCTTAGCAGTGAATTACACTGACAGAGCCAGGCACATAAATATCCAATCAACAACAACAACGATGTTTTAGTAAATGTAAATAAATGGAAATTACTTATCATTCTGATTGTATTGGAATAAGTTTTTAGGGGTAAGTGGTTGCATATGCATGCATTATTTGACACGCTTCGTTGTTTCAAAGGAATAGGACGCGAGCTATTGATTAAGGGGCAAAAACTCAAAAATATTGTTTCTAATTCTGTAGAAGATTTATTCGGGTTGACAAACGGACTCAAAATATTGCTCGGTTTTCGACCGACTGTGAGTTAACGGCTGGACAGATATTTTTGAAGTTAACTTTTTTTGAAAGGTTGTCCAATTGCCCATAGTAGGATCAAGGGATGCTTTGGATTAAAGCTATTTTTGACATTTTTGCGGCCCGCGAAGACAGGTCTATAATAAAGTCTAGTTAATGACCTTGTTATGTTTCCAATATCAGAGGGTGGGGATTTTTTTTTCATGGCTCTTTGTCAATTTTTTTTCTCATTAAACTTGATTTTATATATTTATTTGAATATATTGGGCTCCTAAAAATATATATATGAAAAAAACTATCCTGGGTACGTTACTTCCACCTGTGCCCCGCCATAGGCGGAGGGATATTGTTTTGGCGTTGTCCGTCCTTCCGTCTTTCCGTCCGTCCGGAGCCATATCTTGGAAGTGCTTTGGCGGATTTCATTGAAACTTGGTATGAGTATGTAAATGGATAAGAGGATGATGCACGCCAAATTGGATTGTACACCATCAGTTATTAACATAGTTATGGCCCTTTGTATCTTTAAAAAATGTTTTTTTGTGTGTCCGGAGCCATATCTTGGAAGTGCTTTGGTGGATTTCATTGAAACTTGGTATGAGTATGTATATGGATAAGAGGTTGATATTGGCGGGGGATATCTATTTAACGAATTTGCTTGTTTACCTTTAGACATGATTAGTCAAGGGACAGTGCAGTGTTTATAGAACATTATAATTGTACTCTGTCTGGTGCAAAAGTCAGAAGCCATAGATGTCTCTGCCATATTGTTGTTGGCTTCCATGCTCCAGTCTTCTGGCAAAGGTCAAACTAAGGTGTCACTGAGTCTGCCTTAAATCAAGAGAGTTGCTCTATATTTTGGATATAATCCAGATCTTTAAATATCCAGTGATCTACAGCTAACCTATGATTGCATCTTGACAACTTCTGTTATATGGATAAGTATGACATATTTTGGCAAAAATGGCAATGATTCAACACAAGTACAATTTAGTTCAACTGTGATTACAGTAAAACAACAACCAGTTTTGGTGTTACCTACTTGCCATGATTTTATACCAGTATATATTGATTATCTTCCTCTATTATCTATTACTTGATTAGATGTTATGGTCATTGTGTACATAATTTATTGTTAATTCAATAATTTTATCTTATGGTGACAGTATTCGGATGGTTGGTGTTGTTAAACATTCAGGGGTCATACTGACATTATCAAGATTGTTGAAGAAACTTAATATGAATTGTGCATAGCACATTTATCTGACATTATTTCTAATATTGTGAACAACCAATTGTTATAATGCGTTTATTTTAGTTCAATTACTTCAATATATGAAGTATGTGCTAATTGACCTATGATTAGAAGGTGTAAAAACTCGTAAAATGCCAAATTATTTTGAGAATAACCTGACCATTTTAGTTCTGCAGTGAACTTAATTAAGACATTTATATGATTGGTGCAACATGAAAATGCTAAATAAGTTTCCTTGATGATTTGTTTTAATTTAAAAAAACTGTTGCAGGAATAATTCAATTTTTCCTAAATTCTTAAATGAAAAGACAATTTTTGGTTCTATTGGTTAACTGGAAATTAACCCGTTCACACGCAGAAGCAAAGTGAAACTCGCAGTCTGTTAAGGTTTTATGCTGTTTGCTGCTCATCAGTATCCGAGGGTTGGAAACGAAGCCTTTCAAACTTGAATAGTGTAAGAAAAGTCTTTCATTAAATGTAACTTTCAAAAGGACTACAAACACGTCAAAATACGTATCTAAGTGGTAAAGGGTTTATAATTAAGCAGTATATTTTGATCTCAGCACTCTTATCTAAGATTAATATCAAATGAATGCTAAAAATATTAATACCAAACCGATTCAATTTACTTATCTGTGCCCATACAGTTTTGCAAGTCTGCAAAATCATTTACCAGTTTTCCATAGGGCTTGCTGTTTTCAGCATATTATTATATCTACGCGCAGCGGGGCATGAAGACATAATTTCAGTTACGAAAATATATTACTGCATTCACTGCATTAAGAAACCATGTCATGTCATGCCTTGTGGGTCTTGAAGCAATAAACTGCAAGAAGAGATAATAGTTATGATTCAATGAGATCTAGGATGAACAGTATGCATCTGTAATAACTTAGATTTTATCATCATTTAATGTTGTGTGAGGAAGATATACATTTATCTCATTTTGAATGATAATAAATATGCAGAAATCAGTAAACAAATATAAAAAATAGTGACCCCATTTTTAGCTCTGAGAACACGAGGTGTTGTCATAGCCAGCTCGGCGTGTTGTGTCGTGTCCGTCGTCGTGTCCGCCGTCCGCGTCGTGCTAAAACCTTAACATTTTGTCAAGGTTTTGAACATTTGCTCTAAAATCTCTACATGCCACACCAGAGCTACAGATAAGCTTTTTGGGGTAATTGGGTAATACCCTTCAAAATAAGAATGAATTGGGTAATGGAAAACGTGATTGGGTATCCAAAAGTATGATGCCCGCTCATATAAAAAATAATTGGGTATTTGTACCAAAACAAACAAGTGAATTGGGTATTTGCAATAAAACGTGAATTTAGCTTCTCAAAACCGTACCTACATAAAGTCACTGTTATGTATTCAATCGCAGTATATGTTGTTCCATCTTTCTGCTATCAGATTCAACAATCTGAAGACAGGGGAATTTCTCAACCCACTCATCGAATGTGTTTCTACTTGTTTTTGTTCCAATAATATGGGCCAGTACTTTTGTTTTAGAAACCCAACACACCCCATCATAGGGGTTTGGAACGGTATTGTGGTAGTATAATATAGTGTATTTTGACCGAAAATGCCCCAAACAAAATTCATTATAGTCATCAACTATGCCCATTGCAATTGTTTTATATTTAGATTAATTTACCACGACAAAGGAATCTAAATGTTTTTGTATTTTTTTGCGCAACTTTTCGTCTGCCTCGAGACGCCATTTTGTTTGACTCGCATTTGTTATCATCTAAACGATTGGTAAATACGTTACCAGATAAAAACAAGCGCTTGTCGATTAAGACTCGATTCAAAACGGCCAAAACAAAACGGGATTTTTCATTACGCATAGAAGGCGGCTCGAATTGGGTATCGGCGATTTGTTTTGCGTACCGGTACGCACAGATTTTGAAAAAATTGCGTATCCACCTATTTTTTATTGCGTATTTACGCAAATACGCAGCTTATCTGTAGCTCTGTGCCACACCCAATTTTGGGAAACTAGGTCAAAGGTCAAGGTCACTGTGACTTCAAAAAAAAAAAAAATCTGTCAAGCTTTCATTTATTCAAAACTGCACCTGCAGCCGAATGTGGCACCCGTTATGCAGTGCTCTTGTTTTATGTTAGTTTCAATGCATGTGTTAAAGTAGTTGTTCTCTTGTGTGGATGGTAGTCTTAGGGTTTAACTCTCCAACATGATCTTGTTCAGATAGGAATGACAGGTCTTCTATGTTTGCTGACAACTTAATGATCCAGACCTATACTGTGAAGCACACAGTTGTCCAGAACTGGTGATATAGTGATATGTAACCTATGCCCATAGGAAGATAACCAGTATGTTGTCTGTTATCACACCTCGACTTATCAGGCACTAAAAGAATTATCAGCATCTTCGGTCTTGTAGTTGGGTTCATTGCTAATGGCTACATGCTATTAACCTGAGGAACTTCCAAGAAAATTCTATTAGGAGCGAAAAATTGAAGAACAAAATATGTTAATTTGTGATGAGAATTCAATGCGCTATAAAGAACGTCTGAAAGCTTATACTATCTGTCTGCTGCTGCAGAAATCTTTATTTCAGTATTATTCTCTTTCCATGTGTTTGGATACAAGCCACTAAAAAATATTGAATCACCTGAGAATAGATTATGGTTGAAGGGGAATTGAGCTTGATTTAGATTTTATAGTTGATGATGATCAGATAAAATACACATGTATAAGGGTTGTTTCTCTTTTATAATATGAGCATCTCTTTAGGGAAATTGGGCTTAATACATGTGCGTTAAATGTGGACCCAGATTTGCCTATGCTAATCAGTGGTGACACTTTCTCTTTTTATTTTATTGTGTGTTAAAAGTCTTTCTTATCAGTAATTAAGTTAAGGCGGAAAGTATTGTCCTAGATAATACCTTGTGCGGTTTTCACATGCTAATATTGGACAACACTATACACACTGTAATTGTTAAACTACCAAAAAACAACATGAAAAGAAATAAGAAATAGTAATGGTTAAAATACAGTCAATCTTGTGCTTGCGACCACTTGAATTAAGCGACTTTTGTCTTATGCGACCACTTTAAATCCCGCCCGAGCGTTTAACCTATATTTTCATATTGTATTAAGCGACTTTTGTCTTACGCGACCAGCGACCGCTGATTTTAGTGTATTTTGATGCCCGAGTCTTGAATTAAGGGACCGCTTTAAGGTAAAAATGGTAAATCTGTTGACCATTCAGGGACAGATCAGTGTTGATTGTTTATCTAAGCAGATAACATGGACGATGACATCTTTGTTGTGATTTCACACCAGCCATTTTCCTTTGTCAAGATGAACGGTTCTGACTGGTGTTAATGCTGACTGCGTATCAATTTTTGGTGTCGAATAATACAGTGAGGAATTGCCAACAGTCTACGGGTTAAAGAGTTTACCATCTGGGACGTTACGTGACAAATTTGATCGCCGATTTTATTGCAGCAACAATGCGCTGATGCGACAAACATTTTCACAGTGTTCTCGAGAGGTGTACAAAATAAACTATTAATCTGTAACCATGTAGCGAAATCTGTTCATTAAAAAATGTAATTGTTATTATGCTAATTAGTTTGTGTTAGCAAATTTTCCAATCAGGCGTGTTTATTTAGTTTTCAATCAAGGTGTTTTATTTATTTCTCTATGTACCATAATCGAGTCAGATATCTGCTTACATGCAGAAATTAAAATGTCAAAACGGAAAGTATTAACGTTAAATGAGAATATTCGGGTATTGGAAGTGTCGAGAGTAAAAGTGCACGTAAATTTAATCGGGAATGAGTTTGGAGTTGGGAAAACCCATTCTCCGTGCAAACCATTTACATTGTATTTAGAATTAGAGAGAACAAATACAACTTATTTTATGTAAAAAATTGTTTTATTTATATTTAGATTCATTTGATTACAAAAGCAGAAATCGCTGTGTCAAAAAGAGATAATCCGATATCTGGATTTAAAATCAAAGGTCCGCATTCATCACAAATGGCCTTTTTTTATTTAAAGACCATTTTATTAAGAGACCACTTTTGGTTACTCCCTTTAGTGGTCTCTAAATACAAGATTGACTGTATAGTTCTAAAATCAACTGCTAATTTTTTTTGCTGATTATGTTATCATCTTTCCATTTACAATTGTTCACCAGCCTTCATTTGTTACTCTTATGCTTGGCAATAAGTCCTGCAGATGTTTCATGTAAAATTAAAGCATGTAAATTCATGATATTTAAATATCTCAATTTATTCACATCATCAAACAAGACATGAAAGAAATGTTAATTTCCTTTAGACACTTGTGTAATTCATCTTTACAATCCTTCCGCTGACCACTGCATTAAGTGACCATGATGACCCGAGTCCAGTGGGTGGCCTTTGTTGTGGTCAGTTTTAGTATGACCTGATCATTCACGCTCATTATTACCTTGGATTGTTCTCTGTTCTAATTGAGTGCTTGGGCTATAAAGGAGACATCACTTAATTATATGGTTGATTGAAACTTTAAATTTGTGGTTTAATAGGAAAAGGAATGATTGGTAAGAGTTCACATGTAAGAAATCCTTTGCTGTTTTATTTATGTCAAAATTGCCATGGAAAACTGGTGAAGAAAGAAGCAAGTTAACCCATTTATGCCTGGTGGACTCTCCATCCTTCTAAATTGGATCAATTTATTTCCAAAATTAGGGATGTCTAGTATATTTATTTCTATATTTAGAATATTTCTTACAGAAATTCCTTTAAGCAAACAGCGCAGACCCTGATGAGACGCCGCATCATGCGGCGTCTCATCTGGGTCTACGCTGTTTGCCAAGGCCTTTTTACTATACGCTAGGCATAAATGGGTTAAGATTTGTGGTTTTCCCTGCTGTAGGGACATCAAATAGTTATATGTAACCCACTTTTGCATAAGTGAGATGTCCCACTCTGGCATAAGTGGAATTAATTATAAAATCTAATGGCATACACACTCATCTGACAGACATCTGCTAAAGTCTGGAAACTTACATCATCTGGCAATGATGACATCGGATAAAGGAGCTCAAGTAGCCAGCTAATAAACTAAGAGCTGGATGATAAATACTGGTACTCCTAGAGAGCTTTAATGGTCTTGGAAAGCAGCTTAATGATTGTCCTCACTAGAAACATTGGGCTACCTACTTGAGAGCCAAGTGTTATTGTTTTACATTTCTTAACAACACCATTGTCTTGGGCCATAGTGTTGTTTCTGCAAGTGTAAGTGACAAGCGGGAAGGGTTTTGCGCTTGGCGCCATCTAGTATTTGTTGACTGTTGTCCGACTTGTTTGTCCTACTTGTTTCTGTAGACTGAATGGGGCCATAGAGATATAAAAACATCTTTTGTTTTTTAAATCTAAAATGACTGTTTGAGTGGATCTCAAGTTTTATTTTGTATAACCATTACAATAAATTATGACACATTAAAACAGCTTATATTACAACATTCCTCATGTATTAGTCTAATTTTCAGGCTACATGTTTACTGACATTTATTTCACTGTTGTTGTGATGTACATTTTGTGGACATCTTTTTTAAGATTAAATTGTGTATATGATCCTAGTCAACCCGACTACCATCACATAACATTACTGCATCCTCCATTAGCAGGCTATTTTAATTGCCAATGACTTGTTTTTGGAAAAGTGTGGATTTATTTGCAACTATTTCTGGAAATAAAGTAACAATGTATCAGTGCGATATGGTACTGATGTACTTTTGAAGAACCTGAGACTCATTATTACTGAATTTCTTTTTTCAGGTAAGTGCACTGTCTGAAGTGGTGAAGAACAGAAATTATGTGTGAGAGAGGGATGTGAAAATGGTATCCAATTGAAGGGATTAGTAATTATATTAAAGTTTTGAACTCTAACTTTCTGATGGCATTTTATAGTGAAACCACCTTATATAGGAGATTGAAACTGAGCAATGTTATGTCATTGATGGCTGTCTGGTTATCACAGTGACACACGCTTCTCACCAAAGCGACCCCAGTTCAGCCCCCACTCATTGCATATATGAGTTTGGTTGGTAATCACCATACTAACGAGAGCGCCGATGGCGTTGAAAGTTTTTTTGCAAGATACGGGAAGTTTCTGCTGAAGTAAATGTTAAAGGATTACTTGTCTGAATGAAAATGTAAAAGGCTATCAAAAAGATTTTTTCATGAAGAACAAGACTATTGCCAAGCAATAAAAGTCCCCTACCTCTCATGCAGCAGTAATATAATTGTTTCCCTTTGTTTTTAAGGGACATAATTCTTTTAAGTTTGCCTTGTAAATGGTAATTTTCTAAAAATAACTCGCTTTTTCCAATAACAGAAGTTTTACGAACAAAATTTGGTTTAGTTTCTAAGAAGGTTTTTTCACGTAAAACAGAAAAATTCACTAAAAATGGTGTAAGCAATGTTCATGGAAGAAAATGTTAGAAAAAGTTTCTAAATGAAAAATTGTAAGAGTTACGAAATACTATATTAAATATCTATTTCGTCTGCCCAAAATCAGGGAAGGCTTGGAAAAGGACAACCGTTTCCCCTGTGATTTTGAAATGCGGTATTACAAAAGCCTATTTGCGTTGCAAATAGACTAAAAAGGTGTGGTGTTCTCAGGGTACCCCAGATTTCCCCCCACAGCACAACACAACAAGGACATTCAATGCCTTTTAGTAAAATGAAAAAAGCTTGAAATTGCAGCTATGATTCAAAATTAGTTTCAATTTGGTAGGATAATGCTGTGACACTCTCCAAGTCCAAACATAATGCAGCATCAGGCCCTGAAGGACCTTTAAAACTTCGAAACATGATGTCATGTAATCCAAGCAACAAATTACAGGGGGAAGTTATGTTGTGGTTTTAGTGAAATTGTTTCTGTGATTTTTTGCCTATCCCAAATCGTAAACCTTGAGCTTTGTGGTGACATTAAATTTATGTATGCATATCTTTTTTGCATTAAATTCTTGTTGAGGTAGATTTGACAATCTATTTAGAAAAAGTTGTGGTACATTTTAGATAAACGAGGTTTAATCTAACAAATAACCATTATCATATTGTTAATGAGTGTTGCTGAAAATATAAATGCAATATTAATTTTGAATATTCAGGTTATGTAAATGTATGGCAATTACTTTGTTGTTGTTACCCATTTACACTTTGTTTATGGTGTACAAAAAATGCCAAAATAAACTGAATGTTTGATTAATAATATTATTATTGTAGATACTAATAGTGGGTTATCTTTAAATACATTATTGTAACAATAAATGAAAGAACTTAAAACTTGAATCTTGAGATAATTTGGTGCTGTGAGAAGGCAAACATATATCATTTTACAGCCCATGCCAATATATTTAATAAAACCAACCCTCATGGTTGAGTAATTACTCCAAAAATAATTGCCTTGCTCCATTTACTATCAGATTCTATTGAAATCACTTTGCCTTAAATGACATTTATTAGGCGAAGACCAATATCCGGCTACAAATTGTTGCATGTATCGGCTTTCAATCCAATGGTCAGTGGAATTTTTGAACATATGGCAAACCATTGGCCCCAGGGCCCTAATGAGCCATCAAGGGGCTTCCTAATATGGTTATATGTTGGAGATTCAGTCTCACTCTTTGAGTGGCATGGAATGAATGTCATATTAGGGGTAAGTTTGGATGATGGAATGTGCAGACAACGCCCACTTTTCACAGATTGAAATGGATCATGTGACAACTTATGGAGAAATATCCATCTTGGTATCATCTCAATTGATTTGCAGAGAATCAGGGTGTATTGTTTTTGTCAGTGGGTAACTGTTATGATCATTTGAAGACATGCAATTGTTCATTGGCTCTCAGTTGAATGGAATGTAAGCAGATAGCTTTGTTTCTTTCTGAAGCATTTGCACCATTTGAAGCATTTTTAAGGCATAAGAAATAAATCTGTTGGATTTTGAACTGAAGAAAGAGGTTTGTGTTTAAAAAAAAAATATATTGAGCTTTGATTACAAAATATTTTTCATTACTAGATTCAAAGGTATGAGTCTAAAGTTTGAATGCTTCTTTAGGTCTGAAAAGGTATCTTGTCGTAGTACTATGTATTAAATGTTCATGCTGCAGAACATTGTACATTGTATTAGGAATGCTAAGAAGTGAGTACACAAGTAGTTATCAGTAGTACTGCTTAGAAGTGTTACATTGTGTGAAATGTCAAGGTCATAGCGTTGGTAACCTAGGATCAGTTAGCGTGCATGGTATTTGCAAAGATGTCTTCTCATTCAATATGATAAGAGATATGGACACACATTTTTTAAGAGTCTTAACATAACTTCATCATGAACATAACATGTGCATGATGGTCAAGGTCATTCTTAATAAGACAATATAGAATATGATGCATACGATATAGTATTTATCTTTTTTTGTGGCGAAAAAGTATTTTTATAAAATTTAGTTGTATTTAAAGCAAACTTTGTTACTTGTAATTTTTAGCTCGGCAGTTTTCGGAGAAAACGCGAGGTATTGTCATAGCCAGCTCGTCGTGTCGTCCGATGTCCGCCGTCCGCGTCGTGCTATAACCTTGACATTTTACTCTAAAATCAAAGCTTCCACCTGCAACTTTGAAACTTCATATGTAGATGCACCTTGATGAGTTCTACACACCACACCCATTTTTGGGTCACTAGGTCAAAGGTCAAGATCACTGTGACCTCTAAAAAAAATAATTCTGACAAGCTTTCATTTATTATGCCCCCCTTCGAAGAAGAGGGGGTATATTGATTTGCTCATGTCGGTCTGTCGGTCGGTCCACCAGGTGGTATCCGGATCATAACTCAAGAACGCTTGGGCCTAGGATCATGAAACTTCATAGGAACATTGATCATGACTCGCAGATGACCCCTATTGATTTCGAGGTCACTAGGTCAAAGGTCAAGGTCACGGTGACCCGAAATAGTAAAATGGTTTCCGGATGATAACTCAAGAACGCTTATGCCTAGAATCATAAAACTTCATGGGTAGATTGATAATGACTGGCAGATGACCCCTATTGATTTTCAGGTCACTAGGTCAAAGGTCAAGGTCACGGTGACCCGAAATAGTAAAATGGTTTCCGGATGATAACTCAAGAACGCTTATGCCTAGGATCATGAAACTTGATAGGTAGATTGATAATGACTCGCAGATGACCCCTATTGATTTTCAGGTCACTAGGTCAAAGGTCAAGGTCACGGTGACCCGAAATAGTAAAATGGTTTCCAGAGGATGACTCAATAACGCTTATGCCTAGGATCATGAAACTTGATAGGTAGATTGATCATGACTCGCAGTTGACCCCTATTGATTTTCAGGTCACTATATCAAAGGTCAAGGTCACAGTGACCCAAAATAGTAAAATGGTTTCCGGATGATAACTCAAGAACGCTTATGCCTAGGATCATGAAACTTCAAAGGTACATTGATCATGACTCGCAAATGACCCCTATTGATTTTCAGGTCACTAGGTCAAAGGTCAAGGTCACGGTGACCCCTAAATAGTAACATGGTTTCCGAATGATAACTGAAGAACGCTTATGCCTAGGATCATGAAACTTGATAGGTAGATTGATCAGGACTCGCAGATGACCCCTATTGATTTTCAGGTCACTAGGTCAAAGGTCAAGGTCACAGTGACAAAAAACATATTCACACAATGGCTGTCACTACAACGTAGAGCCCATATGGGGGGCATGCATGTTTTTCAAACAGCCCTTGTTCAAAACTGCACCTGCAGCCAAGCGTTGGCACCCGTTATGCGATGCTCTTGTCTTCAAATGTAATAACACTATTTCCATTTATTGAAATGTGCGGAAAAAAATTTGCAATCAATTTATTAAATTAATAATTGCATTAATTACGTTTTGTTTACAAATTGCCTCTTAATATGCGCAGAAAAGTTAATCTTTTAGTTATGTCACAATAAATTGAAAGAAGAGTTATTATTCCCAAAAGAGCATGATTTAGAGCTGTCTGATCAGATTGTATTGATTGCCTAAACCAGTCTGCATCCTAAAAACCAAAAGACAAGAACCAGTCAGTTATATTGACTCCCAAGAAAAGAAACTGTGGAAAAGGGATTTTCGTTTTTGCCATATTCAGAGTGTGTTATTGGGAAATTTGAAATGAGCTTCACTTGTTCAGAAATAAGGTTATGACTGTATGCGGTCCCTTTGTCAATAGTGAGTGTTGGTTTAGAACAAGGGCTGGGCATTAAATATGCACAATGGCATGCTGGGAATATTGATGTAGGAGTTGGGTCAGTAAGGTCATTGGTCAGAGGATGTGCAGTGTTTTACCATTTGTGCAGCTGTCACTGGAAATATCTTTCTCACCATCCACTCAGAATGAAAATAATTCTGTGTTTCGAGTGTGATTAGTGTAGCTTTATGTTAATGAGAGCGTTAAATCGAATTGAAAATGGAAGCTTGGGAAGCAGTTTGAATCGCTTAAATCATATCAATATTGCAGACTTGGGGTTTGGATATTTTGTATGTGTTGCTTTGGAAAATAACTATCGAGTTGTTGCCATAATAACCTGCTAGTATGTGTGCTTTTAGTTGGAACAGTTTTCGGTAATGTATTGACTTTAATATTTGAACAAGAGATTGTACAAGTGGGAGTGGTAGTGAATTGTCTATTCAAACCTCGGAGGAAAGTTATCTTGATAACTGGTGCTGTGTACTTTTAAAAGACTAAATGTTTCATTTGAGCATAATTATCATGACATTTACATGAATATATACCAATTAATTGAGCTCTTCTTTCCGCTTATATAAAGCAAAATAATCGTAAAATTATAGGAAAGATGTGCCCAGTCCTTCGGATATAAATGCTGCCAATCTGTCAGTCATTCATAGTGAGTTTTCTTCATAGGAGTGGTACAGACAGCAACTTCATAACAATCTTGGATTTGTGGAATTGGAGAGTCTTGTAATAGTACAATTTACGGAAGGAACGCCATCAGAAGTTAGCATAATTTCTCAGGAATTTAACAAGATTCATCAAGAAATCAATGCATTCTAGTAACATTTTGTCATCAATATTGGGAAATTTGACCAATGTATTGTTTTCCTATAGAAAAGTAACGTCTTCACTTTTGGGGAATAATTGCTGAGGCCATTTGTGATGATGTTGTTTTCCCCTACATCAGTGACATATATTGATCTTAAATTGATCGAACCATCTAGGGATCAATTCTTGCATATTCTAGTTGCTAACAGCGTTTTACGTCACAGTTTTGTTTAATTTCGGGACAGAGAAGTGCATTTACACTGTGTAGGACATTTTATTAAGATTGTTTGAGTGCATGTGAAGACCAGATTAAGTTAATAATGGAGTCTCCTGCTATGCAGAGGAAACGGATAAAGAGGTATTGACTTAACTTTTAACATTGCTAGATGTTTTAAACAGATATTGTTGTTAGAGACAAATAATATTAGCATTGTTCATAGTTTGTGGAAAAGTGTGGCTCATTATCCAGTTAATAATTTAATAATTAGTCAACAGCAATAATAAATTACTAGTAAAAAAGCATAAATATATTTATTTTAATGTAATAACAAACAGAAGGCTTAACAGGATAGAATGGTGAAGTGGACAATTGATGGTGGCCAGAAACAACTGTGTAAGGTCAAGAGTGGACATGATGGTGGCCAGAAACAAAATGATGGTGGCCAGAAACAACTGTGTAAGGTCAAGAGTTTAATGGACAAGGACATTATAAACACTATAACTATTGAACACACAAATTATTGGTGATGAATGTCGCAACCTTGATTGGAAATAGCAGAAAATGTTGGCAGTCTTTCATGTTCCTGTTTTGACCTCACATGAACTGTTTCTGTACCACCATCAGTTAGTCACAACTCTGCTCTGACCATAGATGACCCTCCTTTCTGATCTGAAATTCACCCTAAAGTACAGTGTGATAAGGAGTCCTCTTGACTATTGACACCTCTAGTATGCATTGTGATAGACATTGGACTGTGAATGTATAATTTACAAGTCCAATTAGTGATGAGTTTCTAGTCCAGGTTACGACCAGGCCATCTGCTTTGAACTTTTATTCCACAGGCATCTCAACAGCAGTTAACCCTTTTCATGCTGGGAAATTTGTCGTCTGCTAAAACGTCATCTGCTGAATGTCTAAAATAAGCATTTTCTTTGATTTTTTTCAAAGAATACTATCAGAATAACAAACAGTTTGGATCCTGATGAGACGCCACGTTTTGTGGTGTCTCATCTGGATCCAAACTGTTTGCAAAGGCCTTCAAAATTCGGTTCCCGCACTGACAGGGTTAACATGGGTTTGTTTATAACAAGAAATATATAGATCTCCCAAATTACCGTGGATTGATGCAGTTCTGTAGACTGATGAACCCCTGCAAAAGTTTCATGAACAGGTCATACATTCAGTTCAAGAAAGGTTCATGACTATAACAAGTCTAAAGTTTTTTTTTAAAGCAACCATTTGCTGTGCATGAACTGTTAATTAATCATATCTTAAGTAAGATAAGCAATAATATGATAGAAAAACATAGCCTTCTCCAGGATGTTTTAGCATTCCGGTGCTTCCCTGGGGAAGGGTGCCTACAAATATTGTGCTAAGAGACACTGTCCAATGGCTTCTGCCTTGAGGAGGCTGTGAGGACCTTGTAAAAACTCCAGGAGGACGCTGTATAAGCGCCATAGATATAAAACACCAATTTTTAGCTTGGCTGTTTTCGAAAAAAAAAACAGGTATTGTCATAGCAAGTTCATCGTGTCATGTATTTCAGCCGTCTGGCGTCCGCCGTGCTTAAACCTTAACATTGGCTCTAAAATCAAAGTGCTTCCACTTACAACTTTGAAACTTCATATGTAGATGCACCTTGATGAGTTCTACACGCCACACCCATTTTCGGGTCACTAGGTCAAAGATCAAGGTCACTGTGACCTCTTAAAAAAATAATAATCTGACAAGCTTTCATTTATTATACCCCCATAACCATTGATAATGGCAGCTATATAGGAGTCACTTTGTCAGTCTGTCTGTCGGTTTGTCTCTAAATCTTGTCCCGGCAATAACTATGTTGTTCATGGTGAGATTTTAAAAGCATTTGGCACATTTGTTCACCATCATTGGACGGTGTGTTGCACGAAAAAATTACGTTGATTTCTCAAAGGTCAAGGTCACACTTTGAGTTCAAAGGTCAAAAATGGCCATAAATGAGCTTGTCCGGGCCATAACTTTGTCATTTATTGTGAGATTTTAAATCATGTGGCACAATTGTTCACTATGATTGGACGGTGTGTCGCGCTAAAACTTTATGTCGATATCTCCAAGGTCAAGGTCACATTTTGAGTTTAAAGGTAAAAAATGGCCATACATGAGCTTGTCTGGGCAATAACTATGTCGTTTATTGTGAGATTTTAAAATCATTTGGCACATTTGTTCACCATCATTGGACGGTGTGTTGCGCGAAAAAATTACGTCGATATCTCCAAGGTCAAGGTCACACTTTGAGTTCAAAGGTCAAAAATGGCCATAAATGAGCTTGTCTGGGCCATAACTATGTCGTTCATGAAGAGATTTTAAAATCATTTGGCACATTTGTTCACCATCTTTGGACAGTGTGTCGTGCGAAAGAATTACGTTGTTATCTCAAAGGTCAAGGTCACACTTTGAGTTCAAAGGTCAAAAAAGGCCATAAATGAGCTTGTCTGGGCCATAACTATGTTGTTCATAGTGAGATTTTAAAAACATTTGGCACATTTGTTCACCATCACTGGACAGTGTTTTGCGCGAAAGAATAACGTCAATATCTCCAAGATCAAGGTTTCACTTTGAGTTCAAAGGTAAAAAATGGCCATAAAATAGCTTGTCTGGGCCTTAACTATGTCGTTCATTGTGAGATTTTCAAATCATTGGGCACATTTGTTCATAATCATTGGACGGTGTACCACGCGAAAGAATTACGTCGATATCTCCAAGGTCAAGGTCACACTGAGTTAAAAAAAATGAGCATGTCCGAGCCTTAACTATGTTGTTCATTGTGGGATTTAAAAATCATTTGTTCACCATCATTGGACGGTGTGTCGCACAAAAGAATTACTTCGATATCTCCAAGGTCAAGGTCACACTTTGAGTTCAAAGGTCAAAAATAGCCATAAATGATAATGGCATAATAATTCATAAAAATCGCCATAAATTAGATTCTCTTGTTTTGTGAAGACAGCATGCAAAATAGTCTGTGTCAATGCATCATGTGGGGGTATACATCACGTCTGTGACAAAGCTCTAGTTCAAAACTGCACCCGCAGCCGAGCGATGGCACCCGTTATAAGGTGCTCTTGTTTATTTTTATTTTTACCATATTTCACAATGATCACACAGCACTCTGCCAATTTTATAAGAACGCTGTGCAAAGTTCTGAGGCAACACCCTCCAGTGACACAGGCCCTATATTGTAATCTCTAAGTTCTAAGAGCCAAAACCTTTGTTACACTTGAGGCCAAGTGGGAAATTATAGCTGTTCTTGAGTCCTCAAACTTTTTTACACTTGAGGCAAAGTGGGAAATTATAGCTGTTCTTGAGTCCTCAAACTTTGTTACACTTGAGGCCAAGTGGGAAATTATAGCTGTTCTAGAGTCCTCAAACTTTGTTACACTTGAGGCCAAGTGGGAAATTATAGCTGTTCTTGAGTCCTCAAACTTTGTTACACTTGAGGCAAAGTGGGAAATTAAAGCTGTTCTAGAGTCCTCAAACTTTGTTACACTTGAGGCCAAGTGGGAAATTATAGCTGTTCTAGAGTCCTCAAACTTTGTTACACTTGAGGCCAAGTGGGAAATTATAGCTGTTCTAGAGTCCTCAAACTTTGTTACACTTGAGGCCAAGTGGGAAATTAAAGCTGTTCTAGAGTCCTCAAACTTTGTTACACTTGAGGCCAATTGGGAAATTAAAGCTGTTCTTTAGTCCTCAAACTTTGTTACACTTGAGGCCAAGTGGGAAATTATAGCTGTTCTAGAGTCCTCAAACTTTGATACACTTTGGGCCAAGTGGGAAATTATAGCTGTTCTAGAGTCCTAAAACTTTGTTACACTCGAGGCCAAGTGGGAAATTATAGCTGTTATAGAGTCCTCAAACTTTGTCACACTTGGGGCCAAGTGGGAAATTATAGCTGTTCTATCTAGAGTCCTCAAACTTTGTTACACTTTGGCCCAAGTGGGAAATTACAGCTGTTCTAGAGTCCTCAAACTTTGTTACACTTAGGGCCAAGTGGGAAATTATAGCTGTTCTAGAGTCCTCAAACTTTGTTACACTTGGGGCCAAGTGGGAAATTAAAACTGTTCTAGAGTCCTCAAACATTGTTACACTTAGGGTCAAAGGGCAAGAGGAACAGTATTCACTGAAGAGGACATTGAGTCGGATAATCAGATCAATTAACAATTTTATTTTTTATTTTTATGGTTTAAAAAATAATACTGTTGCATTTAATGGGTTAGTTAATGCATGGAAAGTAGATTTCAAAAATATTTGCCAGACTGTAAAAGTTGGATTGTTATTATGGTGAGCCCTTTTGTCCTGGTTTAACTGTGGCCATTTAAAAGATAACATGGGATTGTTTTTATTGTAAAATGCATGTTAATTACCAAAAAAGTAATTTAATAACGTAATGTGAACGTAAAATTATTGAATGTTTTCAAATTGAAAATACCAGCAGATGTATCATATCAATATTTTTGTTATGCAATATTTTATAACAAAATTAATGTGGGCAGACCCCAAGCATAAATAAGATTTAGGCATATGCGGAAGAATTTAGTGCTGTGAAACAATAGATAAAAAACAATTGCTGCAACATCACTAGACTTCATTTTGCAAATGTCTACAGACAACAAAGAAAAAACTACGGCAAACCATAATTTGAATTGGGAATTGCCAGAGAATTACTAAGTGTATTTGAAACAATACCTGTAGTAACAGAAATCGCCCATTTTGTTTTGGGCTGTGCCCTTCAAGCATGGCCCACCCTGGAGTACATCCCAATGCAGCCAATCTGGGATATTTAATTGCACAAAAATAATGGGTAATATTCTATTAGGGCAGATCCATGTCTCCATTTTGTCCCACAATCCCGGCCATTGTGTGTCTCCATATCATGGAGCGTGTCTAATCAGTCCATGGTGGTTTGCGTGCAATGGAAGGGATCAGGCAGTGTGTGGCGGTGGTGGGAGTTGTGCGGGACTCAATCAGCTTGCCTGTTAATTGAATGTATAGCGCCTGGAAAATTATTATGGGTGGGGCAATGAGGTCTTGAAAAAATTCAGATAAAAAATGGTATTGCAAGTAAATCACGCAGTTATTGAAATTTCTCTTTTGTAGGAAGAACATTATTTTTTCTTATCAAATATGTACAAAAAAATAATAAGGTGGTTTTAAAGTAGCATGTTCTTGATTCTATTGCTATATTCATGTTTTAAAGTTTGGAAATAAATGACATGTCAGACTCAAAACATGATCTCCATTTAAAATACTATTATACACTTTTTATTGCACACATCAAATAATTTTGTGTCAACTGGATTAACGTTTGATCTGCACTCACCTGTTGACAAACACTGCAGATGATGCCTTAATAAGAAATTAATACTAAAATGCCACAATGTTAAATGGTCTGGAAAATATATTTAATTTCTCTTTCAGTTCTTCAGGTCTTTAAATGTGGTTAATGAAATTTAAAATTGATGGAAAGGGGATCTTTTTATGAAGCAATTAATTTTCTAGGGATTGGAGAATGTTTAAGTATGTTAAGGTTCACAACCTGTGAAGTACTTCCCTTATTGTTCTGTTTTGCTTGTAGATTGTCCAATTTTATGACCACATTTATATTGACACATTTTCAATTAGTCGTGGGTTCAATCCTTAGTATTTGCATATGGGGAGTGAGATGTGAAAGGGGTGAAGTGTCCTTTATCGTTCATCTATTTCCCATCCAAAGGATATCTGATACAAGTTTGATATCTTCATTTAGGTATTTCAAATCACAATACATGGGGGACTCATAGCATTGATACTCATAGGTGTACTTTTGAAGAGGTTATTTGATACAGCTTTGTGCGATAACAGATTTGCATTCATTGAATTAAAGTGTTTGGCGCTTCATTGACGCGTTCTGTTGTCTTGTTTTGGAGAGTCAATCCTTGGGGTCACTGAGTGCTCAGGGTCTGCTTGACTTGTGAATCAGTCTCAAAGACTCATCGGCTGTGGGACGTATGGACTTGATGCAAGGCTGCATAACACTATGTAGGCTACACCTGACTTTTTTAAGGCACTGTCAATGCAGCAAGAGGGACTTTAATTTAACCTTTTTAAATGATCTGAGACAGAGGGCAGAGACAGTTTGTCTGCCATGTTGGTATTTGATCTGATCAGCAAATATTGTGTTTGATATTGATTATGTTTTTATGAAATCATTTGGATTATAGATTTAACCTGATAAGAGGCAGTTCATATTAGGACTGCTAATCCAGTCTCCTGGCTAATGTAAGTGTGCTGATAAAGGGGACACATGCTGAGATTGAGTTGTGAAATTTGGATTAAAGGACCCAAAGATTTGTAAGGGCTGAAAAGGTTAGACTGACATTGGTGTTTGGTAGATGTCCTGTTGCGTCTTTCCTTTTATTCACTGGATGTCAAGGTCTGTGGGCAAGGGGTCATACAAGTTTTAAGTTTGGATTTTAAAAATTAGTTGCAAGGTAAGAAAATATGAGATTATTCGTACATAGTTGTTTTCATACATGACTGTGCAAAACTTGAGGATGCTTGTATGTATCCGAAGGAGAAAAAAGTGGTCAGTTTTGAAAAAAGTATTATTAATAGTATTGTGGGAAAACTTTGATTGATGTACCTTATTATATAAAGGTGCAGTTTTCCCATGACACTACTCATATATTTGTTTGTATTTTATTATATTAAGCATGCGAATGAGTGTAAGTTGAGTATATTAGTGGTATGACGAAAAAGAGAACCTTTTAAAATGCTCACTAATGACCCATCCCTATAATATTCACAAAATGGTTATTGCCAAATTGAAAACACATTATAAAAACCTCAATTTAAGGTACAATAAAATAATGACAATCATTTTCTATTTGACTGAGATACATATATTATACACATTTTAGTATTAAGATATTTGTTGTCATAATTATTATTTTTTGTTTTTTTTAGGATTTCCAATAATTTTGTTGTATTTATATAATGCTATGTGTATAATTGTAAATTGATTGCTCATTTTAATTTTCAAGTAAGCCTTTTTAAACTTCTGGTAATTATTAATAAAAAATAATGTCTAGTATGCTTAGGTATTATAGTTATCAAAACTTGATTATGCCACCATGTTTGTTGGGTGTCTAACATTATTTTTAAGCTGAAACCACTGAATAAACAGTGATTTTGAATGACTTTGATCTTCCTTTGATGTTTTAAATCAACCAGATAATTGAGAATTAATCTTTGACAAAAAACAACAATAAAGAAAGTCGGGAGTATTTAATTGAAATTTAATTGAAATTGTGGTGTTGGTCTTTGTTTGTAAGCTTAAGGCAAGTTGTTATTGCTAACTACCCTTGTTTTGCTTAGTGATATTGTTTCACATTCTTACATATTCAAAGGATAAGGGTTAAGTTATTTCTCGAAAAAAATCAAGGTATGGGCACAAATTTAAATACAATCAGTTACACTTAATTATATTTAAGTTGTTTTGAAAATTATAATAATATTAATTGTATGAATGTTTTGTTAGTTTCAGTCTTCTACTTATACAAATGTACAATCTTTGCAATAAAGCAGTGTTTTAGGACTTTTATAAAATATGGAAATAATTCATGGGAATTATAATCAGTTTTGCAGAGTTGCTGATAGAAATGCATTGGATATAGTTCAAGTGACTTAACCGATTTTGACACTGTAGTTAGTTCATTGACACCAAATGTAAATGTCTTGGTGAATAAAAAAAGTAATGAGCAAACATAATAAGTATATTAAAGCGGAGAATAAGTATGTCTCTGCAATTTGCTGATTCCTTACTGCGCTCTCAATTTGAAAACCCGTGAATACTACCACCAAAGAGTAAAACTTGTATATCGAATGCAAGGTTATAAAAAGGAGAACTCTACACAAAGGAAACTGAGTTTTCAAGGTTTGCAAAGTGTATGAAATTTAAATGAATAGTATAGTAAATTTGGTTATGATAATCCTGAAGTGGAGTGGTTTTAAGAACTCTGTTATGAAAAAGAAGATGAATGTGTATACAGTATTTCATTAAGAGTGTGCATGTGTGGAAGGATTTTAGGGCTTATTGACTCTCTTGCTGCTAAATTTGATAGGGGTGGATGGTCTACCTCTAATACTTCCCATAGGCATACTGTCTGTTTGGTACAGCTTTTATGATTCTATTTGTGCCATGAAGGCGCAGTGACGACCATACCTGCATTTTAAAATTCTTCAGTGGTAGAAAAGTGGATTTATCAAATATATAATAAAAAAGTGGATTGAATGGGTAGGTAGCAATTAAAGAATGAAATTGTCATCCATTTAATATAAATAATTGTATGTGATAATTAAACAATCAATATTTTTTGTGAATTTCATGTTTAATCTGAATTGTTATGTGGTGTTTTAAATGATAGTTGATTAATTTTTATAATCATATGGTGCCGCTGGGAGTATTTATAATTATTATATATTATAGTCAGTGGTTTTAATTAAATATGAAGAGAAGATTTCAATCCGTTTATCGCAAAATACTTGACATTGAGATTGAAATGGAAAGCTCATGAATTGTCATGCAGAATCTTAAGATTCATTTATGTGAAAATAGTTCAATTTTAATGCATAATAAATTGGATGAGCGGCCAAACATTTTGCCCTGTACATGATGTAGATACCTATACAATTAGTTAAAAAAAAGATTTTTGCTGCAGGTATGGAAATAAAGCTAGAAAGATGTAACTGTTAGTTTGTTTGATTTGAATTAATGCAGTTGTGCATTGGTTTAGAGTTGGTGTTTTAAAGTCTATATTAACAAAATGCCAGGATATGAAGTTATTTTTCATGTTTTGTAACTGACCCCAGTGTCTCATGTGAGGATTAGCATGTGGACAAGTCTGGGATGAAACACAAGGACAACATGATAATGTGTCAAACCTTGTAAGGACAAAACTAAACAAGGTATTAGATAGATGTACTTAACATATTCGTGGTCAGGCAGTCTGGCCTATTAGCAATTAGATTCACCGTGGAACAGAATTAATTTTGTAGTGTTACATTTACATGTAAGTATCTAATAGGCTTAAATCAACGTAGTACAATTGTTTAAAACTTAGGTATTATTGTTGTGGTAATAGTAATGCTGTTGCTGTTTCTGCTGTTGCTGCTGATGATGGTGGTGATGGTGATGAGGATGATTGATGATCAAATGATGAGAAGGATTAGGATTATCACCACCATCAATAGATGAATACCTTTCCAGATGTACATTTTGCAATGTGGTGTTTAATTGTCAAATAAGGGGCTCTGTGTTATTCAGTTATTGCATAGATAACATCATATTTATTTATTGGACTGTAGTAAATGTGTTAATGGGCAATACAAGATGTCTGTGTATTAGGCCATAAAACTAGATCTTTACTTGATAATGCTGTTGTTGTTTGAACGTCTGGAGGGCATATTTGTTATGAAAGCAAATTTGACATTGACAATCTTACAGAAGTGGGCATGTTGTTGAAAATCTGCATTTCATCTGTTTAGCCGTAACCAATCGTAACCAATCAGTTTTGTTGCATCACTTGTAATCATAAACTGTTGGCTAATTAAGGCAGTTTCAATCATAAGGCTTGGTTTTATTTATACATAGATATTATAGGAATTAACAAGTATCTTTTTTTTTCAAATGTTCGCTGCTGGTAATAACAAATTATAAAATATTCTTGGGTACGAGTAATCATAAGTGCTACATGTAATATCAATTCAGTATTATGCACAAATTTGTTAATCATTTAACTGACTTCTTATTCTAGGTCCAGATCTAATATTGGAAAGAGATTTTGTCCAATTGCTGCTAGTGATTATGTCACGACCTGTTTGCGGTTCTAGGGTACTTTTACTTAAATAATTGTTTTTGATCTCATGTATACAGAGGTAATTTCAGATTACATAAAGGTTAAACAATGCCTGGTGTGATAACCTATAATTAGGTTCAGCTTTGAATTTTGGCGCAAAATGTCACTGTACCACATGCGGCTCTTTTACAGATTTTGTGTTTTAAACGTAATAAAGCCTCAACACAATTGCCGACTTTTTATGAATGGTTTCATTTTCAGCCACGGTCTGAGCGAGTGTTGGTTTTAAGTATAGACCTTGCTTCAGACTTTTAGAAATGGAGTCACAAAGAGGTGCTAGACAGTTGTTCAATTGACAATCTTCTATTTTTGTTAAGACACTGGAAACTGAAGCTGCGGGTTTATTACTAAGTGTTACATGCAATTATTGTTATTGTCAAATACCGTAAAACGTTGTGTATAGCGCGCATTTATGTATAACGCGCATCTACTTTTTAAAGCTAAAAATCGGGAAAAAAAGTTTTTGAAGCAAAAAAATCGGGGGAAAAATTCCGTACCGCAGGCTAACTGAAAATCGTTATATTTACATTGCCGATCTTACGTATTCTTTTATTGCTTCAATTATAAATTATTTTAAGACGATAACGATACAACTAGTTGGTGTTTTTTTTTAATCATATTATGCGTAAAAATAAATGTTTGGATTTAAATGAATTATGCATGAAATGCACACTTTCCACGAGGATACCATCAAGGTTTTCATCATATGTCTCCGAAGTAACTGTCCACGATTTTATCGTGGAGTACACATAACGGATGGATTAGTTATAACTAAGAAACTGACATTATTGATTGGTATTGTCACCTGGTTATTCATGCATGACTAATTCACAACAGCGCGTTTTATTTACAATGCCGATATCATGCGTTCTTTTCGAATCGCGATAAACAAACAATGGAGGTGTGAAGCCGTTTGCCGGTTCGCATGTTTTGATAATAGCCCAGCTACACAAAACTTGACAGGTGACGCAAATTGCTCAATAATCACATCCTCAATCTTGACAAGAAGTATGAAAACGTGTAAACAAACACAGCATCAATTTTATTAACACATTTGAAAAGCAAGAAAAATAATCTTAAATATATCGGGAAATACCTTGCCGACATACTATTGTAAATCGACAAGTGCCCCCAAATAAATTGTGTAACCCTAGTACAGTAGGGTATAATATTGTGGGAAAAGTAAACAATAACATTTAAATAAAAATGGCTTCCTCGTTTTTCATTCTCTTCTTCAAATTTATTTGATTTCAATGCTCTGTACGTACCTGAAAAAGATAGAAAATATATATGTTAACTTTATAATGTTTGTTCATCTTATTCAGATCGTCAATATAACACTATTATTAACATAGTTACAGATAAAACACCGGAAAACAGAATGATGCGAATTACCGCTACTGGGTAACTGACAGCGAAAAAATGTCTTGGCATGGCTGTAGTTGTGCATTACGCGCATCAAGTTTTTAAAATGAAATTTTGGGGTGAAAAAGTGCGCCTTATACACAACTTTTTACGGTATTCTTAGCATGTGTACACAGTATGTAAAATTCTTCATTTGACAAAAGTTTTATATGCTAATGAAGGTAAAAGATTTGAAGTGAAATAAAATAAAATAATAATCTTATATGTTTATTTGTTTATTTACAATGCTCTGTGTAAAAAAATATATTTTAGTCAGTACATTTTAGATCTTATTAAAGAGCATGTTATGCATTATAAAATAGTTATTTAAAAAACTAAGTGTCCAATTAAAAATAATCAATACAAGATCGAAAAGAAACGACTTCTTTTCTTACTTAACAAACTTTCATGAAGGATTATGGTAGACCCCAAAATTGCATGCACATGAATTAAAGTTCCTGTTCACTTCATTGGTATAGATTTCTTAAACTCGAATGCTTTTCAGTATAATATAAAGAATATTTATGTTAATGTTTATGCAAATTGGGATGGATTTCATGGATTTGTGTGTGTTAAATAATTTGGTATTTGGAGATCAAATGCCTTGGGATATGTATGTTTAATTCATAGTTTATCGCTTGATGTTGTTGGTCCCAAGGTAATCAAGTGAAGTACAGTAAGAAGATGTATCTGCAGGCAACTTGCTTGAATTTTCGAGTCGCCAGCTGTCAAAACGAACGTCTTCACCATATTTCAGTCTAACTTAAACTGAAGATTAGGTTGCTTATAGTAGTTTTATAGTTGTACATTTACTGGTTTTCAGTATTTAGTGTGCCTTTTCTCTGAAGCATTTGTGGATTTTATACACTATGGGACTTGGATCTATGTTCTGAAACTTCCAAACACCATAGTTGAACGATTCCCTGGTTGTTTATGGATATAAAAAATATTTATTTGTGTGATAAACATTTGTTTTAATGGTGGTGCAGCTTGTTTTGGGGGGTCGAGTTGTGTATGTATCACAAGGGGGGCATGTCATCGCCGGCATGACACAATGGCACAGGTCAGTAGTCTACAAAATATATAATTTTTTATGTCCCCCACTATAGTAGTGGGGGACATATTGTTTTTGCCCTGTCTGTTGGTCTGTCTGTTGGTCTGTTGGTCTGTTTGCGCCAACTTTAACATTTTGCAATAACTTTTGTTATATTGAAGAAAGCAACTTCATATTTGGCATGCATGTGTATCTCATGAAGCCGCACATTTTGAGTGGTGAAAGTTCAAGGTCAAGGTCATCCTTCAAGGTCAGAGGTCAAATATATGTGGCCAAAATCGCTCTTTTTATGAATACTTTTGCAATATTAAAGATAGCAACTTGATATTTGGCATGCATGTGTATCTCATGGAGCTGCACATTTTGAGTGGTGAAAGGTCAAGGTCATCCTTCAAGGTCAGAGGTCAAATATATGTGGCCAAAATCGCTTATTTTATAAATACTTTTGCAATATTGAAGATAGCAACTTGATATTTGGCATGCATGTGCATCTCATGGAGCTGCACATTTTGAGTGGTGAAAGGTCAAGGTCAAGGTCATCCTTCAAGGTCAGAGGTCAAATATATGAGGCCCAAATCACTTATTTTATGAATACTTTTGCAATATTGAAGATAGCAACTTGATATTTGGCATGCATGTGTATCTCATGGAGCTGCACATTTTGAGTGGTGAAAGGTCAAGGTCAAGGTCATCCTTCACAAGGTCAAGGTCATTCTTCAAGGTCAAACATCATATAGGGGGACATTGTGTTTCACAAACACATCTTGTTAATCAATAAACTTATGTCAGTCAGGTAATTTTTATTAACCACAGTTTGTAATAATTATCTTCAAGGAAAGAGCGTATAGTATTGACAGGTTACTACCTTTGGTACAGATATAATAATTTAAGTAAGGGAGCCTGCATTACTTACAGGATATTGCAAGATTTAATTTGACTCTCGATATCTTACTCTGTCAAGTTGGAATGTTAATAACATGTTTGTAAGAAAATTGAGACTTACTTTTGTTCAAAGTAGTTGTCCTAAGTATATGTATACAAACTTATGTGTTTCACTCTTGAAGAAAACCTCAGGTTACAAAGAGGTAGCTTTGTAGGATTTGTGGTGTCTTGAGGACATTGACCAAGGCAGACCAGATGTTTGGACTCAGAAAGTGGATATCTTGGAGTCCAGTGTTTGGCTTTATAGAGCTCAGTGTTTGTTTTTGCTGTTTGATATTACTGGCTCTAGTCATAAGGTGTTCATACACAGGTTCATTGCACTGGGTGTGACTTCATGGAAAAGGCCGCAGCTCTTGTTCACATTGACTTAATAATGTACCGTAATTCCTCTAAGTTTTCGGACAGGTAAACATTAATTAAATTTTTTCGTGTCCACAAATTTAGAAACGAAAAATATTCAAAAAATTACAGTTGTCAGAAAATTTAGAGACAAATATTAAGGCGTCTGAAATTTATAATTATATTGAAATAAAAGCAATAAATCAATGGACAATTATTTTATGGTGATCAACTCTTCTTTTTCTGCTTAAAAAAATAAAAACAACTTCACAGCTTTGCTAAATCTTCCTGAAATGATATAGATCAAAAAGGTAAAATTATTAAACATTCTGCTTCCTTAATAGGACGAAACTGACTCAAATTACGCGAATGTAATGGTCCATTGCCCTCAGGCATGTATATGCCAGGTTTTATGCCCTTAAAGGGGCCTTTTCACAGATTTTGGCATTTTTTAACTTATTCATTAAATGCTTTATATTGATAAATGTAAACATTGGATTGTAAAAGCTCCAGTAAAAAATCAAGAATAAAATGAAAAAAAGGAAAAGAACATAGCCCAGAGCAGGTTTCGAACCAGTGACCCCTGGAGTCCTGCCAGAGTCCTGAAGTAAAAACGCTTTAGCCTACTGAGCTATTCCGCCGAGTACACATACTTGATGTATTTTATACCTTATATAAGCAATCTTAGTAGTTTCACAAAATTTAACAACAAAAACAGAACTCTCCAAATTATTCATTTGTTTCGCGTTGCAACGCTTTATAATTTTTAGATTTTAAAATCGTCAAAAGATGCATATAATGGCTATATTAGACCATGGTAAATGTTCAGTATTACTGTTTCCTCACAAATATCATAACTAAAACGAAAGATAAGCAAAAAAAGGGCCGAAGTATGTAGAATAGCCCTGTACAATATACTGTCCGAAAATTAAGAGACATTAATCATGGATGAAAACCTGTATGTCCGAAAATAAAGTGTCACGAAAAATGATTATTTTTGATAAAAACTAGGGTGTCCCAAAACTTAAGAGTAATTATGGTTGTTAAAATAAGTATGATTTTATTTCTATTGACATTTATATAAAGAACGTGTGCCAGCTGGTTTTGTTTGTTTATTGCTATCAAAAAATGCAAATAGTCACATAGCAACTTTTATATATACATTTGATTTAAAAAAAAAGACAATTCAAGGGTACTGATACAAACACATAATGTGAATAATTAATTAATTTACTTTATTTCCCTAGATTTGTCAACTTATGTTTCTGACATGATATCATGATGTCTATACATATTTTCCTATGTGATATACAAAGACACTTACATTTCAGCACATGGAAAACCTTTGGTTTATTTTTTTTGTCAGGCAGCAGTTCAATTGACTTTTGGACATGAGATGTCATTTCTAAATAACTATGGAAAGATATTGATTGTAAAATTGGCTTATTTTCATATTTGTCATTGGGCGGTTTCAAGAGAGTGACATTGAATACTATTAATAACACATCACCATGGTACTAAAGATAGCCCTATTAATCATACCATATCAGCTGTTTAATTCAACTATAAAACCTGTGTGCTGAGTTATGGCAGTGAATTATATTGTTTTTAATTTACTGCTGTTTAGTGAACCTTTATCTTAAAGGTATGTGGTACAGACTTAAGTAAGCGCATTGCATTTCAAGCTACAGTTTATATCAGCAATTAATGTTGGGATAGTAAATGGAACAGTTCTGACATAATTGAAAATTAAATACTCCAAGAGGACTGAAGTTGTTTGATTACTGCTGGTTATATCACAGACAACACCTGTGGTGATTTCAACCCCCATTGTTTATGTTTCGATGCAATGACTGTGTTTGTTTTGAGTTAGTGGAGATGTTTATTTTGGTACTATCCAGGGAATGTGGTAGATTGTGGAACAGATTTAAGACTGTCTCTAGTTTACTGTCATAAAATTGAGGACATTTTCCCACAAAGAGAAATAGAGGCGAAGAGACTGTTAGATAGAATAGAAGCTGCATAAACTGTGGTGAACTTTGTGGTCAAATTGTTGTGTGGATTTTTAAAGAAAGATTGAAATATACGTGTGAAGGTAACTATTCTATTTTGAGATTTATTTTTATATCTACAATATATGAGCATTAATTGTCAGTTTCAGAGTTTTCCTAAAATATCATTGTTAAGCATTTTAATTTTCTTTATTATTATTTAAATATTTATTTCATTTAATTAAGGTATTAATAATTTAAAAATTGCTGAAAGCGCAAAACAAATTGAGTGTACAATCATTTAAGAGTGATGATACATACTGGTTTTTGGGGGGAGGGGGTTATTTAGGAAAAACAACTAGGTATTAAATCATAATTGACATTGGACCCCAAGTGTTGTATGTTGACATACCTGCTTCAGTATCTATTGTGGGGGGAATGTTAATTATGTTGACTATCCAGAAAGTATCGAATGCTCTCCATAAATCATGTGTGTATTGAAATATACAATAACCAGCTGTCAATTATCAGGGGTCATGAATTTCGCCTGTGTCCAGCTGGTGTCATCTGTTGACCAGACTGTGGAGAGGACATCAAAGTGTGCTCTGGTTACAATCAGCAGGCCATGACATGTTGCATGTGTCAATTATGATATGTTGCAGTGGTGATTTAATACACCACCAGTTACAGTTGTGTTTCATGAAGAGTAATTGACAGCAACTAATTATGTGGTGGATGTATTTTAATGAGTAGTGTTGTACTTTAAGTAAATAGTAAGCATTGTATGTCATGTAAAATTGCTTGTGGATTAAAAACCACAAAATGGTGCAGGAGATTTTTGCTGGATGATAATCTTTTCAGGAAGAGTGCACACAATGGTAATTATGATAATTAGTGTAAGGTAATCCAGTCTGAAAGTTATCAGCTGCTTTTCCATGCAGTTTGAATGTAAGTGATCTATTGATCTTCAAACTTTTCTTAACTGATCACCACACTCTGGTTAGCTTAGGGAGGGTTTATTATGTGGTTTAGGCATCACCACACTCTTGGTTAGCTTAGGGAGGGGTTATTATGTGGTTTAGGCATACAATGTTTAGAAGATACTAAAGATAATGTAATAATTACTTTAAGTCCAAGTTATTATTTGATTGACAGTTCTATTTTTTGCATTGTGCCTTTAAAGGTAGCATACACATGTTTTGATTAAATGGCATTATCAGGTAAAGTATGTACAATTTTGATGTTAATCTATATGAAATCAATATTAAAAAAATAAGATTTTTGTTTTGTCTAAAACAGCTGATAAATTAATATTATACCATTATCATGTACACATGGTTGGTTTACGCAACAATGTAAAGTCTTTGTACATGTATAATCAACAAAATCTAAGTTCATTAAAATTTCAACAAAACTGGCAGATGGTTTCTTTGTATGTGTTTGGCAGAACATACCTGTAGGATGATTAAAGCTTGCAATGAAATCAATAAAAGTTCAGAAAGTGACAGCTATAAATAGATGTCATGTGATACAAGGCTGTGCAGGCAGTTTCTATGATAGTGTGTTTGTTTAGTGATGCATACACATGGTTGATTGTTATTTTTCTTGTTTTATGATAGCAAATATTCAAGTTTTGTTGAAAATCAGATTCTGCACAAACTGTTGTTGTTTTTAACACTTTTTCTGTGGTCACTGTTTGACTTTGAAAACAATGCAATTCTTTGAATAGCAATACAATATTAACTTAGATTTTGTTCATGCTGAAATGATGTATTCACAAAATGGATTATTGTTATTTTTTTAAAACAAGCCAATTGTAAGTAAAGTGTTGATGCTTTATGTGAGCCTTCCTGTATCTTGGTTTGGACATCTTGGTGATAAAGCATGGCGGATACAATCACTCAAGGTGTGAAGCTTTTATTTCCTGATCTTTGGGCCAAATATTGTGTCTGGTTTTAGTATTTATAATATGTTGGTTTGTTATTATAACAACTAACGGTTTCAGTTAAGGATCTTATATGGATGATATACAAAAGTGGAGATTTGAAATTTGGCTCCTAAATTAAAAAAAATATATTTAAAATTATTTGAAGTTAAATGTGACCTAATGGTATAATATGTAAACTAATATGTAAACAGATGTTACACGAGCCTGATGTATTGCTAATTAGAATTTATCGAAATATTGTGAAATGTTGAAACCTGAAATTGTACATTGTGTGAAAAATTGAGCAGGAGAATTATATGCCAAATCATTAATCATTGTGTCACTGAATAAGGCTATTCGAAATGTAAATTTGGGGGTATTGTGATAACATCATAAGCAGTGTAGGTATACAAGATAGTGTTCAGACATATTTTAACATTGCACTGAAGTTTGCATAGAATTGCGTGTGTTTAACAACGTAAAATGGACTTGAGGCGATGTAAAAGGTAATGGATTTTGCATTATTTGTACAGTTATTGCTTACACAACATCAGCATATATTTTGATGTTACTTGTCAGTTTCCTTTAATCCTTTTGCTCTGTTAAGAAATGGATTCATTTAAAACAATGTTGTTGTGTATGAGGAAATAATGTGTTGAAATTTGTGTACACTGTTGTTGATGTTCATCACCATATGCCACTGGTGGCATTAGCCTCTGGATGTCAGATGAAGACACAGATATGTCAGGGGCCTGATTATTTATGGCCCACTATTGCCCACTTTAATTTCCTGAAGTTATTTAACTTTTATTGCTCATCGGCCATAGCATGTACCATAAGGATGTCACTTGTTTTGACACTTTGTAATCTGTTGTTGATTAGTCACTTGGGTGTTGTTGTTGTTGTTTAAGAAAATTAGGCCTTGCTGATTTTACCATAATAATTATAAATAAACTTTAACTTTTATTGCTAATTGGCCATAGCATGTACCATAAGGATGTCACTTGTTTTGACACTTTATAATCTGTTATTGATAAGATACTGGACTGTTGTTGTTGTTGTTGTTGAAAACTGGGACTGTCAGATTTTATCATAAAAAAACTAAATTATGTAAATTGATTCTTTGGATGTGCTGTAAAGAAGGATAATTATTGAAGTGGCGTCTGCTGATGTTATCACTAGTTACCTCCCCTGTTAGGCATGGCATATCAGACTGACATCAGTTCCTGGTTATCATCATAATGGGCATAATTAAGATTCTAAAGATACAATATTATCTATATATGACTTTGTCTTGTTAATATATTGTGTTGTCATCAATACTATAATTCAATATAAATTAAAATGATTAAACATTTAGATACAGTTAAAAAAAAACAGTAGTCATATTTATAAGTATATTTAAAGTACAAAAAATAAACGACAGCAGCATAAATCAGAATAAGGAAAGTTTAATGATTTCAAGTTTAAGTTATTTATGCATTATAACTGTTTTTATTACCAAAGTTTGTGATCCATGAAATGACAATTGCAGGGCCTTTGACATGCTCAGCTGTTAACTCAACCAAAGTGATAATAAGCTTGCATATTTTGTACTTACATGTTCAGTCTCACTTAAAAGCAGTGTTGTAAATTACTTTACCAGATTATCTTTTTCCTCGCCTGATGATTGTCTTTTGGATGAAAAAAAGATACACGAGTATTATGTGAGAAGAAACCAGGGAAATACTTTTGTTCCTATTTAATCTTTCAAAGAGCTCGACTAAGTGACAATCGTTAATTGTTCACTTTTTTGTATTCATAATCTTGATTCATAATTGGAATTCATTTGTTCGATGATGGATGAAACACATATGGAAATAAGTTTAAATGTACAGCTGTTAAATGAACTGTAGACATTGGAATGGCACGTGAACAGGAAATATACAACTTTTTCATAATTAATCACTGATTTATTTTAAGTAGGTATTTTGCTGTTAAGTACTAGAAAAGCATTAAATTGAGGTTTTGAATTGAAGCCAGCAACTAAGGATATTAAATGTTGACATTCAGTGTTGAATTAGATTGTTGAACTTAGCAGATCACTATCAAAGTTTATTTCTGATTTGGCCTCCGAGATTTAAAATGGTCTTTTCTGCTTAGGGTTTAATTGTGTTTTATCGGGCATTTTAATCAGTAATGAACATAAGGAGAAAACGAAAATAAGCTTGTGATTGTTTTTACAACTGATCCAGTTTCCAAATGGTATGCCATGTTTTTGTGAAGGAGAAGTTCTGGATCAACTTGAAAACATCTGAAGATGCCTGCGCACATGGTTGGACAGAAAGTTGAGGATTGTGTTCACATTGCACATGGTTTACATTCTATCATTTCTTAGATTTATTGCATCAAGGACACTCGGGCAGGCATATGTTGTCGAAACATTCCAAGTGTTGTTGGATCTTGGATCTATGAGATATTTTGAAGGTGAAAATCATGATTAATTTATTGATATTTGGAAATTCATCGCTTTATTAATGGTTTAGTAAATTTATCATTATTTTAATTAGTCTTCTTTTAGATTGTTACAGATAAACAAATTGTTGTGGAGTCAATTGTGCGGTTGTTTATGAAATGTGAGTACTTTTCATATATTGAAATAATACATTGGCATTTTGTTTGCATGGGCTACAACACATCAGTGAATTGTTTAAAATTGTGTTGTTTTTTCAAAGCCATTCCATAAATGAGGAGGGTGTTTTGTTACTGTTACCCCTATCAGTGGGTCCATGTGCCCATCCAAAACGATGTGCGTAAACACTGCCCATGAGTTGGTTTGCAGTGGGGTTTTTTCACTTATAGGGGAATGGTGGCGGGTCCCGTCCAAAGGGGAAAAAATGCATTGTTTTTTAGGAAAAGGGGAAAATTAAAAATTCACTCTTTTATATGTAATGATATTTATTATAATTATGAATACACATGTTTGTATGAATATAATGTTCTCAGCAGAATGTCTCTGTCCTTTTTCTGAAATATTTATCAATGATTTTTTCAACATTAGTTTTAGACAGTTCAGGCTTCATGCACAGTCTCAGTTTTCTTAGCCATTTTGAGTCTAATTGAGTTTTTTAAATCGATTAAATGGCAAATTTGAGCATTTTTTATCAATAAAAAGGACCAAATTGGAATGTTTTTATCAACAAATATTGACACAGTATAGATACATCAGGCCTTTTCCTGGCCATTTTGGGAGAAGAATGCAATTCATGTGAAAAGTCTACTTATTTGGGAAAATCTAATCTAATTTAATATAACACTTTATAATAATTAAAAATCATATAAATTATAGTTAAATACTTTGTTAGTTATTTATGAAATAAATTTGAGATATATTTATCATTATTATGAAACAGTTCTTTCTATAAAAAAAAAACAAAAAAACATTTATTTTTTATTTTTTTTAACATCTGGAGGGGATTTTTTTTACAAAATGGGGGAAAAATATATACTCTTTTTTGAGGGGAATTGGGCCGAATATTGGCCCCAAAATTGCCATATAAAAAAACACTGGTTTGTGTCTGTGAACTCTGCCTATTAGTGGGTTTGTGTCTGTGATAACTGCCTATTAGTCACAGGGTTTGTGTCTTTGAACACTGCCCATTAGTGGGTTTTTGTCTGTGAACACTACCCATTAGTGGGTTTGTGTTTGTTAACACTACCCATTAGTGTGTTTGTGTCTGTGAACACTACCCATTAGTTGGTTTGTGTCTGTGAACACTACCCATGAGTGGGCTTGTGTCTGTGAACACTGCCCATGAGTGGTTTTGTGTCTGTGAACATGGAATTAACTCCCAAGTGTAAGCTATAATAAAATAAAAGCTCCATATAAGTATCATTAAATAATATTGATTGCAAAGATACTTTCAGAAACGTTTGTTGTTGTTTTTTTATTGTGTATGTGTGCATGCATTAAAGAAGTACATATTCTTCTTATGATATTTGCTTAGTGCTGCAACAATATACCGGTATATCGGTATATATCGCAATACGCAATCGGCATATTGTATTGCGATACGATTTTCATCATACCGGTACGAAAATTTTACAAAAAATCATTCACATTTCGTCCAGAAAAGCCATCCGAAATAATGATAACAAGGTAAACAAAACAAAGCAGTGTAAATATTTTTTTTCGTAAGATAAGCATTCTGAAAGTGTATTATACAGAGTAGCGTTGTTACATTGGAGCATTCGTTCGATCCCCGGCGAAATGTTGTTCATGATTTCATGAACACTTCAAGCCAATCAAGAACTGTTCATGAACGGTTCTGAAAAAGTTCCTGAGCTTGGTTCATGAACTTTTGGACATGAACTGTTCTTAAGACATGTTCATGAACTGTTTATGAATTATTGTTGAACATTTCAAAGTTCATGAACAGTTCATCATCTAACCATAAATACTTAGTGATGAACATTTCATGCACAAGTATTTCTAATGACTTTTCTGAGACAGACTTTAAGGATCCATCATGAATAATTCATGAATTCCTTTGTGCTAGATGTTTCATACATATTTTTGAATGTAATATTGAAATGTCTAGCATACAAATCTTGTAGATTTGTGAAACCTGTGAAGTTAGTATGAATATGCATAGTACTTTCACCACTGTAAGTTAGAGTTCTTGACCTGTTCTAGAGAATTTTAAGAACATTTGTACAAGAACTGTTCAAGAACTGCCTTCAGGAACACTTCAATAACTTTTTAAGGACCTTTCCTGTTCTTGAATTATTCTTAAACTATTCTTGAACACTTTAAGAACTTTTTTGAACAACATGCTTCCTTCTGATGTTCTTAAACAGGTCTACACAATGTTTTTGAATGTATGATGGACTTTTTAAGAATCCAATATGTTCTTAAAAGGATCTGTCATTGTTCTTGGAAGACTTAAAAGACAAGTTTAAGAACGTTTTAAGGACATCTTATTTCAAGAACAATTTAAGATGATATCAAGAACTCAATGTACATTGCATTGCTGTTTTTACAAAGAAAGAATATTGTGTGCAAAGGAAGTTGAAACGGAAGGCACATGGTTTATGTTATATTTGAAAATGTAAGTCTTTAATAAATTACCGGCTGAACTGATCAGCCATTGGTTCCATTTCAAGTTTTTTGGCACTGTGAGTGTAACCATTTCAGGGAGACCATTGATTAGTAAATGATTCTTGAACTGAAAATGAGACTATTCATAATCTTTTCAATACATGAATTATTTATGAACATATAGTGCAAAGTTGTATTATGAAATTTAAAGAGTATTATCAAACCACTTGTATCTCAGTTATAAGTGTTATATTTAAATTATTGTTATATGTTGCTATCAATATGTTAAGTGCTAATACAAGACTTGTTTCTTCTTACCCTGACCTGTTTGTTGAGCTTTAGTAACACTTATGATAACCTTTGCATAAATTGACAAATTCTTGTTCATGAATAGTTCATGAACACTTCATGCCAACTCAGTTCATGAACTCTTGACGAACTATGGTTCATGAACTATTCACTTACAGTTCGTGAACAGAAAATGAGCCATTGAAAAATAGAAGGAAAATGTTCATGAACTGTTCGTGAACAGCAAAACCCTGAAGAATTTTTCAAGAATTGTGTTGTTCATGAACTGTTCAAGAACACTTCATGCCATTGATGTTCATGAATAGTTCATGAACATTTCATGCCATAATGGTTCAAGAATAGTTCATGAACACTTCATGCCACATGGGTTCAAGAATAGTTCATGAACACTTCATGCCATAAGGGTTCAAGAATAGTTCATAAACACTTCATGCCATTAGGTTTCAAGAATATTTCATGAACACTTCATGCCATTAGTGTTCATGAACAGTTCATGAACTAAAATTTTAAGAACTTTTCACAGACGTGGCTCATTTTCTGTTCACGAACTATTCGTGAACAATTCATGAACTCAGTTCACGAACAGTTCATGAACTGTTCATGAATTATTCGTGAACTGCAGAACAACATTTCGCAGGGGATGCTTTTGAACAGATTATCGTTGAATTAATTGCGCACAGCTGTAAATGTTTCGTTCGATTCTGAATTGAGCATTATTAAATTTGTAGTCCGAATTTCGGACATACGCTTCCAAATTTTAATGCTAATGCGACAATAAAAAATTCAAGCGTCAAATAAAACGTGCTTTATCCTTTGTCTCAATAAAAAGCGCGCGAAAATTATACAGACATGTAGAACGTCGCATGGAAAGTATGGGTGTATTTTGTGTTGTTTAAAAACGGGAACATCACGCCAGGTGAATTACGCGTGTTCAGTGGAAAAAAACGCCCCGGTTGGACGTTATTTCATCACATCTTTAAATAGTTACGAATGCCAAAATGTTTTTGATACTTAAGAAAATTTGCGAATGTTTGTGTTTCTTGTTATTCTTGAGCAGATTTATAGTAAATATATACCAGAATTTGCTTTAAATCTGGAATATACGGGATTATCGGGTAATTTGCAAGTTATAACTTTGGTACAAGTTAGCAATATATTGCGATAAATTGCAATACGGGTTTTTGAACTGACAATATATTGCAATACGGTTTTTGGCGTATTTTTGCAGCACTATATTTGCTTAAGGGCATCACTTTGATCTTTTTGAAATCTATACATGTATAATAGGATAACATGATTTCATAAAATTCCCAAATTATGTGCAATTGTGGATTGATTGGATTAACGCTAATTTTATCACATTCGAAAATCTGTTACATAAAATATGAAGTGCAGTTTTACAGTTTACACATTTTATCAGAAAGGTGTGAAATTGTTGGATATTATTTCTCCTTTCCTTTGGATTTGCTCTAATTGCTTCACAGTTGATTGGACATCCATGCTGAAAAGGGTTGCTAATCCACTTCTCACAATAGGTGGTAATAGAAAAGAATTTTTTACCTGATAAATTGGTGATATATCTATATTGGAAGTTGCTCAATAATAGGCTTATGCATTTCTATTGCTTTAATTTGTGCTATTTGATTGTCTATTATAAAGATTGTTGTAATATAACATGAAAATCCAGACACGGACTAAGCGAAAGCATTCTCAATTGTCCAGAAAAATTAAACGCTGGAAATTGACATCAGAAGATGCATGGTAAACATGTTTGTAACCCTTGCTTCAGTATTGTTATTGCTATGTCGTAATTGTTCTGTTTAAGAATAGAGTTAAATTCTCTAGTATTGTTGCTGCTAAGTCAGATTAGAAATTCTTACATTCTATGCATATAAATGAAGGAGTTTCAGTAATGTTGTTCTTTATTGCATTTGAGATCATTGTACTTACAGGACAGTTTGAAATGTGTCTTCTTCATAACTGTTGTATATGATGTCTCAGGGGGTTTTCAGCACTGTCTGCGCCTCCGGAAAAACGGAGGCACTCCCAAAGCAAACGGACCCGATCCCAAACCAAAATTATAAAAAAATCCCAATTTCCAAAAAAAAAACAACCTTTTTTTTTTTTTTTTTTTTTTTTTTTTCAAAAATGAAGTGTCTTATAACTTGTGTGACTAACCAGTGTTTGTTTTGGTAAAAAATATCTGCTATAAGGTTTTGACTGTTCAGTTCTTATCTCAGAGTGTAACTGTAACTGAAAAACAAAACTGCAGTACTTGAATAAACGTTGAACATGCCCAATATTGCATCTGTTTATATAAAGAAGACAAAATAACAAATAAAAACAAATTTATTTGTTAAACCACTGAATTATTTAAGCATAATAAATTCACAATTTTTCCCCAAATGAGCTGTTTCATCGAAGCAAAAATTCCCAAAATGAACAATTTTGTCGATAAAAAATTCCCAATTTGGTCAGACTCTTTTTCCCAAAATAGTTAGAACGAGAGCGCCGATGGCGTTAAAAGCATAGGTGCAAGATACAGGGAAGAATGGCGTCACGTGGTATAATGTAGTTCGATATCGCCATCCGCGAATTTCTCAAATCAATAATTTCAAACAATTACCGACTATTTAAATAGATAATCTTTCCATTTACATCAGTGTTTGAAACGCTTATGAAAAATAATTACCCAAGCCTTTCAAAATTTAAGCACGGACAGATCTGTATCTTTTCACAAATGAAAATAGACGCTACCCTATTCGTCTGCGTCAAGAATTTGTCGTAAAACTTGTGGTAAGCGTTAGATGCAGACGTGCACAACAGATTGAGTTCTGAATACAGATTTCTGAATGCAGATTTTTATAGACACTCCTCAAAGCAGTTACTTCCCTTGCTTCGCCCGGTCAGTAACTTCTAGTATAAGGGAGGCCACTGCGTAGGAGATTGAGATTTATAGTGCAGATAGAATTGTTTTACGAACGAAATTTGTTTTAGGTTATAAGAAGATTTTTTGACATAAAACGGTCTTAGAAAAATTCACTAAAAACGGTGTCAGCAATATTCTTGGAAGAAAATGTTAGAAAAACGTTTCCAATTTTTTTTTGTAAGAATGACCATATACTAAATTAAATAGATATTTCGTCTGATTTTTGATCAGGTAAGGCTTCATAATGGGTAACCGATCGATGTGGATTTTTGAAATGTGGTATATACCATAAGCATAGGTGCGTAAACGCACCTATGCTAAAAACCCCTGTGTCTGGTGTATTATAAAATGCATTTTGATTACTGTGTTCAACCAATACTTCTTTCAACAGTTACTTTCTTGAGAACGTTACATTATACTGCCAAAAGGTTGATTGTCTTGAAGCCTGAATTCAGAATAACATGTTGGCAGATATTTTTCTCATCGTTGTTTGATAATATTTCTTTATGTCATTTGAAAACAAGAAAAGCATCCATGGCAACATGATCTAACAATGTCATTGTGGCTCATTTGATGGCACTCTGTTTCACCGCAATATATTTGATGGAATTAATTTTCAGCAATTAATTTATAAAATTCTTTATAATTGCAATTCATTTCATTATGCTCTATGTCATTGCAATAAAATTATTAATGCCATTGGTCATTACAAAGCATTTGATGGACATCTTTGTCTATGCAACTAATGTGATGGCCCAGGAGTCTTTTGCAACAACTGAAAACCATTTTCATGTCTTTTAAAAACAATTGAGTCACAACATATTTAGGGCAGACGCTGTTATAAAACTGATATCTTGGCACAATTAAAGCCATTGTTTAAACATCTGCGCTTATACTGCAATTGTTTTTAAAAATTGAATTTCTTCCGTGTTTTGTATTGTGTTATTTATCCCTGAAAGCTTCTGTCAATTAAATTATTTATTTATATTATATAATTATATATTAATTCATTAATCATACTTATGTTATAATTTTTCAAAGTAAACATATGAGTATAACTGAACAAGATTTATTGCGTAGAAGTTAATTATAAATGCTTTTAAGATCAAAGGTTTGAATAATAAATAACACATAAAGCTGACTATTGTAAGAGACATTCCCAGCGTGGGTCCGGCACGTGTCTCCTTAATGATTACTTAACAGCCTCCCAATTATCACGATGACTCCAAGCTCCCAGTGATCCAGAATGAATGAAACCCGTTCGGGCACCCCTGTGCTATGCAAAACTGAATATTTGAACAATTATGCATAGGAAAAAGGGCTGATATTTTTTCTTTGATCTTGTTTCATTATGTAGGTAATAAACCTAAAATGTATTTTCTCTTTTAGCCAATATGTCGTGGAATCATTACCACAAGGTATGGGGTTTATGATAGCTTGTAATGCTCACATATGGTTAATGTTTTCATCGGGATGCTCAGATTTAGAGCTTAGTTTAATTAAAAGTTACTCTGTTCTTTGCAAACCCCGTCGAGAATAGAATGTAACGGAGCTATTACTTTGGCAGTCAGAAATTTGGATGATTATTGGGAGCTTTTCTTCATGAGGGCTGGGTAGTCGTCTCTCGGATCTCTTCCAGACAGTGTGTGGTGTCACTGGACCAACTCAAAGGGCTTCCACACCAGATCTTGAGGCAGTCGGCTGTGGTCTTGCTTACTGAAACATGATTACAATTTTACCAGTTTTAAATGGAGTAAAGGGATGTGGCAATTGTGTTGTCTTCATTGCTTGCGCAAAAAACTTTCCTTTTCTGACTAGTATATTATATTTCTATTGATGTTGAAAATGTAAATATATGATTGGAATAAGTTGCAATCATTGCATGAATTGAAGATAATTTAATTAAAATGAGACCAAGGCGGAAACGTTCCAAAAAGCCGTGGCATTTTGATGACTATGATGAAAGTGATTACACGCTGGACAGTGATAACGCTAGTAGTAATTCAAGAGCAGTTGTGGCACCGGCATCTTTGCAGGGCCAAAACCTAGAGTTGTGTCCAAAGGATGCAGGAATACAAATAAAAATCACTGGGAGTATTTCCATATGTGTCATAGGAGAGAATGGTAGAAAACGTGAATTGTTTAGGTTGGTGATCTGAGGTTCTTAAATTATGGAAATTTGTATGTGGAATATTTGTTGCAATGTGTGAGCTTGTTATCTTGAAGATCTTAAGCTGTTCAGACAATTACATGAATATGGTACTTTCATGACGTATGATTTAACACCATTTTTTCATGAACTATGATTTAACACCAAGTCACACATTTATGTTCATTTAATTTTGTAATTTAGTTTGGGCAATATTTATGATAAAAATTCTTATTCAGTAGTGTTTTAATTTCATGATGACTGAATGGTTTGAATATTTTACCAACCAAATCCATCTGCAGTAGGAAATGTTGTATTTCATGCTATTCTCGTACTTAGATCACTGGAAGTTAAGTTCCTGGCCGCACGTCCTGGTGTTACATTGTCTCCACTTGTGGCGATGTCAAGTGGCCGACATCACATGGCGATGCATTGTTCTCTCCACATCTACATTCTGTCAAATCCCTTCCTCGCTCTCAAGTGCCTTGTTTTGAGAACGCCCTTATATCCTTGTGGTTGCTGTCTTTCCGGACAGTCGTCTAGTGGGTCATCCTATTGACACTAGAGAAAACACAAAGTCTTGGTTTTGAAGATGAATTTAAACATAAGAAAACGCAAATCTGGAGATTAATATTGGTGTGAGAGATTGTATTGTGAGATATGTGTGAGTTGTTTGTTTGCTACAGTCGAAAATAGAAAGGCTGTCAAATAGTTATATCAGTGCTCCAGCTAGGATTTGAAAAGGGCAGGGGGGCTTTTTTGTCAAAAGGGCACTTTCAACGCGCAGTATTTTGTGAAAAGGGCACTTTCGACGCGCAGTATTTTGTGAAAAGGGCACGTTCGAGCGCGCGGGTGTTTCTGGAATGCTTTCTATTGCATGTTCATTTATATGTTATAAATAATTGTATTAATCCCATTATTATAAAACCATTCAAATATAATGTCTACAATGAGGATTAAACTAATTACAATGTAATAAGAGATTTATGAATAATCATATGTAAAAAAAAAAAAAAAATGTTTTTGTTTTTTTTTTTAAGGGGGGGGGAGCAGGGCGGAGGTTCGGGGGAGCAGGGCGGAGGTTCGGGAGGGCAGGGCGCGGCGCCCTTCCATTTAGGCCTAGCTGGAGCACTGTATACTCTAGTGACACATCAATTTATGTATACCAAAGTGTTGAGAATAAATCAGGAAGTAACCATGATCTTATAAATAATTAAATTGCAATATAAATATGACTACAAATTATTGAAGAAATTTCTTTACTTTCAGCGTGACGAGTGCACGGGCTAACGAAGAACTTTTACGCCAGGTAGCAAGGTCTAGATCTATTGGGGGAACAGCCAATGACCACTCAGGTAGACCGGTAAAGGTAACCACCCTACAATCAGTGGGGGGCTCCATTGTTCGACGCCAACGATCACTTCGACGAAATGAAGAAGAGTTGATCAAGCGTTCCCGTGCCCAGTCAAATTCGTACGAGTTGTCACAGGACCTACAAGACAAGCAGGTTGAGATGCTAGAGAGGCGCTATGGTGGATCAATAAAATCTCGCCGAGCTGCCAAAATTATTCAACGAGCCTACAGGCAGTATTCTATGAACAAAAACTTTCAAAAGCTGAGAAATTCTGTTGCAGAGCGAAGACATTCAAAGTTAGGTCGAAGCAACACGGTATGGTCAGATAGGGTTTTCACTGATGCTCAATACACAATGGGTGCCACTGTCATTCCTAATGGAGATCTAACAAACAAACGAAGCGGTGACTTGTATTCCAATGACCCTAGGAAACGTTTGACGGAAACTTCTGATCAACCACGAGTACTACAACAAATGAGTCTCGATCAAGGGTACAATCATTTTGACATGCAAAAGATTCGTACTTCAAGGCGCGATAAAAGGTTAGAAAGATGTCACGAAGTAGACTTGACAGACAACGGTCATCATTTGGATGTGAGACGTAAAACAGGGGAGGAGAATAACAACAGAAACTCTTGTCCAGAGATGAACGATAGTAGTGCTAGTGATTCACCGCAAGTTACCCCATTTGTGAGTGCTACAGATATTCATAGTTTAGATTTTGAAACATTAGTTGAAAATAAAGCCACAGATGTTTTAACGGACAGTTTCCATAGTGATGCTAGTCATGATGTAACAGTGCTTGGGTTCCAAAGAGCGTCTGGGGTATCCTTGACCTCAAACATGAGTACGGACACTCTCGGTAGCAACAGGAGCATTAACTCATCATACGAGAACTTCCGACAGTTGGAGTCGAGCGACAGTTCGTCGATTACCAGCAGTCAGACGGACGTGCACAAGGACGTGTCACCGGACAGGTCAAGGACTCGAGATCAAAAATTAATGCAAGAACAAACTGTTAGGTACTTAATGAATAGTTCAGAGGTAAAGTACAGGTCGAGAAAAGACTCTGGTCAGGGTGAGCCCAATAGTTCTAGTAGTAGAAAACCAACTGTTTCTAGTCGTGCACCCGAGATATCCCCTATATGGAAACGTAAAAATGGAAATTTAAATGGGTCCACTGGATCTATAAGCAAATTGGATGCTAAGCGCATGAGTAACATTTCCGAAACCAGTGAACCAGACAGTGAAAATCATTACTCGAGTTCTCCTAGTTCAGAAAACGTGAGTGCGGATAATAACAGTATTGGAAGTGATAGTATAACTTATCAGCGACGTATGCGAGGACTTAGTGTTACGCCTGACCATCCTCATGCAGTTCCAAAGTCATCTGACAAGCAAAGAAAACGTGTCTATAGAATAGGATTAAACCTCTTTAATAAGTAAGTATACAGCCAAAAATGTCAATATAATGAATTTAGTCAGTTAGTTTAGTTATACTGGGAATTATGGAAACAACATGAAAGGAAATATATTGAGACTTTAGTTCATCCACTAAAACTTTTATCCAACCTGGAAATAACCTGGACATAATTGCCCATTTCAAAAAATCATAAAACAAATCTAAGTACCAAATATTCCAAGTAAAAATTGATAGTTGTGCTTCACTTTGTATTTTCTATGTTTGCTTATCCCATAGAGAGAGGTTTAACTCTTTCATTGCTGGAACCAAATTTTGAAGGCCTTTGCAAACAGTTTGGATCCAGATGAGACGCCACAGAAGGTGGGGTCTCATCAGGATCCAAACTGTTGGCTATTCTGATAATATTCTTTGAAAAAAATCGAAGAAAATGCTAATTTTAGAAATTCAGCAGAAGACATTTTAGCAGACAACCAATTTCCCAGCATGCAAAGGGTTAAAAGAGTGTTTATGAATCATTCTTTCCTAAAGGTTAAAAGCATTATATTGACAAATATTATACAGGTGTAATTAACCAGGTGGAGCAGAGTTCTAAGGCTACAAAACAGTCGGACCCATGCGGGAAATGTTTTACATAATAACTTGTGCATGTTTTCCTAATTATATAGCAATGAATGCAAATTTGTAATGAAAACCATATTTAACATGCTGCTGAGGTAGATACAGTTTAGCAAAAATATTTAAGTTTAAATGTTTTTGAAACATGCCGGTAAATGTTAACAAACTGATATTTGCATTTGGTCCCATTTGTTCCGAAAGCTTCCAGTTTAATTTTTCAGAATATTATATATTATGTATTTATATTATTATAATTTATATGAACATCATTGCCATGCTGTCCAAATTTTATAACTTTTGGTGTTGATTGTGCAGAATTCTTTTGGAGAACAGAGGGCAATAGACGGCCATAACTTAAGTTGCGAGAAAAATTAATAAATGTGTATACAAAGCACTAGATTTCAATTATTATCCCCCGCCATAGGCGGAGGGATATTGTTTTGGCGTTGTCCGTCCGTCCGTCCGTCTGTCTTTCCGTCCGTCCAGAGCCATATCTTGGAAGTGCTTAGGCGGATTTCATTGAAACTTGGTATGAGTATACATATGGATAAGAGGATGATGCACGCTTAATGGCATTGTACACCATCTGTTAATAACGGAGTTATGGCCCTTTTTATCTTGAAAAAATGCTTTTTTTGTGTGTCCGGAGCCATATCTTGGAAGTGCTTTGGCCGATTTCATTGAAACTTAGTAAGAGTATTATATGGATAAGAGGATGATGCACGTCAAATGGCATTGTACACCATCTGTTAGTAACAGAGTTATGGCCCTTTGTGTCTTGAAAAAATGCTTTTTTGAGTGTCAAATATAACACTTTTGTGTGCAGAAGGATATTGGTGGGGGATATTCAACGAATTTGCTTGTTTATTTTGCAATTTAATTGAGTTAGGATTTTTGTAAGGAAATGTATCAAATAATACGGTAACAAAACACTGAATTGATTCTTCAGAAATATTTGCACACGTGCTGGCAAATGTAATTTATATCCATTAAGATTCAAAGTGTAAAATTGAACCAAATAACAACATCCTAATGAGTAAATGTTGCAAGTGATCCAAAGTAAGCTTGCACCTGTTTGATATCTGGTTCTACAGCATCTGATCCCCATTGTTGCAAGCCAGCAAGGCGGCATGTTGTGAACCACTTGCACACCAAAGCATTTTGTGGTTGACCTTGTGGTTGGATAGGGTTGCAGTTATTAAATGTTAAGGGAAAACAGCTGCAGAACATTGTCTTGAATTTCATCTAGTAAAAGTTTACTGCATGCTGAAATCTGCAATCTGCAACAAACATAATTATTAATGAGCTTGTCTCTTGAAAAACCGAGCTTGATGCATGTGTGTAAAGTAACGTCCCAGATTAGCCTGTGCAATCCACACAGGCATATCAGACTGACACTTTCAGCCTAGACTTGATTTTTGTTAGGAAGAGAGACTTTATTTGAATGAAAACTTCTATAAAAGCAGAAAGTGTTGTCCCTGATTAGCCTGTGCATTTTGTCCCTGATTAGCCTGTGCAGACTGCTCAGTCTGATCATGGACAATATCTTATGCACATGCATTAAGCCTGGTTTTCCCAGAGCACAGCTCATGTGAATTTTTTTCTTAAAGTGCATCAAATGTTTTAAGGAAGGGGTATATTCATCAACAGTGTTGTTAGCACCTTAGAGAATTGATGGGATCTGTCACAAATTGTCATATCTTCTATCTCAGTTTTTGAGTGTTGGTTCATTAAAGCTTCTGTTGTTGTTGAATTTCAGAAAACCGGAGAAGGGCCTGACATTTCTGTGTGAGCATGGTTTCATCAACGAGTCGCCCGACATGGTGGCGCGGTTCCTGATCACCAGGAAGGGCCTGAGCAAGCAGATGATAGGAGAGTACCTGGGGAACCTGCAGAACCAATTCAACATGGACGTGCTCTGGTAAGACCTGGCTTGCAGAAATCATTCATAATGGATGTGCTCTGGTATGAACTGGCTTGCAGAAATCATTCATAATGGATGTGCTCTGGTATGAACTGGCTTGCAGATATCATTCATAATGAATGTGCTCTGGTATGAACTGGCTTGCAGAAAGCATTCATATAATGAATGTGCTCTGGTATGAACTGACTCACTGGAATTAAAAAAAAAGATCCAAGCTCTGGCAAAATGGGGCTTAATTCATGTGGGTAAAGTGTCCTCCCAGATAAGCCCATTAGGTCTGCACTGGCTAATCACGGACGACACTTTCCGCTTGTATGTTGTTTTTTTCATTTTAAGGAAGTCCCTAGTTTTTAGTGAAAATCCAGTTAAGTGTTGTCCCTGATTAGCCTGTGCAGTCTGTAAAAAAATAATGTACAGTTCATCATAGTACTTAGTGTAAAGTGCAACTAGAAGAAAGCTCTATTTTAATTACTATGTGGAATATTCACAGTGGAGCGTTAGGTGGTTGTGCTCAATAACCTTACCCTAAGTAAATGGTGATGCCTTTCCTTTGATCTGGCAAGCTAATGAAATAGATAAAACAATCAATGTCTTCAGAAGTATGGATGCTGACCCAACACAAAGTGTTTGAAATTATTATTGAATCTGCCATCTTATTTGATCTATGAAAGCCAGGGCAAGTTCATAATTGGACCTAAATCAAACCAACTCAGTCTTGGTTACAGAGGCTGTTCAGCAGGCTAAGAAAATTGCCTTCGTTCTTAGTCCTTTCAAGTCTTTTGAACTGTCTTATTTCTAGCAGAAAGTGTTTGACCATCATTATTTCATAAACTTTTGATTATTTAGTGCTCATGTTATCAAAGGAGAGTGAAAACAAGAGAATGACTACCCCCATGGCTTTAATCACAGGTTGTGTTTACTCCCTACCTCCAAGCCATAATAACATCATTAGCTGTCAAGGTGAGGCATTCAAATGAGGTTACATTACACTGAATGAGCGGTAAATCGCTAACTGCCCAGCCCACTAACATGCCATGTTGCATGCCTCATTTGCCCCATTAGACATCCATGAAAAACAAGAAATAATAAACACTTTATAACCAATGCACTTATTGAATATGAACTTATGATAATAAATGGAAGAAGCTTAAAAAAGCGTAAAAATATAATTGTCTTTCAAAAAATATTCTTGCATTGTCATACATCCATAAAACTTGGCCAGTGATTTGTCATTTAAATCCAAGAACGGCTCAAAATTGTGCCAGTACGCTGTCTTCTGACACTAATCACATAATGCCGGCTGACATGAGACAATCATTTCCTTTCATTTCTACTGGTCAGACCCTCCCAACAATTATAATCCCAAGAAGGCTGGAGCCAGTGCCTGAAAACGACATCCAACATTAATGAGTCACTGCCCCCTGGCAGCCTGCAACTGCCAGCTCTATAAGTGGACAATAAAATGTTATCTAATGGCTTCTTGTTTTCACCAGACTGATTTACCATAAAAAATCTGTGTTCATGAAAATGTTTTTTAAAGGGACTATTTTGTATGTGAAATAAATGCCTTCACTTGTTAATAATTATAGTAATAACTTGTTAAAATCTTGTGCTTAATTAATTTTGACAAGGGTGTAATAATGAGGCCAGTAAGTCTCTCTTGACCATGTGCCTCCAATCATATTTAGCAATACACAAGCAATTTCCAGCCACCTGAGATCCACTGCTCACCCAAGATTTCTTCACTTGAACGTCCCTTGTCTCCCACTTAAGTGTTCATTGTTTGAGGAAAGATTGATCAAAACAAACATGAAAAACATGCTTTGCCTAATTTTCACCTATTCAAAAGAAAGAGGGCACCTTTGTTGAATGGTTAATGTTTAAGTTAGGATTAAAGGTTAAGTTATTTTCTTTTCTGTGAGGTGAACTAAACCAGTCCAGGGTGCTGTACTTGATTCTTTGATGTTTAGGAGAAGCTGTGCTTGATTGTTTTGGCCTGATGTTATTAGAATCTGGTACCAGCAGGGTTAAATTTCTGTCATGCTTCGTTGATGCTAACCTTCGCAGATAAATGGCAATGGTTGCTTGGGTGCATTACAAAAATGATATTTATTAAACTGAAATGATATTGTTTCTTAACATGCAAGAGTGTGTTCACATAAGATAAAGGTATGCTACATTCTTGGCAATCTCGTTGGCAACGGTTAATCTTGTTGGCGTGGGAAAACCTATGCACTATTTTCCCAGATAAATTAAGTAATTTATGATCAATAAACGGGTATATTTATATTATCCATTTAAACTTCACTCATTATAGGGTTCATTGTCTGTTGGGATTCTCTATAGTTAATTAAATGATGAAAGCAACGGTTATTATCATAATCACAGGGTGCGGATGAATGGGAAATGAATGCTTTGTTGGATCAGTTTCATGTTATGTAGGTGGGATGGATACAGGTAAAAATCCCATAATATTCTTGAATATTAATGTAATCATGAGTGGGCTGTTCTACGTTCTGCCATCAATGAAAGCTGTGGTCTTGTTTACCATGGTAACATCAATAATAACAAAAGAACAAAATTTAATATTGATCTGAAAAATCATTTGACTGCGTGAAAATCATTCCAAATACTGTCAACATCACATTTAATTTAATTCAAATGTTTCCTCATAACTTCAGTCAATACCTTGTCCTTTTCTTCAACAGCAATAGATGTGAGATGACGTCATTCAGTTTTATTGCATTTGTTTGTATAAACCTATTTTATTTTGTGTGGCAACAAATAAATATGGGAACAGCTTATTTGGCCATAACATACAATGTACTTATCATAAATACAGATTGGCAAAATATACTGTCTGGTTTTGAATAAACATTAATTCTAATTATTTCTCATCTTCTTAATCTCACAAATAGAACAGACTACCAAAATGTTTGGAGCGAAACATTCAGGAATAAATAAGAGTTTCCAATGCCTCCAGCAGTCTGATCAATACCTTCAGCAGGGATAGCATGAATCATCTATCTTCTACTCTTAACCCTTTCACACTCAGAAGCAAAGGGAAAATGGCTATGTGCAAACAGCATACAACCAGAACAGCCTGCGAGTAACTCACAATCTGTTCAGGTTTTATGCTGTTAACTACTCATCAGTATCTTCAGGTTGGAAATGAAGCCTTTCAAACTTGAATATATTAAGAAAGGACTAAAATTTAATTAGATTTTCTAAAGGACTTCAAATGCGTCAGTGTATTTCTGAGTAGTAAAGTGTTAAGATCCTGCTTCTTTCAAAGAGCTTGTGATCATCATCGTAACTTGTTAATGTGTGACCCAACTTACCAAATTTGTTTGAAATACTCAAACATTAAGCAATTGCTGGAAATGCATCTCAAATTGTTAACAAACCTGAACAGATCCACATCATTAACTCTTTCAGTGCTGGAACCAAATTTTGAAGGCCTTTGCAAACTGTTTGCTATTCTTATAGTATTCTTTGAAAAAAAGGAAGAATAATGCTAATTTTAGAATTTTAGCAGACGACAAATTTCCCAGCATGCAAAGGGTTAATATTTTGTTGCGTATTTTCAGTGTCTTTGCAGAGGAGATAGATCTGTCTGGTATGCAGGTGGACATGGCGCTCAGGAAGTTCCAGTCCTACTTCAGGATGCCTGTAAGTGGTTAACCCAGCTGCAACTTGTCTCTTTCAGTGCTGAAACCGAATTTTGAAGGCCTATGCAAACAGTTTGGATCCAGATGAGACGCCACAGAACGTGGCGTCTCATCAGGATCCAAACTGTTTGCTATTCTGATAGTATTGTTTGAAAAAATATCAAAGAAAATGCTAATTTAAGAAATTCAGCAGCCAACATTTTAGCAGACGACAAATTTCCCAGCATGCAAAGGGTTATACTTGATTTTGATATGATATGATACATTGTAACATATCCTGGGTGCAACCTGTTATGACATGTATTTTATGTTGACATGGTGTTTAGGCTAATAAGTTGTGTCGTTTTAGTACCATGTCACATCTCTATGCCTCTCGTGCCATCTCGATGTCATGCAACCAACTTGACTGATACAAGTTCTCATACAAGTTCTCAGAACACCATACTAGCATAATATACTTCGTTTGCATAAACCAGAAATGATATCTTGCAAGGAGTATGTTTCCTTGCTAATTATCTAAAGCAATAACAAGTTGACAAGGAGAGGGACATAAACTTGAGTTTAGGAAGAAGGAAATGTTGTTTTTTTACAGTTATCTCAAAAAATAGATCTGCATTTACTTAAGTTGTGTGGACTTCGTAAAAATTCTTATGTGGTTCCTTTGCAAATGCTTTAACATTATACAGAAAAGGCATGACTAAACGGTTCAGAAAGATAAACTGCATAGTTTCCAGTAATTTAGGTTTAATCCATACATATTTTTGGATAATCTGTCGAAGCAAGTGTTCAGTAGTAACAAAATAACTTTGAGACATTTGTTTTAAATTTTATACATTATGTATACTGCTGTGTCATCTTCACCCATGAAAATGCACTGTTTGTTGTCTCTTTCATGCAATTCTTGGATAACAAAAGGGCGCACAGACACACACACACACACACACTAAAATGTAGATATGCTTTCAAAGTTGAAGTTTCCTAACAGTGAGTGTTTTGTTGTAACAGGGTGAAGCTCAGAAGATAGAAAGACTGATGGAGGTAAGTCAAACTTGTTCATGTCCCCCCTCGTCTTGTTTTATTCTTTCTTACATGCTTGAATCATTAGCAGTCCAACCTTCCTCTGGGTTATTACAGTTTTAATGAGCCAACTCATGATATATCTGTTTGTTTTTCATGAATTTTACTAGCATTGTTTGCTACATGCTTAGTTTTAAAAATACTATAATGCTATATTTAACTGGAAGGCAATACGATTTCAGCCCCTCTATGTTATTGCTTACGTAATGTTGTTTCTTGAAAATAGATTTAATAGCCGGTAATAAATCTTTTTACACATGCTAATTCTTCTGCAGACAACTTTGCAAGAGACATGCTGGTTTATTTGATCATATAACTTCCTTCCATTATGACAATTACTGAAACAGTGTGATTGAATTTAAATCTCTGCATTATAAATATGCTTCAAAATGCATGTTTTGAATTTGGCAGGTATTTTGAGTCATGAATGTGGGAGTTTAAAAAGCCATCATTGCAATACGTATTACAAACAGCCATCATTGCAATATGTATTACAAACAGCCATAATTGCAATACTTATTACAAAATCATGGTTGTTAGTATAAGTGTAAAACATTAATAAACAAGAACTGTCACCATAGGATGACCTATCCCCCCCTCCCCCCCCTATAAACGCTTTGATAGAAGTTATAGCATTTTTCGAAACCTAAACGCAGATTTCGAAACCTTTACGCGGACCCTAAGTTCAAGGTCAAGGTCACAGGGGTCAAAATTTTTGTGCGTATGGAAAGGCCTTGTCGATATAAACATGCATACCAAATATGAAGGTTATATCTCAAGGGACATAGAAGTTATGAGCATTTTTCGAAACCTAAACGCAGATTTTGAAATCTAAACGCGGACCCTAAGTTCAAGGTCAAGGTCACAGGGGTCAAAATGTTTGTGCGTATGGAAAGGCCTTGTCCATATACAAATGCATACCAAATATGAAGGCTTTATCTCAAGGGACATAGAAGTTATGAGCGTTTTTCGAAACCTAAACGCAGATTTCGAAACCTAAACGCGGACCCTAACTTCAAGGTCAAGGTCACAGGGGTAAAAAAATGTGTGCGTATGGAAAGGCCTTGTCCATATACCGGTACACATGCATACCAAATATGAAGGTTATATCTCAAGGGGCATAGAAGTTATGAGCATTTTTCGAAACCTAAACGAAAAGTGTGACGGAAAGACGAACAGACGGACAGTCCGATCACTATATCACTAGATCACTTTTCTTTGAAAGGGGGCATAAAATAACAATGCTAAGTAGGAAATCATATTTTTTTTATTATTATTATATAAAAAAAGATTTATATTATTTGAAAATGAACACAGCAAGTTCTGTTCTCAGGTGTTTGCCGAGCGTTATACCCAGTGCAACCCGGATCAAGTGAAAAACTTCACCAACCCCGACACAGTGCTACTTCTGGCTTTTGCCATAATCATGTTGAACACTGATCTACACAACGCCAGCATTAAAGCAGAGCGCAAAATGAAACAGGAGGACTTTGTGAAGAACTTACGAGGTATGTTTTGTCGTCTTTTGTAAGATAAACAATACATCTGAGACAAGCTCTGGGAAAAACGGGCTAATCACCTGTGCTTATTTTATGCATGATTAGCGTGTTCATTATGCAATTAGGGGCAATACTTTCTGCCCAGACTAAATTTTCTTTAAGAAGATACTTCTTTTCAATAAAAATTCCTTCAAAGCAAAAAGTTTCGTACCTGCACAGGTTAATTGTGGACAACTTTATTACACACATGCTTTCCCAGTCTCAAATGGAACAAACTTATGGGGTATTAAATGCATAATGATGGTCTGACTGTTGTTGATTAATGCTCCAAAATATTGCAATCCATAAATGATATCAGTTGTTTTAAGACTTTTTAGAATTTAGGGCCATCAAAACTTTTTAATTTAATCAGTTGCAAAAATGAGCATGGGTCTGCAAAAAGTGCAAGCTTTCATTACTAAATTTTGAGCTTTCTAAAATTCTCAGTGAATATAATGAATGCTGGAATCATTGTCAAAGCATACATTAATAATAGTTTACAATTTTGTCCTGCATTTGCTAAACTGCTTTATCTCTGACAGAAATGACACAAAATTAATAGAAACCGTGTTCGTGTTTTGACAAATATAATTATGTGCACCATGTTAGAAATCATAAGAACATCGTCTACAATGCATGAGGTCATGTGATTGAAAAGTGCTGGTCCCAATGTTCTGCAGAGGCTGGCTCCAAGGTTATTGGAGGATGATTCACGAGAAAGTAGTAGGGAGGAGTACAAATGTTGCAAAATATGTTAAGTGAATAAATCAATCTCGCATATGGAAACCATATGGCTGGCTGTTTGACAGGCTGACTTGAGGTAGCAGTTTGTGTTGCCTCAGAATTGTCTGAGAAGGAACACTGGGTGTTTTCATTGGCATAGGTCTTGTTGAAATGTCTTAACAACATGAAGTATTTAAGGATTCATTTATTATTTGGTTAATGCTTTTACAATTACTGTATTGATCAGTTGTAAATCCTGATTAGTCAGAATCTCACCTAGGGGAAAAGTTATTCTTGGTAGATGCAAGTTTAGGTGTTCTAAAGGTAGCTTAGGGGAAACTTTTGGAGTAATCATGGTATTTGTATAATCATCTGAAAGGTGTGAACTTCAAAGAAGATAAATACTGTTATCAAGTGTAATTAACCTCTTTTTGTCTGATTTTAAACTAGTTATTAGTCTGTAAGCAAAACATCAGATGCTATCTAGAGTTAAAAGGATCACGCTTTTCACATTCAGGATAGGTATTATCAAAATCTTACCAATATTCTAAATATACCAACAATCAGATTATTATCAGATGAAACTAATGAAAAGGAAATTTGGATAAAATTAACATGACTTGTGTACACCACTCATCAACAGCCTTTATTTAACCATGCACTGTCAGTACTTGGAAAGGAACACAATGTATGGTATGAGTGCTAGTCTCTTGACAATGACAGTACTGGGAAAGAAAAACACTGGATGGTTGTGATTGCTAGTCTCTAGACCTCTCATCAAGGATGTTGTGAACAGAACTTCCTTGTCCAGATACTTCAAACTTGGCAAACAAAATTATTGGTGGAAAGTGACGTTATCCTTTTTATTAAAATATTTTATATTTAATTTAATAAAATGATGTTCGTAGTTCTTGAGGGCTTGTTTTTACTACCGGTAGCCTTATTTTAAACACAACACCAGCTGTTAGATGCATCACGTAACACAGATAGCGAGAACATAATCGTCTCCTCTTTGTCTGCTGGTATACCTGCGTTTTATGTTAAAGCCCAATTCTAAACAAAACAGTGCATGTTGCATACTTGCTAATCATACTAAATATTGCGAGATTCGTAAGCAAATGGAGTGTATTAAACCTCCAGCATCTGTGTCTGCTACCTTAGGACGCCAGGTGTTGCCATGGATGATTCTGGATCACTGCAGGGCTTGTAACAGTTGAATGCATCTCACTCCCTTGAGAGCTTGGTTTCTGATAACTGCTTTTAGTGTTTTATACAGGAAGGAAAAAGGGCGTGGTGCAAAATTTCAAAAAAGGGCACTTTAGCGCGCGACAACCATAAAAAAGGGCACACATATATCTGTATAGTGACTTAATAACAAGCTTTGTTACACACAAACCTTGTATGTATAGTTTTGAGATTTATTGTTGAATAATTAAACCAATAAAATCCAGAATGTATATTTTATTATGTGTTTTATATTTTCATGTAGTAACAAAAAACAAGATTAAAAACCATAGGATATATATCTTATACAAACTATAGCTTTTCAAAGAAGTCTTAGAATACTGTTAAATGAGTTACCCTCTTAAACAATTATTTATATTTAAAACGTTACACACATTGCACAAACAAGTCTTTTATATGCATCTTAAATGGAGATTCACAAACACTTTGTTGAATAGTCAGAAAGTTCTGCGTAATGACATTGTTTTCATGACCACATGTTGTATTGTGTACATTTTATTTCGCAAAAAGTGTAACTAGGAACGGCGCCGTACTGTCTTTTGTTCATTGTCAATTAATTCAATACACGTTAATTGGTCTCCGATATATACTTGTTTTGCTTACAAAGCAATTTGCATCAATTTCTAATTTACGTTTCGTCGAAAGTGGAATGCCAAAATCGAAAAGCGTACGTTTCGCATTCTAAACACGAATGATAAGTGGTACAAGTTCAATATTTTTGTAAAATTCATATCTGCGTTTGCCAATTAACATATTTTGACAAGTTACAAACGGGTCATAATGTTCTTAATTGAACCAATGGTGCAGTCCTACTACTGTTACAACAATTAACAACTTTTGGCCAAACAGGGTCCAAGACGGGGTATCAACTTCTTTGCCGACATTCACACGTTATTGTAATCAACACATCGTGACAATAAACAAGCACGTGCTCCAATTAAGCGGGGTCTGCCTAACCGTGAACAGCAAACGTGTTAAGATTGTCGTCTGCTACAATTCATCAACACACATCTACTGTGAGCCTGCGCCAATTGTATTGGATAGGAGGCGAGGCGTTATTTTAATCGACAGCTTTAATATTAGCCTGCGCCAATTGTATTGGATAGGAGGCGGAGCGTTATTTTAATCGACAGCTTTAATATGTCACGGGTTGCTATTTTCGGCGTATGGCCAATTTTCAAGAAGTACAGTGGACGTCATGGGGTTTTGTAATCGGCGTATGGAAACAATTATCGGGCGTAATATACGGCCATACGCCGCTTAGTGCAAGCCCTGTAAAATTAAGTTTTATTAACTTAAAACTGTTTTGCATTAAATTGAAATCAAATCAATATTTAACTGATACAACTGGTGTTTTTTTTTTAAATTTAATTACGCGTAAAAATAAATGTTTTGATATAACTGAATTATGCATGAAATGCACAATTTCCATGTGAATAACATCGAGGTTTTCATCAAGTCTCCTAAGTAACTGTGCACGATCGTATCCGGACCGATTAGTGTTACAAAGCTACTGAAATTATCGATTGATATTGACAGATGGTTATTCACACATGACGTATTCACAACCGCGCGAATCTTCGCTGATAATAGTCGGCTTAGAAGCTTGGTTAAGAGGCAATTAAGATGTTATCAATAAGGTCGCGCACGGCGGAAAACAGGGCGGCAGCCTTTGAAAAGGGCAGCGTGGCGCTGATTTGCTTTGAAAGGGGCAGCGAGGCGCTTCAAAAAAGCGGCGTGGCGCCGCGCCACGCTAAAACGGCCTGGATAAAACACTAGCTTTAATGCTCAGAATAGACTTTTCTGTTTGCAAGATGATGCAACCAAACATGAATGTTAACAATCGTCTTGTAGCACAGAATCGTGTTATTTTAAGGCATGAAATTTTGTATAATTGTCCTCACAACAAATAAAGGATTTTTAGTTTTGTATTTTTGTACACAAAAATAAATCAAGAGCCTTACAGTTAAGTTGCACAAGAGCATCAACCTCTACACATACTAATATTAAAACTTAAGGTATGCATTGATTTTTATGTCCCCCACTATAGTAGTGGGGGACATATTGTTTTTGCCCTGTCTGTTGGTCTGTTGGTTGGTTGTTCTGTTGGTTTGCGCCAACTTTAACATTTGCAATAACTTTTGCAATATTGAAGATAGCAACTTGATATTTGGCATGCATATGTATCTCATGGAGCTGCACATTGAGTGGTGAAAGGTCAAGGTCATCCTTCAAGGTCAAATATATTGGTCAAAATTGCTCATGTAATGTCACTTCTGCAATATTGAAGCTAGCAATTTTATATTTGACAAGCATGTGTATCTTATGGAGCTGCACATTTTGAGTGGTGAAGGGTCAAGGTCATCCTTCAAGGTCAAACGTCATATACGGGGACATGTTAAAGTTATGTATGTAAACCAATAATAAACAAATACAAACAAATTGTATTTCAATATTCAGTTTTGCTCTCTGTCTCAGGTATTGATGATGATGATGACGTGGACAGAGACCTGTTGGTGGGGATTTATGATCGCGTGAAGGCCCAGGAATTCCGCCCAGGAGTCGATCACGTGACCCAGGTCATGAAAGTGGAACAGACCATTGTTGGGAACAGAAAACCCGTAAGTTATCATGGATTTTCTAGCCCCAACAGCACATACTGAAATTGTTATTTTTATGTCCCCCACTATAGTAGTGGGGGACATATTGTTTTGATGTTGGTCTGTCTGTTGGTCTGTTTGAAGGTCAAGGTCATCCTTCAAGGTCAGAGGTCAAACATATGTGGCCAAAATCGCTCATTTTATGAATACTTTTGCAATATTGAAGATAGCAACTTGATATTTGGCATGCATGTGTATCTCATGGAGCTGCACATTTTGAGTGGTGAAAGGTCAAGGTCAAGGTCATCCTTCAAGGTCAGAGGTCAAATATATGTGGCCCAAATCGCTTATTTTATAAATACTTTTGCAATATTGAAGATAGCAACTTGATATTTGGCATGCATGTGCATCTCATGGAGCTGCACATTATGAGTGGTGAAAGGTCAAGGTCATCCTTCAAGGTCAGAGGTCAAATATACGTGGCCCAAATCGCTTATTTTATGAATACTTTTGCAATATTGAAGATAGCAACTTGATATTTAGCATGCATGTGTATCTCATGGAGCTGCACATTTTGAGTGGTGAAAGGTCAAGGTCAATGTCATCCTTCACAAGGTCAAGGTCATCCTTAAAGGTCAAACATCATATAGGGGGACATTGTGTTTCACAAACACATCTTGTTTCTCATTTATTTTACCATGTTTGACATTTACATAGACAGCATTTACATTTTCATACATAACACATTGGTAACATACTGAAATTGTGCTAATAGAGTTACTGCATAATTGTAAGTGCTACATAATTTCGCACAACCATATTTGTGATGTGTCAAAACTTACGATTATACTTGACGAAGATGATATTTGAAGAAGAAAGTACCTGAAAATAATACTTAAATGTAATTATTATTAAATTAAATTTAAAAAAAAATACAAAATGTAATTATTATTAAATTAAATTTAAAAAAAATACAAAAATAAGATGTCAGTTTCAAGTCCATGCATTTGCAATGATTTTGTAAATTATATATTGCAAACCAATTAGCCTTCTGATGGTAAGGCAATTTAAACAGCTTAGTAGTTGCATGCATATAATTGCTTATGTACATATAATAAAATGTCCTGTAATCGTCTTAAAGGCTCTTGCTCTACCCCACCGGCGGCTGGTGTGCTACTGTAGACTGTACCAGGTCCACGACCCAAACAAGAAAGAGAAGATCGGCCTACATCAGAGAGAGGTCTTTCTCTTCAACGATTTGTTGCTGGTAAGTGTCGTGATTTTTTGTACGCAAGGTATCGGTATTCATGTAAGAGGTGCAGGTATGTACATGTATTTGATAAAAGGATTGTTGTCATTAATACCATATAATCTCATTCTTAAGCATAATCACTATACAAAATCAAGTGATGCTTTTAATATTTGGTATCGCAATCATATTATATGTATCTACTTAGCTAACATATTTATTTTGATGTTACGTATTAGGCTAGTAAAATTAAATATTAACTAAGTGTTATTATGTTGTCAGGTGACCAAGATATTTAGCAAGAAGAAGAGTGGGATCACGTATTCCTTCAAGCAGTCGTACTCCCTGTGTGATATGCAAGTGTACCTCTTTGAAACAACTCGTGAGTACGGCTGTCTCGGCTAAAGCATACATACAACTTTGTTAGACTTTGTTGAAATTACAAAAAATTGGTTATTGAACCTTTTGATCAGGGCGTCAATGAGAATTTATTTGAAAATTAAATTATGCATACCTTATAATTGTTATTGCTTTATTTGGAAATGTGGCGAGTACAAGTTGGTGTAAGTAATTGTGTCTGTAAAATGACCAATTTGTCTGCTTCTGTCTACTAAGCATTCTACTCTTTCAAGGATAACACCAGTTTATATTGCCAAAAGCTACTTGGCAATTTATTTCCTGCAATTTACACTGCTAATTGTTATAGCTTGTTCATATCAATCATGGAAGTGAGTCATATGAGTGCGTTTTAAATAGGGTTATAAGCGGATGTACTTAATATATGTTGTTTCGTGCAATAAAGAATCATCTGCACTAGAAAACTATTATGCTAGTCATAAGTGGTTTTTATGATATCTTCAAAACATTTCTAAGAACTTGCATATAGAATATGTTTGTGGCACTTATAGACTTAATGACTTTAATCATAATTAATATATTATTGACACGTGATCTGCTATGATCAAAAGATGCACACATTATTTTAATTTCCCTATGGCAAATTGTACAGTTATATGCAGTAACATTTTTAGCTTTGTTTACTTTTAAGAGCCCTTGATGAGGTTTTAAATTGAGCATTTATAAAATAAAAGTTATTCATTTTACAAATAATTCCCCTAACGAAAAAAAACATATGAACTGATTGAACATTGATGTTAGCATTACAGAACTTGATACATTGTGTTAATCAGGTAAAAGCAGTTTGCAAATGTGCATTTCAGATTACACGTTTGGCATACGCTTAGTGAACAACCTGGATAACAAGGTCCTCATCACATTCAACGCTCGCAATGATCACGATCGACAGAAGTTTGTCGAAGATCTCAAAGAAGCTATTTTAGAGGTACAAAAGAACATCAAATTGTTGTTTAATTAAATGATTTAATTGCTGTACACAGGATCTAGGATTTAATTATGCCCCTCCTTCGAAGGTATATTGTTTTGCTGGATGTCAGTCTGTCTGTCTGTCGGTAGACCAGTTCGTTTCCGATAAAAATCTCGTCAATGGATTGACCGATTGGCTTGAATTTCACATTTGCATTGGCCTTGGACAGTAGATGACCCCTATAGTTATTGGGGTCACTAGTTCAAAGCCCTGTTTGGGGGGGCATATGTTTCCGACGGCGGAACTCTTGTTTTTAGCTCACCTAAGCACAACATGCTCATGGTGAGCTTTTGTGATCGCCTTTTGTCCTTCGTGGGTCGTCCGTTGTGCGTTGTCAACATTTTTCCTTGTGAACACTCTAGAGGCCACATTTATTGTCTGATCTTCATGAAATTTGGTCAGAACATTTGTCCCATTGATACCTTGACTGAGTTCAAAACTGGGTCAAAAACTAGGTCACTAGGTCAAACAAAAGAAAAACCTTGTGAACACTGTAGAAGTCACATTTGATGCCCAATCTTCATGTAACTTTGTCAAAATGTTTGTCTAAATAATATTTTTGTTGAGTTCAAAAATGGTTCCGGTCCGTTGAAAAACATGGCCGACAGGGGCGGGGCAGTATTCCTTATATGGCTATAAAGAAACCTTGTGAACACTCTAGAAGTCACAATTTTTGTCCAATCATCATGAAACTTGGTCAAAACATTGGTTTCATTTGTATCTCGGACGAGTTTTAAAATGGTCCAGATCGGGGGAAAAACATGGCCACCAGGGAGCGGGGCAGTTTTCCTTATGTGGCTTTAGTAAAACCTTGTTAACACTCTAGAGGCCACATTTATTGTCAAATCTTCATGAAATTTGGTCAGAAGATTGGTCTCAATGATGTCTTGGATGAGTTCGAAAATGGTTACGTTTGCTTGAAAAACATGGCTGCCAAGGGGCGGGTATTTTTCCTTATATGGCTATAGTAAAACCTTGTTAACACTCTAGAGGCCACATTTATTGTCCAATCTTCATGAAATTTGTTGAGAAGATTGGTCTCAATGATATCTTGGACGAGTTCAAAAATGGTTACGTTTGCTTGAAAAACATGGCTGCCAAGGGGGCATTTTTCCTTATATGGCTTTTGTAAAATCTTATTAACACTGTAGAGTCCACATTTATTGTCCGATCTTCATGTAACTTGGTCAGAAGATTCATCCCAATAATATCTTGGACAAGTTAAAAAATGATGCCCGTTGGTTGAAAAACATGGCTACCAGGGTGCGGGGCATTTTTCTTTATATGGCTATAGTAAAACCTTGTTAACACTCTAGAGGCCACATTTATTTTCCAATCTGCATGAAACTTGGTCAGAAGATTTGTCCTAATGATATCTTGGATGAGTTTGAAATGGTTTCAGTTGCTTAAAAAACATGGCCACCAGGGGGTGGGGCATTTTTCCTTATATGGCTATATATCATGCTTTTCTAAAACCTTGTTAACACTCTAGAGGCCACATTTATTGTCCGATCATCATGAAACTTGGTCAGATGATTTGCCCCAATGATATCTTGGATGAGTTGAAAATGGTTCTGGTTGGTGGAAAAACATGGCCGCCAAGGGGGCGTGGCATTTTTCCTTATATAGCTATAGTTAAACCTTGTTAACACTCTAGAAGCCGTATTTATTGTACGTTCATCATGAAACTTTGTCAGAAGGTTTGTCCTAATGATATTTTGGACAAGTTCGAAAATAATTCCAGTTGCTTGAAAAACATGGCCACCAGTGGGCGGGGCATTTTTCCTTATATGGATTATGAATCTTCATGAAACTTTGTCAGTATATTTGTTTAAATGATATCTTGGATGTGTATGAAAATGGTTCTGGTCTGTTGAAAAACGTTGCTGCCAGGGTGTTCACTAGTCATGAAAGTTGGTAAGAACATATTGTTCTAATGACATCTTGAGCTGCACAGAACAGGTCAGTTCCTTTGCATCTCAGGTGAGCGACTTTGGGCCTTTCAGGCCCTCTTGTTGTTTTTTTCTAGTCATGGGCTTTTAAAGTTTCTACACAGAGTAATGTTATATATAAAATCATGTATATCAATGATAATTATGCATTATTTGATCTTTATATAAAGAGATCTTAAGCATTATACATTTGTGGCTCCTGTTTCAGTGCAATGGAATGGAAGCAATGAGAATAGACGAACAGCAACGTCACAATCCACAACACGTTCCACTTGATCGCCATTACTCAAATGATGATACGCGCATCACAATGTTCGACTACATGAAGACATCGGATCCCAACTCTAATAGGTTGTCTGCTCCTGATTACAGTGGCTTGAAGCAGTCGTACCCCTTGTCCAACTCTCTCACTGACCTCTGTGCAGGTATGCATGTGCTGTGTAGACATTTAGTTGGATGGGAATTTTGCTTAAATATTTTATTTGTGGGGTGGTCGTAAATGTAAAAGTGCATCCTTTTTTATTTGGCTTTATACGTGTTTAAGTTACTGTTAAAAAATTGTTAATAATAGTCGTAAATGTAAAAGTGCATCCTTTTTTATTTGGCTTTATAAATGTTTAAGTAACTGTTAGAAAATTGTTAATAATAGTATTAAATAAAGAAATGTTAAAGCCACACATTGAGTAATTGAAGGGAGATAAAGCTATTTTGCTAATGCTACACTTTCTGTACAGTTTTACAGCTTTTTATCATAATCTTTATGACATTGTGTAGTTATTCATTAGCCATTTCTATTTATCCCTGCTATTTCTTGGATAGATGTAATCCCCAACAATACAGTTAGATTTGTAGATTTTCAATGCTTTTGTGATTTTTCCAACCAAGAATTCCCAAATAGTTGTGGTGTTAATGTAGTCATTGATATTGTAAATTACCCTTTTACATTTACTTCACATGTGTGATTGTAACAGTGTTGTACTGTAATAAGTGAAGCTTATGCTTAAAAAAGGTATACCGGTACACTTGCTTTTGCTTGTGAATACCGGAATGCTTGTAATACAGTAAATAACAGTGATCTACCGAAATTTCAAATATGTTAAATACGTGTTTCCTTCAATACTTTTAACATATTTAAAAACAGTGTGGTCATTTACATTCTCAATGGGTAAGAAGCCAAATTATGTGGGCTGTTTTATGACCAACATCCACTGTATTTCCTGTGGACATGTGTATAATATACCTTTACCATATTTTAAATAAGCCTTGCATGCTCTGGAAAAAGCGGTTCTCATGTAGGTGTATTAGGTGTAGTCCCATATACATGTAAGCCTATGCAGTCTGTACAGGCTAATCAGGGAAGACACTTTCCGCCCAAACCGGATTTTTGCTAAGAAGAGACTTACTTTAAAAGTAAAATTGCATAAAAGCTGGACGTGCGGTACCTGATTAGCCTGTGCAGAATCTTTTGCAGCACATGCATTAAGTCTTGTTTCCCTAAAGTGAGGCTTATATTGATAATGGTATAACCAATCTCACTGGTATTTCAGCTCAAGCAATGCGCCGGGGAAGCAGCGGGGGATCTCTGGATAGTGGAGTGGTATGTAACCTGTATGCTTACCACTATGCAACTAGTTAAGATTATCATGTAATGAATATTCTGGATTTGTGTGTACCATAATGATTATCACTGTTTACTCCTTTTACACAAATGTCCATTAAAACTGAAACATATCTAGCAATTAAAAGAAGACAAAAAAATTATCTTCACTTTATTTTTACGGCAAAGCCAATATATGAAATTTATTACCCATTGTGTCTGGTGTAATCACATCTCGCATTGTGCGCTATATATTTCATATACCAATCTGTCTTGCAGCACTCTGGCAGTACAGGCAGTGCCAACTCGACAGAGCTTTCCTTCGGTAGCCATGGTAGCCAGTCAAGCCTGATGAAGGGCCTTGCGCTTACCACCTCTGCGGTCACCAACACGTCCAAGATGGCAGTTGGGCAACCCAGGGCAAAGGCAAGCGCCTCCACCTTGAAACAGCGCCCAGTGCCAGAGGGGACGGAGGTGTGAGCTGCTTGGACAAGTACAGACTGGATTTGGTCCCAGATTAGTTTGTGGGATGCTGGTCCCAGACTGGTTTAGTGTGACATAGGTCCCAGACTGGCATGTGTGACATAGGTCCCAGATTGATTTGTGGTACGAAGGTACCAGACAAGGTTTGTGGGATGTAGGTCCCAGACTGGTTTGTGTGACATAGATCCCAGACTGGTTTGTGGGACGTAGGTCGCAGACTGGTTTGTGGGACGCTGGTCTAGTGCATGGGACACCCGGACATGAGAATGGTAACAAGGTCAAGTGGAACGAGGTTCAGACGAGTTGGAGAGATATGTGACGACCAGTATTCCAGCAGAATCCAGTGTAGAGGATCTATATTGAAGGTTATTTATACCAAAAACTATGTTGTGGACCAGGGATGCTAGTGATGCAAGCAAATGGGGCATGAAATAACAATGCTCTGCAATTACTTGATTTAATTAACAGAATCAAATATTTACTGAAATATACTTTCAGTGGTTACTTCTGTATAACCAATGTATTTATTTTGCCAGTTATGTGCAATCGTACATTATTTATGCATATATTATGCTATGTTGTCAATTATTTTACCATAAATCTGATCTTGAACACAATTTTACAGAAATCCAGGACAAGTTTAAGGATATAATCCTGAGGATTGGAAAATATCTGTCTCCTTTTATTCATATGCTCCCACAATGGACGCTGCCTGTGCTATCTGAGTACACCATTTAAAACACTGATATATAAAGTAAAGAGAGGAGTTGAACTGAGGCTCTTCATGTGTTTTTTTAGTAAGCTGATTAACAGTAAGGTATCAAAATATGTACATTTTATCATTCCTTTAATCTTTTAATGGTGTGTTTAAAGCATAAAATTGTCCTCGTCAGCAATAAATAAGACATTATACACAGTGGCTTGAATTGAACATGGTAAAAGACAGCTGCATATTTATTGACATTTTTTAATAACTGAAGTTTGCGTATAAAAATGTAAAACCTGGGTAACTTTAGTATACTGGTCATGTACAGTAGTGTCACACACAAATCCCGATGAATCAGTGCCATTCTAGAACCATTATATCATTATATGAAAATGTGTTGATAATCGCCATAGGAACATAAATGTTAATTTGTATTGTTCATCAATTTACATACACCAGAACTTATTACACAGGACCAATTTTAAATGAGCATGTTTATTGTGTTTTATGTACAGTAAATGTGTATATACTTTCTTAGACAATATTTATGTATTATTAACCATATTCTTACGTAGTTCAAGGAGAACTCGTACCAATGTGCAATCAATTTGTAGATAGATGTAAATGTAATGTTATATTAATCATGAAGCACACACATGAAATTTTATTATACTAAATTTTGTGTTGATTGGATGATATTTTATGTATTTGTTGTTTAAAATGCAATTGTACAAATATCGTGTAATGCACGATTTTAGTATTTTACATCTTTCATTGTTGTTGGGGCTTGATTGTTATTGTTTTGTCTTTGTTTTTATAAGTAATCGGTACTATTGGAAAAAGTGTGTACATTGTTTAAACACCACAAAGGTTAGTACTGAGAACGAAATTGTACATATTGCGTAGTCTCCATGTTAATTGATGGGTGATATCATGTGTGTAATGCCATGTGTACATATGGTTACTTTTACACTCCTATTCTTTCCCCAGCAATGGAATTGTGTATTAGTATCTGTTATAAAACAGAGCAATAAAGAATGGAAGATAACTAAGCTTTATTATTATTTCCATCAAAACTTGCATATATTTTCATATACATGTACAGACTTATGGCACAATATTGATGTTTCAAACCAATACAACATTCAAATACACCTGATTAGTCAAATAATATGCAAAAGTGGTCATATATGTTATGACAACAATTGTTCATTTGTTTTACAAAGTGAACTATTCCAGACTATATGCACATTTTTAGCTCGGCTGTTTTCGAAGAAAACCCGAGGTATTGTCATAGCCAGCTCGTTGTCTGGCATCTGCCCTCCTAAAACCTTAACATTTTGTTAACCTTTTGAACATTGGTTCTAAAAAGAAAGTGCTACCAACTACAACATTGAAAGTTCATATGCAGTTGCACCTTGATGAGTTCTACACGCCACACCCATTTTTGGTCACTAGGTCAAAGGTCAAGGTCACTGTGACCTCTAAAAAAAATCTTACATGCTTTCATTAAGTCAAAACTGCACCCGCAGCAGAGTGTGGCAACCGTTATGCGGTGCTCTTGTTATTCAATATTTCCATTTAAACGTCAAGTTCAGCAAAGTGGCAATGTATTTCTCATACTGTTAATAAGAAACCAGCTCTTAAAGGTGTTATTATATGGGTTTTTCAAAAGTTATAGGTACCTATAATGCTAATCAATCTTTTTCACCAAGGATTGGCTGTATGTAAATAATAGTTGATACAGTAAGTGAATTTGAAAAGATTAAAAATGTGCCAGCTTGATTTGCACCTATATATTGGTGTTTTGTCCAAAATGTAGCATTTCCAGAATAATTCCGTAAAAAAAGGTTGAAAGAAAACTACAAATAATGAATGATATAGAAACATTCACCAGATACATGTAGTCCAAGATTACTTCAATTTCGTCAGCCAATCAAATGTCAGTTTACATCCACCAGAAATATGACATTATATTTCTACCAGCCAATTGTATCGCCCGTTACTCCATGATAGAACTTGCCAGTTCCCTCCTCCCCATGCAGTTTCTCCATGACAGGCATGCACCCTGTCACACTCTTGACCGTGTCAATGGAGGCGGTTGGACCGCCCATGCCTGTCTTCACCCAACCAGGGTGAATGGCCGTTGCTAGGATACCCTCATTCTTAAGGTCAAGGCTCATGTTTGTCGTGATCATGTTGAGTGCAGCCTGAAGACACAAGGTTTGAGTTGCAAGGTTTTATGAAACACACTTACTTTTATATGTCACTGTATATCATAAGGCCATCACATGTACAGCATTTTTAGCTCATCTATTTTTTGAAAAAAAATTATGAGCTATTGTCATCACCTTGGCGTCGGCGTCGGCGTTGGCGTCGGCGTCCGGTTAAGTTTTGCGTTTAGGTCCACTTTTCTCAGAAAGTATCAATGCTATTGCATTCAAACTTGGTACACTTACTTACTATCATGAGGGGACTGGGCAGGCAAAGTTAGATAACTCTGGCGTGCATTTTGACAGAATTATGTGCCCTTTTTATACTTAAAAAATTGAAAATTTTGGTTAAGTTTTGCGTTTAGTTCCACTTTTCTCAGTAAGTATCAATGCTATTGCATTCAAACTTGGTACACTTACTTACTATCATGAGGGGACTGGGCAGGCAAAGTAAGATAACTCTGGCATGCATTTTGACAGAATTATGTGCCCTTTTTATACTTAGAAAATTGAAAATTTTGGTTAAGTTTTATGTTTAGGTCCATTTTATTCCTTAAGCATCAAAGCTATTGCTTTCATACTTGCAACACTTACTAACTATCATAAGGGGACTGTGCAGGCAAAGTAATGTAACTCTGACTGGCATTTTGACAGAATTATGTGCCCTTTTTATACTTAGAAAATTGAAAATTTGATTAAGTTTTGTGTTTAGGTCCACTTTATTCCTACAGTATCAAAGCTATTGCTTTCATACTTGCAAGATTTATGAACTATCATAAGGGGACGGTGCAGGCAAAGTTATGTAACTCTGACTGGCATTTGGACGGAATTATGGGCCCTTTATACTTAGAAAATTGAAAATTTGGTTAAGATTTATGTTTTGGTCCACTTTACCCCTAAAGTATCATAGATATTGCTTTCATACTTGGAACACTCACAAACTATCATAAGGGTACAGTAAAAGGACAAGTTGCATAACTCTGGTTGTCATTGTTACGGAATTATGGCCCTTTTTTGACTTAGTAACTTTTAATATATGGTTAAATTTTGTGTTTCGATCCACTCGAAGTATCAAGGCTATTGCTTTCAAACTTCAAATACTTACATGCTATCATGAGGTTACTGTACCTGGCAACTTGAATTTTACTTTGACCTTTGAATGACCTTGACTCTCAAGGTCAAATTATTAAATTTTGCTAAAATTGCCATAACTTCTTTATTTATGATTAGATTTGATTGATACTTTGATGAAACTACTCTTACCTGACATACCACAATAGACTTCACCCAAACCATCCCCCGTGCCCTCCCCCCCTCCCCCCCCCCCCCCCCCCCCTAATTTTTTTTTTTTTTTTTAAGATCATCTCACAAATGACCACCACACCCTCACACTATACCCCCACCCCACCCCCCCCCCCCCCCACCCCACCCCCCCCCAATTTTCTTTTTTGATTTTTTTTTTTTTTTGTTTTTTTTAAAGATCATCTCACAAATTATCACCACACCCTCACACTATACCCCCCCCCCCCTCCTTTTTTTTTTAAAACGGTTATGTTTGAAATACCGTCCAACCATCGTACCCAACCCCCCCCCCCCCCCCCCTCCGATTTATTTATTTATTTTTTTTTCGCTTTTTTGGAAGATAATGTAATAAATGTCCACAACCCCACACTATACACCCCTCTTCACTCCACTCCTCCCTCCTTTGTGATTGAAAATGAGAGTCCCTTCACCTTTAAAAAGAAAATAGATGAGCGGTCTGCACCCGCAAGGCGGTGCTCTTGTTAAGATAAAAGAGTTCTTCTGATTAACCCTTTACCACTTAGATATGTATTTTGACGCATTTGTAGTCCCTTATAAAGTTAAATTTAATTGAATACCTATCTCACTTAATTAAAGTTTTAAAGGCTTCATTTCCAACCCTTAGTTACTGATGAGAAGCAAATAGCATTAAACCTGAACTGGCTGTCCTGGTTTTATGCTAGTTGCAAAAGCCATTTTCACTTTGCTTCTTATGGGAGAAGGGGCTAAAAGCCCTCCTGCTCAAACAATGGCCATGGTGGGTTTTGCAATATATTTATTTGCAGGCAGTAAGAAGTCCCTATCAAGACTTCATTTGTTATTTCAACAAATATAAATGTATTGTCACAAATCAAGGCTTTCATCTGTTTTCTAACCAGAATATAGTAACATCATCTAAGGAAATGACTATTATATCCTCCATATATTCTCAGTAATATGAAATTTGTATAACCAAAGCACTCTTAGTAATACTCATAAGTCTTAGTTAAAAATGAAGCAATACGACTTAAGTGAAGGTTTAACAAATCCAGCATCGGTAAAAGCTTTAGGTGATAAAAAGAAAGGATCACATAAGGTGCAAGACTTGTTTCATCTAGTTACCTTGGAAGTCTTATAATGGGTACCTGTAACAACCTAGGAATTCCCAGATACATATGCACCACCATTATATATGTTCATAATGCTTAGGAACATGACAGTGGGGCCAATGAGACAATACTGGCGCTCAATTGGTCATTCTTGGCTCTGGTACTACTTAAATGTACCCAGTTACTTGTAAGTATACTTTAATATATCCCAGGTATGGAAGATATACTAAAATGTATCCGTGAATTCTAGAGCTAAATTGGTCTATGTTGGCTTTTTTTTCAAATTAATTATTTTCATATTTATGTCAATTTTTTGTAAAATGGCCTCTATATTAAGGACACTCATTCTCAAAAAGAATGTTGATGCAGGTTTTGTTCAAAGAAAATTTTGTTTTTCGTTTTCTGTAGTGCATTTTAAGACATCAGATTTGGGCGGGAATAAAACTCTGGTACAGTTTTAATTGGCCAGGTACATTTTAGGATATTTGCCATACCTAGGGTACATTTAAGTATACATAAGAGTACCTTGGGTATCTTTAAGTAGTAGCCGAGCCAACAATTACCAATTAAGCCATACTTGCAGCTTGTTTAAACACCACCACGGGAAAGTCTGAAATCAATATAACACCTGTCACTGCCTTGATAAACATTTTAATAACATACCTTAGATGCTCTGTAAGCATAATATCCACTGGATGAGTTCCCTGAAATGGATGCAACGTCTGAAGATATGTTTATAATGGCAGCATGGTTGCATGACATTGCTGCAGAGGGATCGACACTTGCTGCTTTCTTCAACAGGGGTAAAAAGCTCTGCAACAAATGTGTAAAAATGTGTTGGTTGAATGTATGACCACTTGTGAATATTTTATTAAGATAATTGACATACTACAGAACACCTCACTATCTGCAGTTATTTGTTCCCTATAGCCTGCAGTGGAAACCTTCGGCAGTAAAATACTGTCTTGGAAATAGGTAAAACATAAGAATGAAAATGCCAACTTTTTCTGTTCAAATAGACCTCTGACGAAGATTTTACACATGTACACAAGGAGTTAAAAAAAAATTTTCGTATGGCAACAAGACTCATACACAACATACTTATGGACAGGTTTTAAAGCAGTATGCTACCATTGAACTTGACAAGATTTTGTCAAATCCCAGATTAGTCTGTGCACTCCCCACAAGCTTATCAGGGATGACACTTTCCGCTTTTCTGATATTTTTCATTTAAAGAAAGTCTCATCGTAGTAAAAATGCAGTTAAGGTGGAAAGTATCGTCCCCAATAAGACTGCACAGGCTAATCTGGGACTTCACTTTATGCACATGCATTAAACCCCATTCTCACAGAGCACGGCCCGTTTGAATTACTGTTTTTAAATTGAAGTAGTCACATTAGTAACTTGGTGGTTTCTGTATCAGTCCATACACATTTATGTATATAATTTATTCCCTACCCTTAAAAGCTAAAGCTAATTTGATTTAATTAATTGATATCCTAACAAGTCCAATATGATATATCAAGGCTTAGAAGCTCCTATAAAATGCACAAATATATCAATATTGCAACAGTATGCTTATTGCATTGAAGACCAAATATTTAGATTGAACATAATTTTCAATTTCAAAACTGAATTATGAATACAGAGACAAACCTTAACAACCATCAGTGGTCCAATGGCATTGGTTTCGTATAATTTGGCCATATCTTCACGTGTGACGTTATACAAGTCTGCAAGGCTTACGATTGCAGCATTGTTGATGAGGAGATTCAAGCCCTCGGCTTCTACTTTTGACTCTACAAATGCCTTGGCATTATCGATGGAGGATTTATCACACACATCTGCAATAAGACTTGAAGTAAAAACAAACTAGAACTTTGTCACAGACGTGACGAATACCCCCACATGCCGCATTGACACAGAATAGTTTGCATGTTGTCTTCACAAAACACATGGGACACCATGCTCAATGTTTAAAACGCACTAAGTGACCCTGTAACCTAGTTTTTGCCCTGGCATGGTCCATGTTCGAACTTGATCTACACATCAACTAGATACAACTTCTGACGTAGTTTGGTGAAGCTCTGATAAAAACTACTTAAAGGGGCCTTTTCACAGATTTTGGCATTTTTTGAACTTATTCATTAAATGCTTTATATTGATAAATGTAAACATTGGATCGTAAAAGCTCCAGTAAAAAATCAAGAAAAAAATTAAAAAAAGGAAAAGAACATTGCCCGGAGCAGGTTTCGAACCAGTGACCCCTGGAGTCCTGAAGTAAAAACGCTTTAGCCTACTGAGCTATTCCGCCGAGTACACATTTCTGACGTATTTTATACCTTATATAAGCAATCTTCGTAGTTGCACAAAATTTAACGACAAAAACAGAACTCTCCAAATTATTCAATCGTTTCGCGTTGCAACGCTTTATAATTTTAAGGTTTTAAAATCGTCAAAAGATGCATATAATGGCTATATTAGAGCATGGTTAATGTTCAGTATTACTGTTTCCTCACAAATATCATAACTAAAACGAAAACTTACGAATCTGAAACAACTTTTTCCAATTTTGTCAATTTACCAAAGCGTGAAAAGATCCCTTTAAATTAGAGAGCGGGCACCATGCTCAATGTTTAAAACACACTAAGTGACCCCGTGACCTAGTTTTTGACCCGGCATGACCCATATTTGAACTTGACCTATACATCATCTAGATACAACATCTGACCAAGTTTGGTGAAGATCGGATGAAAACAACTTATATTAGAGAGCTGACACTTAATACAGACCAACAAACCGACCGACCGACAGACAAGCTCACTCCTAAATACCCCCCTAAACTTTGTTTGTGGGGGTATAACTATATAGCTGTTATTAGTATCTTCCAGGTGTAACTGGTGGGGACTTCATGTATAGGCTTACTCTCAGTCGTCTTTTCTTGTTTCGGTCCGAAACTTTATTCTGCGATAGCTCAACAAGTACATAAGTTAGGCTGATGAAACCTGGTATTTGGATAGAGGGCCATATGAGGAACATACCTGTTATTTCAGTTGTTTTTTGCATGTTTTGTATTTTCTAGGGTTAAAGAAATGCAAGTGTAATTAAAAACAATAACCTGATTCCTACCATTCTTGAAAAGAACTGAAGCATGGTCTATCAAACTTATTGAGATCCCGTTCTTACTCCGACAACTTGCTTAATATAGCTTCAGTTATCAAAGTTTAGTTATGAAGTTGATATAAAACTTAAATAGGATTTAAATTATGTAAACTGACGAGACTAGTACAGCAAACAAATTTCTTCCTAGAGGGGAGATGTCGGTTAATTGTATTGCCAGTATAGTGAACTTAAGCAATATCAGCAGAACTATTGACTGTTACAGCTTCACTGTTAATGACAATACATTATACAATTGTAGTATCATACCTAACTTAAGGACATGAACTAATGGATTTCCTTTTGCCACCCCTTTTAACTCCTGAAAATACACAAAGCAGTGTAAATTTAATACAATTTCACAGAATAAAATTTTAATAATTCCATGTTCTGTTGGGCAATCCTTTGTAAGAGGCACAGTTACAACCTTTGTGAATGATAGTGTACTTCGGACATCATCCCCCTTTCGACATGCAGACCAGTTGGAGAAGATAATGTTCAAAAGCCAAGAATCCTACTTAAGTATGAAGATGGTGGAACTGACCAGAGGAGTACATTAGAGTCAGTAAAATGTGCAAGCATTTCTATGTTCAGGGAGTTTTACTTTGAAATGCTGATTGCTGTTCGTTGTGTCCTGGGAAAAAGCTATGTCAATCCAGCTGAAAGGATTATGTCTGTACTAAACTACAGTCTGCAGAATGTCGCTACTGAATGACGAGAACTGGATGCAGAATTTGAGAGAACTGTTCAGCATTGTGGTGGTGTAACATCGGTAAGAGAGATGTGCCAGAAGAAACCAGACCTAACAAGAGCACCGCATAACGGGTGCCACGCTCGGCTGCAAAAGCTTGTCAGTTTTTTTTTGTTTTTTTAGAGGTCACAGTGACCTTGACCTTTGACCTAGTGACCCAACAAGAGATGTGTTTGTCAGAAACACAATGCCCCCTACTGCGCCGCATTGAAATACAATTTCTATTTATCATTTGGCACGTATAGAAATCATCTCCCTTTAAAGGTTATTACTTCCCTTGAATTTTGTCCAATCCAATCGGGGTGGGGGGAGGGGGGGTGGGGAGGGTCTCACAGTCAATTATGACCATGTCAGACATCACTGACAGCCAAGGCCTGTGGTTTGAAAGTGATCATAGCCAGAGCTGATCATGAATCTATGGACATACGTCCACAGGTATGTAATGAACATCAAAGAAATTATAATTATATCATTAAAAAAAACTTTGACAAATCAATCATTTGGGTTATAAATAATCAAAATAATAAATCTGTACAGTAACTGTGAAAAGAACTTCAATTCTTGGTAAGGAAATATATAATATGAGATTATAGTTATATAAATTACTTCCCTTGAAAATAATTGTCTGTAACAAATCTCTATTTTTAGTAGCAAATAATTAAAAGCCACTACAGTGACTGTAGATTCACCACTCAAAATGTGCAGCTCCATGAGATACACATGCATGCCAAATATATAAAGTGGCTATGTTCAATATTGAATAATTTTCTCCCTTTTTAAAGCTTATAACTTCCCTTAAATCTGTATTTTTTACCGTATACCGTAAAGGATGACCTTGACCTTTTACCACAATGTGTTTGTCAGAAACACAATTCCACCTACTGCGCCGCTTTGATTTATTTAACAAAAATGTATACGTGGGCAGGTCAGATAACTATGTCCATTTAAAGCTTATTACTTCCCTTGACTTTGTTTTTTTTAAACCCTACACCTTGAAGGATAATGTTCACCTTGAAATTTTACCACTCAAAATGTGCAGCTCCATGAGATACACATTCATGCCAAATATCAAGGTGCTATCTTCAATATTTAAAAAGTTATGGCCAATGTTAAGGTTTTAGCACGACGCCTACGGCGGACGACGAGCTGGCTATTACAATAGCTCGGGTTTTCTCTGAAAACAGCGTCGCTAAAAATAGCTTGGGCTGAGTCAGAGGAACCAGTCCAATTCTTGGCAAGAAACCGTTTTCTGCGTCTCAATTTGAAGGATGAGCCAATCAGGGTTAAAGATCCTGTAACAGATGAAAATATTAAGAAACTACATAAACACTTGAAAGAACCTTTCTCATGTTTGAACTTGGAAAAGTTGCAGAAGGTTCACACAAGGAAATGTCATACCTACACCAGCTGGAAAGAAAAACACTGTAGAGAAACAACCTACACTTTCCAGATTAACTATTTCAGTGCTGGAACCAAATTTTGAAGGCCTTTGCAAATAGTTTGGATCCTGATGAGACGCCACAGGATCCAAACTGTTTGCTATTCTGATAGTATTCTTTGAAAAAAAAAGCTACTTTTAGAAATTCAGCAGACAACATTTTAGCTTACACCAAATTTCCCAGCATTCAAAGGGTTAACAAGATGTGTTTGTGAAACACAATGTCCCCCTATATGACGATTGACCTTGAAGGATGACCTTGACCTTGACCCTTCACCACTCAAAATGTGCAGCTCCATGAGATACACATGCATTTCAAATATAAAATTGCTAGCTTCAATATTGCAGAAGTGACATTACATGAGCAATTTTGACCCATATATTTGACATTGACCTTTAACCACTCAAAATGTGCAGCTCCATGAGATACACATGCATGCCAAATATCAAGTTGCTATCTTTAATATTGCAGAAGTATTCATAGAATAAGCGATTTGGGCCACATATATTTGACCTCTGACCTTAAAGGATGACCTTGGCCTTGACCTTTTTAGTACTCAAAATGTGCAGCTCCATGAGATACACATGTATGCCAAATATCAAGTTGCTATCTTCAATATTGCAAAAGTACTCATAAAATGAGCGATTTTGTCCACATAATTTTGACCTCTGACCTTGAAGGATGACCTTGACCTTTCACCACTCAAAATGTGCAGCTTCATGAGATACAGATGCATGCCAAATATCAAGTTACTATCTTGAATATTGAAATACTGCAAAAGTGTACAATAAATGAGCGTTTTTGACTCATATATTTGACCTTTGGCCTTGAAGGATGACCTTGACCTTTCACCACTCAAAATGTGCAGCTCCATGAGATACATATGCATGCCAAATATCAAGTTGCTATCTTCAATATTGCAAAAGTTATTGCAAATGTTAAAGTTGGCGCAAACCAACCAACCAACAGCATACTGTGCTCAGGTGGATGCTATTGTTGATGCAGACTTGAAACAAGAAGAGGCCTTTTGACTGAAATAAATAAACTATATCTAATATCATGAATCTAATACAGAACAAATAGAAAAAAAGTTTAATAATAATTAAACTATGATATGTTGAGCTGATATGACAGTGAGTACGTGTGTACATGCCTCGTGAAGTTTAAATATTACAATGAATTAAACCTATATGTTAGAATTATATTAGGTTTTTAATACACATTTTTTCATTGACTGTTCATCTCATTTTGAATCTAATAGTTTGGAAAGTATAAGATACCAAGAGCTTTCAGAAGATAGTGCGCTCGACTATTCGAGTGCTTGACAGTATAACGTAAGCCATCATGGGGAAATTGTTCATATTCAATAATTTATTAGACGATCTTTCAAAAATAAAAAAAGGAAAAATTAATTAATTTTTTTTTTTGGGGGGGGGGGAGGGGGTTTAGAGGGGGTATAATGTGGGGTGTGGTAATTTATTAGATGTTTAAAAAAAAAATTAGGGGGCGGGTAGGGGGGCGGATAGGGGGGGGGGGAGAGGGATTATGTGGATTGTGGTAATTTATTAGTCTAATTAGATGATGTTAAAAAAAGTATAATGTGGGGTGTGGTATTTTATTAGATGATGTTTAAACAAAAAAAAATTGGGGGGAGGGAGAGGTTGGGAAGGGATTCTGGGTAGGGACGTGGGTATTGTTTGGGTGGAATCCATTGTGGTATTCAGGTAAGTGTTGTTTTGTCAAAGTTATAACAAGAGTTCCGCGGTCGGAGATGACCGCATTGAAGCCGGATTTTTGATTTAAATGACAGGAAAGTACCTTTCGTGTTTTTGTCAATGCAATACTTAAATTACTGAAATATTGTTCAAAGGTCAAAATGAAATGTAAGTACTTTTCAAGGCATGAGCAAACCTTGTGTTATGTTTTGAATGCATGCATATACATGAACAACAATAACATTTAAGGTCACAAATATGAACTTGAATTGACCAGTGGTCATCTAAGTGTGCTTGCAAACCTTTACGTCAAGTTTGAGATTCTAGGTCCAAGCATACCAAAGTTATAACAATTTTAACATTTTAACATTGAAGGTCACAGTGACCTTGACCTTCAAATGAATGACATTGAAATGAGCAGTGGTGATCTTCTAGTACTGGCCAACCTTTATGTCAAGTTTGAAGACTCTAGGTACAAGCATACCAAAGTTATAACATGGAATAAGAACTTTAACATTTTTACCTACCAAAGTTATAAGAACTTTAACATTTTTACATTCAAGGTCACAGTGACCTTGACCTTAGAATGAATGACCTTGAAATGACCAGTGGTCATCTAAGTGTGCTTGCAAACCTTCATGTCAAGTTTGAAGACTCTATGTCCAAGCATACCAAAGTTATAACAATTTTAACATTTTAACATTTAAGGTCACAGTGACCTTGACCTTCAAATGAATGACATTGAAATGACCAGTGGTCATCTTCTAGTACTGGCCAATCTTTATTTCAAGTTTGAAGACTCTAGGTACAAGCATACCAAAGTTATAACATGAAATAAGAACTTTAACATTTTTACATTCAAGGTCACAGTGACCTTGACCTTCAAATGAATGACCTTGAAATGTCCAGTGGTTACTTACTAATTCTGGCCAACCTTCATGTCAAGTTTCAAGACTCTAGGTCCAAGCATACCAAAGTTATAACAACTTTAACATTTTTACATTCAAGGTCACAGTGACCTTGACCTTCAAATGAATGACCTTGAAATGTCCAGTGGTTACTTACTAGTTCTGGCCAACCTTCATGTCAAGTTTCAAGACTCTAGGTCCAAGCATACCAAAGTTATAACAACTTTAACATTTTTATATTGAAGGTCACAGTGACCTTCACCTTCAAATGAATGACCTTGAAATGACCAGTGGTCATCTGTTAATCCTGGCCAACCTTCATGTCAAGTTTGAAGACTCTAGGTCCAAGCATACCAAAGTTATACCATGAAATAAGAACTTTAACATTTTTACATTCAAGGTCACAGTGACCTTGACCTTCAAATGAATGACCTTGAAATGACCAGTGGTTACTAACTAGTTATGGCCAACCTTCATGTCAAGTTTCAAGACTCTAGGTCCAAGCATACCAAAGTTATAACAACTTTAACATTTTTTATATTGAAGGTCACAGTGACCTTGACCTTCAAATGAATGACCTTGAAATGACCAGTGGTCATCTGTTAATCCTGGCCAACCTTCATGTCAAGTTTGAAGACTCTAGGTCCAAGCATACCAAAGTTATACCATGAAATAAGAACTTTAACATTTTCGAGCACGCCGCCCGCCCCGCCCGCCCCCCCGCCCCCCCGCCCGCCCGACAACATCAATCTATAAGCCGAGATTTTTTAGAAAAAAATCCGGCTAATAAAATGTGATCATAAATAAAGAAGTTATGGCAATTAAAGCAAAATGTTCAATTATGTACGTGTAAAAGGCGCCATAATTATGTCAAAATGCTTGATAAAGTGTTCTGCTCTTGTTTATAGGTTGGGGTCATGTTGGTAAACAAGTATGCAACATATAAAAGCAATATGTCAAAGGATATAGGAAATATTTGGGGTAGTACGCGAACTTTAACATAGATTTATAATATGCATATTCTAAGTATAAAAGGGGCAATAATTATGACAAAATGCTTGATAGAGTTATCTGCTCTTGTTTATAGGTTGGGGTGATGTTGGTAAACAAGTATGAAAGCAATATGTCAAGGGACAATGATAATAAATGGGGTAGTACGCAAACTTTAACATTTGCTGCATATTCTAAGTGGAAAAGGGGCCATAATTATGACAAAATGCTTGATAGAGTTGTCTGCTCTTGTTTATAGGTTGGAGTCATGTTGGTAAACAAGTATGCAAAATATAAAAGCAATATGTCACGGGACAAAGAAAATATTTGGGGTACTACGAACACTATAACATTTGCACGCTAACGCAGACGCTAACGCCAATGCCGGGGTGAGTAGGATATCTCCACTATATATATTTCATATATAATAGTCGAGCCAAAAATGTGTAGAAATAGAACCATTTTATCTTAAGCATCTAAGCTATAACACTTTAAAGTAACTGTATGCATGTATGCAAAGATATTAAATGACAATTGAAAACTGTTTTGTATTTGAAATGTTCTTTTGATAGAAGAATAGTATCTTTTTAAAAAGATTATATTACATTTTTGCTAATTTTATTAACTACTTGTCTATTTAATCTTGGATTTAACACAGAAATTCTAGAATGAAAAATATTTAAACTATGACATTTTGAACTGATATAGGCCTCTTTTCTAGTTTTAAATATTTTATTAAACATGTATGCAAAAATAATATTAAGTTTGTAAATACACATCTTTTCATATACTATTCATTTCAGAAGATCTAATAATTGTAAAAGTGTAAAGTAAAATTAGAAGAGAACTCTAAGATCTGTTTTATCTTCAGTATTTAAACTATGTTTGTTTAAAGTACATGTACACATGAATATAAATAATGAATCAACTGTATTTTTTCTTATTACTTTCAATGGTATTTTGATCAAAGAATAGTAAATTTTGAAAAGATTCGACAGTTGACGAAGTGCTAATTGAGTTAGACAACAGCTCAGTGTTCAGCAAAATAGACCTCAACATGGGTTTCCATCAAATATCCTTGGCTGAAGATTCTAGGCCGATTACAACATTAATCCCTCACAAAGGTCTATACCACTATAAACGCTTAAGTTTCGGGGTGAATGCAGCCCCTGAAATGTTTCAAAATGCAATTTCACAAGTGTTAAAACATTGTGAAGAAGTCGCGAACATTGCCGACGACATCATCGTCCATGGAAAAGGTCAAGAGGACCACGACAAGAAATTGCGAAAATGCATGGACACTTTAAAGGTCAGAGGATTGACAGTGAACTTGTCAAAATCACAATTCTCTATGAACAAAGTGACTTTCATGGGTCATGTCGTATCCGGACGTGGAATCGGACCAACAGAAGAACGAGTGAAGGATCTTGTAAATGCAAAGCAACCTACAAACGCATCTGAAGTGCGGAGCTTTTTAGGCCTAGTCAATTTCAGCTCCCGATATATTCCCAATGTCGCCACGATTTTTGAACCATTGAGTTTGTTGACCAAGAAGAATCAGCCATTTATCTAGAAATCCAAACTGCTTTTGATGAGATGAAGAAAAGAATTTCTAACGCAGAAACGCTGGCTTTCTTCAAGCAAGGAAGAAAAACGAAACTTATCACAGATGCCAGTACATGTAATATGTTGGTCTAGGCGCAGTGCTGGTCCAAGAATGAAATGGAAAGGAGCGACTGATAAGCTATGCAAGTCGTACTTTGACAGACACTGAAAAACGTAATTTGTCAACAGAAAAAGAAGCCTTAGCTATTGTCTGGGCTTGTGAAAGATATCACATGTACTTATATGGCGTCGAGTTTGAGTTATTCACAGACCACAAGCCTTTGGAAGTGATATATTCTTCAAAATCCAATTTGTCTGGGAGAATTCAAAGTAGGTATTGCGCTTGTTACCCTACACATTCAGAGTGAGATATCAACAAGGGAGTCGAAACATAGCAGACCTAGGGGTTTTTCTGCCTATTTTGGGAAAAGAAGTCTGACCAAAATTGGGAATTTGTTATCGACAAAATTGTCCATTTGGGGAATTTTTGCTTCGATGAAACGGCTCATTTTGGGAAAACGTTGTTAATTTATCATGCTCAAATAAGTCAGAGGTTTAACAAATACATTTGTTTTTACCCCCACGTTTTTCGGAGAAAAAGTGGGGATATTGTGGTGATGTGCGTCCGTCCGTCCGTCCTGGCCACCTGCTCCTCCTATACTATTAGCACTAGAACCTTGAAACTTACATACATGGTAGCTTTGAGCATATGTGCGACGGTGACAGCGACGAAATTTTGATCTGACCCCTAGGTCAAAAGTTATGGGGGGCGGGGCGGGGCCGGGTCAGAGATTTTTCATTTTGTTAATGTTATTTTACATAAGAGGAAAACAAAAGAAACTCGCTTAAGTAAAAGTGAACCTATATATACATAGCTTGTCTAGAAAATGGCGGACAGTTCGTTGCTAACTAACGCGCCCGATTAATCGATTGCTGATTGGTAGATCAGTTCTTAGATAAGAACTTGATTGACATGCGGCGTCATTTCAATTGGGTAACACTCTTTTCCACTTTCTACAGTTTCCATTGGCTGTTTCGATTGGCTGTTTCGGCTATGGATAATTTAGGCCATAGCCGAGAAAGATCGGTTATGGAAGATTTAGTTTTATGTCCGAATCCGAGAAAGACGTCGGAGGACTAAAAGATAAAAAGTAAATAGTATAACATAAATTGCATTCTAAAATACAAATGATATGTTATTAACTATTACTAGTATTTTATCTGCAATTGTCGAATATGGATGTGTATGGTGTACTTAATAAACTACACGTATGCTTTATAAGTTTAATGTACATCCATAATAAATAAATAATCAGGCAACTTGATAGTGCGCGTGCATGTGATGAGCGCTACTGCAAGTCGAATATGGTCACAGTAAATGACTCTTAAAATGACACCATCGTCCATTACTGCAAGTCGACTATGGCCACAGTATTTGACTCTTAAAATGACACCATTGTTCGTAACTGCAAGGCGACTGACTATGGCCACAGTAAAAGACTCTTAAAATGACACCATTTTTCATTACTGCAAGTCGACTATGGCCACAGTAAACGACTCTTAAAATGACAAGATTTTTCATTACTGCAAGTCGACTATGGCCATAGTAAATGACTCTTAAAATGACACCATCGTTCATTACTGAAAGTCGACTATGGCAACAGTAAATGACTCTTAAACTGAAACCATCGTTCATTACTGCAAGTAGACTATGGTCACAGTAAATGACTCTTTTAATATGACACTATTGTTCATGACTGCAAGTCGACTATGGCAACAGTAAATGACTCTTAAAATGACATCATCGTCCAATACTTCCAGTCGACTATGGCCACAGCGAATGGCTCTTAAAATTACACCATCGTACATTACTGCAAGTCGACTCTGGCCACAGTAAATGACTCTTAAAATGTCACCATTGTTCATTACTGCAAGTCGACTATGGCCACAGTAAATGACTATTAAAATGACACCATCGTTCATTACTGAAAGTCGACTATGGCCACAGTAAATGAGTCTTAAAATGAAACCATCGTTCATTACTGCAAGTCGACTATGGCCACAGTAAATGGCTCTTAAAATGTCACCATTATTCATTACTGCAAGTCGACTATGGCCACAGTAATTGGCTCTTACAATGGCACCATTTTTCATTACTGCAAGTCGACTATGGCCACAGTAGATGACTCTTAAAATGACACTATCATTCATTACTGAAAGTTGCTATGGCCACAGTAAATGGCTCTTAAAATGTCACCATTGTTCATTACTGCAAGTCGACTATGGCCACAGTAAACGACTCTTAATATGACACTATTGTTCATGACTGCAAGTCAATTATGGCCACAGTAAATGACTCTTAAAATGACACAATCGTCCATTACTTCCAGTCGACTATGGCCACAGCGAATGGCTCTTAAAATGACACCATCGTTCATTACTTAAAGTCGACTATGGCCACAGTGAATGACTCTTAAAATAACATCACTGTTTATTACTTCCAGTTGACTATGGCCACAGTGAAAGCTCTTAAAATGACAATATTGTTCGTTACTGCAAGTCGACTATGGCCACATTGCTAATGGCTAGTCGCCTTCTTCTTTTATGCATTTGACAGTTCGTCAAAAGTGTAAAAATTTGCCTTTGTATTTAAGTGACTCGCGATTAATGTTCTAATTGCCGAAAATATCAAAGACAAGTTTTGGGGCTTTCATCAACTCATTAAGGAAATTAACGGTTTAATATCAATTACGATGCATTTAACACAAACTTTTTGATAGTCATTCCCTTCTTAAATTTTCCGTGATAAGACGTGCATAGATTATTGATAAGTAAATTGTCAGTTAAAGTTAACCATCATAGCTTCCAAGCGTAAGTTCTTGACGTTAGACGAACGCGTTAAGGTCATTAGTTTGTTAGGTTAAGGACAAACTTGTAGACGAGTGGCTAGTTATCTTGGTGTAGGCTAAACTCAAATCCAGAAGATTCTGAGTCGTTAACGTGAGATATTGGACGAGTTTGAGGAGAACGTTAACTCTAAATGTAAACGCCTTAAGCGTGAGTCGGAATACGCGTCAGTGAATGACTTAGTACATAAGTGGATTATTGACGCTAGTACAAGGGAATGGAAATAATAAATATCACAGCGCTGATGGCACTGAAGATGTTCGCTATTGCATAATTTAACACGCAATTCATGTTTCAAAATCAATCGCAAGTTTTAAATGAACACACGCCATTCAACTTTATAAAGTGTGTGTCATAGCGCAAGGGTCGAGTTTTGTGTGCACTTTTTATCATCCTTATTATTTCATAGAAAATAAAAACAACATGCTTTTTGGACGTTCTGAAAGCATAGAAATGATGAAAATGGTAATGAGAACTTAATATAAAGAGAATTTGCAGTCACCATCATATTAAAGGAATATTTTTACTAATATCAAATAACTATCTCACCAAGAATATAACTTCATAATGAAAGTTCCGTGTACAAAACTTTTGATTTTTGACACCATATACAAATTCAAAATATACAATAATCTTCGTATCTTGTATATGGAGGAATAGAGGAATAAAAGTATATAAACAATGCTGTTTATGCTTTACTTGTTACCCGAGCAGTTCACATGGTGTCAACAACGCTGACATAAACATAGGTATAGAGCACTAATGCGCTTTTAGGCGTAGCTGTTTTACTCAGTTTTTATCTTAGTGACTTTTACATAACGCCAACAGACACGCATGAATATTTTCTAATATTTAATAAGCTGATTCGAGATACAACCTCTAAATATTTGCTACATCACTGCGTATGTGCTAAATTCAAAGGATGTAGCACTGTTCAGTGTAAGGAATTCCGGACTTCTCTCTGTTTTGCTCAAACGACACAAATTGTGGCCCTGTTACAATTACGCGTTACAATCCATCTCGTAGAATTTCACTTTCGCCTCCAAGATGAGAAAACAATCATTGGCGAAATAGTATAGTGTCACGATAAGAGAAAATCGTTTAATTATCATACCACAATGTTTGCCGTACTTGGTCAGCACGTCTGGAAATCATTCCTTAATGTGTGGATATATAGGCTGCCATTATTAACAAGTTTGCTATTTTGAATTCAATTGTGTATCAAAACGCATTGTTCTTAAATGTGGCATTTTCAATTCGCAATTAGATTTGTAATGACCATCGTCATCCGAAAATGGGTCTTATTCCATATGCGCCCATCATATACATAGCCCACTCAGCTATCTCTTCTTCTGGTAAGGAGAAACATAACATAGTGAGTGATTTTATTGCGAACAGCATCGCCTAAGGCCTGACTGCGCAAAAGCACATGTTGGGTTTAACAAACTCTTGCCGAAACGCATAAGACCCATTTTCGCATGACGGCGCTATTGACGTGTGATTTAAATGTGTCGAAAGAAAACTGCGTTTAAATCAAATATCAACATACGATATATTTCGATAGTGAAGAAAGATACTCACAACAAGGCATATGAGGACACATATGAAGTGCTCTCCCGTAGTATATTTTTTATCTACTCACACTAATGTGTGGTTTGACAAAGCTAACACACATTTCATGCGGTGAATATGCAACTTACAAGTGAAAAACACAACACAATAGTTTAACTTTTGCTTAATTGTATTTATTTATTTAGAAAAGTAAATTGCAAACTTTATTTCAAAGTCAGCGCATTAGCCGACTACATTTTAAAAGATATTTATTGTTTTAAATATATTTAATATAATATATTTAGTTGTTTTCGGTTTTAGCGATTATAAAGCATTTTCGAGGTTGCCTATAGTATGCCTGTAGTAATTGATGAACTCATATCCAACTGTCTATGTATTCAAAACTGTGAATATAAACAAGCTAAACCTTCTACTATTGCGTTGCTAGCACCCGTAAATACAAAAGATCGCCGCTATCTGTTGAAAACCAAAGTACGTTTTCCAGAAATACCCGCTGTAGTAGCATGAACGAGGTTACGAAACAGGTCATTCGTATTTTTATTATTAATTGTTCGTTATATTCGGGTTTAGCGATTATGAAACATTTTTTTGTTTTTGTCTATCGTATCGCTGAAGTTATTGTTGAACGTTTTATAAATTGAAAATATAAATAAGCGTTAACTTTTTCCCGAATCTATTTATAGCCTCAATTTACGACCTGTATTACGTCATTGAGGTGTATGTGAGAGCGTAACCTATTGCGTTGTTATCGCCCGTGGACTTTCCTTTGTTTATCGACAGGCGCATCTATCAATAGCCTCATATTATGAATGGACTGAGCAAAAATACTACGTCATGAAGACGCTGCAGAAAGTGGACTATTTTATTCATTCATAAACAATCTCCTCCGCGACACGTACAATACGATCATTGTTTATTGATTTTTTTCTATAAAAGCACCGTTCGAAACTATTGCATTTAACACGATATTAATATCTTGTTTCAATTTGTGAATGAATATAATTGGAGAACTCAAACCTCTTGCATAAATTATACAACTCTTTCTCGCGCGGATACGCGTAGTAAGCGGGTATTGGGCTCCTAGTAGCTAAGCCGTATCGACCTGAATTTTTGACTAACCACCTTAGACGGTCGCTAAGCGACCATCTAATAAAAACAAAACTTTCAATCCTTAATTTCATTATACATTCATAAGTATTCAAACATTTAAACAATATAGCACATACATAATAAGGTACCTGTTAAAAAACTACTAGCATTTTTGCAAATTTCAATCGACCCTGCGAATGAAGACCACCTGTGAACAAAGACCACAACGACCAAATCCATTGAGTGGTCTTTATTGACAGGTTAGACTGTAATGCATTATGAATAGGAAATTAACCGTTTTGACTGTGAAAATCACCATGCCTATGTCCATTCAAAGTTTGATATTATTAATTCAAATTCACAGTTATTAAAGTTAAAAATAATACTTCAAATCCCTGCAAACACTATTGAAACAAATTCACAGTTTATGATCGTTATTGATTCTTTGTTATTGTATACATTTAACAGTATAATCTTGATGCATCTTCAGTTGAATGATAAAAATGTAAATCACTGTTTTAACACTAATAATGAAAATATTTAGGCTAACTTAGTAAAATAATGATCCATGATTTCTAAAGTACTTGCAGACAAACACAAAATACTGCTGTGATAGTAAGTTAGCTAATGTGATGTTAATATGGTTCCAATAGATACAAATCAAATCATAGCGTTGATTTATTAGTAAAACTTTAATAGATTGGCCATTGATAAAATGATATTAAAATTATACTGGTAGTCTTCTTGATATTATATGATAGCATTTGCTTGATAAGCCAGAATTATCACAATCCAGTGGTCTTTTAACACTGTTGATTTCTCACTGACTGTATATATAATACGATCAGCAATTATAGCCTGTATTGCATAAATAGACTAGTTGCAATAATCCAACTCACAGCTATTGACCTAGTTGCAGTAATCCACCTCCCAGCTATTGACCCTCTGGGTCCTGGGGGGTATGAGCTGTACGTATGTACTCATAAAAGCTCAGAGCATTCAAGAAGAACTACACTCGGAGAGGAAAAAAGAACTGTGAATACCGGAATGGGTCTGAGCTGTTTAATGGTTTTTGGGAGGGCCATGCGGATGCAAGACATGCTGTAGCGGGCATCTCTGGGCTTTGAAACATTAAAAGGTGGCGGATTGTAGTGAAATAAGGTCACTTCCAACAGTCTTGCTGTTGGGCTAGCTCTTTAGCGACGTGGTTAAAGTGTCTGACTACCACTCTGGAGGTCGTGGGTTCAATCCCTGGCTTGAGCTCAGTATTTTCACATTAGAGCACTGTCCTTTTCAGTGTGACATCATGATAAATTTGGTCACTCATACAAGTAGTGAATGCTACGTCTGTGTGCAGGGAACTATTGGCTTTGCGTGGTAAAACATGCCGTGAATAAACAAATTTGGCATGCGTATATTGATAATTAAATAAATCCTTGAAGGTATATTTTTGGTGTTGCATTGTTTGCGATAATTCAGAAATTATGTTACTGTTTTATTAATATATAAATAATTGGTCACTAGAGAATAATACAATTAAGGATACATAAAAAGTTTTGTGTCTGCACATATTATTAACTTAGAATGTTTATAATTTAATGTTGCATTTGAGGTCAAATAAATGTATTATGTCCGTAAACATTCCATCCCAATTTTTACTGCTGTGGACTATGAAACTTCTCATTCATTATTAAGAAAAGGCTACAGCGTTTTGATTTTGCCATTTTGGGGAAACAAATATCGCTTAAATAGCTGATTTCGGAAAATAATAAGCTGGTGTTTGCTAATATTTGTGTGAAAACTGAATGATCTCACAAACACTTTTAAGTCGGTCTCCATTATGCATAAATTAATGAAAACCCCCTTACACCTGTGCTCAATTAACGTACCACCGCTGTATAAGGATGTCTGCAACAAGCAAAAATATACTTTGGCGGTGACTTGAGCAGAAGGAACTGTTTGACAAACTCAAGACCAATCCCTCTGTTGGCACCCGTAATAAGTACAATCTTTGGGGCCAACATGTTGACTTGTGTACTATGTTTTAACCTTTCTGTTTTCCAGAAACCGCGGTTAGGATTAACTAACTTCTACTACACAATCTTCACGGACCCCCCCCCCCCACACACACACACACACACAAACACAAAGAAAGACAGCTGCTGGTGATGCCGTTTTAATAATGTAGACAAATCCCGATATTTTATTTACTAAAGTATGGGATGTTCTGATTTGCGATATTTTAAAAGTAACCTTTTATATATGATTTTACGTTCTGGTAGAAACAGGGCCGTACATGTTTGACGGGGGAGGGACCCAATCGGGGAAGGTGTGGGAGGGGTCTCCCCTATCCAATTTAATTATTATTTATCAAGGTTAATTTTAATGCTCATTTTTTTTATTTTGTGTTATAAAATAACAAGTAAATAAGCGCTTAATTTCGGAAGTCTTAAGCTTTAATCATTCTTAAATCCACAAATTGAGTTATTAAAGGGAGATAATACTATTTTGCTAATTCTATACTTTTTATACAGTTTAACAGCTTTGTATCATCATCTTTTTGAAATAGTGTTGTTATTCATTAGCCATTTCTATATATCTCTGCTAATTCTTGGATAGATGTACTCCCCAACAATACAGTTAGATTTGTAGATCTACCGAAACTTCTAATATGTTAAATAAGTGTTTCCTTTAATACTGTTAACATAAGCATAAAAAGTGTGGTAATTGATTTTGACCTTGACATTGGCAACGGGTAAGAAGCCAAATTATGTGGGCTGTTTTATGACCAACATCCACTGTATTTCCTGTGGACAAGTGTATAATATACCTTTACCATATTTTAAATAAGCCTTGCATGCTCTGGGAAAAGCGGTTCTGATGTAGGTGCGTTAGGTGTAGTCTCATATAAGCCAATGCAGTCTGTACAGTCTAAACCGGATGTTTGCTAAGAAGAGACTTCCTTTCAACGTAAAATTGCATAAAAGCTGAAAGTATGGTCCCTGATAAGCCGGTGCAAACTGCACGGGCTAATCTTGGAAGACACTTGCCGCACATACATTAAACCTTGTTTCCCCAAAGTTAGGCTTAAATGGTATAACCAACCGCACTGGTATTTCAGCTCAATCAATGCGCCAGGGAAGCAGCGGGGGATCTCTGGTTAGTGGAGTGGTATGTAACCTGTGTGCTAACCACTATACAAACAGGTTAAGATTATCGTGTAATGAATATTCTGAATTTATGTGTACCATAATGATTATTACTGTTTACTCCTTTCAAACAAATGTCAATTAAAACTGAAACATATCTAGCCATTAAAAGAAACAAAAAATTGACAGGATTTATCTTCACTTTACTTTAACGGCAAAGCCATTATATGAACATTATTACCTAGTGTGTCTGGTGTAATCAAGTCACACATCTCGCATTGTGCGCCATATATTTCATATACCAATCTGTCTTGCAGCACTCTGGCAGTACGGACAGTGCCAACTCGACAGAGCTGTCCTTCGGTAACGATGGCAGCCAGTCAAGCCTGGTGAAGGTCTTGAGCTTACCACCTCTGCGGTCACCAAAACGTCCAAGATGGCAGTTGGGTAAGCCTGGGCAAAGGCAAGCGCCTCCACATTGAAACAGCGCCCGGTGCCAGAGGGGACGGAGGTTTGAGCGGCTTGGACAAGTACAGACTGGTTAAGGCCCCAGACTGGTTTGCAGGACGTTGGTCACAGACTGGTTTGTATGACAAAGGTCCCAGACTGGCTTGTGTGACATTGGTCCAAAGGTTTCAGACTGGTTTGTGTGACATATGTTCCAGACTTATTTGTGGTACGTAGGTACTAGACTGGTTTGTGGGACGAAGGTCCCAGACTGGTTTGTGGGACGTTGGTCTAGTGCATGGGACACCTAGACATGAGAATGGTCACAAGGTCAAGTGGAATAAAGTGCAGACGACTTGGTGAGATATGTGAAGACAGGTATTGCAGCAGAATCCAGTGTGGTGGATTTATAATGAAGGTTTTTTTATACCCAAAACTATGTTGTGGGCCAGGGATGCAAGTGATGCAAGCAAATGGGGCATGAAATAACAATACTCTACAATTACTTGATTTAATTAACAGAATCAAATATTTATTGATATATACTGAAATATACGTTCTGTGGTATCTTCTGCATAACCAATGTATTTATTTTGCCAGTTATGTGCAATCGTACATTATTTATGAATGTATTATGCTAATCTGATCTTGAACACAATTGTTACGGAAATCCAGGACAAGTGTATGTCATCCGAGGATTGGAAAATATCTGTCTCCTTTTATTCTTATGCTACCAAAATGGACGCTGCCTGTGCTATTTGAGTACACTATTTGAAAAACTTATATATATATACTAATATAAAGTAATATATACACTTTAAGTGTAGAGACGAGATTAACTGAAGCTGATCATGTTTTTAAGTTAGCTGATTTACAGTAAGATAACAAAATAAATTATGTACATTGTATCAATCATTTACTCTTTGAATGGTTTGTATAAAACATAAAATTGTCCTCATCAACAATAAATAAAACATTATATACAATGGCTTGAATCGAACATGGTCAAAGACAGCTGCATATTTATGGACATTTTTAATAACTGAAGTTTGTGGATAAAAATGTAAAACCTGGGTAATGTTAGTATACTGGTCATGTACAGTAGTGTCACACACAAATCACGAGGAATCAGTGGCATTCTAGAACCATTATTTCATTATATGAAAATGTATTGAGCATCGCCAAAGGAACATAAATATGATTTGTATTGTTCATCAGTTTACATACACCAGAACGTAGTACACAGGACCAATTTTAAATGAGCATTTTTATTGTGTTTTATGTACAGTAAATGTGTATATACTTTCTTAGACATTATGCATGTATTATTAACCATATTCTTACGTAGTTCAAGGAGAACTCGTACCAATGTGCAATCAATTTGTAGATAGATGTAAATGTAATGTTCTATTAATCATGAGGCACACAAATGAAATTTTATTATACTAAAACTTGTGTTCATTGGATGATATTTTATGTATTTTTACAAGTATCGTGTAATGCACGATTTTAGTAATTTACATCTTTCATGGTTGTTACGGCTTTATTGTTATTGTTTTGTCTTTATTTTTATTAGTAATCGGTACTATTGGAAAAAGTGTGTACATTGTTTAAACACCACAAAGGTTAGTACTGAGAACTTAATTGTACATATTGCGTAGTCTCCATGTTAATTGATGGGTGATATCATGTGTGTAATGCCATGTGTACATGTGGTTACTTTTACACTCCTTTTCTTTCCCCAGCAATGGAATTGAGTACAAGTATCTGTTATACAGAGCAATAAAGAATGGAAGATAACTATGCCTTATTATTTATTCATCAAAACTTGCATAAACTTCCATAGGCAGACTCATGGCATAATATTGATGTTTTAAACCGATACACACTTACACACCATTTAAAAACATTAGTGCATATGATTAGTAAAATAGAAATTCAAAAGAGGTCATATTTGTTAAGACAACAATTTTTCATTTATTTCAAAAGTGAATTATTCCAGACTATATTTTTTATTCAATATGTACATTCAAACGTCAATTTCAGCAATGTGGCAATGTTTATCTCATACTGTTAATAAGAAACAAGCTCTTAAAGGTGTTATTATCTGGGGTTTTCAAAATTTATAGGTACAAATAATGCTAACCAATTATTTTCACTAAGTATTGGCTATATTTAAATAACAAATGATACAGAAAGTAAATTCGAAAAGACTTAAAATGTGCCAGCTTGATTTGCACTGGTCTATATATTGGTGTTTTGTCCAAAATTTAGCATTTCCAGAGTAATTCCTTTTAAAAAGTTGAAAGAGAACTACAAATTATGAATGATATAAAATATGCACCACATACATGTATATCCAAAATCACATAAATGTGTTCAGCCAATCAAATGTCAGTTTACATCTATCAGCCTATATTTTTACCAGCCAATCGTATCGCCCCTTACTCCATGGTAGAACTTGCCAGTGCCCTCCTCCCCATGCAGTTTCTCCATGACAGACATGCACCCTGTCACACTGGTGACCGTGTCAATCAAGGCATTTGGTCCGCCCATGTCTGTTTTCACCCAACCAGGGTGAATGGCCGTTGCAAGGATACCCTCATTCTTCAAGTCAAGGCTCATGTTTGTCGTGATCATGTTGAGTGCAGCCTGAAGACATTTAAGGTTTGAGTTGCAATGTTTTATGAAACACACATACTTTAATATGTCACTGCATATCATAAGGCCATCAAATGTACAGCAATTTGAAGTTTTAAGCTTCCTTCTGATTAACCCTTTACCACTTAGATGCGTATTTTAACGCATTTGTAGTCCCTTAGAAAGTTAAACTTAACAAGAGCTGTCTCCATCGGAAGACATATGCCCCCAAAAACGCTTTTTGAAACCTACACACAGATTTCAAAACCTAAAGGCGGAACCTCAGTTCAAGGTCAAGGTCAAAGGGATCAAATTTATGTGCGTATGGAAAGGCCTTTTCCATATACACATGCATACCAAATATGAAGGTTACATCTAAAGCGACATAGAAGTTATGAGCATGTTTCGAGCGGAAACGCAATTTTTTGATGATTCAAGGGCCGTAACTCAGTGCCTGGGTAAATTTAGCTGATTATCAAACTTAACATAGATTGTATTGCCTTAAAATTTTTTATTAAATTTGGTGAAGATCCGATGACAATTGGTGGAGTTATTGAGCGGAAACGAGAAAAAAACTCAATTTTTATGATTCAAGGGCCGTAACTCAGGAGTGTTTGGGTCAATATGGCCGATTATCGAACTTGACCTAGATCTTATGTCCTTACACATTATCATGAAGTATGGCAAAGATCCTATGACATTTGCTTGAGTTATTGAACGGAAACATGAAATAACGCAATTTTTCGATGATTCAAGGGCCGTAACTCAGGAGTGTCTAGGTCAATTTGGCAGATTATCGAACTTGACCTAGATGTTATTGCCTTACACATTGTTTTGTAGTTTGGTGAAGATCTGATGAAAATTGCTCGAGTTATTGAGCGGAAACGAGAAAAAAAACTACGATGAATCAAGGGCCATAACTCAGGAGTGTGTTGGTCAATTTGGCCGAGTATCGAACTTGACCTAGATGTTATTGCCTTACACATTTTGATGAAGTTTGGTGAAGATCTGATGGCAATTGCTTGACTTATTGAGCGGAAACTAATCCGGGCGGACTAACTAACTAACTGACTGACTGACGGACATTGCGATTTTAATATGCCCCCAGAACCTATGTTCTGGGGGCATAATAAAAAACATTTCTTGCTAAATTCAAGTTTTAAAGGCTTCATTTCAAACCCTTAGTTACTTGATGAGCAGCAAACAGCATAAACCCTGAACAGGCTGATCTGGTTTTATGCTGGTTGCAAAAACCATTTTTACTTTGCTTCTTATAGGGGAAAGGGTTTTCAGCCCTCCTGTTCAAACAAAGATCATGGTGGGTTTTGCAGTAGGAGATTTATTTGCATGCAGAAAGAAGTCACTATCAAGACTCCATTTGTTATTTCAACAGATATAAATTTGTTTTCACAAATCAAGGCTTTCATCTGTTTTCTAACCAGATATATTAAGATCATCTAAGAAAATGACTAGTCTATTACATTCTCCATAAATTATATATTCTCAGTAATATGAAATTTGTATAACCTAAGCACTCTTTAAGTAATGCTCACAAGTCTGTAGTCAGTAAAAAATGAAGCAATAAGAAACAAGTGAAGGTTTAACAAATCCGGCATCTGTGAAAGCTTTAGGTGATAAAAAGAAAGGATCACAAAATATGCAAGACTTCTATCATCTGCTTGTCTAGTTACCTTGGAAGTCCTATATGGGTACCTACAACCTAGGAATTCCCATATACATACGCAAACACCGTTATATATGTTCAGAATGCTTAAGAACATGACAGTGAGGCCAATGAGACCATACTGGCGCTCAATTGGTAATTCTCGGCTCTGGTAGTACTTAAATGTACCCAGTAACATTTAATTATACTTTAATATACCCCGGGTATGGAAAATATACTAAAACGTATCCGGGAATTCTAGTGCTAAATTGGTCGTTGTTGGCCTTTTTTGCAAATACCCCGGTAAATTATTTTCATATTTATGTCAATATTTTGCAAAATGGCCTCTTTATTAAGGACACTCATTCTCAAAAAGCATGTTGAGGCAGGTTTTGTTCAAAGAGAATGTTGTTTCGTATTCCGTAGCGTGTTTTACGACATCGGATTTGGGCGGGAATAAAACTCGGGGACAGTCTAAAGTGGCCGTATTTCCCATACGCCGGGTACATTAAGTATACTTAAGAGCACCTCGGGATCTTTAAGTAGTACCCAAGCCGACAATTACCAATTAAGCCATACAGGCAGCTTGCTTAGACAATGAGAGAAAGTGACACCAGTGTTTTTATTCAGGTTGAGGGGAAAGGTGGCGGGGCCCTTCAGTAGGGGAATTTCGCGTTGTTTTGATTGAAAAGGGGAATTTTTAGCTTGTTGTATAACTGTGTGTTTTAAAGGGTTAAATCACATTCAATAGCTTATATAGTGTTTTATAAAGTTATAGAAGCATATTTCCAGCTCATTAGCTATTCTCTTAGATGATACATTTTAAGATAACACAAAAACGTAATATAAAACATCATATTCTTCATAGCCAAAGACTTCAATGTAGATGGAAGAAGTCAAGTAATACATTGGGCAAAGATGAAAACACAAGTTAATCTACTTAATTTCAGTTCTTAAACCAGGTCAGATTTTCAGGTAAATCTATTGATTATCACTTATAAAATCACTGACTTTGACAAATTTAACCACTTATTACTAAGAAATGAGGCAATGACTGTTTTGATTTACCTCCCTTTCATATTCTACATTGTACCTGGCCACCATTTGTTAAAACATAATAAAGCCTATTATTTTGTCTAAGATGTTTTGTTTTAGATAGAGCTAGCTATATTTATTGAAAAGATACCTGTTCCCACCCTTCTTTACCATTTTTTTTTCGAAAACTCAACAAAAACGGGGTCGCGAAAACCGATGACAAATAGCAAATCGCCGAATTTCGGCTTCTGTGTTTTTTATACTAGAGGCCAATAATTGTTTGAAATGATTATAAATTGTTTTGATACATGTTTTCTTACATGTTTCTCATCATGTTGACTATAATTATGGATTAAAACTATTCTTTTTTTATTTTTTTCTACATATATTTATATAGACATCCTGAGAGGAATTTTCTTCACAAAAAAGAGGAAATTTATATATGTTTTAAGGAGGGGAATGGGGTCGAAGATCGGCCCCAAAATGGTCCCCAAAAAACAATGTAAGTCTAATTCAATTTAACACCTGTCACTGCCGTAAAATACAATTTTAATAACATACCTTAGATGCTCTGTAGGCATATAATCCACTGGATGAGTTCTCTGATATGGATGCAACGCCTGTACTTATGTTTATAATGGCGGCACGGTTACATGACATTGCTGCAGAGGGATCAACACTTGCTGCTTTCTTCAACAAGGGTAAGAAGCTCTGCAACAAAGGTGTAAAAATGTGTTGGGTGAATGTATGACCACTTGAGAATATTTTCTAAAGATAACTGCCATCCTACAGAACACCTCACTATCTGCAATTATGTGTTCCCTAAAGCCTGCAGTTTAAACCTTCAGCAGTACAATACTGTGTTGGAAATAGGTAAAAAAGAAGTATAAAGATGTCATCTTTTTCAATTCAAATAGACTTTTGACAATGATTACACATGTGCGCGAGTAGTTAAAAAAACACACTTTGTATGGCAACAAGACTCATACAGAACATACTTATGGACAGGTTGTAAAACAGTATACTACCATTGCGCTTGACAATATTGTGTTACTATGTGTGTTATCAATCAAGCTCCAAACAGAAGAGTTATCAACATACTACGTAATACATAACAAAAGACTTGACTGACTATTTAGAAAGCGAAACCATGTGCAGATTACATAGGGCATCATGTTATAATCATGGGCCCTGCTCTGTGAAAAGTGGGTTAAATGCATGTGCGTAAAGTGACATCACAGATTAGTATGTGCAGTCCCCACAGGCTAATTAGGGATGACACTTTTCGCTTATCTGATAATTTTCATTTAAAAAAAGTTTCTTCTTAGTGAAAATGCAGGTGGGAAGTATCGTCCCTGAGTAGCCTTTGTGAACTGCACAGGCTTATTCGAGATGAAAACTTATGCACATGCATTAACCCCATTTTCACTGAGCATGACCCATTTTTATTACTGTTTTTCAAATTGAAGTTGTCACATTAATTACTTGGCTGTTTCTGTATAAGTCAATACACATGTATGATATAATTTATTCCCTACCCTGAAAAGCTAAATTTGATTTAATAAATAAAAATCCAAAACCATATATCCAGGCTTATAAGCTCCTATAAAATGCACAAATATATCCATATTGCAACAGTATGATTGTTGCATTGTTGCATTGAAGACCAAATATTCATATTAAACATAATGTTCAATTCAAAACTGAATTATGAATAAATTAGACAAACCTTAACAACCATAAGTGGTCCAATGGCATTGGTTTCGTATACTTTGGCCATATCTTCACGCGTGGCGTTATATAAGTCTGCATGGCTAATGATTGCAGAATTGTTGATGAGGAGATTCAAGCCCTCGCCTTCTACTTTTGACTCCAAAAATGCCTTCGCATTATCGATGGAGGATTGATCACACACATCTGCAATAAGGTTAAAAAAACACAATAGAGCTGTTTCAGGTGTAACTGATTGGGACTATAGGCTTACTTTCAATCGCCTGTCCTTATTTTGGTCCAAAACATAATCCTGAGATTACACAAAAAGTACATAAGTTAGGCTGATGCAACTTGGTATGTGGAAAGAGAGCCAAATGAGGAATATACCTGTCATTCCAGTTCTTTTTTGCATATTTTGAAGTTGCTAGGGTTAAAGAAATACACATGTGTTTGGAAATTGTAACGTGAATCCTACCCTACTTAAAAAGTACTACAGCATAGTTTATCAAACTTATTGAGATCTTGTTCTTACTCGGACAACTTGCTTAATATAGCTTCAGTTATCTTAAGATCTCACTTATACAAATTTAGATATGAAGTTGATATAAAACTTAAATAGGATTTAAATTATGTAAACTGAAGAGACTATTAAAGTACACTTGTTGTCTTCCTAGAGGGGTGATGTGGGTAAATTGTATTGCCAGTATAGTGAACTTAAGCAATATCAGCAGAACTATTGACTGTTACAGCTTCACTGTTAAAGACAATACATCATAAAGCGCAACTATCATACCTAACTTAAGGACATGAACTGATGGATTTCCTTTTGCCACCCCTTTTAACTCCTGAAAATACACAGAGCAGTGTATGTTAATGTAATACAGTTAACAATAGGTGTATTAAAATTTTAGAAAGGATCCTGATCTTTACAACAGGTTAAAATCATCATTCTTGGTAAATTTGAAGCTTTTATATTTAAGATAATCATAATGTAAATTGAATTTGTTGAATTTTATTAAACCAAAAATAAATAGCTTGTAAGAATATCAACTAAAGCAAATTTTCAACATGCAATTTTTTAATTTGACTCCATAAATCTAAGCAAAACACAAAGTTAAAGAAACTTGATCACATATTATGGTATATTGGTAATATGTCATTAAATATATTTATAAAACATATTCAGAATAGGAATAGTATTAAATAATAATAATCATGAGAGCATTTTTGTTGTTGAATTATCTGTTTTTAACTTTTAAAACTAGTGTTCATTTGTTTAAATTAAGACATTGCTGAAAAATTGCAACTGATTGATCAACATGAATTGAAACTTTCGTGAGTCTTGTCAGTTTATTTGGCAAGAGTAATGGGACACACTCCAGGACCTCTTATAATTCAGCCTAAGGAACGTAAAGACATCATAAACATCAAAATACACACACTCCATCAATCAGTTTGAGTTTTGTTTTCATTAAATCAATTATGTATAAGTGTGAGAGTCATGGAATTAGTAAGATGTAAGCAATTTCAAGGCAGTAGCTGTGTGAATCTAAAGCCACCCAAGTTTGAGGCAGAAGATATGACACTATTGGGAATACTCTGGCACCTTCAATTCACTTGCATTCAATTGGCTTTCACTTTGAGCCTCACAATTAACTATAACCATTACCCATGAAAACACAAATGGAATTGATGATAGTGTGATATTTCTTTAAAAAAAACACAGAACATGTTAATAATATAGTAATACTTACAATATTAATTTATTATGCTATGTGTAATTTAAAGTGTGTATCATTTAATATCTGGAAAATTTAAAAGTATACAGTAGTTGGCCTAATTTCGATTGCAATTGGCAGGGCTCAACATTAAGGGTTGTCCTATTGCCCCTGGCAAGTATAAGTTGGATCCGGGCAAGTTATTTTATAATCAAGTTGTCCGCCCGGGCAAGTGCAAAAAAGAACAAAGAGCATTTAATTTAGACTTGACTTTAATAAGACTTTAATTGCTGTAATCATTTTGTTTAATGTTCAAAAATAAAAAAAAGGTTTTGTGGTGTATCATTTTGATCTTTATTTAAAAATACGAGGTTTACAGTTATTGTGATATTTCATGTGTGGGCAAGTGGCTTTATGTTCAGGGCAAGTAGATTTTCTAAGTACTTGCCCGGCAGGGCAAGTTGGTTTTTAGGATAATGTTGAGCCCTGATTGGGTACTCTCCTTTTCAGTGTGGCATCACTATACATTTGGTTGCTAGCACAAATAGTGAATGCTAATGCAGAATGCATTGGCTTTGAGTGGTTAAACGTGCCAAGAAATAACAAATTTAACATGCATATAATGGGAATTAAATAAATCTTTGAAGGTAAATAGTTCAGTGCAACATTATTTGCAATAATTCAGAAATTTTGTTACTCGTTTTATAAATATATCAATAAATGGTCACTCGAGGATAATACAATCAAAGTCCTATAAAATACATTTTTTGTCTGCAAATATTGTAAACTTAGAATGTTTAGATTTAATGTTGCAATTTGAGGATAAATAAAATGTATTATGTCCGTAAATTTCTATCCGAATTTTTGCTGCTGTAGACTATCAAACTTCTCATTCATTATTAAGAAACAGCCAAAGCGTTTACATTTTTGGAAACAAATATCACTTAAATGGCTGATTACGGAAAAAGATATGCTGGTGTTAGCTAAGATTTGCGAGAAAACTGAATGCTAACACAAACACTTTCTATTTAGTCGGTTTCCATAAATTAATGAAAATCCCGTTACACCTTTCCTCAGTTAACGTACCTCCGCTGTGTCAGGCTGCCGGCAACAAGCAAAAATATACTTTGGTGGTGACTTTAGCAGAAGGAACTGTTTGACAAACTCTAGACCAATCCCTCTGTTGGCACCCGTAACGAGGACAATCTTTGGGGCCAACATGTTGACGTAATTTTGTACTATTTTTTAACCTTTCTGTTTTCTAGAACCCGCGGTTAGGATTAACTAACTTCTACTACTGTGTATGAACACACTGCACGAAAAACAAAAAAGAAAGACAGATGCTGGTAATGTCGTTCTTATAATGAAGAAGATATCCGATATTTCATTTCTAAAAGTCTGGGATGTTAAGATTTGCGATATTTGAAAAGAAATTTATTTTTATGATGTTGCGTTCAGGTGGAAATGTTACATACCACTTTTACTCTATTACATATATACAAATAGCAACACCAATTCCATGAACACAGCATTGTGGGCATTCGTTTGAGGGATTCTTCAAACTTCGTATCATAAATACAAACTAGTATCAATTAAAGCATATATTTTCCGTCTTACTTTAATGTTTACCCATCATACAAGAACCTTGATTGTACCAGAGCATGGGCCTCTTGCTATCAGGAAAAGTGATGTATCAAGTTAGCTCACAGCTTATCAGTAGTCCCACATGCATTCAGTTACGTGTGTCGTTATTATCCCCACACACACACAAATGGGTAGGAAGTTAACATTGCACATATCTGAACAACCCGAAGCTTGTACATTTAACTCCTCTTTAACCAATGCGTTGATCTCGCTCAACATTCACAGCTTACTAACCTTTATCTGATGATAATATTAAATAAAATATATAATTTAAATATGCAAAATGTTTTTGCATAATACAGCCCGTTGTCTGATTTTCAACTATAAAATATGTAGTGATACTATTTTGAATTTTAAACGCATCTGCTGCTTACTTGCGGATTTGTTTCCCAAACTTTCACAACTAAATCTATTATGTTAATACTCATACAGAAATGAATTTTGGTTACTTGACTACTTTTGGCTCTAATATCCCCTAGTTATTTTTCTTACAATGTAACGTAACCAACATTTTGGGCATTATGGAATTAATATTAAAATAGTATTTTGGAAATTGTAAATAGATTTATCATACATTATTAAGGTTAAGTGATACTTGAATGATGAAAATTATTAGTAGATTCATTTGATATTATAATAGTATAAATAACATAAAAGGCTTTCCAGCAGCACCTTTGAAAATACTAGGAGAAAACTAGGAATGTTATTTACAAAAAACTAGGAAAAAACTAGAAAAATATAGGAAGGTTAAAACAAAAACTAGGAGTTATTATTAAGAAGTTTATAACCTTTTTTTTAGTTTTCCCTACCTGACAACTACAGTAGATGAACATTTCATACAACAGGGCTGTTAAGCTGACTAAGTTTTCTTTTGTAATCATCACAGAGCACAGCCCAACCTGAAATTATTTTTATTATTATTAAGCAATGAACATAAACACAATACAATACACATATTGAGATTTTATGCATGAGTTAAAATGAGCATTTAACAAATTAGCAGTGCAATTTTAAGTACAAAAGTAAGTTACATTTTTAGAAAATTGGTAATATGCCTCTACCTATACATGCATGTATATCTAACAAGCAATGCCATCAGTTCTATAAACTAAACATATCTTTAATTGGCAATTGATAATAAGCGCAATATCTATTAATGATTGTGATTATAACATTTTAAAAAGAACAGACACACCAAAGCTAGAACATATATTTAAACTGTGAAAATCTGTTAATTACATTTATACATGTCAGGTAGTATGCCAGGAAATTGTTAAAGGCCATCAACACTATGGCGTTAACAAGGATACGCAGCTTATGAATATCATAGGTGTAAGCATGCTAGTAATGGTTTACTATACAATTTTGTTCAATAACCCATCTACCCTTGACACATAGTTCACTTGTTGTCTTTATTTGTCTTCTTGAAGAAGGAATCAATCATTCGCATTCTCTTTTTTTTCAATGTCATTCCTCTCATTCATACATCTATCCATGGCAAAAGTTATTTTGTCGAGATTTGACTTCTACACATCTAGTAGACCTTGATCTATGTTCATTTCCTTAAAATCATTGTTTTTATAGCCATGGCTAACCTTACATTTGCTTCATCGAAGATTTATCTTGCCTTTTCCATATCAATTTTCATTTCTGATTCATTTTTCTTCACGTCCTTATCCTTATCATCTAGCTTCCTTTTGCTGAGCTGCTTTTTTTCAAGTTCCTCTTTCTCCGTCTGTTGCAGTTCAACAGCATCTTTTCTTTTTGTCTCTAGCAATAGAGCCCTGACTTTTCAGCTTTTACTTTCTCTTTGTATTTCTTGTGGGCAAGGCTGGCATGACTCAAAAGGTCCTTGGAAATATGGATGTCAGCAATGTTCTTGTACATAGAGATTGTATCCCTATTTAATCTCAATCCATTTACGGATCCTTCAGAAAATTAACTCCTCTCTGGTGTCAACAGCTTCCTATTTATTGAGAGACTTTTTTCTACATCAGCATTTCCATGTGGTAGACAGAGAAAGGTTAGGACTAATTTCCTAAGATGAGGGTACTTTAGCTCACCACTAGCACTCTTAATACTCAGAACATGGCTCCAGTAATGATCAATTCTGATAAGCCCTCCATACTAATCAAATATTTCGTCATCCTTTATGGTTTCTGACCTGTACAGCTTCCATTCATCTGTCACCTTGGACACTTCTACATTTTCAATTGTGGGTAGTACTGTGCATAATTCTCTGGGCAGCTTTTGTGCCTTCTCATAGGAGCGCACTTCTGGATGAAGGCACAGCAGAGATCTTAAACCATCATCACTGAGAGGAAGTTTGGTTTGTAAATAGCTAGCAACTGCTTGGTAAAACTTTCTCAAATCATATAAATGAGTCTTCTGTTTCCCAGAATCAATAACAGATAAATTTTTCTCCGTGGGTGCACCAATCTCCATGTTTTTTAGTTCAAGACGATTCTTACTTTCAAAAACATCTATGTTTTTAAGTTCTCCCCCAGTCTTATTACCAACAGCATCTTGCTTAACAAATCTCAGCATTACCGGATGCAATATACTTGATGTCTCCTGATGAATCAAAGGCTCTTGTTTCTGGAACTCTTTCATGAAAGGTTCAAACAGAGGACCAACACTAACGAGGAATTAGATTTGTGCAATATATTCTTTTCCAGACATTGACTGACACATTTTTGGTACCTGGTGTTGTTCTATAGTGTAGCATAAGTGTGATCAGCCTTGCTTCTTTGAGGAAGGTCAGTTAGAAAGTATTTGCGAAGAGCTTTCCAATAATTGATAATTATTTCAAGTGATGGTATTAGTGTAAGCCAACGGCACTGAACATGCCTTATAAACAGTATTTCATTCAGGCCAAGATCCTCCAGAGTAAAGCCATAGTCTCCTATTTGCCTGATATGTGACTTGAACCATTGAAAACCATCAACAGCCAACTGCTAAGCATTTTCCCCATATGAATTAAGTCCCTTGCGAAATGAGTTGTGTACAACATGTAGAGTACAGGGAACAAAGGGTGTAAGTCCTGGTAGCCCGATGGTATTTTTATGATCATTTATTAACTTCCATATTGTTTTTTACGTTTGTTCCATCACTTCCCAGAATCACTTGTTGCAACACAAGCTGTTGTAATGGTAGTTCATAGCTCTCCTCTGAAATTGTTTCTAATATTGCCTCACTCACTGTTTCCCTTCTTGCATGTCCAAACATTAACATTTTTAGAAACAATGTATTTATCTCTCCTTTCCTATCATTTCAGAACCTTACGAGTAGATAAAAAAATTTTATCTTAGGCATTTCCAGTTTCATCAAACTGAATTGTGTAAGGGTATCTGGATGTTTGAATTTGCTTTTCAATTTCTTTTCTGAAGAAGGGACCAAGGCCGTCTGATATTAAGTAGGACACCTTAGACTTTCTCATTGAGAACTGTTCCGTGATTGTTCCTGGAAACATGGCTTAAAATAGTTCCCCAATACAATCACAGGACTTGTAAGTGTAACCACATGATGCAACCTGCAATGTCCATAATGTCTCGGCTTTTGTAACTTGGTCCTTTACAGAAAATTGATGCAGAATGTTTTTCAAAATCGCCACCTCTTTCCTTAGGGGTACTTGTACTTGGTACTTGTGATTCGAACAACAGTTTTTGAGTTTTATCTTTTTGCCGTTTTATTGCATCTCTGTGTTTCTGGCCATTAGCATGGCCAATGAGCTGTGCTACTCCAGTGTTTGAGCAAGATATACTCTTGGTACATACTTAGCAATAAGCAGAATAGCAATTAGAAAGATCAGGCTTGCACCATTCAGCTAATGAGTGTTCATTATTATCTACCTTACTAAGCCATGCATAATTAAATTCAGTCTTTCCACCAGGCATGTTAATAGTGTTTAATACTGCAAACTGCTATAATATTCTAGAACTGAAAAGAGATGATTTAAATTATATAGACCAGGCAGATGATCAAATTCTATAATCATATAACCTTTAAAGAACATACATACGATAAGTATGAATTATCATGCTCTGCTACAGGCAACATTGCATTACCTATCACTTTTGTAAATGTTTGGTAACAACAATTATTTCCTCAGCATCAGCATTATTGGGAATAAAACAATAACTTTTGTAAATGTTTGGTAACAAAAATAATTCCCTCAGCATCAGCATCATTGGAAATAAAACAATCACGTTTGTAAATGTTTGGTAGCAAAAATAATTCCCTCAGCATCAGCATCATTGGGGCATAAAAATTGCACTCTAACCCAAGTAACATACTACATGTTTAGCCTTCCAGAACAAATTCCGTTGCTTCTAAATGTAAAACACACTTGACACATGCAACTTAACATGTGTTAGTATTAAGTTATGTTCAAAGCTTACTTTCAGGTATCACATTTGAAGGCTAGACTATGCACCAGTCACACCAGACCACACAAAGAATACCAAATACTGTCAGCTCAACACCCTGAAGGTCTTATTCTGAAACAAAATCTCTAAAACACATTCAAAGACAGTTTGACCTTATCCAAAAAAGTGCCAAAAATTATGAAAACTAGGAATACTAGGAGGTTTGAGACAAAACTAGAAAAACTAGGAGCAATTTTTTGAAACAATGAAATACTAGGAAATACTAGGGACGCTGGAAAGCCTGAAATTTTAATGCAAAAATAGTTTTTGAAAAATTTCCTAGTTGCACGTACGTAAAATGTCAAAATATCAAGCTGTTATGTTTTTTTGTGAGGAAGTGTTTCGATATTTATTGTGTGTTATATAGGGTGTATTTACTGAGACGTTCTAGTAAGTTGTCATGATAATATTTAAGAAGAACGACAGGGGATATTTATAAATGATTGCCATGATTTTAACAACTGATGCATGTATCAACACAAAGAAAATGAAAGATCAGGATTACAAGACTACGCAATTGAAGATCGACATCGCGAAACAACGCCTTTCACTACGAATTGAAGACCATACAACGTGAATAACATGGGGAAATCACTTTGTTTTATACTCTCAAAGTGAACACATGGTTCTCTTGCTAAAAGAAGACCCAACGCCATAAGATTTCGAAGGACAAAAAGTGACGCAGCACTGGACAAAATACTTATGAGGTTAAACACTATAGAGTGGGTGCATGTGGTTCATCTATATGACGTGCGTAGATAGCGCATCCTAAGTTAATACTTTGGCACACAAAGCCATCAAAGGGAAACACTGCTATAATTAATACCTTGTGAGCATAATGACCAATAGAAGATCTTAATTTCCCCAGAGAAATGAAGACGCTGGAACCAACAACAAAATAACAATCAACATGGCAAACAACAACAACAATGATTGAACCAGAAACGACAATCGACGACGCAATATAAATATCGGAAAGTAGATCTGAATCACCAAACGCATACGAATCGCCACGGACGAGTTGACAATCGGCCAATCTTCGTGACGGTGGCAGTGGCTTCAAACAAACATCGTATTCGCCGCGAGCGGCAACTTCAATACTACATGGGCGACACCGGATGTACTGATGGCAAATAATCAACATAATCGGACCTGACCTGTCATATACTAAACTTCACTTCGATTGACATTTACATTGTATAACGATACCTAATGTTATTTATTTCAGCTGAGACGTTCGTCAAAATCTTATTGTTATCTGCATATTTTTCATCTAATGTGTGTTTATATGCAAGATGTTTTCATGAACTTCGTAATTCAATCATTTTAAAGATTTTTTTAATCATAAAATATAAAGAAATCAAATTAAGGGGGAAGAATGTGTAATGTAACCAACATTATGGAATTAATATAATAATGGAATTTTGGAAATTGTACATAGATTTAACAGACATTATTAAGGTTAAGTGATAATCGAATGATGGAAATTATTAGTATATTCATTGGATATTATAATAGTATAAATAACATAAGAAAATTTTGAGTAAAATATTATGTAAAACATCTAAAAGGGAATCACAAAAAGTTATGCCTTAGGAAACACAAAATATGCACGAAGCATATGTATTACCAACAATCTAACTGAGCATATCTTAGAAAATGCAATTGTATACGAGCATAAGTTATCATGTTGTAGACCAACGGAGTGACTTATAACAGATATTAAAATAATGAGTTACCGGAGTGCAAAATGCAACTTATATGCCAAACAGATACCAAAATACTGAATATACATATTTGACACCTCCAAGATTAATTATCAGAAGGATGCATTTCCATATCTCTAGAATTATTGCTAATCAACACCAGAACACACTCAATGCAATGCTGCTAAGTACTGGACACGAATATTTTCTTACCTTGTGTGTGTCAAACTTGGGTAGATTCCGTATTCATTTGTTATGTTTCCGTTGCATACGTCATATTTACGTTGCAGTAGTTCGACATATAACTTTGCACACGGCTCATCGGATTATGCACGCGTTACCGTTTGATATATGAATTTTACAAAATGGGTCTTACCAGCGCAGTTGAAGATAGAAGGCGCATTATTGCTTGCTGTCGCGGGCGGGGCCCGTTGCGGGTCTCCGCTTTTATTTTGAATATTGTACTAATATTGGAAAACGTTATGTTGAAGTTAAAAAGCAGAAATAAAACGTAAAGAAAACAGAATAGGACTACGTTTACGTTTATCGTGAATCAAATGACTACGTTACAATATTTAAAAACAACTGTTAAAAAAACTGCTTTACCATTTTAACTAATGAGTGGATTCGGCTCACATTTTCAACCGACTTTGGCATAATTTTCGGCCCTTTGTCATTTTCGCCACTATGGAATAAATCATTCATTATTTTTTGTCAACTAAACTCATCGCCATAGGAACATATTACATGGTGATTTGTATTGTTCATCCGTTTACATATAGACCGTTCCAGAATTTAGTCATTACATAATTATCTCCCCTGAATTCTCTCCGCGTCCGCCATTACACTGCTGCTTAACAATCGGTAACATATATCAGAGAGCACTGATTATTCAAAGGATGAATTTCTTCCTAAATTCTAAGGCCGTCATTACATGGTCTTGGTTGTCTTGGAAAACTAACACATTGACACATTAAAAAAAGCATTCAATTAAATTAAATGCAATATTTTTCATTTGATTATTTGCATCAATCTTTAAATCGTGTATGCCTTTGCATTCCAGTGTTTAATTGCCGCTTTGTTCTGCATAATCCGATTATCTCGTTTTGATCAGATATTGTCCAGACTTAACTAACCACATGGTGTCATAAACCACACTGGGTGGCAGATGACAGTCTGGTCATTAAACACAATTGATGATGCCACCATGTCTCATCTTCCTGTTTGTATTAAGCAGTCATTGGTAAGATAATTTACCTCCGACATACTTAACAGTTGCGTAAATTAGATATGTTACATATTTTACAAATTAAAAGTTATGTCCAATATAGAATATCAGAAATTGTACACCGTTAAGATACTAGCCCGTATAATTTATGAAAAAATAAAGTATTTAAAAAAAATATATAAATAAAACATTTAACGTATTTAGCGGGTATCGGTTAATTAAAACTACGTCATTCCGTATGAAGATTTGATGTTACGGCAATGCACGAACGATATCATAAAAACAAGAAATTACATTTGACACCAAACAGAGGTAAAAAATATTTAAAAAATATATATATATATATATATATATATATATATATATATATATATATATATATATATATATATATATATATGTATGTAAATATATATGTGTTAAAATGTTAGATATGTGTCACTCATACTCACTAGTAACGAGTTTTCAATATACATGAGTACACAGTTCAATTTGCATCATATGAAGTTGTGTTTTTTTAGTTGTATGTTTATATTCCTCAATAGCGTCATTCTTTGTACAAAACCCATCAAATTAAAATAACATGTAAATACTGTCATGTCCTGTGCTTTTAATATGGCTTTGTAGTATGTTTATTTTCAAAGCACTCCTTACACTTTCTAACACTCATTTATTTATCACACTAGCGTACTCATGCTATTGATAATTATATTTTTATAATTAAATGTATTACTATTGTAATTTATTAAAGATTTTCTGCAAAAAATATTACGGCTTATGCATAGAGCTCTTTGTTGTGTCAAATTGTCGGCCTTTCAGTCTTCAGATAATCTTTAATTTGATGATTATGCCGCGTTTTTACAGTTGCAAATAAACGTTTTAATAAATTCGTTTGTCGCTTAATAATATTTTTTTGAAATATTATTTAGGTGTTTTTTTTTTGGAGTTTTTTGTGTGTGGATTAATTGACTAAACATTTGGTGTCGTTATCCATATGTTTTGCGTTACTTCAAAGACCTATAAAATACATTTTTTAGTATTTTTAGCTTTATAGCTGTTAAATGATTCAAAGACGAAAATATAGATTTATCACATAGATCACATTCTCTTCATCTTCCGAATAATCACATAAAAGATCGTCAAGATCAATATCACTCTCTCATGATAAAAAGCTCGTTTTTTTAACGTGACAAAATTCCATCTAAAAAAAAAGATAAATCCAAACCACAATTTTTTATCTATGATATCAGTTAGAACAAGAAAAATAATGGAAGGCGTATCAAAAATATCATACTTAATATAATCTGTTATGATTTTGGAATGTAGATTTTTACCAAATGAGACCACTTACAAACAATTAGCGGTAATTAATTGCGCGATAATCTTTTATAAGTATTAATTAAAATATAATCTGCTTGATGTTGCGGCTATTAAAATCAACACAACAATACATGCGTGAATTGTTTGTGAAACGTAAAAAGTTACAAGTCTAATCAAAGACATAGTATGAGCGACTGAACCGGCAAATTTTCGCCGATGATTACCACTTGATTACAGATTAAAAAAAACAAATACACGAAAGCATTTTAAACATTTTATTTGTAACAATCAATCTCAACTTCAAACAATCATTTAAACAACAAAAATGTGATAATCGCCTCACATTGATTCATTAAGTAATTTATTTATCCGACAACGGTGAAGCGGGTATTCTCTACGTCTTTGGCTTTTGGAATCGCAGACTCGCACAAGTTAGCAGCAGTGTAATGGCGGACAGTCACGTGACTGACAATATGGCGGAGGTCAATTTATCGATTATGGAACGGTCTATACACGGTGCCTATACCACGTGACTTTTTAAGATCTGTGTGGGGAGTAAAATATCAACAAAAGCGCGACGAAGGTAAGATTTTTAAGAATAACTTTTTTTAATATGTCACCATTTTTAATGGGATAAAGTGGAGAGCCCGCTCATTTATGAGAGTTTTCTATAGGTATCATGACTTTACAAAACAAATAAGTATTTTTTCAGTAAAGTGCAACCGCGCGTTTGAACGGTTAGAAAAGGGTAGGATCAGTGTGGGGACATTATTTTTTTTACACAAAAACATCACCTCTGGTGAAATTAAGAAATAAATTTTATGGGCGGAGCTTACACTATATCATTGTGCATCCATTTTCAGGTTTCTGTTATTTATTTACGAAACAAAATTCAAGAAAACTATTCTTACAGTTATATGATCTGTGTGGTATACGTTTTTCAACGGATCTGTGTGGTATACTGTTTTTAAGTTTTTCAGTTCTATTTAGTTGTTTAAAAAATGCTTGTCAACAATGTATTTGAAACGGGATTTTTAAATGCGATAGCTTGTAAAACACAGTATGGCTATACACTACGCTTGCACCGCTTGTTGAACTAATACATAATTATGATTTACAGGCATTCTGTACAATCCCCATTATAATATTAAAATCTTACGCTGGAACATCTTAAATCGATGACAAGTACATGCTAACCTTAAATAAGTGTACACTTTATGTTATTGTATCAAATTCCATTTTTATTTTGGCGCCAAACACTACTGTCAGGTGAAGTAATGTATCGTATATTATTTTTGATATTATATTTGCTTTAAGGTATGGCTCAATGCTCCGAATGCGGAAAAATGTCGAAGACCAGAGCTGGATTATTGCGCCACATTAGGGGACACGCTAACTCTGGAAACTATAACTGCTGTGGGAAAGCATTTCAGGTAAGATTAAATACCTTAAAAATAGTTACATTTTTATACAGTTATGCTAACCAGATGGACGGATTTTCTTGAAACAACACAAATATACAATATATCTCATCTCTCAGGTTATCATATATTTTGAAATACCTCAATAATCGTCAAATCGTTTGTAATTTAAAACTAACGAACGCGTGTCCTCAGATACTAACATTTTTTAAATAGCGTGTTTACGCATTGAAATGTCTCGTGAATAAATTATGTTGTTTTTTTCTCAGGATGCCTACAATCTTAGAAGGCTTCAACGAACAAAGGACCCCAATGTCACGTGTGTGTACAGTGCGGCAGGAGCTTTGCGGACAAGTACCTACTCGTGGCTAGAGAGAAAAGTGCAAAAAAAAGAGGGATTGGTGAAATGTTACCAGTGTGGGTTGGCAGTTAGGAGTGAGAATGACCTCAGAGAGCACGTCAATACCCACATGCATGACAAGTGTTACAGTAGTGAGGAGTGTTTCAAAACGTACAAACGCAAAACAAACCTTTCTCGATACGTGAGGACTTCACATAAATCCGTGAATAATGATTAAAAATCATAATTGTTTACAGTTTGTCTGTGTAACTTCATTATCGTTTTACGTTATTTTATTCGTTGTTTTACTTTTACTTTACTTTTCAAAATGATTCTAAAGTTATCCGAATTTGATTAATTTTTAGGTTTCGTTTAGTTCGTTTGTGAGTTTGAAATCATTCTCAAATAATTGTGCAATAATTTGGATTTACGTTATTCATTAATATATCGCATCTGTGATTTGTATAATCGAATCTGTGATTCTTTTTTAATTATAACTTGATTAAAGTTTTGCGATGTTTTTTCGTTGGTTTCAATTTTAAATACCGCTGTCACGAGCTAGTTCGATAATCATAAGCAGCCAGGGTTTCTAATACTAGGGTTTTACACGATTGCTTTACATAATAAACTGCCTGCTTATAATTACTCTAGGCCGTGGTAATTGACAGTAAACAATGTATGCAATGTGGTTGTGTATACAATACAATACTCCTTAATTCGAAATACGTCTTGATATTCTTCAGAGCTGCATCCATCCACAACACAGAATCGTACATATATAATCATATAATATAATATTTATTCATTTACTTTTTATATTCTCTTCAAAATAATTAACGCTAAAGATAAACATACACTTGTTACACTGAATACAACGACATAATTTATGACATGACATTATCACCAACACATGGCGAATGATTGTCAATATGTATACTATGTAATAAACTAATGCAACAATATGAAATCATATATGAAATAAAACACACAGACACACATATATATATATATATGTTTCTACTATGACCAGTATTTTGTTTTTAATAAACATACCGTTTACCTTAAACTTTAAATAACAACAAAATGACAAGCCAATACGTCTGGTGGATTCTGTTTTATCAGTTTGCATTCCAAAATTGATTTTAAAACATACGTATTACTCAGGAAAGAACATGCCTTTGCTTTTTGTCAACCTGTGTAATATTTGACACAATTTTTATTGCAGAATTTGTGTCAGAATTAAAATGTCCATTGTGTTCGTCTATCCGCATTCTTATTGTTGGCAACAGTTTGCTATCGTTTCGTCTCGCCCGCTCCCACCTTACTCCTAGTGTCCCCTTCTGTATAGCATTCCTGTCTCGTGAAACTGTTTCCTCTATTTTTTCTTCCCTTAACCCTTGTCCGCTCACTAGTGCCAAATAGGTGATTACTGAAATGAATGAATTTTTAAATAATAATAATAGATCTACTACTACTACTATTACTACTACTACAAGTAGTAGTAATAGTTGTAGTAGTAGTAGTAGTAGTAGTAGTAGTAGTAGTAGTAGTAGTAGTAGTAGTAGTAGTAGTAGTAGTAGTAGTAGCAGCAGTATTAGTAGTAGTAGTAGCAGAAATAGTAGTAATAGTAGTAGTAGTAGTAGTAGTAGTAGTAATTGTTGAAATAATTGAAATTAATTAAAAAATATATATATTGTCGTTATTATCTCAATTTATCCGTAAATTGTAGAAACACGGATACCACACAGATCCCTCTAAACACGTATACCACACAGATCATATTACTGTTAGAATATTTTTCTTGATTTTGTTTTCATAAATATATGAAAGAAACCTGAAAAAAGAATGCAAAATGATATAGTGTAAGCTCCGCCCATAAAGTTTATTGCTTTATTTCACGAGAGATGATGTTTCTGTGTCATAATAAAATAATGTCCCCACACTGATCCTACCTTTTTCTAACCGTTCAAACGCGCGGTTGCACTTTACTGAAAAAATATTCATTTGTTTTACAAAATCATGATACCTATAGAAAACTCTCATGAATGAGCGGGCTCTCCACTTTATCCCATTGAAAATGATGACATATTAAAAAAGTTATCCTTAAAAATCTTACCTTCGTCGTGCTTTTGTTGACATTTAGCTCCCCACACAGATCTTAAAAAGTCACGTGGTATAGGCACCGTGTATACAAGAACTTATAACACAGGACCAGTTTTATATGAGCATGTTTATTGTTTTTTTATGTACGGTAAATGTGTATATACTCTTTTTTAGACATTATTTATGTATTATTTACCATATTCTTACGTAGTGCAAGGAGAACTCGTACCAATGTGCAATCAATTATGTAGAAAGATGTAAATGTAATGTTTTATAAATCATGAGTCACACACATGAACTTTTATTATACTAAAATTTGTGTTGATTGGATGATATTTTATGTATTTGTTGTTTAAAAATGCAATTTTACAAATATCGTGTAAGGCACGATTTTAGTATTTTACATATTTCATTGTTGCTGGGCCTTGATTGTTATTGTTTTGTCTTTGTTTTTATAAGTAATCGGTACTATTGGAAAAAGTGTTTCATTGTTTTTACACAACAAAGGTATGTACTGAGAACGAAATTTTACATATTGCGTAGTCTACATGTTAATTGATACGTGATATGTGTAATGCCATGTGTACATATGGTTACATTTACACTCCTTTTCTTTCCCCAGCAATGGAATTGTGTATTAGTATCTGTTATAAAACAGAGCAATAAAGAATGGAAGATAACTAAGCTTTATTATTATTTCCATCAAAACTTGCATATATTTTCATATACATGTACAGACTTATGGCACAATATTGATGTTTCAAACCAATACAACATTCAAATACACCTGATTAGTCAAATAATATGCACAAGTGGTCATATATGTTATGACAACAATTGTTCATTTGTTTTGCAAAGTGAACTATTCCAGACTATATGCACATTTTTAGCTCGGCTGTTTTCGGAGAAATCCCGAGGTATTGTCATAACCAGCTCGTTGTCTGGCATCTGCCCTCCTAAAACCTTAACATTTTGTTAACGTTTTGGACATTGGTTCTAAAAAGAAAGTGCTACCACCTACAGCATTGAAAGTTCATATGCAGTTGCACCTTGATGAGTTCTAAACGCCACACCCATTTTTGGGTCACTAGGTCAAAGGTCAAGGTCACTGTGACCTTTAAAAAAAAATCTGACATGCTTTCATTTAGTCAAAACTGCACCCGCAGCAGAGTGTGGCAACCGTTACGCGGTGCTCTCGTTATTCAATATTTCCATTTAAACGCAAAGTTCAGCAATGTGGCAATGTATTTCTCATACTGTTAATAAGAAACCAGCTCTTAAAGGTGTTATTATATGGGGTTTTCAAAAGTTATAGGTACCTATAATGCTAATCAATCTTTTTCACAAAGGATTGGCTGTATGTAAATAATAGTTGATACAGTAAGTGAATTTGAAAAGATCAAAAATGTGCCAGCTTGATTTGCACCTATATATTGGTGTTTTGTCCAAAATGTAGCATTTCCAGAATAATTTCGTAAAAAAAGGTTGAAAGAAAACTACAAATAATGAATGATATAGGAACATTCACCAGATACATGTAATCCAAGATTACTTCCATTTCGTCAGCCAATCAAATGTCAGTTTACATCCACCAGAAATATGACATTATATTTCTACCAGCCAATTGTATCGCCCGTTACTCCATGGTAGAACTTGCCAGTTCCCTCCTCCCCATGCAGTTTCTCCATGACAGACATGCATCCTGTCACACTCTTGACCGTGTCAATTGAGGCGGTTGGACCGCCCATGTCTGTCTTCACCCAACCAGGGTGAATGGCCGTTGCTAGGATACCCTCATTCTTAAGGTCAAGGCTCATGTTTGTCGTGATCATGTTGAGTGCAGCCTGAAGACACAAGGTTTGAGTTGCAAGATTTTATGAAATACACCTACTTTTATATGTCACTGTATATCATAAGGCCATCACATGTACAGCATTTTTAAGATTAAAGAGTTCTTCTGATTAACCCTTTACCACTTAGATACGTATTTTGACGCATTTGTAGTCCCTTATAAAGTTAAATTTAATTAAATACCTTTCTCACTTAATTAAAGTTTTAAAGGCTTCATTTTCAACCCTTAGTTACTGATGAGCAGCAAATAGCATTAAACCTGAACTGGCTGTCCTGGTTTTATGCTAGTTGCAAAAGCCATTTTCACGTTGCTTCTTATGGGAGAAGGGGCTAAAAGCCCTCCTGCTCAAACAATGGCCATGGTGGGTTTTGCAATATATTTATTTGCAGGCAGTAAGAAGTCGCTATCAAGACTTCATTTGTTATTTCAACAAATATAAATGTATTGTCACAAATCAAGGCTTTCATCTGTTTTCTAACCAGAATATAGTAACATCATCTAAGGAAATTACTATTATATCCTCCATATATTCTCAGTAATATGAAATTTGTATAACCAAAGCACTCTTAGTAATACTCATAAGTCTTAGTTAAAAATGAAGCAATAGGACTTAAGTGAAGGTTTAACAAATCCAGCATCGGTGAAAGCTTTAGGTGATAAAAAGAAAGGATCACATAAGGTGCAAGACTTATTTCATCTAGTTACCTTGGAAGTCTTATAATGGGTACCTGTAACAACCTAGGAATTCCCAGATACATATGCACCACCAGTATATATGTTCATAATGCTTAGGAACATGACAGTGGGGCCAATGAGACAATACTGGCGCTCAATTGGTCATTCTTGGCTCTGGTACTACTTAAATGTACCCAGTTACTTGTAAGTATACTTTAATATACCCCAGGTATGGAAGATATACTAAAATGTATCCGTGAATTCTAGAGCTAAATTGGTCGTTGTTTTTTTTTTTCAAATTAATTATTTTCATATTTATGTCAATTTTTTGTAAAATGGCCTCTATATTAAGGACACTCATTCTCAAAAAGAATGTTGATGCAGGTTTTGTTCAAAGAAAATTTTGTTTTTTCGTATTCCATAGTGCGTTTTAAGACATCAGATTTGGGCGGGAATAAAACTCTGGTACAGTTTTAATTAGCCAGGTACATTTTAGGATATTTGCCATACCTAGGGTACATTTAAGTATACATAAGAGTACCTGGGGTATCTTTAAGTAGTAGCCGAGCCAACAATTACCAATTAAGCCATACTTGCAGCTTGTTTAAACACCACGGGAAAGTCTGAAATCAATATAACACCTGTCACTGCCTTGAAAAACATTTTAATAACATACCTTAGATGCTCTGTAAGCATAATATCCACTGGATGAGTTCCCTGAAATGGATGCAACGTCTGAAGATATGTTTATAATGGCAGCACGGTTGCATGACATTGCTGCAGAGGGATCGACACTTGCTGCTTTCTTCAACAGGGGTAAAAAGCTCTGCAACAAATGTGTAAAAATGTGTTGGTTGAATGTATGACCACTTGTGAATATTTTATTAAGATAACTGAAATACTACAGAACACCTCACTATCTGCAGTTATTTGTTCCCTATAGCCTGCAGTGGAAACCTTCGGCAGTAAAATACTGTCTTGAAAATAGATAAAACATAAGAATGAAAATGTCAACTTTTTCTGTTCAAATAGACCTCTGACGAAGATTTTACACATGTACACAAGGAGTTAAAAAAAAACATACTTCGTATGGCAACAAGACTTGTACACAACATACTTATGGACAGGTTTTAAAGCAGTATGCTACCATTGAACTTGACAAGATTTTGTCAAATCCCAGATTAGTCTGTGCACTCCCCACAAGCTTTTCAGGGATGACACTTTCCGCTTTTCTGACATTTTTCATTTAAAGAAAGTCTCATCTTAGTAAAAAATGCAGTAAAGGTGGAAAGTATCGTCCCCAATAAGCCTCTGACGACTGCACAGGCTAATCTGGGACTTCACTTTATGCACATGCATTAAACCCCATTTTCACAGAGCACGGCCCATTTGTATTACTGTTTTTAAATTGAAGTAGTCACATTAGTAACTTGGTGGTTTCTGTATCAGTCCATACACATTTATGTATAAATTTATTTCCCTACCCTTAAAAGCTAAAGCTAATTTGATTTAATTAATTGATATCCTAACAAGTCCAATATGATATATCCAGGCTTAGAAGCTCCTATAAAATGCACAAATATATCAATATTGCAACAGTATGCTTATTGCATTGAAGACCAAATATTTAGATTGAACATAATTTTCAATTTCAAAACTGAATTATGAATAGAGACAAACCTTAACAACCATCAGTGGTCCAATGGCATTGGTTTCGTATACTTTGGCCATATCTTCACGTGTGACGGTATACAAGTCTGCAAGGCTTACGATTGCAGCATTGTTGATGAGGAGATTCAAGCCCTCGGCTTCTACTTTTGACTCTACAAATGCCTTGGCAGTATCGATGGAGGTTTGATCACACACATCTGCAATAAGACTTGAATTAAAAACAAACTAGAGCTTTGTCACAGACGTGACGAATACCCCCACATGCCGCATTGACACAGAATATTTTGCATGTTGTCTTCACAAAAAACATCGGACACCATGCTCAATGTTTAAAACGCACTAAGTGACCCTGTAACCTAGTTTTTGCCTTGGCATGGTCCATGTTCGAACTTGATCTACACATCAACTAGATACAACTTCTGACGTAGTTTGGTGAAGCTCTGATAAAAACTACTTAAATTAGAGAGCGGACACCATGCTCAATGTTTAAAACACACTAAGTGACCCCGTGACCTAGTGTTTGACCCGGCATGACCCATATTTGAACTTGACCTATACATCATCTAGATACAACATCTGACCAAGTTTGGTGAAGATCGGATGAAAACAACTTATACTAGAGAGCTGACACTTAATACAGACCAACAGACCGACCGACCGACAGACAAGCTCACTCCTAAATACCCCCCTTAACTTTGTTTGTGGGGGTATATCTATATAGCTGTTATTAGTATCCTACAGGTGTAACTGGTGGGGACTTCATGTATAGGCTTACTCTCAGTCATCTTTTCTTGTTTCGGTCCGAAACTTTATTCTGCGATAGCTCAAAAAGTACATAAGTTAGGCTGATGAAACTGGTATGTGGATAAAGGGCCATATGAGGAACATACCTGTTATTTCAGTTGTTTTTTGCATGTTTTGTATTTTCTAGGGTTAAAGAAATGCAAGTGTAATTAAAAACAATAACCTGATTCCTACCATTCTTAAAGAGAACTGAAGCATGGTCTATCAAACTTATTGAGATTCTGTTCTTACTCCGACAACTTGCTTAATATAGCTTCAGTTATCTTAAGATCTCACTTATACAAATTTAGATATGAAGTTGATATAAAACTTTAATAGGATTTAAATTATGTACACTGAAGAGACTATTACAGTACACTTGTTGTCTTCCTAGAGGGGTGATGTGGGTAAATTGTATTGCCAGTATAGTGAACTTAAGCAATATCAGCAGAACTATTGACTGTTACAGCTTCACTGATAATGACAATACATCATACAGCGCTACTATCATACCTAACTTAAGGACATGAACTGATGGATTTCCTTTTGCCACCCCTTTTAACTCCTGAAAATACACAGAGCAGTGTATGTTAATGCAATACAGTTTCACAAAAAAAACAATAGGTGTATTAAAATCTTAGAAAGGATCCTGATCTTTACAACAGCTTAAAATCATCATTCTTGGTAGATTTGAAGCTTTTATATTTAAGATAATCATAATGTAAATTGAATTTGTTGAAATTTTATTAAACCAAAAATAAATAGCTTGTGTATACATCAACTAAAGCCAATTTTCAACATGCAATTTTTTAATTTGACTCCATAAATCTATGCAAAACACAAAGTTAAAGAAACTTGATCACATATTATGGTATATTGGTAATATGTCATTAAATATATTTATAAAACATATTCAGAATAGGAATAGTATTCAATAATAATAATAATAATCATGAGGGCATTTTGTTGCTGAATTATCTGTTTTTAACTTTTAAAACTAGTGTTCATTTGTTTTAATTAAGACATTGCTGAAAAATTGCAACTAATTGATCAACATGAATTGAAACTTTCGTGAGTCTTGTCAGTTTATTTGGCAAGAGTGATGGGACACACTCCAGGACCACTTATAATTCAGCCTAAGGAACGTAAAGACATCATACACATCAAAATACACACACTCCATCAATCAGTTTGAGTTTTGTTTTCATTAAATCAATTATGTATAAGTGTGAGAGTTATGGAATTAGTAAGATGTAAGCAATTTAAAGGCAGTAGCAGTGTGAATCTAAAGCCACCTGAGTTTGAGGCAGAAGATAGGACACTATTGGGAATACTCTGGCACCTTCAATTCACTAGCATTCAATTGGCTTTCACTTTGAGCCTCACTAATAACTATAACCATTACCCATGAAAACACAAATGGAATTGATGATAGTGTGATATTTCTTTAAAAAAAAACATGGAACATGTTAATAATATAGTAATACATGTACTTACAATATTAACTTATTATGCTTTTTGTAATTAAAAGTGTGTATCATTTAATATCTGGAAAATTTTAAAGTATACAGTAGTTGGCCTAATGTCGATTGCAATTGGCAGGGCTCAACATTAACGGTTGTCCTATTGCCCCTGGCAAGTAAAAGTTGGTCTGGGCAAGTTATTTTATAATCTTATTGTCCACCAGGGCAAGTGCAAAAAAGAACAAAGAGCATTTAATTTAGACTTGACTTTAATAAGACTTTAATTGCTGTAATCATTTAGTTTAATGTTCAAAAATAAAAAAAAGGTTGTTTTGGTGTATCATTTTGATCTTTATTTAAAAAAACGAGGTTTACAGTTAATGTGATATTTCATGTTTGGGCAAGTGGCTTTATATTCAGGGCAAGTAGATTTTCTAAGTACTTGCCTGGAAGGGCAAGTTGGTTCTTAGGTTAATGTTGAGCCCTGATTGGGTACTCTCCTTTTCAGTGGGACATCACTATACATTTGGTTGCTAACACAAGTAGTGAATGCTAAAGCAGAATGCATTGGCTTTGAGTGGTTAAACGTGCGGGTGATGGAGGTTTCGTCACAATGCAGTTTCGTCACACTGATATTATGAAGGAGGGCAGTGGAGGTTTCATCACACTGATATATTTATAGAATAAAATGATATTGCAATTGAATATGATGTTGTTAATAAATATATTGGGATATATGCTTCTTTATGTAATATTTTAGCGTTATTGCGTTGAGTTGTGTAACAGATGATGGTTTTAATTGTATATATTATTTAAATGATTTATGTTTGACTTAGATTAAACAGCGTACTGTTTGTTATAATGAAGCGTATTTATTTTAGTAGTTGTAGTACCAGCTAAAACTGTAAAATTTTGTCAGTGTTATTTTATATTTAAATAGAAATATATTCACATGTAACAGGCAATAATTAATGTCCTATGATTTTAATAAAAATGATTTAAAAAGTTACTTTTTTGTCTTTACTGTTGATTTTATCCAAAAAATGTAACACTTGCATTACACTTTGCATATTATCCTTTTTTCTACCATAATATCAACTTTTTCTGTGCGCGTAATATATGAATAAAACACATATTTGTGGAACACATGAAAACACGTCCACACCCTATCGACTACCAATCTACGAGTTTAAGATATTTCAATTATTTATTTCTTGATAGTGCAAACATATTAATTAGCGCATTGCAAACTATCAATTAGCGACACACGCCTTTAATTGGCAATTAAAGAAGTTGGCTTAAATTGGCAGCGTGGATTATACAAACTGTGTGTATTTATACATATAGAGTAAATAGCGTCTGTTAAACAAGAGTATATAATAGGGGAGTTGTTTCATTGCAACCACAAAATCCAATCATGGCTTCAGAATATCCATGCATACTCTGCGAACGGAACGTGAATGACGATGATCGCGCAATATCGTGTGATCAATGCGAAAAATGGCAACACCTGTCTTGTGACACTGGTATCAGTCTAAGACAGTATTGCAAAATGATGAAGGGTGCTGTAGTAAGTATATTATTATACCGTTTATTAAGAAGATTTTTATGTAAATGTATTGTGTAATATTGTGTTGTATTTGAATAAATGTTTTTGTGAATCATAATCAACATTGTATTATGTCATTTAATTGCATGTGTATACTAACTAAATACTTCAATTTATCGAATTGAACAGAAAAAAGAAAAAACATGTTGATTGATAACAGAAGAAAGGTGTCAATCAAAGGTGCTAAAGTTTCCCGGTATTATTCACACCTAAATATTACCATTGGGACGAACCATCTACCCGTTTTCTACAGTAAATTCAGTGTGACGAAATCTCCGTAAACCAAACGTGCCATGAATTAACAAATTTAACATGCATATGATGGGAATGAAATGAATCTTTGAAGGTAAATAGTTTAGTGTAACATTGTTTGCGATAATTAAGAAATTCTGTTACTCGTTTTATAAATATATCATATATGGTCACTCGAGGATAATACACATTCTATTTAGTCGGCTTCCATAAATTAATGAAAACCCCGTTACACCTGTCCTCAATTAAACGTACCTCCGCTGTGTCAGGCTGCCGGCAACAAGCAAAAATATACTTTGGTGGTGACTTTAGCAGAAGGAACTGTTTGACAAACTCAAGACCAATCCCTCTGTTGGCACCAGTAACGAGGACAATCTTTGGGGCCAACATGTTGACTTAATTTTGTACTATTTTCTAACCTTTCTGTTTTCTAGAAGGTCACAATATACTAAATAGTTTCCCTATATAATTTAATGTAAAAGCGACATCTTTAAGCGAAAATAAACGCAACATTTTGCACATAGAGACCTTCATAACCATACATTTTCTTAATGGCCTTTCTAAGCGGAGTCGATTTGTGCAATAAAAAAGATATGTCACGTACGAACTAAAAAAGAACTTGTCAAAAGTCAAAATCGACTGTTTTTGCAACCTTTTTTCCAGCCGTTTTATAGTGGAATGTAATCTTTTTCAGTGCAATGTTTTACTCTAGTCTATTAGTTTATCATATTTCAGGGATTTAGTAGTGAGCACCTATTCATGCGCTACTACTTTCTCCAAAAGATAAAGCAAGAAGAATAGATTAAAGTGTACAACATGCCTTCGAACAAACTATGGTATTTTTTTAGAGAGTAACCAGAAAACCGCGGTTAGGATTAACTAAATTCTACTATGTACACACTGCACGAAAAACAAAAAAAGAAAGACAGATGCTGGTAATGTCGTTCTTATAATGAAGACGATATCCGATATTTCATTTTCTAAAAGTCTGGGATGTTATGATTTGCGATATTTTAAAAGTAATTTATTTTTATGATGTTGCATTCAGGTGGAAAGGTTACATATCACTTTTACTCTATAAAATCTATACAAATAGCAATACCAATTCCCTGAACACAGCGTTGTGGGCATTCGTTTAAGGGATTCTGCAAACTTCGTATCATAAATACAAACTAGTATTAATTAAAGCATATATTTTCTGTCTTACTTTAATGTTTACCCATCATACAAGAACCTTGATTGTAACAGAGCATGGGCCTCTTGATATCAGGAATAGTGATGTATCAAGTTAGCTCAGTAGTCCCACATGCATTCAGTTACGTGTATCGTTATTATCCCCCCCCCCCCACACACACACAAATGGGTAGGCATTTAACATTGCACATATCTGAACAACCCGAAGCTTGTACGTTTAACTCCTCTTTAACCAGTGTGTTGGTCTCGCTCAACATTCACAGTTTACTAACTTTTATCTGGTGATAATATTAAATAAAAGATATAATTTATCAGCAAAAAGTTTTTGCATAATACAGCCCGTTGTCTGTTTTTCAACTATAAAATATGTAGTGATACTATTTTATATTTTAAACGCATCTGCTGCTTACTTGCGGATTTGTTTCCCAAACTTTCACAACTAAACCTATTATGTTAATACTCATACAGAAATGAATTTTGGTTAAGACTACTTTTTGGCTCTAATATCCACTAGTTATTTTTCTTACAATATAATATTGTAACGTAACCAACTTTTGGGGCATTATTGAATTAATATAATAATAGTATTTTGGAAATTGTTAATAGATTTATCAGACATTATTAAGGTTAAGTGATACTTGAATGATAGAAATTATTAGTAGATTCATTTGATATTATTATAGTATAAATAACACAACAGGCTTTCCAGCAGCACCTTTGAAAATACTAGGAGAAAACTAGGAATGCTATTTACAAAAAAACTAGGAAAATGTAGGAAGGTTAAAACAAAAACTAGGAGTTATTGTTAAGAAGTTTATTACCTTTTTTTACTTTTCCCTACCTGACTACCACAGTAGACCTACACATTTCATACAACAGGACTGTTAAGCTGACTAAGTTTTCTTTTGTAGTCATCACAGAGCACACCCCAACCTGAAATTATTTTTTTATTATTAAGCCATGAACATAAACACAACACAACACACATATTGAGATTTTATGCATGAGTTAAAATGAGCATTTAACAAGTTAGCAGTGCAATTTTAAGTACAAAAGTATGTAACATTTTTAAAAAATTGATAATATGCCTCTACCTATACATGCATGTATATCTAACAAGCAATGCCATCAGTTCTATTAACTAAACACATCTTAAATTGGCAATTGATAATAAGTGTAAAATCTATTAATGATTGTGATAATTACATTTTAAAAAGCACAGACACACCAAAGCTAGAACATATATTTAAACTGAAAAAAGCTGTTAATAACATTCATACATGTCAGGTAGTATGCAAGGAAATTGTTAAAGGCCATCAACACTATGGCGTTAGCAAGGATACGCAGCTAATGAATATCATAGGTATAAGCATGCTAGTAATGGTATACTATACAATTTTGTTCAATAACCCATCTACCCTTGACACATAGTTCACTTGTCGTCTTTATTTGTCTTCTTAAAGAAGGAATCAATCATTCGCCTTTTCTTTTTTTCAATGTCATTCCGCTCATTCATGCATCTATCCATGGCAAAAATTATTTTGTCGAGGTTTGACTTCTACACATCTAGTAGACCTTGATCTATGTTCATATCCTTAAAATCATTGTTTTTTATAGCCATGGCTTACCTTACATTTGCTTCATCGAAGATTTATCTTGCCTTTTCCTTATCAATTTTCAATTCTGATTCATTTTCCTTCACGTCCTTATCCTTATCATCTAGCTTCCTTTTGCTGAGCTGCTTTTTTCAAGTTCCTCTTTCTCCATCTGTTGCAGTTCAACAGCCTCTTTTCTTTTTGTCTCTAGCAATAGAGCCCTGACTTTTCAGCTTCCACTTTCTCTTCGTATTTCTTGTGGGCAAGTCTGACATGACTCAAAAGGTCCTTGGAAATATGGATGTCAGAAATGTTCTTGTACATAGAGATTGCATCCCTAGTTAATCTCAATCCATTTACGGATCCTTCAGATAATAAACTCCTCTCTGGTGTCAACAGCTTCCTATTTATCGAGAGACGTCTTTCTACATCAGCATTTCCATGTGGTAGACAGAAAAAGGTTAGGACCAATTTCCTAAGATGAGGGTTCTTTAGCTCACCACTAGCACTCTTAATACTTAGAACATGGCTCCAGTAATGATCAATTCTGATAAGCCCTCCATACTAATCAAACATTTCGTCCTCCTGTATGGTTTCTGACCTGTACAGCTTCCATTCATCTGTCACCTTGGATACTTCTACATTTTCAATTTTGGGTAGTACTGTGCATAATTCTCTGAGCAGCATTTGTGCCTTCTCATAGGAGCGCACTTCTGGATGAATGCACAGCAGAGATCTTAATACATCATCACTGAGAGGAAGTTTGGTTTGTAAATAGCTAGCAACTGCTTGGTAAAACTTTCTCAAATCATATAAATGAGTCTTCTGTTTCCCAGAATCAATAACAGATAACTCTTTCTCCGTGGGTGCACCAATCTCCATGTTTTTTAGTTCAAGACGATTCTTACTTTCAAAAACATCTATGTTTTTAAGTTCTCCCCCAGTCTTATTACCAACAGCATCTTGCTTAACAAATCTCAGCATTACCGGATGCAATATACTTGATGTCTCCTGATAAATCAAAGGCTCTTGTTTCTGGAACTCTTTCATGAAAGGTTCAAACAGAGGACCAACACTAACGAGGAATTAGATTTGTGCAATATATTCTTTTCCAGACATTGACTGACACATTTTTGGAACCTGTTTTTTTTTTATTATAGTGTAGCATAAGTGTGATCAGCCTTGCTCCTTTGAGGAAGGTCAGTTAGAAAGTATTTGCGAAGGGCTTTCCAATAATTGATAATTATTTCAAGTGATGGTATTAGTGTAAGCCAACGGCACTGAACATGCCTTATAAACAGTATTTCATTCAGGCCAGGATCCTCCAGAGTAAAGCCATAGTCTCCTATTTGGCTGATATGTGACTTGAACCATTGAAAAACATCAACAGCCAACTGCTAAGCATTTTCCCCATATGAATTAAGTCCCTTGCGAAATGAGTTGTGTACAACATGTAGAGTACAGGGAACAAAGGGTGTAAGGCCTGGTAGCCCGATGGTATTTTTATGATCATTTATTAACTTCCACATTGTTTTTTACGTTTGTTCCATCACTTCCCAGAATCACTTGTTGCAACACAAGCTGTTGTAATGGTAGTTCATAGCTCTCCTCTGAAATTGTTTCTAATATTGCCTCACTCACTGTTTCCCTTCTTGCATGTCCAAACATTAAAATTTTTAGAAACAATGTATTTATCTCTCCTTTCCTATCATTTCAGAACCTTACGAGTAGATAACATTTTTTTATCTTAGGCATTTCCAGTTTCATCAAACTGAATTGTGTAAGGGTATCTGGATGTTTGAATTTGCTTTTCAATTTCTTTTTTGAAGAAGGGACCAAGGCCGTCTGATATTAAGTAGGACACCTTAGACTTACTCATTGAGAACTGTTCCGTGATTGTTCCTGGAAACATGGCTTAAAAAAGTTCCCCAATACAATCACAGGACTTGTAAGTGTAACCACATGATGCAACCTGCAATGTCCATAATGTCTCGGCTTTTGTAACTTGGTCATTTACAGAAAATTGATGCAGATTTTTTTTCAAAATCGCCACCTCTTTCCTTAGGTGTACTTGTACTTGGTACTTGTGATTCGAACAACAGTTTTTGAGTTTTATCTTTTCGCCGTTTTATTGCATCTCTGTGTTTCTGGCCATTAGCATGGTCAATGAGCTGTGCTACTCCAGTGTTTGAGCCAGATATACTCTTGGTACATACTTAGCAATAAGCAGAATAGCAATTAGAAGGATCAGGCTTGCACCATTCAGCTAATGAGTGTTCATTATTATCTACCTTACTAAGCCATGCATAATTAAATTCAGTCTTTCCACCAGGCATGTTAATAGTGTTTAATACTGCAAACTGCTATAATATTCTAGACCTGAAAAGAGATGATTTAAATTATATAGACCAGACAGATGATCAAATTCTATAATCATATAACCTTTTAAAGAACATACATATGATAAGTTTGAATTATCATGCTCTGCTACCGGCAACATTGCATTACCTATAAACTACTTGTGAGATTCGGCAGTGTAACACTTTAAAGAGGAACCTTATACTGTTCTACCAAGTAATACTAGCTAAGAATAAGAAACTGCTTATCTAATAAAGCGTACAGCCAATAATTCGCTCAGCATCAACATCATTGAGAATAAAACAATCACTTTTAAATTGTTTGGTAACAACAATTATTCCCTCAGCATCAGCATCTTTGGGCATAAAACTATCACTTTTGTAAATGTTTGGTAACAACAATTATTTCCTCAACATCAGCATTATTGGGAATAAAACAATCACTTTTGTAAATGTTTTGTAACAATAATAATTATTCACTCAGCATCAGCATCATTTGAAATAAAACAGTCACGTTTGTAAATGTTTGGTAACAAAAATAATTCTCTCAGCATCAGCATCATTGGGGCATAAAAATTGCACTCTTACCCAAGTAACATACTACATGTTTAGCCTTCCAGAACAAATGCCGTTGCTTCTAAATGTAAAACACACTTGACACATGCAACTTAACATGTGTAAGTATTAAGTTATGTTCAAAGCTTACTTTCAGGTATCACATTTGAAGGCTAGACTATGCACCAGTGACACCAGACCACACAAAGAATACCAAATACTGTCAGCTCAACACCCTGAAGGTCTTATTCTGAAACAAAATCTCTAAAACACATTCAAAGATAGTTTGACCTTATCCAAAAAAGTGCCAAAAATTATGAAAAACTAGGAATACTAGGAGGTTTGAGACAAAACTAGGAAAAACTAGGAGCAATTATTTTTTAAACAATGAATTACTAGGAAATACTAGGGACGCTGGAAAGCCTGAAATTTTAATGCAAAAATAGTTTTTGAAAAATTTCCTAGTTGCACGTACGTAAAATGTCAAAATATCAAGCTGTTATGTTTTTTGTGAGGAAGTGTTTCGATATTTATTGATGTTATATAGGGTGTATTTACTGAGACGTTCTAGTAAGTTGTCATGATAATATTTAAGAAGAACGACAGGGGATATTTATAAATGATGGCCATGATTTTAACAACTGATGCATGTATCAATACTAAGAAATGAAAGATCAGGATTACAAGACTACGCAATTGAAGATCGACATCGCGAAACAACGCCTTTCACTACGAATTGAAGACCATACAACGTGAATAACATGGGGAAATCACTTTGTTTTACTCTCAAAGTGAACACATGGTTCTCTTGCTAAAAGAAGACCCAACGCCATAAGATTTCGAAGGACAAAAAGTGACGCAGCACTGGACAAAATACTTATGAGGTTAAACACTATAGAGTGGGTGCATGTGGTTCATCTATATGACGTGCGTAGATAGCGCATCCTAAGTTAATACTTCGGCACACTAAGCCATCAAAGGGAAACACTGCTATAATTAATACCTTGTGAGCATAATGACCAATAGAAGATCTTAATTTCCCCAGAGAAATGAAGACGCTGGAACCAACAACAAAAGAACAATCAACATGGCAAACAACAACAACGATGATTGAACCAGAAACGACAATCGACGACGCAATATAAATATCGGGTAGTAGATCTGAATCACCAAACGCATACGAATCGCCACAGACGAGTTGACAATCGGCCAATCTTCGTGACGGTGGCAGTGGCTTCAAACAAACATCGTATTCGCCGCGAGCGGCAACTTCAATACTACATGGGCGACACCGGATGTACTGATGGCAAATAATCAACATAATCGGACCTGACCTGTCATATACTAAACTTCACTTCGATTGACATTTACATTGTATAACAATACCTAATGTTATTTATTTCAGCTGAGGCGTTCGTCAAAATCTTATTGTTATCCGCATATTTTTCATCTTATGTGTGTTTATATGAAAGATGTTTTCATGAACTTCGTAATTCAATCATTTTAAAGATTTTTTTTAATCATAAAATATAAAGAAATCAAATTAAGGGGGAAGAATGTGTAACGTAACCAACATTATGGAATTAATATAATAATGGAATTTTGGAAATTGTATATAGATTTAACAGACATTATTAAGGTTAAGTGATAATCGAATGATGGAAATTATTAGTATATTCATTGGATATTATAATAGTATAAATAACATAAGAAATTTTTGAGTAAAATATTATGTAAAAAATATAAAAGGGAATCACAAAAAGTTATGCCTTAGGAAACACAAAATATCCATGAAGCATATGTATTACCAACAATCTAACTGTGCATATCTTAGAAAATGCAATTGTATACGAGCATAAGTTATCATGTTGTAGACCAACGGAGTGACTTATAACAGATATTAAAATAATGAGTTACCGGAGTGCAAAATGCAACTTATATGCCAAACAGATACCAAAATACTGAATATACATATTTGACACCTCCAAGATTAATTATCAGAAGGATGCATTTCCATATCTCTAGAATTATTGCTAATCAAAACCAGAACACACTCAATGCAATGCTGCTAAGTACTGGACACGAATATTTGCTTACCTTGTGTGTGTCAAACTTGGGTAGATTCCGTATGCATTTGTTATGTTTCCGTTGCATACGTCATATTTACGTTGCAGTAGTTCGACATATAACTTTGCACACGGCTCATCGGATTATGCACGCGTTACCGTTTGATATATGAATTTTACAAAATGGGTCTTACCAGCGCAGTCGAAGATAGAAGGCGCATTATTGCTTGCTGTCGCGGGCGGGGCCCGTTGCGGGTCTCCGCTTTTATTTTGAATATTGTACTAATATTGGAAAACGTTATGTTGAAGTTAAAAAGCAGAAATAAAACTTAAAGAAAACAGAATAGGACTACGTTTACGTTTATCGTGAATCAAATGGCTACGTTACAATATTTAAAAACAACTGTTAAAAAAACTGCTTTACCATTTTAACTAATGAGTGGATTCGGCTCACATTTTCAACCGACTTTGGCATAATTTTTGGCCCTTTGTCATTTTCGCCACTATGGAATAAATCATTCATTATTTTTTGTCAACTAAACTCATCGCCATAGGAACATATTACATGGTGATTTGTATTGTTCATCCGTTTACATATAGACCGTTCCAGAATTTAGTCATTACATAATTATCTCCCCTGAATTCTCTCCGCGTCCGCCATTACACTGCTGCTTAACAATCGGTAACATATATCAGAGAGCACTGATTATTCAAAGGATGAATTTCTTTCTAAATTCTAAGGCCGTCATTACATGATCTTGGTTGTCTTGGAAAACTAACACATTGACACATTAAAAAAAGCATTCAATTAAATTAAATGCAATATTTTTCATTTGATTATTCAGAGGCGTATCCAGAATTTTTTCCGAGGGGGGGCTCAACTGGGGAGGGTGCGTGAGGGGTGTCCCCTTCCGTCGTTGATTTTTTTTTTAATGGTACCTTCAAATGATGCAATTTCATGCTATCTAATCAGCATTTTGCATGATAAAAGTGAATGTAAAACAAGAACTTGAGTTTAGACATCAAGTGTGACAGACACACAGACAGACAGACAGACACACAGGGGTAAATCAAATGTCTCTCAAACCAGTATTTTGTTGTAATAACATTACTACGCTTAAAATAATTATAGACGCGACTAAAATAAGAAAAAAACAGTTTAATTGCATTAAAAATCTTACTTCAACAGAATTAGTCCAAATTTATGCCTTTTCCGTGCATTTTTTCGGTACTCTTTATTCGTTTACTTTTCACGATTCCCAGAAATTGTTGCATGGAACAATCTGTGCGCGCACATCGCGAAAATATGAGACATGTCGATATTGACATGTTGAGTGGGTATACCCTGTCCCGATTTGATTATAATTTTATCAAATCTTTTAATAGTAATATATATGCCGAAATTGTATTGGAACAAATTGCGAACGTTTTTGGGTTTTTTCAGTTCTTGAGCACATTTTCATGTCAATGTTGCTCAAAAGAAGATCGACCGTTAAAACAGAAACTTGTTAAATGGTAAATAAAAGTTATTAAAAAAAGTAAAATTAATCTTTCGGTTTCTCTAAATTTGTTCAGTGAATCAAATTTTCGGACAGACAGACAGACAGACACACAGGGGTAAATCAAATGTCTCTCAAACCAGTATTTTGTTTTAATAAAATTACTACGCTTGAAAATAATTATAGACACGACTAATATAAGAAAAATACAACAGTTTAATTGCATTAAAAATCTTACTTCAACTGAAATAGTCCAAATTTATGCCCTTTCCGTGCATTTTTCGGTACTCTTCATTAAACTTGCGCATAAATTGCAGACCACTGCGCTAGTGTAAACACATAATTTCAAGTATTTGATTTATTTTTAAGAAAATTCTTTTACTTTTTCACGATTCCCAGAAATTGTTGCATGGAACAATCTGTGCGCGCACATCGCGAAAATATGAGACATGCCGATTTCCACATGTTCAGTGGATATACCCTGTCCAGATTTGATGATAATTTTATCAAATCTTTTAATAGTTATATATATATGCCGAAATTGTATTGGAACAAATTGCGAACGTTCTAGTTTTTTTTTCAGTTCTTGAGCACTTTTTCATGTCAATGTTGCTCAAAAGAAGATCGACCGTTAAAACAGAAACTTGTTAAATGGTAAATAAAAGTTATAAAAAAAGTAAAATTAATCTTTCGGTTTCTCTAAATTTGTTCAGTGAATCGAATTTTCGAAGTTTTGTTGACCTCATGTCTATTGCAATCGAGTACTCTCGCTTTTCGGATGTTACCTCTCGTCTCAAGGTAAACGACGCGCGAAGTGTATGTCATTTGCGGATGTGTATGAAACTATCGGCTATGTGTGGTTAAACACGCTCTAAATAAACAATTTTGACATGGATTTAACAAGAATGAAATAAATCCTTTTAGGTACATCATTTAATGCGGCAATGTTTGAATTAATTCAGAAATTATTTTAGTTGTTTCCTTAACCGCTCGACTGAAGGTAATTGGAGGATATTGTTTTCCACAAGTCCCATGCGGCAGCCATTTGTAAACATTTACCTATAGCTAAATGTATCGATGAATTTCATAAGTTGAATGTATCTCCTTCAGCCAATCAAATAGCGCAGTTTATCACTTACAGTCAATGAAGCGTGCAGTTTAGCTGGCGAAGGTTAGATCGTCTGTACACATGCCTGGGGCTAATCACACAAATTGACAGCTGTTAGTGGCCTAATTAGGGGCATATGAAAGGAAATACACAAGTGGATTGGAACTGTAAGGGGCTCATTTAAAAAAAATCATATCTAGCCAGCCAGCTGGGGGGGCTTTAGCCCCATAGCCCCCCACCTAAATACGCCTCTGTTATTTGCATCAATCTTTAAATCGTGTATGCCTTTGCATTCCAGTGTTTAATTGCCGCTTTGTTCTGCATTATCCGATTATCTCGTTTTGATCAGATATTGTCCAGACTTAACTAACCACATGGTGTCATAAACCACACTGGGTGGCAGATGACAGTCTGGTCATTAAACACAATTGATGATGCCACCATGTCTCATCTTCCTGTTTGTATTAAGCAGTCATTGGTAAGATAATTTACCTCCGACATACTTAACAGTTGCGTAAATTAGATATGTTACATATTTTACAAATTAAAAGTTATGTCCAATATAGAATATCAGAACTTGTACACCGTAAAGATACTAGCCCGTTTAAGTTATGAAAATATAAAGTATTTAAAAAAAATATAAAAATAAAACATTTAACGTATTTAGCGGGTATCGGTTAATTAAAACTACGTCATTCCGTATGAAGATTTGATGTTACGGCAATGCACGAACGATATCATAAATTATATCAAGAAATTACATTTGACACCAAACAGAGGTAAAAAATATTAATATATATATATATATATATATATATATATGTATGTATGTAAATATATGTGTGTTAAAATGTCACTAGTAACGAGTTTTCAATATACATGAGTACACAGTTCAATTTGCATCATATGAAGTTGTGTTTTTTTAGTTGTATGTTTATATTCCTCAATAGCGTCATTCTTTGTACAAAACCCATCAAATTAAAATTTCATGTAAATACTGTCATGTCTTGTGCTTTTAATATGGCTTTGTAGTATGTTTATTTTCAAAGCACTCCTTACACTTTCTAACACTCATTTATTTATCACACTAGCGTACTCATGCTATTGATAATTATATTTTTATAATTAGATGTATTACTATTGTAATTTATTAAAGATTTTCTGCAAAAAATATTACGGCTTATGCATAGAGCTCTTTGTTGTGTCAAATTGTCGGACTTTCAGTCTTCAGATAATCTTTAATTTGATGCTTATGCCGCGTTTTTAAAGTTGCAAATAAACGTTTTAATAAATTCGTTTGACGCTTAATAATATATTTTTTGAAATATTATTTAGGTGTGTTTTTTTGGAGTTTTTTGTGTGTGGATTAATTGACGAAACATTTGGTGTCGTTATCCATATGTTTTGCGTTACTTCAAAGACCTATAAAATACATTTTTTAGTATTTTTAGCTTTATAGCTGTTAAATGATTCAAAGACGAAAATATAGATATATCACATAGATCACATTCTCTTCATCTTCCGAATAATCACATAAAAGATCGTCAAGATCAATATCACTCTCTCATGATAAAAAGCTCGTTTTTTTAACGTGACAAAATTCAATCTAAAAAAATAAATATAAATCCAAACCACAATTTTTTGTCTCTGATATCAGTTAGAACAAGAAAAATAATGGAAGCCGTATCAAAAATATCATACTTAATATAATCTGTTATGATTTTGGAATGTAGATTTTTACCAAATGAGACCACTTACAAACAATTAGCGGTAATTAATTGCGCGATAATCTTTTATAAGTATTAATTAAAATATAATCTGCTTGATGTTGCGGCTATTAAAATAAACACAACAATACATGCGTGAATTGTTTGTGAAACGTAAAAAGTTACAAGTCTAATCAAAGACATAGTATGAGCGACTGAACCGGCAAATTTTCGCCGATGATTACCACTTGATTACAGATTTAAAAAAAACAAATACACGAAAGCATTTTAAACATTTTATTTGTAACAATCAATCTCAACTTCAAACAATCATTTAAACAACAAAAATGTGATAATCGCCTCACATTGATTCATTAAGTAATTTATTTATCCGACAACGGTGAAGCGGGTATTCTCTACGTCTTTGGCTTTTGGAATCGCAGACTCGCACAAGTTAGCAGCAGTGTAATGGCGGACAGTCACGTGACTGACAATATGGCGGAGGTCAATTTATCGATTATGGAACGGTCTATACAAGAACTTATAACACAGGACCAGTTTTATATGAGCATGTTTATTGTTTGTTTATGTACGGTAAATGTGTATATACTCTTTTTTAGACATTATTTATGTATTATTTACCATATTCTTACGTAGTGCAAGGAGAACTCGTACCAATGTGCAATCAATTATGTAGAAAAATGTAAATGTAATGTTTTATAAATCATGAGTCACACACATGAACTTTTATTATACTAAAATTTGTGTTGATTGCATGATATTTTATGTATTTGTTGTTTAAAAATGCAATTTTACAAATATCGTGTAAGGCACGATTTTAGTATTTTACATATTTCATTGTTGATTGGGCCTTGATTGTTATTGTTTTGTCTTTGTTTTTATAAGTAATCGGTACTATTGGAAAAAGTGTTTCATTGTTTTAACACAACAAAGGTATGTATTGAGAACGAAATTTTACATATTGCGTAGTCTACATGTTAATTGATACGTGATATGTGTAATGCCATGTGTACATATGGTTACATTTACACTCCTTTTCTTTCCCCAGCAATGGAATTGTGTATTAGTATCTGTTATAAAACAGAGCAATAAAGAATGGAAGATAACTAAGCTTTATTATTATTTCCATCAAAACTTGCATATATTTTCATATACATGTACAGACTTATGGCACAATATTGATGTTTCAAACCAATACAACATTCAAATACACCTGATTAGTCAAATAATATGCACAAGTGGTCATATATGTTATGACAACAATTGTTCATTTGTTTTGCAAAGTGAACTATTCCAGACTATATGCACATTTTTAGCTCGGCTGTTTTCGGAGAAATCCCGAGGTATTGTCATAGCCAGCTCGTTGTCTGGCATCTGCCCTCCTAAAACCTTAAAATTTTGTTAACCTTTTGAACATTGGTTCTAAAAAGAAAGTGCTACCACCTACAGCATTGAAAGTTCATATGCAGTTGCACCTTGATGAGTTCTAAACGCCACACCCATTTTTGGGTCACTAGGTCAAAGGTCAAGGTCACTGTGACCTCTAAAAAAAAATCTGACATGCTTTCATTTAGTCAAAACTGCCACCGCAGCAGAGTGTGGCAACCGTTACGCGGTGCTCTTGTTATTCAATATTTCCATTTAAACGCAAAGTTCAGCAATGTGGCAATGTATTTATCATACTGTTAATAAGAAACCAGCTCTTAAAGGTGTTATTATATGGGGTTTTCAAAAGTTATAGGTACCTATAATGCTCATCAATCTTTTTCACCAAGGATTGGCTGTATGTAAATAATAGTTGATACAGTAAGTGAATTTGAAAAGATCAAAAATGTGCCAGCTTGATTTGCACCTATATATTGGTGTTTTGCCCAAAATGTAGCATTTCCAGAATAATTCCGTAAAAAAAGGTTGAAAGAAAACTACAAATAATGAATGATATAGAAACATTCACCAGATACATGTAATCCAAGATTACTTCAATTTCGTCAGCCAATCAAATGTCAGTTTACATCCACCAGAAATATGACATTATATTTCTACCAGCCAATTGTATCGCCCGTTACTCCATGGTAGAACTTGCCAGTTCCCTCCTCCCCATGCAGTTTCTCCATGACAGACATGCATCCTGTCACACTCTTGACCGTGTCAATCGAGGCGGTTGGACCGCCCATGTCTGTCTTCACCCAACCAGGGTGAATGGCCGTTGCTAGGATACCCTCATTCTTAAGGTCAAGGCTCATCTTTGTCGTGATCATGTTGAGTGCAGCCTGAAGACACAAGGTTTGAGTTGCAAGGTTTTATGAAACACACTTACTTTTATATGTCACTGTATATCATAAGGCCATCACATGTACAGCATTTTTAAGATTAAAGAGTTCTTCTGATTAACCCTTTACCACTTAGATACGTATTTTGACGCATTTGTAGTCCCTTATAAAGTTAAATTTAATTAAATACCTTTCTCACTTAATTAAAGTTTTAAAGGCTTCATTTTCAACCCTTAGTTACTGATGAGCAGCAAATAGCATTAAACCTGAACTGGCTGTCCTGGTTTTATGCTAGTTGCAAAAGCCATTTTCACTTTGCTTCTTATGGGAGAAGGGGCTAAAAGCCCTCCTGCTCAAACAATGGCCATGGTGGGTTTTGCAATATATTTATTTGCAGGCAGTAAGAAGTCGCTATCAAGACTTCATTTGTTATTTCAACAAATATAAATGTATTGTCACAAATCAAGGCTTTCATCTGTTTTCTAACCAGAATATAGTAACATCATCTAAGGAAATTACTATTATATCCTCCATATATTCTCAGTAATATGAAATTTGTATAACCAAAGCACTCTTAGTAATACTCATAAGTCTTAGTTAAAAATGAAGCCATAAGACTTAAGTGAAGGTTTAACAAATCCAGCATCGGTGAAAGCTTTAGGTGATAAAAAGAAAGGATCACATAAGGTGCAAGACTTATTTCATCTAGTTACCTTGGAAGTCTTATAATGGGTACCTGTAACAACCTAGGAATTCCCAGATACATATGCACCACCATTATATATGTTCATAATGCTTAGGAACATGACAGTGGGGCCAATGAGACAATACTGGCGCTCAATTGGTCATTCTTGCCTCTGGTACTACTTAAATGTACCCAGTTACTTGTAAGTATACTTTAATATATCCCAGGTATGGAAGATATACTAAAATGTATCCGTGAATTCTAGAGCTAAATTGGTCGTTGTTGGCTTTTTTTTCAAATTAATTATTTTCATATTTATGTCATTTTTTTTGTAAAATGGCCTCTATATTAAGGACACTTATTCTAAAAAAGAATGTTGATGCAGGTTTTGTTCAAAGAAAATTTAGTTTTTCGTATTCTGTAGTGCGTTTTAAGACATCAGATTTGGGCGGGATTAAAACTCTGGTACAGTTTTAATTGGCCAGGTACATTTTAGGATATTTGCCATACCTAGGGTACATTTAAGTATACATAAGAGTACCTGGGGTATCTTTAAGTAGTAGCCGAGCCAACAATTACCAATTAAGCCATACTTGCAGCTTGTTTAAACACCACCACGGGAAAGTCTGAAATCAATATAACACCTGTCACTGCCTTGATAAACATTTTAATAACATACCATAGATGCTCTGTAAGCATAATATCCACTGGATGAGTTCCCTGAAATGGATGCAACGTCTGAAGATATGTTTATAATGGCAGCATGGTTGCATGACATTGCTGCAGAGGGATCGACACTTGCTGCTTTCGTCAACAGGGGTAAAAAGCTCTGCAACAAATGTGTAAAAATGTGTTGGTTGAATGTATGACCACTTGTGAATATTTTATTAAGATAACTGACATACTACAGAACAGCTCACTATCTGCAGTTATTTGTTCCATATAGCCTGCAGTGGAAACCTTCGGCAGTAAAATACTGTCTTGGAAATAGGTAAAACATAAGAATGAAAATGCCAACTTTTTCTGTTCAAATAGACCTCTGACGAAGAATTTACACATGTACACAAGGAGTTAAAAAAAAAATTCGTATGGCAACAAGACTCATACACAACATACTTATGGACAGGTTTTAAAGCAGTATGCTACCATTGAACTTGACAAGATTTTGTCAAATCCCAGATGAGTCTGTGCACTCCCCACAGGCCAATCAGGGATGACACTTTCCGCTTTTCTGATATTTTTCATTTAAAGAAAGTCTCATCGTAGTAAAAATGCAGTTAAGGTGGAAAGTATCGTCCCCAATAAGCCTGTGTGGACTGCACAGGCTAATCTGGGACTTCACTTTATGCACATGCATTAAACCCCATTCTCACAGAGCACGGCCAATTTGAATTACTGTTTTTAAATTGAAGTAGTCACATTAGTAACTTGGTGGTTTCTGTATCAGTCCATACACATTTATGTATATAATTTAAAAAGCTAAAAGCTAAAGCTAATTTGATTTAATTAATTGATATCCTAACAAGTCCAATATGATATATCAAGGCTTAGAAGCTTCTATAAAATGCACAAATATATCAATATTGCAACAGTATGCTTATTGCATTGAAGACCAAATATTTAGATTGAACATAATTTTCAATTTCAAAACTGAATTATGAATAAAGAGACAAACCTTAATAACCATCAGTGGTCCAATGGCATTGGTTTCGTATAATTTGGCCATATCTTCACGTGTGACGTTATACAAGTCTGCAAGGCTTACGATTGCAGCATTGTTGATGAGGAGATTCAAGCCCTCGGCTTCTACTTTTGACTCTACAAATGCCTTGGCATTATCGATGGAGGATTGATCACACACATCTGCAATAAGACTTGAACTAAAAACAAACTAGAGCTTTGTCACAGACGTGACGAATACCCCCACATGCCACAGTGACACAGAATAGTTTGCATGTTGTCTTCACAAAAACATCGGACACCATGCTCAATGTTTAAAACGCACTAAGTGACCCTGTAACCTAGTTTTTGCCCTGGCATGGTCCATGTTCGAACTTGATCTACACATCAACTAGATACAACTTCTGACGTAGTTTGGTGAAGCTCTGATAAAAACTACTTAAATTAGAGAGCGGGCACCATGCTCAATGTTTAAAACACACTAAGTGACCCCGTGACCTAGTTTTTGACCCGGCATGACCCATATTTAAACTTGACCTATACATCATCTAGATACAACATCTGACCAAGTTTGTTGAAGATCGGATGAAAACAACTTATATTAGAGAGCTGACACTTAATACAGACCAACAGACCGACCGACCGACAGACAAGCTCACTCCTAAATACCCCCCTAAACTTTGTTTGTGGGGGTATAACTATATAGCTGTTATTAGTATCTTACAGGTGTAACTGGTGGGGACTTTATGTATAGGCTTACTCTCAGTCATCTTTTCTTGTTTCGGTCCGAAACTTTATTCTGCGATAGCTCAACAAGTACATAAGTTAGGCTGATGAAACCTGGTATTTGGATAGAGGGCCATATGAGGAACATACCTGTTATTTCAGTTGTTTTTTGCATGTTTTGTATTTTCTAGGGTTAAAGAAATGCAAGTGTAATAAAAAACAATAACCTGATTACTACCATTCTTGAAAAGAACTGAAGCATGGTCTATCAAACTTATTGAGATCCTGTTCTTACTCCGACAACTTGCTTAATATAGCTTCAGTTATCAAAGTTTAGTTATGAAGTTGATATAAAACTTAAATAGGATTTAAAATATGTAAACTGACGAGACTAGTACAGCAAACAAATTTCTTCCTAGAGGGGAGATGTCGGTCAATTGTATTGCCAGTATAGTGAACTTAAGCAATATCAGCAGAACTATTGACTGTTACAGCTTCACTGTTAATGACAATACATTATACAATGGTAGTATCATACCTAACTTAAGGACATGAACTGATGGATTTCCTTTTGCCACCCCTTTTAACTCCTGAAAATACACGAAGCAGTGTAAATTTAATACAATTTCACAGAATAAAGTTTTAATAATTCCATGTTCTGTTGGGCAATCCTTTGTAAGAGGCACAGTTACAACCTTTGTGAATGATAGTGTACTTCGGACATCATCCCCCTTTCGACATGCCGCCCAGTTGCAGAAGATTATGTTCAAAAGCCAAGAATCCTACTAAAGTATGAAGATGGTGGAACTGACCAGAGGAGTACATTAGAGTCGGTAAAATTTGCAAGCATTTCTATGTTCAGGGAGTTTTTCTTTGACATGCTGATTGCTGTTGGTTGTGCCCCGGGAAAAAGCTATGTCAATCCAGCTGAAAGGATTATTTCTGTACTAAACTACAGTCTGCAGAATGTCGCTACTGAACGACGACAACTGGATGCAGAATTTGAGAGAACTGTTCAGCATTGTGGTGGTGTAACATCGATAAGAGAGATGTGCCAGAAGAAACCAGACCTAACAAGAGCACCGCATAACGGGTGCCACGCTTGGCTGCGAAAGCTTGTCATTTTTTTTGTTTTTTTTACCTTGACCTTTGACCTAGTGACCCAACAAGTGATGTGTTTGTCAGAAACACAATGCCCCCTACTGCGCCGCATTGAAATAAAATTTCTATTTATCATTTTGCACGTATAGAAATCATCTCCCTTTAAAGGTTATTACTTCCCTTGAATTTTTCCAATCCAATCGGGGTGGGGGGAGGGGGGTGGGGAGGGTCTCACAGTCAATCATGACCATGTCAGACATCACTGACAGCCAAGGCCTGTGGTTTAAAAGTGATCATCATGTATCTATGGACATAAGTCCACAGGTATGTAATGAACATCAAAGAAATTATAATTATATCATTAAAAAAAAACTTTGACAAATCAATCATTTGGGTTATAAATAATCAAAATAATAAATCTGTACAGTAACTGTGAAAAGAACTTCAATTCTTATTAAGGAAATATATAATATTAGATTATAGTTATATAAATAACTTCCCTTGAAAATAATTGTCTGTAACAAATCTCTATTTTTAGTAGCAAATAATTAAAAGCCACTACAGTGACTGTAGATTCACCACTCAAAATGTGCAGCTCCATGAGATACACATGCATGCCAAATATATAAAGTGGCTATGTTCAATATTGAATAATTTTCTCCCTTTTTAAAGCTTATATCTTCCCTTAAATCTGTATTTTTTACCGTAGACTGTAAAGGATGACCTTGACCTTGACCTTTTACCACAATGTGTTTGTCAGAAACACAATGCCACCTACTGCGCCGCTTTGATTTATTTAACAAAAATATATACGTGGGCAGGTCAGATAACTATTTCCATTTAAAGCTTATTACTTCCCTTGACTTTGTTTTTTCAACCCTAGACCTTTAAGGATAATGTTCACCATTGAAATTTTACCAGCCTCGCTAAAAATAGCTTGGGCTGAGTCAGAGGAACCAGTCCAATTCTTGTTAAGAAACCGTTTTCTGCGTCTTAATTTGAAGGATGAGCCAATCAAGGTTAAAGATCCTGTAACAGATGAAGATATTGAGAAACTGCATAAACACTTGAAAGAACTTTTTTCATGTTTGAACTTGGAAAAGTTGCAGAAGGTTCACACAAGGAAATGTCATACCTACACCAGCTCGAAAGAAAAACACTGTAGAGAAACAACATACACTTTCCAGATTAACTCTTTCAGTGCTGGAACCGAATTTTGAAGGCCTTTGCAAACAGTTTGGATCCTGATGAGAAGCCACAGGATCCAAACTGTTTGCTATTCTGATAGTATTCTTTGAAAAAGAAACAAAGAAAATGCTAATTTTAGAAATTCAGCAGACGACATTTTAGCTTACGACAAATTTCCCAGCATTCAAAGGGTTAAAAAGTGTGACGATGAAGCCTGTTGTCCACCAAAAAAGATTCAGGATCCTGGCAAACTTCTTTGGCTACCTGCACCTTTTCTAGCAGCTGATGGAGAACATTTTAAACAATATGGCTATGTCTAAAACACAGAAACCACTAAAAATGATAAACCATCCTCAACAGTTCAGAAACCACAAAAGGAAAACACAAAGCAGCTCTCAGAACACACATTGGCACCCGACCAGCAAGAGACTGAGGTTTTACAGAGCAGAGTCAGAGCAGACTGAAGAATCTGAATTAACACAAGCTGAACCAGATAACAGTCACACAGTTCCCATGTCTGCTCAAACAGCTAGAGCATTAGCAGTATGTGTTGAATGTAATAAACCAAGAGTCACTTACTCTAGAACAAAACTGGGTCAAAGGAAGGAAACAACACTTGCATCAGCTCTAAGTGAGTATGAATACAGCTGTTGGACCTATATTTTTCCACCCTCGTCGCCAGATTGGCTTAGGAAATCTGTTGTTATTAAGCATGATTTATAGTGTGTGATGCCAGTTGAAGTGTCGTACTATGGTGCTGAGCTTGGGTGCAAGGACATCTGTGCATACTGTGCTCAGGTGGATGCTATTGTTGATGCAGACTTGAAACAACAAGAGATGTGTTTGTCAGAAACACAATTCCCCCATTGCGCCGCTTTGAAATAAAATTTCAATATATCATTTGGCAGGTTTAGAAATAATCTCCTTTTTAAAGCTTATTACTTCCCTTGGACTGTATTTTTTTACTTTTGACCTTGAAGGATGACCTTGACCTTTAACCACTCAAAATGAGCAGCTTCACGAGATACACATGCATGCCAAATATCAAGTTGCTATCTTCAATATTGCAAAGTCATCGATAAACTTTAACCAAGGTTAAAGTTTTGGGACAGAATGACAGGAAGGCCAAAAACAATATGCACCCGATCATTCTATCCGGGTGCATAAAAATACAAAATAGTTTTGCCATTATGTTGTGAATGCAGAGCAGACAATAAGACAACATATGTACAGAGGCCTTTTGACTGAAATAAATAAACTATATCTAATATCATGAATCTAATACAGAACAAATAGAAACAAGAAATATCTTCAAAAAAGATATACGGCGTTGATTGTGGTCGATGTTTATGAACGATCAAAAGTTATCTCTATGAGATAAAAAGTAGCGGATGCCTTTTTTCTGCGCAGTTCTTAGCTACATCATAAGCAAATCAATTACGGGGTGTTGCGCCAGATTTCGTGGCTTATTTTGCTTTATGTGATATTATTACTCAGATATCTATATTTACAGAATAGAAAAACACAAGAAACATGAAAATAAACGAGTGCATATAGGTCAGCCGGCAATACTCGAATCTTATTTAATTGCATAATTATAGTATAGTGAATTATTGTGCTCATGCTTAATAAACTGGTCTAAATGGATAAATATTTCTAATTAATTTTATCAAAATTGGTCCTTATCATGAAAATGTTGAAACCATATTAAAAATCGATGATTGACATACCACAATAATATCGCCGAATATCTTTATTTAGTATCTTTCTGATCAAAACAGACTTCAAGTGCACAAAGTTTACGAGACAGCGTTTATATAAAGATTTCTGCAACTGACCGCAAACTGACCTTGATACCTTGCGGATTGGAATGCAATGCATTACAGTCACTACGTTATTGTCAGTAAGACCGGTGTAATACAATGATCGCAACCCCTTCTGCGAACTCCGGTGATGAACTGTATATAAACTCTGACTTTCACAAATGGCCGCGAATTGACCCGAAACCTCGCGGGTTGAAATGCAATGCAAGTAAGTACTAAATATGACAACATAGCCTTTAGTATAAAAGCTTTTGCGCTGGTAATTCTCTGAAAATAAAAGTTGAACGCACAAACTGTATTTATGTCGAAAATTGATTGTAAAACTGTTCTATCTATTGAGCCTTTTCATTAGAGATAAAATTGTTTCATGCAGTAAAACAGTGTTACAAAGACGCGGATATGTTTCCAATGTTCTGGTGTTATACTCAAATCAGCCAATGGAATAAATGAAGTGTATTCATTCGTACCTAGCCGCGGGAAATTTTATTTGAGTATTATTGGACACTTACAAAGGTCAAGTCAGGGTGAAAAGCTGGCTTAATACAGCTTACGCCGAATAATAATAATTAAACTATAATATGACAGTGAGTACCTGCCTCGTGAAGTTAAATATTACAATGAATTAAACCTATATGTCAGAATTATATTAGGTTTTTAATACACATTTTTTCATTGACCGTTCATCTCATTTTTTTATCTAATAGTTCTGAAAGTATGAGATAACAAGAGCTGTCCGAGGACAGCGCGCTCGACTATTCGAGTGCTTGACAGTATAACGTAAGCCATCATGGGGAAATTGTTCATATTCAACAATTTATTAAACGATCTTTCAAAAATAAAAAAAGGAAAAAAATATTTATTTATTTATTTTTTTTTGGGGGGGGGAGGGGGTTGAGAGGGGGTATAATATGGGGTGTGGTTATTTATTAGATGTTGTTTAAAAAAAAAATTAGGGGGGGGGGTAGGGGGGGCGGGTAGGGGGGCTGAGAGGGGGGTATAATGTGGATTGTGGTAATTTATTAGTCTAATTAGATGATGTTAAAAAAAGTATAATGTGGGGTGTGATAATTTATTAGATGATGTTTAAAAAAAAATGGGGGGGGGGAGAGGTTGGGAAGGGATTCTGGGTAGGGGCGTGGGGTATTGTTTGGGTGGAATCCATTGTGGTATTCAGGTAAGTGTTGTTTTGTCAAAGTAATAATAAAATGTGATCATAAATAAAGAAGTTATGGCAATTTAAGAAAAATGTTCAATTATGTACGTGTAAAAGGTGCCATAATTATGTCAAAATGCTTGATACAGTGGTCTGCTCTTGTTTATAGGTTGGGGTCATGTTGGTAAACAAGTTTGCAACATAAAAAAGCAATATGTCAAAGGATATAGGAAATATTTGGGGTAGTACGCAAACTTTAACATAGATTTATCAATAATATGCATATTCTAAGTATAAAAGGGGCAATAATTATGACAAAATGCTTGATAGAGTTGTCTGCTCTTGTTTATAGGTTGGGGTGATGTTGGTAAACAAGTATGAAAGCAATATGTCAAGGGACAATGAAAATAAATGGGGTAGTACGCAAACTTTAACATTTGCTGCATATTCTAAGTGGAAAAGGGGCCATAATTATGACAAAATGCTTGATAGAGTTGTCTGCTCTTGTTTATAGGTTGGGGTCATGTTGGTAAACAAGTAAACAAAATACAAAAGCAATATGTCAAGGGACAAAAAAAATATTTGGGGTAGTACGAAAACTATAACATTTGCACGCTAATGCTAACGCAGACGCTAACGCCAACGCCGGGGTGAGTAGGATAGCTCCACTATATATATTTCATATATAATAGTCGAGCTAAAAATGTGTAGAGCTAGAACCATGTTATCTTAAGCATCAAAGCTATAACACTTTAAAGTAACTGTATGCATGTATGCAAAGATATTAAATGATAATTGAAAACTGTTTTGTATTTGAAATGTTCTTTTGATAGAAGAATAGTATCTTTTTAAAAAGATTATATTTCATTTTTGCTAATTTTATTAACTACTTGTCTATTTAATCTTGGATTTAACACACAAATTGTAGAATGAAAAATATTTAAACTATGACATTTTGAGCTGATATAGGCCTCTTTTCTAGTTTTAAATATTTTATTAAACATGTATGCAAAAATAATATTAAGTTTGTAAATACACATCTTTTCATATACTATTCATTTCAGAAGATCTAATAATTGTAAAAGTGTAAAGTAAAATTAGAAGAGAACTCTAAGATCTGTTTTATCTTCAGTATTTAAACTATGTTTGTTTAAAGTACATGTACACATGAATATAAATAATGAATCAACTGTATTTTTTCTTATTACTTTCAATGGTATTTTGATCAAAGAATAGTAAATTTTGAAAAGATTCGACAGTTGACGAAGTGCTAATTGAGTTAGACAACAGCTCAGTGTTCAGCAAAATAGACCTCAACATGGGTTTCCATCAAATATCCTTGGCTGAAGATTCTAGGCCGATTACAACATTAATCCCTCACAAAGGTCTATACCACTATAAACGCTTAAGTTTCGGGGTGAATGCAGCCCCTGAAATGTTTCAAAATGCAATTTCACAAGTGTTAAAACATTGTGAAGAAGTCGCGAACATTGCCGACGACATCATCGTCCATGGAAAAGGTCAAGAGGACCACGACAAGAAATTGCGAAAATGCATGGACACTTTAAAGGTCAGAGGATTGACAGTGAACTTGTCAAAATCACAATTCTCTATGAACAAAGTGACTTTCATGGGTCATGTCGTATCCGGACGTGGAATCGGACCAACAGAAGAACGAGTGAAGGATCTTGTAAATGCAAAGCAACCTACAAACGCATCTGAAGTGCGGAGCTTTTTAGGCCTAGTCAATTTCAGCTCCCGATATATTCCCAATGTCGCCACGATTTTTGAACCATTGAGTTTGTTGACCAAGAAGAATCAGCCATTTATCTAGAAATCCAAACTGCTTTTGATGAGATGAAGAAAAGAATTTCTAACGCAGAAACGCTGGCTTTCTTCAAGCAAGGAAGAAAAACGAAACTTATCACAGATGCCAGTACATGTAATATGTTGGTCTAGGCGCAGTGCTGGTCCAAGAATGAAATGGAAAGGAGCGACTGATAAGCTATGCAAGTCGTACTTTGACAGACACTGAAAAACGTAATTTGTCAACAGAAAAAGAAGCCTTAGCTATTGTCTGGGCTTGTGAAAGATATCACATGTACTTATATGGCGTCGAGTTTGAGTTATTCACAGACCACAAGCCTTTGGAAGTGATATATTCTTCAAAATCCAATTTGTCTGGGAGAATTCAAAGTAGGTATTGCGCTTGTTACCCTACACATTCAGAGTGAGATATCAACAAGGGAGTCGAAACATAGCAGACCTAGGGGTTTTTCTGCCTATTTTGGGAAAAGAAGTCTGACCAAAATTGGGAATTTGTTATCGACAAAATTGTCCATTTGGGGAATTTTTGCTTCGATGAAACGGCTCATTTTGGGAAAACGTTGTTAATTTATCATGCTCAAATAAGTCAGAGGTTTAACAAATACATTTGTTTTTACCCCCACGTTTTTCGGAGAAAAAGTGGGGATATTGTGGTGATGTGCGTCCGTCCGTCCGTCCTGGCCACCTGCTCCTCCTATACTATTAGCACTAGAACCTTGAAACTTACATACATGGTAGCTTTGAGCATATGTGCGACGGTGACAGCGACGAAATTTTGATCTGACCCCTAGGTCAAAAGTTATGGGGGGCGGGGCGGGGCCGGGTCAGAGATTTTTCATTTTGTTAATGTTATTTTACATAAGAGGAAAACAAAAGAAACTCGCTTAAGTAAAAGTGAACCTATATATACATAGCTTGTCTAGAAAATGGCGGACAGTTCGTTGCTAACTAACGCGCCCGATTAATCGATTGCTGATTGGTAGATCAGTTCTTAGATAAGAACTTGATTGACATGCGGCGTCATTTCAATTGGGTAACACTCTTTTCCACTTTCTACAGTTTCCATTGGCTGTTTCGATTGGCTGTTTCGGCTATGGATAATTTAGGCCATAGCCGAGAAAGATCGGTTATGGAAGATTTAGTTTTATGTCCGAATCCGAGAAAGACGTCGGAGGACTAAAAGATAAAAAGTAAATAGTATAACATAAATTGCATTCTAAAATACAAATGATATGTTATTAACTATTACTAGTATTTTATCTGCAATTGTCGAATATGGATGTGTATGGTGTACTTAATAAACTACACGTATGCTTTATAAGTTTAATGTACATCCATAATAAATAAATAATCAGGCAACTTGATAGTGCGCGTGCATGTGATGAGCGCTACTGCAAGTCGAATATGGTCACAGTAAATGACTCTTAAAATGACACCATCGTCCATTACTGCAAGTCGACTATGGCCACAGTATTTGACTCTTAAAATGACACCATTGTTCGTAACTGCAAGGCGACTGACTATGGCCACAGTAAAAGACTCTTAAAATGACACCATTTTTCATTACTGCAAGTCGACTATGGCCACAGTAAACGACTCTTAAAATGACAAGATTTTTCATTACTGCAAGTCGACTATGGCCATAGTAAATGACTCTTAAAATGACACCATCGTTCATTACTGAAAGTCGACTATGGCAACAGTAAATGACTCTTAAACTGAAACCATCGTTCATTACTGCAAGTAGACTATGGTCACAGTAAATGACTCTTTTAATATGACACTATTGTTCATGACTGCAAGTCGACTATGGCAACAGTAAATGACTCTTAAAATGACATCATCGTCCAATACTTCCAGTCGACTATGGCCACAGCGAATGGCTCTTAAAATTACACCATCGTACATTACTGCAAGTCGACTCTGGCCACAGTAAATGACTCTTAAAATGTCACCATTGTTCATTACTGCAAGTCGACTATGGCCACAGTAAATGACTATTAAAATGACACCATCGTTCATTACTGAAAGTCGACTATGGCCACAGTAAATGAGTCTTAAAATGAAACCATCGTTCATTACTGCAAGTCGACTATGGCCACAGTAAATGGCTCTTAAAATGTCACCATTATTCATTACTGCAAGTCGACTATGGCCACAGTAATTGGCTCTTACAATGGCACCATTTTTCATTACTGCAAGTCGACTATGGCCACAGTAGATGACTCTTAAAATGACACTATCATTCATTACTGAAAGTTGCTATGGCCACAGTAAATGGCTCTTAAAATGTCACCATTGTTCATTACTGCAAGTCGACTATGGCCACAGTAAACGACTCTTAATATGACACTATTGTTCATGACTGCAAGTCAATTATGGCCACAGTAAATGACTCTTAAAATGACACAATCGTCCATTACTTCCAGTCGACTATGGCCACAGCGAATGGCTCTTAAAATGACACCATCGTTCATTACTTAAAGTCGACTATGGCCACAGTGAATGACTCTTAAAATAACATCACTGTTTATTACTTCCAGTTGACTATGGCCACAGTGAAAGCTCTTAAAATGACAATATTGTTCGTTACTGCAAGTCGACTATGGCCACATTGCTAATGGCTAGTCGCCTTCTTCTTTTATGCATTTGACAGTTCGTCAAAAGTGTAAAAATTTGCCTTTGTATTTAAGTGACTCGCGATTAATGTTCTAATTGCCGAAAATATCAAAGACAAGTTTTGGGGCTTTCATCAACTCATTAAGGAAATTAACGGTTTAATATCAATTACGATGCATTTAACACAAACTTTTTGATAGTCATTCCCTTCTTAAATTTTCCGTGATAAGACGTGCATAGATTATTGATAAGTAAATTGTCAGTTAAAGTTAACCATCATAGCTTCCAAGCGTAAGTTCTTGACGTTAGACGAACGCGTTAAGGTCATTAGTTTGTTAGGTTAAGGACAAACTTGTAGACGAGTGGCTAGTTATCTTGGTGTAGGCTAAACTCAAATCCAGAAGATTCTGAGTCGTTAACGTGAGATATTGGACGAGTTTGAGGAGAACGTTAACTCTAAATGTAAACGCCTTAAGCGTGAGTCGGAATACGCGTCAGTGAATGACTTAGTACATAAGTGGATTATTGACGCTAGTACAAGGGAATGGAAATAATAAATATCACAGCGCTGATGGCACTGAAGATGTTCGCTATTGCATAATTTAACACGCAATTCATGTTTCAAAATCAATCGCAAGTTTTAAATGAACACACGCCATTCAACTTTATAAAGTGTGTGTCATAGCGCAAGGGTCGAGTTTTGTGTGCACTTTTTATCATCCTTATTATTTCATAGAAAATAAAAACAACATGCTTTTTGGACGTTCTGAAAGCATAGAAATGATGAAAATGGTAATGAGAACTTAATATAAAGAGAATTTGCAGTCACCATCATATTAAAGGAATATTTTTACTAATATCAAATAACTATCTCACCAAGAATATAACTTCATAATGAAAGTTCCGTGTACAAAACTTTTGATTTTTGACACCATATACAAATTCAAAATATACAATAATCTTCGTATCTTGTATATGGAGGAATAGAGGAATACAAGTATATAAACAATGCTGTTTATGCTTTACTTGTTACCCGAGCAGTTCACATGGTGTCAACAACGCTGACATAAACATAGGTATAGAGCACTAATGCGCTTTTAGGCGTAGCTGTTTTACTCAGTTTTTATCTTAGTGACTTTTACATAACGCCAACAGACACGCATGAATATTTTCTAATATTTAATAAGCTGATTCGAGATACAACCTCTAAATATTTGCTACATCACTGCGTATGTGCTAAATTCAAAGGATGTAGCACTGTTCAGTGTAAGGAATTCCGGACTTCTCTCTGTTTTGCTCAAACGACACAAATTGTGGCCCTGTTACAATTACGCGTTACAATCCATCTCGTAGAATTTCACTTTCGCCTCCAAGATGAGAAAACAATCATTGGCGAAATAGTATAGTGTCACGATAAGAGAAAATCGTTTAATTATCATACCACAATGTTTGCCGTACTTGGTCAGCACGTCTGGAAATCATTCCTTAATGTGTGGATATATAGGCTGCCATTATTAACAAGTTTGCTATTTTGAATTCAATTGTGTATCAAAACGCATTGTTCTTAAATGTGGCATTTTCAATTCGCAATTAGATTTGTAATGACCATCGTCATCCGAAAATGGGTCTTATTCCATATGCGCCCATCATATACATAGCCCACTCAGCTATCTCTTCTTCTGGTAAGGAGAAACATAACATAGTGAGTGATTTTATAGCGAACAGCATCGCCTAAGGCCTGACTGCGCAAAAGCACATGTTGGGTTTAACAAACTCTTGCCGAAACGCATAAGACCCATTTTCGCATGACGGCGCTATTGACGTGTGATTTAAATGTGTCGAAAGAAAACTGCGTTTAAATCAAATATCAACATACGATATATTTCGATAGTGAAGAAAGATACTCACAACAAGGCATATGAGGACACATATGAAGTGCTCTCCCGTAGTATATTTTTTATCTACTCACACTAATGTGTGGTTTGACAAAGCTAACACACATTTCATGCGGTGAATATGCAACTTACAAGTGAAAAACACAACACAATAGTTTAACTTTTGCTTAATTGTATTTATTTATTTAGAAAAGTAAATTGCAAACTTTATTTCAAAGTCAGCGCATTAGCCGACTACATTTTAAAAGATATTTATTGTTTTAAATATATTTAATATAATATATTTAGTTGTTTTCGGTTTTAGCGATTATAAAGCATTTTCGAGGTTGCCTATAGTATGCCTGTAGTAATTGATGAACTCATATCCAACTGTCTCACTGGGGGCTGACGAGGTATAAGCGTAGTCAGTTTCGCTACGACGTCGGGTATATGTTTTACTACGAAAACATGGTGTGAATACACTACTTTATCAGGCGAGTTTCATATTTTCTGGTATTTTTGGATTAGAGAACCGAATATCTAGTAATGGTAGGTACTTATTTTCAATAACAAACTAATAACAAATGTGAGTAGATGCAACCTTCTCATTTATTTTGAGCTAAAATCAAAATATGTTTCTTTGAAGCAATGCACAGGGTGGTTTTTCTGTTAGAATAGAAAATTACGATAATTCAAATTAAATAAAACTACACGTTACTTTGATTCAGAGTACATCACACATTTTTAAGTACAAAACAGGTTACGAACATGTATTTTAATTATTCAAATGGTTAGTTTCGAAGGAAATTACAAGTCGCTTTATGTATAGGTTTCGCACAGAGTATGTATTGGTTGTGCTACGAAGTACAAATATAATGTATAGGTTACTCAACGAAGTTTCTGTATCATTTTCAGGACATATCACATGCAGTTTGCAGTTAATGCAGACTGCCATTTCCCAGTGGAAAAGATGCTGTGCTTCATTGTGCGAATGAACATCCAAACGAAAAGGTTTCCTTTATGTGGGAGATGCTTTGTGACACTGCACCAGGTGTACAATACAAAAATCGCACGTTCAATATTATGGGTGGCGACATAAAAAATGTATGCTGAAAATATAACATTCAATCCGGTTTCTGGAAAATTGATAATTCCGACAAAATCTACAGTGACAGAAAGTCCTGTACGAAAGATATCACGAATAAACACACCAACAAAGTATGTCAATTGTCAGATTATTTATTATTATTTATAGATTATTCTCATTATCTCGAAGTTGTAAGGACATAAAAAAATAGTTGGAGATATTTGGAGTTGGAGATAAACATTCGACGAAACCCGCAGACGAAAACAGAAAAAGGAAAACCGAAAGCCCAAGTCTCACTATTGCCGGTAGAGCCCCGGTCCATACCGGTTTGCTAACGCAGGTCGACAGGCGAGAACCAGGATGATTCTTAGAATTTTATTAACGCGGTAACACTATTTTCCAGTGCCGCCCCGGTTGAAGCCGGTCAACAGCCCGGCAGAGTCCCGGTCAACCCCGGACTGGTTTATCCCGGTGAAGCCCCGGCAGTGCTCCAGTTGTCGCTGGTAATGCCCCGGTTGATCCCCGGTAAAAGCCGGCCGCGTTCTGGCAGAGCCCCGGTATACCGTCACTACGCCGGCACTCAACGGGGCTATACCGGCATCAGACCCCGGTAGAGCTTCGGCAACGCCCCGGTTTAACCGGGAACAACCGGGAAAGTATTAAAATGTTAAATACCTCCGGTATGAACCTGGAGTCACATCTAAGGACCGGCAACGACCGGCTTGGCATGGTAAAAACCGGGACTGCACCGGGAACAACTGGGACGGCACCGTCAGAGCGCCGGTTTACTTATGTACCGTAACTATACCGGGACTATGTCGGCATTCACCAGGCTCGCCGTAGCTCCGCCGGGGCCAACACAGCTTGTTCCCGGTGCAGTCCCGGTAGTTCCAAGTGCCACGCCGATCGTTTCCGGTCGTTGCCGGTGACTCCCGGTTCATCCCGGAGGTATTACACATTTAAATACTTTCCCGGTGGAGCTCCGGTTGTCCCCGGTGGTCCACAGTTCATCACGGTGGAGCACCGGTTCATCTCGATAGGGCCCCGGTTCATCCCGGTAGATGCCTGATCACGCACCGGGGCTCCGCCAGCATCATAGTGAGACTGGGCCTTAACCGCATTGTAAAACGAGGTAAATTTGCTGGCCGTCATGTACGCTGTAAACAATAACCTGTGACAGAAACCCACTGCAACACCTTTACAACAATATATTGATTAAGCAATTGCGGATTTGTGCCATTGGGGTCCTACTTTCCACACCTTACGGCTGTTACAGGTGTTGATTTTTGAGGTAAAATCATGTATACTAACATGAAATTCATCTCAAAATTTATTGGCGATAACAGATTTTTCAAGAAAATCGATTTGATATATACAATGTAAAAATCAAAATCCGTATGAGATAAAGAAGGATCGAAGTTGGGACATGGGATTTACTTTGACATAAGCAGTGTTTCGAGATAAGCGAGTTGGACATAACGAGGATAGAATGTTATTTGAAAAAGAATACCGTATACTAAAAACCTATCGTCGGTCTCTATCCTAAAGAACGTATAAGGCATTGTCACAAGGTGAAGATGCGTAATTTTTATTGAGACCGACGACATTAGGTTATCGACTCTCAACTGTCGTCTCATTTATGGATTTTCAATTTTGATCGTTTCCTTTGGCCTAGTCGTGAATTTAATTATATGATAATAATGTGCATTACCATGTCGACTGTGCGCCTCAGATATTTTTTTGTCGTTGTTATATACTACCTCTTCCTCAAAGGAAACATCCAGCTACTCCATGACTGTGTGTTTAAAAAAAAACTTTTCTTTCTTTCGCCTTTGAGAGATAACCAATACGTTTTCTGTGAGAAACCTATACACGCTAAAGCGTTGTCGTAGCGAGGCATATACGTATACTGTCAGAGACATGATCATGCATAATACTACTATTAAGCCTTTAATTATGATTACAGGGTCACCCTTAACATTTATTAACACACCAGTGGCTTAACGATGCATATATCAATATGGAAATTGTAAAATTGTGTCAATAAAACACAGTTGTAAAACTTAATTGCATTTTTTACAGTGAAACTTGACTTCGGTTTGATAAATCAGCGGTATATTTAATGTTTAACCGCATAAACCAGACACATGTTGAATCATAATTTGATGTAACAGGTCTGTGAAATGTTATTGTGCTTAAATTCAAAGTTTTGTTATTACAAAAGCATAATCTTACCTGTTTTAAACACAATTTTCCACTATTCCGCTCTTCGATGTCATGTGCATTTACACAATGTTTTCGTAGTAAAACATATACCCGACGTCGTAGCGAAACGAACTACGCTTATACCTCGTCAGCCCCCAGTGTGTCTATGTATTCAAAACTGTGAATATAAACAAGCTAAACCTTCTACTATTGCGTTGCTAGCACCCGTAAATACAAAAGATCGCCGCTATCTGTTGAAAACCAAAGTACGTTTTCCAGAAATACCCGCTGTAGTAGCATGAACGAGGTTACGAAACAGGTCATTCGTATTTTTATTATTAATTGTTTGTTATATTCGGGTTTAGCGATTATGAAACATTTTTTTGTTTTTGTCTATCGTATCGCTGAAGTTATTGTTGAACGTTTTATAAATTGAAAATATAAATAAGCGTTAACTTTTTCCCGAATCTATTTATAGCCTCAATTTACGACCTGTATTACGTCATTGAGGTGTATGTGAGAGCGTAACCTATTGCGTTGTTATCGCCCGTGGACTTTCCTTTGTTTATCGACAGGCGCATCTATCAATAGCCTCATATTATGAATGGACTGAGCAAAAATACTACGTCATGAAGACGCTGCAGAAAGTGGACTATTTTATTCATTCATAAACAATCTCCTCCGCGACACGTACAATACGATCATTGTTTATTGATTTTTTTCTATAAAAGCACCGTTCGAAACTATTGCATTTAACACGATATTAATATCTTGTTTCAATTTGTGAATGAATATAATTGGAGAACTCAAACCTCTTGCATAAATTATACAACTCTTTCTCGCGCGGATACGCGTAGTAAGCGGGTATTGGGCTCCTAGTAGCTAAGCCGTATCGACCTGAATTTTTGACTAACCACCTTAGACGGTCGCTAAGCGACCATCTAATAAAAACAAAACTTTCAATCCTTAATTTCATTATACATTCATAAGTATTCAAACATTTAAACAATATAGCACATACATAATAAGGTACCTGTTAAAAAACTACTAGCATTTTTGCAAATTTCAATCGACCCTGCGAATGAAGACCACCTGTGAACAAAGACCACAACGACCAAATCCATTGAGTGGTCTTTATTGACAGGTTAGACTGTAATGCATTATGAATAGGAAATTAACCGTTTTGACTGTGAAAATCACCATGCCTATGTCCATTCAAAGTTTGATATTATTAATTCAAATTCACAGTTATTAAAGTTAAAAATAATACTTCAAATCCCTGCAAACACTATTGAAACAAATTCACAGTTTATGATCGTTATTGATTCTTTGTTATTGTATACATTTAACAGTATAATCTTGATGCATCTTCAGTTGAATGATAAAAATGTAAATCACTGTTTTAACACTAATAATGAAAATATTTAGGCTAACTTAGTAAAATAATGATCCATGATTTCTAAAGTACTTGCAGACAAACACAAAATACTGCTGTGATAGTAAGTTAGCTAATGTGATGTTAATATGGTTCCAATAGATACAAATCAAATCATAGCGTTGATTTATTAGTAAAACTTTAATAGATTGGCCATTGATAAAATGATATTAAAATTATACTGGTAGTCTTCTTGATATTATATGATAGCATTTGCTTGATAAGCCAGAATTATCACAATCCAGTGGTCTTTTAACACTGTTGATTTCTCACTGACTGTATATATAATACGATCAGCAATTATAGCCTGTATTGCATAAATAGACTAGTTGCAATAATCCAACTCACAGCTATTGACCTAGTTGCAGTAATCCACCTCCCAGCTATTGACCCTCTGGGTCCTGGGGGGTATGAGCTGTACGTATGTACTCATAAAAGCTCAGAGCATTCAAGAAGAACTACACTCGGAGAGGAAAAAAGAACTGTGAATACCGGAATGGGTCTGAGCTGTTTAATGGTTTTTGGGAGGGCCATGCGGATGCAAGACATGCTGTAGCGGGCATCTCTGGGCTTTGAAACATTAAAAGGTGGCGGATTGTAGTGAAATAAGGTCACTTCCAACAGTCTTGCTGTTGGGCTAGCTCTTTAGCGACGTGGTTAAAGTGTCTGACTACCACTCTGGAGGTCGTGGGTTCAATCCCTGGCTTGAGCTCAGTATTTTCACATTAGAGCACTGTCCTTTTCAGTGTGACATCATGATAAATTTGGTCACTCATACAAGTAGTGAATGCTACGTCTGTGTGCAGGGAACTATTGGCTTTGCGTGGTAAAACATGCCGTGAATAAACAAATTTGGCATGCGTATATTGATAATTAAATAAATCCTTGAAGGTATATTTTTGGTGTTGCATTGTTTGCGATAATTCAGAAATTATGTTACTGTTTTATTAATATATAAATAATTGGTCACTAGAGAATAATACAATTAAGGATACATAAAAAGTTTTGTGTCTGCACATATTATTAACTTAGAATGTTTATAATTTAATGTTGCATTTGAGGTCAAATAAATGTATTATGTCCGTAAACATTCCATCCCAATTTTTACTGCTGTGGACTATGAAACTTCTCATTCATTATTAAGAAAAGGCTACAGCGTTTTGATTTTGCCATTTTGGGGAAACAAATATCGCTTAAATAGCTGATTTCGGAAAATAATAAGCTGGTGTTTGCTAATATTTGTGTGAAAACTGAATGATCTCACAAACACTTTTAAGTCGGTCTCCATTATGCATAAATTAATGAAAACCCCCTTACACCTGTGCTCAATTAACGTACCACCGCTGTATAAGGATGTCTGCAACAAGCAAAAATATACTTTGGCGGTGACTTGAGCAGAAGGAACTGTTTGACAAACTCAAGACCAATCCCTCTGTTGGCACCCGTAATAAGTACAATCTTTGGGGCCAACATGTTGACTTGTGTACTATGTTTTAACCTTTCTGTTTTCCAGAAACCGCGGTTAGGATTAACTAACTTCTACTACACAATCTTCACGGACCCCCCCCCCCCCCCACACACACACACACAAACACAAAGAAAGACAGCTGCTGGTGATGCCGTTTTAATAATGTAGACAAATCCCGATATTTTATTTACTAAAGTATGGGATGTTCTGATTTGCGATATTTTAAAAGTAACCTTTTATATATGATTTTACGTTCTGGTAGAAACAGGGCCGTACATGTTTGACGGGGGAGGGACCCAATCGGGGAAGGTGTGGGAGGGGTCTCCCCTATCCAATTTAATTATTATTTATCAAGGTTAATTTTAATGCTCATTTTTTTTATTTTGTGTTATAAAATAACAAGTAAATAAGCGCTTAATTTCGGAAGTCTTAAGCTTTAATCATTCTTAAATCCACAAATTGAGTTATTAAAGGGAGATAATACTATTTTGCTAATTCTATACTTTTTATACAGTTTAACAGCTTTGTATCATCATCTTTTTGAAATAGTGTTGTTATTCATTAGCCATTTCTATATATCTCTGCTAATTCTTGGATAGATGTACTCCCCAACAATACAGTTAGATTTGTAGATCTACCGAAACTTCTAATATGTTAAATAAGTGTTTCCTTTAATACTGTTAACATAAGCATAAAAAGTGTGGTAATTGATTTTGACCTTGACATTGGCAACGGGTAAGAAGCCAAATTATGTGGGCTGTTTTATGACCAACATCCACTGTATTTCCTGTGGACAAGTGTATAATATACCTTTACCATATTTTAAATAAGCCTTGCATGCTCTGGGAAAAGCGGTTCTGATGTAGGTGCGTTAGGTGTAGTCTCATATAAGCCAATGCAGTCTGTACAGTCTAAACCGGATGTTTGCTAAGAAGAGACTTCCTTTCAACGTAAAATTGCATAAAAGCTGAAAGTATGGTCCCTGATAAGCCGGTGCAAACTGCACGGGCTAATCTTGGAAGACACTTGCCGCACATACATTAAACCTTGTTTCCCCAAAGTTAGGCTTAAATGGTATAACCAACCGCACTGGTATTTCAGCTCAATCAATGCGCCAGGGAAGCAGCGGGGGATCTCTGGTTAGTGGAGTGGTATGTAACCTGTGTGCTAACCACTATACAAACAGGTTAAGATTATCGTGTAATGAATATTCTGAATTTATGTGTACCATAATGATTATTACTGTTTACTCCTTTCACACAAATGTCAATTAAAACTGAAACATATCTAGCCATTAAAAGAAACAAAAAATTGACAGGATTTATCTTCACTTTACTTTAACGGCAAAGCCATTATATGAACATTATTACCTAGTGTGTCTGGTGTAATCAAGTCACACATCTCGCATTGTGCGCCATATATTTCATATACCAATCTGTCTTGCAGCACTCTGGCAGTACGGACAGTGCCAACTCGACAGAGCTGTCCTTCGGTAACGATGGCAGCCAGTCAAGCCTGGTGAAGGTCTTGAGCTTACCACCTCTGCGGTCACCAAAACGTCCAAGATGGCAGTTGGGTAAGCCTGGGCAAAGGCAAGCGCCTCCACATTGAAACAGCGCCCGGTGCCAGAGGGGACGGAGGTTTGAGCGGCTTGGACAAGTACAGACTGGTTAAGGCCCCAGACTGGTTTGCAGGACGTTGGTCACAGACTGGTTTGTATGACAAAGGTCCCAGACTGGCTTGTGTGACATTGGTCCAAAGGTTTCAGACTGGTTTGTGTGACATATGTTCCAGACTTATTTGTGGTACGTAGGTACTAGACTGGTTTGTGGGACGAAGGTCCCAGACTGGTTTGTGGGACGTTGGTCTAGTGCATGGGACACCTAGACATGAGAATGGTCACAAGGTCAAGTGGAATAAAGTGCAGACGACTTGGTGAGATATGTGAAGACAGGTATTGCAGCAGAATCCAGTGTGGTGGATTTATAATGAAGGTTTTTTTATACCCAAAACTATGTTGTGGACCAGGGATGCAAGTGATGCAAGCAAATGGGGCATGAAATAACAATACTCTACAATTACTTGATTTAATTAACAGAATCAAATATTTATTGATATATACTGAAATATACGTTCTGTGGTATCTTCTGCATAACCAATGTATTTATTTTGCCAGTTATGTGCAATCGTACATTATTTATGAATGTATTATGCTAATCTGATCTTGAACACAATTGTTACGGAAATCCAGGACAAGTGTATGTCATCCGAGGATTGGAAAATATCTGTCTCCTTTTATTCTTATGCTACCAAAATGGACGCTGCCTGTGCTATTTGAGTACACTATTTGAAAAACTTATATATATATACTAATATAAAGTAATATATACACTTTAAGTGTAGAGACGAGATTAACTGAAGCTGATCATGTTTTTAAGTTAGCTGATTTACAGTAAGATAACAAAATAAATTATGTACATTGTATCAATCATTTACTCTTTGAATGGTTTGTATAAAACATAAAATTGTCCTCATCAACAATAAATAAAACATTATATACAATGGCTTGAATCGAACATGGTCAAAGACAGCTGCATATTTATGGACATTTTTAATAACTGAAGTTTGTGGATAAAAATGTAAAACCTGGGTAATGTTAGTATACTGGTCATGTACAGTAGTGTCACACACAAATCACGAGGAATCAGTGGCATTCTAGAACCATTATATCATTATATGAAAATGTATTGAGCATCGCCAAAGGAACATAAATATGATTTGTATTGTTCATCAGTTTACATACACCAGAACGTAGTACACAGGACCAATTTTAAATGAGCATTTTTATTGTGTTTTATGTACAGTAAATGTGTATATACTTTCTTAGACATTATGCATGTATTATTAACCATATTCTTACGTAGTTCAAGGAGAACTCGTACCAATGTGCAATCAATTTGTAGATAGATGTAAATGTAATGTTCTATTAATCATGAGGCACACAAATGAAATTTTATTATACTAAAACTTGTGTTCATTGGATGATATTTTATGTATTTTTACAAGTATCGTGTAATGCACGATTTTAGTAATTTACATCTTTCATGGTTGTTACGGCTTTATTGTTATTGTTTTGTCTTTATTTTTATTAGTAATCGGTACTATTGGAAAAAGTGTGTACATTGTTTAAACACCACAAAGGTTAGTACTGAGAACTTAATTGTACATATTGCGTAGTCTCCATGTTAATTGATGGGTGATATCATGTGTGTAATGCCATGTGTACATGTGGTTACTTTTACACTCCTTTTCTTTCCCCAGCAATGGAATTGAGTACAAGTATCTGTTATACAGAGCAATAAAGAATGGAAGATAACTATGCCTTATTATTTATTCATCAAAACTTGCATAAATTTCCATAGGCAGACTCATGGCATAATATTGATGTTTTAAACCGATACACACTTACACACCATTTAAAAACATTAGTGCATATGATTAGTAAAATAGAAATTCAAAAGAGGTCATATTTGTTAAGACAACAATTTTTCATTTATTTCAAAAGTGAATTATTCCAGACTATATTTTTATTCAATATGTACATTCAAACGTCAATTTCAGCAATGTGGCAATGTTTATCTCATACTGTTAATAAGAAACAAGCTCTTAAAGGTGTTATTATCTGGGGTTTTCAAAATTTATAGGTACAAATAATGCTAACCAATTATTTTCACTAAGTATTGGCTATATTTAAATAACAAATGATACAGAAAGTAAATTCGAAAAGACTTAAAATGTGCCAGCTTGATTTGCACTGGTCTATATATTGGTGTTTTGTCCAAAATTTAGCATTTCCAGAGTAATTCATTTTAAAAAGTTGAAAGAGAACTACAAATTATGAATGATATAAAATATGCACCACATACATGTATATCCAAAATCACATAAATGTGTTCAGCCAATCAAATGTCAGTTTACATCTATCAGCCTATATTTTTACCAGCCAATCTTATCGCCCCTTACTCCATGGTAGAACTTGCCAGTGCCCTCCTCCCCATGCAGTTTCTCCATGACAGACATGCACCCTGTCACACTGGTGACCGTGTCAATCAAGGCATTTGGTCCGCCCATGTCTGTTTTCACCCAACCAGGGTGAATGGCCGTTGCAAGGATACCCTCATTCTTCAAGTCAAGGCTCATGTTTGTCGTGATCATGTTGAGTGCAGCCTGAAGACATTTAAGGTTTGAGTTGCAATGTTTTATGAAACACACATACTTTAATATGTCACTGCATATCATAAGGCCATCAAATGTACAGCAGTTTGAAGTTTTAAGCTTCCTTCTGATTAACCCTTTACCACTTAGATGCGTATTTTAACGCATTTGTAGTCCCTTAGAAAGTTAAACTTAACAAGAGCTGTCTCCATCGGAAGACATATGCCCCCAAAAACGCTTTTTGAAACCTACACACAGATTTCGAAACCTAAAGGCGGAACCTCAGTTCAAGGTCAAGGTCAAAGGGATCAAATTTATGTGCGTATGGAAAGGCCTTTTCCATATACACATGCATACCAAATATGAAGGTTACATCTAAAGCGACATAGAAGTTATGAGCATGTTTCGAGCGGAAACGCAATTTTTTGATGATTCAAGGGCCGTAACTCAGTGCCTGGGTAAATTTAGCTGATTATCAAACTTAACATAGATTGTATTGCCTTACAAATTTTTATGAAGTTTGGTGAAGATCCGATGACAATTGGTGGAGTTATTGAGCGGAAACGAGAAAAAAAACTCAATTTTTATGACTCAAGGGCCGTAACTCAGGAGTGTTTGGGTCAATATGGCCGATTATCGAACTTGACCTAGATCTTATGTCCTTACACATTATCATGAAGTATGGCAAAGATCCTATGACATTTGCTTGAGTTATTGAACGGAAACATGAAATAACGCAATTTTTCGATGATTCAAGGGCCGTAACTCAGGAGTGTCTAGGTCAATTTGGCAGATTATCGAACTTGACCTAGATGTTATTGCCTTACACATTGTTTTGAAGTTTGGTGAAGATCTGATGAAAATTGCTCGAGTTATTGAGCGGAAACGAGAAAAAAAACTACGATGAATCAAGGGCCATAACTCAGGAGTGTGTTGGTCAATTTGGCCGAGTATCGAACTTGACCTAGATGTTATTGCCTTACACATTTTGATGAAGTTTGGTGAAGATCTGATGGCAATTGCTTGACTTATTGAGCGGAAACTAATCCGGGCGGACTAACTAACTAACTGACTGACTGACGGGCATTGCGATTTTAATATGCCCCCAGAACCTATGTTCTGGGGGCATAATAAAAAACATTTCTTGCTAAATTCAAGTTTTAAAGGCTTCATTTCAAACCCTTAGTTACTTGATGAGCAGCAAACAGCATAAACCCTGAACAGGCTGATCTGGTTTTATGCTGGTTGCAAAAGCCATTTTTACTTTGCTTCTTATAGGGGAAAGGGTTTTCAGCCCTCCTGTTCAAACAAAGATCATGGTGGGTTTTGCAGTAGGAGATTTATTTGCATGCAGAAAGAAGTCACTATCAAGACTCCATTTGTTATTTCAACAGATATAAATTTGTTTTCACAAATCAAGGCTTTCATCTGTTTTCTAACCAGATATATTAAGATCATCTAAGAAAATGACTAGTCTATTACATTCTCCATAAATTATATATTCTCAGTAATATGAAATTTGTATAACCTAAGCACTCTTTAAGTAATGCTCACAAGTCTGTAGTCAGTAAAAAATGAAGCAATAAGAAACAAGTGAAGGTTTAACAAATCCGGCATCTGTGAAAGCTTTAGGTGATAAAAAGAAAGGATCACAAAATATGCAAGACTTCTATCATCTGCTTGTCTAGTTACCTTGGAAGTCCTATATGGGTACCTACAACCTAGGAATTCCCATATACATACGCAAACACCGTTATATATGTTCAGAATGCTTAAGAACATGACAGTGAGGCCAATGAGACCATACTGGCGCTCAATTGGTAATTCTCGGCTCTGGTAGTACTTAAATGTACCCAGTAACATTTAATTATACTTTAATATACCCCGGGTATGGAAAATATACTAAAACGTATCCGGGAATTCTAGTGCTAAATTGGTCGTTGTTGGCCTTTTTTGCAAATACCCCGGTAAATTATTTTCATATTTATGTCAATATTTTGCAAAATGGCCTCTTTATTAAGGACACTCATTCTCAAAAAGCATGTTGAGGCAGGTTTTGTTCAAAGAGAATGTTGTTTCGTATTCCGTAGCGTGTTTTACGACATCGGATTTGGGCGGGAATAAAACTCGGGGACAGTCTAAAGTGGCCGTATTTCCCATACGCCGGGTACATTAAGTATACTTAAGAGCACCTCGGGATCTTTAAGTAGTACCCAAGCCGACAATTACCAATTAAGCCATACAGGCAGCTTGCTTAGACAATGAGAGAAAGTGACACCAGTGTTTTTATTCAGGTTGAGGGGAAAGGTGGCGGGGCCCTTCAGTAGGGGAATTTCGCGTTGTTTTGCTTGAAAAGGGGAATTTTTAGCTTGTTGTATAACTGTGTGTTTTAAAGGGTTAAATCACATTCAATAGCTTATATAGTGTTTTATAAAGTTATAGAAGCATATTTCCAGCTCATTAGCTATTCTCATAGAGGATACATTTTAAGATAACACAAAAACGTAATATAAAACATCATATTCTTCATAGCCAAAGACATCAATGTAGATGGAAGAAGTCAAGTAATACATTGGGCAAAGATGAAAACACAAGTTAATCTACTTAATTTCAGTTCTTAAACCAGGTCAGATTTTCAGGTAAATCTATTGATTATCACTTATAAAATCACTGACTTTGACAAATTTAACCACTTATTACTAAGAAATGAGGCAATGACTGTTTTGATTTACCTCCCTTTCATATTCTACATTGTACCTGGCCACCATTTGTTAAAACATAATAAAGCCAATTATTTTGTCTAAGATGTTTTGTTTTAGATAGAGCTAGCTATATTTATTGAAAAGATACCTGTTCCCACCCTTCTTTACCATTTTTTTTTCGAAAACTCAACAAAAACGGGGTCGCGAAAACCGATGACAAATAGCAAATCGCCGAATTTCGGCTTCTGTGTTTTTTATACTAGAGGCCAATTATTGTTTTAAATGATTATAAATTGTTTTGATACATGTTTTCTTACATGTTTCTCATCATGTTGACTATAATTATGGATTAAAACTATTCTTTTTTTTATTTTTTTTCTACATATATTTATATAGACATCCCGAGAGGAATTTTCTTCACAAAAAAGAGGAAATTTATATATGTTTTAAGTAGGGGAATGGGGTCGAAGATCGGCCCCAAAATGGTCCCCAAAAAACAATGCAAGTCTAATTCAATTTAACACCTGTCACTGCCGTAAAATACAATTTAATAACATACCTTAGATGCTCTGTAGGCATATAATCCACTGGATGAGTTCTCTGATATGGATGCAACGCCTGTACTTATGTTTATAATGGCGGCACGGTTACATGACATTGCTGCAGAGGGATCAACACTTGCTGCTTTCTTCAACAAGGGTAAGAAGCTCTGCAACAAAGGTGTAAAAATGTGTTGGGTGAATGTATGACCACTTGAGAATATTTTCTAAAGATAACTGCCATCCTACAGAACACCTCACTATCTGCAATTATGTGTTCCCTAAAGCCTGCAGTTTAAACCTTCAGCAGTACAATACTGTGTTGGAAATAGGTAAAAAAGAAGAATAAAGATGTCATCTTTTTCAATTCAAATAGACTTTTGACAATGATTACACATGTGCGCGAGTAGTTAAAAAAACACACTTTGTATGGCAACAAGACTCATACAGAACATACTTATGGACAGGTTGTAAAACAGTATACTACCATTGCGCTTGACAATATTGTGTTACTATGTGTGTTATCAATCAAGCTCCAAACAGAAGAGTTATCAACATACTACGTAATACATAACAAAAGACTTGACTGACTATTTAGAAAGGGAAACCATGTGCAGATTACATAGGGCATCATGTTATAATCATGGGCCCTGCTCTGTGAAAAGTGGGTTAAATGCATGTGCGTAAAGTGACATCACTGATTAGTATGTGCAGTCCCCACAGGCTAATTAGGGATGACACTTTTCGCTTATCTGATAATTTTCATTTAAAAAAAGTTTCTTCTTAGTGAAAATGCAGGTGGGAAGTATCGTCCCTGAGTAGCCTTTGTGAACTGCACAGGCTTATTCGAGATGAAAACTTATGCACATGCATTAACCCCATTTTCACTGAGCATGACCCATTTTTATTACTGTTTTTCAAATTGAAGTTGTCACATTAATTACTTGGCTGTTTCTGTATAAGTCAATACACATGTATGATATAATTTATTCCCTACCCTGAAAAGCTAAATTTGATTTAATAAATAAAAATCCAAAACCATATATCCAGGCTTATAAGCTCCTATAAAATGCACAAATATATCCATATTGCAACAGTATGATTGTTGCATTGTTGCATTGAAGACCAAATATTCATATTAAACATAATGTTCAATTCAAAACTGAATTATGAATAAATTAGACAAACCTTAACAACCATAAGTGGTCCAATGGCATTGGTTTCGTATACTTTGGCCATATCTTCACGCGTGGCGTTATATAAGTCTGCATGGCTAATGATTGCAGAATTGTTGATGAGGAGATTCAAGCCCTCGCCTTCTACTTTTGACTCCAAAAATGCCTTCGCATTATCGATGGAGGATTGATCACACACATCTGCAATAAGGTTAAAAAAAACACAATAGAGCTGTTTCAGGTGTAACTGATTGGCACTATAGGCTTACTCTCAATCGCCTGTCCTTATTTTGGTCCAAAACATAATCCTGAGATTACACAAAAAGTACATAAGTTAGGCTGATGCAACTTGGTATGTGGAAAGAGAGCCAAATGAGGAATATACCTGTCATTCCAGTTCTTTTTTGCATATTTTGAAGTTGCTAGGGTTAAAGAAATACACATGTGTTTGGAAATTGTAACGTGAATCCTACCCTACTTAAAAAGTACTACAGCATAGTTTATCAAACTTATTGAGATCTTGTTCTTACTCGGACAACTTGCTTAATATAGCTTCAGTTATCTTAAGATCTCACTTATACAAATTTAGATATGAAGTTGATATAAAACTTAAATAGGATTTAAATTATGTAAACTGAAGAGACTATTAAAGTACACTTGTTGTCTTCCTAGAGGGGTGATGTGGGTAAATTGTATTGCCAGTATAGTGAACTTAAGCAATATCAGCAGAACTATTGACTGTTACAGCTTCACTGTTAATGACAATACATCATAAAGCGCTACTATCATACCTAACTTAAGGACATGAACTGATGGATTTCCTTTTGCCACCCCTTTTAACTCCTGAAAATACACAGAGCAGTGTATGTTAATGTAATACAGTTAACAATAGGTGTATTAAAATCTTAGAAAGGATCCTGATCTTTACAACAGGTTAAAATCATCATTCTTGGTAAATTTGAAGCTTTTATATTTAAGATAATCATAATGTAAATTGAATTTGTTGAATTTTATTAAACCAAAAATAAATAGCTTGTAAGTATATCAACTAAAGCAAATTTTCAACATGCAATTTTTTAATTTGACTCCATAAATCTAAGCAAAACACAAAGTTAAAGAAACTTGATCACATATTATGGTATATTGGTAATATGTCATTAAATATATTTATAAAACATATTCAGAATAGGAATAGTATTAAATAATACTAATCATGAGAGCATTTTTGTTGTTGAATTATCTGTTTTTAACTTTTAAAACTAGTGTTCATTTGTTTAAATTAAGACATTGCTGAAAAATTGCAACTGATTGATCAACATGAATTGAAACTTTCGTGAGTCTTGTCAGTTTATTTGGCAAGAGTGATGGGACACACTCCAGGACCTCTTATAATTCAGCCTAAGGAACGTAAAGACATCATAAACATCAAAATACACACACTCCATCAATCAGTTTGAGTTTTGTTTTCATTAAATCAATTATGTATAAGTGTGAGAGTCATGGAATTAGTAAGATGTAAGCAATTTCAAGGCAGTAGCTGTGTGAATCTAAAGCCACCCGAGTTTGAGGCAGAAGATATGACACTATTGGGAATAATCTGGCACCTTCAATTCACTTGCATTAAATTGGCTTTCACTTTGAGCCTCACTAATAACTATAACCATTACCCATGAAAACACAAATGGAATTGATGATAGTGTGATATTTCTTTAAAAAAAACACAGAACATGTTAATAATATAGTTATACTTACAATATTAATTTATTATGCTATGTGTAATTTAAAGTGTGTATCATTTAATATCTGGAAAATTTAAAAGTATACAGTAGTTGGCCTAATTTCGATTGCAATTGGCAGGGCTCAACATTAAGGGTTGTCCTATTGCCCCTGGCAAGTATAAGTTGGATCCGGGCAAGTTATTTTATAATCAAGTTGTCGGCCCGGGCAAGTGCAAAAAAGAACAAAGGGCATTTAATTTAGACTTGACTTTAATAAGACTTTAATTGCTGTAATCATTTTGTTTAATGTTCAAAAATAAAAAAAAGGTTTTGTGGTGTATCATTTTGATCTTTATTTAAAAATACGAGGTTTACAGTTATTGTGATATTTCATGTGTGGGCAAGTGGCTTTATGTTCAGGGCAAGTAGATTTTCTAAGTACTTGCCCGGCAGGGCAAGTTGGTTTTTAGGATAATGTTGAGCCCTGATTGGGTACTCTCCTTTTCAGTGTGGCATCACTATACATTTGGTTGCTAGCACATATAGTGAATGCTAATGCAGAATGCATTGGCTTTGAGTGGTTAAACGTGCCAAGAAATAACAAATTTAACATGCATATAATGGGAATGAAATAAATCTTTGAAGGTAAATAGTTCAGTGCAACATTATTTGCAATAATTCAGAAATTTTGTTACTCGTTTTATAAATATATCAATAAATGGTCACTCGAGGATAATACAATCACAGACCTATAAAATACATTTTTTGTCTGCAAATATTGTAAACTTAGAATGTTTAGATTAAATGTTGCAATTTGAGGATAAATAAAATGTATTATTGATATGTCCGTAAATTTCTATCCGAATTTTTGCTGCTGTAGACTATCAAACTTCTCATTCATTATTAAGAAACAGCCAAAGCGTTTACATTTTTGGAAACAAATATCACTTAAATGGCTGATTACGGAAAAAGATATGCTGGTGTTAGCTAAGATTTGCGAGAAAACTGAATGATAACACAAACACTTTCTATTTAGTCGGTTTCCATAAATTAATGAAAATCCCGTTACACCTTTCCTCAATTAACGTACCTCCGCTGTGTCAGGCTGCCGGCAACAAGCAAAAATATACTTTGGTGGTGACTTTAGCAGAAGGAACTGTTTGACAAACTCTAGACCAATCCCTCTGTTGGCACCCGTAACGAGGACAATCTTTGGGGCCAACATGTTGACGTAATTTTGTACTATTTTTTAACCTTTCTGTTTTCTAGAACCCGCGGTTAGGATTAACTAACTTCTACTACTGTGTATGAACACACTGCACGAAAAACAAAAAAAGAAAGACAGATGCTGGAAATGTCGTTCTTATAATGAAGAAGATATCCGATATTTCATTTCTAAAAGTCTGGGATGTTAAGATTTGCGATATTTGAAAAGTAATTTATTTTTATGATGTTGCGTTCAGGTGGAAATGTTACATACCACTTTTACTCTATAACATATATACAAATAGCAATACCAATACCATGAACACAGCGTTGTGGGCATTCGTTTGAGGGATTCTTCAAACTTCGTATCATAAATACAAACTAGTATCAATTAAAGCATATATTTTCCGTCTTACTTTAATGTTTATCCATCATACAAGAACCTTGATTGTACCAGAGCATGGGCCTCTTGCTATCAGGAAAAGTGATGTATCAAGTTAGCTCACAGCTTATCAGTAGTCCCACATGCATTCAGTTACGTGTGTCGTTATTATCCCCCCACACACACAAATGGGTAGGAAGTTAACATTGCACATATCTGAACAACCCGAAGCTTGTACGTTTAACTCCTCTTTAACCAATGCGTTGATCTCGCTCAACATTCACAGCTTACTAACCTTTATCTGATGATAATATTAAATAAAATATATAATTTATATATGCAAAATGTTTTTGCATAATACAGCCCGTTGTCTGATTTTCAACTATAAAATATGTAGTGATACTATTTTGAATTTTAAACGCATCTGCTGCTTACTTGCGGATTTGTTTCCCAAACTTTCACAACTAAATCTATTATGTAAATACTCATACAGAAATGAATTTTGGTTACTTGACTACTTTTGGCTCTAATATCCCCTAGTTATTTTTCTTACAATGTAACGTAACCAACATTTTGGGCATTATGGAATTAATATTAAAATAGTATTTTGGAAATTGTAAATAGATTTATCATACATTATTAAGGTTAAGTGATACTTGAATGATGAAAATTATTAGTAGATTCATTTGATATTATAATAGTATAAATAACATAAAAGGCTTTCCAGCAGCACCTTTGAAAATACTAGGAGAAAACTAGGAATGTTATTTACAAAAAACTAGGAAAAAACTAGAAAAATATAGGAAGGTTAAAACAAAAACTAGGAGTTATTATTAAGAAGTTTATAACCTTTTTTTAGTTTTCCCTACCTGACAACTACAGTAGATGAACATTTCATACAACAGGGCTGTTAAGCTGACTAAGTTTTCTTTTGTAATCATCACAGAGCACAGCCCAACCTGAAATTATTTTTATTATTATTAAGCAATGAACATAAACACAATACAATACACATATTGAGATTTTATGCATGAGTTAAAATGAGCATTTAACAAATTAGCAGTGCAATTTTAAGTACAAAAGTAAGTTACATTTTTAGAAAATTGGTAATATGCCTCTACCTATACATGCATGTATATCTAACAAGCAATGCCATCAGTTCTATAAACTTAACATATCTTTAATTGGCAATTGATAATAAGCGCAATATCTATTAATGATTGTGATTATAACATTTTAAAAAGAACAGACACACCAAAGCTAGAACATATATTTAAACTGTGAAAAGCTGTTAATTACATTTATACATGTCAGGTAGTATGCCAGGAAATTGTTAAAGGCCATCAACACTATGGCGTTAACAAGGATACGCAGCTTATGAATATCATAGGTATAAGCATGCTAGTAATGGTTTACTATACAATTTTGTTCAATAACCCATCTACCCTTGACACATAGTTCACTTGTTGTCTTTATTTGTCTTCTTGAAGAAGGAATCAATCATTCGCATTCTCTTTTTTTCAATGTCATTCCTCTCATTCATACATCTATCCATGGCAAAAGTTATTTTGTCGAGGTTTGACTTCTACACATCTAGTAGACCTTGATCTATGTTCATTTCCTTAAAATCATTGTTTTTATAGCCATGGCTAACCTTACATTTGCTTCATCGAAGATTTATCTTGCCTTTTCCATATCAATTTTCATTTCTGATTCATTTTTCTTCACGTCCTTATCCTTATCATCTAGCTTCCTTTTGCTGAGCTGCATTTTTTCAAGTTCCTCTTTCTCCGTCTGTTGCAGTTCAACAGCATCTTTTCTTTTTGTCTCTAGCAATAGAGCCCTGACTTTTCAGCTTTTACTTTCTCTTTGTATTTCTTGTGGGCAAGGCTGGCATGACTCAAAAGGTCCTTGGAAATATGGATGTCAGCAATGTTCTTGTACATAGAGATTGTATCCTTATTTAATCTCAATCCATTTACGGATCTTTCAGATAATTAAATCCTCTCTGGTGTCAACAGCTTCCTATTTATTGAGAGACTTTTATCTACATCAGCATTTCCATGTGGTAGACAGAGAAAGGTTAGGACTAATTTCCTAAGATGAGGGTACTTTAGCTCACCACTAGCACTCTTAATACTCAGAACATGGCTCCAGTAATGATCAATTCTGATAAGCCCTCCATACTAATCAAATATTTCGTCATCCTTTATGGTTTCTGACCTGTACAGCTTCCATTCATCTGTCACCTTGGACACTTCTACATTTTCAATTGTGGGTAGTACTGTGCATAATTCTCTGAGCAGCTTTTGTGCCTTCTCATAGGAGCGCACTTCTGGATGAAGGCACAGCAGAGATCTTAAACCATCATCACTGAGAGGAAGTTTGGTTTGTAAATAGCTAGCAACTGCTTGGTAAAACTTTCTCAAATCATATAAATGAGTCTTCTGTTTCCCAGAATCAAGAACAGATAATTTTTTCTCCGTGGGTGCACCAATCTCCATGTTTTTTAGTTCAAGCCGATTCTTACTTTCAAAAACATCTATGTTTTTAAGTTCTCCCCCAGTCTTATCACCAACAGCATCTTGCTTAACAAATCTCAGCATTACAGACTGCAATATACTTAATGTCTCCTGATGAATCAAAGGCTCTTGTTTCTGGAACTCTTTCATGAAAGGTTCAAACAGAGGACCAACACTAACGAGGAATAAGATTTGTGCAATATATTCTTTTCCAGACATTGACTGACAAATTTTTGGTACCTGGTGTTGTTCTTCAGTGAAGCATAAGTGTGATCAGCCTTGCTCCTTTGAGGAAGGTCAGTTAAAAAGTATTTGCGAAGAGCTTTCCAATGATTGATAATTATTTCAAGTGATGGTATTAGTATAAGCCAACGGCACTGAACATGCCTTATAAACAGTTTTTCATCCAAGCCAAGATCCTCCAGGGTAAAGCCATAGTCTCCTATTTGACTGATATGTGACTTGAACCATTGAAAAACATCAACAGCCAACTGCTCAGCATTTTCCCCATATGAATTGAGTCCCTTGCGAAATGAGTTGTATACAACATGTAGAGTACAGGGAACAAAGGGTGTTAGTCCTGGTAGCCCGATGGACTTTTTATGATCATTTATTAACTTCTATATTGTTTTTTACGTTTGTTCAATCACTTCCCAGAATCACTTGTTGCAACACAAGCTGTTGCAATGGTAGTTCATAGCTCTCCCCTGAAAGTGTTTCTAATATTGCCTCACTCACTGTTTCCCTTCTTGCATGTCCGAACATTAAACTTTTTAGAAACAATGTATTTATCTCTCCTTTCCTATCATTTCAGAACCTTACGAGGAGATAACATGTTTTTTTTATCTTGGGCATTTCCAGTTTCATCAAACTGAATTGTGTAAGGGTATCTGGATGTTTGAATTTGCTTTTCAATTTCTTTTCTGAAGAAGGGACCAAGGCCGTCTGATATTAAGTAGGACACCTTAGACTTACTCATTGAGAACTGTTCCGTGATTGTTCATAGAAACATGGCTTTAAAAAGTTCCCCAATAGAATCACATGACTTGTAAGTGTAACCACATGATGCAACCTGCAATGTCCATAATGTCTCGGCTTTTGTAACTTGGTCATTTACAGAAAATTGATGCAGAAAACTTTTTTTCAAACTCGTCACCTCCTTCCTTAGGGTTACTTGTACTTGGTACTGGTGATTCGAACAACAGTTTTTGAGTTTTATCTTTTCGCCGTTTTATTGCATCTCTGTGTTTCTGGCCATCAGCATGGCCAATGAGCTGTGCTACTCCAGTTTTTGAGCCAGATATACTCTTGGTACATACTAAGCAATAAGCAGAATAGCAATTAGAAGGATCAGGCTTGCACCATTCAGCTAATGAGTGTTCATTATTATCTAGCTTACTAAGCCATGCGTAATTAAATTGAGTATTTCCACCAGGCATGTTAATAGTGTTTAATACTGCAAACTGCTATAATATTCTAGACCTGAAAAGAGATGATTGAAATTATATAGACCAGACAGATGATCAAATTCTATAATCATATAACCTTTTAAAGAACATACATATGATAAGTATGAATTATCATGCTCTGCTACAGCAACATTGCATTACCTATAAACTACTTGTGAGATAGGTGCTAGTTACGGATCAAAGCAAAAATATAAGGTTGTTACCAAACAATATATAGGCACATACTGATGAACACTTAGGTTGTTACAAAACAATATATATGCATTTAAAGATAAATAGATCAAATTTCTTTCAACGACATCAATATGTAACCCAGCGCATATAGGTTTGCACACAGTTAAGTGGCAAAAGCATTCGGCAGTGTAACACTTTAAAGAGGAACCTTATACTGTTCTTCCAAGTAACACTAGCTAAGAATAAGAAACTGCTTATCTAATAAAGCGTACAGACACTAATTCGCTCAGCATAAGCATCATTGAGAATAAAACAATCACTTTTAAATTGTTTGGTAACAACACTTTTTCCCTCAGCATCAGCATCTTTGGGCATAAAACTATCACTTTTGAAACGTTGGTAACAACAGTTATTCCCTCAGCATCAGCATCATTGGGAATAAAACAATCACTTTTGTAAATGTTTGGTAACAACAATTATTCCCTCAGCATCAGCATTATTGGGAATAAAACAATCACTTTTGTAAATGTTTGGTTACAACAATAATTATTCACTCAGCATCAGCATCATTGGAAATAAACAGTCACTGTTGTAAATGTTTGGTAACAAAAATAATTCCCTCAGCATCAGCATCATTGGGGCATAGAAATTGCACTCTTACCCAAGTAACATACTACATGTTCAGCCTTCCAGAACAAATGCCGTTGCTTCTAAATGTAAAACACACTTGACACATGTAACTTAACATGTGTATGTATTAAGTTATGTTCAAAGCTTACTTTCAGGTATCACCTTTGAATGCTAGACTATGCACCGGTGACACCAGACCACACAAAGAATACCAAATACTGTCAGCTCAACACTCTGAAGGTCTTATTCTAAAACAAAATTTCTAAAACACATTCAAAGACAGTTTTACCTTATCCAAAAAAGTGCCAAAACTTTTGAAAAAAATAGGAATACTAGGAGGTTTGAGACAAAACTAGAAAATACTAGGAGCAATTTTTTTTAATAAGGAAATAGACTAGGAAATACTAGGAACGCTGGAAAGCCTGAAATTTTAATGCAAAAATAGTTTCTGAAAAAATTTCTAGTTGCACGTACGTAAAATGTCAAAATATCAAGCTGTTATGTATTTTGTGAGGGAGTGTTTCGTTATACATTGATGTTATATGGGGTGTATTTACTAAGACGTTATAGTAAGTTGTCATGATAATATTTAAGAAGAACGAAAGGGGATATTTATAAATGTTTGCCATGATTTTAAACAACTGGTGCATGTATCAACACAAAGAAAAGAAAATATCAGGATTACAAGACTACGCAATTGAAGATCGACATCGCGAAACAACGCCTTTCAGTACGAATTGAAGACCATACAACGTGAATAACATGGGGACATCACTGTGTTTTACTCTCAAAGTGAACACATTGTTCTCTTGCTAAAAGAAGACCCAACGCCAGAAGATTTCGAAGGAAAAAAAGTGACGCAGCACTGGACAAAATACTTATGATGTTAAACACTATAGAGCGGGTGCATGTGGTTCATCTATATGACGTGCGTTGATAACGCATCCTAAGTTAATACTTCGGCACACTAAGCCATCAAAGGGAAACACTGCTATAGTTAATACCTTGTGAGCATAATGACCATTAGAAGATCTTAATGTCCCCAGAGAAATGAAGACGCTGGAACTAACAACAAAAGAACAATCAACAACGCAAACAACAACAACGATGATTGAACCAGAAACGACAATCGACGACGCAATATAAACATCGAAAAGTAGATCTGAATCACCAAAACGCATACGAATCGCCACGGACGAGTTGACTATCGGCCAATCTTCGTGACGGTGGCAGTGGCTTCAAACAAACATCGTATTCGCCGCGAGCGGCAACTTCAATACTACATGGGCGACACCAGATGTACTGATGGCAAATAATCAACATAATCGGACCTGACCTGTCATATACTCCACTTCACTTCGATTGACATTTACATTGTATAACAATACCTAATGTTATTTATTTCAGCTGAGACGTTCGTCAAAATCTTATTGTTATCCGCATATTTTTCATCTTATTTGTGTCTATAAGAAAGATGTTTTCATGAACTTCGTTATTCAATAATTGTAAAGATTTTTTTAATCATAAAATGTAAAGAAATCAAATTAAGGGGGAAGGTTGTGTAACGTAACCAAAATTATGGAATTAATATAATAATGGAATTTTGGAAATTGTAAATAGATTAAACAGACATTATTAAGGTTAAGTGATAATCGAATGATGGAAATTATTAGTATATTCATTGGATATTATAATAGTACAAATAACATAAGAAAATTTTTAGTAAAATATTATGTAAAACATCTAAAAGGGAATAACAAAAAATTATACCTTAGGAAACACAAAACATGCATGAAGCATATGTATTACCAACAATCTGACTATGCATATCTTTGAAAATGCAATTGTATACGAGCATAAGTTATCATGTTATAACTTTGTGGTTATTTCGCTACTTAACCACACAGGAGGAAGATAACTCAAGACTGTCTAGTTTTACATTTCCATATAATTAGAATATTTGATTCACATATAACTCAAGAGCATCAAACGTCAAGGCTCCAATCTGTAAAATATACAAATACACATATTAAGACATATGATTAATAATAATTACTATATTATTATAAATATCCTTGAATTAATAATAACATTTATAATATGTCTTGTTCTAGTGGCTTTACAATTGCACCTGAACCTTAAACATTAGTTTACAATACAAATAATAACAAACATACAAAGCAACACACATATATCACATGACAAGAACATTGCATAGTACACAACACACAGTTTTAATTACCAATTTGTGGAACTGAATGGAGTTCACTCCCTTGCTCCTTCTTCCCACGCTTTCTGTGACTGCTGCAAGTTAATCATGCACAAACATTATTAAGTGCATTTATTAGTAATGAGTTAAAACAATTCAAGATATTAAAATATCAAAAGAAAGAAATGTATCCATTGTGCAACCATTTCAACAACCGCGAAAATATATGACTCAACATTAACAACATGTCAAATCCTTCTTTAAATACAAATGAAACAGTAACAATGGATTGAATGCAGTTAAATACAACCAAATACAACATACTAACCAGTAGAAGTCCTAATTAACCATGTATTACTCAAAATATTACACGAAGAAAACCGCTGTCTTTGTCCAACAGTTTCCCTCCAAAGACTGACAAAACCATTCCCAATAGTAAGAGAACTGACCACAAGAAATAGGTTACACATAAGTAAAATAGGGTTAAAAACCACTCGGGTACATACTCCCCCGCTTTCCTAAATGACGTCTCGTCATAAAGTATACGTCTGTGTTTGTCCATGCAATATTACACTAAAATTTTATACACCATATACACTACCATCTATTTACAACTACGTAGTACTATTCATATCTGTAACACTACTGAAAGTTTTACAAACTTCCTCACACAGATATGTAGTATACTTTGTACTTCATACAAAGTATATAGTTATTCACTTTGCTAACTTCCCCCACAACAGAAATTGTGACCGCACAATTCCAAATGTTTTACTTTACTTTTCATTCTTATGTAAAACAATAATAAAAACATTTTATATTTTATTATTTATTTATAAAAATACATAAAATTCATTTCATAACAGCTCCTATTATCTGGTGAGCTATGTTAGAATCGATTTGATCTAAAATACCAGCATCAAACAATACGGAATGCTTTAATTTTACAATCATGAGAATTATTAACCATGCAATTAAGATGGTAATCTTTAAGTCTAGTCGGAGGATGTCTTTCTCTGGTAGATCTTCTAGGTACTGGGACGGGAGGTTCTCTAGCTGTTTCTGTCAAAACAGACTGACTTCTCCGTGTCCTCTCTGCACCATCTTCTATTCTGACATCCTGACCTGTGTCTGTATGCTGAATGTCTTGTTCAGTGTCATGTCCTATGGGTTCTTCAGCTGCTTCTATACTGTTGCCATGGAGTATCTCAGCTCCTTGACCAGTCATATCAGCTGCTTCTTCACCTGCTTCATCAGTTCTTTCTTCAGGTTCGTCAATGGTTTCTTCTGGCCGCTCAGCAGAAACAATTTCTTCTAAGTCTCTCAGACTATCTTCATGTTCTTCTTCTTGACTCTCTTCAATGTGTATATCTACATCTGCTTCATTCACTTCTATGCATGGATTTTGGGCGTCCCCAATTTGTTTTGTAGTAGCTACAAAATCTAGTCCATCTTCATCTTCTTCCTCAGTGACGTCACATACAACTTTCCCATCTGTTTCTTCTTTATCAGAATTCACTTCTGACACCTTTGAACTTTTCTCAAGTCCATTATGTTCTGTTCCTCCACTACCAAAAACTTCATTCTGACTTCTAATAAGAATCAGCAAGTTTCTGTGGAGAACATTTTCTCTACCTGAACCCATTTCTTTGACTCTGTACACTGGAATGTCTTTTTGCGGTTGATCAATCACTAAATATTCTTGTTCTTCAAATCTATCGGCAATTTTATGCTTCCCATCAAATGCCACCTTTCGTACTAAAACATGATCACCCACTGATATCATCACAGCTCTAGCCTTTTTGTCATATTGTTTCTTTTGTTTATTTTTTGCCTTTGTTGCATATTTTTCTACAATTTGTTTTGTTGTTTTCATTCTATATCTTAAATCCTCCAAGTATTCAAATGTAGATTTGTTGCCAAAATCCTCTCTTGACTTTTCAAAAACTGCATCAATGGGCAATTTTGGTTTCCGACCAAACATCAATTCATGTGGTGAAAATCCAGTTGAGTCATGAGGAATGCAATTATATGCATAAACTAATGAGTTAATATAGTGTTTCCAATCTGTTTTCTGTTCTTTTTCAAGTGTTCCTAACATATCTAAAAGTGTCCTATTAAATCTCTCTGGTCCGGCATTCCCTTGGGGATGGTATGGAGTTGTATGGCTCTTTTTTATATTGGTCAAATTACATAGTTCTTTAATGATTTCACTTTCGAAATTGGCCCCTTGATCTGAATGTAGGCGTGTCGGTATTCCATAATGTATTATAAAATTATTGTAGAATGCTTCTGCTGTTGTTTTGGCTGTCGGATTTCTAGTTGGTATGGCTAAAGCATATTTGGTGTAATGGTCTGTTATGACAAGTACATTGTCAATGCCTCCTTTAGCTGGTTCAAGTGTCAAATAATCAAAACACACTAACTCGAGTGGATATGTGGTATTAATGTTAACTAGTGGAGCTCTCACATTAGTATTGTTCTTTCTTCTCAAACACCGTTCGCAACCATTAATCCACTGTTCTATATCTGCTGCTACACCTGGCCAATAAAATCTCTCTTTCATTAATTTGGTTGTTCTCTCCTTTCCAGGATGACCTACATTGTTGTGCAATCCTTTTAATATTTCTTCTTTGTAACAGTCAGGTATGACAAGCTGTTCAATTAATCTATCTTCTTCTTTAATGTTTCTAAAAATAAATGCCTCTCTTTATTTTAAAATGTTTAAATTGTTTCCTCATAATAGAGTCTTGTTTAGAATTAAACTTTGTTGGTATTTTCTGGTCAATGACAGCTTTTCTCCATCTATCAATTAAAGGATCATGTCTTTGTTTCTGTCGGATTTCTCTCAACTCCTTCTGTGCCAATCCTTGACCCAATTCTTCTGTTGCCTCAACAATGTGGATACTAGCCATTGGCAGAGTTTCTATTATTGACCTCACAGTATCTGAGTCGCTGTTACAAATAGCTTTGACTGTTTGGTCATCTATTTGAATGACATTTTGTTGATGTAGTTTCTCGTATGGGTAACGACTCATCCCATCTGCATCAGCATTATTGGTTCCTGGTCTGTATGTTATACTGAAGTTGTATTGTCCTAATGCTGGGGGAGTATGTACCCGAGTGGTTTTTAACCCTATTTTACTTATGTGTAACCTATTTCTTGTGGTCAGTTCTCTTACTATTGGGAATGGTTTTGTCAGTCTTTGGAGGGAAACTGTTGGACAAAGACAGCGGTTTTCTTCGTGTAATATTTTGAGTAATACATGGTTAATTAGGACTTCTACTGGTTAGTATGTTGTATTTGGTTGTATTTAACTGCATTCAATCCATTGTTACTGTTTCATTTGTATTTAAAGAAGGATTTGACATGTTGTTAATGTTGAGTCATATATTTTCAAGATATATTTCAAGATAGAAGGCGCATTATTGCTTGCTGTCGCGGGCGGGGCCCGTTGCGGGTCTCCGCTTTTATTTTGAATATTGTGCTAACATTGGAAAATGTTGTGTTGAAGTTAAAAAGCAGAAATAAATCGTAAAGAAAACAGAATTGGACTACGTTTACGTTTATCGTGAATCAATTGACTACGTTACAATATTTAAAAACAACTGTTAAAAAAAAACTGCTTTACCATTTTCACTAATGAGTGGATTCGGCTCAAATTTTCAACCGACTTTGGCATAATTTTCGGCCCTTTGTAATTTTCGCCACTATGGAATAAATCATTCATTATTTTTGTCAACTTAACTCATCGCCATAGGAACATATTACATGGTGATTTGTATTGTTCATCATTTTGCATATACCAGAACTTATTACACATGACCATTTTTATATAAGCATGTTTATTGTGTTCTATATACAGTAAATGTGTATATACTTTTTTAGACATTATTTATGTATTATTAACCATATTCTTACGTAGTGCAAGGAGAACTCGTACCAATGTGCAATCAATTATGTAGAAAGATGTAAATGTAATGTTGTATAAATCATGAGTCACACACATGAAATTGTATTATACTTAAATTTGTGTTGATTGGATGATATTTAATGTATTTGTTGTTTAAAAATGCAATTGTACAAATATCATGTAAGGCACGATTTTAGTATTTTACATATTTCATTGTTGCTGGGGCTTGATTGTTATTGTTTTGTCTTTGTTTTTATAAGTAATCGGTACTATTGGAAAAAGTGTTACATTGTTTTAACACCACAAAGGTATGGCTTTGCATAGACCGTTCCAAGGCGGTGACCCCAGCTTTATTCATATTTTGTGTTTATGTTGGTTTGTATTGTGCTGTATTGTGCTGTTTTGTACTGTTTGGGCAATCGGTCACTTGCCTTAAATAAAGGACCTACTAATTGTTTTAATGAAAATTCAATACTGCTCCAGCAGCTGGAGTTTCACTTCTTTATAATGAACTGAGAACTTAATTTTACATATTGCGTAGTCTACATGTTAATTGATACGTGATATGTGTAATGCCATGTGTACATATAAGTACTTTTACATACCTTTTCTTTCCCCAGCAATTGAGTTGTGTATTAGTATCTGTTATAAAACATAGCAATAAAGAATGGAAAATAACCAAGCTTTATTATTTATTCATCAAAACTTGCAAATATTTTCATATACATATTTATCGCTTAATATTGATGTTTCAAACCAATACACAATACACTAATACATCATTCAAATACATTACTGCAGGTTATTAGTAAAATAAAAATGCAAAAGGGGTAATATTTGTTATGACAACATTTTTTTTATTTCTTTCACAATGTGAATTATTTCAGACTACATGGATATGCACATCCTTATTCGATATTTACATTTAAAGATCAATTTCAGCAATGTGGCAATGTTTATCTCATACTGTTAATAAGAAACAAGCTCTTAAATATGTTATTATCTGGGTGTTTCACATGTATAGGTACATATAATGCTAACAACTCATTTTCAGTAATTATTGGCTTTATTTAAATAACAATTGATACAGTAAGTGAATTCGAAACGATTTAAAATAAGCCAGCTTGATTTGCACCTATATATTGGTGTTTGGTAAAAAATGTAGCATTTCCAGAGTAATTCCTTTTTCAAAAAGTTGAAAGAGAACTACAAATTATGAATGATATAAAATATGCACCAGATACATGTATACACAAGATCCCTAAAATTACAGTTTGTTCAGCCAATAAAATGTCAGTTTACATCTACTAGCCTATCTTTTGCCAGTATATTTTACCAGCCAATCGTCCTTACTGCATGGTAGAACTTGCCAGATCCCTCCTCTCCATGCAGTTTGGTCCATGACAGACATGCACACTGTCACACTCTCGACCGTGTCAATCAAGGCATTTGGGCAGCCCATGTCTGTCTTCACCCAACCGGGGTGAATGACCGTTGCTAGAATACCCTCATTTTTCAGAACAAGCTCATGTTTGTCGTTATCATGTTGAGTGCAGCCTGAAGACACAAGGTTCGAGTTGCAAGGTTTTATGAAACGAACATACTTGTATATGTCACTGCCTATCATAAGGCCGCGAAATGTACAGCAAATTTAAGTTTAAACTTTTCTTCTGATTAACCCTTTACAACTGAGATTCTTATTTTGACGCATTTGTAGTCCATTAGAAAGTTAAATAAATACTTTTCTTACTAAATTCAAGTTTTAAAGGCTTCACTTCCAACCCTTAGTTACTGATGAGCAGCAAACAGCATAAAACCTAAACAGGCTGCTCTGGTTGCAAAAGCAATTTTCACTTTGCTTCTTATGGGGGAAAGGGTTAAAAGCCCTCCTGTTCAAACAAAGGCCATAGTGGGTTGTTGCAGTAGGAGATTTATTTGCAGACAGTAAGAAGTCACTATCAAGACTACGTTTGTTTTTTCAACAGATATACATTTGTTGTCACAAATCAAGGCTTTCATCTGTTTTCTAACCAGGATATAGTAAGATCATCTAAGGAAACGACTATTATATCTTCCATTTATTCTCAGTAATATGAAATTTATTTGTTTAACCCAAGAATTCTTTAAGGTAAAAAATGAAACAATAAGAAACAAGTGAAGGTTAAACAAAATCGACATCGGCCAAAGCTTAATGCGATTAAAAGAAAGGATCACGCAAAAGGTGGAAGACATCTTTCACCTGCTTGTCTTATTACCTTAGAAGTCCTATATGGGTACCTACAACCTAGTAATTCCAAAATACATACGCACCACCATTAAATATGTTCATAATGCTTAGGAACATGACCGTGGGGCCAATGAGACCATATTGGCGCTCGATTGGTTATTCTCCACTCTGGTACTACTTTAATGTACCCAGGTACTTTTAAGAATACTTAAATATCGCCGGTATGGAAAATATACTAAAACTTATTTGGGAATTCTAGCGTTAAATTGTTCGTTCTTGGCTTTTTTTTCAAATTAAATGTTTTCATATTTATGTCATTTTTTAATGGCCTCTATATAAACGACACTCATTCTCAAAAAGCATGTTGATGCAGGTTTTGTTCAAAGAGAATGTTGTTTCATATTCCAAAGCGTATTTTACGACATCGGATTTGGGCGGAATAGAATTCTGGGACAGTCAAAATTGGCCGTATTTTCCATGCACACGGTACATTTAAGTATACTGAAGAGTACCTGGGGGATCTTCAGTAGTATCCAAGCCGACAATGACTTATTAAGCCATATTGGCAGCTTACTTAAACAATCGGAGAAAGTATAATTCAATTTTTACACCTGCCACTGCCTTAAAATACATTTTTATAACATACCTTAGATGCGCTGTAGGCATAATATCCACTGGAGGTGATCTCTGAAATGGTTGCAATGCCTGAAGATATGTTTATAATGGCGGCACGGTTACATGACATTGTTGCAGAGGGATCAACACTTGCTGCTTTCTTCAACAGGGGTAAGAAGCTCTGCAACAAAAGTGTAAAAATGTGCTGGTTGAATGTATGAAAACTTGTCAATATTTTCTAAAGATAACTGCCATCCTACAGAACACCTCACGATCTGCAATTATGTGTTCCCTATATCCTGCAGTACAGACCTTCAGCAGTACAATACTGTGTTGGAAATAGGTAAAAAAGAAGAATAAAGATGTCATCTTTTTCATTTCAAAAAGACCTTTGCCAATGATTACACATGTGCGTGAGGAGTTCAAAAAACACACTGTGTATGGCAACAAAACTCATACAGAACATACTTATGGACAGGTTGTAAAACAGTATGCTACCATTGCGCTTGACAATATTGTGTTACTATGTGTGTTATCAATCAAGCTCCAAACAGAAGAGTTATCAACATACTACATAATACATAACTAAAGACTTGACTGACTATTAAGAAAGCGAAACCATGTGCAGACTACACAGGACATCATACATTTGGGCCCTGCTCTGTGAAAAGTGGGTTTAATGCCTGTGCGTAAAAAGACATCACAGATTAGTCTGTGCACTCCCCACAAGCTTATCAGGGATGACACTTTCCGCTTTTCTGATATTTTTTATTTAAAGAAAGTTTCTTCTCAGTGAAAATGCAGGTAGAAAGTATCGTCCCTAAGTAGTCTTTGTGGACTGCACAGGCTTATCCGGGATGAAAATTTATGCACATGCATTAACCCCATTTTCACTGGGCATGACCCATTTTTATTACTGTTTTTCAAATTGAAGTTGTCACATTAATTACTTGGCTGTTTCTGTATAAGTCCATACAAATGTATGATATAATTTATTCCTTACCCTGAAAAGCTTAAGCTAATTTGATTTAATAAATGGAAATCCAAAACAATATATATCCAGGCTTATAAGCTCCTATAAAATGCACAAATATATCAATATTGCAACAGTATGCTTGTTGCATTGTTAAATTGAAGACCAAAATATTTATATTAAACATAATGTTCAATTCAAAACTGAATTATGAATAAATTAAAAAAAAAACTTAACAACCATAAATGTTCCAATGGCATTGGCTCCGTATACTTTGGCCATATCTTCACGCGTGGCGTTATATAAGTCTGCATGGCTAATTGCAGCATTGTTGAGGAGTTTAAAGCCCTCGCCTTCTACTTTTGACTCCACAAATGGACATGAACTGATGGATTTCCTTTTGCCACCCCTATTTAATCCTGAAAATACACAAAGCAGTGTATGTTAGTGTAATACAGTTTCACAAAAAACACTAGGTGTGTTAAAATCTTAGAAAGGACCTTTACAACGGGTTAAAATCATAATTCATGGTAGATTTGAAGCTTTTATATTGAAGTTAATAATAATATAAATTGAATTTGTGGAAATTCGAATAAACCAAAAATAAAAAGCTTGTATGTATATCGACTTAAGCTTGTTTGCGTCATGCAACTTTTTAATCTGACTCCATAAATTTAAGCAAAACACAAAGTTAAAGAAACTTGTTAACAGATTATGGTATATTTGAAATATTCAAATGAAGTATGTCATTAAATATATTGAATAAAACATATTCAGATAAGGAATAGTCTTCAATATTAATCATAACATGGACTTTTTTTGTTGAATTTACTCTTTTAAAACTAGTGTTCATTTATTTAAATTCAGAAATTGCTGAAAAACTGCAACTGATTGATCAAAATGAATTGAAATTTGTGTGAGTCTTGTCAGCTTATTTGCAAGGAGTGATAGTACACACTCCAGGACCACTTATAATTCAGCCCCAGGAATGGAAAGACATCAAGACATTATTAAACAGTTTGAGTTTTGTTTTCATTAAATCAATTATGTATAACTGTGAGAGTCACGGAATTAGCAAGATGTAAGTAATTTAAAGGCAGTAGCAGTGTGAATCTAAATCCTCCCAAGTTTGAGACAGAAGATTGGACACTCCTAAGACACTATTGGGAATACTCTGGCACCTTCAATTCACTAATTCAATTAAATTGACTCACTCACAACTATAACCGTAATGAAAACACGAATGGAATTGAGGATAGTGCAATGTTTCTTTAAAAAAATAAACCTTAACAAGTTTCCTTTCTATAATAGGTATTTATTTATTTTAAATTGTTCCAACATATACATGTTATATTCTACAAGGCCACTGAAACAGGCTCCCTTCTCAATTTATCATTAAAAAAAACAGATAAATTAACCAAAAGTGGAAACAAATTAACAAAATAAAGATTTTGTTTGAAGAAGAAAACAAGCAAAATTATGAGTTAAATAGCAACTATAATTTTTCATATCCCATTTCAACTATATATTGTTATGTATGTTAATACACGAAAGAGGAATAATATAATAATAATAACAGTATTAACGTATTATGTTATATATATAATTTAAAGTGTGTATCATTAAATATCGTGAAAATCTTAAAGTAAACAGAAGTTGGCCTTATTTCAATTGCAATTGAGTACTCTCCTTTTCAGTTTGACATCACGATAAATTCTGATCACTCACACAAGTAGTGAATGCTACTGCAGTGTGCAGGAAACTATTGGCTTTGTCGTGATTACATGCCGTGATAAACACATTTGGCATGCATATTATGGGAATTATATCAATCGTTAAAGGTAAATTGTTTGGTGTTGCGTTGTTTGCAACAATTCAGAAATTCTGTTACTCGTTTTATTAAGCTATCAAATATTTGGTCACTAGAGGATAATACAATTAAGGACGAATAAAAAGTAGTGTGTCTGCAAATATTGTGAACTAAAAATGTTTCTAATTAAATGTTGCAATTGAGGACAAATACATGTAGTATGTCCGTAAACATTCCTATCCGAAGTTTCACTGATGTGGACTATCAAACTTCTCATTCATTATTAAGAAAAGGCTATTGCGTTTTGATTTTGGGAAACAATTATCGCTTAAATATCTGATTTCGGAAAAGAATTAGCTGGTGTTAGCTTAGATTTGTGTGAAAACTGAATGATCTCACAAACACTTTTTATATAATAGAGTATTATTAAATATAACACACTAGAAACAATGAATCAAAGTACTGACAGTACTGGTGTGACGATGCTTTTGAACAGGATTGATATAAAAGCATCAATTTAAGTTTATCTACATCACCACAATTGTGTTTGTGGGTACGAAAATTTTGGGTACAACAATAATGCAAAAAAAATAAGTACGTAAAAAGATTTGGTTACGAAAAAAAAAATGGGTAGGAAAAAAAATTGGGTACGAAATATAAATTTGGTTACGAGCAAAAATTGGGTTACGAAAAAAAAAATTGGGTACGAAAAAAATGGGTACGAAAAATGTAAGGTACGAAAAAAAAATTGGGGTACGGGGAAGTAGTACCCGTGGGGAACTTGATCCTTTCAGCGAAACACGGAGGCGGGTTACATTCTCGATCAAATATAACAAGAAATATCTTTAAAAAGGTATTCGACGTGTATTTTCTGTACCACTTATCTTAAAAAACTGTCTGTTACAGAAAAACTTTTGTGGGTTATAACATTACGTTTCAGCATATAAATTCAAAACCTGACATGCTCTTTAATTACACCATGCTCTTTAATTTCACATGTATATCATACCAAACTTTATATTTCGTTGTTTCCTTTCCTAAGTTAATGATGCTATGTGTACGGACGTGATTTCACAATCCCATGTGCATGAATCTATACTTTTTCATTTTTGATAATTGTTCTTTTTCTCTAATTCAATAAGCTTAGGCATGTTTGTTCGTTAAGTACGGCAATAATTTCATGATGATTCCCGATCGAAAGTGGGTATGAGCACATAGTCGTAAGAGCACTTGAATACGTGAGTTCGCCCATGAACACATGGTAAGGTTAGCTAAATCTCCGCGATATGACCTAATATGTGTTAAAAACAGCAAACAATATCCAACAAACGAATGAATTGTCAAACAGAGTATGTGCACTGATGTGACTCTGTAATTTATGTTTGAAAAGTTTATAAAATATGCAAAATGAGATAGCACGAAGAAGAGCGAGTATCACTGACATGATACGGCTATTATGCTGTTTATATACCATAGTCGCTACAACGTTTACAAATGACAGGTTCGAAATAATTCGTTTTCTTTACACTCATGATCGCGTTGAAAGTTAATTATACTCGTTTTAATTCGCAATTTATTTACTGAATCACGACAAATGTCAAATACAATACAGAAAATGCATAGTTGTTTCATTGATCTATAAACATATAATGGATTGAATATAACTGATTTAAAATTAACGTTTTCAAACTATTATTAAATCTTTTCCCAGAATATGCTGTCCTATTTATAGCTGAGCTTCCTAAATCTTTATCAATGATAATCAGCGAGGTATGCCGATTAGAAAAATCGAGCTATCTCAATCGGATTGACTCGGTCTTTTACATAGGTTGCCATTGTGAAGAATTTTTTCATGATATGATAACTTAGACGATGCTTCGCAGCATCGTCAAAAAGGACCCTTTCTTGTAAGAAAAAATGTTAACAACTTGAGTCTAAAAACAGTAGGAAAAGTATGATTGACCAGAAAAGACAAATATAAATCTGACTGAAACGTTTTGAAACAGTGTACAACATCACTTTAACAAACACATATCTATATTATTAATATACGGTATAAAATTAAAGGGATTTTATTAAAATGTTTTCAATATTTCTGTATCTTTCATATATTTTTTATTATTTTATTTCTGGCCCACCATACTTTTTCAAGTGTACTATTATTTGACTAGAGATGGTTTTTTCTCAAAGTTATAGTAGCCAGGACTACAATGACCGTACCTCCGCTGTATCAGGCTCAATGCAACACGCAAAAATATATCCATACTTTGGTGTTGACATTAGCAGACGAAACTGTTTGACAAACTCCAGACTAATCCCTCTATCGGTACCCGTAATGAGGACAATCTTTAGGGCCAACATGTTGACTTGATTGTGTACTATTTTTTAACCTTGGCGTTTTACAGAAACCGCGGTTAAGAAAAATTAACTAAATTCTACTATGGACACACTCCACGAAAACCAAGAAAAGTCAACTGCTGGTAATGTCGTTCTGATAATGAAGACAAACCCGACAATTGTTCCGGTCCCTTTTATTTTACGTTTTTTATATTCTATGAGTTAGATACAAGAACTAGTTATACCGAATTCCACTGCATTCCGGAAACCTACCGATATTTGTATCATTCATAAATGCTTATGTACAGAGATAAATTAATTCCCCCGAAGCGTTCTGGTCTTTGTTTTCGCACCTTAACCACAGCGTCAAAATTATGTGTTCGTTGGAATAATTTTGCCATAAGATGAACACAGATAAATACAAGAACTACATGATTACCCTGAAGCGCTCACCTGAGTTGAATTTACACAAATCGTCGAAGACCTGACCTCGTGAAATAGTTTTATTTTTATCCTTTTCGCCATAATTCAAACATGGCTCTGATATTGTCATGATTAACTCTCTTACCAATATTCATACAGTATGTGTCATAAATGTGGCTGCTAGAGTGTTGATATGGGGTTTTATCTCACGTGAGCATTATGTTCTCATGGGGAGCTTAAGGATGACGTGTTGTAAGTCGTTCGTCAGTCCGTGCATCTTTATGTGTTTTTTAATCAAAACAACTTTTTCTGAACCTCGGGGTGGATTTTACAGAAATTTCACTTGAGCTGAATGTAACAGGAGCAAAAACGCAAACTTCAAGTCTTGTAAGGGTAAGGGTTTTTCATTTGGCATTGTAACTTCGACTAGCAGCTATCAAATTTGTTTGTTCAAGTTAGGCCCCTGGGGTCAAAACTGGCCTCTACTTTGTTAAAATCCTGCAACTTGAGTCAAAGATGGCCACGCGCCAGGGTCGCATGATTTATAAAGACTTATATAGTAAATAACTTTTGAAAAATCGTATATTATAAAACTGCAAAGCCAAGAGTTTTATTATAAGGCATTTCACTTCCTATAGACCGTTCCATAATTTAGTCATTACATAATTATCTCCCCTGAATTCTCTCCGCGTCCGCCATTACACTGCTGCTTAACAATCGGTAACATATATAAGAGAGCACCGATTATTCAACGGATGAATTTCTTTCTAAATTCTAAGGCCGTCATTACATGGTCTTGGTTGTCGTGGAAAACTAACACATTGACACATTAAAAAAAGCATTTAATTAAATTAAATGCAATATTTTTCATTTGATTATTTGCATCAATCTTTAAATCGTGTATGCCTTTGCATTCCAGTGTTTAATTGCCCCTTTGTTCTGCATAATCCGATTATCTCGTTTTGATCAGATATTGTCCAGACTTAACTAACCACATGGTGTCATAAACCACACTGGGTGGCAGATGACAGTCTGGTCATTAAACACAATTGATGATGCCACCATGTCTCATCTTCATGGACCAGAGTATTAAGCAGTCATTTGGTAAGATAATTTACCTCCGACATACTTAACAGTTGCGTAAATAAGATATGTTACATATTTTACAAATTAAAAGTTATGTCCAATATAGAATATCAGAAATTGTACACCGTAAAGATACTAGCCCGTTTAATTTATGAAAAAATAAAGTATTTAAAAAAATATATAAAAATAAAACATTTAACGTATTTAGCGGGTATCGGTTAATTAAAACTACGTCATTCCGTATGAAGATTTGATGTTACGGCAATGCACGAACGATATCATAAAACAATAAATTACATTTGACACCAAACAGAGGTAAAAAATATTTAAAAAAATATATATGTATATAAATATATGTGTGTTTAAATGTTATATAAGTGTCACTCATACTCACTAGTAACGAGTTTTCAATATACATGAGTACACAGTTCAATTTGCATCATATGAAGTTGTGTTTTTTCAGTTGTATGTTAATATTCCTCAATAGCGTCTTTCTTTGTACAAAACCCATCAAATTAAAATTACATGTAAAACTGTCATGTCCTTTGCTTTTAATATGGCTTTGTAGTATGTTTATTTTTAAAGCACTTCTAACACTTTCTAACACTCATTTATTAATCATACTAGCGTCCTCATGCCATTGATAATTATATTTTTATAATTAGATGTATAACTATTGTAATTTATTGAAGCTTTTCTGCAAAAAAAATATTACGGCTTATGCATAGAGCTCTTTATTGTGTCAAATTGTCGGCCTTTCAGTCTTCAGATAATCTTTAATTTGATGCATATGTCGCGTTTTTAAAGTTGCAAATAAATGTATTAATAAGTTCGTTTGGCGCTTAATAATACATTTTTTAAATATTATTTAGGTGTTTTTATCGGAGTTTTTTGTGTGTGGATTAATTGACTAAACATTTGGTGTCGTTATCCATATGTTTTGCGTTACTTCAAAGACCTATAAAATACAATTTTTAGTATTTTAGCTTTATAGCTGTTAAAGGATTCAAAGATGAAAATATAGATATATCACATAGATCGCATTCTCTTCATCTTCCGAATAATCACATAAAAGGTCGTCAAGATCAATATCACTCTCTCATGATAAAAAGCTCGTTTTTTAACGTGACAAAATTCCATCTAAAAAAATAAATATAAATCCAAACCACAATTGTTTATCTCTGATATCAGTTAGAACAAGAAAAATAATGGAAGGCGTATCAAAAATATCATACTTAATATAATATGTAATGATTTTGGAATGTAGATTTTTTTCCAAATGAGATCAATTACAAACAATTAGCGGTAATTAATTGCGCGAGAATCTGTTATGATATTAATTAAAATATAATCTGCTTGATGTTGCGGCTATTAAAATCAACACAACAATACATGCGTGAATTGTTTGTGAAACGTTAAAAGTAACAAGTCTAATCAAAGACATAGTATAAGCGACTGAACCGGCAAATTATCGCCGATGATTACCACTTGATTACAGATAAAAAAACAAATACACGAAAGCATTTTAAACATTTTATTTGTAACAATCAATCTCTCAACTTCAAACAATCATTTACACAACAAAAATGTGATAATCGCCTCACATTAATTCATTAAGTAATTTATTTATCCGACAACGGTGAAGCGGGTATTCTCTACGTCTTTGGCTTTTGGAATCGCAGACTCGCACAAGTTAGCAGCAGTGTAATGGCGGACAGTCACGTGACTGACAATATGGCGGCGGTCAATTTATCGATTATGGAACGGTCTATAGTGGTTCTCTACCAAATTTGTTCAAATAATAACATGTGGGCCAGAACTGGCAGCGCACAGGGGTTACAAGATTAAATATGTACTTTTACAGTTAATAATTAAAATCGTCTAAAACACAATAGACAGGTAATTAGTGTGGGTCATCAAAATGTGGTCTTCAACCCAGTTTGTTGAAATCATGCATCTTGGTTTAAAATGGCCGCGCTTAGCAGTTACTTGTTTTCGTATACGTTACCAGTGAATACCTTCGAAATCGTCTTACCGAAACCGCAATGCACAAAGGTCTTGTTTTGTGGCACGTCACATCTTATTGTGGACCTCTACAAAGTTTATTTAAATCATGCCCATGGGGTCAAAACTGGCTATGGTCTATGGTCAAATGATTTGCATGTATATACAAACTTATAAAAATGACTTAAAATCGTCTTGTCTGAAACCGCCATGATCAGGGGTTTAATACTTGGAGTGTTACATTGTATTGTTTTTGTCTTCTAAGTTTGTACATTGGTACAAACTGACATTTTGACTGATTTTAATGAAACTTCATATGATGGTTGAGCGACCCTCTTTCAATTTTATACACAGCTTTGCAGTTGATTGCATATTTATTTTATCGGAGATTCACCTATATATTAAAAATGCAAACTAAAAAAATCTTCTAGTTTGTCCTTGTTACTTAGTCTTTTTTCAAGCACGCGATTCAGAGTCCTACACGGCGTAGATATTGTCAAGATAAACATGTTGACTTAATTTCATTAGGATTGAGTAAAACAAGTGGCGTCAAGAGTGGTAGCAATGTTTTTCTTACTTTGTACTGAATGTATTTTTAATGATTTGAAATGATTCTCCTAAGAAACGACACAGCAACCAGCGACCTCAGCAGAGAAAACGGAGCATCAAGTAACTTAATCAAGCACAATAGTATGGTATCGTTGCCGGAAATTCACATGGAATATAATGTCACACAAAAATAAAACCGAGCATTTTATATCTCGTTAAATCTAAGTTACCATACCACATCCACGACCGTTAATCACTCGCGCCACCTTGTTTTTGAGATGTATTAATAAATATGCCAATGCAGCTTTCGAGTTGACGCTCAGGCCTGGATGTTTAGAAATTTCATGGATAGTTTTACAGGGTGATTAGGTTTTAAATGTGTTTTTTTTTCAACATATTTCGCTTTATTTTTAAATCGGGCAATGTAGTGCGATTCAGCGAAGATTAAATCATCCAAACATGAACATAAACATGAATTCTCAACCCATTTAAAATCGCGAACCTTTATAAGTGGAGTTGTAATAGGCTTTTCAATGAGTTTTTCCTGTGTGACGAGAAAATTTCCACCCAATTAAATCGCTAACGGCACCAAACGATTGCGTACAACATACATTAGATGCTGCATGCAGACAAATATTGGCTTCTTGCCGACGTAGTATACAATTTAGCATTTTTTCCAAAAGTGATGGAGCCAATGCTTAGGAGATGGTGCTAATGATAGGAGGTGACGCCAATGCAGGATGTTTCAATTAAGGTAGCGCACCTCTTATGGACACATATCCAAATATAATCTAATTAATTATTTTCTTAATCAGCATCATTTCACTGAACTACATGCAAATTTGTAGGTAGGCTTTCCATGCTTTTTAAAAAAATATACCGATTTTTTCAAAACCACCCCCACGCTCAGCTTTTGTCCAGTTTATTTTCACCCCTGGAGTATATAAAAGTTCCATAATTCATTCAAATTTCCAAATATGTGCATGCAGTTGGTGTGTACAGATGCTGTAAAGGTGTTTAAAGTTTAAACAACATGAAATAAGTATTCTTTTACAGACATTTATTTATTACAAATTTTTATCTATGGAAGAGCGCCATGAAATGTAAGTGATTTCAGCCAAGTAAAAATTGGGTCGGTTAAAAACAAAGTGTCATAAAATTCAAAATAGTATCATTTAAGTCATATTTTAAACTTAGTTTTTATAGAAACACTATATACAGCAAAAATACCAAGAACTAGAAAGATTTACCGTTTACTTTTTGAGATAAAAATAAAAATGCAACATGCATGGTTCGTATTTTCAACAGTAAATCACCCAATTTCGCCATAACGTTGTTTTAAGATTAATAATTGAAGAATGTGCATAAAAATTGCAACATATTTAACAATAAATATAGCTTATATGCCATATTAAATCAAATTACGTTAGAAAATAAATAAAACGCGTAGCAAAAAAAGTATACGTCGTCGGCAGGATTCGAACCTGCGCGGGAATATCCCAAAAGATTTCTAGTCTATCGCCTTAACCACTAGGCTACGGCACCTAATAGTAGGCTCTTCAACCTTCGAAGAAATCGCGGGAAATCATTAGAGGTGCGCTACCTTAAAGGGATCTTTTCACGCTTTGGTAAATTGACAAAATTGAAAAAAGTTGTTTCAGATTCGCAAATTTTCGTTTAAGTTATGATATTTGTGAGGAAACAGTAATACTGAACATTTACCATGGTCTAATATAGCCATTATATGCATCTCTTGACGATTTTAAAACCTAAAAATTATAAAGCGTTGCAACGCGAAACGATTGAATAATTTGGAGAGTTCTGTTTTTGTCGTTAAATTTTGTGAAACTACGAAGATTGCTTATATAACGTATAAAATACTTCAAGGATATGTACTCGGCGGAATAGCTCAGTAGGCTAAAGCGTTTTTACTTCAGGACTCTGGCAGGACTCCAGGGGTCACTGGTTCGAAACCTGGTCCGGGCAATGATCTTTTCCTTTTTTTTATTTTATTCTTGATTTTTTACTGGAGCTTTTACGATCCAATGTTTACATTTATCGATATAAAGCATTTAATGAATAAGTTAAAAAATGCCAAAATCTGTGAAAAGGCCCCTTTAACAGTCGTAGCGCAATGGCATTATCACATGACGTGTATTTAATAGATAATGTTATTTGTTATATTTAAATTATTTTTCAACATACAAACGAAGGCCCAAATCATTACAGAACATAAACACATTCAATAATAAATAAGATGTGTTGTTTTTTAATATTTAAGTGATCAGCTCAATTAAGAAGTCATCAACATGAATAAAACATATTGAACGATATACCAAAAATTTGCAATACACAATAAAACCAATAACTTTATATTCAACATTATCAAAATAATTCAACTACCGTAATTCATTTATGTACAGCAATATTTGTATACAGTATGACAATTCCCGAAAAAATATGCGATAATACTTCTTCTTGAAACGATGATTTGTGTCCCTTAATCAAAATGCTTAATTTACTAAAAGGCCAATGTTGACGAATCTTAATTAAACTGATATATTTTTTCCAACTATCAACTACAAAAAATGAAGATAGCTCGGTCTTTTTCCGTTAACTTTTTGAACAATGCATGTTCAATGTTCTAATCTTATACAGACGAACGTTTAAATGCACCAAGGCATTATTAGAAGACTAATTTTTATGTCCCCCTCCAATAAAGTGGGGTACATATTGTTTTGCTCTGTCTGTTGAAAGTTGCTTTGTTTGTTTGCGTCAAACTTTAACATTTGCCATAACTTTTGCAATATTGAAGATAGCAGCTTCATATTTGACATGCATGTGTATCTCATGGAGCTGCACATTTTGAGTGGTAAAAAGTCAAGGTCGAAGTCATCATTCAATGTCAAAGGTCAAATATATGGGTCAAAATCGCTCATTTAATGTACACTTATGCAATATTGAACATAGCAACTTGATATTTGGCATGCATGTGTATCTCATGGAGCTGCACATTTTGAGTGGTATAAGGTCAAGGTAAAGGTTATCCTTCAAGGTCAAAGGTCAAATATATGTGGACATAGTGTTTCACAAACACATTGCTGGTTCTAATTAAAAACGCACGCGAATCAAATGTGCTGAAGTAGTCAACTTACAAAAAATTATCTAAATCCTGTAAACATAATAGAAACCATTACATAAAATATTTCACTTTAAAATACTTTTAACTGTGCATTGGCGCCATCTTCTAATCTGAGCGCCATCTCTATTAGATCGACTAGAAGCCGATGTTTTTGAGCACGCATTTACTTGTACAGGTTCAAAGCAATCGTTTTATGTAATGAGCGATTTAATTGACTGGAAATTTGATCGTCACACATTCAAAAGACATCGATTTGCTTTTACGAATTCTTCCATGCAACAACTTATAAAGGTCCTGACGTTTCCAAATGGGTTGTGATTGTATGTTTCTGTAGATCTTGGGATGAATTTATAATCACTGACTCTAACTACATTGGCCCATTTTTTAAAATAATGCGAAATATGTTGAAAAATTATATAAAATGTAATCACCCGTTAAAATTACCCGTTAAATTTTAAAACATCCGGGCTATCGCTATTAGAAACACTGATTTTGAAAGGTGATTTTATTTTACGAAATATTCGTTGATTTTGAGTGTAAGTGGGGCTTTAAGAGCGATAAATGTTTGTGAAGGCTATAATATTAAACATGTTGCTACGTTAAAAGTTTGTTTATATAATGGCACATTGAAATGCCTACAGTACAACACACATTTAACGTATGCACGTTTCAGTTTTTTTTGGCGTAGCTGTCTTACCCGGTTTTCAACATTATCGACACTTGTAATTATCCAATGAAATCTGATGAGAATTTCCCAACAGTATGCCGGAATGAATATATTGAATTTTTGCATTAATTTTTTTTTAATCTGCGCGAAATCGAACAATCTACAGAATTAACGTGTACATGCAATTAACCTGGGTGCAGAATCAGCGGGTTTTTAAGGGGGTTACAAACGGGCTGGACAGAATGTAATCGCACCGTTTAGAACTTTATTTTGCAAATATCTCAAGTTATTGAAATACATTTGCAAAAAATCTTTAGTGCATAAAAGACAGTTTTTTCTTGCAGTGTGTGCCGATATCTTAAGGTAAAAGAATAAATCATTGAATTGGTGACAAAATTTCACGTTGCATGAAGCATAACCGTGTAGTGCGAATCGAATTCTGAACAAGAACACATGCTTATTAAACAAATTAATTCTTATGTATTTCACATTACCATAAGGAGCATAAAATCTGTCTTTTATGCACTAGATGAATTTCTTAAAAAATATATATTTAACAGTTATTTGAAATTAAGCACCACTTGACGTCGTGTTTACATCCATTAACGTTAAAAGGGGAAACCGTATAAAGTTACGTGATCCTGCAACCTGTTAATGGACTATCAAGTTTTGCGTGAACAACATTTTTATTATTAATTGGCTGATTTAAAACGTATAGGGATGCAGCAACGCGTTTTGAAAGGCGTTAACTAAGTAAAGGAGGCATTCGTGATCTGGAGCTTACTGGGTTAATGTGAGATTAGTTGGTACCCAAAATGTGCTTGAAAGGAAGTCAGTTCCAAATAGGGGGTTAACCATTTTTTGCTATAAATGAGTTATCAGAGATAAAACGGCGTCGGAAAAATTACATAATCGTGATTTTAGTTATATTTTATTTTACCCGTGCGTCAATACTGAGTATTTTAAGGGATTATGCAATGTGTACATCCATTTTCCCGAACGTCGCGTGAGTAAACAACATATTTGTGGACGGTTTTCCTTCAATAAATTTTATCCCGAAGTCTACAATATTAAAACAACAAAACCGAGAGAAGCACAAACACTCTAGAGCCGAAATGGCGTATTAATTTCAAAGAAATATAACGCTGCTTACCGTGTTAAAATATCAGCTACTACTTCCCGAATACGACGCCATCTTGAAAGTAAGTTCCAACTAACCTCAATTAAACCCAGTAAACTCCAGGTTACGCATTCACTCTTGTCAGTGTTCAGCGTGAAACTATAAAAAGGCGAAGTGAAAACATGTGTTTTACACACAGCTCTAGTAATCAATTCAGTTTGTGACCTCTTATATTTGGCCTATTGTAAGGACTTAAAGACTTTGTTCTTATATTAAGCAATTACTAAAATATTATATTTTGTGAGCTAGTGATATCCTGATAGAATGTGTTAAAAAATAGTTGTTTGCAAAGTTGACCTTTAAATAGGTTAAGTATTATGTTTTAGCCAACCCGTCGTTCCTGTGGCCCAACGTGACCTCTATTTAAACGCATTGCATTCCATTTCGCAAAGAATCAAGGTCAGTTCGCAGCCAGTCCGTCTCGGAATAGTGTGTGTTTTTTTCAACTTAAACGCGTTTACTTGGGCGTAACCAGGAATATATTTAAACTAAACATAGTTTAAAAAACTATTCGGTGAATATAAAGATTCAAATACGTGAATAAGCTATCAAAACTGGCACAAACACTCTAGAGCCGAAATGGCGTATTAATTTCAAAGAAATATAACGCTGCTTACCGTGTTAAAATATCAGCTACTACTTCCCGAATACGACGCCATCTTGAAAGTAAGTTCCAACTAACCTCAATTAAACCCAGTAAACTCCAGGTTACGCATTCACTCTTGTCAGTGTTCAGCGTGAAACTATAAAAAGGCGAAGTGAAAACATGTGTTTTACACACAGCTCTAGTAATCAATTCAGTTTGTGACCTCTTATATTTGGCCTATTGTAAGGACTTAAAGACTTTGTTCTTATATTAAGCAATTACTAAAATATTATATTTTGTGAGCTAGTGATATCCTGATAGAATGTGTTATAAAATAGTTGTTTGCAAAGTTGACCTTTAAATAGGTTAAGTATTATGTTTTAGCCAACCCGTCGTTCCTGTGGCCCAACGTGACCTCTATTTAAACGCATTGCATTCCATTTCGCAAAGAATCAAGGTCAGTTCGCAGCCAGTCCGTCTCGGAATAGTGTGTGTTTTTTTCAACTTAAACGCGTTTACTTGGGCGTAACCAGGAATATATTTAAACTAAACATAGTTTAAAAAACTATTCGGTGAATATAAAGATTCAAATACGTGAATAAGCTATCAAAACTGGCACAACATCCCGGAATTGATGTGGGTCAGATTAACCTTAAAACTGCGCGGATAAAAAAACGAGATTCAATTGTCTGGTTACCGCAGCGGTTGGTACACGCACTGCTCTCTTACACGATCTTGGTTAAATTCCCGATCACGGAAGCATGTGAGTTTGTTGTTTGGTCGCATACCGGACAGATAGGTGTTTTCCACGGGTACTCTGGCTTCCCCCACACCACAAGACAACACCAAATTTTGAAACCTTTCAGTAAAGCCCCGAATTGCTGGAAATTGCACTGATTATTCAAATTCAAAATTCGTCCTGACTTTCGTAAGTTGAATGGGTAATAAGGAAGAAGTGATGGAACACACACCGGGTCACACCTAAAGCAGCATCGGGCACTGAAGGACCTCACAAACTAGAAAAACACTTACATATGATCTCATTGATATAACTCAACATCTGTCACCAACACAAACCGAAATCAACGCCATATATCGTCTTTGAAGATATTTCCTGTCACTATACTGTGACTTTTCAGACACCTAGATGAATTTCTTTCTAAACCTAACTTAATCATGGTCCTTGTAGTGTCCAGTTGACAGGGTTACCGCTCTATGTCCGTACGTCAACTTTTTACATTATTGTGATGTGTGTAATGTGATATGTACATGTTAGCATTTTTACACACCTTTCGCTTCTTCAGCAATAAAGTTGTTCACTGGTGTCTGTTCTAAAACAGACCAATAAAGGATGAACCAAATACAATGACCATTCGTTATGGAAACCTTGTCGAAAGTCTAACATTAATAAAGAGGTGGTCTTTTATGTACATACAAATTGATCCATAAATGTAATACAACATGTATTTGTTATGATCAAAATAGTTATTTACAATTGTAAAATTGAAGAAACTAGAACCAATATTAAAGCAGATAAATAATATCTTTCCTTGCATTACCATGTACTTAATGAAATCAACTATTTTAATGATTTGTCAAAGTAAAGATAGGGAACTATTGCTCTTTTGCAGTAGCTCTGATTGGCGACTTCAGAAGTCATGTATTGGTAAACAAATAATGTTTGTACTGGATTTAAAAGCTAGTGATGATAAAATGTTTACAATTTGTTATACCATGCAACCTTTGCTTGCGAACTATGTACGGTGTGGAGTGGGCTGCCTTCGACCCACACAAATAATGTTTCTACTTTAATGTAAAAGCTATTGAAAATAAAGCATTGTTATACAATTTGTTATAATATGCATACATTATTTGAAAACTATGAACGGTGTAGAGTGGGACATCCTCGACGCTCTTACACCTAATTAAAATTATATGTTTAATTATATGAACGAAAATAAATAAATAAATTTGGCGTAGTGAGTGTTCACAAGCTTATTTTTTGTTTGACAAAAGTGAGCTAGCTTGTCACCATCCATGACTCTGTTTTTCACTCGAACGACATGTCATTTGAATTAATGCTTTAACCAAAGTTCATGAAGTTCACAAGCTTTTGCTTAAATTTTACCAATAAACCAAGTTGTATTAACCTAAATGCCCCAGTTTCGGTATCGGCCAATATATCATTGAGACTATTGTCTGGCCAAGTTCCAAGAAGATAGGGAAATTGATGTGAATTCCAGAATGTGTAAAGCTTGTTCTTTTATTTGACCGAGTGCCAAGATTTTGACCATAGTGACCTAGTGTCAAACTCGATCAAGAAATGCTCTGACCAAGTGTCATTAAGATTAAGTCATAATTGTGACCTTTATAGTATTCACAAGCTTTTCTTTATTTTTTTTCCAAGTTTCCTAGTTTTTTACCACACCGGAACTGACCCTGTTTTTAACTCGCTAAAGATGTACTTGGGACAAATGTTCTGACCACGTTTCGTGACGATCGGAAAACAAATGTGGCATTTACAGTTTTTGCAAGCTATTTCTTTCTTCATATCATTGGAGCGCATGTTCTGACCGAGTATAATGGCAATTGGACAATACATGCGGCCCCTATTCGAGAATGTTTACAGGGCAATGTTTACGGCGCATTTCTGAAGATGTGTTAATAAGAGCGCACAATGGGCATGAAATGCTCTGGTTTGTCTACTTTATCATAACAAACCCTCTGGTATTTATAAGAAACTGCATGCAATATTCGTCAATATTTGAAAATTGAGGTAAGTGGATGCACATATATATTTTACTATTTTGTTGAATAACTATTACATGCAAATGACATTATTTTTGTCCTGGACTCCATACTCTTTTACTAGGCATTTAATATTCAATATGTCATAAATAATGTTCTGTTTTTCTTTCGCAATGTAATACGTAAGAAACCACCCCTTAAATAAAGATAATACAACAGACTAGTGCAACAAGAGATGTTTGTAAAATATGTGTTCCCCTGTTTAGCAGTTTAAGAGCAATAACTTCGAAGTGCCTGGTAGTATATGACTGTTTATTGTATTACGTTTATGCTTCATAACCCAATCAGAAAGTTTGGTATGAAACATTATCGAGTAAGAGAACTGAAACGATCAAAGAGCCGTTACTTTTGGAAATTCAAGGGTCATGACTCCAAAGAACATTGGAGACATTCAAGGGTCATGACTCCAAAGAACATTGGAGACATTTGGCTGGTTGTTGATCTTGGACTTTATTTTTCCCTTTTGAACATTTTTAGAAATTTTGTTGACATCATCACAAAACCATATTTTTGTGAAATTCAATGGCAATATTTTTAAAACGGCTGGTAGGATTTGGCTGATTAAATCTCTTGTCCTTCATTTTATGTAAGAGACAATTTACGGAAAGTTTGGTAACAATCAGATGAATGCTAATTGAGCTAGAGAGCGGAAATAATCAAAAAGCCATAATTTGAGCTATTCAAAGGCCGTAGACATAAATTTAATAGTGATACATGGATGTGGTGAGATTTATTTTTCCTTGGCCCCCAGTTGTTCTGCTTATAAACATTTTAAGAAAGTGTAAATACGATATGATGAAAACTGGTCGAGTTGGAAAGCGGAAACTCAATGATGAACAGTGCGGGAATTGTATGCCTCTCTTCTGGGACATACAAATACACACAACATAGCCAAGCCAATTGATAACTGTTGAGCCAATAAACACCCGGTATTCATCTACCAGCAAGATTCTACTACCCAATCTGATCGCCACTTTCTCCTTAGTTGATTTTGCTGGTGCCCTCTTCCCCTTGTAATTTCTCCATGACAGGCATGATGCCTCTTACGCTCGTGACGGTGTCAATAGTGCCCATGTTCGTGTTCACCCAACCTGGATGGATGGTCGTCGCTAAGACGCCCACATTCTTAAGATAGAGGCTCATGTTTGTCGTGATCCTGCTTTGTGCAGCCTACAAAAACAATGTTTTCTAAAATGTGTTTACATGTGCACTTGTATATATGTCACTTTGCGTATCATTTGGCCACAGAATGCACAGAAATGTCAGGCCTCAAAAATAGACTGTTCGTGACTCTTCGAGGCTTTTTGGTGGCCAATTCGATTAAACTTCTGTTGTTATTTTCTGTTTGGTGTCTAGAACTAGGATACAACGTATCAAGAACTTTCAATGTCGTTCATGAATAACCCCACATGCTGCTTTATCAGAGGTCATGGACGGTTCAATTTTAAGAACTGGTTTGAAAATTAGAAACAAGAAAGTTGTATTCTCCGACCATAATAAAAATGCTAAATTCAAGGGCGTATAACTAACATGTGGTTCTCTGGGCGTAACACATGTCATGTACATCTTCACCTCAATGTGATGGCACATTTCAAGTTTAAATTCAATTTAATCGTTTTAGAAATTTACAAGCAGTTGGTGTCGACAGACCACCCAACCCACAAACAACCAGCCTACTGCCAAAGTGACTCCAATAAATTCGTTAACAATGGAATTATATCTAAAGGTTATACAAGACGGATACATGTGTCTGGGACGTGAGAAGAGTTGAGCGTTATGACCATTTTACAAAACGTTCTTACTATCTTTAAAAAGTTGTCTTGTTACATTAGAAGACCTTCATGGGTATTTACGACGGACCTTATTTATTTTTGATATGGATGCAGCCCAAGTCAAGCCATTGATAATTGCCACCTTGTTAAATGACAGTGGAGCAGACAGGGCCATTCTAACAGCATTATCGGGATATTTTTCTAATATCAATGTAACAATTTTCACTGCCTTAAAATATACTTTCAATAAAATACCTTAGATGCCTTGTGTCCGTGATATCCAGTGGACAAGTTCTCTGAAGTCGATCCAAGGCTTGAAGCTATGTTCATTATCGCGGCACGGTTACATGACATTGGTGCTGATTGGTCGACACTTGCTGCGTGCTTCAAAAGGGGCAGGAAGCTCTGCAACATGGAGAAATCTTTCAGCACTGAATACTGTTTAAGAAATTGGAAATAACACACATTAAAAGCAGCTATCAAATTAGTATTTCGAATATTCAAATACCATACTTTCTGGATAAAAACACAAAAATACTCACCGGTAGACAGGATTCTAAAATATTGACATGTTTTCAAGCAAAGCACTCTCTTCTCTTGCTGTTTTCGACAATTGTTTGCTAAAGAATGTGTTATCAATTATGCAATACAAACACAAGTATGCGTGAACCATAAATGGCCATACTAGCCTCTTTAGGTTTCTTTATTCTAAGAGCTGTGACTATAATGTTAAAAGATACCAGGAGTATAATCGTGTAAAATAAATGTGTTTTATTTTAGTTAATAAAGAAGAAACATTTGTTACTCGACTATTTCAAGATAAGAGCATTCAGGCAATCCTAAATGTACCCAAATAGTATTTATAAATGTGACACAGTGTTGTATTCCAATGAAAACTCAATTATCCAAAGATTTAGTTATCATACATTCATTTTTAAATGGATATTATAGCAACCGATTATTACCAAAAAGATATTTAAAATGCTGTCAGATCTATTAAAATCCACATAGATCCATTAAAAAACTCCGTGTTCATTAACAACGGATGATTGAGAAAGAACTAATTTAATTACAAAACTGCATAATTATTTAATAACTAATAAGTAACCTTAACGACCATCAGTGGCCCAATAGCATTGGTTTCCGTTACTTTTGCCATCTTATCATGACTGGCCTCGTAATTGTTGGAGCGTTGAACGAATCCAACAGTGTAAATGATGGGATTTAAGCCCTCGTCTTCTACTTTTGACTCTACAAATGCCTTCGCATTATCGATGGAGGATTGATCACACACATCTGCAATACAATTTTATGATAACCTTATGAGCTGCTATTTGATATAACGAAAATATGACATGCGTTTACATGTCTTGTTTTTTCATCGTTAAAGTAACGAGTTGGGATAAACAAAATGGAAATTTCGTACTGTAGTGTATTAAGTGTTTTCAAACTTCCATGTTGTTGCGCTAGTTAAGCAGTCGAATGGTTAAATTGTTCGGAATGTGTGGTGAGGTAAAGTAACATCAGAAAAACTGTTACTAATTCGTGAATTTAGTATCATACCTAACTTCAGGACATGAACTGATGAATTTCCGGTTGCGAACCCCATTTAATTCCTGAAAATAGATTTCAAGTGTAAAGCATAGACACAGTGTTTTTAAAGCCTCTTAAGTGATCCTGGCCCTTCTTTTAGTTACACTATTAATTGTAGTCTTGAAGCTTCAGTTAAAGTGCATTATCATTTTGGCGAAAACAGCATTCGGAAAAAGTTTGCGAAACTTGTAGTTGTCCAGTTGTCGTTTTTTCCGATGGTATTTTTCCCCACTGCATGGGATTGTCAATTTGTTTGTATTCGTTTGCTTTTGCTTAGTTATCGAATTCAAGAAATGTATTTGAGCTGAATTTCGTTCAATGTTATTCTACAGAAAAAATATGGGGACAAATCACGTGGGAAAATAAAAAAAAATCAAATGGAAAGGCTATTTTGAAAAAAACATTAAATCGATGGAAATAGTGTATAAAAAATTCATCCATAAATGATCACAAAGGAACATTTTACCGAAAACTTTATCTGTGAAATGAATGTTTTAAAGAAAAAATAACTTAAATTTGGGAAATAACGGTTTTGCAAAGTGTTTTTTCGGGGGCCGTTCGAAATCAAATAAACATGTTGATTATAAGCATGTGTGTAATTCATCTACTTATGTAAAGCTGTGGGATGCATGAATCAAATATGATTTCTTAAAAAATACACTTTACTCATCTATTTGCTGTATCAGGCTGTCTGCAACAAGCGGACTGAAATTTTGGTGGCGACTTAAGTAGAAGGAACTGTTTGACAAATCTAAGACCAATCGCTCTGTTTGCACCAGCAATAAGAACAATCTTTGCGGACAACATTGCGACTTGCTATTTCTGAACCTTTCTTGATAGTACTCAGCCACAGCCAGCTTTTTTACAAACTGAAATAAATGTATTAAACCATAAATTTTGCGTAAATTATCTCACACTTATAACAACAGAAAGGCCAACACTATATGTTCCTGAATGGTGCCAAATGGAAGAAGAAAAAACCACTGAAATATCGGTCTATATTTTAAATTTTATGAAACAGTGTCACCATGAATTTGTTTTGCAAATATGCATAACGATAAAAATGAAATATGCATTGATTCATGAAACAAATACATATGTATACACATGTTAAACATATAAAAGAACTTTAGTATAGAGAAATTCTAGCTTTTTTTCACCAACAAAGCAATATGATGTGCTAGCTTTTTTTCACCAACAAAGCAATATGATGTGTAGTTTAATTGACTTTAATATATCCTATGCTTAAACATTTTATTTCAACTTAATAATAATGCAAAACATGTTAGTATTATATGTACTTTATATGTAAATAAGCACTCCTAATGTTATTCAATCATTTAAATTGTGATAGATGTTTTAAATTAACATAATACTTCGGATGCGGCATTAACATCTTTAAGCTAAAAATAGGGAGAACATACGCGCATCAATGCGAAAAATGAGATTTAAACCATACTATAAAACAGATCTGTGTATGCCATATGCAAACAGAAACAATTATTAATCTGAGTGAAACACGTGCACTGTTATTTTTGAACACATTATATTTCTTACTACTATGCAACAACCAGCTATTTTTACAAACTGAAATACTTATATAACACCATACATTTTCCGTAATGTCTACTCACGCTTTCCCTGAGAAAGCCCAACACCATATGTTAAATTATTGACAGTTTACAAGAATGATGCATCGGGGTCACTGTATTTTCGTGTTTAATTTCAGCAATGAAAATTAGATTAATCCTATATTGACATTAAAGTGTGTATTTTTTGTTGATGTTGTTTCAATCAAAGGCTTGACGAGTATTCATTGATTTCATATTTAAATTGAGTTTTCTTATTTTAATTAAAACACGGAAATAATCACATGTAATAGTATATTTAAACAAACAACGAGGAATACTAGCTTACTGAACAATTAAGAAATAATAAAGATTTAAAGGAAAACCAATGCTGAATTACCTAAATGCTGTTATAAAGGAAGTATAATGTTGACAAATGCCGCGACAATATAACTTACTTCATTATTTTGTCGCGAAAAATCTCAATACTTCCACAAAATAATGTATATTTCGTTGAACATTCACTTTTTCGCTTCATTTAGGAGCATTTACGTTATCTATGTCCCGTCCTGATAAACGCTCTGTCGATCATTTTCATACAAAACTGTTTAGCTGATTAAAATGTGCTTATACAAACATTAGAAATTGACTTATTAATCTGTCAAGTGTATTAATGTTTCTTTTGTCTTATGCTTTAGAAGCTGTTCTGTCAAGCGCTGGGTTGCAAACATTCTATGCAGCATGCGGCTGAACAAAACTGAGTGCGTGCTCAATTCTTAACAACGAAGAGATTCTTGATCATTCAAGTTTTCAGGGGGCTGAAATAATAACAATATAGCAAGTGTTAACTTATATTGTTAAACTGATCTATGGAATTATTAATATGGAATACTACTGTGACTGCAAAATTATGCAATTGTCATGAAAAGTCCATGTCTATATGTCTATAAGCAAAACACAGTTACGACAGAACTCATATCTGTTCACTTACACTGTGAAAGGGTGGTGGGTTACAATTAACCGATATCAAAGAATGAATGAATTATTAATGTTTAAACTGATCCTGGAAATTATATATTATTTTTATGATTGTATACTAGTTAATATAGTTATTTAGCTGAAGCCGAATGTTGGGGAACAGAGGGAGGGGAGCTTCTAGCAATCGTAACACTTCGTCCATCTCCGGTTGGGTCGAGAGTGGGGCTTCTCGGCCTCTATTGTTATGCCCCACATTATTTAAGTATGTGGCAACACCGTCCATTTTTATGCTCCACCGTTTTAAAATATTTACCACCTTGTTCTGTCCCTCTTTCGTTTGTCAAAGTTCTCGTTAATGCAGACACACAGAAACATTTGTATTGGCTATTGATGACTTCATAGAGACGCATCCAGTATTACTAAGTATGAGCATAAAATTATTTGTCAACAGGAACAAACCCTAAATAATACATGCTGAAGGATGCTTGTATATAAATGCTTAAGTGAGAAAAGCAAAATCACGCAACTTACCATCTACAATGCTGTTTTGATTAATAAATAGTTTTAATTCATATAATGGAGAAGAATTGTTTCCAAAGTTGTCATGTGTCATTTGTGTCATCATTGTGCGCAGTGCGTGATGGGTATTCACTACTTTTAAGATAGATGCAAAGTCTTCGGTCTGGTAAGTAAAATTCTCTAACATTTATTTACATTAATTAAATACATGAAGTTTTTAATGTTTATATGAGGGACCTATACATATATTGCTTGTGTAGGTCCCTGTGCATATGCATGGGATTCATTTTGAATTGTCTAAAAGAAATTAAGTACACAATCCGGTTACTTTTTGAACCTGAGTAAAAATTAAACCCTTAATTTCGCCTTCTAACTTATGAGATAAGCCTCGGTGTTGAAAACTTTATGTCATACTTGCATATGTACGAGATCAATAAAACATATATGTAATAATAAAATACAAAAATTGTGACTTTTTGAAAATTATTTCCTTTTTCCGCGGACCATAACTTAGCATTTGCAAGTTTTAAAAATGCCATGCAGAAATATTGTTATGTCATAATATTTCGACGAAAGCATTTATTTCCCTTCACAGTAAAATAAATAAATAATAAAAGATAGGTTGCTGGGGCAGTTATTTGTTCATGACCAATAATTTATTATCAATTTTTTTCCCAGATTTTGCAAAATTTTTTTTGCTTCAAAAGCAGTCGATTTCTTTTTTTTCTATACATTTTTATCATAGAAAAATGCATTATTGTTTAAAAAGAGAACAAACGTCGAGCTTGATATTACATTGTTGAACATAGGACTAGAGGTTTCTTTCTAAATTTTAAGCCTATCTTATTAAATTTGTTTTTTGGTAATTCATCTAAAATCAAATTACATTTTATTTATTTGCTCAGTTACATATTTTATTCAGAAAATCTAAATGTTTCCTTAACGATACTGTTTTGACATTTACAACTCTTTAGATCTTAAACTGACATCTAGTAAGCTTTTGTCTGTAAATAAGGTAGAACCTTTAATCAAATAAAAAAATCTATAATCGAAACAGATCACCTTCCCGTATAAATAAGGGACCGAGCAAAGCTGAAGCTACAAATCAAATAACACAATTAAACAATAATAAAATATATATTTTTTTCTCGTATTGGATCATCTACAGGCAATAAGGAAACGTTTGTACGAGAAAACAGGTAACGCATGTGCTAAGCTTTTTGTGTTAGTATACATGTAGGTTTAATCCATATAAAAAGGCTATTATATTTCTGCATTAAAACGATATAAAGTGAACATATCTTTCAGAATAAATGATTTAATGGAAAATTCGACATAATAACCAATTTATAAGTTTTCTCCGCTCTACTTACGTTCACCGAACAATTGCCACTGTCATTGCATAAGATATTTCCAGTTTCGTCACATACAAACTCACAGGTTATTAATGACCCAATTATGTTTATTATACATTGCAATCGGGTTAAAAATATTCTATACAAAGTAAATGAAAATTTATTTTAGAACACTTTTATGTTCAGCGTAATTGTCGATTAATAATTAATAAGTGATAAATCAAAACGTTATGTTTTCTCTGTTTATGTAATATAAACATATAATGAAAGGGCGATGATTTGTGATTACGTAAGTATTGTGGTATGTGAAATTAATTACAAAAATTTTCATTAATTAATATTTGCTATTTTCCGCAATAAAACGTACCGGTAATTCGTTATTGTGTTCACATGCGTTGCTTCTTAACTAGTATGTGTGCTTGCGCGCGTTCTATGGTGGGACAGCTGTTATACTATTTTCATATTTCGCCAACATGTGCATGAGACGCTTCTAATAAACATTTTTAAAATTCATGTTCATACACATACCGTGCGCATCATTTAAATCAATTTTAAAATGCTTATCCATAAAATTTGATGAACAAACAAAAGCGTCTATCTCACATGTATATTCTTCTAAATATATTCGCAATTAACAATAGAAATTGCATAGCAACGCATATTATTGCACATACGTATATACATGCACCTTTATTGCGTTTGATGTTCATACCATAACAACGTTATATCTTTAACATGCCTAAATCTTAATCACAGTGTATATACGTTCAAAAAGAGTGCCTAAATATCCGTACACAGGTGACAGTGATGAAGTGATGTTACACTCTGTATAAAATGACGGTAGCGTAGTGATACATGCTTAATAGACAATGGTAAAGGACTACGCACGGGACGCTTTTAGCTTGAATGATCGTTTCTGCGCATATTGCAGAATTGGTGCGCGTAGTTTCTTATTGATGTACGACTTTTATAATGAGAAAACACGAACATCAATTTAAAAAAAGATGGCATTTTGGGAATATCAAGCGAATTCCCACAATATCTTATATGAAGATATATCAGTTTATCATAGACTTGAGCTTTTTAATAAACTTATTAGGCCTATTCTAAGCTATGGTTGTGAAGTATGAGGGTTAAATAATAATGTTCAGATGATAAATCAGATCGAAAGAATACATACACGATACTGTAAACAAGTGTGAGGTTGCAAACACAAAAACATTTCGTTTATGGGGAACTGGGACATGTGCCGTTAATAAATAAACGTATCCTCTGTGTTTTAAAGTACTGGTTTAAAATATTGCAATCTGATGATGCCAAGTACTAGTTCATAAAAATTGTTTATGATATGTTATAACATGTTCATGATATATATCCAGAAAAAATCTTGGATTAAATCTCTCAAAGAATTATTAGACAGATTAGAATGTAGCGAAGCATGTTTTTTCAAGGATAGGAGATATTAATATATTTGTATCCATAGCTAATCAACCAATATTTGATATGTTTTTGCAAACCTGGTCAAGTGAAATTCAAAACACGATCAGAGGTGAAGGTTATAGCCTTAACAGTAGCTTTATGCTCCAACCATACTTAAATGTTTCAGAATTTAGAATTACGTTTAATCGTTTTAGAGTGTAAGCCCCACAGACTTGAAGTTAAATCAGGAAGATGGCACAAACCTTAAAAGTTGCCGTATCAAAACAGAAAAAGCAAACACTGTAACGTTCTTGAGAACGAATTTCATTTTTCTACTTGAATGCCCAATGCTCATTTATTTACGTAAGAAGGATATAAATAAATATTACTGGAAGAACACAAACATGATCAAGATTATTGACCTCTTACAGACTTAGAATGAAAACATGTACAAAATCTATCTCTTTTTGTTTTAAATTGAGAGCTGACATATATTATCAATAGTTTCTCTCCTTGTACTTATTATGTCTTATATATTTATCTATTTAATATAAAAATACAAAATACGATTAAGTTTATACACATTTTTGTTCTAAGACTTTTATCTAAGTTCTGTTAAAAATTATATTCGTCATTGACCATCTGGGTTTATACTTTGTTGTAATATGTGTTTTATCAAGCCAAGGGCTTTAAGCCAAACGTGTATTGAAATAAACTCTTATGAATGAATTTACATATCGTTACTATAAAAAGAAACAACATGACGTCGCGAGCGGGTCGTTCTTCGTTTATAGCAGGCCAATGTAAATTATATCGACCCGCTTATCCGGGCCGATTTTCATTTCTGAAAAGAATCGGATCAGTAGCCAATCATATAAATATGGATAACTTTAGCCAATTCAAAATATAATCTTATTTGGATAAAGATAACTTAAGTCAAATACTTTTGCTAAATCTTAAACAAAACTTAACCAAAACGTGCACCCTGTTCCGTGTCCGGATATTTTTTTAATATACAACGGCTAACTGAAAAAGCTATCCTAATAGTCCAAAATGTATCCACTTGATAAAAGTTATCCACATTGATACAATTGACTACAGGCGGCTTCAACTGAACAAAACGGCATCCGCATTCAGTCTTTGGCAATGGTTATCAATATAATTAAGCCACAACTCAACGAAATAATCGAACATAATAATAATGACATGTAGCACACAATTTGGATAATACAAATATAGTCTGAACCTTAAACTCTATCGTACATTAGATCCTTTAATACGATGCTTATAATAATAAAATAACAACGACGTGCTATTCCGTTTTTGACGATGCTGCTTCAGCGAAGCAGCTCGTCTAAGATATCATACCATGAAAAAATCTTCACAATGGCGACCTATCTAAAAGACCGAATCATTTCGATTGAGTTAGCTAAATTTTCTCAATCGGCATACCTCGCTGATTATCATTGATAAGGGTAAAGGCATCTTGGTTCCCATCCTCTTTCAAAATTATCGAGAGGTTCTGGACAGGAACCAAACACGAAACTGCCAGGTGGCACTTCAAACGCTGTGACGCTCGGAAAACCCCAAATGTAGTTATTTTTTAGAATTGCTCGAGAATGTAATCCGCCTCCCAGTTTCACTGAATGGGTAAAGTTCCCCACGGGTACTACTTCCCCGAACTCCCCTTTTTTTTTCGTACCCACAATTTTTCGTACCCTATTTTTTTACCCAATTTTTTTTTCGTGCCTTTTTTTTCCTACCCAACTTTTTTTTCCCTACATAACTTGTTTTCGTACCAAAATTGTTTAACGTACCCACAATTTTTGGCATAATTTGTTCGTAGCCAAAATTTTCATACCCATGTTTTTTTCGTACCAAAAATTTTCGTACCCACATACATTATAACGGTGATGTAGATAAACTTAAATTGATGCTTTTATATCCATCCCTTTTTAAAAGCATCGTCACAACAGTACTGTCAGTACCTTGGTCTATTATTCCACCCGTGTATCTATATTGATTTTAAATCACACTTTTTAAACGATTTTATCGAATGCTTACCTCTGTCACAAAAAAAAACACGATTTACGAAATCGAATGACATGTCGGAGCGATTACAATAATTTTATACCTATCACAACTTCCAACTATGCATAACAAACACACATAAACGATTGTATCGAATGCTTACCACTATCACCAAAAACACGATTACGAAATCGAATGACTTGTCGGAGCGATTACAATAATTGTATTCTTATCGAAGCTTCCAATTATGACTGACAAACACACAATCCGAAATACGTTTTGGATTCGTGACAAACCTAACAAGAAATATCTTTAAAAAAGTTATTCGGCGTTGATTGTGGTCGATGTTTATGAACGATCAAAAGTTATCTCTATGAGATAAAAAGTAGCGGATGCCTTTTTTGTGCGCAGTTCTTAGCTACATCATAAGCAAATCAATTACGGGGTGTTGCGCCAGATTTCGTGGCTTATTTTGCTTTATGTGATATTATTACTCAGATATCTATATTTACAGAATAGAAAAACACAAGGAACATGAAAATAAACGAGTGCATATAGGTCAGCCGGCAATACTCGAATCTTATTTAATTGCATAATTATAGTATAGCGAATTATTGTGCTCATGCTTAATAAACTGGTCTAAATGGATAAATATTTCTAATTAATTTTATAAAAATTGGTCCTTATCATGCAAATGTTGAAACCGTATCAAAAATCGATGATTGACATACCACAATAATATCGCCGAATATCTTTATTTAGTATCTTTCTGATCAAAACAGACTTCAAGTGCACAAAGTTTACGAGACGGCGTTTATATAAAGATTTCTGCAACTGACCGCAAACTGACCTTGATACCTTGCGGATTGGAATGCAATGCATTACAGTCACTACGTTATTGTCAGTAAGACCGGTGTAACACAATGATCGCAACCCCTTCTGCGAACTCCGGTGATGAACTGTATATAAACTCTGACTTTCACAAATGGCCGCGCATTGACCCGAACCTCGCGGGTTCAAATGCAATGCAAGTAAGTACTAAATATGACAACATAGCCTTTAGTATAAACGCTTTTGCGCTGGTAATTCTCTGAAAATAAAAGGTGAACGCACAAACTGTATTTATGTCGAAAATTGATTGTAAAACTGTTCTATCTATTGAGCCTTTTAATTAGAGATAAAATTGTTTCATGCAGTAAAACAGTGTTACAAAGACGCGGATATGTTTCCAATGTTCTGGTGTTATACTCAAATCAGCCAATGGAATAAATGAAGTGTAATCATTCGTACCTAGCCGCGGGAAATTTTATTTGAGTATTATTGGACACTTACAAAGTTCAAGTCAGGGTGAAAAGCTGGCTTAATACAGCTTACGCCGAAAAAATTGAACTAACTCTTACTCTAGAGCTAAACATGGTATGTTTCGTCGCAGAAAATACGTTACGTGAGATACGTCGTAAATTGCGTAATCAATTGAATGAAAATAAAAGTACGGAAAGCTGGTTCTGTAATAAATTTAAGTGAAGTAACTTAATAGCATGATAAGTAATATAAACGATAACACACAGAAGAGCTGAGACAGACATCTATAATCGGCCATAGCCGCATACTGGCACTCGGGCCTTTGTGTTGGCGGCGGGCCGATTATAGACGTCCGGCCCAGCTCTGTCGTGTGTTATTGTCTAAACATGTAAAGTAAATCATGCTGAAGTTGACAATATTTCTCAAATAATGTTTGATTGTTATTTAATACAACGACCTGGTCAATCGGTTACATACAAAATGTGTGCTGATTGTTCTACCCCGCAAACGAAGTTTTAAAAGTGTTATGTATGTCGGTTGATTGGTTTGTCGGTTGGTCAGTTGGAGTGTCGTTCTGTCCGCATAAAATGTGTCAACATTGTTTGAACTATTTCTTTCTCATATGTATGCTTATTTCTAATTGTGCTTGTATCGTTATAAGATCCAGTGTTGTTGAAAGAATATTCATTGGTGTTAGTGTTGGTACGCGCCAATTCAGGTTAAGCGGTATGAATCTTTTTTATTGTATTTGTTTTAGCTCAAGCAAATTTATATTTACATGTTTGAAAATGAATATGATGTAGCAGTAACAAAATGATGGAATACTATGATTTCTTCAAAGTAACCGAATGGATCCAACGGTAAGAAAGATTGTTGATTAGCTATGTAAGTGACCGGTCCGCTCACTTGGCCTGATAAAAAGGGGACACTATAAACAGCCATACGCAAACAAACTTGCAAAACCGGTTTGTTTTCTCATGTCCGTCTGGCATCAGGACAAAAGTACTCCGCTTTACCATGTTAGGCGGAATACTATAAATCGTCACTTTAAAGTGATGGCATATTTAAACAAGAGCTGTCAGAAGAATTTTCGAGTGCTTGACAGTATAATGGGGAGAGTATTCATATATAATAAGGTCAAGGTAATACAGTCATATTCTAACTGGATGAGGACCATAATTGAAACATATTGATCGCTTATGTTTTAAAGAAGTGGTACATCATAGACGATTCTGAGTTCAGGTATATTTTCCACAATCTATTGAACATTTGTAAAGACATAAAACTAACTAATAAGATTATATTTCAAGTTTGATAGCAATAGCTTGGGTGTGATGGTTGGACGGTCTTTCAAAAATAAAATAATAAAAATAAATATTTGTGTTTTTTTTTAACATATTTCAAAAAAAAATTGTGAGTGGGGGTGGAGAGGGGGAATAATTTGGGTTTGTGGTCATTTATAAGATGATATTTCAAAAATAAGAAGGAAAAAAAATAGGAAAACAAATTATTTTTTGGTGGGGGTGATTCTTGGAAGGGGCCACCCAGTGGGCACCCAGACGTTGTTGCAAAGTTGTATTTAGGTTGCATTCAAAAGTTGCAGTTTGGTTTTCACTATGGTGTATATGAAAGTTTTCCCGAAATTTTTTCCAAACATTTCTGCAACGTTGTATTTAGGTTGCATTCAAACGTTGCAGTTTGGTTGTCACAATGGTGTATATGAACGTTTTCCCGACGTTTTTCCAAACGTTGCTGCAACGTTGTATTAAGGTTGCATTCAAACGTTGCAGTTTGGTTGTCACAATGGTGTATATGAAAGTTTTCCCGACGTTTTTTCCAAACGTTGCTGCAACGTTGTATTTAGGTTGCATTCAAACGTAGTATTGTTTAATTCTTTTTTTTAAATAATATAAAAATAAAAACTATTTACTGCCAAACGCCCTTTCGAGTATTATCGGCAGATATTCACACTGTCGAGTTCGTTTCCTAGAAAGAACAAGTACTTGGTGTCTATAGAGGAGATAATGAAACGCTCCCCGAGTAGGAATCGTACTTTATAATAATACAGTTCATGCATAGGCTAGCATCAATGAAAATATGATTTCTTGTAAATGTTAGAAATTCAATTTTTTACATTTTACAAATCTGTTGCTTAAACTTAAAGATGAACTTTAACTCAAAAACGCCGGATAAAATATATTGTTTAAGTTGTGTTATGCATTAAAATGGTAGAATCTAGTTTCAACCAAAAATAAATAGTCAACATATTTGTCTAAAACTCTCAACAGTCGACGTGGTGTAGTGGATGCGGTGTAAGCCTAGTGATCGGGAGTTTGTTGGTTCGATTCCCCCACGCCTTTCTTACTGCGTTTTAAAGCGACCTAAATACAACGTTGCAGCAACCTAAATACATCGTTGCAGCAACGTTTGGATGCCCACTGAGCAGGGGGATGGTTAGGGTGGAGTCCATTGTGGTATGTCAGTGTTGTAAGAGTGTTCTGTGTTCATGAAACACTATGTCCCCTACTGCGTCGCTTTGAAGCCATATATTTGACCTTTGACATTGAAGGATGACTTTGACCTTGACCTTACACCGCTCAAAATGTGCAGCTCCATGAGATACGCATGCATGTCTAATATCGAGTTGCTATCTTCAATATTGCAAAAGTTATGAACTTTGACCTTGAAGGATCACCTTGACCTTTCACCATTCAAAATGTGCAGCTACGTGAGATACGCATGAATGCCAAATATCGAGCTGCTTTCTTCAATATTGCAAAATTTGACCTTTGACCTTTCAATACTCAAAATGTGCAGCTCCATGAGATACGCATGCATGCCAAATATTGAGCCGCTATCTTCAATATTGCACAATTTGACCTTTGACCTTGAAGGATGACCTTGACCTTTCACCAATCAAAATGTGCAAATCCATGAGATACACATGCATGCCAAAAATGGACTTGCTATCTTCAATATTGCAAAATTGTACCTCTGACCTGACATTGAAGGATGACTTTGACCTTTCACCACTCAAAATGTGCAGCTCCATGAGATACACATGAATGCCAGATATCAAGTTGTATCTTCAATATTGCAAAAGTTATAACCAATGTTAAAGTTTTCGGACGGACAGACAGACGCCATATATTTGACCTTTGACCTTTAAGGACTTCCTTGACCTTTCACCACTCAAAATGTGCAGCTCCATGAGATACACATGCATGCCAAAAATCAAGTTGCTATCTTCAATATTGCAAAAGTTATGAACAATGTTAAAGTTTTCGGTCAGACGGACAGACGCCATAAATTTTACCAATGACCTTGAAGAACGATCTTGACCTTGACCTTCCACCATTCACAATATGCAGCTCCTTGAGATACACATCCATGCCAAATATCAATATTGCAAAAGTTATGGCCAATGTTTTCGGAAGGACGCACAGACTGCAGACTGACGGACAGTTCAACTTCTACCGGGGCATAAAAAAGAATTAAAAAAGGGGGATGGTTTGGGTGGAGTCCATTGTGATATGTCAGGTAAGCGTTGTTTTGTCAATGTATAAATCAAATCTGATCCTAAATAAAGAAGTTATGGCAATTTAAGCAAAATTTATTTATTTGACCTTGAGATTCAAGGCCATTCAAAGGTCAAGGTCAAATTGAACTTGCCAGGTACAGTACGCTCATGATAGTAAAAAAGTATTTGAAGTTTGAAAGCAATAGCCTTGATACTTAGAAGTAAAGTGGATCTAAACACAAAATTTAACAAAATATTTAAAGTTACGAAGTCAAAAAAGGATCATAATTCCGTCAAAATGCCAACCAGAGTTATGCAACTTGTCCTGTACAGACCCCTTATAGAAGTTACATAACTTTGCCTACACAGTCCCCTTATGATAGTTAGTAAGTGTTGCAAGTATGAAAGCAATAGCTTTGATACTTAGGAATAAAGTGGACCTTAACACACAACTTAACCAATTATTCAACTTTTTAAGTATAAAAAGGGCATAACTCTAAAAAATAATGCTGATAGAGTGATGAAACTTGACATACACAAATGTCTTGTAGCCATAAAGAAGTATTCCAAGTTTGAGTTAATTATCTTTGATAGTGTTAAAGTAATTTGATTTTATAAAAAAAAACTTTCACCAACGGCGACGGGGACGCCGATGCCGAGGCAAGTAGAATAGATCTCATTTCTTTGATAAGTCGAGCTAAAAATCATTTAAATAACTTGAGAAATGTGGCCCCGACCTTAGGTAAGCTCTACATACGTGCCAAACTTCGTGAATATATTCAGAGGCGTTTAAGCGCGGTGAATGTGTAACGCTTACGTGTAAACGTCCATAGTGACGTCATCGCTCACATTCCTTATAACAGTAGTGGTACTCTCGTAGCTGGAGGCAAAGAATTTCACCGAGATTTGAAATTTGGTAAATTTGTTTTGCTCAATGCGCCAATCATGTCTGAAGTGTCGCCCACCCTCCAAGTTACGCATTGAAAGTGGAAACTTATTACCGACACGGCCATATGACGTCATTTAATGACGGGAAAAAGGCTATTTGTCGCGTCTCAGTCAGCTCCACGTTGCCGATCTTCCAAATGACGTCATATACGTTTAAAATGAGGTCAACGACACGGCCACATGACGAAACACAACTGGACTGACGTCGTTTGACGTGTCACGGTAAACTCTGCACAAGCGACAAGTTTCAAGACTATATTCTTTTGCGAGCGGCGCTTGATTTAAGCTTACGTGTAAACGTCCATAGTGATCTTCTTTCCCCATTACTTAGAAAGATGGCGGTTCTGTCGTTGCTGAAAACAAATTATTTAACCGATATTAATGAAACTTTTCACAATTGTTTTTTGCTCATTGTGCCAATCATGTCTGAAGTGTCGCCGATCCTTCCGTTGAAGTTATAGACGTTAAAATTACTTTAAGTCAAATTGGAAAGTTATGACATCACTATCAATAGTATATAACGTCATATAACGACGAGACCAACGTTTTTTTTTTGACGCGTCTCGGTCAGCTCAACAAACGGGTCATGTCGCCCACCTTCAAAGTGACGTCATCGATATTAAAAATGACGTCAGACTTTAAACTTATGACGTCACCGGAATGGCAACATGAAAGAGCAAGGGCAAACGAGATGAAGGTCCGCACGGAGAAGTCGAAGATCATGGCGAACAGCACAACCAACACCAGTTCAGAAATAACCTTGAACGGCGAGAAGCTAGAAGAAGTGACCAGCTTCAAGTACTCGGGCGCGAGCATGTCCAAGGATGGTACCAGTACCGCTGATCAATAAAAATTGGCATGATTGTCTGAAACAATGCTCTAAGCATGTCTGAAATGTCGCTTATAACCTCACCGACACAATCATATAGCGTCATATAACGACGGAATCAACACTGTTCGACGGGTCCTGGTAAGCTTCAAAGTGGCGTCGTCCACGTAAAAATTACGTCAAATCTTCAAATTATGTCGCCAACGGCATGGTCATATGGCGTCATGTAACAACCAGATTGACGTCATTCAAGGAGTCATGTTGAGCTCTAAATGCTTGCAAAGTTTCGCAAATATATTCAAAGTTGTTTGCGAGCAGCGCCTTATTAACGCTTAGAGGGAAAAGTTCATGGTAACGTCATCTTTCCCTGTTGTTGGAGGCAAAATATTTGACTGAAATAAATGAAACTTGGCACTTTTGTTTGGCTTAATATAAAAGCATGTCTGAAATGTAGGCGACCCTCTCAGTGATGTCATCGACGTTAAAATTGACGTAAAAGTTTCCAATTATTTAGTCATCGACATTGCCACATGGCGCCATATAACAAACAGAGAGACGTCATTCGAAGCTTTTCCGTAAACTCAACACACGTGCCAAATTTTGCAGGTATAATTTAGTACGTTTGCGAGGCAAAATATCTAACAGAGACTAATGAAACTTGGCACACGTGTTTGGCACAATGTTCCGAACATATCTGAAGTGTCCCCCGACCCTTCTAGTGACGTCAATAACGTTAAATATGACGTCAAAAAGGTTTTGTTTTTTTTCACCGTCACGGCTATATGACATCATATAACGATGGACATAAACAAATGAAACAAAGAAGAAATGTACTGCAATATACAATTTTGAAACGTATCCCTACATTTGAAATGCTTTCCAGTGATTTATTGATCTCTTTTGTTCATTTTCATTTATTTTTTAGCTCACCTGAACACAACGTGCTCATGGTGAGCTTTTGTGATCGCCTTTTGTCCGTCGTCCGTCGTGCGTCATCCGTCGTCAACATTTGCCTTGTGAACACTCTAGAGGCCACATTTATTGTCTAATCTTCATGAAATTTGGTCAGAAGGTTTGCCCCATTGATACCTCGACTGAGTTCGAAACTGGGTCATGCTGGGTCAAAAACAAGGTCACCAAGTAAAAAAAAAAGAAAAACCTTGTGAACACTGTAGAAGTCAGATTTGATGCCCAATCTTCATGTAACTTTGTCAAAATGTTTGTCTAAATGATATGTTGGTTGAGTTAAAAAATGGTTCCGGTCCGTTGAAAAACATGGCAGCCAGGGGGGGGGGGCAGTATTCCTTATATGGCTATAAAGAAACCTTGTGAACACTCTAGAAGTCACAATTTTCGCCCAGTTATCATGAAACTTATTCAAAACATTGGTTTCATTGATATCTCTGACGAGTTCGAAAATGGTCCAGATCGGTGAAAAAACATGGCCGCCAGTGGGCGGGGCAGTTTTCCTTATATGGCTATAGTAAAACCTTGTTAACACTCTAGAGGCCACATTTATTGTCCAATCTTCATGAAATTTGGTCAGAGGATTGGTCTCAATGATATCTTGGATGAGTTTGAAAATAATTATGTTTGCTTAAAAAAATGGCTTCCAAGGGGCGGGGCATTTTTCCTTTTATGGCTATAGTAAAATCTTGTTAACACTCTAGAGGCCACATTTGCTGTCAGATCTTCATCAAACTTGGTCAGAAGATTCATCCTGATAATATCTTGGACGAGTTCAAAAATGATGCCAGTTGGTTGAAAAAATGGCTGCCCCAGGGCAGGGCATTTTTCCTCATATGGCTATAGTAAAACCTTGTTAACACTCTAGAGGCCACATTTATTTTCCAATCTTCGTGAAACTTGGTCAGAAGATTTGTCCCAATAATATCTTGTTATCTCAGGTGAGCGACTTTGGGCCTTTCAGGCCCTCTTGTTCAGGCCCTCTTGTTAAGTAAGAAATGCAAATTGCTCTTTCGATTTGAATAAAGAACCAGTTCCTTATTCCTTGTTCAAACTGTATAAAAAAACTTTGTAATCGTAAAGTACAACTAAACAGAAACGTATTTCAATTTATATTTTAAATATAAATAATGATTTTCATTGATATGTAGTACCTTTTGGTTCATTTCAATTTACTTTTTAAGAAAGATATTGCCATTTACTTATTCAAACCAAATAAGGAACTGGGCTTTTATTTTAAAAAGTAAAGTAAAAATGTATTGCAATAAATATTTTTGATACCTTACCTACATTTACACAAATTTTAATTGAAGAATCAGCCTCTAAATATTATATATTTTATATACTATCTTGGACGAGTTTGAAAATAGTTCCAGTCTGTTAAAATAACATGGTTGCCAGATGGAGGGGAGTTATCCTTATATGGCTATAGTAACACCTTGTAAGCACTCTGAAAGTTACATAAGTAGTTCACTCTTCCTGAAACTTGGTCAGAACATTTGTTATAATAAAAACTTTGGCTTCTTAGAACAGGTCTCTTTCTTTGTATCTCAGATGAGAGACTTTAGGCCTTTCAGGCTATGTTGTATTTAAAATATTAATTGTAACACATTTCTTCTTTGATTTACTGAATGATAACCCAGGTCCTTATTTGGTTTGAATAAACAAAATGGGAATGGCTCTGTATTCCTTATTCAAATGGAATAAGGAACTGGTTTAATTGTGTATATATATATTGATTAAAACAAAAGTTGTGACTTAGTTAAATTATGATTTCACAATAAATATGACTTTTAGATTGTTAACAAGTTTTTACTATAGCCATTAAAACAAAAAGCCCCACCCCTGGCAGCCAGGTTTTTCCAACCAACCTGAATCATTTTCAAAGTCGTCCAAGATATCATTGGGACATATCTTCTGACCAAGTTTCATGATTGAAGATCAGACAATAATAACGGACTCTATAGTGTTAACAAGGCTTTACTATAGCTAAATAGCTATATAAGGAAAAAAGCCCTGCCCTTTGGTGGCCAAGTTTTTCAAGCAACTGAAACCATTTTTGAAATTGTCCAAGATATCATTGAGACAAATCTTCTGACCAAGTTTCATGAAGATCGGACAATAAATGTTGACTCAAGAGTGTTAACAATGTTTACAAAAGCCATATTTAGCCATATAAGGAAAAATGCCCTGCCCCCCCCCCACCCTTGCCACCATGTTTTTCAACCAATCAGAACCATTTTTGAACTCATCCAAGATATCATTGGCACAAATCCTTTGACCCAGCTTCATGACAATCCAACCATAAATGTGGCGTCTAGAGTGTTAACAATGTTTTACAATCGTCATATAAGGATAAATACCCTGCCCCTGGGCGGCCATGTTTTTTCAACCAACTGGGAACATTTTAGAGCTCCTCAATATTTCATTGGCATAAATCTTCTGACTAAGATCGGACCATAAATGTGGCCTCTAGAGTGTTAACAAGGCAAATGTTGACGCCGCACAAGGCACGACGGACAAAAAGCAATCACAAAAGCTCAAGGCAAGCACAATGTGCTGAGGAGAGCTAATATAACCTACATGATTTTCATTGAAATGTAGTACTCTTTGGTTTATTTCAATATACTTTTTATGAAAAAAATTGACAGTTCCTTATTCTGTTTGAATAAGGAAAAGTCAACCAGTCCCTTATTCCGTTGTCAAACCAGTTGAGGAAGTGAGTTAAAATTAATTAAAACAAAGTAAAATTGTACTGCAATGAATATTTTGAAACCTAACCTTCTTTAACAATAATATTTATTTATTAATTGGTCATTTTTGTTAATTTTGATTTATTAAAACGCCACTTCCTTATTCAATTTGAAGCTGTTATTTTTTTAAGTTTTATGTTTTGAGACAATTATTTTGGTGGATGAAAATCTCTTGTGTCTGACTGGTGGCTTTATCTGTGCCCTATTATAGTTTGCAGATGCTTATGTGTCTGTCTGTGATGATTTTTTAGTTTTTGTCATTCAATCTAAATTACGGTTTGATATTGAATGTTAATAGTTGATCAAAACAACAAAACTTCATATATGAAGATGAAATGGAAAGCTGAAGGGAACTTATGTCTTGTCAATTTGTTAATTGATAATGATGAGTGTAATGTATTGCACCGTATACATAATTATAACAAGAGGGCCAAGATGGCCCTAGTTCACTCACCTTTTTTTTAAAGGCCTTGTCCATTGCTTAGTTGAAAATTCAGTACTCTAGAGCATATTAGATTGGTTCTCTTCTGTTTACTTTTGCAGTGTGAGCATATGATTAATTCTAATTGAGTACTGTCCATTTGCATGGGTTTATTGCAATGCAAACATTTGCAAGTAATGCTAATTCTACATGTGTTTACAAGGTTTTTGTAAGATTTGGAACCCACATGACCCAATGTCAAATTTTGCCTAGATATCATCAAGAAAAACATCCTGGTCAAGTATCATCATTATTGGACCAAAACTATAGCCTCTAGTGTGTGTTTTTTGTAAGATTACACCCCATGACCTAGATTTTGTCCCTACATTACCAAATGTCAACCTTGACCTAGATATTGTCCAGACAAACATCCTGGTCAAGTTTTATCTATATTGAACTAAAACTCTGGCGTATGGAGTGTTTACGAGATATGCCCCCAAAAAACGCTTTGATAGAAGTTATGAGCATTTTCAAAAAACATAAACGCATATTTCGAAACCTAAAAGTGGACCCTAAGTTCAAGGTCAAGGTCACAGGGGTCATATACATATGCATACCAAATATGAAGGTTACATCTGAAGAGACATAAAAGGTATGAGCATTTTTCGAAACCTAAATGCAAAGTGTGACGGAAAGACAGACAGACAGACGGACAGACAGTCAGACGGACAGTGCGATCACTATATGCCCTCCTTCAGGGGCATACAAATAAATATTATGACCAAGATTCATAAAATCTAAAACAAAATTGTGACCTCTAGAGTGTTTACAAGGATTTTGTATAATATAATGAAAATTTTGACAATCTTAGGGCAATAAATCTGGCATTTATTATGTGATTTTGCTCATTATCAAACCTGACTGAGATCTTGTGGCCATACAGCTTCTCAGCAACTTTGATTAAGAATGCTTGAGAAATGTGAATGCTAGAGTGTTACCAAACCAAATGTGGACGGACAAACGACGGACAAAGACCGATCCTAAAACCTCACCTAAGCAATCAGGTGAGCTTAAAAGTGTGTTTTTTTCACCGATCTGAGCCATTTTTCATCTTGTACAAAATATCAATAAAACCAATGTCTTGACTTAGTTTCACCATGATTAGGCAAAAAATGTGACTTCTTGAGTGTTCACAAGGTTTCTCTATAGTCATATAAGGAAAACTGCCCCATCACCCCCCCCCCCCCCCCCCGGCGGCCATGTTTTAAAACCGATCGGGACCATATAACTAGTGATGTTATGATGATCCAATTAAATCGACTTATCGTTGTTGAATGAGAAAGTCAGCAAGAGTCGATTCTCGTTCCCGAAAATCTATGTCACTGATTTGGGGGTCATCTACTGTCCAAGGCCTATGCACATGGGAAGTATCAAGCCAATCCGTCAATTCATTGACGAGTTATTGATTGGAAACGATTGTCACACTTATTGTGACATTGACGTTGATCTAGTGACCCTAATTTCAATAGGGTTCATCTACTATTAAGGCCTATGCACATGGGAAATATCAAGCCAATCAGTGCATCAGTTGAAGAGTTATTGATCGGCAACAATTTTACATTAAGTGAGACAGTGACCTTGACCTTTGATTCAGTGACCCCAATTTCAGTAGGGGCCATCTTATGCCCAATGCCAATTCACATGGGAAGTATCAAACCAATCGGTCCCTCAGTTCACAAGTTATTGATTTGAGACACTTTTCACTCTTAGTGTGACATTGACCATGACCTTTGTCTTAGCGACCCCAATTTAAATAGAGGTCATCTAATAGTCAAGGCCAATGTACATGGGAAGTATCAAGCCAATTGGTCAATCCATTCACAAGTTATTGATCGGAAACACTTCTCACTCTTAGTGTGACAGTGACCTTGACCTTTGTCCTTGTGGCCCCAATTTCACTAGGATCATCTACTGGCAAAGACCAATGCACACGGGAAGTATCAAGCCAATTTGTCAATCTGTTCACAAGTTATTGATCAGAAACAAACTGGTTTACCTACAGACTGACATCTAGCAAAATATAGCCCCTCTGACATAAAAGGGGGCATAATAACACCAAAATCCATTATTAAAAGTTATATTAAGAATATATATAGATAATAAAGACCACAATGTGTAATTTATCAAAATTATTCATCATGTATTATATATATATCGACTATCAAGCATAGAAAATGCACAAAGAACTGCCTATTTTGAAACTATAGTATTTAACATAAATAATATACATGTATTCCTAGAATATTTTTATAACTTATAGACAACAGGTACACATGAGTGTAAAACATTTAGAAATTATTTTGGTGACATAAAAAGGACCATACATAACCAAGGAAATGTAACACTGTGGAGACAATAACATGGCCAGTATTCTTCTACCAGCTGGCATCTACCAGCCAATCTGATGACCACTATATGCGTAATACTTTCCAGTGCCCTCCTCCCCTTGTAGCTTCTCCATGACAGCCATTACCCCTCTCACACTGGTGACAGTGTCAATCGCGGCATCTGGCCCGCCCATATCTGTCCTCACCCAACCCGGATGGATGGCTGTTGCTAGGATACCTTCAGCCTTAAGGTCAAGGCTCATGTTTGTTGTGATCATGTTTAATGCAGCCTACAAACACAAGGTATGAGCAATTGGTTTTCCACAACAAATATACATATACACATGTCACCTATGTAAGCCTATAATTTGGCTTCTAAATGTATAATATCAGATGTTAGGCAGTGTACCTTCAAGTCTTGTGTTGACAATGAAAACAAATAGTTGGTTGGCAAAAACAATGTATTTGTTTAGAACAATTTATTTGTTCTTCATATTATGTTTTGTTAAATGTTTCTGCCAAGACATAAGCCCTCCCCTCATCTGGGGCAGGCACATAACTAGAACTGTAAACGTCATGCCTGAATGCCCCCAAATGTAGCATTCGAAGAAGTCATGGACAGTTCTGTGTGAAGCCCTAGTTTGTTTGTTTTTGTCAGTTATTCGCAAACATAACAACAGCTTAAGCTACAACATCTTTTAGGTCTATTTGAAAATTGAATAGAAATTTTAGGAAAAATAGCACTGTCACTGAGGTGTCTAAAATCACCCCCCCCCCCACAGTTCAAGAACTAGTTTCCAAACCCAATGAAGTTCCATCATTCACAAGGACAATAATTGTAAAAGTATGGAAGCAGAAGTTATTGCCCTCTTGCATTGTAATTCCCTTCATTGTGATCAATCGACCAATGAAATGTCAATTTGATTTCTCCTATAGTTTGCAAGATATGCCATAGACACAGTTAAAATGAACTTAATTAACAAAGCCAACTAATTCTCAAGATATGGAAGCAAAGGTTAAAGCTGTTGAGAACTGCACATCACCAGTATCAGATCCACCTACCCTTTATGTTCAAAGTTGATACCTCGTACATACTTCATGCTCTGGACAAAATGTTCATACAAAATAAAAGAAGGGTAATAACTCTAAAATATGGGAGCAATGTTTATGGTAGATCTATAACGATTCGGTTCGATACATCGAAAAACCGGTCCAACACCGCCGATTTGATTTCGATACCAATACTGCCAATTTCGGTCAATCAATCCCGATTGATCCGCATTTTAAACCTTACTTAAAATCCGTCGTCTAAACGTTCTTTTCATTCTTTTTTTGGTCAATAGCCAATATGGCATCCAATGAATGAATGAATTAATAACATGCTGAGCATTACATCAGCCGGTAAAATGGCTTCTTCAACCACGCCGAAAGACACACCATGAAAATTGAAATCAAAAGTATGGGAACATTTCGCGTTTCACGAAGGTTCTGATGCAAAGGCAACTTGCAAAACATGTTTTGTTGACGTAAGTTACCCATATGGTTTGTTTACTAAACTGTGTGCATTCTGTTATGAAGACAACTGGAAGTTGTTTATATACTTACATGATTTTTCTTGTTGTTTTTTTTCTTCTGTTTAACACATGTGATACATTGTTCATTTGATGTTATTTAAGAATAAATCAACAGGTAGTTTTGTTCAATAAATTTGTTACTTATAAAACAATGTTGCGTTTTTAAATTTTATTTCAAAATTTAACACTTTAAATGTACAACATAATTAGTTAATAACAAATACCAAACATATTAATTCATGCTCTGGACAAACCAAACATAAAATAGTTTGCATCATAAGCAGCAAATCGTTTAATTTGAATCGGATCGAAAATAATCGAATTGGACCATTTGGTATCGAAATCGAATCAAATCGAATGATGGGTGAATCGTTACAGCTCTAGTTTATGGTATGCACTAAATTTCATCCCTCGATTTACCTCCCTATGAAAAATATGCCCTAAATTTCATCCCTCCATTTACCTCCCTACGCAAAATATGCATTAAATTTCATCCCTCCATTTACCTCCCTATGAAAAATATGCACTAAATTTCATCCGTCCTTTTACCTCCATATGAAATTTCAAGCTGATGTCTCAAATAATTTAAATGTAATAATTAACAAAGGGAAATACCTTTAACAAGAGGGCCATGATGGCTATAGTTCGCTAACCTAAGAGGAGTTGGTTCATTCAATCTTTACCTAACGTCATTCAATCTTTACCCCCCAACCCCCCCCCCCCCCCCCCCCACCCCCAGGCAGCCATGTTATTCAACTGACCGGAACCATTTTTTAACTCAACTCTCGTATCAAGGAAACAAATGTTCTGACCAAAGTTCATGAAAATTGGGCGAAAAATGTGACTTCTAGAGTGTTCACATGTTTTCACTATATACATATAGAGAAAAATGCTCCGCCCATTGGCGGCCATGTTTTTTCACCGATCTGGACCATTTTTGAACTTGTCCGAGATGATTGGGCAAAAATGTTGACTTCTAGTGTGTTTACAAGGTTTCTCTATAGCCAAATAAGAAAAACTGCCCCGCCCACTGGCGGCCATGTTTTTCAACGGATCCGAACCATTTTTGAACTCAACCAACATATCATTAAGACAATCATTTTGACAAAGTTTCATAAAGATTGGGCATGAAATTTGACTTCTACAGTGTTAACAAGGTTTTTCTTTTTTTGACCTAGTGACCTAGTTTTTAACCCGGCATGACCCAGTTTCGAACATTATCGAGATATCATTGGGACAAAGCTTTTGACCAAGTTTCATGAAGATCGGAAAAGAAATGTGCCCTCTAGAGTGTTTACGAACAAATGTTAACGGACGGAGGGACGACGGACAATAACCGGTCACAAAAGCTCACCTGAGCAATCAGGTGAGCTAAAAACTGCCCCGCCCACTGGCGGCCATGTTTTTCAACGGACCAGAATCACTTTTGAACTCAACCAACATAGCATTAAGACAAACATTTTGACCAAGTTTCATGAAGATTTGCATGAAATGTGACTTCTACAGTGTTTACAAGGTTTTTCTTTTTTTTGACCTAGTGACCTAATTTTTGACCCGATATGACCCAATTTCGAACTTGACTGAGAAATCATTGGGACAAAGCTTCTGACCAAGTTTCATGAAGATTGGAAAAGAAATGTGCCCTCTAGAGTGTTTACGAACAAATGTTAATGGACGGACGGACAACGGACAAAGACCGGTCACAAAAGAATATGGAAGCAATAGTTATGGCTCTATTGCATTTCGATTTCCTTCAATGATACCCATCGACTCACAAAGTCTGAAGTTCGTACCTCTTAGCTTTCAAGATACCCGTTGTTGAAAATGTATTTATAACTAGAGCTTTGTCACACAAAACCCCAGCAAAGCTATATCAGAGGCGGATCAGACAAGCCAATTGCTACCGGTAAGATTAAGGGCACATTAACCAGATCCCTGATGTGGATCCCTGCATGTGACAAATGTGTCTTGCACATCTTAACTTCATGATGATGACATATTCAATCATCTAGGAAACCTACAACTCTTTTATGCTTCTGACATAAAAATGGACAGGGAACGTAACTAGGGAACATTATTATGGATCACTGACATATAAAGTATTTTACGCATCTACACTGGAAAGTTTCAAGTTTTAATCAAATCACTACAGAAATGTAGAATAACCAGTATTTTAATCCACCAACTTAGATTTTCATCCTAATTTTGGGGAAAATTGGGGCAGGTGGATGGATTTTATTTTTTAATTTTTATTTTTCATTTTATGTGTCGGACCTATATATAAGTAATGAAATGTTCACGAATTTGCTGGTTTATATGCATAAGCCTATATGTACGTATGTAAAATTATACGTATAGAATAAAAGAAATACACTATCAAAATTTGACTATTGTGTTTTATTTTACCCTTTTAATATCATGTTAAACATATTATGACATTCAATCAAACATCGACTTGACAAAACATTGACTAGACAAAGTATTAAAGAAAATACAAATCTGTAACAGAACCCTTTACATTATTGTTTCAGTATGACTAAATATCATTGATAAAAACATGATATGCATTCAATAGACAGCATTTACTATTTCAAGTTCAGTTTGTATTAATTGGATGAAGATGTTGTGAATGAAGACGATAACATTTAATATGGGAAGTTTCAGGGGTCTCCAATACTTAAGTCAATAAAGAGTTAAAGTTTCTGCACATTTTGACACCCAGTACCAATCTTTTACGGTTGTAACGCCGTTTCTACACCTCAAAATAAGAAACATTTTGTTGTTGTTATCCTTCGATCACTTAAATTTTAGGTATACAGACTATACGGACCATGGACCATCCGGCCCAGACTATATGGCCCAGATTAGCAGCCCATATGGCCTAGATTAGCGGTCATACAGCCCAGATTAGCGGACCATATGGCCTAGATTAGCGGACCACACAGCCCAGATTAGCGGACCATACGGCCCAGATTAGCGGACCATACAGCCCAGATTAGCGGACCATACAGCCCAGATTAGCGGACCATACAGCCCAGATTAGCGGACCATACGGCCCAGATTAGCGGACCATACGGCCCAGATTAGCGGACCATACGACCCAGATTAGCGGACCATACGGCCCAGATTAGCGGACCATACGGCCCAGATTAGCGGACCATACGGCCCAGATTAGCGGATCATACGGCCCAGATTAGCGGACCATACGGCCCAGATTAGCGGACCATACGGCCCGGATTAGCGGACCATACGGCCAACATGTTTTTTACGTCATGTACATTATTCAAAAACATGAATATACTACAATATTGTGCTACTATTGTACTATGAATGTGTTATAAATAAAACTAGAAATGAAACTTTTGTGTCATATTTTTGCAATAGTCATTATTACTCTCAGATTTTAAATTCATTTTAATGTTGTCATCAATTATTCATTTAAGCAGTACGCATCACGCAAAAATGCATTTTAATGGGCAGAATATATTTTAATAAAATTGTAAATTAATACTTATTACTTTTAAAACATGCCGTGTGGTGAAAATGGTAATAAAAATTTATAAAATACTTATTAAATTGAATACATGGCGCGTGATGAAAACGGTAATAAAAATAGCTTACATCACAAAAAAACTGCAATACTGTTTCTATATTAACAAATAAATGCAAACAATACATGCTGTATCAATGTATGTTTAGACAACACATGTTTATTCCTATTTAATGAAGTTGAGCAGTCAAACATATATTTTAAAATTCCAATAGGGGTATGACACTCAAATAAGTGACTGGTACGTTTGCATAGTGGATACGCCCTATTTATGACACCTACTGATTGATCTTATCTATTACAGTAATTGATAATGTACCCTAATTTATTAACACGTCTGTAAGTACCAATTAAAGGTAAAATGTGTTAATCGGTATAATTGTAGACAACAACAGCTTATGTTTGCATATCTGGTACGCTATTTTTAACATAAATATTGATTGATGTTGATAATTACACTAATGAATAATATACACTAATAGAGTGAGCACGTCTTTATTATATTGTTTGCTCTTGCACATTCGTTTGTATATATAGAGAGTTGTGTACCAGTGAGTTGCTGAAAGAGCGTTGTAGATTGAATGGACCCGTGTGAGCAATTGAGTGGAATGTCTGATTGTTAGTTGACTTGTATGTTATGTTTGTTCTTGAACATTCCTTTGTATAAAGAGAGATATGTACAGTGAGTTTCTGAATGAGTGTTGTAGATTATATGGACCTGTGCAATCGGTTGAGTGTAAATTTTTGTGTACGTTTGTTTGTTTGCTTGTATATTATAAATGATTGTTCATGTACATTCGTTTGTATATAGATCATCCATAATTGTTATAAATGTTTTTTTACAGACATTTGTCAATAAAGGTATTTAAACATATATCCATATTTTGTTATTGAACAGCTATTGTTGATTGCAATATCATTTTTGTATTAATACTTACTTATTAAGACATGGTACGTCCGCACATGTTCAAATTTAAAAAAAAGTGTGCTGTAATTAATGTCATTACAGCCACTAAATTATTTCAATTTATTTATTGATACATTATTGAAAGAAGTGAAACACAAAATAAATATAAATTCAGACAGGTTTGATATTGTTCACAAATCTGGGCCGTATAGTCCGCTAATCTGAGCCGTATATTCTGCCGTATGTTCCGCTAATCTGGGCCTTATAGTCCGCCGTATGTCCCGCTAATCTGGGCCGTATTGTCCACTAATCTGATCGTATGGTCCGCAAATGTTCAAATTGAAATAAGTATACTGTCATTACTGTTATTACAAAACTTTTAATATTTTATTAAATTTATTGATACAATAATGCAGGAGTGGAACACAAAATGAATATTAATTTTGACATGTTCCATATGGTCCGAAAATCTGATCCCTATGGTCCGCACATGTTCAAAATTTAAACAAGTATGTAGTCATAAATGTAATTAAATTAACTTTTGGTTGTAGTATATTTATAAATACAAAAAAATGAAGATGAACACGAAATGATAATTAATTTGAATATGTTTTGTATGGTCCGCTAATCTGGGCCGTATGGTCTGGGCCGTATGGTCCGCAAATCTGGGCCGTATGGTCCGCAAATCTGGGCCGTATGGTCCGCTAATCTGGGCCGTATGGTCCACAGGTGGAAGTAACGTACCCAGGATAGTATTTTTCATATATATATTTTTAAGGAGCCCAATATATTCAAATAAATATATAACATCATGTTTAATGAGAAAAAAATTGACAAAGAGCCATGAAAAAAAATCCCCACCCTCTGATATTGGAATCATAACAATATCAGAGGGTGGGGATTTTTTTCACGGCTCTTTGTCAATTTTTTTCTCACTAAACATGATTTTATGTATTTATTTGAATATATTGGGCTCTTAAAAAAATAAATAACAAAAAAATACTATCAAGGGTACGTTACTTCCACCTGTGGTATGGTCTGGGCCGTATGGTCCATGGGCGGTATGGTCCCTAATTAAAATTTCCGACGACCCCTGACGACGCTCGTGCACCGTTAAAAATCGATAAGCGTCTCAGAGACATCGAGTTGCAGATTTGCACTTCTCTATGTTTGAACAAATTCAGCTGGTTCGTCCTCAGTATTTTGCGGCTCAATTTTTTTACGGATTTTTTTTTCAAAATAAAAAAACATTTCTATGGCCTTAGAAATGTTAATGTAGTTACCAAAAAACACCTTAAAACTACCAACAAATCAACAAACCAACGGACAGCGTGACTGCAATATACCCAATGTCAAAATTCATTTGCAGGGGTATAACATGTAAAGGTTCTATAAGTTTTTAGAACTTAAGAAAACTTAAACTTTATGAAAAAAAAAAATCTCTAAAAATTATCTTGTTACCATGAGGCTTACATCGGTATCTTCAACCTATGAATAATCGCTAAGGTCGCTTTCAACTTGGCATAATGGATATGGTGTCTGCCTAGCAATCTGGAAGTCACGGGTTCGATCCCCACTCGAAGAGCGTTCTCTAGATCTTCCGCAAAGACACCAAGTACTGGTTATAGGCCCAGGAAACGGACTTCAGAGCCTTTTTATAAGCCTGAGGCTTTCGATGCAATCCAGCTAAAATAAATAGGTTTAAACTCAACTAAAGTTGCATTACAAGTTGAGATATTGATAATAGCCGCTCTGTTACATGACAGTGGGACAGACAGGGCTATTCTAGCAGCCTGATTCAAGAACACAAGAAGTATCTGAAATTTTAACAAAATCGTAGCAAAAAAATGTCACTGCTTTAAAGGCATTTTTAATAACATACCTTAGATGCTCTGTATCCGTAATATCCGCTGGAAGAGTTTTCTGAAATGGATCCAAGGGTTGTTGATATGTTTATAATGGCCGCACGGTTGCATGACATTGGAGCAGAGAAGTCGGCTCTTGCTGCTTGCTTCAACAGGGGTAAGAAGCTCTTCAACACAGAGAAAATATTTCAGCACTGAATACAGTTTTGGACATTGACAAAAAAACATGAAACACAGCTATAACAATGAATATTTCAAATAATAAAACATTAAAACACTCACACAAAAACTGCCAGGTACAAAATTTGCTAAAATGTGAACAATGAAAACACACCCTCTTCAGCTTTTGTGTACAATATTTTGCTAAACCATGTGTTCAAATATGCCCTTAAATGTTGGGTTACAAACAGACTAAATTATAGAAGAATTATTAACATGAACAACTGGCCATTTGTAGGCTTATACAAAGTCTAAAGGTGTGACTATTAGGCAAACTAAAAGATAAGTAGGAATTTATTCATGTCAATGTTTTCAATAACATTATCATGAAATATAAATTGTTTTTCATTGAAGAGGCCACATTTGTTACCTGACTGTTTAAAGACCAGACCATATAATGCATTTCAGCAATCATAAATGTCCAAAAAGGACATAAAAATTAATATGATTTTAAACCAATATGAACTAAACTTGTGTCAAAGATTAAGAATCTTCTTTTTTAAATAAAGGATTGTATAGCCAACCATTACCTTATAAGATATATACAGGCTTTCAATACACACACAAATATACGTACATGTCTAGCTATACTTCAACAGTTCGCTTGTGCCTTAAACACTGATGTTTCAGCTTTAAGAAATTTAAAACTGTATAAGCATTCAAATACACTAACCTGAACCACCATCAGTGGTCCAATGGCATTGGTTTCATATATTTTTGCCATCTCCTCACGACTGGCCTCATATATGTTGGTGCGATCGATGATTCCAGCATTATTGATGAGCAGATTCAACCCCTCGCCTTGCAATTTCGACTCCACAAATTTCTTGGCATTATCAATTGAAGATTGATCACACACATCTGCAATACAATTTTATGATAAAGCTGCTATTGAATATAGCTTAAAGATACCTGTCCACAGTTTGGTAAAATAATAATTTTCAGAAAAATTGTCATAGATTTTCACATGCTTTTTAAAGCATTTCAGGGCCCATGTTTTGCACTTTTTACGCCGAATATCGGCGGCTTCCCCCATGAAAAAAGTATTCTTTTTTCCCCCTTTTCAGCTAAAAATCCCCCCTCCAACAAAAAAAATCTTCTTTTTTTATACTTTATACCTATGTTGCCAGCTGGTATCATGCTACTAACCTTTGATTAAATGTATATTTATGTAAATCACATTAAAATAAAGCAATTTTAGGTGTTGAATGGTTGGTGAAAAGATCTTCTAAATTCCCCTTTTCGCCCAAAACGACGTGAAATTCCCCCTCATGAGGGATGTGGGTGGCTTCCCCTGGTGGCAAGAGAGGGCCCAGCATTTATAATATTGATCATAAAAAAGAAATGTGGTTCTGAGATAGTGCATTTTGCTTTAAGAGGGTCTGAGTTCAAATCCTGTAATTCAATGTCAGTATTTATCAATATATTTTTTTACTTGCTGTTGTAATTAGCTTCGACTAATCAAGCAGTAGAGGTTTGTTAGTAAACACATTTTTTAAATATGAACAAGAAATGTGTTTGTCAGAAACACTATGTCCCCTAATGCGCCACTTTGATTTAGTTTAAAAAAAATATCATTTGGCAGGTTCAAATGATTATCTCCCTTTAAAGCTTATTACTTCCCTGTGATTTGTTTTTTTTACCTTTGACCTTGAAGGAAGATCTTGACCTTGTGCAGCTCCATGAGATACACATGCATACCAAATATGAAGTTGTTATCTTCAATATTGCAAAAGTTATGGCAAAATGTTAAAGTTTGACGCAAACAAACATGCAAACAAACCAACAGACCGGGCAAAAACAATATGTCCCCCACTATAGTGGTGGGGGACATACAAATCTGTGAGCAAGGCCCTTTAAGACATACATGTACAATTGGTAATAGTATATCATATTAGTGTTTTCAAACTGCCCTGTTGAGCATGTAGAAAAAGCAAAAGGTTTTATTGTATGGACTGTCTAGTGATAATAAGCAACTGTTATGGTTGAATTAGTGACTGTTGTATCATACCTAACTTCAGGACATGCACTGACGGATTTCCTGTGGCTAACCCTTTTAAATCCTGAAAATATATTTCAAGTGTAACAAAATGACACACAGTTTGTTAAAGCCCTCCCCCCTTAATCATTGTTATTTTGAATCTTAGATTAAAGTGCATTATTATTTTGGCGAAATCAAATTCGACTTTCCATCTATATTGTACCTTATTCATCTACTTCTGTAAATCTGTGGTATGCGTTTAATTTGATTTCATATACATATTATATCCGAAAATGTTAACAACCGAACAACTACTAAACGTAGCTCATCAATATACCTTTGCAGTGTCCGGCTGTCTGCAACAAGCGAAAAGAACTTTTGGTGGCGACTTGAGAAGAAGGAACTGTTTGACAAACTCCAGACCAATCCCTCTGTTGGCACCAGTAATCAGAACAATCTTCGGGGACAACATAGTGACTTACGTACTATTTCTTAACCTTTCGTGTTAGGTTTTCTTGTGCCACCTATTTTCGAGGTTATCAAACATCAACTATGGACGAGTTTCAGATAGTGAAATCACGAAAAACAAATAAAAAGAAGACGGTTGTTGCTAATGTAGAGCGAATTCTGAAAACAGTTTATGATATTCGGTAGGTTACAGTGAAGCATGTTGCGGCCAACAATATTTCAAAAATAATGAATGATTGTTATAGGATTTCGCGACCTGGTCGATAGGTAACATACACAATTTATACTGATTATAAAACCACTATACTCGAAGTTTGACATTGGCAATGTAGGTTACAATATACTTAAAGATTTTCTTAACAAATTCAATGTAAAAGCAATAAATGATAAAAAAGTCAAACTTTTGCTCAAAGAGATCCTGGGTACGACTAAACTGCGTATATGACTCATATCCACAGATATGACTTAAAAGTGAGGATATGAATAGACAACTGCTTTTTAAATGTATTTGCCTTTATTTTTGTTGTATGAAAATCGTTCAGTGGCAAAAATACACGTAGCTCATATGTAATGTTACAATCGAATGAATTTAAAAGCGTTTTTCATGGGCATTTTAATTTCAGTAACTCCAAATTCATATCCGCGAATATGAACGACCAGTCAGAACACCGCTTTTATAAAATTGCTATATTTTGCGGCAGTCTTAACAGATTGATTATATATTGTGAATTTTTAGTTCAACAGTGATTTGTTCATAAAAACTGCAAAAAAACGCATAAATATTGCCTGTATTTGTTCATATTAGCACTTTTCTTGCATATCCGCGAATATGAGTCATATACACATTTTAGACGGATGATAGAGATACTCATAACCAATTAACCATACCTTTTCTAAAAAGAGCATGTGGTATTTAAGAAAAAACTCAATGGGAATCAAAGGTCACTGTTTTACTGACATCTTTGTCGTAGATGTGCCGGACAGAATTCTCATCCATTTATTTCTGAGTTATGTGCCCTTGATATTCGCCATAGCCCATAGGCATTGATGCTGTTCCTGTGATTAAGTCATGCAGCGGTAATTTTAGTCAAGTTTCTTAAAAATCTCTTGTTATGTATCTAACATTGTGTTTTGTTAGAGAGCAACCTAAGAAACATGACTTAAATTAACACAAAACAAACAATCCTGTTGGTATATAGATGTCAAGGTGTTCCATATTTGCTGCTTGCTTAAAAGTATTGTTAGTATGACGTACAATGCTTTTACTGGTAGATCTAAGCAGTCACTGTAGAGAAATTACATAATGGGCAAAGCGTTGTAGATCACTTTGTTGTGGGATTAGTCAATATAGAAATATATATGTAATGTTTATTCATTATGTGGCTGAAATTCAAAACCTGTACTAACTTCTAGAGACACACTCCAATAAATATAATAAAAAATAATAATTACAACCTTGATTCAAATCTATTTTATGTAAAACAAACACACTTGAGTTTTTAACAGTAATATTTCAATAATCGCATGTATGCATCTAACAAATGACCTAATCACATGTGCACGGGGCATTTCGCCCTTTCCAGGCCAAATCAGACTACAAATCAGAGGATTGCTGGTTCGATTCTGGACCAGCCGCATATCATGTTTGGCAATTTATCATGAAATCCTTTGTACAGCCTTTCTCCCTCTGTCTCTTATCCAGTTTTATTCAATTAATATATTTTCTTTAAAAAAAAAAGAAAAAAGAAGAAATAATCAACATTTAAACATATACTGACTTTTGGTATTTTTCATCTTTTACAGATGGGAACTTAAGTCTACAAGTATTTTCACAGAGCTGAATGGTATGCGATTTCTGTTTAGCTCACCTGATTGCTCAGATGAGCTTTTCTGACCGGTCTTTGACCGTCGTATGTCCGTCCGTCCGTAAACATTTGCTCGTAAACACTCTAGAGGCCACATTTCTTGTCCCATCTTCATGAAACTTGGTCAAAAGCTTTGCCCCAATAAAATCTCGGCCGAGTTCGAAACTGGGTTGTGCCGGGTCAAAAACTAGGTCACTAGGTAAAAAAAAAAGTAAAACCTTGTAAACACTGTAGAAGTCACATTTTATGTTCAATCTTCATGTAACTTGATTGAGTTCAAAAGTGGTTCCTGTGTGTTGAAAAACATGGCCGCCAGTGGGCGGGGCAGTTTTCCTTATTTGGCTATAGAGAAACCTTGTAAACACTCTAGAAGTCACAATTTTTGCCCAATCATCATGGAAGTTGGTCAAAACATTGGTTCAATTGATGTGTCGGACGAGTTCGAAAATGGTCGAGATCGGTGAAAAAACATGGCCGCCAGTGGGCGGCGCATCTTTCTCTATATGTATATAGTGGCAGTTTTCCCCATTTGGCTATAGAGAAACCTTGTAAACACTCTAGAAGTCACCATTTTTGCCCAATCATCATGAAAGTTGGTCAAAACATTGGTTTTATTGATATCTCAGAGGAGTTTGAAAATGGTTGGGATTGGTGAAAAAACATGGCTGCCAGCAGGCTTCCTGAAAAGTCCCAAAAAGTGCCTGTCAACCGGACAGGCTGATGGAAAAGTTTGCCTGTCCGGACAAAAATTCACCTGACCGAACAGCGTGAGTTTATAATTGAAGAATAAAGTAACGTTTAACTCATATTTATTGCAATGTGCAGCCTGTGTACAAGTACACTGATAAAGTAAAACAAAACGTTTGCGTGTTCTTGTGATTAGAGTGTATGATGGACAACAGCTTTAAATTATAGTCAGACTCAAAACAAAATAACAAAACATGACTACACATTGATTAGAAGACTTGCACCGTATTGGATCGTTTCAACATACGTCACAAAACATATTGATTGACTCGAAATTCACAAAAAGAGGGATTCTAATGGAGTGTTTTTCGTTCTTTTGGCAAGTATTAGACTTTTCGGTATTTAGTCACAATTTTTTTTACCTGTCACAAGGACTGGCGATATTAGAAATTTCGCCAGACCATAAAGAATTTTGCCGGACAAGACCGGCGGTCCGGCCTTTTCAGGAAGCCTGGCCAGTGGGCGGGGCATTTTTCTCTATATGTATATAGTGAAAACATGTGAACACAGTAGAAGTCACATTTTTGGCCCAATTTTCATGAAATTTGCTCAGATCATTTGTTTCCTTGATACGAGAGTTGAGTTCAAAAATGGTTCCGGTCAGTTGAATAACATGGCTGCTGGGAGGGGGGAAGTTTTGTCATTATGCCCCCCCCCCCCCCCCTTCAAAGAAGAGGGGGTATATTGTTTTGCTCATGTCGGTCCGTCCGTCCACCAGATGGTTTCCAGATGATAACTCAAAAGCGCTTATGCCAAGGATCATGAAACCTAATAGGTACATTGATCATGACTCGCAGATAACTCATATTGATTTTTAGGTTACTAGGTCAAAGGTCAAGGTCACGATGACCCGAAATAGTAAAATGGTTTCCGGATGATAACTCAAGAACACTTATGCCTGGATCATGAAACTTCGTAGATACATTGATCATGACTCGCAGATGACCCCTATTGATTTTTTAGGTTACTAGGTCAAAGGTCAAGGTCACGGTGACCCAAAGCAGTAAAATGGTGTCCGGATGATAACTCAAGAACGCCTATACCTAGGATCATGAAACTTCACAGCTACATTGATCATGACTCGAAGATGACCCCTATTGATGTTCAGGTTACTTGGTCAAAGGTCAAGGTCGGGGTGACCTGAAATAGTAAAATGGTTTCTGGATGATAACTCAAGAACGTTTATGCCTAGGATCATGAAACTTCATAGGTACAATGATCATGACTCGCAGATGACCCCTATTGATTTTCAGGTCACTAGGTCAAAGGTCAAGGTCACGGTGACCTGAAATAGTAAAATGGTTTCTGGATGATTACTCAAGAACGCTTATGCCTAGGTTCATGAAACTTCATAGGTATATTGATCATGACTCGCAGATGACCCCTATTGATTATCATGTCACTAGGTCAAAGGTCAAGGTCACAGTGCCAAATAACGTATTCACACAGTGGCTGTCAAGGTCACGGTGACTCAACTTAGAAAAATGGTTTCTGGATGATAACTCAAGAATGCTTACGCCTAGGATCTTGAAACTTCATAGGTATATTGATCATGACTTGCAGATGAAATAATGATGAAACTTGACCAGGATGTTTGTCTGGACAATATCTAGGTCAAGTTTGACATTTGGTAAAGATTGAATGAACCGACTCCTATCAGGTGAGCGAACTAGGGCCATCTTGGCCCTCTTGTTGTTTTCTTTAAGGAAAATTATAATGCAAATATCCTTGGGGGACAATTGTTGCATTTTATTTTGCGTAGTTGTTCAACTCAGATTTTGGCATTGTTTTTTTGTGTGTAAATATTCAATGAAATGTTGAGAAATTTTTTCTTCATTTGGCCTTAATGAATAAAATGAATTTTTCCACTTTTTAATTCATGTCAAAATGTATACATGAACAGAAAGTGCCCATGACAATCTACCAATTGCAGTCAATTTACTAAAATGCTTAAACATTTTTCAAGTCAGAATTTCCTGTAATCAAACAGTGTGTGTATTCTCCTATTCTTTTTTATATAAAGCAAGTAATAATACACATTGATACTATGATTGTTTTCAATATTTATAGTAAAGATATAATATGAAATAATACTATCTAAGAAAATGTTTTCAAGTTGTCCTTTCTTTAAAAAAAATGTGATGCTTTAAAACGTTACATACATTGTAATTATTGTTTGTAAGATATTATTGATCTTGTTTTTCAGAGTGCTTATTGCCATATTTAGAAGCCAGTTGTGGTATGTGTATATTTCTCACTAATGTCAATAATAAGTCCCATAAAAAAAAATGTTGTATGAATTGATGTTATGTTAGAGATTTTAGCTTGACTTTTCGAAGAAAAATGAGAGCTATACTACTCCATTTTTTATGGAAAAAATACAGTGATCAAGAACAGTAACTGTTTATAGTCTTCTTTTTTAATTACCTCCCTTTCTTTCATTTCTATATATTTTATTCTCTACAGCATAACTCCAACAGTATATAACTAATTGATCCTTGAAATATAAATAGATGACACAGGTGCCATGTTTTACAAATATTATTCTACTCTCTAAAACAAAGGTTGTCATGTAAGCAAACACATTTTGGCAGGGATTTGGCACTACTGTGACAAGCTCTTGTTATACTTAGAAAATTAATTTTTTTGTTAAGTTTTGTGTCCACTTTATTCCTAAAGTATCAAAGCTATTGCTTTCATACTTGCAACACTTACTAACTATCATAAGGGGACTGTGCAGGCAAAGTTATGTAACTCTGACTGGCATTTTGACAGTTGCCATAACTTCTTTATTTGTGATCAGATTTGATTCATACTTTGACAAAACAACACTTACCTGACATACCACAATGGACTACACCCAAACCATCCCCCATGCCCCACCCCACAATCCCCCCCCCTAAAAAAAATTATTTTTTTCCTTTTTTTCCCTTTTTATGCCCCCCTTCAAAGATGAGGGGGTATATTGTTTTGCTCATGTCGGTCTGTATGTCCGTCCATCCACCAGATGGTTTCCGGATGATAACTCAAAAACGCTTAGGCCTAGGATCATGAAACTTCATAGGTACATTGATCATGACTCGCAGATGACCCCTATAGATTTTGTGGTCACTAGGTCAAAGGTCAAGGTCATGGTGACCCGAAATAGTAGAATGGTTTCATGATGATGACTCAAGAACGCTTATGCCTAGGATCATGAAACTTCATAAGTACATTGATCATGACATGCAGATGACCCCTATTGATTTTCAGGTCACTAGGCCAAAGGTCAAGGTCACGGTGACCCGAAATAGTAAAATGGTTTCCGGATGATAACTCAAGAACGCTTATGCCTAGGATCATGAAACTTCATAGGGACATTGATCATGACTCGCAGATGACGCCTACTGATTTTCAGGTCACTAGGTCAAAGGTCAAGGTCCGATGACCCGAAATAGTAAAATGGTTTCCGGATGATAACTCAAGAACGCTTATGCCTAGGATCATGAAACTTCATAGGTACATTGATCATGACTGTCAGATGACCCCTTTTGATTTTCAGGTCACTAGGTCAAAGGTCAAGGTCCCAGTGACCCAAAATAGTAAATGGTTTCTGGATGATAACTCAAGAACGTTTTTGCCTAGAATCATGAAACTTCATAGGTACATTTATCATGACTCTCAGAAGACCCCTATTGATTTTCTGGTCACTAGGTCAAAGGTCACGGTGACTCAACTAAGAAAAATGATCTCCGGATGATTACTCAAGAACGCTTACGCCTAGGATCATGAAACTTCATAGGTATATTGATCATGACTCGCTGATGACCCCTATTGACTTTCAGGTCATTAGGTCAAAGGTCAAGGTCACAGTGACTTGACACAGTAAAATGGTTTCCGGATGATAACTCAAGAAAGCTTATGCCTAGGATCATGAAACTTCATAGGTACATTGATCATGACTCGCAGATGACCCTTATTGATTTTCAGGTCACTAGGTCAAAGGTCAAGGTCACAGTGCCAAAAAACGTATTCACACAATGGCTGCCACTACAACTGACAGCCCATATTGGGGGCATGCATGTTTTACAAACAGCCCTTGTTTTTTTTTTAAATATCATCTAATAAATGACCACACCCCCACATTATTCCCCCTCTCCACCCCCACCCCCCACACACAAACAGATTTTTTTTTAAACATGTCTGGCAGACATGTTAACATGATGTGTTACAGGGTCTGGCAGACATGTTGACATGTTGTGTTACAGGGTCTGGCAGACATGTTGACATGGTGTGTTACAGGGTCTGGCAGACATGTTGGCATTGTGTGTTACAGGGTCTGGCAGACATGTTGACATTGTGTGTAACAAGGTCTGGCAGACATGTTGACATTATGTGTTACAGGGTCTGGCAGACATGTTGACATTGTGTGTTACAAGGTCTGGCAGACATGTTGACACGATGTGTTACAGGGTCTGGCAGACATGTTGACATGTTGTGTTACAAGGTCTGGCAGACATGTTGACATGATGTGTTACAGGGTCTGGCAGACATGTTGACATGGTGTGTTACAGGGTCTGGCAGACATGTTGACATGGTGTGTTACGGCCTGGGTAGCTTTGTGGAGGCTCACATTGCTCGCTACCAGCTGGCCTTGATGACGGCTCTCAGAGATAAGTTTCAGGTGGGACTAGTAGTAGTAATAGTAGTAGAAGTACTACTGGTAGTGTTAGAAGTAATAGAAATAGTAGCAGTAGTAATAGAAGTAATAGTGGTGGTTGTAGTGGCAGTGGTGGTGGCAACAGTTATAGTAATAGCAGTAGCAGTAATATTAGTGGTTGTAGACATAGAAGCAGAAGTAAAAAGATACTTTTGTTAGGAATCACCACCATATTTTTAACCCTATACCACTTAGATACATATTTTGACGGATGTGTGATCTCTTAAAAAGTTACATTTAGTTAAAGACCTTTTTTTTACTAACCCATAGATACTGATGAGCAGGAAACAGCCTAAAGCCTGAACAGACTGCGAGCTACTCGCAGGCTGTTCTGATTTTATGCTGGTTGCAAAAGCCATTTTCACTTCGCTTCTTATGGGGGAAAGGGTTGAGTGGTTCTTGCTAATAAATAAATATAAATAGGTCCTCGCTCATCAGTAAGTTATCATGGACCTTATTTCCTCTTAATTTTGTTTTGCAAATGTTTCCATAAATATAGGACTTATATTTAACAAGATGATATGTATGATGACAGTTTGAATCCCGCATCATGTATGGAATATCACTTAACATGGAATTAGTAACCATTTTTACTTACACTGAAATTTTAATGATCCATTAAAATAGTGCTTAAAAAACGTCAAAAAATCATCATTACACATACACAGTAATTTAGATGATTCATTAAAATAGTGCTTTAAAAAACATGAAAAAATTCTTAAGTGTATAATATTTGTCTTATATGTATTAATTCAAAATCAAAAGACACTCATATGGATGTTTACCTTCACTTTACTCTTTCGTCTTATCATTTGGACTACCTTCATTTGTGATCCAGTTTGATCTTCAACCTAATAATATTTTCTAATTTCTAATTATATAATCAAATCATAGTGTTTTGGGGGCTTATTGAAGTAAACTGGTATTGAGTGCGTTATTCCTCAAAAAATGGTCGGGTTTTTTTCCATTCAATTCTTTTACATTTATATATATTCACAATCACAGCCTTTACAATAAGTTGTTCTATTGCTTATGGAAAATAATGTCTCAAGATACAAATAGGAAAAACATAATTGTAATTGTCTAGTATCAAGATTGTTTCCACATAGCGTAATTATCTTAGACCTAACACACACACAAACTTGTTTTCCTGCTGAGTAATGTGTTGTCCTAAGTTAATTTTTTTCACTAATCGTTTGAATGTGTAAATTGCCTTAATGGGCACTATTGTGCTTTGAACGACACTTAGTATTGCAATAAATGATCATTACTTTAGCAGACTGTTATATCTCATTGATCAGTTTTGAAAAAAGAATTATCTGTATTATAAAAAATTATTGCATAACTTATGCATTTGCATTTAGGAATTATAGGCATACACCTAAATCAAACCTATATACTCATTTTGTATACATGTATCACTTGGGACCCAAAATCAATATATCTCATTGTGTTTCAAAATTAATTTTACTTTATATAAAAACGATATGCTTTGTTCAAGAAACATTGGAAGCCTTGTCAGTTTTCATTAATTGATCCATTGAATAAGTCTAAAATTATGTTAATGTAAAGGTCAAACTGAGGTCAGGTGAATGTGCTGAGTGTTTGCATTTCCATTGATTTCAGAGCAAAGTGCCATTCAGGAATTGTGAAGTGTATGATCCGATATTTATCACTGAAGAACGCACCCTGCTTCAAGAGCTTGGCTTCACTGTTCTGATGACAAATGAGGTTGGAGTGTTTTGGTTGTAGTCTTATATTATTTACAGTTTGTTTTTAACAGTCTTTTTATATGAAAATGGACTGGATGTCATATTTGTTGAATAATTGGAATCGAATAAGATTACAGTAAATCATACACTCGTAAAACAGACAATGTTCATTATATTGTTATTAAAAAAATTTATATTTTACCAAAGACTTTCAACATACAGATAAACAGAGCACTATGTCAGATGAACATTATTGGGCATTGTTTTCTTTATATTTCTTGTTATAATCTCTCCTGAGCACATAGCTTTTAGGATATTCATGGTCTGTATGTACTAGATGTGAATAAACCTTCTAAGGACATGCTCATTAAACCCTTGACAAATTTTAATGAAACTGCACAGGAATGATTCGTGGACAAGCCTCTTTCAAATTTGTTCTCATCATTTTGGGAGGTTGCATGTGTTTGTCATAAGAGCTTACTGGTCAAATAGATTTGAAAAATGAAATCTTGAATAATCTCTGAAATTGCAAGGGTCTGGAGTTTATTATTTGGTGTTTAGCATTGCTTATTGGTTTTCTACTAAGTTTGTTCAAATCCTACCCATGATATTTGAAATGGCTATAATCCAGGGCTAACATAAATTATGTAGACTCTTATAGCAAAATAATTTTTAATATCTTTGTTATTTCACACCACTAGGCACAGAGGTGTAATATATACCACTTTACATTGTAAGGTTGGGATCTACCAAGTTTTTATGCCCCCGGATCGAAAGATCGGGGATATATTGTTTTTGGCCAGTCTGTCTGTCATTCATTCATTGTGTGTGTCCCAAAACTTTAACCTTGGTTAAAGTTTTGCAATAACTTTTGCATTATTGAAGATAGCAACTTGATATTTGGCATGCATGTGTATATCATGGAGCTGCACATTTTGAGTGGTGAAAGGTCAAGGTCATCCTTCAAGGTAAAAGATCAAATATATGGCTTCAAAGCGGCGCAAAAGGGGGCATTGTGTTTCTGACAAACACATCTCTTTTTTTTCAAATCATGCCCCTGGACTTAAAATGTACACTGCCCTGAAGGTTAATTGTTTCCCTTATTTGTAGTGAGAACTTAAAAAAATCGTTTCTGAAACTGCATTTCCAAAAGGTTTGGTATTTGGCTTGTAACATCACATGGGGGTCCTCTACCAAGTTGGTTTAAATCATATCCCCTCTGTGGGGCGATTGCTATACATGTATATATATAGTGAAAACATACCAACAGTATGGCATTTGGTATATTACAGTCTTCAACTGTCTTACAGTCTATAAGTCATTTTGACAGAATATATTATGCATATTAATAGCCATTGTCAAGTTACTGTCATGATTTTGGCGTAACGTTTTGCTGAAAACTAAGATTTCATAAATCATATTGATGACTTTGCCATTCTTCAATGAAGTTGCTACAAATCTCTGGCCCTTTAGGCCTTTTTGTGTCAAATATAGATTTTTTTTCTATGATCTCAGGTGAGCAACATATGCCCTTTAGACCTCCTTGTTTCAAATATAGATTTTTCTATGATCTCAGGAGGGTAAGAGAATGTGTAGGCCTGACGCGATGACAGTTTTCTACCTGCCTCATTGTGGTAAGGCCCTATACAACAACTTGCTGTGGGCCAACTGGGGCCCGGGCCTGCAGCACATCATTGTCATAGGCAACAGCTTCACAGCCATGACAGAGAGGTGAGCATGTATTTCTGGTGGCATTGTTTTATTGCCTCATGTTCACAAATAATTTATTTAAATTGAAAATAATTACATGACAACAAAAATCAATTTTCAGTGACATCAATGTCAGTTTTCTGTCATGTATTGTCCTTTCAAAATCGATTTTCTTTGTGGGCACAAACACTATAAATTGATGGCAAAAAATCAAAATGGATATTAAATGCATTAAAAATTTATGTAAGATAGCTGTGTGAGTTACAAGTAGATACTTGTGAATTAAGTTTTGTTTTCCTCACAATGTGACTGTTCAGTTGTCACCCAAGCCATTGCATCCAAACACTGTACAAACCATCTTGAACAAACCTGAATAGTCCTCTGTTAGTGGGTTATAGGGATGGGTCTGTCTGTTATGGATTTGCTATACTACAGTTTAATTATGTCCAATGAGAACCATAAACTGTTTTGTTAATAAAAATGACAAATTTCACACAATATATGTAACTGTTCATTATGTATCATTCCATTCATGAAAGCATTTGAGAACCTTAATACACTAATTTTACCAGTGGATCTTCTTTTTTCTCACAAAAATAGACCAGTCTTAGCAGTTTAACATGCAATCAGTTAAAACTTGGTCATAGCATAAACTATTTATCTTACAAAGGATGATTAATTTTTAGATATTATGAATGCCAGAAGTTATAAAACCACTGTATTTGTGCGACAATTAAACTTTTTAAAACTGATATCATTTAAAAGTGTTTGAGATGCTTTTATATTTTCCAGGACTCCATTTCGTATTCTACAATCAACTGCCAAATATGTAGCCAATGTAAGTTGTACGAGTATTGTCGCTTTAACGTAGATTTATTCTCTCTAAATTGACAATTTCACTAATAAAAGTTTCATGTTCATCCCTCAAAATGTAATGTTCACCTGTAAAACCTTGTGTGTCCTTGCACAATAACCTCATTGCTGTCTTCAAGGAGAACGCTGTAATAAGAGGTGAAAGGTAAACAGCATTTTTTTGTTTCAAATCAGGCTGGTCTCTATACCTTCAATTTGTTTCCATTTTAATTTGCACATAATCATATATATTTTTGTTTATTGATGGTCTTCAAGGAACACTGGCTTACACCCAGATGTAAATGTTTGAACCCACGTTACTTGCTTATTATCAGCTTTATATGAGTATGACGATGCAATTTACTGTTCTTTTGCTGCATGCATCTCCATGCAGGACTTGATGCACAGTCACTTCTGGAAAACTTTGTTAATATTGTAGGCAGGTATTCCTTGTTTAAGGACACAGTGTAGTGATAGGTTCTACCTTGCATATCCGAGGTCTGGTGATGATGCCAATTGTTAACCAGGTTTTCCGAAGGAAAAAACTGGTTATTAGATTGGCGAATGTCGGCGGGCGGAACAAGCTTGTCCCGGCCATAACTTTGTTGTTCATTGTGAGATTTTAAAATCATTTGGCACATGTGTTCACCATCATTAGACGGTGTGAAGCGCGGAAAAATCAAGTCGATATCTCCAAGGTCAAGGTCACACTTCGAGTTCAAAGGTAATAAATGGCCATAAATGAGCTTGTCCGGGCCATAAATATGTCATTCATTGTGCGATTTTAAAATCATTTGGCACATTTGTTCACCATCATGGGACGGTGTGTGTCGCAGGAAAGAAAAACGTCAATATCTCCAAGGTCAAGGTTACCACGACTAAAAATAGATTTATTTTGAAACAAAGGGGGTTAATTATAAACAATCTAGTTCAGTTTGAGTTGTCTCCCTTTATCAGACTTTTTTTCACATTGAAAACCTGGTTTTGTGACAATTTTGTCCCTTGTTTTCCTTTGCTTTTCAATGACCAGGTACTCGTAGGTTCTACCTTGCATACCCAAAGGTCTGGTGTAGATGCTCATTGTTTTCCTTTGCTTTTCAATGACCAGGTACTCGTAGGTTCTACCTTGCATACCCAAAGGTCTGGTGTAGATGCCCATTGTTTTCCTTTGCTTTTCAATGACCAGGTACTTGTAGGTTCTACCTTGCATACCCAAAGGTCTGGTGTAGATGCTCATTGTTTTCCTTTGCTTTTCAATGACCAGGTACTCATAGGTTCTACCATGCATACCCAAAGGTCTGGTGTAGATGCTCATTGTTTTCCTTTGCTTTTCAATGAACAGGTACTCGTTTTTCCCATGAAATGGACTCATGGGCAGCTCTGTTAGCGTACAGCTTTTGAGTTCTAGGTTATATCTAATTATACATTTTAAACTTGTTTGTTTTACCATGATTTTGGTCACATACCGCTATATCTATTACTATTTAAGATACAGCCATACACAAAGGAGCAACCCCTGACCATACCTGACCAGTTCTCTGATGTATTCAATGACACAAGTGTTCATTCTTTCCCCACCAACTTACTTGACACTGTGCGAGATGCATTATGGGATGACAATGCTGAACCGGTCTACACAGAACAAGATGCAGAAATTATTTTTAAAGCACAATAGTACATGATATCACATTTCAATGAAATAAAGGTCCAAACTTGAGAGACTTTGCTTATTTCTTCTCAATAGTATTACATGTTATATTCAAGGCAAGTCAAGCCATACATTATTTCAACTATTTATGTTTAAACCTATTTATTTTAGCTCTATTGCTTAGAAAACCTAAGGCTTATTTGAAACGCTATCTAGTCCGTTTCCTGGGACTAGAAACAGTACTTGGTGTCTATGGGGGAAATCTAAAGAACGCTCCCACAGTGGGGATTGAACCCGTGACCTCCCGACCTTTCAACTATTACAGGTTGAAGTCAAAGCGTTTAATCAAGACCATGCAAAAACACGTCACATTAATGCAAAATACTTTTATTGTAAAACAATATCAATATGATGAAAATGTTCCAAGTGACTGAACAGTTTACCTCAAACATGTTATATTTAAAATCCTGAAAATGAGTTAAATGAATGACTGGTCATTATATCACAAATGTGCTTTTTATATTGAAAATAAAAGTACACATTCTTTTGAAATACTGGCTTGTCAACAATAACAAACATATTACGACAAAACTACATGAAGAACAAATATTCATTCTGCATCAGAAAACACATCAATTCAAATCTTACCCTTCCTATAAAACCATTTTGTTTCTTGTGTTAACTTAATTCCAAAAACTTCATACTGTAATTATGTTCAAGATTTGAACTTTAGATGAGCAACAATCTCCAGGTCCTTATGTTCTTATTCCTGTTTTAACAGGATTAGTTTAAGCTCAATTTTTCAAATAAAAATACAATGGACAATTATGTAATTGTAAAAAATATTACAAGCATTTTAGTTGAAATATTTGCGAAATAAACAACATTTTTACTATTTATAACAACTTTGATACCTTAAAAACAGCAATGCGACTCAATTAAATAAACGACATAGACTGTTGATCTTTAACAAACTTTAAAATAATTAGACCTTGGCACCAGAAGGTTAACCTATCTGTAATGGTGTCCATGAAAGAGTACCACAATCACTAACTTTTTACTTAAAATAAAAAGGTCCATAAAAAAGTTTTTGTCTTTGCATTTCAAAAAGCAGGAAAGGCTATTTTATGTCTGAGGAGTATTGTCTGGGTTAGAAATAATTTCTATGCACTATAGATGTTATAAAGTGTTTAAGTTTGTAGGTATGAAAGCCTTTCTTTTATGATAAAATATTCATTTAAAAATTACACTGAGCAAAATGTCAAAACGTCTACTTGTTTTTTGTTAATTTCCAAATCAAACTTATTTACAAAACATAAAACAGTCAAATAAGGCACGATACCTATATACAGTGTCTATTTCACCACAAAATAACATTTAATTAAATGTACCTTTATAAAATTGATTCAGTATACAATCCAAAACTGAATTTACCCATATAAGAGTTACTTTATTTAAATGACCATAAACACTTTCCATAAAGAAACATGTTAAACAAAATTGACGAGTAAAAAATTTCAAATACAAGGAGTAAAATTAATTATGATGGACATTATTTCTAGGTATCATTGAAAAATAAATAAATAATAACCAAAAAAATATTTTAATAAAAAGTTGTATAAAAGTGTAAATTGAAATTTTCAAAGGTGATGTAATTTTGTAAAATTATATATAAAAAAATCATCACAAATTTAAATGGAAAAGTCACTGTTAAGCCTGAAATTAGTAAAAAGGCATTTGCGGTTCAGTTTTAACACTGGTTTGCCAACAAAGTAATCTGCCCACCTATGAAGTGTCATCTTGATAATTTATATAATAGTATAGATATGCCCTGGAAAAAATTTCAGCACAAATATTCACAAGGACAATAACTGTGAATTATGAAAGCATGTGTAATGGTTGTAATGCACTGCACTTTCCATCATCGAGATCTACCAACGTATAAAGTTCCAAGTTGATACCTTTTACAATTTTCAAGACATTCTCTGGACATCATTTAAGTACAAAAACTGATACAAGTTAATGACTCTACAAATATGGAATCAAGAGATATGACTCTAAAGAATTTCACATCGTGTCATTAAGATATATCTTGTCAAGTTTCGGGTTGATAACCTCTTATATTTTCAAGATATGCTCTCAAGAAAACTTTAATACAGAAACATACAAAGAGCAATAACTAAACAATATGAGAGCAAGAGATATATTTCTTGTACATTGCACTTCCACCAACTAATCTCAACTTTCTTATCAAGTTTGAGGTTGACATCTGTGTTTGTTTTCTATGGACAACATTTAAATATAAAAATAAAAGTAATAAAGTTATAGAATTTCAAAATGAAAAGGGGGAATAAGTTTTGTAATATTAAGTGGTATTTCAATAAAAGAAAATTATTTTATGCAGATCAATTCCTGCAAGTATGAATGTTATCTGTAGAACAGTATATGAGATAACCACATTGCAAGTTTTGGTCTACACATAAACAGTCCATGGTGATTCCAGTACATCTCCTTTACTCAGAAACAAGCAATTATTAAAAAATAACAATTAAACACATACATAAATATAAATCACAAAGATTAAATCATAGATCAGCGCGATTCCACACAATATTGCACACAGCTTCATTCTTTCCAACAAGTGTTACCTTTAATAACCTTCAGTGATACTGTTGTGAAAATACATATCACATAAAGTAATTTTACAACATTTTACAGAAATTAGCATAACTGCCCTTTGAGCAAATCTCATCTCTATAACTACAACTAAACATGTTTAAAAAACAACAGCAAAAAGAGATGTCAAGATTTTATTTTTTTTTCCAAAAGCACTAACATGTAAATTATCTTTATTGCAAAGTGAAGCATATGGACTCACAAACACAAATATGTTGTTAAGGAAATAGTTTATTAAAATATTTTCCTGGACTCTTTTAATATATTTAAAATACTTATTTTTAAATATTTCAAATTAAGTAAGCTTATTTCCCTTCAGTACATGTATACCCAAAGCATTATCTGTTTAATATGTGTGGCAGCATTATGGAAAATTGGCAAAACTTTGAAGATGTCCCTTTAATTTACATACAAAACAGACAGGGCTTCCCCTGGATCTAAAATTTCTTTAGCCAAATTCGCCTTTCTATGGCAAAAATCTGCTACTTTTGGCTATTTTTAAGTTTTAATGAAGAAAAACTTGTAGCAAAATAGAATATTCTTTAGCTAAATAGGTACAATTTGTAGCCATTGGCTAATAAGGCAAATGGCAGAGTAAGCCCTGACAGAAAAGAAACAATAATTATGATCATGAGCTTTCAATCATAATTTTATTTGTTTTATATATTGTTTTATGCTGATACATATACAACCACAATTTAAAAAATTAAATTTCAAGTTTCATTCATGTTGGGATCATCTTAATTATTATGCCCCCCTTCGAAGAAGAGGGGGTATATTGCTTTGCTCATGTCGGTCTGTCTGTCGGTAGGTCGGTCCGTCCGTCCACCAGGTGGTTGTCAGACGATAACTCAAGAACGCTTAGGCCTAGGATCATGAAACTTTATAGGTACATTGATCATGACTTGCAGATGACCCCTATTGATTTTGAGGTCACTAGGTCAAAGGTCAAGGTCACGGTGACCCGAAATAGTAAAATGGTTTCCAGATGATAACTCAAGAACGCATACGCCTAGGATCATGAAACTTCATGGGTAGATTGATCAGGACTTGCAGATGACCCCTATTGATTTTGAGGTCACTAGGTCAAAGGTCAAGGTCACGGTGACCCAAAATAGTAAAATGGTTTCCGGATGATAACTCAAGAACGCATACGCCTAGGATCGTGAAACTTCATGGGTAGATTGATCATGACTGGCAGATGACCCCTATTGATTTTGAGGTTACTAGGTCAAAGTCACGGTGACCCAAAATAGTAAAATGATTTTCGGATGATAATTCAAGAACGCATATGCCTAGGATCATGAAACTTCATAGCTAGATTGATCATGACTCGCAGATGACCCCTATTGATTTTGAGGTCACAAGGTCAAAGGTCAAGGTGACCCGAAATAGTAAAATGATTTTCGGATGATAACTCAAGAACCCGGTTGCCTAGGATCATGACACTTCATAGGTACATTGATCGTGACTCACAGATTACCCCTATTGATTTTCAGGTCACTAGGTCAAAGTCAAGGTCACAGTGACAAAAAACGTATTCACACAATGGCTGCCAGTACAACGGACAGCCCATATGGGGGGCATGCATGTTTTACAAACAGCCCTTGTTGATGATTTGATTTATGGTGTAAGTTCCAATCATTGGACTGCAAAAACATACAATGCCATAACAATAGGTAACTGACACTGCAGAGTCAGGAGTCTCCGGTCCATAACTGCAAAAGTATTATTGCAAATTATGGGGTTGAGAAATATTACTTCCAAAATGGAATTTTTAAATAGGAATTCACAGAATCATAAGTTTTTTGGCTGCTTTACTTTTTGTTTGATAATAAAACATGTTTTTATGTTTGTTTGCATTTTTACTTGAATATTCAACTTAGATACTTCGAATCAAACATAAGAATGTAGTGCTGAACACATTCAAATAAAATCATTAAAGGAAACACACTTGTGTACGTACAAATAATGCATTCAAAGAGAATCATTCACTGTTAAGTCAATATGCCTTTAAAAAAGTGACACCAAATTAACATTAAAAAATAAGAACATCAGATCTCAATTAGAATACCCTTAAATCAAATGAAACAGCATTACAGTTAAAGCTTGGTTTGTTAGCAAATCAGCAAATGTCTTTACAAAATTAGAATACTAATTGGTTAATAAAAAAAAATATTATACAAAAACCACTTCTGCATTTTATGATATGAAATAATTTATAATAAAAAAGTGGCTTCTAGGCTACAATAAATTGAACATCATGTGAGTATGTTTGCAAAGGAAATCATATAAATAAAAAATTTAACATACAGACACCGAAATAATATAAGTATCCCAAGGTTATGGAAATACCTCCTTATCTGCTAGTGCAAACAAAGCTGCAATACATACGTGTTTGTGAACAACATAAAATAAATGTTCCATTTCTGCTTTTAAAATTGTCTTTGGAACCTTTAATGTAAAATGCAATATACAACAGCACTATTAAAACAATAAGCTTTAAAACTAACAACTATGAAAAGCAACCACAAAGAACAAGAGATGTTTTTAAAACAGGCCCCCCCCCCCCCAAAAAAAAAATCCAAACAAAAAAAACAAAAACATTTAAGACATAATTTTCCACAGACTTATTCCCCCCCGAGAACAAATACCCCAGTACTGCCCACCTCCCTCTATTGGCTCAAAATATAAGACTAGACAAAATATAATGATGAAGAATTGAGATGAAATATACTGATTTAATATTTTATCATAATGTCTGTGACTTTAGAAACCAATCTGTTCATGGGGATGAGATTATGTCCAAGAGTTTATTGTCTATGGGTGATTAAGTACGTAAATCATGCCGGAGGACTTACAGTATCAGAAGAAATACAAAATCTTGCCACTAATTGTGTTGATCAGTGAACACCAAGTAAAACTGGCATGAAAAGTGTGTTTTTTTAAGTCCAGATGATTTTTATCACAATTTTAATTCTTTAGTGGTGACTTTATGGGTATTTACACAGCATGAAATGACTATAGTAGCAATTTAGGTATGTTACAAGCCCTTGTGACCATGACCTGTTTGCATCAAATTAGAAAGGTGTCTTCCTTTCCTACTAAGCAACCAACCTACACATTTGACAGATGGTAGGTGTGAGTGTTCTTGTTATGTCATGCAGAAACCAAAGTGTCTTTGGGCCCCTCATCCAATTGACCATCCCACCTATTGACTAACAGGTGCAAAGCAAAATAGCCTGCTGCTTCAAGGGGGGGTGAGGGCCCTATAAATGTCTAAGAATTCTAAAACATATACCATGTTTTAATTTCATATCATGTATAAAATATCAAACAATAAAACAAACAGCATGAAAACATTGTAGCTTCTTCCTAAAATAACAAGTTTTTAAAAACAGGTCTTGCTTAAAAGAACTGTATGAAATAGATTATGTACAATTGTGTTAAACCATGTATCAATTTTAACAATATGTCCCTGATTTATAACAACTATAAACTGGATAACTATTAAAGGAATAAAATTTGGGTCCACCTTCTTATCTAACTTATAACAAAATATCCCTGAGTTCTAGCAGCTACTCCCCAAGTGTAGTTATCTGGTACCCTGCTGCAGTCTGTTCCTGAAGGTTAGTATTGCCTTGGTCATGGCTCCGGGCCTGTCTGTGCTCATGGAGTGACCACACCTGGGTATCATGTCAACCTGCACACAGTGTGGGAGCCGGTCTTTAAGTACTGCTGCACCAGATGCATCTATCACCTGCCAATCGCAAAATGTGCTGGTTTTGTTTGCGGTCAAATGCTTTTGGGTGTGTTATTATTTTACTAAGACAATAGCATGGACCTCATGCCAACTTCAGTCTTATGATACATACAGCAAGCATAGCTCCAGCCCAGCCTTCACACATGTTATGTAATATTTCCATTATCATAGTTACCAAATAATGCATGTTAACTTTGATGCGAACATGGGCATTAATGCATCAGGCTTATTATCAGACATTTGACCCCAGCTTCCCACCATGGTTGTTTCAATACTTCTTGTTCAAAGGATTACAGTAAGAAAGTCTGCAGCCCATCACACATTTATAAGCCAAGAGGATTTCTGCCTATTTATATCCACCATCAACTGGGTCGGCTATCTCCGTTGGTAGCCTACTGCATTACAAAGGATATTGGATTCAACTCTTGGCACGGCCACATAATTTGAATGAAATTGTTTATGCAACCATTCTCCTCTTACCTATTTAAATAGAAAAGTTGTCACTTACTAGCATAAAGAATGTGCATCATGTACTCGTTAATCAGAAAACATGGAAAATGTGAGTAGGTTCCCTGACTTTCTTGATATGACTGGTTGCCTGACTGTCTCGATATGACTGGTTACCTGACTGTCTCAATATGACTGGTTAACTGACTGTCTCGATATGACTGGTTACCTGACTGTCTCGATATGACTGGTTACCTGACTGTCTCATTATGACTGGTTAACTGACTGTCTCGATATGACTGGTTCCCTGACTGTCTCGATATGACTGGTTATCTGACTGTCTTGATATGACTGGTTACCTTACTGTCTCAATATGACTGGTTACCTGACTGTCTCGATATGACTGGTTACCTGACTGTCTCAATATGACTGGTTACCTGACTGTCTCAATATGGCTGGTTACCTGACTATCTCGATATGACTGGTTGCCTGACTGTCTCTATATGACTGGTAACCTGACTGTCTCAATATGACTGGTTACCTGACTGTCTCGATATGACTAGTTACCTGACTGTCTCAATATGACTCGTTACCTGACTGTCTTGATATGACTGGTTATCTGACTGTCTCGATATGACTGGTTACCTGACTGTCTCAATACGACTGAAGCACTGTTGAAACCAAGATACATTTAAACAAACATTATAGACACCCCTACCTTGTCCTGTTCTCCCCAGATAAGCTGTGTGGGTGCCTGTATGCGATCTGCACAGTCACGTAGCAGGTGGTGATTCTCAGGCTGTGTTAGCATGTTGAACACTGCACATATAGAGTGGAAAGAGCTAGAGATATTACTATATACAGCCAAAGCCATATGTTTTTATGATTACTTCGATTATAGATAGATTGAGATGGCTCTTTTATTTTACCCATAATAGCAAGTTTTTCCAAAACACTCCAAAAACAAACAAGAGGGCCATGATGGCCCTGAATCGCTCACCTGACTAACCAAATACAATCCCAACCCATTTTTCATCAAGATAAACATTCTGACCAAATTTCATTAAGATTGGATGAAAACTGTGACCTCTATTGTCTACACAAGGTTTTTCTAATATTTGACCTATTGACCTTAGTTTTTGACCCGAGGTGACCCAAATACAATCCCAACACAGATTTCATCAAGATAAACATTCTGATCAAATTTTATAAAGATTGGATGAAAACTGCAACCTCTATTGTCTACACAAGGTTTTTCTATTTTTTTACCTAGTGACCTAGTTTTTGACCCCAGATGACCAAAATACAATCCCAACCCAGATTTCATCAAGACAAACATTCTGACCAAATTTCATGAAGATTGGATGAAAACTGTGACCTCTATTGTCTACACAAGGTTTTCTATTATTTGACCTAGTGACCTAGTTTTTGACCCAAGATGACCCAAATACAATCCCAACCCAGATTTCATCAAGATAAACATTCTGACCAAATTTCATAAAGATTGGATCACACATTATGGGGTTGTTTACCCTCGGGACTTAGGTTAGAAACCATTGCCCGAGCACACTGCTTAACATAAAACTCTACGTTTAAGAAGCTGAAAACGGCTATAATATGGTCAGCCTGATTTTACTGGGCTGTACCATTTATAATACAACAATACATTGCAGTGTTGATGAGGTGCTTCAATAAAAATCTATTGGTTTAAAAATATCTTTACTTTACTTATTCAAAAAGCATTAAAAACGCAGTACTCAATAAAATTAATAAGCAATGTCTTGCATAAAGCTGTTAGAAAGCGGTGTTTTTATTGGTTGACAGTATTTAAAAGCATGGCTCTGATTGGTTATCTCTGTCACGTCCGCGCATATGCAAGTCGGTCAATCCGTTTTGTGATGAAAATTTCACACAAAGAACGACCTTGACATGGCGTCTGCTCTTGCACGGACGTGAAAGAGATAACGATTCATAATGTTTGCTTCTGCTCTTTTGCACTTTTAAAATGTAAACAAAGCAGAATTTCATTAGGAAATGTATGAAACAAGAAGGAATAATTACATCCATTACTACTTGAATCTGTTTGATTTTAATATGATTGGTATATGTTATAATAAACTACTATGATGAAGTTATATTAATATTATTGTTATTATTATTATTATTATATGTATGTTGAAAGATTGGACGAAAACTGCGACCTCTATTGTCTATACAAGGTTTTTCTATTATTTCACCTAGTGACCTAGTTTTTGACCTAGTGACCTAGTTTTTGATCCCAGAAGACCCAAATACAATCCCAAACCAGATTGTATTAAGATAATCTTTCTGGCCAAATTTCATAAAGATTGGATGAAAACTGTGACCTCTACTGTCTACACAAACAAATTGTTGACGGATTTTCTATTATTTGACCTAGTGACCTAGTTTTTGACCCCAGATGACCCAAATACATTCCCAAGCCAGATTTCATCAAGATAAACATACTGACCAAATTTCATAAAGACTGGATGAAAACTGCAACCTCTATTGTCTACACAAGGTTTTTCTATTATTTGACCTAGTTTTTGACATAGTGACCTAGTTTTTGACCCCAGATGACCCAAATACAATCCCAACCCAGATTTCATCAAGATAAACATTCTGACCAAATTTCATAAACATTGGAAGAAATATGTGACCTCTACTGTCTACCAAAACAAATTGTTGATGATTTTTCAATTATTTGACCTAGTGACCTAGTTTTTGACCCCAGATGACCCAAATACAATCCCAACCCAGATTTCATCAAGATAAACATTCTGACCAAATTTCATAAACATTGGATGAAAACTGCGACCTCTATTGTCTACACAAGGTTTTTCTATTATTTAACCTATTATGTGACCTAGATTTTGGCCTAGTGACCTAGTTTTTGACCCCAGATAAACCAAATACAATCCCAACCCAGATTTCATCAAGATAAACATTCTGACCAAATTTCATAGAGATTGGATGCAAACTGTGACCTCTACTGTCTACACAAGCAAATTGTTGACGGACACACGCACGCACACACATACGGACGCCGGACATCACACGGTCACATAAGCTCACCATGTCACTTCATTACAGGTGAGCTAAAAACTCCACTACACACCATCAAAAGTCTAAAAGGCAATTTTTAAACAGACACAATTTGAGAATAATGAGTCTTGATAAGTTAGCATTATCAATACGGACATAAGCTGAAGTGACAAATGAAGATTGGCACATTGGGGATTCCCAGCATACTTTTCCTAAAAATAGTAGTGAAATTATGTCTAAATATACAAGGTTGAATAACACAAATAAATGTCATAAATTCACTGTGTGTTGTTGAAAGTCACTTTTGAATATTTTTGTTTCTAACCCTAAACACTGTAAAAAATCTGACTTACATCTGGCATAGAATGGGTAATAACGTCTTCTAAAATCCACCACTCCTTGAAGAATCTGAAAACAAGATTTTTTCTAATGTTTGCAGTTGGAAATTAAACAAATAACTTTAGCTACCAAAGACATCTACACAATTTATTGAACATGTTAAAAACAGCAGGTCAACCATAAAATAATATTTTAGTTCTCAATACTTAAAAACTACTTTACACAAAAAGTGACAAAAACCTTCTTAGAATTTCTTCGCTTCATATTCTTTCCTTCAGTTTCTAGTTTATTTGTGTATACCGTTAATTTGCTTCACATTCAATTTTTGTGAACAAATAGATATTGCTTTGTTTGTGAATTGCTTTATATCCCTATTCGATTCAAAAATGTTGCTTCACCCTTCAGCGCACTTAAAGCTAATATTTCCAATAGGACCTATTGCAAATTCATTCCAAGCAAAATTAAATAACAACAAGTGAATAGTCATAAATGTGACTAAAGATTCAGCTTCATCACTTTATCACCCAAATAGCAGCCATTCTGATTGCTAATTTCAAGGGCAACTAACTCAGAAATAATGGTGATGAAGTATTTCAAGGTTACATTCAAGTGCTTGAGATGTATGGAAGTAGATTATTCTACAAAGTTAGAATAGTTCATGCTTCTGACATGAACAAGTTCAAGGACACATAACAAAGGAGCACGTGGATCAATGAGCCTGAAAGTGTCCGGCAGATCTCCAATTCATAGTGATGACAATAAAAATTTCAAATAAATAGTTTGAGAAATGAATAAGTTCTTCACTCTACAACAAACTAAGAACATTTTAAACATAGAAATGTCTAATTTTTTATTCAATAGCTAGAGGAAAGAAGAAGAAATGAGCTCCATAAACTTAAAACATTTAATGCAGACTGACCAACAAACATACCAAACTGACAACCGAATGACTCCAATATAAACTTTGTCTGCAGGGTTATAGAAAATATTAATCATGTACTGCATGTATTCACCTGATTTTATGCCGAAATGTTCACACACAAAATTTGATTTAACATTTTCACTTCAGAACCACTTAAATTAAGATTTCCCTATGTGAGCACTGGCCTTAAGCCCTTATTTACCTGTCTGGGAACCCAGGCGCTATGGTGCTGCACAAAGTCCAGCATAGTGCGCACCTGGCAGCTGGACTGTGGGAACAGCAGGCTGCAGTGGAGGTGGAGCTCAGAGACCCCTGCCTCGAGTGCCCGGTGAATCTCCTCCCAGAACGGGCTCTCGTTTGGGGTGCGCACTGCAAAACGATTTTGTGGTAACTTTAACAAGAAATCACTGTGTGTCACGGCTGTGTGTTGTTTTGGTTTGTTTGTTTTCTTGTTGTTTTTTTTTTTGGAGGGGCCACATTTGAAATTAAGAAAAGCTTTCCCAAGTCAGCATGTCTGAATTTTACCACAAGGGTGTCATTCTGCTTAATTGCAGGTCCGTTATGGAGCCTTTGTAAGTGACCACACATGATGACCCCAAAGACATGTGCGATGCTCCAGTTGAACACTTAAACTAGTTAGTGAGATATAGATTTGTTGTTCACAAAAAACTATATTTTTCTAATTACAAAACAACCGACAAACTGTCAAGTTTAAAGCAATAAACCCCAATGTCTTTGCAGATGGATATAACCACAGTACCCTGGTGTACCTACTTGCAGGACAGATCAGTGTGAGGGAGTGCACATCCCCAGGGTACTCAGCAGCGTACAGCCCAGCCAGGGCCCCGCCCATAGACATGCCCACCAGATGAATGGGCTCACTTGTCACACCCAGCTGGCATAAGATCTGCAAATTCAGACACATTGGGGGTATTTATATGGGATATGCTCTGAGAAAAGGGGGTTTAATTCATATGTGTATAATGTCTCACCAGATGAGCCTGTGCAGAGCATGCACAGGCTAATCAAAGACCACACTTTCCGCATGAATTACATTTTTATCCCCACGCTTTTTGAAAAAAAGGTGGGGATATTGTGGTTATCTCCGCCGTCCGTCCGTCCGTCCGTCTGTCCGTCCGTCCGTCCGTCCTGGCCACTATCTCCTCCTACACTAAAAGCACTAGAACCTTGAAACTTACACACATGGTAGCTATGAGCATATGTGCGACCCTGCACTATTTGGAATTTTGATCTGACCCCTGGGTCAAAAGTTATAGCGGTTGGGGTGGGGCCGCGTCAGAAATTATCACTCATTTTTTTAGGTTATTTTACATTTACTTCTTTATTTCTACACCGATTCACTTCAAATTGATACTGGACCTCTCTTATGACAATACGGTCAATCTCAACCATGCATGGCCCCATTCCCAACCCTGGGGCGCCCCGCCCACATAGGCCACACCCACCAAAAATTTCCATTTACTATAATTTTTTCATTTCTACACGGATTCACTTCAAATTGATACTGAACTTTTGTTATGACATTAGGGTCAATCTCAACTATGCATGGCCCCAATCCCAACCCTGGGGCGCCCGCCCACATAGGCCACACCCACCAAAAAATTCCATTTACTTTAACTTTTTTATTTCTACACGGATTCACTTCAAATTGATACTGAACTTCCCTTATGACATTAGGGTCAATCTCAACTATGCATGGCCCCATTACCAACCCTGGGGCGCCCCGCCCACATAGACCACACCCACCCAAAATTGCCTTTTACTATAATTTCTTCATTTCTACACCGATTCACTTCAAATTGATACTGAACCTCTCTTATGACAATACGGTCAATCTCAACTATGCATGGCCCCATTACCAACCCTGGGGCCCCGCCCACATAGACCACACCCGCCCAAAATTGCCTTTTACTATAATTTCTTCATTTCTACACCGATTCACTTCAAATTGATACTGAACTTCTCTTATGACAATACGGTCAATCTCAACTATGCATGGCACAATTGCCAACCCTGGGGTGCCCTGCCCACATATGTCACACCCACCCAAAATTGCCTTTTACTATAACTTCTTCATTTCTACACCAATTCACTTCTAATTGATGATGAACTTCTCTTATGACAATACGGTCAATCTCAGCTATGCATGGCCCCATTACCAACCCTGGGGCACACCTAGGTCAAACATTCGGCGTGGGGATACGCGTCGGCCTCTGCCGCGCCATTTCTAGTTAGTTTTAAGAAAGACTCTTCTCGATGAAAATCCAGTATAGGCGGAGAATGTCGTCCCTGATTCACTTGTAGGGACTGCTATGTTCAGATTTGATGATATGTACATGAGCATTTGGTGGGTTCGTCTACAATTTGCATATGGGATATTGCTTCTGTTTGAACTTTGTAAATGAAGGATTTTAGCATTACAATTTCAGATTCAAAATCAAAATGACATTCATCAATGTCAAATTATTTGAATTCTTAGTGAATGTTGAAAATGAACCCAATGTCTAAACTTACTTATATTTACTATAACACGCTAATGAAAATTGAACTGATAGAAATAAAATGAATGTACAATCTCAAATGGACAGATTTCCAATTGAAAGAATGTACTTCATGGGTAGAATGTACTGGTACTACCTCAAATGGAGAAAAAGTATATCTTAAATGGATAAAATGTACTACCACAAATGAATATGATGTACTACCTAAAATTGATAGAATTTCCTACCACAAATGGATATGATGTACTACCTAAATGGCTAGAATTTCCTACCACAGATGGATATGATGTTCTACCTAAAATGGATAGAATTTACTACTACAAATGAATATGATGTACTACCTAAATGGATAGAATTTACTACTACAAATGAATAGAAGCTACCTCAAATGGATAGAATGTGACACTCAAATGGATAGAATGTACTACCTTACATTGGTAGAATCAGTGCTCCAGCTAGGCCTAAATTGAAGGGCGCCACGCCCTGCCCTTCCGAACCTCCACCCTGCCCTCCCTAGGGCCACCCCCTGCCCTTAAAAAAAATTTTTTTTACATATGATAATAATGAATCTCTTATTACATTGTATTTAATCTATTCCTCACTGCAGACATTATATTTGAATGGTTTAATAATGGTTTAATAATAATAGGAATAATATTCTCTAACAATTATTAATAACATATACATTAACATGCAACAGGAAGCATTCCAGAAACGCGCGCAAGAAAGTGCCCTTATGACAACATACTGCGTGTCGAAAGTGCCCTTTTGACCAAAAAAAAAACCTTCCTTTTTCAAATCCTAGCTGGAGCATTGAGAATGCACTACCTCACTTGGATAGTATGTACCCTGCCCTAAATAAATAGAATGTACTACCTCAAATAATAGAAACTAACTAAAATGGATAGAATGTACTACTTCAAATGAATAGAATGTACTACCTAAATTGGATATAGTGTACTACCGCAAATTATTAGAATGTACCATCTTAAATAAATAAGAATGTGCTGCCTCAAGTACTGTAACTCAATACCTGGTTCATTTTCTTGACTGTGTTCCTGTGTGAGATATCCTCATCCTCCGAGGGTGTGTCGCTGTCCCCATGACCTGGCAGGTCGACTGCGATCACATGACAGTCGTGGGACAGGTTCTAAAATGTGTTCAATATCCAGTTTAGTTAATATAATAAAATTATTATAAATATATAAACAGTTAGTTAAAAAATGCAGTTGCAAGTGTACTACAAATAAATTGAACTCCAAAGGTCATAAATGTACAAAAAGCATTTTATTATTTGTAATTTTGTCTTAATATAATTTTTAAGTAAAACAGCAAATTTTGCAAGCAATAAAACTACTTTGAAATCCTTTTTTTTCTCATATCTTGTAATTGTATTTGATGATGAAATACAATGCAGTCTCAATGAAAAATTAACTAGCAAAGTCTCAGTTTTCAGATAGTTGTTTTTTTCAGGAATGGCAGTGTTTGCAGACCGTATTTGTGTACACTGGTGCATATTGACTATAAAAACTTGCAAGCAGAGAGAGCATCATATCTTGACATACAGGGATGCCAATAAAAGCTTTTTATCGCACACTAGGTTATAAAAAAAAAACATTATGAGCAAGGGCATACAACTTCACTGTGTATATCTTACCCTGACTAGTGGTGCCCACATGAACTTGCAAGCACTGAAGCCGTGTAAGAGCACCATGGTAGGCTGACCCTCCCTCTTGCGACCTTTCTCTCCATAGCAGATTGTCAGCCCATCTACTTTCACATACTTCAATTTGAGGCCACTCCAATACACTGAAAATCTGCGTGAAAAATACACAGTTATTGAGTGTTGAATTTCTGACAAAACAAAACAAACTTTGTTACACATACATGTATATGGTCTGTGACCATACAATTGTGACAAACCATAAATATGTGTCTTGTTCTGAGAAAACTGGGCTTATCCCATGTGCCTAGTGTCATCCCAGATAAGCCTGTGCAGTCCGCAGAGGCTAATTAGGGACGACACTTTCCGCATTAACTTGATTTTCGGTAAGGAGGGACTTCCTTGAAACCAAAAATACCAAAAAGCGGAAAGTGTCGTCCCTAAATAGCCTTGCGGACTGCACAGGCTTATCTGGGACGACACTTTTCGCACATGAATTAAGCCCAGTTTTCTCAGAACAAGACACATATATTCAGTTTAATCTAGATAGAAGCATGAGACTGCTTTGGTTGCAGCTTATGGGGATATGTTTTCATGCCATTAGGAAAACAATAAAGATTCTTGAGCTTCACAATAAAATAATACTATACAGTTAAAGTGTGAATATTATAAAAATAATATGATGATGAGTAAAATGCATTTAAATCACTTTAGTATAATTCTTTTTTCTTATAAGATTGCATTATTTTTAGTTTCAATAATTTTATTTAATAATGTAGCTTGATTGCCGTGAAAACCTTAGGACAATAATGACATATTGATATTCAGCTAGTTTCCTGGGTAGAATAAGTAGTTAGTGTCATAAGGGAGATCTTGAGAACTCTGTCAGAGAAGGATTCAATCTCGGAAATCCTGATGGTCATACCGACACCATACAACACAACTATTTATTAACTTAATAAATACTAGAACTCACTCACCTGAAGTACAGATGTATGAAGATCACAGGGTGAACCAAGAAGATATACAGCAGGGCACTCAACAGCGCCAGGATCAGGTACGTTAGAGCAGTCATGCCAATCATTTCAGTACAGGAAGGCTGAAAAAAAAGCTAATTAGATAATGTATGCGTATTATCTTAAATTTGAGAGATTGGTTCCACTAAAGCTTCAGTAAAACTATTTCTACTAAGTATGAAAAGAGTGAGTACATTTACATGTACAACACTGTCAGATGACGGAAGTATGGCTAAAATATGGTAAAAACCTCAAAAAAACATGAAACAACTAGTCATCATCATCATCATCATCATCATCATCATCATCATCATCATCATCAAATTCTTTGTCTTTAATCGTTACATTCATTCTAAGAAAGAAGCCACTTAAACCTGTGTTAAAAGATTAGCCATAAGAAAAAATGCCCCACCACCTGGCTGCCAATTTTTTGCACAAACCAAAATCATTTTCAAAACTTGGCCAAGGTAATTTTTCATTGTTCTGACCAAATTTCATGAAGATTGCACTAAAAATGTGGCTTCTCGAGTATTTACAAGGTTTCACTATAATACTACCCCAAATCAAGGTGACCATCTCTTTCAACAGAAAGGTAACATTTAACTTTGAAATCTAGTATTGTATCCGAGATAGAGCCCCCAAAATATTCATGATACAAAAACAACAAAGGGCAATAACTCTTACTTAAGTAAAAGTAGAGTTACGGTTCTCAAGCATAGTATTTCCCTCCATTGATATCAATACACCAATTAAGTGTCATTTTGATATATTATATAGTTTCTGATATTCCTGAAAAGGTTGGGACAGACAGACAATGCTTATTCTATATACCTCCACCTTTGACGAGGAATAACAAATATTTTGACAACGTTTCTGAACAAATTGACCAAATAGTAATTGCAAAAGTGCTTTTTCTTTAATTTGATCAAAATAACTTATTTTTTGCCTCACATAAACAACTTTTAAACTCAGCTGAAATATCATTAGGACAAATCTTCTGACAAAGTTTCATGAAAGTTGAAAACAAGAGGGCCTGAAAGGCCCAAAGTCGCTCACCTAAGATACAAATTAAGTGACCTGTTCTTTAAGCCCAAGATCTCATTAGAACAAATGTTGTGACCAAATTTCATGAAGAGTGAACTATAATGTAACTCTTAGAGTGCTAACAAGGTGTTACCATATAACTTAAGGATAACATCCCTGCCATCTGGCAGCCATGTTTTTCAACAGACTAGAACCATTTTTTTAACTTATCCAAGATCATTAAAACGAATGTTCTGACAGAGTTTCATAAGATTGGACAATAAATGTGACTTTAAGAGTGTAAACAAGTTTTTACTTTAGCCATATCAGGAAAAATGCCTTGCCCACTTCAACCAGTTGGAACCATTTTTCGAACTGATATCATGGGGACAAGTCTTCTGACCAAGTATTATGATTATCGCACAATAAATGTGACCTCTAGAATGTTAAAAAGGTTTTAAATTAGCCATATTATGAAAAATGACTGCCCCCTGGCGGCCATGTTTTTCATCATGAAGATCGGACAATAAATGTGGCCTCAGGCTCTAGAGTGTTAACAAGGCAAATGTTAAGGCAACATGACGGACAACGCACAACAGACAAAAGCCGATCACAAATGTGCTAATGGTGAGCTAAAAATGTGGGAGCTAAAAATGTTGCTTCTCAAGTGTTACCAAGGCAAATGCTGATTACAGATGAAAAAAACAGACTGCATGCAATCAAAAAGCTCATTATTGAGTTCAGGTGAGCTCACAATTGTCACAGCTTAAAAAAAAATCATTATATTTAAACAAACTAAATTTTACACCTGACTAAAAAAAATGCTAAAAATATTGATCATATGGCATAAGACCCATTTAAGCATGCGGTGGGTCTTTACAAATCTCATTGTGTATTTTAAATGGCATATTTAAGCACAATGCTTTTCGATATAATTCAAAAAAGCAAATATAGCAAACTGGCAAATTAGGGTAGCCATTTCAGGCATTCAGTAATGATTTCCAGACTTGCTGACCGAGTATGGCAAATGTTTGTGGTCAGATAATGAAACGATTTCCATCTTATCGTTATCCTATACTATTTCAGTAGTGTTCATTTTCTCATCTTGATAGCAAAACTGTGTTTCTCAACTTTCTGGATAGTCAATTATGTCATCCCTTGACGATTTAGTGACTGATTCCAGACTCTTAAATTCTGCACGATGGATTTTAATGCGTAATTGTAACTGGGCCACAATTTGTGTCTATGTGTCGTTTGAACATGCAGAGAGAGAAGTCCAGAATTCCTTACACTGAACAGTGTTACATGTAAATCCTTTAGGCTGTGCACAGACACAGTGCTGTAGCCAGAGTTCAGAGGATTTCTCTCGAATCAGCCTATGAAATATTCGAATGCATTCATTTGTGCCTCCTGGCGTTAAGTATAGGTCATTTAAGGTCTCATGGTACATTTTGAATTTGTATATGGCGTCAAAGTTTTGAAAAGAGAATTACCATCATGAAATTATATTCTTAGTGTGATAGGTATTCAATATTCCAACAATATTGATTTAATCAAATTAAGAGTCATTGACTCTTGAGATTGGAGGTCTATGGAAAGCCCTGTAATATGTAGTGAATGCAATTTTATATTAAAATTTTATTTTATATTTACTGGTTCTCATTATACCATTTTCATCATGTTTTCTATGCTTTCAGAATGTCTAAAAAAACATGCTGTTGTTATTTTGTCTAAGTTATCTCTATAACATAAATAGGATGATAAACAGTGCAAACACATCTCAACCTGTGCGCTAAGACACAATCTTTATAAATTTGAATGGGTTGTGTTTCTATCAAACTTGCAATAAAAAAGCTTTAATCTAATTTTGATAAATGAGTTGCTTCTAATATTATGCGAAAGAGAACAACTTCAGCCCCCTCACACTACTTTGGGGGAAGGGGTCCGCAGCCCTTCGGAGGGGGAATTTTCGTTGCGTTTCCCTTTTTGGGAGATTTTTTTACTTACTCTCTAATTATTACATTTTTACATGTTTGCACTATATTCATTGCATTTTTCATAATTTAGTATGGTTGAAAAGATAAAATTGAAACAGAATTGAGATATAATAATCATGAGACACATCTTTCTATTAAAAAAAAAAAAAAAATATTTTTTTTTGGGGGGGGGGGGGAATTTTTCCCCCTAAAAGGGGAAAAAAGAATACTTTTCAGGTGGGGGACTGCCGCCAAATTTCAGCGGCAGATTTAATAGATTGAGGGCCCTGAACTTCAGTGCCGTCAGCGCTTTGATTTTAGTTCAAATTACAACTTCTGTCACATTCATATGATTGTTGCATTCTGATAGGATAATTTGTTCACATGACCCGTTTTTCATTTTCCGATGAACCCACTTCGTATGCAAATTTAAACACAATTATACATGGCGCTACTTTCTGGTCATAAACAAGTTGCCAAAATGACGTTATGTTTTGCACGAAACTTAATGGCGTTGTTTTTATTGGTCATTAGCGAAATGACGGGGTTTTTTTTGCGCGAACTTCAACGATATACCTGTTTGACAGAGATGAAACCGAAACTGAAAATAGATTCATACGCTATATTAAAAGGACTTTTATGACCCTTACCACAATAGAATGTCAGCTTTAAGATCATTTTGTGTTGTAATTATAAGATTTGAATAGCTTTTATCTGCATTTCATCGTTGTATGAACTGTCGGGAAAAATACACCTAATTAATGCATAAACGCCGTTTGCATTTATTCATATTAGGTGTAATTTTCCTGACAGTTCATACACCGATGAAATGCAGAAAAATACTTGTCCAGTAAAAGCCAAATTAGGCAAATTTTTACAGGACAGTAGGTCCTGTAAAATGGGAAAAAATACAGGACCGCCTCTTTTTTACAGGACCTACCGGCCACATAATATAATAGTAAAATAACTTGGTTTCATTGCTAGGATCAAGGTGTTTATGATATAAAATGATAAATGATTAGAAATCTCTTAATTTCATGGTCACACATTTGTATCTGATGTTAAATAATAACACACGCCATACATGGTACGAGTCTTGTTAAGTTTAATCATATTAAAAAAATGTTCAATGCATGTTAACAGTAAATATAAACGGGAATCGCTCCTTCGTAATATCGTAAGAACATTTTGCAAAACAAAAGTAGCTGATACTTGTTTACCTAAGCTACGCTTAGTGCACATGTCAGATATGAGTCTCGTCAATACGGCCTTAAATGACGACTGCCTCAATAAATGAGGACCAGCCTTTTTCACGCATGGACATAGACAGCCAAGATAATAACTTTCAAATTACAATGATAATTATTATACATTACTATTGCTATCACAACCACACAAATTGATATCTGTATCATTTAAATGTTAATAATCAGATTTATTATTATCTTGTTTAGCGACTAGGCCCTCATGGATTTGTGCATTCGTAAGATGCACAAAAATGAACCAATCAGGTGCCCTCGTAAAATTCCGTCAGAAAGAGGTTGTTGTGGAAAAGCATGTGTATAAAGATGCTTTAACTATTTTTGCATCTCAGAAAACTTTCAGAGCCGTTAAAAAAACCTACAAACAAACAAATGTGTTCTCTTTTTTTACCGGACAATCAGTCCTGTAAATTTGACCGACAGGCCGGACCTTATAATATTTTACAGGACATGTCCATCGGTCCGGCCTTGTTTGGATGAGAATGCTTGTCAATTCTTAAATAAATGAAAAGGGTTATTTTGATTTCCATCATCAATTAACGATGACACACATACTATACACAATTTCTTTGTCAGGAGTGTTATTTAACTTGTTTCAATATAAAACTCTTATTTAATGTTTCATTCCGCACAATTTGCTTTAACTCATTTTTGACACAATGTTAGTTTTGTTACACTTCTTAACCTCTTTACTTGACAGCTCCAAACGGAAATTTGGTTAATCTCTTTCAAATAAGAAATGATTAACAAAAATAAACTTACACAGTATGTTTTTCTGACTATTCTAGAGCTTTCAAAATAAGAGTTCGTGCGATCAAACGAATAGAAAACATCTAAATGTTGATCAACAAGCTGTTCTGTAAATGTCAACAAACATCAGGCCATTCATATACATTATGGTTTTCACTGTTGATAAACGAATGTGTATAATTAGCGTCAGTTATTGAACACCAGTCAAAAAGCACGGTGTAATGTCATTTACACCTCTTGTGAATAGATCGAGGTTATTTTCGAGAGAACTGCTTTACCACCTCAAGGTCATAATACACCAAATAGTTTCCCTATATAATTCAATGTAAAAGCGACAACTTTGAGCGAAAATAAATTCAACATTTTGCACATAGAGACCCCCATAACCATACCTTTTCTTAAAGGCCATTCTAAGCGGAATCGATTTATGCAATAAAAAAGATATGTCATGTACAATGCAAGAAAGAACTTGACACAAATCAAAATCGACTGTTTTTGCAACTTTTATTTTCGGCCGTTTCTTAGTGGAATGTAACCTTTTCTAGTGCAATGGTTTACTATAGTCTTCAAGTGTATCATATTTCAGGGATTCAGTAGTGAACACCTATTCATGCCCTACCATTATCTCCGCAAGATAACACCTGAATAATGGTAAAAAGTGTAAAACATGCCTTCCTGTCAACTATGATATTTTTTTAGAGAGTACAGCCCTACATGAAGCGATCATTTAGTGTATTGTAACCTCAACGGATTCTTGCCCTGACAGACGCGTATTGTATGTTTTGGCCAATCAGATCTGGCCATGTAAACTGGGGTTGTCGTACCTGTTTATTTCTGATTGGTTAATACAGTCAGCGTGGTCCATTCTCATTGGCCTAAATTATACACTGGGAATTCCGGATAGACTGCAAAAGCAACTGTTCCCGACAGAGATCACAAATTCTTTCTTTTTAAGTTTGTTAATCTTTATGACAACTCTTAGGAGTTGGTGGAAATATGAAGAAAACATTATTCATTCTCGCGGTGGTCGGATTTTTATTCGTAAGCTGTAAGTACTTTGGTTGCAAATGTTGTTTCAACATGACTGACACACCGGCAAACGTATCACGTTTCCTGCAATTCCTTTTAAGGGTATGAGCTTGTCATCTGTCAAACTATTGAGAGGTTGTCACAGTTATATAGATATGTATTGGGTTTATTGTCTAAAAATAAACATATTGAAATATAATGATCATTGCAGCATTCCAGAATATTCTTTTTATCCGATGTTAAGAATGATTAGCTGAAGTCTCCAACTTACTCTTAGTCCATACTAAAGTACTACCTGAGCCTTTGATAATTTTTGCTATGGCGGCTCTGGGAGATCATATGCACCCCTGCATAAACACAACCGCAGTTTTGCGCACAGATTTTGTGCCCATCACTAAACAGACATTGTTTGTTACCAATTAAGGTAACTGGTAAGCGATGAATAAACTTCACTAACACATTAAATTTACCTAAAGGCTGAATGGCAGCCTACAGACGTTATCCTTTGCATGCAACCTAAAAAACATGACAATGTTTCAACACACTATTCTTGCTGACATTTTCATTTTGATATTTGTAACAGTGTAAATATTTGACACCTGTTCGCCATCGTTGTCGACTTAATTTACATTAAATATGAAGGTGTGCAAAAGATTGGTGTACTGCAACCTAACCTATAGAGACACTTTGTCGTCAACATTACCACAGTTTCCCAATATGGTGGATAGAGCGTTCAAAACAAAGAATAACAAAGTAAATTTAAAGCAATTATTTCTTGCTTTAATGGTACCATTTGCATGAGTTTGTGCTTTAGACTGGTGAACAGGTTTTGCAGTATCAGTGCTCCGTAGCATTTGGTCAAAAGACGGCGCATTGCAACTCTCAGCAACTCTTTGGGTTATAAAGCTGAGAGTTGAATAATTGCAATTTCAACTTACTCAATATTTGATAATTGGTACCATCCATAACCTTAACCCCATTGCAAGGAATAACATTTGAACATATTTGTTGTTAAAAAATATCTGAAGGGAATTATTTACCTGACACCCCTGGCAAAGGTAGTAATGCATTGGCTTCATGATAATGAGTTACATGATAAGACAAGAAAGCTTCCACCAATCTAGGCCAAATAACTCAAGGCATGAAAACTGCTTGTTTTGCTTTTTGTGCCAATTTAAAACTCCAGGTTAATTTTTTTGTAAAAAAAATAGGGTCACAAGTGTATTCAAGCTCATTGGGATCAATTGCACCTGGATTCACCCATTAAGCAATAGCTCCAATAAAACTGTTTAGCTGAGTTTTGAAGAAGAGTCCATGCTACATGTTGATACTGAATTTACCCCAATCCGACGAAAAAAAATGAGTTTGGTGAAAATAGCTTGCAACTTGCAAGTTCCATTTTGGTTTAACATACCGTTACAGTATTGTGTCATAAATTTAATCCTTCAGCAACAAAAAGAACCATTATTTAAGGTTACCCTACTAACATGTCTGTTATCAGGGTTGTTAATGGTTATATGTTCTGCTATAACGTTTGAGAAAATATATTGCATCATTCACATATTTAGTAGGAAAATAGCTACATGCGTTTGCTTGCAGTGTCAACTGTTAACATATTAAGTCTACATGGGCTTGTCATTGGGATATGAGCGCCAAAGGTTTAGAGGAGACTAAATTTAAACTAAAAATTACATCAACATAGAGATCAGTGACCCCCTTCCCCCCCCCCCCCCCTCCCCCCCACCCCCATTACATTTTTGTCCCCTACCGGTTTCACCAGAGGGGACTTATGGTTTGCACTCTGTGAGTCGGTGAGTCTGTCTGCCTGTCACACTTTTCTGGATCCTGCAATAACTTTAAAAGTTCTACATATTCTTTCATGAAACTTGAAACATGGATAGATGGCAATATGGACATTATGCACGTCGTTTCATTTTGTTCCTACGTCAAAGATTCTGGTTGCTATGGCAACAAATAAAATACAAATGTGACAATGGTGGAATTTCTGACAATGGTGGAGTCGGAAGGGAACATATATTGCTTGACAATAGTCTTTTCTTGACTGTATTGGTGATTGGTCATTAACATTTTTAGCTCATCTATTTTTTGAAAAAAAATTATGAGCTATTGTCATCACCTTGGCGTCGGCGTCGGCGTCTGCGTCGGCGTCGGCGTCCGGTTAAGTTTTGCGTTTAGGTCCACTTTTCTCAGAAAGTATCAATGCTATTGCATTCAAACTTGGTACACTTACTTACTATCATGAGGGGACTGGGCAGGCAAAGTTAGATAACTCTGGCGTGCATTTTGACTGAATTATGTGCCCTTTTTATACTTAGAAAATTGAAAATTTTGGTTAAGTTTTGCGTTTAGGTCCACTTTTTTCAGAAAGTATCAATGCTATTGCATTCAAACTTGGTACACTTACTTACTATCATTAGGGGACTGGGCAGGCAAAGTTAGATAACTCTGGCGTGCATTTTGACAGAATTATGTGCCCTTTTTATACTTAGAAAATTGAAAATTTTGGTTAAGTTTTGTGTTAAGGTCCATTTTATTCCTTAAGTATCAAAGCTATTGCTTTCATACTTGCAACACATACTAACTACCGTAAGGGGACTGTGCAGGCAAAGTTATGTAACTCTGACTGGCATTTGGACGGAATTATGGGCCCTTTATACTTAGAAAATTGAAAGTTTGGTTAAGTTTTGTGTTTTGGTCCACTTTACCCCTAAAGTATCATAGATATTGCTTTCATACTTGGAACACTCGCAAACTATCATAAGGGTACAGTAAAAGGACAAGTTGCATAACTCTGGATGTCATTTTTACGGAATTATGGCCCTTTTTTGACTTAGTTACTTTGAATCAGGGTTGGCACCAATCGACCACCCCCGGTTTTAACCAGCGGTTTTTACCGGTTAAAACCGCCCCGGTCAATACTCCTGAAGTGGTCATTACTGGTCAATACTGGTCGATTGAACTTTTTCCCCCAATTTTAATTAATTATCCATGCCTAATTAAACTATATTGATAATATAAATTAAACAGACATGTTGCCAATAATGTCTTAAGCTATTAATACCCACTATTTTATACCTGTTCATGCAATTTGTTGGCCAATCTCTCGCAATTTTGAAAATTAGTCCAAGTTGGTCCATTGGATTTTTCTGGTTGATTGAACTTTTTTTCAATTCTAATGAATTATGAATGCTCAGATAATTCTGTGCTTGATTCAACAAGAACCTGTCAATTACTGTGTATGAGTTGTTCCTCATGCACCACTGTCCCCACAGTCTTCTCAGTGACACCTAGGATGGGGCACCCAAAACTGATAATAGGGCCTTAAATGGCACCTTTTTGACACGACCCTTACTTATCATGTTTTCTTGCCTAGATTTCTTTAAATAATTTTTAAACAAAATAGTGAAAAATTCTTATATTTTCCATTGATATAAAAATAAAAAAAATAATAAGAAATAATTAATAAAAGAAAACAATAATTGAAAAGTAGAGTCTAGAGTAGACCCACAATTGGAAAACATTTTCGTTGTCAAAATCAAGAACTTTGATTGCTTAATCATTTGAATACCAATTGAACTTTTTAAATATGAAAGGAAAAAAACGCTCATAATACAGAAAGTAGACAACTTAGAAGTTACTATTAAATTAATAGCAAGTAATCTTCTTTTGTGTGAGTGATCTGAAATAGCCTAAGGGCAGATTTGCTTCATTGTCAATATCAGAGACATAAAACTGCATAGATTTTATTACCAATTAAGGCTTAGGGGCCAGATTTATGACCCTAGAAAACACTAGAGTTCTGTTTGTCCATCTGCTTATCAAATAGATATATCAATAGATAAGTGAAATACTATGGTAACTACAATAGTAATAATACTTTAGTAACAGATGTGATACACCATGATAAAGATATTGCCTGAGTCCTTATATATTTGAGGCCATTTCCATAAATGATAAAGATTTAATTTTTTACAACTTTAAAGATTTTTTTTACAATAAATGACTCAAACAAAGTTTATCAATTACAGAATAATTATTTATTTAATATAAAATAGCTCCTTAGTGATGTTTACATGCTACAATTTTCAATCGACCAGTAATGACCGGTATTGACCAGTAATGACCGGTTTTAACCGGGTATTGACCGCCGACCCGGTCAATACTCAATTGACCGGTCAATATGCCAACCCTGCTTTGAATATATGGTTAAATTTTGTGTTTCGATCCACTTTACTTCTTAAGTATCAAGGCTATTGCTTTCAAACTTCAAATACTTTCATGCTATCATGAGGTTACTGTACCTGGCAAGTTGAATTTTACCTTGACCTTTGAATGACCTTGACTCTCAAGGTCAAATTATTAAATTTCTCTTAAATTGCCATAACTTCTTTATTTATGATTAGATTTGATTGATACTTTGACAAAACTACTCTTACCTGACATACCACAATAGACTCCACCCAAACCATAGCCCGTGCCCCCCCCCCAACCCCCACCCCCCCCCCCCCCCAATCCCCCCCCCCCCTATTTTTTTTTTTTTTTTTTTTTTAAGGTCATCTCACAAATGACCACCACACCCTCACACTATAACCCCCCCCACCCCACCCCCTCCCCAATTTTTTTTTAAACGGTTAAAAAACAAACTATTTATTTTGATTATTTATGTTTGAAATACCGTCCAACCATCGCACCCAAGAATCCCCCCCCCCACCCCCCCCCTCCCCCCACCCGAATCCCCCCCCCCCGAATTTTTTTTTTTTTTTGTTTTTTTTTTAAGATCATCTCACAAATTACCACCACCACCCTCACACTATACCCCCCACCTCACCCCCCCCCCCCCCCAATTTTTTTTTATGAAACGGTTAAAAAACACAAATATTTATTTTTATTATTTTATGTTTGAAATACCGTCCAACCATCGCACCCAAGAATCCCCCCCACCCCCCCCCCACCCCCACCCCCGATTTTTTTTTTCCTTTTTTTCGCATTTTTTGGAAGAAAATGTAATAAATGTCCACACCCCCACACAATGCACCGCTCTTCACTCCACCCCTCCCTCCTTTGTGATTGAAAATGAGAGTCCCTTCACCTTTAAAAAGAAAATAGATGAGCGGTCTGCACCCGCAAGGCGGTGCTCTTGTTAGAAAATAGTTTTCAACTTAATCCATTTAATGCAGTTGTTGGGTTTAGTTATTCTGCTTTTCCTACATTCTGTTGCTTTGAATGATTGTTGCATAACTTTAACATCTAAAGAGCTGACCTTGTACTGCCCAATGTGCATATCTTAGCTCATCAATGGATTTGGGTATTTGTGGCGCATTTCCTTTAAGGGATATTATAGCTTCTACAACATTGTCTGCAGCCACAACAAGAAAAAGTGACTGCTCTACTCGATTGTCAAACTTAGACTATCTTTTTAGAAAAATGAAAATTCAAAACAGGCATTATACATTTTCTGATTGGCCATTATAAATATATCTGTTGACCGACTCTTATGTTCCGAGGTGATTCAATAAAGCGGTCGGCAGGTGCTAAACTAAGACAGAAATTACCTTATTTGACCATGTCAACGGATATTTTTGATGGCTTTTCAAGATAAGTTTATTCGGACTGTGTTTCATATAAACTTATATTGTTTTGACATCTTTAAGTATATAACTATAGGCAGTCCCGTTTTGCTTTGCACCGTGATAACCGTGGTTCATTTTAATGTAAACTTAATTACAATCTCTTATGATTTGGTAAATATTTAAATAAAGATTCTATAATTTTATTACAACCATTATTTTCTTTATAATATAATCTATTACATTATATTCTCTATAATAAAACATCTATTAACAATCTCCAAAATTCAAGAGTTCTATTTATGACATTATGGTTGTTGTGATAAAAGATTTGTTAATAATTTTCTACAATTATTAATTTATAAATACCAACTACGTTACAAGCATATAAAGTGGCATTTTATTGATCCCAGTCACCCAGTGACTTACAATTGTTTATCTGTTGTTCTTTTATCCATAAATTAAAATACAAGTCAAATATAAAGTATACATGTTCAATATACCAAAAGAAATATAATTAAGTTGTTTGTAACAGTTAGCCATGCCTTAACAGGGAATAATCTACATGTGCGTCCCGCGTCTATGTCGCACAAATATCGAAATAGATGCATCGTTTTGAAATATGTGCGTCCACTCAGACGCATTGCTGAACTGTATCCGTTAACGCATACGCGAATCACGATAGGTACGAACCATCTTGTGTACGAGTCAATGAACGCTAAGTTTAACCGAATGAGGCTTGAAGACTCCAGCAAGTCTTTTGATTGGCTCTAGTCGAGCCGCTGATGTATAATACAAACCAATTAGAATCGACCTTTAAAATAGAATGTGTTATGATATTTTCTCAAGTCCCCGCATGAAAACCTGCTTTAACTTTGTGTAACTTAGTCATAAATAATACAGAAAAAATGCCTCCGAAATAAGGTGAAGCTTAATAATCCAAAACAAACAAATCTCAACTTTCATAATGGTAGGTAAACGGCTCACAATTCGGACGTAAACAATAATATTATCAAGCTCGCAATTCGGATGGTAACAATAATATTATCATTGTTTGAATCAAGTTGAAATGTTAAAACAGGTGACATTCATGTAACAGATAATGTTATAGCCTATGTGAAGGCAAACAAGATAGTGTGACACATGCTTATCAAAACATCGGGAGTAAATTAATAAAGAAGACATTGTCACTTGGTAGATTGGGCAATTAACACACCCAGTGGCCTTTTGTTCTGAAGCCACATGTCGCCAAATAACATGTTATTTAATTGTAATAAAACTGCAAAGCGTGCTGATAAAACTCGAACCCCGACTGCAATAAAAAAGACGCCGACAATTCAGAAATTAACCGGCGATTGTGCTAGTAATTATACGATAACTATCTGTTATTTTGATTTGTTGATGTATTTTTCAAGTTCTTCGGATATTTTTTAAACATGATAATAGTTGAATCTGTTTGTTAATAACTATTTTAGTGTTCCTAACCAGAAAAGTCATCAAGTGTATATTGACCTCTTCGGTCTATTGAAAATGTCTTCGGGCTATTCAAAAATGCCATCTGATTAGCCCGAAAGGCTATTGGGCTAAAATATTTAGCGTGAAAACTGGTTTTAGCAAAAATGTTCACCCCCTTCTTTTGAGCTTAATTGGGGTTTTCACCCCTGGTTTTTTAACTCAATTGGGTAATTTAGGTAATATATATATAACATATCAGGTATTTGATATGATAGTTTCAGTTGTTCATTTTGTTAACAATTATACGCTCAAATATTTAATCGACCAGTAGGGCTATTTTATAAGCATTTAGGATCGACTGACCGGCCCAATAATCGACTCGGGCTTCGAGCTTATAGGCTCATTCTAAGACTGGCTAAAACTCTATTTAATTTACAAAAACCCTATTGTTGTCAAAAACAGAGGGTGAATAGGTGTATCCCGGAAAAAGCATCTTTTTGGAAAAACCCACTAATCTGCTGGTACAAATAAACATGACCCATTTATAATCCTTTCAAAATCACACACCGTATCAACAGTTATAATTTAAAGTTAACTATCATTGGTTGATTTAATGTACCAGCGTTGTTTGTACCGGGATGATTAGTGGGTTTTTCTAAACTCATGCTTTTCTGGGATAGATCTATTACCCAATATACCCCAAAGTTATCTATAGCCCTGTTTTAAATTAATGATACAAACAAATAACACATTCACACAATGGCATAATCACTTGCACGTAAATTGACACTAAATGGCAATGTATACATAGATTTAAACTGACCCAGTTTCAGTCAGAGCGATTATTTCTTGGTTACTTTAATTAGCAATTGGATTTGGAGAATGTCTGTAAAGAAATTAGAGTTAACAACTTTGGGATTGCTATGCCGCATAAAGAAGTTTGGTTATAAAAACTACAACATTTTGTTAACATACATCCGAGTTCTACTGCTAGAACATAAACTATAAAAGTTAGTTTAGTTAGTTAAATCATAGCAACAACTCTGAGCCTTATACCGCTCCATTCTTTATAGTTCATAGTTATATAGTTATAGTTCATGTAAGTCACACAGAAATATGTTTTGCAAGTGGTTGGTAAAAAATGCATTGATAAATTCTGCTTTACTTAGGTTGTAATCTATGTGAAACTATTAAGGATAGCAACACAATCTGAAATTTCTTTTGTTTAATTGGATCAATCAAAGATTATTATGGGAGTTGCAAAATGTGCAAGTAACTTAATTGATTTTTATGCCCCCAGATCAGGGGTATATTGTTTTGGGCCTATCTGTCTCATTGTGTGTGTCACAAAACTTTAACCTTGGTGAAACTTTTATAACTTTTGCAATATTGAAGATAGCAACTTCATATTTGGCATGCATGTGTATCTCATGGAGCTGCACATTTTGGTGGTGAAAAATGAAGGTCAAGATCATCCTTCAAGGTCAAAGGTCAAATATCATTGTTTTTTCTTTCCTAAAACTTTAACCTTCGTTAAAGTTTTGTCATAACTTTTTTAATATTGAACATAGCGCAACTTGATATTTGGCATGCTTGTGTATCTCATGGAGCTGCACATTTTGAGTGGTGAAAGGTCAAGGTCATCATTCAAGGTCAAAGGTCAAATGTATGGCTTCGAACAGCGCAATAGGGGGCATTGTGTTTCTGACAAACACATCTCTTGTTATTTTGGTTATTGTGAACTTGGTGGACACTGATTAACTACATGTAAGTCTATAAAGATTGTGATAGCTCAAGAATGTATGTACTGTGTCAGGTGTGCGGGCAGAAGATGATGATGATGATGATGCCACTGTTGAATTGGACATTGGGAAGAGTCGTGATGGATCCAAAACTGACGATGAAGTAGTTGCAAGGTAAGAAATTGCTTTTGTTAATGATTTTTCCCAATTTTTTACGTGAAATCATGGAATTTTGGTACATGTATCTCATTCCCCAAATCATGTTGGTGATGCATAAAGTAAAACACAAAAAGGACTTGAACACGTTTTATGATTACTGTAAAAACTCAGCCATAGGTCTACCCGCTTATGTTTCGGGTGTATAAAAAAAAGGTTTGAAAAATTGCAATTTTCTGTATATGCACTTCATACGTCGGTTATGACTAGGTTTTTACAGTACCTGAATCATGTTGAGAAAGTCATCAGTGAAACTTGATAGGACTTTGGTTTCAACATGATTCAAAATAGTATGAGTCTTGTTATGCTCCCCCAAAATTTTTGGGGGGAGCATTATAGTCGCTGCTTCCTCCGTCCGTGCACATTTTTTGTACGGGCTATTTCTCAGCAATTAATGACCGGATTACAATTGAACTTTATGGGAAGCTTCACTACCAAGAGGCAGGGCCCTCACACTACTTTGGGGGAAGGGGTCCGCAGCCCTTAGGAGGGGGAATTTTCGCGGCGTTTCCCTTTTTGGGGGATTTTTTTACTATCTCATTATTTCATCTGTACATGTTTGCACTATATTCATTGCATTTTTCATAATTTAGTATGTTCGAAAATATTAAATTGAAATAGAATTGAGATATAGTAATCATGAGACACATCTTTCTATTTAAAAAAAAAAAAAAAATTTTTTTTTTTTTTTTAGGGGAATTTTTCCCCCCATAAGGGGAAAAAAGTATACTTTTCAGGTGGGGGACTGCCACCGAAATTCGGCGGCAGATTTGATAGATTGAGGGCCCTGAGAGGAGATGTGCATATTATCAGCTGGTTCTGGTCGGATGATTTTTCACAGAGTTATGGTCCTTTAAAATTTTCCATAACTGTACATAAAGTGCAATTCTTGTCCAGGCTATTTCTCAGCGACTAATGAACGGAATTCAATGAAACTTTATGGGAAGCTTCACTACCAAGAGGACATGTGCATATTATCAGCGGGGTTCTCGTCACATGGTTTTTCACAGAGTTACGACCCTTTGAAATTTTCTATTAACTGTACATATAGTGCAATTCTTGTCCGGGCTATTTCTCCCCAACTACTGACTGGAATTCAATAAACTTTATGGGAAGCTTAACTACCTTGAGGAGATGCGCATGTTATTTGTGGGTTCTGGTTAGATGATTTATTTAGAGAGTTATGGCCCTTTGACATTTTTAAGTTGCTAAACCATCCATAGTATTATTTTGTCCAAGTTATGCCCCTCAAGACGTTTACTTATATCTGAATATATAGTGCAATATTGTGACAAAAAAAACTTTGGGGAGCATCACCCTTCTCTGGCGGTTTCTTGTTTATAAGTGTTATTAGAATTTACAAGTTTCTAATCCAATGCTTAACCATTTCCAACTCAGAGGCAAAGCAAAAAATTGCTATATGCAAACAGCATAAAACCAGAACAGCCTGCAAGTTACTCGCAGTTATGCTGTTTGCAGCTCATCAGTATCAAAGGGTTGGAAATGAAGTCTTTAAAACTTGAATCTAGTAAGAAAACTCTTTAATTAAATTTATATTTCTTAGGGACTACAAATGCGTAAAAATACGTATCTAAGTGTTTATGTGTTAATTACATGTAATAAACAATAAAGAAGTAGGTATCAAAGAATCACATTTGAACCATAATTTGTATGATCATAACCTGATGAACAGATTCCTTCTGTAATGAAGCACATATTGCTCTGTCTTGTCTAGAACTGGCAAAACATACCAACACATAAAGCGCAATAACATCTGTAAGCTATTACTGGGAGTTAATGACTTTAAACATTTTATTATTGGTGGTCAATTTTAAGCTTAGAACTTTTTGTTATGCGTTTGTTTTATCAAAAAAAAAAGTTATTTGGATCAGTGTAGTGATTTTTGACTGCTTTTGGGATTGGTTGGATGATAACATATTGGAAATTTTTGAAACATAACCAATTTGACGTGGATTTTTTATTTTGAGGGGAGCATATAGTCGCCGCTTCGTCTGTCCGTGTGTGCGTCTGCCTGTCCGTCCATGCACAATTTTTGTCAGGGCTATTTCTCAGCAACTAATCACCGGTATTCAATGAAACTTTATGGGAAGCTTCACTACCAAGAGTAGATGTGCATATTATCAGCAGGTTCTGGTCGGATGATACTTAACAGTGTTATGGCCCTTTGAAATTTGCTATAAAAAAAAAGTCTTGTCCCCCAAACTACTGTGCCCTCAAGACGTTTCCTTTTATCTGAATATATAGTGCAATATTGTGACCAAAAAAAACTTTGGGGAGCATCACCCGTTTCCGACGGTTTCTTGTTTTAAAGATTAATAAGGAAAAAACTACTTTAAATTGTTTGATGTTAATAAAAATAAAAACACAATTGAGTACATAATTTACACTTTATATTCACATAGCCTTTGTAGTAAGGATTGTTTTCTTTAGTGAATTTTAAAATGTTTCTTTGCAATTGGGCAAACACAAGATATGTCATTCAGGGATTTCAATATTTTTTAAAAACCAGTAGTCAAATGACCCTGTGCTTGAAATTTTCAGGAGTCAAATTTACTTTTCAGGGGTCAGAATACTGAAATCTCGATATTTTGTTTGTGGATATTATTTGATTGCTCTACAAATATTGCTTTGTATAACTTTTAGTATATCTTGCTTAACGAAAACACAACTTTTTCTGCAGTAAAACATACATTGTATGTTAGTTTCATGGTAACATTTGCATCAAAATGATGCAAGGAAGATAATTTGGAAGAGTCAAAAGTGATTCAATTGCTAAATGCTTGCATCGAAAAGCAGGATTCTGCTTCAATTAAAATCCCTGGTCATTGGTAATATGTATTGACCCCATTAAATAATGATAACTTTAGCTTGGTGTGTAAAGTGTTGTCCCAGATTAGCCTGCAGACTGCACAGGCTAATCTGCGAGAACACTCAACGCACAATGTCATGTATTAACCCTTTCCCTCTCATAAGTAAAGTGAAAATGTGCAAACAGAGTAAAACCAGAACAGCCTGCGGATAACTTGCAGTCTGTTCAGGTTTGTTGCTGTTTGGGGCTCATCAGTATCCAAGGCTTGGAAATGAAGCCTTTAATACTTGAATTCAGTAAGAAACTAAGTTATATAATTAAATTTAACTTTCTAAGGGACTTACACTACAAATGCTTGAAATTCGTATCTAAGTGGTAATGTAGCAAGTTTTCATAGAGCTGGGCTCACGTAAACCCAAGTGAGAAAACAATGTACTCGCTGATCTTGATGGGTCAATAAACCTCTACTCCTTTTATGAGACTGATGTTGTTCCAATAAACTCACTTCAATTATCAGGATTCTTACATGTGCCACTTGCCAGTTACAGTTGTAATAGATCATCCTACCTGGTAATCAAGAAGCATGTTCTGCTTATTAAGCATACAGTGGTTTACAAATCTCTCAGTTTTGTATTCTGATAATATTATCATAGTCAGGGCCTGCTCTGCCTTTTGCAAAATTAGCAAAAGGCTACAAATTGGAAAATTTGGCTAAATAAATTTCCATTTGGCTTTACAAAAATTCTTTTTAAAAACCCATAAAACTGATAAAATATGAAGAATTTCTGTGTTCTACCATAAAATTGGCTAATGTTTTGAGCCAAGGCCCTGCATAATTATCCCCGCCATAGGCAAAGGGATATTGTTCTGGCGTTGTCCGTCCGTCTTTCCATCTGTCTGGCTGGCCGGCACTTTTGTGTCCGGAGCCATATCTTGGAAGTGCTTTGGCGGATTTCATTGAAACTTGGTATGAGTATATTTATGGATAAGAAGATGTTGCACGCCAAATGGCAATGTACACCATCTGTTAATAATGGAGTTATGGCCTTTTGTATGTAAACAAAAATGCTTTTTAGCCGAGTGTCAAATGTAACACTTTTGTGTCCAGAAGCATATTTGCTGGCCTGCCCCGAACATCAATTCCACGAATTTGCTTGTTTGTATTTTATGTGCTAGTATTATACTTATTTGAAGGTATTGTTTGAGAAATTAGCAAAGCTTTGGAGGATTTAATTTAGCGTTATCTGTTAGAAAGGCATTTAGAATTGCATTTAGATAAATTGATTGTTAATATAGTACTCTTTAAATACATAATCATTAAAAAGGAAACTATTGCCAGAATTTATCCCACAGCTATACCCCCATGTGTTCATTATATTGAAAGTCTGTGGATAACTTTAGACTGCACTGCTACACAAACCGCTGATGCTATGCCAACTATGTGCCAAACAGCTGATGTCAGTGGCTAAGACTGTTGCATGGTTTTAGTTGTGCATTAAGCTGGTACATGTTGAATCTCAGTACGTCATGTAAGTCACGAATGTGTTTGTTTTGCACCTGAGCCTGGTCTATACAAACCATCACTAGGATGTATTTCACTTTTCGGTAAACACAACTTAGTAATCATACACATGGTGCATTAAAGAGTCATAAAGTTATCTCCATGCTTTTCGAAAAGCGTGGGGATTATGTGGATATGTCCGCCATCTTTCCGTCCTTCCTGGCCACTATCTCCTCCTTCACTATTAGCACTAGAACCTTGAAACTTACACACATGGTAGCTATGAGCGTATGTTTGGAATTTTGATCTGACCCCTGGGTCAAAAGTTATGGGGGTTGGGGTGGTAAAAGGTCAAGGTCTTCCTTCAAGGTCAAAGGTCAAAAATTTTAAAAATTAATATAGTAAAGTTTTGCAATAACTTTTGAAATATTGAACATAGCAACTTGATATTTTGCATGCATGTGTATCTCATGGAGCTGCACATTTTGAGTGGTGAAAGGTCAAGGTCATCCTTCAAGGTCAAAGGTCAACAAAAAAGCGGTGCATTAGGGGGCATTGTGTTTCTGACAAACCCATTTCTTGTTTTTTGCTGTTGTGTTCTTTCTGATTTGTTCAAATAAAATGCATAAGAATCATCTATAGATGTATAATACACATGTATATTGTTGGGAGGTTTTCTAACATTTTCCTTTGATCAGATCGATTTAATGCATTTACCTTGGCACAGAATGTAACATTATGTTCCTAAATGGTTTGGTAATGATCTTCAAGTCCACAAGAAGCAGTTCATTTTAGTTGTAAATCCTGTGTTTATTTATGCTCCTTTATCTTGCCTTTTGGTGAAACTTTGGCATTAGCAAGAAAATGATAAGCATTATAAATGGTTTCACTTTTTGGCTGATGCATCATGAATTCAAATTCTATAGTGATATCAATGAGGATTGGATTGAGATGATGGGTTAGCTTTCATTAAATTAAATATTTCTGTAAGACATTAAAAACGCTATCTCATAAAAGTACATTGGTAGTGTGAGGCTAAAAATAGTTCCTTAATGTCTGTTTACATTTTCACGATCTGCATACTGTTGATACAATTTACCCTTTTTGTCTTGCTGATGTGTGCAGCCAATCCAAGTATCAAATGTGACAGTGAAGTTAGTCGCCAATAATGAGAGCTCATGCACTGGCAGACAATTTGAATTTACCCAAGCTTTGATAATTTCAATAATGAATTCTATGAAATAGGTCTTAGGCCATATACTGCCCAGGGGTGGCGAAATCTCAAAAAACTATACTTGTCCGCGGACAACCATTTAGGAAATTTAACTTGCCCGTTGCTGAACTACACTTGTCCGTTAATGTTTATATAAATTATAAACTCAGTTATTGCTTAATGTTAAATAATGTGGAATATATCAAAATGAGTATGATTTGCTTGTTTTGTTTATTATTGTATTTCAATGGTACATTCATTATAGCAGTACATGTATATTATAAACAATATAAAGACTTGCTCAAGCTTTAAATCTTGCGAAGCTAGTGTTATTAAAACATGTGCTGAACATAAGTTCATTGTAATCTTAACAAATTAAACTAGTCCAATATGTGGACCTCATCAGACCGAGGCTCCGCTACTGGTAGCAATTTGATTATATAAACTAGTAACCATTGAAAATCGGTTAGCCAAGTTTCTAGAAAAGTTCTGTTGCGTTTACTTATATCATATTTTTATCATAATCTTTCTTAGTTTTTTGGGAGGTGGGCTGCTCAAAGCTTCGGGTTTCTGCTCCGTTGTTGAAGATAAAAAAAAAGTTTCATCTTTACCATTAAAGTCGTCTTAAATAACAAGGTAGACCGTGTTTTGATTATCTTAGATTGATACTTTTTATTTCCGTCTGATTGTAAAAATAAAGAAACCAGTCTGTACAATGTCTAACAGTCGGGCCGAATGGTGAAAATGCGGCATGCTCCCGGTCTCATATAGAATAAAGGAGATCACTGCGCAGAAAAGTGCACGTATTTAAGCTTGATTGCTCCGCAAATAGCACTGACAATGTAATCGCGTGTCAACCTCCGGTTTTGTAAAACTTAATTACGGCTTTAATACAATGTATTTTTGTATACCTGGACGCGACTTTTAAAAAACTTGTTGTCCACGGACAACTCAATTGAAAAAAGTCAGTTGCCCAGACAAGCAAATGTACGACTCGGGCAACTCGGACATTTGATTTCGCCACCCCTGCTGCCAAATATCTCCAGACTCTCCTGCGCAATTGTTCAGTCTGGTCAGGAGCTATGCGTTCTGTTATAAAACAACGCATGATTTTGGGGTCCCATAGAGGACAGCGTAGCTCATGACCAAACTGCGCTCATGTGCAAGCTAGTCTGGAGCTTTCCTAGCTGCATACAACATAACTCTTTCAGTGCTGAAACCGAATTTTTAAGGCCTTTGCAAACATATTTGATCCAGATGAGACTCCACAGAACGTGGCGTCTCATCAGGATCCAAACTGTTTGCTATTCTTATAGTATACTTTGAAAAAAAATCGGAGAAAATGCTAATTTTAGAAATTATGCAGTCAAAATTTTAGCAGACGACAAATTTCCCACCATGCAAAGGGTTAAGATCCATTTTTTACACCACACAACTTATATGGTTGTATATTTACAGAGAGGAGGAAGCAATCAAGCTTGATGGGCTGAATGTTGCTCAAATGAAGGAGCTGCGGGACAAGGCAGAGAAGCATCAATTCCAGGCAGAGGTGGACCGTATGATGAAACTCATCATCAACTCGCTCTACAAAAACAAGGAGGTCAGTTTGGCTTGGGTACATGCTCTCTCAAGGGGAAACTTGGCTGAAGTCATTGAAGGGGGGAATGGGATTTTTACGCCAAATATATGTACATGTATGTAGAATCATGAAATTACTTTCACTGAAATATAAATACATTTCAACATTCAGATTTTGCCTATATTAATCAGGGGGAAGGGGTGAGTTATTAAAAAAAATGAAAAAAAATATTCTCCTGTAGTAAACATGTGTTGAGGTATGGTACCTTCCATTTAATTTTAGTGCACATTATGCTGTTTCTTATGGTATTGTGAACTATCCAAAGATGTTTTTCGCTATACTCTTTTATTTGATAGCTCCCATAACATGGTGTTTGTGCTGATTTTTCTCTGAAAAATTATGGTGCCTAAGGCTATATACATCATGTGTGATTAGATTGATAGCTGCTCCATAGTTGCTGACATCTCACCTTTGTGACCTCCTGCTGTTAGTTAACAACATAAGGGAAATATTTTTTGTGTGAATTACCTGAGGTAAAACAATAATGTCTTGGTGTGGATAGATTTTTTTTTGAGATTCTTGTTGATACTAGTCCCTGGCACAGAACGTTTAAATTGCATTTAGTTATGTACAGAAGGTCCAACAATTCTTCTAGGAAAATTCATTACTGAAAGGAAAGTATGGTTCAGATTTATTTTTGGTTTTGGAAGTTCACACAGAAATGTTTGTTTGAATCATCAATACCAGCCCCATAATTTCAATATTGAAATGAATATGTGTTCATGTGGGACTTGTGCAGAGGAGAGCCCAGCACACTATAGAACACTAATGATCTGGCAAGGCTTGATGTGATAGTGTCTTGGGAGGCAACTAGAATGGTGCTGTTAGCATACCTCAGTACCTGTCAAGTCTTGGTAAACTCTGGCTGTAAGCATTTACCTGTGCACCCAGGTAACTATGTATTATGGCGTCATGGGATGTACATGAAGCATTTACCCAGTAATACTTACATGCCGTATAGCACACAGGCTGGAGATGGCTGTGTGAGGCAGTGAATTTTAGGGCTACATTCTGGTTGATATCAGCATTAGAACTTACAAACAGCAGTTTTTTAATGTAATCTGTTTGAACTGAGCACATTGCAAATGTTTGACAGATCTGGCGCATTTTGGTATCCTGGTCAGTTTGTTGTGCATAAAAAATATCAAAACAAGTTAACATTTGGTTTAAAGACATTGAAGAAATGTTAAACTGAAAATTGAAAATGGAGTTAAGACCATACATACTTATTGCATTTGTATATAAAAGTTTCCGTGACTATGGAAAAATATACGGTACATTGAATATATGATAAACAGCAATAAGATTCCTTCAGCTTATATGAATTTGACCTTGGCAATAAAAAACCCAATATACCAGACACCTGAGTGGTAGCTCCACACGCTGACATCAGTTAACAATATGTTTACATCAATACATTTTTTATTGTGATGTGCTGAGTAGATGGTGTTTTTTCTGACAATGCATGCATTTGCCAGTCTGTTAGTAATTAAAACTTTTTCCATTATGCCACATGTTTTCGATCTAGAAAGGAATTGGTTACGTTTTCTCTCCTGTGTTATTGGACTTGTACATGGTTGTAGCACATATGAAATGTTGTTATATACGTACATTGAGATACTGATTACACAGAAAGATTACATCTGAGCATTTGGATACTGGGTACCAGAACATTCTGATTGTTACTTGAAGTTTCCAAGATAGTATTGAACAAGGACAATATTGACCTGATTCAACATCAGTGGTTAACAGCTTCCAGTATCTTAAATGCTACACATAATAATTTGGAATTTTCATTCAACTTTTGATGAAGCACTGTTAAACATGGCATGAAGCTTTTGGGGAAAGTTCAAAAACTTATTTTTATGCCTCCTTTCGAAGAAAAGGGGGTATATTATTTTTCGCAATATCCGTCGGTCAGTCTGTCACACTTTTGTGTCCGCTCTCTAATTCAAATAGTTTTCATCCGATCTTTACCAAACTTGGTCAGAAGTGGTATCTGGTCAATATCTAGGTCAACTTCGAATATGGGTCATGACGGGTCAAAAACTAGGTCACAGGGTCACTTAATGCATTTCAATAACTTCTATCAAGGCGTTTATTGGGGGCATATGTCATCCTATGGAGACAGCTCTTGTTTAAATTAATTTCTTTCTTAAAATGAAAAAAAGCCAAATTTTGAAGAAAACTTCCATATTTGTTAATTAGATGATATTATATAATTATCTATCTCTGAGCCAATTTAAATATATTGGAATTCTCAGGTGCTATAGGAATTTGATGAAAATCAGGACGGAAATGCAATCATTGTACCATCACTTTCCCTTCAGTGACGTACATAAAATGCACCAGAAATTGAAACTCTCCTGTTGCCAATTCTTATTGCAGGAGATGTTTTCTTTCAGACAGACCGTTCAAATTGCAAAGAGAAACTGACATGGAATTGCTTTGTAGTTTAAAATCATATAATTTATTATTTGACCTTGCTTCTAATCTTTTTCCCATTGTAAAATCACATGTGGCAATCATGCATAATTTTAGTATGCAATGCTGTTGGAATGTAATATGCCCCAATCAGGCCTTAAAAGGTTATTTTTACGCTGATAAACAGTTGATGAACAAAATACATATGTCAGATTAATTTTAATGCACTAAATTTTCCTGTAAAATTGCGCTTAGGACTGGTTTGTAAGATAAATAACAGCATATTTTTGTGTATGATAAATGATTATCATTGGCACAAGGGCAACTTCCGTTGATATTTAGATAATATGCATTCATTCATATGAATCCTGTTACTCATAGATTGTTCTTTGCTGCCATAATTTCAGGTTCCCTAATTGATTTGAAAGCCTTATTGATCTTCAACAGATTGTTCAGTCCTCACTTTTCAATCTTCATTTGATAAAACCAATGAGCTGAATTTAACTCAGTTTTGATCAAATTTGCATTAAGTTGAACAACAAATTTAACTTTTGATTGATTTTCAGATTTTCTTGAGAGAGTTGATTTCCAATGCCTCTGACGCCCTTGACAAGATTCGCTTCCTCTCCCTCACCGACAAGTCTGCACTGGCCGCCACAGAAGAACTCAGCATTAAAATAAAGGTACAGGAAGGTCCAATCATTTTTAGCGAGGCTGTTTTCGGAGAAAACCCGAGCTATTGTCATAGCCAGCTCGTTGTCCGACGTCCGCCATAGGCGTCGTGCTAAAACCTTAACATTGGCCATAACTTTTTAAATATTGAAGATAGCACCTTGATATTTGGCATGCATGTGTATCTCATGGAGCTGCTTATTTTGAGTAGTACAATTTCAAGGTGAACATCATCCTTCAAGGTCTAGGGTTGAAAAAACAGTCAAGGGAAGTAATAAGCTTTAAATGGACACAGTTATCTGACATGCCCACATATATATTTTTGTTAAATGAATCAAAGCAGCGCAGAAGGCGGCATTGTGTTTCTGACAAACACATTGTGGTAAAAGGTCAAGGTCATCCTTTACGGTCTATGGTAAAAAAAATACAGATTTAAGGGAAGTAATAAGCTTTAAAAAGGGAGAAAATTATTCAATATTGAACATAGCCACTTTATATATTTGGCATGCATGTGTATCTCATGGAGCTGCATATTTTGAGTGGTGAATCTACAGTCACGGTAGTGGCTTTTAATTATTTGCTACTAAAAATAGAGATTTGTTACAGACAATTATTTTCAAGGGAAGTAATTTATATAATTATAAATCTCATATTATATATTTCCTTACCAAGCATTGAAGTTCTTTTCACAGTACCGTAATTACTCTATGTTTTCGGACACTCTAAGTTTTCGGACACCCGTTTTTTAAGGAAAAATAATTATTTTTCTTGACTGTTTATTTTCTGACACACGAGTTTTCGTCCATAATTAATGTCTCTAAGTTTTCGGACAGTATATTTTACAGCGCCTTTTTACCAAATTTCGGTCCTGTTTTCGATATCTAATGACTCTTCGATCATGGGGTTTTACAACCAGATTAACATCATTAAACATGGCAGCAGGGCTCAACATTAACCTTAAAACCAACTTGCCCTTCCGGGCAAGTATTTAGAAAATCTACTTTTCCTGAACGTAAAGCCACTTGCCCAAACATGAAATATCACGTTAACTGAAGACCTCATATTTTTTTATAAAGATCAAAATGATACACCACAAATTATTTTTGCACATTTAACACAATTATTACAGCAATTAAAGTATATTTAAAGTCTAAATTAAATACTCTTTGTTCTTTTTTTGCACTTGCCCAGCGGACAACTAGATTATAAAATAACTTGCCCGGACCCAACTTCAACTTGCCAGGGGCAATAGGACAACCGTTAATGTTGAGCCCTGGGCAGGTGCATGCCTGAGGGCAACGGACCATAACATTTGCGTTATTGGGTAAATTACCTTGTAAACCAGTATTAAACAATGGTTTCGCCCGATAGCATAAGCGTTATTATGACAATTACCAGGGATAGTGCCAATTAACAGTTCAATTATCGACCGCAATGGTACTACCCCTTCTCAGTAAAATAACTGTAACAAATACTAAAAGCTTCAAAGTGTGATGCACCATATTGCAAGTTTTACGTACGATGAAAGGTGTTAGACAACAACTATCGGAAATGAGCAAACAAAGAATTCATAGTTTGCTTTTTTATTGTGTAAATTAAAGGTTCATACTAGCGAGTATCGGTACATCACATGCTCATCTTTGAACTCGTTGGTCAAACTACAACCTTGTAGTAGCTCTCTGTCAAATAAATTAAACATTTAAAAGTATTTAAAATGTAGTTCAAACATATATAACTGTAATTTATACTATACTGCATGGTATTTTACCAGCGCGTGCTATTACCGGTAGTCGTTGATACAATTGACGCTATTTTCGGACACTTCAATTTTCTACTCTAAGTTTTCGGACAACTGTATTTTGTGAATATTTTTCGTATCTAAGTTTTCGGACACGAAAAAAATTAATTATTTTTAAATGTCTGAAAACATAGTTATTACGGTACTGTACAGATTTATTATTTTGATTATTTATAACCCAAATGATTGATTTTTCAAAGTTTTTTTTAAATGATATAATTATAATTTCTTTGATGTTCATTACATACCTTTGGACTTGTGTCCATAGATACATGATCAACTCTGGTTATGATCTCTTTTAAACCACAGGCCTGTCGTCAGTGATGTCTGACATGGTCATAATTGAATGTGAGACTCTCCCCTGCCCCCCCCCCACCCCCCCCCCCAGTTGGATTGGACAAAATTCAAGGGAAGTAATAACCTTTAAAGGGAGATGATTTCTATATCTGCCAAATGTTTTTTATTCCAATGCGGCGCAGTAGGTGGCATTGTGTTTCTGACTAACACATCTCTTGTTGGGTCACTAGGTCAAAGGTCAAGGTCACTGTGACCTAAAAAAAAAAAAAAATCTGACAAGCTTTCACAGCCGAGCGTGGCACCAGTTATGTGAGTTACTCGCAGTCTGTTCAGATTTTATGCTGTTTGCTACTTATCAGTATCTTAGTGTAAAACTTGCTTATTTAGTTAAGTGTAATTTTCTAAGGGACTACAAATGTTATAAAATACGTCTCCAAGTGGTAGAGGGTTAAAGTTCATGCATTAAGCCCCATTTTGCGTACGGTGGCTCATATGTTTGTATATTTGTATTTTATATGCTTCAGGCTGACAAGGACAATCATGTCCTCCATGTGATTGACACTGGCATAGGAATGACCAAGGCCGACTTGGTCAATAACCTGGGAACCATAGCCAAGTCAGGAACCAGTGAATTCCTCACGAAGCTCGGCGAATCTCAGTCCACCATGGAGATGACAGATCTCATTGGGCAGTTTGGAGTGGGATTCTACTCTTCCTTCCTTGGTGAGTACTGAAAATCTTCTAAAAGATTAAGAGATTATAAAACCTTAGCCAGATTTTCATATCCTTCAATAATTTCTGTGAATTCATAAGTTCACTTGCCTCTCGTTTGCACTTAACTCTCATTTATATACTCAATATAGCTGGGGTTTTATCAAGACCCATGTTAATCGCCCTGCATTTTTACCAAATTTGAAGCTTTAGAAAAAAATAAACATTAATTCATCTATTATTTCTGGAATGAAAAACTGTTTAGTCTTAACTTTATGAAGCTGCTGATTGCTGTTTTCTGATATCCCGAAAATTTAAACATAATTTAAATCTGCACATAAACATATTGTATTGTATCATGAGTGGATGAGTATGTTTTTCTGTCTTCCACAGTTGCTGATCGTGTGATCGTCACATCAAAGCACAATGACGATGAGCAGCATGTCTGGGAGTCAGACTCCAACCAGTTCAGCGTATCCAAGGACCCCCGTGGCAATACACTGGGACGGGGAACACAAATCAGGTCGGTCCCTTGGAAGTTTTATGTTATAGTTCTTTTGCAGGGTACACAAAATGGATAAAATCAGTTAGTTTGACAACATTTCTTTATTACAAATTTCAAAAGTTAATGATCTTTTGCACATTGCAAAAATTGAAAATAACAAACTTTTAATAACTACAGGGTTCTCACTAGGATTTTGAATCAATCCTGAGACTCCTTACTTGAAAAACATTGGAGTCCCAACAGAAGTTTGATTTTGCATGCAACATTTTAATTTTCAATTTTCAGCTATTCAATAGCAAAATGAATTTTGAAAAAATCTCTTTGTATTGCACACCGTGATTAAAAACTTTAAAAATACAAGGTTTCAAGTATTCTTAACAAAATCGTTGTCTCTAAATGGTAAAGACAAGACTATCAAAATGACAAAGCCTCTTGGGTTATTTCCGTTTCAACCAATTTTTCACTGAATTATCATAGCATTCTAAAATTGTTTGTACAACCCATATCAAATTCATGCAGATGATTAAAAAAAAAGATTTTACAATATATTTTAAGTCCGTATAGATCTATTAGAACAAATACATGAAATCCAAATTACAACAAATAATGGACAGTGATCATTTTGTGTTAAAGTCTGCACCTCAAGGAAGAGGCCCATGATTTCCTGGAAGAGGGATCCCTTAAGTCTCTCGTACAGAAGTACAGCCAGTTCATCAACTTCAACATCTTCCTGTGGGAAAGCAAGGTTAGACAAGCATCATAATGTCCCAAGAAAGTGGATATAAACCGCCTGGATTCTATGTATCTATGGAAATATTTTGACTAAGGTTAAATAGGGTATACAGTGCATTACAGTGAATGTCAATGTCCGAGTTACCTCTTTTTGTCATAATACTATATGGTTATTGATATTCCAGCTTAAAGACTCTTAATGAGAACATCTTGTTTCCTGATTAACTCTTTCCCCTTAGAAGCAAAGTGAAAATGGCTTTTGCAACCAGCTTTAAACCAAAACATCCTGTGAGTAACTTGCAGGTTGTTCAGGTTTTGTACTGTTAACTGCTCATCAATGTCTTAGGGTTGGAAATCAAACCCTTAGAACTTTAATCAATTAAAAAAGGTATTTAATTTGATTTTGTAATGAACTACAAATGAGTAAAAAAAAGCGTAAATGAAGGGTTAAGGGTTAAAAACACAGGTTTAACACCAATGACTGCCTGTGTTGTATAGACAGAGGAAGTGGAGGAACCACTTGATGATGATGAAGCACCAGCTGAGGACAAAAAGAAGGATGAAGATGATGATGATGATGAAGCAGAGGTAGAGGAGGAGAAAGAGGACAAGCCGAAGACTAAGAAGGTTACCAAGACTATCTGGGACTGGGTGCTTGTCAACAACGTGAAGCCAATCTGGACACGCAAGTAAGCATGCACTAGATTCTCCAGGGAGCTGTATAGATAACAGAGAGGGATTTTGTCCTCAATCTTATTTCGTGCTTTTTAATGATAAAAGGATTGTAGTTTTCTTCTCCATTTATCTTTTTTCATCCCTTTGATTCAAATACAGGTCTAAAACAGTTCTTGACTATGCAGGATATATTAACAAATGAATAGTTTTCGTGTTCTTGACCACTAAAACATGTAGTTTAGGTGTTCTTGACCACTAAAATATGAAGATATGATAGATCAACTTTGTTCTTGATTTTTAAGTATCTACTGGTCATTCATGCAAAGCATAGCAAAGTAATGAACTCAGTTTAAACCTATGCTTTAAAATTTTTTAATGGAACCTGAAGTATTTGTATTAAGTTTTGTCCCACAGAAGCTTTAAATTAATGGTTTGTTCTCCTACTTAATTCAACAGATTTCAAAAATGGAGGTCCTCCTGGAGCAATAATGCTGTTTGTTTAAGAAGACAGCTTACAATAGCATAATGCTTAAGAGATGAAAAAATTAATGCTATTCTGCAGACATAATCAGTTAACCTATTTCTGTTACCCTTTCAGACCAACTGATGTAGAGGACAAAGAGTACAACGAGTTCTACAAGTCTTTTTCCAAGACGTCAGATGAGCCCCTGGCTAAGATCCACTTCACGGCAGAGGGAGAGGTGACCTTCAAGTCTATCCTATTTGTACCCAAGAGCAGCCCCAGTGACATGTTCCAGAACTATGGCAAGAAGATGGAGGGCATTAAGGTTGGAACAAGTGCTTAACAGTCATTTATGTTGTTTAAGAATGGACCAAATGCTTTCTTGTCCTTGTAGGAGACGAATTGAAGGTACAACATAAAGTTAAATTGGATGTTGGATTCTTAACAGGCATTTAGGTTGCTAAACCCTTTACCACTCAGATGCTGTTCTTTAGTCAATTGGAAAATCAAATTAAACTAGAAATGGCGCGGCAGAGGCCGACGCGTATCCCCACGCCGCATGTTTGACCCAAGGGCGCCCCAGGGTTGATCATGGGGCCATGCATAGTTGAGATTGACTGTATTGTCATAAGAGAAGTTCAGTATCAATTAGAAGTGAATGGGTGTAAAAATAAAGAAGTTATAGTAAAAGGCAATTTTGGGAGGGTGTGGCCTATGTGGGCGGGGTGCCCCAGGGTTGGTAATGGGGCCATGCATAGTTGAGATTGACCGTATTGTCATAAGAGAGGTTCAGTATCAATTTGAAGTGAATCAGTGTATTAATGAAGAAATTATAGTAAAAGGCAATTTTGGGCGGGTGTGGTCTATGTGGGCGTGGCGCCCCAGGGTTGGCAACGGGGCCATGCATAGTTGAGTTTGACCGTTTTGTCATAAGAGAGGTTCAGTATCAATTTGAAGTAAATCAGTGTAGAAATGAAGAAGTTAATGTAAAATAACCTAAATTTTTTTTATAGTAAATGGATTTTTTTGGTGGGTGTGGCCTATGTGGGCGGGCGCCCCAGGGTTGGGATTGGGGCCATGCATAGTTGAGATTGACCCTAATGTCATAACAAAAGTTCAGTATCAATTTGAAGTGAATCCGTGTAGAAATGAAAAAATTATAGTAAATGGAAATTTTTGGTGGGTGTGGCCTATGTGGGCGGGGCGCCCCAGGGTTGGGAATGGGGCCATGCATGGTTGAGATTGACCGTATTGTCATAGGTGAGGTCCAGTATCAATTTGAAGTGAATCGGTGTAGAAATAAAGAAGTAAATGTAAAATAACCTAAAAAAATGAGTGATAATTTCTGACGCGGCCCCACCCCAACCCCTATAACTTTTGACCCAGGGGTCAGATCAAAATTCCAAATAGTGCACCGTCGCACATATGCTCATAGCTACCATGTGTGTAAATTTCAAGGTTCTAGTGCTTTTAGTGTAGGAGGAGATAGTGGCCAGGACGGACGGACGGACAGACGGACGGACGGCGGAGATCACCACAATATCCCCACCTTTTTTTCAAAAAGCGTGGGGATAATTAAAGACAGTTCCTACAAGATTCAAGTATTAAAGTCTGCTTCATTTCAAAACTACTGATACTGATGAGCAGCAAACAGCATTAAACACAGTCTGTGAGTTACTCGCAGGCTGGTATAGTTTTATGATGATTGCATATAACCATTTTAGCTTTGCGAGTGGGAAAGTGTTAAGCAAAAATTTAAATTGATCAAATGTTACTTTTTCTTGTAGGAAACTAATTAAAGGCGCAACATTAAATCAGGTGTAAGATTTAATAGACTTGATTTTAAATTTGGCTTAAATTTATTTGAAAAGAAAAACATTTTTGAACGAAATAAGGAATAATATATTTTGAGTCAAAAGTAGAATAAAAGGGTAAAAGAAACTTGAAAAATTGTATTATATTTAAATCAATTTCAAAATAAATCAATGGCTTGTCTACAGTATATGAATTGATTCTCAAATGTAGGCAATAATCACATTAAATGCTAACATCATAGGCATTTATATTACATTAATTCTTCACTTAATTGTTTGGTTCACATTTTTATCTCGCCTTTTGACAAATGTACATGAGATGTGTGTTTATCACGGAGGATTTTGGTTCTCATGTTTATCTCGCCTATTGACAAATGTACATAAGGTGTGTGTTTATCACATGTTTATCTTGACTATTGCCAGATGTACGTGAGGCGTGTGTTTATCACGGAGGATTTTAGTTCACATGTTTATCTCGCCTATTGACAGATGTACATGCGGCGTGTGTCTATCACATGTTTATCTCGCCTATTGACAGATGTACGTGAGGCGTGTGTTTATCACGGAGGATTTCGAGGACATGATGCCCAAGTACCTTTCCTTCATAAAGGGCATCGTTGATAGCGACGACCTTCCACTGAACGTATCCAGGGAGACGCTGCAGCAACACAAGCTGCTCAAGGTCATCAAGAAGAAACTGGTCCGAAAGACGCTTGATATGATCAAGAAGATTGAGGGTGAAGATTACGACAAATTCTGGAAGGAATATAGCACAAAGTGAGAAACTTGTCATGTTTGTAATTAAAAAGGAATGGGTCATTCTTCTGGGAATTAACCTGAGACAACTTTCAGTTTAATGAGGTTAGAGGCATGTACATTTGGTCTTGTATTATGCCAATGGTTGTAATAGAAATTTTCTTGTGTATAATGAGTGAATTTACCTTCATTTTTTCAAGCATGATAAACATTTCAATGATTGATGGGTAGTAAGCTCTTCAATTATAAAATCTACAGAAAGGTGGGCATTATAGCCATACTTACCATGTATCTCACAAAATTGTTGTTGAAACAAAATTAAACCAACAGGACTCGTTATTAACAGTAGTTCTTTTGTCTGGAACAACCAAAATATTGGTCCGGACATGTAAAACAAAAACATGCTAGTCTGATAAATCGCTGAGTTCAACTAACAACACTATTTCCGATAGGTCCCGTATATATTATTTAAGAACTGGCTTGTGGTTAATTATGTCAGATTTGTATGCCTCGGGGGTATATTGTTTTGCAAGTCGGTTGGTCAGTCCGTCGGTCCGTCCACCAGATGGTTTCCGGATGATAACTTAAGAATGCTTAGGCCTAGGATCATGAAACTTCATAGGTACATTGATCATGACTGGCAGATGACCCCTATTGATTTTCAGGTCACTAGGTCAAAGGTAAAGGTCACAGCGACTCGAAATAGTAAAATGTTTTCCGGATGATAACTCAAGAATGCTTAGGCCTAGGATCATGATACTGCATAGGTACATTGATCATGACTGGCAGATGACCCCTATTGATTTTCAGGTCACTAGGTCAAAGGTCAAGGTCACAGTGACTCAAAACAGTAAAATGGTTTCCGGATGATAACTCAAGAATGCTTACGCCTAGGATCATGAAACTTCATAGGTACATTGATCATGACTGGCAAATAACCCCTATTGATTTTCAGGTCACTAGGTCAAAGGTCAATGTTACAGTGACTAGAAACAGTAAAATGGTTTCCGGATGATAACTCAAGAATGCTTACACCTAGGATAATGAAACTTTATAGGTACATTTATCATGACTGGCAGATGACCCCTAGAGATTTTCAGGTCACAAGGTCAAAGGTCAAGGTCACAGTGACAAAAAACCTATTCACACAATGGCTGCCACTACAACTGACAGCCCATATGGGGGGCATGCATGTTTTACAAACAGCTCTTGTTTAAAATACATTATTAACAGTTGACACTTATTCTGCAGTTCTTGTAAGTTTTGTTTGTTTATAAATGAACATTGTGTTATCCACAATAATTGGATATACAACTTTAACGCTCATTCAGCAATTGTCACATTTTTGTGAATACAGAAAATGGACAGTTTACCATGTCATTCATTTTTCATCCTTGGTTTATATAAGGGGACTCTTCTTGTCATACTTTGCTGCAATATGTTTTAAAACAACTGAAAACTTACTAAGTATATTAGTTACATTTTTAGGTCAGTACAAGCAACTTTTAGGTCAGGCCAAATGAAATTGTAGGGGACTAGTCAGTCTGGACTAAAAGATAAAAAAACTAATGTGATTCCTTTGGCCAAGCAAACTTGTTGGATGAGGATTATTGGGCAAGTGAAGTATCACATCAGAACACAAAATTGATTAATTGAGCCGCGTTCTGAGAAAACTGGGCATAAAGCATGTGCGTAAAGTGTCATCCCAGATAAGCCTGTGCAGTCCACACAGGCTAATCAGGGACGACACTTTCCGCTTTTATGGTATTTTTAGTTTCAAGGAAGTCCCTCCTTACTGAAAATCAAGTTTAGGCGGAAAGTGTCGTCCCTGATTAGCCTGTGCGAACTGCACAGGTTAATCTGGGACGACACTTTACGCATATGCATTATACCCAGTTTTCTCAGAACGCGGCTCAATTGATCGTATCTTGTTTCAGCATCAAGCTAGGTGTGATTGAGGACCATTCCAACAGGACTCGTCTGGCAAAGATGCTCAAGTTTTTATCTTCAAACTCCGACACAGAGCAGACAACACTAGCAGACTACATTGAGAGAATGAAAGACAAGCAGGAGCACATCTACTTCATAGCGGGAACCAGTCGCTCAGAGGTACCGGACAGACCCATGTGACCAGTGTCCCGCAAAAATGGGTCTTATGCCTTATGCAGCAAGCATAGCTTCAGATCAGCCTGTGCAATTTTATGGCTGGTCAGGAGCTATCTTGTCCGCTAATGATACCACCAAGTCCTCTTTGACTTTATAGCCAGGGGTCATAATATCCGGATTTCAAGGCATCAGGGTCACTTTTGAGATCAATAAAAATTTGAGGAGTTTTGGGGGAGGGGTAAGGAGCGTATCTTGATTATTTATGGTTCTACAGAAGGTAACTGCTGGGCCGATATCATAAAATTTATTCGTTTTTTACAGGCGTCTGTTGTTTATTTGACCCTCGTATTATTTCGGTACCGCTCCACATGGTGCATTTTTTGTGCAGGATATTCCACATATTCCTGTGAATTCCAATCGAGGGCGCCAAGTATTAACAAAGCTATAATAAAATGCATTTAAACCTGCTTGGAATGCAATCTAGAAGGGTCTGAAAATGATTAAAATCAATTTTCGCTTCGCCCAATTGGTGCTGTTTTCAGGATTGGCAATTTGGTCCTGTTATGACCCCTGTATTGCTGAAAAGGAAGCACAGGCTGGTCTAGAGCTACACCAGTCGCTTACATAATAAGAACCATTTACGCATGACCTGGCTCATATGGTCTAATTGTAGTAACAGTAGATATGTTTAAAATATAGTTGACTAGATTGGGGAATCATTTAAAGTTAAGGAATAGTACTAAAACATTTCTAGTTTATGGTTTTGTTGCAAAAACATATTTAATGCTTAGCACAGCTAATTGGAATTTCAGGATATAATTTATGCTTTGAATGAGTATTTGTCAAATTCTTGAGCAAATTTCAATAATTAATTCCTGATTGGAAAAAAAACAACTTAGTTGCAACTTTTTATGCCCCCGGATCAAATGATCGGGGGCATATTGTTTTTGGCCTGTCTGTCATTCTGTCCCAAAAATATAACCTTGGTTAAAGTTTTGCGATTACTTTTGCATTATTGAAGATAGCAACTTGATATTTGGCATGCATGTGTATCTCATGAAGCTGCACATTTTGAGTTGTGAAAGGTCAAGGTCATCCTTCAAGGTCAAAAGTTAAAATAAAAAATCCAAGGGAAGTAATAAGCTTTAAAATGGAAATAATTTCTAAACCTGTCAAATGATATATTGAAAGTTTATTTCAAAGCGGCGCAATAGGGGGCATTGTGTTTCTGACAAACACATATCTTGTTTATTATTTGTTGTACACTTCTGTAAAAGGGTAGAATTATCATAATGGTTCGTATGAATGTGGCCTGAAATCTAAAAGCCATTTATAAATAAAAAGTGAAATTAAACTTGAGTAAAATGTTTATCATGCAGGTTGAGAAATCTCCTTTCGTTGAGCGACTCCTGAAGAAAGGTTACGAAGTACTCTACCTGACCGAGCCTGTGGATGAATACTGCATCCAGTCACTGCCAGAGTTCGAGGGAAAGAAGTTCCAGAACGTTGCTAAGGAGGGTGTGAAGATTGACCAATCAGACAAGGCGAAGGAGTACAAGGAGAAATTGGAGAAGGATTTCGAGCCATTGATCAAGTGGCTTAAGGACTCCGCACTTAAGGACCAGGTATATTTAGACCATGTCTAATGTTGTTTTGATGTTATATACAAATATTGAGATTTTGTTGTCCCCCACCCACTATAGTGGGGGACATATTGTTTTTGCCCTGTCTGTTGGTCTGTACGTTGGTCTGTTGGTCTGTTTGCTCCAACTTTAACATTTGCAATAACTTTTTCAATATTCAAGATAGCAACTTGATATTTGGCATGCATGTGTATCTCATGGAGCTGCACATTTTGAGTGTTGAAAGGTTAAGGTCAAGGTCATCCTTCAAGGTCAGAGTCATATATATATGTGGCCAAAATTGCTCATTTTATGAATACTTTTGCAATATTGAAGATAGCAACTTGATATTTGGCATGCATGTGTATCTCATGGAGCCGCACATTTTGAGTGTTGAAAGGTTAAGGTCAAGGTCATCCTTCAAGGTCAGAGGTCAAATATATGTTGCCAAAATCGCTCATTTTATGAATACTTTTGCAATATTGAAGATACCAACTTGATATTTGGCATGCATGTGTATCTCATGGAGCAGCACATTTTGAGTGGTGAAAGGTCAAGGTCAGAGGTCAAGTGTTTGTGGCCAAGATTGCTCATTTTTAGCCGGATTTTTTTGAAAAAATCTCGGCTTATAGATTGATGTTGTCGGGCGGGCGGGGGGGCGGGGGGCGGGGGGGGCGGGCGGCGTGCTCGAAAATGTTAAAGTTCTTATTTCATGGTATAACTTTGGTATGCTTGGACCTAGAGTCTTCAAACTTGACATGAAGGTTGGCCAGGATTAACAGATGACCACTGGTCATTTCAAGGTCATTCATTTGAAGGTCAAGGTCACTGTGACCTTCAATATAAAAAATGTTAAAGTTGTTATAACTTTGGTATGCTTGGACCTAGAGTCTTGAAACTTGACATGAAGGTTGGCCATAACTAGTTAGTAACCACTGGTCATTTCAAGGTCATTCATTTGAAGGTCAAGGTCACTGTGACCTTGAATGTAAAAATGTTAAAGTTCTTATTTCATGGTATAACTTTGGTATGCTTGGACCTAGAGTCTTCAAACTTGACATGAAGGTTGGCCAGGATTAACAGATGACCACTGGTCATTTCAAGGTCATTCATTTGAAGGTGAAGGTCACTGTGACCTTCAATATAAAAATGTTAAAGTTGTTATAACTTTGGTATGCTTGGACCTAGAGTCTTGAAACTTGACATGAAGGTTGGCCAGAACTAGTAAGTAACCACTGGACATTTCAAGGTCATTCATTTGAAGGTCAAGGTCACTGTGACCTTGAATGTAAAAATGTTAAAGTTGTTATAACTTTGGTATGCTTGGACCTAGAGTCTTGAAACTTGACATGAAGGTTGGCCAGAACTAGTAAGTAACCACTGGACATTTCAAGGTCATTCATTTGAAGGTCAAGGTCACTGTGACCTTGAATGTAAAAATGTTAAAGTTCTTATTTCATGTTATAACTTTGGTATGCTTGTACCTAGAGTCTTCAAACTTGAAATAAAGATTGGCCAGTACTAGAAGATGACCACTGGTCATTTCAATGTCATTCATTTGAAGGTCAAGGTCACTGTGACCTTAAATGTTAAAATGTTAAAATTGTTATAACTTTGGTATGCTTGGACATAGAGTCTTCAAACTTGACATGAAGGTTTGCAAGCACACTTAGATGACCACTGGTCATTTCAAGGTCATTCATTCTGAGGTCAAGGTCACTGTGACCTTGAATGTAAAAATGTTAAAGTTCTTATAACTTTGGTAGGTAAAAATGTTAAAGTTCTTATTCCATGTTATAACTTTGGTATGCTTGTATCTAGAGTCTTCAAACTTGACATAAAGGTTGGCCAGTACTAGAAGATCACCACTGCTCATTTCAATGTCATTCATTTGAAGGTCAAGGTCACTGTGACCTTCAATGTTAAAATGTTAAAATTGTTATAACTTTGGTATGCTTGGACCTAGAATCTCAAACTTGACGTAAAGGTTTGCAAGCACACTTAGATGACCACTGGTCATTTCAAGGTCATTCATTTGAAGGTCGAGGTCACTGTGACCTTGGATGTAAATATGTTAAAGTTGTTAATACTTTGGTATGCTTAGACCTAGAGTCTTCAAACTTGATATGAAGGTTGGCCAGAACTAGTAGATGACCACTGGTCATTTTAAGGTCAAGGTCACCGTGACCTTGAATGTAAAAATGTTAAAAAATAAAAAAATTGAGATCAAACTTTCCTAATTGTCAATTCAAGTTCATATTTGTGACCTTAAATGTTATTGTTGTTCATGTATATGCATGCATTCAAAACATAACACAAGGTTTGCTCATGCCTTGAAAAGTACTTACATTTCATTTTGACCTTTGAACAATATTTCAGTAATTTAAGTATTGCATTGACAAAAACACGAAAGGTACTTTCCTGTCATTTAAATCAAAAATCCGGCTTCAATGCGGTCATCTCCGACCGCGGAACTCTTGTATGAATACTTTGGCAATATTGAAGGTACCAACTTGATATTTGGCATGCATGTGTATCTCATGAAGCCGCACATTTTGAGTGGTGAAAGGTCAAGGTCATCCTTCAAGGTCAAAGGTTAGAAAAAATATTTAAAAAATCAAAGCGGCGCAGAAGGGGACATAGTGTTTCTGACAAACACATTTTTCTTGTTTTTCTTAAACTTGAGATTTTCATGTGGGAAGCCATTTTGTTACATCATAAAGTAGAGGAGAACTTGACTTTGCTTTACAAACAAGACAAGAAAGTCTTCAATTTTCTTGCACCTTAAATTTCAGCCAAAATTTTGCATTTTTATTACTTTTTGTATGAACTGTGAAGATAGCAGCCTAGTTTTAGACAACTTGTAACATCAGCATTTCTGTATGCTTTGTAGATCGAGAAGGCAGTGGTTTCTGAGCGTCTGACCTCCTCCCCTTGCGCTCTGGTTGCCAGCCAGTACGGCTGGTCTGGTAACATGGAGAGGATCATGAAGGCCCAGGCCTACGCCAAGGCACAGGACCCCTCTCAACAGTAAGTGTTGCCATGGTTACTCTCTATTTATAACATCCTTCCCTTAGGCCCATGTTGCTAGCCTGTAACGCAGGTCCTGTAACATGGAGGTTTCTATAGAATATCGTTTGTTCAACACTTGGTTTTTTGTTTAAAGGTGTTAAAGATTAGGCGATTCTATTTAAAATGGTCTTGCATTAGTGTTATCGTGTGAAATTTGATTTCCATCAATTATTTCTGTTGAAAATTGTATAATGGAAGGTTTGGTGTTTTTTTGTTGAAAATCATTTAACATTAGGTATTTTTGAATCTTAAAAATTTATTTATGTAGTGTTCAGTATTATTTAACAAATGTTACAAATATTTGCTTGTTGAAATTGTTTGATGTTTGGTTTTTCTGTTTAAAAAAAAATAGCATGAGGAGATGTACCCGGTATTTCAGTATTTGTGTTTTATGCATTTTCTCAGCCATTAAGCAGTTCTCTTGTTAAAACTGAAACAGAGACTACATTGTAAAAATAAGTTTAGAAATAATTAACATTTATTGTTAATGTGGGTCCTTAATGGATGTTTAACAAGAAAACAGTAATATCATTGTAGTAGCTTTATTAAAGGTTGCATTTTGTATCAGACATGCAGTAATTAATAAGAGCATAGTTTTTTGCCAGCTAGAGAAATGCAAGGTGTGCAAAATTACACTGTAATAAATTACAGGTAAGTCTGGCATTAATTAAGTTGTACCTAGACAAAACCTTGCACTCTGCTTGAAATAGAAGGCTTTATACCAAATGTTTAGCTTTCTGATGGGAGGAATTGTTGCTACAACTGCAAATAGCTGATAATTAGCGACATACATAATTTATATTTCAGATTCTATGCCTCCCAAAAGAAGACGCTTGAAATTAATCCAAGGCATCCTTTGATTAAGGAATTGAAAGCAAGAGTGGATGTAAGTATCTGTACTATTACATGCTTTATCAGAAAGATATTAGTAAGTTGTCTTCCCGTCCCATCTGATTATATTTTTGCCATTTAACTTGATAGCACAGACATAAACATCTTATTAAGATAGGAGTTTTCTGTAAGTGGCTTTGTGTTATTTTGTAAAATTTGTTTTCAGAAAACACCTGATATTTGGATGGTGGCTTGATTCAATAACCTGCGTCATGCAAAAATTGGTCTTTTGCTATATGTGGCCAGTGTAGCTCCAGTGATGCCTCGATATCCTGTCACTGGATATCCTTGAGTAAATTCAAAGTGGACAGCGTAGCTCCTTACCGGGCTGCACAAATGCGTAGGCTGGTCTTAAGCTACTCTGGCCTATAGCATGAGGCCCATTTTCGAACGATGTGGCCCCAATTATACTGGTGCCTTGTATGCCAAAATTTGTGCTTAAATAACGATATTTGTAACCTTTATATTGGTATATTGTTTTTAATAATACTGCTGTTACGTAGTTTACAGATTTTGCACAATGATAACATTTTAGTGTAAATGCGAACAGCATTTTAATTTGCTAAATGTTATTTTGTAATATAAGTTTACAGGTATAAACTCTATATTTCAAAGGTGACTTTTTTCAATTATATTTGTGCCTGATTTCACAAAGTGCATGTCTTTGAAAGACTGGTATGAAGTGTGATTGTTCCCTGCTGCTGAACAGTTCACAGATATTCATGAACTGACACTGTTCAGGCTAATGTACAACGACACTTTCATCATACAGGCTAGCATACACTGATACTGTTATGCTGTTAAGGCTAACATACACTGACATCGTTTCACTATTCAGGCTAGCATACACCGATACTGTTATACTGTTCAGGCTAAGATACACTGACACCATTTCACTATTTAGGCTAGCATACACTGATACTGTTATACTGTTCAGGCTACATACACTGACACCGTTTCACTAGTTAGGCTAGCATACACTGATACTGTTATACTGTTCAGGCTACATACACTGATACGTTTCACTATTCAGGCTACATACATCGATACTGCTATACTGTTCAGGCTACATACACAATCACCACTTCACTATTCAGGCTAGCATACACGGATACTTGTATGCTGTTCAGGCTAACATACACTGACACCGTTTCATTATTCAGGCTAGCATACACGGATACTGTTATACTGTTCAGGCTACATACACTGACACCGTTTCACTATTCAGGCCAGCGGTGAGGATGAGACTGCCAAGGACTTGGCGATGGTCATGTTCGAGACGGCCACCCTGCGCTCAGGTTACACCGTACCTGATTCTGCAGCCTTCGCTTCGAGAATAGAGAGAATGTTGAGGCATGCCATGGACGTAGATCTTAACGCTCAGGTAATTCTTATATTTGTTGAACGGGACTGCATTTAACATGGCATAATTCATGATGTTTGTGAAAGGAATTGAATATAAAATTGAGTGTATGGCACGAGGAGTTATCTGTAGGTTGATGCCCCACATGTCAGACAGATTAAACAATTGGTAGAGCACTGGACTAGAAATCGAAGGATGGCGCAATAAATTCCTGTCCCTTCCACATAACTTGGATGTTGGTCATGAAATAATGTCAAACGCAATTTGCCCCATACTTTTGATTTAAGTCGAGAAAATTGTCCCTTACTTGCGTAACTTTGTTTACTTAGTACTGGTAAAACACGCTTGACAGGAAATGTGATAGTAGGTTAACTGAGTGCCATGATTCTTCTTACATACTGTTGAATGAAGCTAAACATCAAATCAAATCAAACAAGTATAAAATATTAATAAGGCAAATATTATTGAGGTCATTGTAAAAAATGGATAACAGTCTTTAGTATTATATATGCCCTCGTAATGTACCTCCTGCTTAAGAAACGTTCAAATCATTGTTTAGTTTTACAACAAATAATTAGTTTTTGGTGCACAGACAAATCAGGTTTTATGATGTTAAGATATATTGCACAATTGGTGTTGCTTTTAGGTGGAAGAAGAGCCGGTCTTTGAGGATGATGAATCTACTGCTGATGATGACGATAAGAAAGAAGTTGATGCTGATGCTGAAGAAAAGTCCGATGACACTGAAGAAAAGGTAAATACTGTTTGAAAAGTATTCTTGTTTTGTGGCCAGAAAATCAATAATGCATACGCCTTTTGAATTCGTGCTTATTTGATTAAAAAGAAACTTATCGCTGTAAATGAATATAAATAAATTATTGTAAATGCAAACCTTTGAACAGAAATATTTGTAATAATCAGTCATATATATTGCAAAATTTATTTATTTTCACTGTAGTGGATTATTTCTTAAATGTTAAATCGTTACTGTGTGGTAGTGACCATATTTTGTGACATTTATTGAATGCCTTGCAAAGTTATTAACACTTTTTACATGAAGTTCCTTTTGTACCAAAGCTTTGCCTGTGTGTGTGTTTTAGTTATGCTCACATGAAGTAACCAGGGCCTTTGATTCGGCCTAGTAAATGAGAAATGCATAAATTATGGACCTACATTTTTTATGACTTTCTAATAAATTCTTTTTATGACTTTCTTATAAATTCCAAGATATGATTTCTATGAAAACATTAAATCTAACAATATTGTGCCTCCTTTCTTTATTGTTGCATCACTTTTACTTAATATAATGATCTATGTTAAAAAAATATCTGGTTGGAATCGCTGTTTGTGAAATTGGTCAATCTCTTTTTTTTAAGATTAAAAAAAGAACACCTTGGTTACTCAAGTGTGAATAGAAATTCCAATTTGGAATTTGCATGAACGTTTTGGGTTATTCCATACACCATTGTACCCTGTTACTCCATATTTTGTCATTCCACCATTTTGTTCCATTAAACACATGTGTAGCAGGAGAAAACCATCTGCAATATCAATTATATCACATGCCAAATAAAACACACTAAAGCAAACAACACAGGCAAGCAATGGTACAAAGGGAGAGCAATGTTATGTAAGTTGTGCAAGTAACTTACAGTTGTCTCCCTTATGTATCATTTCAGACTGAAGATACACATGACGAGTTGTAACATTTGTACTTCCTAGAAGCATCTCAAGTATTGCGTTTGATAGACTTCAATCATGCATCTCCCATGTGTCTGACTGGCATTATCATTGTTACATTATCAAAACTTTGTTTCTCATATCAAAATCAATGACTTATTCAAAATTGCTAACTTTTGTAGCAACTGCTTTTGGGAACCAAAATTTACTTATTTAAAAGGTAACATTACATGGTTGTACACATTTGTTGCTTTCAAATAATTTTCTAAGATGGAGAATACATGTACTTAGGTTTTGTGATATCTATTAGTGGACCATTTTGTAAAATTGTTAAAGAGTGAAATCAGTGCTAGTTATTGGGACCCATTTCAATTTAATACACTTTTTAATTTTTATTTCTGTAAGTATTATTTGCACAAATGTATTTTATTTTGTCATGAATGTTGTTAAAAAAATGGCGGTATCAAAGTTTTCAGAGCTTTATAAATTGTGGGGTTTGTGATAAAGAGGTTATACTTGCATCTTTTTTTACATTTACTTGATATTGGCAACCATTCCATAAAACGTCTTAGTGCTAATTATTACTCATTAATTTACCCGATGACTTGCATAATTAGTGGAGATTATTTCATTGGAATGACAAAGACAAGTACAGTATTTGTGAATTATGGATGGAATAAATCTACTTGCTGGAAATGTTCCTGTTTTATGCTGGGTTAGCTTCTGTGATTTGCAAAAGTTTATTAATATAGACATTGTCATAAATTGACAAAAATGCAATCATGTTTTGATACATGGGTTATTGCAATAAACTTACCTAAACAGTAAATATTTTATGTACAATTGTGTTATTATAATTTCATCATTTGAAATGAAGTGTGAGTTAAAGTGTACGTTTCCATTGTGAACATGGTTTCATTGCCCTGTGTTCCCAGAGATTTGATGCCTGTATGTTGAGTTATGAAATATTTTGAGTACTGGTATTTAAATATAGTGAATAAAAGGACATTTTGTCATTTTGTTTACAAAGAATGTTTTGTATATATCTATGAAATAAATAAATATTTTCCAAAATCTATTTTGTTATATTTTTATAACAAGGGTGATATTTTTGTAATTACATGTTATTATGGAAAACTAAGTGAACCGTTTTCTTTCCAAATGTTATATTTTGGGTGCACTGCTCTCTTTTAAGAGTAATTTGAAGTGTAACATCTCTTCCAGTCGCCTGTAAACACTTTTTAAGTGAAGTTGAAAACCTTTGTTATAAGTTTGGCGTATTGCAGACAGACAGGCAGCATCAAACGGGTGGTTTTTGGTCAATAACGTAAGTTTGAAATAATCATTATCTTGATGAAACTTTGGATATAGCAAAATTGTATTGAGAACTAGCTTGTGAATCTATTTCGGCTAGTTGCGGAAAATGCTTAATATGACTAGTTTGCATTGACCTATAAGTAAATATTTGATGTACAATTGTGCTATTAAAATATTGCAAGCTTGCATGAGGACCTTAATTTGGATTGTATTTGTGGCCAATTATATCAAAGTCACTGTTACTAAAAATAGAAAAAAATGTATCCATGATTGAGTTTGTATGGAGGTGCTTCAATGAAATTTTGTGTGCAGGTAGTTTATATGCATAACTAGCTTGTTAATGGAGGACCACGCGTTGTGGTACCATAATTGTCACTTAGTCCCCTTGATTGTATTGCAATGTCCAATTGTTTTCGGACCTGCTGACAGTTAGTTGCAAAGATTGTCTTAAAGCCCTCTGTTTGCATTTTCCCCATGCTCATGGATATTTGGCAACATGTATTGCTACATATGTCAGTAAGTATCGTGATTGCATTGCATTAATCCTTCCTTGGTTGCCAATATGTTGTGTTGCCTACAGATTGTGTTTTAATGAAAGTCAGAAAAGGTCATTATGATTTTCTGTTGAAGTTCTTGTGCATTCTGTCAAAACTGTGTTCTAAATTGCAACTCTTCGGATACGTTTAGGAGCATTCTGCCAACAAGTTTGTGTTATAACTGTGGGGTCCCTGTGTTACACAAAGTGTTCATGGGCCTTCTGCAATGTGGTTGTGTTACAACAAATGCCAGTCTTCTGATTTTGTTGAACTAAATGTTTGAACTTGGTATTCTATAGGCAAACAAAGTGTGTTGTAATGAATGTCTTTAAGTCCAATGATTGCTTTGAAGGTGCTCGGGCCTACTGTCAGCATGTTATGTTGCAAATCTTATTTAGTTCTTCTCATTGTATTGGAATATTGAGTGTATAGAGTTATGCAACGGTTGTCATTAAGTCCTCCGTTTGTATCTGTTAGCATCCTGTTGTAAAAAATCGACAATCAACGCATGTTATTTAACTGCGTCAGTCTGTATTATTCTCTAGCTCAGAAACAGCATGGTAACTTTTTTCTACGGCATTACTGGGCCCATACGTCATTTTGATTAGATGAGCGGCATTAAAATGGAAACCAATTTGAAAATAGTTTTCATCCTTCAGCAAATTTGGCGTTTTTTTCGACGATTGATTGACAGGTTAGGCATCTCGTGATGTGAATTACGCATATTGAATGGGAATACCAACGTCTGATGCTTTAAGTACACTGTGACGTCACTACGTTATTGTCCGTATGACATTGAATGAACTTGTATCTATGGTGCAAAACTGAGTCAAATTAATGATTGATTTAAGCCCTGGCATCGCCAAACACCTCTACTGTTTTAATGAAATTTTCAGACTTTGACTAGAAAATAATGGCATGTAGGTAACCTATGACATAAAAAAAGACAGCAAACTTTATCAGCTATTGATTGGCATATTGCCAAAGATGTACACGTTTTTGACTTTAAGTCATTATATTATGTTCAAAATAAGTTTGAATAACATATGTGTGAATGCCTCTGTAACTTGTTAATCAAAATTAAAAGGACATTCTTAATGGCGAAATTACCTGAAACAAAAAGGAAACCGAACACTTTTATCATAACCGTATCAAGTAAATAAGATATAAAGCCAGAACAATATTTCAGCACATAATATCCCGTCAGAGCTTTCCCTTTCTTATAAGTAAATCTAGCGAATCAAAGGGGCGTTTTAGGAACAATTAAAAAATGAAGAAGTAATGAATGAATGAAATTCAATCAGGATGAGGGTACGAGTTATAGACCAAATATTTTTAATGATACGGACTTGTTGTTAGCTTGTTAATTGTGTCGTGTATCTTTGGGTCTGTGATGTTTACCGCCTTCGAATCGTGTAGAAGAAGCACCGCTTTTTTGTAAAATCTAAAATAAAATAACGGCTGCCGCTCAACTCGCATAGTTTTAATATTACAAGTATAAATCATATTAAGGCGCCATTACTATGTGCCAGGACACGATGTTCAAAAGTTTCATATCGTAATCGATTTAATGAAGCCCAGTAATATCATAAAGCAACAAATAAATGTGAGAACATTTAAACGAGGAACGTTATTTAACTCGTAAATTAAATTCCTGACATATTGTTGTTCATGCATACACTTGTTGTTCATGCATACATGGAGTTCCATGTACAACAGTTTTCGCCAGCACACTGGCTGACATTAAAATTGCGAGTACACTATACCTTCCGTGACCTAGGGATTAGGACGTTCTGCTAAGTACCGGGAGGTTGTGTCACCAGAGTACCTTCCGACGTGACCGGTTGTTAACACAGCGCTATTTAAATCCAGGGGTACCGAATGACTTCCTTGGAGTAAAGATGTTCATTATGAAAGGTGTCTGACATTCTCAAACTGGCTGGTATTTCATCTCGAGGCTTACTCTACAATAAAAAAAAACACTACAAACTTAAATTAAACTTTCTAGAAGCATATATGGTTGAACACACACTGAAACTAAGTTAGATGTTCTTTCCTCACACCTATAGCAATATGTACTAGACGGTTTTCCATGAGGTAGAAAAGATATGATGATTCCATTACGTTACAGCGATCCAAGACGGGTCCTAGTATCTTTATGGTAAGTTCCCATACACGGATCATATAATCTCTAATTGTCTAACGATTGTCAATTCTTATTTCCATGGGAAAACTGCTGCTTTCACCTGAATTTACTGTTCACGAACCGTTGATTATCCCGTTATTATTTTACAAGGAATGAGCCTTTGTGACATTGCACATCAATAGATCTTTGAAACCTATGGCTAATGGCCTGGCATTTGCCCTTTACCTTTACCTAGCTACAAAACAAAATGTGTTCACCCTGAAAATAACATTCTCATATGCGATATTAATAATCCAAATATATGTAACAGAAAAATATATTTTTAACAGAGTCACTGTCATTCGTGTGGGAGAAAACTTCTTTGGTTGGACGCTGATGAAGATACGCCAGAGGATTCAGATGGTGACGGAATACCAGATAACCAAGACAATGACGATGATAATGACGGAATCCCAGATGATAAAGACAACGATGACGATAACGACGGCATAAGTGACATAAATGAATTAGATGAAGATGGTGACGGAATACCAGATAACAAAGACAATGACGATGATAATGACGGGATCCCGGATGATAAAGACAACGATGACGATAACGACGGCATAAGTGACATAAATGAATTAGATGAAGATGGTGACGGAGTACCAGATAACCAGGACAATGATGATGATAATGACGGAATCCCAGATGATAAAGACAACGATGACGACAACGACGGCATAAGTGACATAAATGAATTAGATGAAGATGGTGACGGAGTAACAGATAACCAGGACAATGATGATGATAATGACGGGATCCCAGATGATAAAGACAACGATGACGATAACGACGGCATAATTGACGTAAATGAATTAGATTTAGATGGTAACGGAGTACCAGATAACCAGGACAATGATGATGATAATGACGGAATCCCAGATGATAAAGACAACGATGACGATAATGATGGAATAAGTGACATAAATGAATTAGATGAAGATGGTGACGGAGTACCAGATAACCAGGACAATGATGATGATAATGACGGGATCCCGGATTATAAAGACAACGATGACGACAACGACGGCATAAGTGACATAAATGAATTAGATGAAGATGGTGACGGAGTACCAAATAACGAGGACAATGATGATGATAATGACGGGTTTCCGGATGATAAAGACAACGATGACGATAATGATGGCATAAGTGACAAAAATGAATTAGATGCGGATGGTGACGGAGTACCAGATAACCAAGACAATGATGATGATAATGACGGGATCCCGGATGATAAAGACAACGATGACGATAATGATGGCATAAGTGACATAAATGAATTAGATGAAGATGGTGACGGAGTACCAGATAACCAGGACGATGATGATGATAATGACGGAATCCCGGATTATAAAGACAACGATGACGATAATGATGGCATAAGTGACATAAATGAATTAGATGAAGATGGTGACGGAATACCAGATAACGAGGACAATGATGATGATAATGACGGGATCCCGGATGATAAAGACAACGATGACGATAATGATGGCATAAGTGACATAAGTGAATTAGATGCGGAGGGTAACGGAGTACCAGATAACCAGGACAATGATGATGATAATGACGGGATCCCGAATGATAAAGACAACGATGACGATAATGATGGCATCAGTGACAAAAATGAATTAGATGCAGATGGTGACGGAATACCAGATAACCGAGACAATGATGATGATAATGACGGTATCCCGGATGATAAAGACAACGATGACGATAATGATGGCATAAGTGACATAAATGAATTAGATGCGGAGGGTAACGGAGTACCAGATAACCAGGTCAATGATGATGATAATGACGGGATCCAGAATGATAAAGACAACGATGACGATAATGATGGCATCAGTGACATAAATGAATTAGATGCAGATGGTGACGGAATACCAGATAACCGAGACAATGATGATGATAATGACGGCATTCCGGATGATAAAGGCAACGATAACGATAATGGTGGCATAAGTGACAAAAATGAATTAGATGAAGATGGTGACGGAGTACCAGATGACCAGGACAATGATGATGATAATGACGGGATTCCGGATTATAAAGACAACGATGACGATAATGATGGCATAAGTGACATAAATGAATTAGATGAAGATGGTGACGGAGTACCAGATAACGAGGACAATGATGATGATAATGACGGGATTCCGGATGATAAAGACAACGATGACGATAATGATGGCATAAGTGACATAAATGAATTAGATGCGGATGATGACGGAATACCAGATAGCCAGGACAATGATGATGATAATGACGGGATTTCGGATGATAAAGACAACGATGACGATAATGATGGCATAAGTGACATAAATGAATTAGATGAAGATGGTGACGGAATACAAGATAACCAGGACAATGATGATGATAATGACGGGATCCCAGATGATAAAGACAACGATGACGACAACGACGGCATAAGTGACATAAATGAATCAGATGAAGATGGTGACGGAGTACCAGATAACCAGGACAATGATGATGATAATGACGGGATCCCTGATGATAAAGGCAACGATGACGATAACGACGGCATAAGTGACATGAATGAATTAGATGGAGATGGTGACGGAGTACCAGATAACCGAGACAATGATTATGATAATGACGGGATCCCGGATGATAAAGACAACGATGACGATAACGACGGCATAAGTGACATAAATGAATTAGATGATGATGGTGACGGAGTACCAGATAATCAGGACAATGATGATGATAATGACGGAATCCCAGATTTTAAAGACAACGATGACGACAACGACGGCATAAGTGACATAAATGAATTAGATGAAGATGGTGACGGAGTAACAGATAACCAGGACAATGATGATGATAATGACGGGATCCCAGATGATAAAGACAACGATGACGATAACGACGGCATAAGTGACATAAATGAATTAGATGAAGATGGTGACGGAGTACCAGATAACCAGGACAATGATGATGATAATGACGGGATCCCGGATGATAAAGACAACAATGACGATAATGATGGAATAATTGACATAAATGAATTAGATGAAGATGGTGACGGAGTACCAGATAACCAGGACAATGATGATGATAATGACGGGATCCCGGATTATGAAGACAACGATGACGATAATTATGGCAGAAGTGACATAAATGAATTAGATGGAGATGGTGACGGAGTACCAGATAACGAGGACAATGATGATGATAATGACGGGATCCCGGATGATAAAGACAACGATGACGATAATGATGGCATAAGCGACATTAATGAATTAGATGCAGATGGTGACGGAATACCAGATAACCGAGACAATGATGATGATATTGACGGCATTCCGGATGATAAAGACAACGATGATGATAATGATGGCATAAGTGACATAAATGAGTTAGATGCAGATGGTGACGGAGTTCCAGATAACCTGGACAACGATGATGATAATGACGGGATTCCGGATGATAAAGACAACGATGACGATAATGATGGCATAAGTGACATAAATGAGTTAGATGCAGATGGCGACGGTGTACCAGATAACGAGGACAATGATGATGATAATGACGGGATTCCGGATTATAAAGACAACGATGACGATAACGATGGATTAATGGACATAAATGAATTGGATGTAAATGGTGATGGAATTCCAGAAAACCAGGATAGCGATAATGACGGAATATTTGATAAAGACGAGTTGGATGTAGACAATGATGGTGTCATTGATGATTTAGATCAAGATAATGATAATGACGGTATTTTTGACAGTTTTGAACATGATACAGACAAGGACGGTGTGCCTGACGATATTGATGACGACGATGATAATGACGGTATCCCCGACAATCAAGACGATGATGATGACAATGATGGTATTCTTGACATCGATGAATCCGATCAAGATGATGATGGCATTTTAGACGATTTAGACACAGATAAAGATGGAAACTCGGTCCCAGATTTTATGGAAAAGGATACTGACGGAGACAAAATTCCCGATGTTTTAGACGATGATGATGATAATGACGGTATTCCTGATAAATTCGATCCAGACGACGACAATGATGGAATCTCAGACGAGGAAGAAATTGACACTGATGGAGATGGAATAATTGATGACATTGATACTGATGTTGATGATGATGGCATCGCAGACTATATTTTAAAATGGATTTCGAAATATAAGGTATTGTTGATAACCGTCGTGAAATCCGATTTTATTACAACTTTTATTACAACGATGGCAGTTTAAAGTTAAATACGCATTTTTTTCTATTTTATTATTATTAAAAAACAATCAACGCGTTTGCATAATCTTGCACATATTGAACTCGAATATTTATTTTATATTGGTTACATTATTACATTTTATACCAGTGAGCACTGAATCGATTACGTAGATATAGTTTCATTTCACTTTTATGTTTCACAATAACATAATATTTTTAATTAATAACCAGCATTTGAGTACTTCAACCTTATGTATCTGATTGTGTAGATTTCATACCATGTTGCACACCTTTTTCATTGTTTATTTATCCAGATTCTACCTCAAAAGGATGAGTTGTAGGCCATTATTTGCGTTCCGACAGTCGTAAAAATTGGCGAAGCTGTAGACCTGAAATCATATGCTTTGCAATCAAGATGATGTTGAAGCAGAAGAAAGACAAAGAAATTATTATTATTATTATTATTATTATTATTATTATTATTACTTAACCATAGGTTTTCTTTTATTTTATTTCATACAACAAATATCATTACATCTAATTTAAATGATCACATAGTTTAATTAGTACGGCATAAATCAATGATCATTTTGTCCATGGATAGGGGTATGTTGTAGTGGTGGACTTATATGATACTGTAGCATGGACGTTATTTGACAGGCATGCGTAATAGAATGGTCGAATTTTGGAGATCGTTATTACTGACCCCGAGGCGTAATACCTTCAAATTAGGTCATTATTACCAAAATATTTACTGTACGAAGGGGGTTGGACACCAAAATGACACTGGTCTCATTCCATTTTGTCTGGGCACTAGCCGACCCCTCAATGGGGGACATTGTATATTGATGCTTCGATATCGGTCTGCATTACCTTTTGCTACTACCGATACTTTATTAAACAGTGTGCCAAAAAATAAATACAATAACATTGTGTGTGGCTTTGTTATTAAATATGCAAGGAACTTAACAAAAGTATTTACAATGTTCACGCAATCGAACTTCTAGACAATTGATTCTTTATTTAAAAAAGAAGTTTTTTACAATGTGGAATGTGAACTATAAATCATTTCAAAATATTTCATATAATTCATTTCGAATAATGCCATTAGTGCATGAACATTCATTAGACGAGCAACAACATTTTATTTTAAATCACTCTAAAATTACAAGTCACAAAATAACACTACCGGTACTTCAAATCTAAATAAAATATTTGCTGAAAATCACAAAACAGTTAATCACATTAAAACTTGAATTAAGTATTTCATTATGGTAGATGATTTTCATGCATATCAACTTATTGCTCGGATGACAATCTCTTCCTCCATCGATAACCCATCATATCTGGGTGAATGCAAGCGGTATTATCATCAATGTCCGAATACGGACCCGTTGTGTTCATGTAGGCTACAACACCCATTTGCAACTCGACACAAACATCTGAAAATAATAGTCTGTTCAGATTAGAGAAATCTGGGCATAATGCATATGCGGAAAGTGTCGTCCCAGATTAGCCTGTGCAGTCCGCACAGGCTAATCAGGGACGACACTTTCCACTTTTATGACATTTTTCGTTTAAATGAAGTATCTTCTTAGCAAAAATCCAAATTAGGCGGAAAGTGTCGTCCCTGATTAGCCTGTGCCGACCCAGTTTTCTCAGAACAAGACACATATGAACGAAGAACAACCGCTCTATGTACGATGTGATTCGCGTTCAATACATATCTCGCACTTGCGATACGAGCTGCTGTTCAAATACGTGACTGTTTCAACGATCAACAATAGTCTTATTTCACAACTACTTTTTTTATCAGGCTAAGACATGAAGTATAACAGCGTTACGGACGAATTATTTTATAGAATATATAGACAATCTTATCAAACAGCAACAGACGAAATTTTAAGTTGATATCTGGAGCCGTTTCCTGAAAGTATAAAAGTGTTGCATTAATGATGTGATTGAGTGTACATGTATATCGATTATACAAAAATAATACACATATCACAAACTAGGACGCTTTCATAAACTTGGATAACACCAGTAACCAAAGCATTTGGATCATTATGATGCTAACTTTCACAGCATGTCTAACACCTACTTGTTAACATATATACGTTTTAGTATGCATGTTTCATGACACAATTAGTGTGGTAAACAAGTTTTAAGTAGGTAAATTAAATGTTCGTAGTTTTGCATGCGCTGGATTACACACATTTGAAATGCATCTTGAAAAATAGAATGCTATTAATTCATGTTTACTAACCACACTATTATTTTCAACATTTAAAGATAGTTACCCTTTCGTTTTGTTAAAATCTTTAGGAAACGTGTACCTTCTGTCAACGGAAGCTCTTTGGAATGTGGGGAACTGGGTCCGATAATACTATCGACGATGACGAAGGCCATTGCGATGGAGACGACTGTAAAACGATGGGCGATGGAACCAAAACACATCATAGCGTTAACAAAGACACTGATGGTGATGGAACTCCAGACTGGAAAGAAATCGACACAGATGGCGATGGTATTCCCGATTATGTTGACGATGATATTGATGGAGACGGAATTCCTAACGAGAAAGATTCTGACATCGACGGTGATGGTATTCCAAATGAGCAAGACGATGACGATGATGGAGATGGAATTCCTGATACATACGAACAGGATACTGACGGCGATGGTATTCCCGATTATCTTGACGATGATATAGATGGAGATGGTATTTTAAACGAAGAAGATGACGATGATGATAATGATGGCGTACGTGATGAGATGGAGGATTCAGATGGAGATGGAATTCCAGATATTAATGATGACGACGATGACAATGATGGAATTCCGGATTATAAGGAAATTGACTCTGATAATGATGGGGTACCAGATTATTTAGATGATGACGATGATAATGATGGTGTTCCAGATGAACTTGATGATGATGACGATGGGGATGGTATACCTGACAGTCAACAGAGAGACACAGACGGTGATGGAATATCTGATTATTTAGATGATGATGTTGATGGAGATGGAATTCCGAATGAAGATGACGATGATATTGATGGGGATGGTATTTTAAATGAGAACGAAAGAAACATAAATCAACGGAAAGACACTGATGGAGATGGCATTCCGGATTATTTGGACAAAGACATTGATGGTGATGGAATTCCCAACGATAAAGACGATGATATTGATGGTGATGGTATACCAAATAGCAAAGATGACGATGATGATGGAGATGGTGTCCCGGACTGGAAAGAAAAAGACACAGATGGAGATGGGATACCAAATTACTTAGATGATGACATCGATGGTGATGGTATACCGAACAATAAAGACAATGACATTGACGGGGATGGAATACCGAATATAAAAGACGACGATGATGATGGGGATGGAATTCCCGACCATCTTGAAAAGGACACAGATGGTGATGGTATACATGACCATATTGATGATGATATTGATGGTGATGGAATTCCAAATAATAAAGACAATGATGATGATGGAGACGGAATTCCAGACAATCTCGAAACGGACACAGACGGTGATGGCATTCCAGACTATCTTGATGACGATATCGACGGAGACGGTACTCCAAACGATCAAGATGATGACATTGATGGTGATGGTATACCAAATAGCAGAGATGACGATGATGATGGAGATGGTGTTCCGGACTGGAAAAAAAAAGACACAGATGGAGATGGTATACCAAATTACTTGGATGATGACATCGATGGTGATGGTATACCAAACGATAAAGACAATGACATTGACGGGGATGGAATACCGAACATAAAAGACGACGATGATGATGGTGATGGAATTCCCGACCATCTTGAAAAGGACACAGATGGTGATGGTATACATGACCATATTGATGATGATATTGATGGTGATGGAATTGAAAATAATAAAGACAATGACGACGATGGAGACGGAATTCCAGACAATCTCGAAACGGACACAGACGGTGATGGCATTCCAGACCATCTTGATGACGATATCGACGGAGACGGTACTCCAAACGATCAGGATAATGACATTGATGGTGATGGTATACCAAATAGCAGAGATGACGATGATGATGGAGATGGTGTTCCGGACTGGAAAGAAAAAGACACAGATGGAGATGGGATACCAAATTACTTGGATGATGACATTGATGGTGATGGTATACCAAACAATAAAGACAATGACATTGACGGGGATGGAATACCTAACATCAAAGACGATGATGATGATGGGGATGGAATTCCCGACCATCTTGAAAAGGACACAGATGGTGATGGTATACATGACCATATTGATGATGATATTGATGGTGATGGAATTCCAAATAATAAAGACAATGATGGCGATGGAGACGGAATTCCAGACAATCTCGAAACGGACACAGACGGTGATGGCGTTCCAGACTATCTTGATGACGATATCGACGGAGACGGTACTCCAAACGATCAGGATGATGACATTGATGGTGATGGCATACCAAATAGCAGAGATGACGATGATGATGGAGATGGTGTTCCGGACTGGAAAGAAAAAGACACAGATGGAGATGGGATACCAAATTACTTGGATGATGACATTGATGGTGATGGTATACCAAACAATAAAGACAATGACATTGACGGGGATGGAATACCTAACATCAAAGACGATGATGATGATGGGGATGGAATTCCCGACCATCTTGAAAAGGACACAGATGGTGATGGTATACATGACCATATCGATGATGATATTGATGGTGATGGAATTCCAAATAATAAAGACAATGATGGCGATGGAGACGGAATTCCAGACAATCTCGAAACGGACACAGACGGTGATGGCATTCCAGACTATCTTGATGACGATATCGACGGAGACGGTACTCCAAATGGTCAAGATGATGACATTGATGGTGATGGCATACCAAATAGCAGAGATGACGATGATGATGGAGATGGTGTTCCGGACTGGAAAGAAAAAGACACAGATGGAGATGGTATACCAAATTACTTAGATGATGACATCGATGGTGATGGTATACCAAACGATAAAGACAATGACATTGACGGGGATGGAATACCGAACATAAAAGACGACGATGATGATGGGGATGGAATTCCCGACCATCTTGAAAAGGACACAGATGGTGATGGTATACATGACCATATTGATGATGATATTGATGGTGATGGAATTGAAAATAATAAAGACAATGACGACGATGGGGACGGAATTCCAGACAATCTTGAAACGGACACGGACGGTGATGGCATTCCAGATGATCGTGATGACGATATCGACGGAGACGGTACTCCAAACGATCGAGATGATGACATTGATGGCGATGGTATACCCAATAGCAAAGATGACGATGATGATGGAGATGGTTTCCCGGACTGGAAAGAAAAAGACACAGATGGAGACGGGATACCAAATTACTTGGATGATGACATCGATGGTGATGGTATACCAAACGATAAAGACAATGACGTTGACGGGGATGGAATACCGAACATAAAAGACGACGATGATGATGGGGACGGAATTCCCGACCATCTTGAAAAGGACACAGATGGTGATGGTATACATGACCATATTGATGATGATATTGATGGTGATGGTATTGAAAATAATAAAGACAATGATGACGATGGAGACGGAATTCCAGACAATCTCGAAACGGATACGGACGGTGATGGCATTCCAGATTATCTTGATGACGATATCGATGGAGACGGTACTCCAAACGATCAAGATGATGATATTGATGGTGATGGTATTTCAAATGACTTAGATAACGACGATGATGGCGATGGCATACCAGACAATCTTGAGAAAGATACAGATGGAGATGGAAGCCCTGATTATCTCGATGACGATATAGACGGTGATGGCATTCCTAACGATCAGGACGACGATGATGATGGAGATGGGATTTCTGACACGTTGGAGAAAGATACGGATGGTGATGGTATCCCGGATTATCTCGATGACGACATAGATGGAGACGGTAATCCAAACAGTGAAGATGATGATATAGATGGCGATGGTATTTCTAATGATCAAGACAACGATGATGACGGTGATGGCATACAAGACAATATGGAGCAAGATACGGACGGCGACGGTATCCCTGATGATTTAGACGATGATATTGATGGAGACGGTATTCCAAATAATCAGGACGATGATATCGATGGCGACGGTATTCGTAATGATCAAGACAACGATGATGACGGTGATGGAATTCCAGATAATCAAGAAAAAGATACGGACGGAGATAGTATCCCGGATTATCTAGACGACGATATTGACGGAGATGGCATTCCAAACGATAGAGATATCGATATTGATGGCGATGGTATCCCTAATGCTCAGGACAACGATGATGATGGTGATGGAATTCCAGATTATCTTGAAAAAGATACGGACGGCGACGGAAAGCCCGATTATCTGGATGACGATATCGATGGAGACGGTATTCCAAACGATCAAGATGATGATGTAGATGGTGATGGTATTTCAAATGATCAAGACATCGATGATGACGGTGATGGCATACCAGACAATTTGGAGCATGATACGGACGGCGACGGTGTCCCTGATTATCAAGACGACGATGTTGATGGAGACGGTATTCCAAATGATCAAGACGGTGATATTGATGGTGATGGTATTCCAAATGCTCAAGATAACGACGATGATGGTGATGGAATTCCAGATAATCTCGACAAAGATACGGACGGAGATGGTATCTCAGATTATCTAGACGACGATATTGATGGAGACGGTATTCCAAATGATCAGGACGATGATAGTGATGGTGATGGTATTTCTAATGCTGAAGATAACGATGATGACGGTGACGGTGTTCCAGACGATCTCGAAAACGACTCAGATGGCGATGGCATTCCGGATCATCTTGATGGTGATGATGATAACGACGGTATACCGGATGATGAAGACACCGATGATGACGGTGATGGAATTTCAGATGTTCTTGAAATTGATACAGACGGCGATGGAATTCCAGATAATCTGGACGATGATGACGACAATGATGGTATACCCGATGAGTTAGATGACGATGACGATGGAGATGGAATTTCGGATAACAAAGAAGATTCAGATGGAGATGGTATTCCTGATTATCTTGATCTCGACGCTGATGGTGACGGCATTCCTGACAAGCTTCCAGACAGGGACGGGGACGGAATACCAGACCACATCGATACTGATGATGATAATAATGGAATCCCTGACACAGAAGACACCTCGACGTATGTTCCTGCGCAAGAGGAAGACGATTTCGATTCGGAAGATGATAGCAAAACAAAGAGCCTATTGGGGACAATTATTGAGAGTTTTAAGAATTTGTTTTTGTCAGATGATGATGAAAACACTAAGAGAAAGGGCGTTAAAAACATTCCAAAAAGTCAAAATAGTAAAAAAACATCAAATATTCCAAAATCTAAAAAGACTGTTCAATTGAAAAGTAGCGAGAAAGATGAAGATCACAGTGACGAAGACATAGATTTAATGGATCTTGTCAAGTCTACAATATTTGGAGAAAAAGATAGTGAAGATTCGACTGAAGGCGGCACCAAGAGGGTCACGAAAAATTCTGGCACACGAAAACCAGGAAATTAGAGGAAATGTTGATAAGATGTCATCTCTCGTCAAGAAGGCATTGCGTTGAAACAATGCATTTTAAACTTCGTCCATTTATTGCATTTAGAAAGGTTAAAGGTTATATTTATGATGCTCAATAAACTAGTTGCTAAATTTTAGTGTTTGGAAAACATAAATATTGATGCATTACCTTGCGAGTTTGGATAATTTGATAATTGACTCCCCGCATTGTTAGTTTTCCGGTAATCAACATCACGTTATCATAAACAAAGGTTTAATCACCGTACACCATTAATGATGTAACCACAACCAATGCAATTAAAGTATTTATTAATAATATATACAACTTATGAAAGATCTTTCAATAAACGCAGATTTTGTTGTTCTCGTGAAGCCCCGTCGATTCTCGCGGTCCCGCAATTTCAATCACTTGATTAACCACGGCATTTGTTCTTTAACAATGGAAGTCGATATAGACAGTCGTTTGCTTTTGTTAAAAGATCTCTGATATAATGCACCGGTATATGAGCTCGATTGTTTTGTGTTGTTTATGTTTTCCATCGCGGATTTAAGTATCGCATATACCCGTATATGTCGTAACCGTATTCAATATGAGAAAACATCATTCATACAAGCATCCTCAAGATAGACATATATTTGTTTTAATAAATTGGAAGATTGCACTATCCATGTTATTGTTAAATTTAACTTATTTGTAGATTTTTTTCCAAATTGCAGAACAAATACAACCCACGATTTTCCTATAAGATTGGAGTAATTGGAATTTGTATGGAGTCATTCACTTTATTCACATTTAGTAAAGCTGATGTTTTTTCGTTTATACGTCACACACGCTGATATTACCGTTTCTTGTATTATTTCGATGTTTGCTGTTTAGTTTTTCCTTTCTTTGTAATATATTTGAATGTTAAGTGGCGACTTTATTTTGGCTAAGTTCGTAATATATACCAATCAAGACAATAAGTTGTATGAAAAGTAAAGATTGCACAAGCCGTTATTGTTTGTTAAATATTCAATTGCTGTTTTACCAGTTGAATATTTAATGTACCACTATATTTTTAAATATTGACATGTTCATGTATTCAAACATATATTATGTAAAACTATTTTCAAAATGTTTCAAACGTGCGAATTATAGATATGCAAACAGTAAAGTGTTGATAGTGAAAGGTGTATCTTTTGTCTGCTGTATTTATCCATTGTTGTGTTTTTTTTAATGTTTATATGCTCAAAACAGTTATTGATATCGTGAGATATTCCCTAAATAAGTGAAGTTATACTTTCGTATTGTAAAACTAATAGTTCATTCTATAGTGTGAATGAATCGAATACCGCATCAAACTAGCTTGATATGTACCGGTATACAGAATATTATTCACGTGAATGTTCGAAAGGATATATTGTTTCCAAACCAATAAAAGGTTGTAGTTTTTTCTTATAAGTTCAGCGTAAGTTAAGATTACTTTAATAATGCTATATGAATCTTTGCTAATATGTTGAACATTACTTGTACGTTACATAATGTGCGTAAAACGCATACATGCTTGCTTTCTTTCCTATATTTGATAACCGATGATTATTTCACATGTCCTCTTTGATCTTGTCATATACATACTTTGAATCATGATTTATGTTTGCTTATCTCTGTGTATGTTTGTGTTTATGATAGAACCACGATCCTTTTTCATTACATTAAAAAATGAAAAAATACCAGTGTTTCACTTACACATTCTCATTTGTATCATTCTTACTATATAAGTATTATGCAAGGTACAACGCACAATTAAGGGTATAACACGTATCGTGTATGCATAGTACTACCGGTACTCTTTCTTGGGCAAAATTAATAATTAAAAGTCGATATAGTATACATTATGTGCTATTTAAACTACCTATAATCTGTATTACGCGTATTGAATTACTGTTTTAGTAACTATATTTAAACAATCCTTTCAGCTTTTAAGCATAATTATTTCCGACGTACTTACATATTCTAAGTGCACTTAATTTGATCACCGTTGTAGCTGAAAGCAAAATATCAAATTATAATTGAGCCGCTCCCTGGGAAAACCGGGCTTAATGCATGTGCGTCAAGTGTCGTCACAGAATAGCAGTCTGTTCCGCTTTCAGGGATTATTTTCTTATAAAAAAAGTATCTTCTAAACGAAAATCCAGTCATGATGGAAAGTCTTTGCGTTTGAAACGGCATTTCAATACTTCTGTTGCGCAATCTTATCTGGCTGGGCGCATACAACATAAGACCTTTTTTCGCTTGACGCGTCACTTATAACGGCGCGAAAATTATACATAGATGTTAATCTCTTAAATTTTTTACCATATTCAACTTATGGAACGTGTGTATTTCTACGTTAATAGGGGTCCGCGGCAGCAATATGTGAAGGCCCGATTGTATCCTAGCACTCCTAACTGGCCACTCACGAACGTTGAGAAAATTTAGAAGGATTGCTGTTCAATCTGGCTATTGATTGTATAAGTTAAATATGCTATTTTTTCGGTCTTGTGCTGAGAAAGCGATTTATCGGAACAAAACTCCCCCAGACCGTGGCGGTCACCACCAACCAACACAAATGGAAGAGTAGGAAGAGAAGGGATCCAACCCCAGAGCCGGATTAACCGCTTGGCGAACTAGGCGACCGCCTAGGGCTGCAAATTTATAGGGCGGCAGTTCGGCACTATAAGCTACGTAAAAAAAAAATTGCCACACTTCCTTAATAAATGGATTGAATATTTTTTAGTAAATTCAATTCCAAATCAAAATAAACTTTTACTACGCTGTTTTTAACAGAGCAATTCAATCGGTTCAAGAAAGATTCACTCTGATGCAACAAATTAGGTCCGTTTTTGATTTCCTCTATAATGTGAACAGTTTGTAGAATAAAATAGCAATAAAGTTATATAACATTGCTTGAATCTTGAGAAAGCTTTGCAACATGGAGACTCCAACGACATTGATGCAGTTGATCTTAGCAGTGAATTGAAAGCAATTTCAAGACGAGTTGCACGGTGTACATCGCCAAAGGATGTGCTAAACTTTAAAGATAGTGTCCCCAACACTATTATAGCTGTGCGCATCCCCTTGACACTTCCAGTTTCCGTGGCTAGTGGTGAGCGAAGCTTCTCAGAGCTCAAACTCATAAAACATATCTTCAAACATCCATGCTACAATAAAGACTTGTTGGACTAGCTACTCTGTCAATTGAACATGATATTGCTAGAGACATTGAACTGATGAAGCTCGTTTTTACATTTGTTAAAGCAAAAGCGCGAAAAATAAAGTTTTTAACTTATATAATATATCATTATACATGTATATATTCTATTAAATGTATATACTAATTGAAACAAACGGCAGCACAGCATTCATTTGTAAACGTTAATTTGATTTAAACAATTAGTTTCCGTAGGGGGGGGGGGGGGGGGGGGGGGCAGTGCGACAGGTTCGCCTAGGTTGTCAAATATTCTGTCGCTGCCCAGTCTAACCCATGTCGCCTAGTAGTTTGTGAAAGGCGAGCGTGTCAACCATATTGCACCATACACCGTATTCAGTACCACGTTCACTTCTAAATTGTATTTCTATAACATGCATGCTTTAAAAGGCAAGCAGACAAGGAAAGTCTTAAGAGGATTGCGTAAAGAAAGTGGACTTAAAGGGGCCTTTTCACAGATTTTGGCATGTTATGAAGTTTGTCATTAAATGCTTTATATTGATAGATGTAAACATTGGATCTAAAAAACTGCAGTAAAAAATCTAGAATAATTTTTTTAAAGCCCAAAAAAAGTAAACCTCAGCAGGACTCGAACCACTGACCGCTGGAGTCCTGGAGTAAAAAGTCTACGACCTAGACCACTCGGCCATCCTTTCAGATACATTCAACTGTGTATTTTATACTCTACATAAGTTATCCTCGTAGTTTTACCAAATATAACGACAACAACAGAACTCTCAAAATTATTAATTCGTTTTGCGTTGCAACGCTTTATAATTTTCATGTTTTTAATTCGTCAAAAGATGCATATAATGGCTATTTTAGAGCATGGTAAATGTTCAGTATTACTGTTTCCTCACAAATATCATAACTAAAACAAATATTTGCGAATATGAAACAGCTTTTTCCAGTTTTGTCAATTTACTCAAACGCGAAAAGGCCCCTTTAAAGGCAGCATGAAACGAATAAAAGAATTATTTGGTTATTTGTTCCGGGCCTATGGTTATGCTCGTATATTTCGTTGCAATTATATCTATTGAAACTTATGCATGCCTTATGCATGCATTTTTTCTCTTAAAGCGAATCGACGAGTTCGTTATAACTTCCTTAGCAAACAAAACATTCAGATATAAGATATCGCACGTTGCTATGTACTGTATCGATTTTCAAATCACATGTTCATGCTAGATTATTCAAGAGATTATCCCGAAGCGCACAACCGTGTGCGCACAGATTTTAGACCAGGTAAGTCATATCGCATTTATAATAACTATACTATTTTTTTTTACGTTATATCTGAAAGCTGTAATATTTCTATATATCGCTGACGTTTTCAATGCGACTCGTCTGTCAGATGAACATATTTGACTTCTTGGCTTATAAACTTGCTAAGTCGTCTAGTATTGAGACATTGTATAGTATTTTTCTGTTGTCCGTGACAAGCGGTAGATCATGTGTATCAGTAGCGGATTCGATGAGCACAATACATGGCATATTCATAACTATTAACGTAAATTCTTTTAAAATCACTTCTATTAACTATACGCATGTGTAAATGTATTATTTTGAGCACATGGTTGCTGTGAAACTCACAACTCACACCGCGACGCCGGATTATATCATATAATTGTTTAAGAAAAGACAGTTGAATGTAATAATTTTTTTTCTGAAGATGTTTTACAAGAAAAAGCTATGATACGCAATGAAGAATCTTGGGGAAAAAAACTAAAAACAAGACAATAAAACACACAAAAGAAACAACAATAACATGCAGATTTCTACGATAACATGCAGATGACTACGATAACATGCAGATTTCTACGATAACATGCAGATAACTACGATAACATGCAGATTACTACGATAACATGCAGATGACTACGATAACATGTAGATAACTACGATAACATGCAGATAACTACGATAACATGCAGATGACTACGATAACATGCAGATGACTACGATAACATGCAGATTTCTACGATAACATGCAGATGACTACGATAACATGCAGATGACTACGATAACATGCAGATGACTACGATAACATGCAGATGACTACGATACTATCTACTAGGTCATGATAAGACACGCAGTGTCGGTCATTGTTTGTCATTGCAATATGAAAGTGCATGGAATGATGCAATCCGTTGTCATTTAAAAACGAAAGTGAATTGATTCAATCCGTAAATTATAAAGCGCTCTTTTTGAAAAACGAAAGTGCTTTGAATGATGCAATCTGTATATGGCAACGCATGCACTATAAGTCATTTAAATACGAAAGTGCATTAAATGATTCAATCCGTAAATGACAAGGTGTGCTTCATCGTGATTAAGTAGATATAATGTACATGCGCATATATTCTTGATTATCGCTGTCGTATTTTATGGACCAAAACGTATGTGTGGTACTATATAATCCGATAAAAAAAAATTTATTATGAGAGGAGACGATAGTTGAACATAACATTCCTGAACGGTCAATTAGGTACACTACACAATTATGGAAGATTTTCTTTTAAGCACTGTAACACTGTACGAACTGGTAAATGGACGTTTTCATTTTTAGACAAATTTAAATAGCAAATTGCTTACCGGGATAAAATGTATGTCCCTGCTTTCAAAAAGTACAAAAAAGTTACAAATACAATCACCCTCTGTTTACGCCTGCCCCCCCCCCCCCCTTCCATATAAAGAAGTGAAACTCCAGCTGCTAGAGCAATATTGCATTCTCATTATATGCAATTTGTTGGTCCTTTATTTAAGGCAAGTGACCAATTGCCAAAACAGTACGAAACAGCACACTACGAAACAACATTCTCATTATATACAATTGGTTGGTTCTTTATTTAAGGCAAGTGACCAATTGCCAAAACAGTACGAAACAACATACACACATAGAAGAATAAAGCTTTGGTCAACGCCTTGGAACGGTCAATGCAAAGCATTGGGGGTTTAAACCGGTTTTAGAGCGCTTAACCTCACACTTGAACCAGCAATATACATATACGTGTAAATAAAATTTAACCTCATAGCATTGCAACTCAAATTAAACAATAATAAGGGAATTAAAACGCATTCAATTTAATAACCATTTTATTACTAAATGGTAGGGAAGAGACCAGAGTAACAGAGTTACAACTTTTTGAGGAACGATGAAATGAAATTACGAACAAGTGTCAACTACATCCCTGATTTTTACAAAAAGATTTAAGAATATAGCATCATATAGTTAATATTTCAGATCATCATCGTGCAAATACAAGAAGAAGCAGAAATATTGGGTGTGAAAGATCCATATTATATACATGTAGCTTGGTTGTTTATGTGACTGCTAAAAAAATAAACAAGGGACACAATTGTCACAAAACCAGGTTTTCAAATTGAAAAAAGTCTGATAATGGGAGACAATTCAAAATGTGCATTGTTTCCCCCCTTGTGTCAAATTCAATCTATTTTTACTCGTGGCGACCTTAATATCAATTTGAAAACAAAGTCTGATAAAGGGAGACAACTCAAAATGTGCATTGTTACTGATTGTTTATAGTTACCCCCCCCCCCCCTTGTTTCAAAATCAATATATTTTTAGTCGTGGCGACCTTGACCTTAGAGATATCGACGTAATTCTTTCGCGAGACACACCGTCCAATGATGTGTGAACAAATGTGCCAAATGAATTTAAAATCTCACGATGAATGACATAGAACTTTATGGCCCGGAAAAGCTCATTGATGGCCATTTTTGACCTTTGTACTCAACGTGTGATCTTGACCTTGGAAATATCGACGTAATTCTTTCGCGCGACACACCGTCCAATGATGATAAATGTGCCAAATGATTTTAAAATCTCATTATGAACGACAATATTGACATATTGGTACCCGATAGTAATGAGATATCCATTTATATTGAGGCACGCACATTCACTGTGAGTTATGCATAAATCATTTAAATATTAATGCACTTTTGTTTTTAATGCACTTTTGTTTTAAGCGTAATATCAATTTGTATCAATTAAATCTCTTTATTTATTGTAAATGAGTGCTCGATTTTTAAAGTCGTTTTTACCGAAGGTACTATTTTAGCCATCTTGTCATAAAATTTCCTTGGTTTGAATACAGAAATTATATTAAAAAATATATCAAAAATGTGGTAAAAAACGCTAGAAGAATATAGCATGTCTTCTATAAATTGGTTTCAATCCTGATATGTTCCAGGCAATTGCTATTGGTAATAAAACCAAAAAAGAAAATATAACATTTAACCTTGATGATATCTAAATTCTATGTGATGACACTGTGGTACTCCTCGGCGTAACTATTGATTTCAAACTCAAATTTGATATACATGTTTCAAATATATGTAAAAAGGCTTCAAGAAAACTTAATGTCCTAAAACGAATTGGGAAATATCTATGTAGATTAGGAAAATTAAGTATATATCATTTTTTCATCTAGTCAAATTTTAATTACTGCCCTCTTACTTGGCACTTTTTCGGGGAGGTTAATACCAAAAAAATTGAAAAACTACAGGAAAGAGCCCTGCGTTTCATTTACTTTGATTACAATTCTGACTACCAGACTCTTTTATCTCGTTCAGAATGCCCTCCCTTAAAATAAGAAGAATAAGGACTATGGCACTTTAAGCCTTTAAGATTATAAATAAACAAGGACCATCATACTTACATGATCTCCATAATACGAAAAAACAAAAATTACTCTTTTAGGTTCATGGAACAGCTGATATACCACAGGTGAGAACCACTGGTTATGGTACTAACTCCTTCCGCTCTTATATATATGCTGCCAAACTATGGAATACCGGTAATCTCCCTCAACACTTTAGAGATGAAAGCAATTTCAAATAGTTTAAATGCTTGATGAGCTCATATAGTGGAGAGAGTTGTACCTGTACTTTTTGTTCTAACCATGTTTAGTTACAGTTCATACACCCTGCTTATGTTAATCTGCTAGATTAGTTCATTCTCCCTTGTTTTTATGCTTTATCTTTTATTTTGCCTTTTATTCTTATTCTTAATCAGGGGCTGGATCCCCACTGTCTCTTGTAGGTATGCAGAAAAGTAGAGCATCCACTCCCCTCTATAAGACATGTTGGGATCAGGGACGCTCCAAATCCCCAGATCTGAAAAGATCGTGTCAGATGTGGGGGCGAGAAGCGCACCTGGCACCCCTGGGGGTCTCCATGATGCCCGGGAAGGTGCTCTGATTGACTTCAGGGTCCTAGAGTGGAGGCTCTGCTCCTGTTGTGCTTGCATGCTAGTGATGATATGTACACCCACTCACATGATACCTAAGGTCAGTCTGTGTATATGTACTATGTATTTATGTATGTGCTTTGTGAGGTAGCTGCTGATCAGTTCCTCGCAGATCTGATCTGAGGGGATAGCGTTTTTTTTAAATCCATTTTGTATCTGACGCACCTTTGTGCCCATATTTCTCATTCAGTTTTAACCCTCTTTCTTTTAATGCAGCTTTTAGACATCTATAAGTCAAGATCAGCAGGTACAACACATATTTTTATCGTACAATGTATTTATGTTATTTGTTTTAAACTAGATCTATCTTAGATATTTCATTTCAGTATATGATACTATGATTTTTATAGTTATTGATTTATTCTCATTGAATCTCGCATATACTTATTTAATTGTTACATGTTATGTGGTTATGATATGTCGGTAAATTTTATATTGTCATGTATGCGCCGACTTAAAATAAAAATTGTATTGTATTAAATATGTAGTTGTGTTTAGCCTATATAGGCGGATGACAACGACCAAGTACGGTGTAATTTCAAGAACCGGTACATGTGGATGATGAAATTTAATAATTTTTATTGAAAGAACTGCTGGCAATCATATATTTTTGCATAACAACTAATAAACTACATAACTTATTAACATTGTGAAAGATAGTCATACACAGAGCTTGTAAATTGTAAGTATTTTTCGTTTCTTACACATATCATGAGTTTTCGTGTCTTATGTCATGAAATTTACAAATAAACTAACTGTTAGAATTTTTACATAATTTTGTGTAGCATGTGTGCTTTTATTACATGGTGATAATTTGGAGTAGTTTATTCACCGTTTCATACTCGCCCTTTTACTCTTATCAACTGACAGTACCTATGAGAATATGTTGGTATCTGGAATAGTAAAGTGAATATCTGGTTAGCCTTATTTGTAAAGAGTTAGACACTCGCTCATACAAAATGACAAGAGTTAGGAGCATTGTCGCAAAGGATGTCGCAAAGTCGTTTGCATTGAACATCTGAGTCCAAAAATGACAAGAGTTAGAAAAAAATTGCTTTAATAGTGTTTCACGGTGCAAGCAGTCAATAAACCTTAATTTATTCACAAGAAAAATGACAAGAGTTAGAAGGAAACACGTGCTTTAACTGTGTTGTCGGTCACGAGCGGTCAATATACTTTATATATTTACATGCAAAATGACAAGAGTTAGAAAAAACCCTGTCGTTCGCATTTAACATCTGAGTCCAAAAATGACAAGAGTTAGAAAAAATTGCTTTAATAATGTTTCACGGTGCAAGCAGTCAATAAACCTTAATTTATTCACAAGAAAAATGACAATAGTTAGAAAGAAACACGTGCTTTAACTGTGTTTTCGGTCACGAGCGGTCAATATACTTTATATATTTACATGCAAAATGACAAGAGTTAGAAAAAACCTGTCGTTAGCATTGAACATCTGAGTCCAAAAATGACGAGTTTGAAAAAATTGCTTTAATAATGTTTCACGGTGCAAGCAGTCAATAAACCTTAATTTATTCACAAGAAAAATGACAAGAGTTAGAAAGAAACACATGCTTTAACTGTGTGTTAGGTCACGAGCGGTCAATATACTTTATATATTTACATGCAAAATGACAAGAGTTAGAAAAAACCCTGTCGTTTGCATTTAACATTTGAGTCCAAAAATGACAATAGTAAGAAAAAATTTCTTTAATAGTGTTTCACGTGAGTCCAAAAATGACAAGAGTTAGAAAAAATTGCTTTAATAGTGTTTCACGGTGCAAGCAGTCATAAACCTAAATTTATTCACAAGAAAAATGACAAGAGTTAGATAGAAACACGTGCTTTTACTGTGTTTTCGGTCACGAGCGGTCAATATACTTTAGATATTTACACGCAAAATGACAAGAGTGAGAAAAAATCCTGTCGTTTTCATTGAACATCTGAGTCCAAAAATGACAAGAGTTAGAAAAAATTGCTTTAATAGTGTTTCACGGTGCAAGCAGTCAACAAACCTAAATTTATTCACAAGAAAAATGACAAGAGTTAGAAAGAAACACGTGCTTTAACTGTGTTTTCGGTCACGAGCGGTCAATATACTTTATATATTTACATGTAAAATGACAAGAGTTAGAAAAAAACTGTCGTTTGCATTGAACATCTGAGTCCAAAAATGACAAGAATTAGAAAAAAATGCTTTAATAGTGTTTAACGGGGCAAGCAGTCAATAAACCTTAATTTATTCACAAGAAAAATGACAAGAGTTAGAAAGAAACACGTGCTTTTACTGTGTTTTCGGTCACGAGCGGTCAATATACTTTATATATTTACATGCAAAATGACAAGAGTTTGAAAAAAACCTGTCGTTTGCATTGAACATCTGAGTCCAAAAATGACAAGAGTTAGAAAAATTGCTTTAATAGTGTTTCACGAGGCCAGCAGTCAATATACTTCATTTTTTCAAAATGCAAAGTGACAAGATCTAGAAAAACACAAACTTTAATTGTGTTTCACGAGGCCAGCAGTAAATATACGTCATTTATTCGAGTGGAAAAATGACAAGAGTTAGAAGAAACATATCGTTTAATTGTGTTTCACGAGGCCAGCAGTCAATTTACTCAATTTATTCAAATGCAAAATGACAAGAGCTAGAAAAACACATGCTTTAATTGTGTATCACGAGGCCAGCAGTAAATATACTTCATTTATTCACCTGCACAATGACAAAAGATATTAAAAGCAATTCTTTAATTGTGTTTCACGGTGCCAGCAGTCAATTATACTTAATTTATTCATATGCAAAATAACAAGAGTTTAGAAGAAACTTATCGTTTAATTGTGTTTTATGTCGCGAGCAGTAAATATACTTCATTTATTTACATGCAAAATGACAAGAGCTAGAAAAAGCACATGCTGGTACGCGGTGACCCCAGCTTTATTTGATTATGTTTGCATGTTGTTATGTATTGTGTAATGCTGTTTTTTGTATCGTGCAGTGCGGTTTTGGCCATTTATCACTTGCAATAAATAAAGGACCACATGCTAGTGTATAATGAGAGAGCAATACTGCAATAGTTTCAATGATATACAATATAATTGAAGGTCGCGGTGGTGTAATGGATGTGTTGTCCGCCTAGCGATCGGGAGTTCGTGGGTTCGATCCCTACTCGGGGAGCGTTCTCATTATCTCCTCGATAGATACCAAGTTCTGATTCTTCCCAGGAAACGGACTCGAGAGTGTCTCAATAAGCCTTAGGATTTTGATGTAATCGAGCAAAAATAAATAGGCTTAAACTAGTTCAAACATTAACTTATGTAATTGATATCATTTGGCAAATGTATGAAGCCGTTTTACGATGGAAGTAATTAGTAAGCTTTAATTACGCCTTTGGGAGCATACTCAAGACACAACAGTGATTCACTATAGCAAAAATATATGCATAATTTATTTTTAAAGCTTGAATTATACAAAAACAATACATAATACAAAAGGCTGTCACATACATGTATGCTCGAGGAGTGGGCAAATGTATGAAGCCGTTTTACGATGGAAGTTATTAGTAAGCTTTAATTACGCCTTTGAGAGCAAAGTAAAAAATTTATGTTTCGGTCGTCCTAAAGGTAATGACGTTATGCATTTTCGGTCATATTATGTACCGTAGTGATGTTACACATACTGATACATGTAGTGGAATGTTGCAAAAATTTAATATGTAATTGTTCAAAATGATCTTACTTAAGTAAACTTAAACAAATTGCTTAATGTATTATTATTTATTCGGTTACAAATCATCCGATCATTATGTTTTACAACATTGCAATAAGTGAGCAAATACGTTTTTAAAGTTTAAAAGACATACTCATAAATACATAATCAAGACACAACAGTGATTCACTTTAGCAAAAATATATGCATAATTTATTTATAGTGCTTGCATGAATTATAAAAAAAACAATACATAAAACAAAAGGCTGTCACATACAAGTAATGCTCGAGGAGTGGGCTTTGTCACAGATATTGGCTATACAAGTTCAAAGTGGTTGGCATATGAAACATGTGTAAGGACTTTTTATCATCAAAATACAATAAAGCTACCTTTACAATTCAGTAGAAACGAAAGTTTGTATGAATATTGCACAACACTTCATGGAGAAATAACTCATGAAAAAAATCATTGAACTTACAATATTTGCTTCAAGTACATGTATTTCTTGATACTTTAGTTCCAATTCGGTATTAGCAACTTTATTTTCGTTTTAGTTCGCACATATTTTTAAACACTGCGTACCCACCTATTTTAATTGTATGTATACATGTATTTAACTCACGTTCATACAGTATCCTTTTATGTTTGATATATTTGGCATAAAAAATCATCGATCTGTGAACACACTCCTTTAAATGTCATTAACAAATTTCCGACCCTCACTGCAACAACTAACTAACTCTACCACAATTTTCTAAAAATATTCATGCACAGTTCTTTAATTAATTTGAAATTAACACAAGAAAAGGCCAATAACCATACAAAACACCATTAACAAACAGTAATAGAAAATACATATGCAGGACTGCGGTAGAAACAAACACAATTTCAGATTTGTATTGTATTGTATTGCCATGAAGAGGTAACACCTTCACACAGGCATCTTCTCCTTAATGCTAGTTCCTGTACAAAGAAAGAAGCAACAAGGGCTGTTTGTAAAACATGCATGCCCCCCTATATGGGCTATAAGTTGTAGTAGCAGCCATTGTGTGAATACTTTTTTGTCACTGTGAACAATGGTGGTGGTGGTGGCTGTGGTGGTGGTGGTGGTGGTGGTGTTGGTGGCGGTGGTGGTTGTCGTGGTGGTGACGGTGGTGGCGGTGGTGGTGGTGGTGGTGGCGGTGGTGGTGGTCGTGGTGGTGGTTGTGGTGGATACAATGCATTACAAAAATGCAGTTAGGCTAACATTTGGTAAAATTTAATTATATTACAAGGGAGGCAAATGCTGTAACAAAAAAGAACATGCATAAACGGTAGTTGTTTCCCTTGTTTGAACAATGCTAAATCCTTAAAATGCCTATTTCCAGTAACTGTGACCTTCACCTGTGACCTTTGACCTAGTGACCTCAAAATCAATAGGGGTCATATGCGAGTCATGATCAATGTACCTATGAAGTTTCATGATCCTAGGCCCAAGCGTTCTTGAGTTATCGTCTGACAACCACCTGGTGGACGGGCCGACCGACAGACAGACAGACCGACATGAGCAAAGCAATATACCCCCTCTTCTTCGAAGGGGGGCATAAAAATACTATGATAACTACACAGAATATTTACACATTTAATGTTTTAGAACATTTTTATTGTAAAAGAATATATTCTGTCATCATTGTTATTTGGTAAATTTGATGTTGATGTGTCTCATTAACTGTGAATTCGAGAATTGGTATGCTTCTGTTTTTTAATTTTATTAGTATTCTGCTTTAACTATGTTGGGTCAGGCTCTTAATTTCTGTCAGCGGAATGAAATATCAGCATCTTCCTGCATCATGTACACTCAGTGACCCTGTGATAATCCTCCTTGCATCCTCCTAGAATCCTCCTCATATGATTATCCGCCTTGCATCCTCCTACTGTGATTATCCTCGTTGCATCCTCCTACTATAATTATCCTCCTTGCATCCTCCTGTGATTATCCTCCTTGCATTCTCATTCTCTGATTATACTCCTTGCATCCCCCTCCTGTGATTATCCTCCTTGCATCCTCCTCCGGAGATTATCCTCCTTGAATTCCCCTTCTGTGATTATCCTCCTTGCATCCCCCTCCTGCAATTATCCTCCTTGCATCCTCCTCCTGAGATTATCCTCTTCCTGTGATTATCCTCTTCCTGTGATTATCCTCCTTGCATCCTCCTCCTGTGATTATCCTCCTTGCATTCTCCTCCTGTGATTATCCTCCTTGCATTCTCCTCCTGTGATTATCCTCCTTGCATCCTCCTCCTGTGATTATCCTCCTTGCATCCTCCTCCTGAGATTATCCTCTTCCTGTGATTATCCTCTTCCTGAGATTATCCTCTTCCTGAGATTATCCTCTTCCTGTGATTATCCTCCTTGCATCCTCCTCCGGAGATTATCCTCCTCCTGTGATTATCCTCCTTGCATCCTCCTCCTGTGATTATCCTCCTTGCATTTTAACACACAATACATGTATGATTACAATATGATGATTACAACAGACTTGCATTTACATAACAGCAGCCACAATTACCTTAGGCTGGTTGTAATGAATTGCAAATCTGCTTATTACTCACTTCCACATTAACTGAAATTCAATCTGAACACACACAGAAGTGTTGTTTTCAATGCCGAGTGTGGTACATCATTTTAACAACTTCAGTATTATTAAAAGAAACATTGTAAATGTCTACTGTACAATGTTTTATACAAAATATACATGTTTTAGGCCTTAGGCTATGGGGAACGGTTTCCCATTCAGCCACTGGACCCTTTTGTTGTTGTCAATATTTGAGCCTGATTCAATAACAAACAAGAACATATAAATAAATTGATTATGTTTCTACTATAACCATATGTTTGCTACATAACAAGCTATTACATGTACCTACTTAATGAAAAGGTTTGTTTATGTCTATAACTGATGTTCTAGTTAAGAGTAAGGGTGTCACATTTACAGATTTTTCTAAACGTTTAAACGACATGAAATAAACGAAACGTTACCGTTTAAACGGTATCCCTATGTCCGTTTTAAAATCATCACGCATCAGTGCCATCACTTCTTCAAACTGAAAGTAGTACTTATTTCCGGATATTATATTTAATGCATATCCCATTCGCACATGATGTCATACTAAAACCAACTGTTCTCATAGTTGTCTTACCCAGTGCTCCAGTTAGGATTTGAAAAGGGCAGGGGGGCTTTTTTGTGAAAAGGGCACTTTCGACGCGCAGTATATTGTCAAAAGGGCACTTTCGACGCACAGTATTTTGTTCGAGCGCGCGGATGTTTCTGGAATGCCTCCTATTGCATGTTAATTTATATGTTATAAATAATTGTATTATTCCCATTATTATTAAACCATTCAAATATAATGTCTACAATGAGGATTAAAATAATTACAATGAAATTTGAGATTTATGAATTATCATATGAACAAAAAAAAAAAAAAAAAAAAAAATTATATATATATTTTTTTTTTTTGAGAGGGGGGGGGGCAGGGCGGGGGTTCGGGGGGGCAGGGCGGAGGTTCGGGAGGGCAGGGCGCGGCGCCCTTCGATTTAGGCCTAGCTGGAGCACTGGTCTAACCAATGGGTTACAATTTGTCTACTTACATGCCGTAGTATTTTGACACGAATGTGAATTATTTACCAACATTCCTTTAACAAGAGTAAACCAGTTTTAAATTTTTAAAGTTCTACTTATAACACGATGCATATCAAAAGACGCATACTTAAATTTTAGTAAAATTTTCCTATACGGAGATTGTTCGCCATATCTCGAGAAATGAATGGCGATGAATAAACGTCGTGAATATTTCCTCGGGCCGACGCGCGTTGAATGCTCAAGAGGATTCTGGGCATTCTCATGCAACAAAAGCCAGGAATTTCATGATGATGCGCGTATAATATTCAAGAGGTCTAGTCCATACATGGTGTATTGCTATGCTTACGGTATTGTGAATAAGGGCCATCTGGCGCACAGGATACAAATAGTTTTTAATACGAGTCTTTTTCAGCAGCAAGGGCCCTCTCTACACTTTGGGGGATTGGGGCCGGGGCCCTTAGAGGGGGGAATTTTGCATCGTTTTGGGCGAAAATGGGAATTTTAGAAGATCTTTTCACCAACCATTGAGCACTTAAAATTGCGATATTTTAATATGAGTTATATAAATAAACAATTTATCAAAGTTAGTAGCACCATATCAGCAGGCAACATAGGTATAACATTAAAAAAAAAAAAATGGAGGGGGGATTTATAGCTGAAATAGGGGAAAAAAGTATACTTCTTTCATGGGGGAAGCCACAGAATATTCGGCAGTAAAGAATGCCAAACGAGGGCCCTGGCAGCTGTTAAAAAGCTTTGAAACGTCACAACGTAATGAACTAAAACAAATTTTATTGATATAGACTGGCGTTTAAAGGTTAACTGTTTTTGTAAAGGTTTTTGAGCAAACCACGAAACGCGGCCGTTCAAACGTTTAAAGGTGACACCCTTAGTTAAGAGTAGTAATGTTTTGATTAAATAAATAAGTGGCGATAACAAAAAAAAATAAACGATATATATGTTTCTCCTAACTCGTGTCATTTTTAATATGAATATATAAAGCATATTAAAGGCTGGTGACCTATAATACAAATAAAGCATGTGTTTTTTCTTACTCTTGTCATTTTGAATGCGAATAAATTAAGTATATTGACTTTCCCCAGACCCAACCTGCCACCCCCATTTATCCCAGGGGTTCCAGATTGTTAAATGTACACATATTGGGAATGGTTTGACTTTTCAACAAGAAATATTGACGAAAATACACAGTTTGAAAAGAACCTGTGTTAATGTATTATATAAACACAAAGTATAAAACGCACTATGTGCCTATTGATGAAAGATTGAGGAACACTGGACAAGACCGTTTTCATCGAGAACACTCGAGTTGCCATGCCTGTTTATAATACCTATACGAGATTTTTTAACTGCATATTTTTGTCATTATTTGTTGTTGAAAAGTCAAACCAAACACAATAGGTGTACATTTAACAATCTGGAAACCAAGGGGTAAGCTGGGGTGGGGGGTAGGGTCCTGGGGAAGGTTGGGTGGGGGAATTAATTATACTGCTGCTTTATCCGTGAATTATGCAATATTCTATCTTAATATCCGCAGTATTTTGATAAATTATTAATATTAATAGGATTTCGGTATATCTACACACCGATTTAAACACACTTAACGCTCATGGTTAAACAAACCCTAGTCATTTTTCATATTAATAATGTATTTTGACTGCTGGTGACCTACCAGTACTTCTTTTGCCAAAGCCTTTGCTGCTGTAGCCAACAGCATACCTCGTATTTGTTTGTATTTCGTGGTCACGAAGGCTTTTTATGCATTCTTCAAGTGATCCAAAAAGCACGGTCACATCCTCTGTCATTTTGTAGTGGAACAGTTTTCGGTAACTCGCAAGACAGAGAACGATTTGTGGTACACACATAACTCTTGTCATCTATCGTTCTAACTCTTTACAAATAGGGTCTACGTGAATATCTTGAGCTAAAACTTTGGATTCATAGATGTTAAGTGTAGCAGGGTCCATATGATATAAACAGACTCCCTGAGCCTTTGATTATTTGTGCTATAGTAGCTCTAGAGTCCATATGCACCCAGTGTATGGCGACAATGCGACAGCGCGATAGTACGATGGCGACAATGCGATGGTATGATGTTATAATTTGCTGAAATCTGGCTGAATATATTCCTTCAAGTCTTGGGGCTTCATCAGATGAAAAAATGCGTGTTATCTATGCAAATACACATAAAGAGGAGGCGCGGAATGGGTTTTGAAAATAAATGTTTACATTTTGCATATACCATTACCAAAAAGAACGAAAAGAAACAAACATTTACACGCGTGCATTGTCAGAGATGTTTGCAAAGCTGTCAACTTGAAGTCATGTATAATAGATCCAAATTTAGTTCACATTTATGAAAGTCTACCCATAATTGGAACTGTAGGCAGAGAAAAATTATTATAAATGTTTTGATTACCGGACGTATATTTTTACCTGTATGAATCAATTGCTTTACATTTACAATGATTTTCAAACAATAAAAAAAGATACAAATAAGCTGGAAATTAACTTAGCTTCAGAACGGATATAATTATAAAACCTCTTAGTTCAATGTAAATGATCTACAAAGCATCAGAGTGGGCATAATTCAGCTGTAATAGTGAGCGTTTAAGTTTATAAATGAACTGCACTCATGTCATATCTCGACATCTTTGTACAGCACGATGTCATATTTTTTCATCAACACGTTGAATGTAAAGTCGAATTTTTCCACCAATACGAATTTTTTTAAGAAACCCTGGCGGATATGTTACTCTGGGACATTGGTTAATATAATTGTCGGTGCAAAAACTTTTTCACTGGCATACCTTTGAAGAAATGTGTAAATAAAGTGCTAAATATGAAACAAATCCCTGCATTGTCGACTTTAAATAGCCATATTTCAAGAAATCCTAAATATATAATAACCAGGATTTTTCTAACATACATGGTAATACCTCCTTTGCATACACCAAAATATATTTTAATTCAACAATGCCTTTAAACAATTAAAGAACTGGATTTACTTACCCTACAGAAATTCAACGAAATCTATCGGCAACTTCTCCTAGCACATCCAACTTCTCACAGTATATCGGGTTTCCGGGGGTGATACTCCTCCCTAATACCTATCTTAATGTTTCAAGGCTGGATGCGCCCACTAAACGTGTCATGCATCTGAATGGACCTTAGAGAAAATATTGCACAAGCTCAGATCTGTTTACAGTGTTTTTGTTTTCATTCAAAATTGGGTCTGGTAATCGGCCCCATTCCAAATGGAAACAAGTATATATTTTTCCCAGATGGGAGCTAAAAATTCCCAATGGAAAGTTTCAAAAAAATATTTTTTTTTTTTTAAATTTTAGATCTCAATATTTTGTTCATCTCCCATCAACATAAATTGAACCTTAGTAAATATAATACTAAACACACTTTTATTCTCAATTTTGAAGCATTTTATAGCAAAACAACAACAACACTTATTTTCCAATTTTAGTCAAAAGGCCGCAAATTTACCCAATCCAAAGGGACCTGGCCCCATTCCCAAAACGGTGAATAAAATCACTGGTTTACTGTCAGATTGGCAGATTGTGTAAACCTTTTTGCCATTAAAGGGAAAAATTCCTGAACTCCAACTGGGAATGGAACCAATGTCTCACAAGTGGTAAACAGCCACTCTTACCGCTTGTCTTAAGGGCTAGCTCAGCTGCAAGGCCAGTGTTTTTTTCATTCAAAATCGGGTCTGGTAACAGGACCCATTCCCAATGGGAAAAAGTATATATTTTTCCCAAATGGGAGCTAAAAATTCCCAATGGAAGGTTTCCAAAAAAAAATAATTTATTTTTTTATTTTTTTATTTTATTTTTTTTAGATCTCAATATTTTGTTCATCTCCCATCCATATAAGTTCAACCTTAGTAAATATAATACTGGACACACTTGTCTCCTCAATTTTTAAGCATATTTTAGCAAAACAACAACAACACTAATTTCCCAACTTTAGTCAAAAACAACGCGAATTTTCCCAATCCACAGGGACCCGGCCCCATTCCCAAAACGGTGAAAAAAAACACTGAAGGCTGTTTGAAGTGACCTTATTTTACTACAATACAAACATGTACAGGCCCCCATTATTATGAGTGTTTTTTTTTTTCCCTTTTTCTGGGATGTAGAATTCAACTCATGCAATCGGGATTCAACAATTGGGAAAAGTACTGGTACCAGTGCAATTGGGAAAATTGTGCGCGATAAATCCTGAAATATTATTAGTGTATTCGATTTTTTGTTCCCAAATACTTTAAAATTGATAAATAAATGTTGTCAAGTTGTCAATATTATATTTACTTAGGTTTAGCTGCATAGTGAAACTGACTAAATGTTGCATTTTATTTATGAAAAAAATAAATAAATTTAGAAACCTTTAATTGGGGATTTTTTTTTGACACTAATTGGGAAATTTGTAGTTTTTTTCTAATTGGGAAAGTGCCGTTTTCCGTTTACTTTATAAAAAAAAAAAAAGATTGTTGCAAGTGATTTGCTACAATCCATTAACAAAGTTTATTTGTCGGGAATATCAATTTAACAAATTTGCTTGTTTGTATATGAAAATTTGTCCAAGGGTTGGACCCATTCTTGGGAAATACTTATCTGACCCATTCATAATGTGTTGTGTCCGTCTTATAACAAATAAACAAATTCAATGAAAACATAAAGTGTAATAATGTTGTTTAAAACTTTATAGAATCATGGCTCAGCCAGTGCCAGAGAAGATTTCCTTCCCTGGTGAGGAGGACAACATCCTCAAATACTGGGAACAAATTGATGCCTTCAAAACTTCAATGAAGCTTTCAAAGGGGAAGCCAAGGTAACTCTTGTAACACATTTTATGTGTCTGTGTATAACACAACTCTTTTGGAAGTAATAAAAAGGTATGTTAAGAAAATAATTTAGTTTTATACATCTCGGTCTCTAAGAAAGGTATTAATTTTGTCCATCTTCTTTAACAGTGTTCAAACTGACCTTTTGAATAACTTTTCACATTCATGATTTCAGGTATACGTTTTATGATGGGCCACCATTTGCCACTGGACTTCCGCACTATGGCCATATTCTGGCAGGCACCATCAAGGATGTGATGACGCGATGGGCACATCAGAGTGGCTTTCATGTTGAGAGGAGATTTGGCTGGGATTGTCATGGACTACCTGTGGTATGTTTTAAATATGCTGAGTGTAATGTATCAAGTTGGTATGTGTGTCTTAAATATGCTAAGTGTAATGTATCAAGTTTGTATGTGTGTCTTAAATATGCTAAGTGTAATGTATCAAGTTGGTATGTGTGTCTTAAATATGCGTAGTGTAAGGTATCAAGTTGGTATGTGTGTCTTAAATATGCTAAGTGTAATTTATCAAGTTGGTATGTGTGTCTTAAATATGCTAAGTGTAATGTATCAAGTTGGTATGTGTGTCTTAAATATGCTTAGTGTAATGTATCAAGTTGGCATGTGTGTCTTAAATATGCTAAGTGTAAGGTATCAAGTTGGTATGTTTGTCTTAAATATGGTAAGTGTAAGGTATCAAGTTTGTATGTGTGTCTTAAATATGGTAAGTGTAATGTATCAAGTTGGTATGTGTGTCTTAAATATGCTAAGTGTAATGTATCAAGTTGGTATGTGTGTCTTAAATATGCTAAGTGAAATGTATCAAGTTTGTATGTGTGTCTTAAATATGCTAAGTGTAATGTATCAAGTTGGTATGTGTGTCTTAAATATGCTAAGTGAAATGTATCAAGTTGGTATTATATTCACCTTTTAAGGATATGGCGACTAGATACTAACAGACTTAATTTTGGCAGGTGATAACAATTAATAATGGACCCAAATATAAAATAAACTAGAAATGGCGCTGCAGAGGCCGATGCGTATCCCCACGCCGCATGTTTGACCCAGGGGTAATAGGGCCATGCATAGTTGAGATTGACCGTATTGTGAATCTGTGTTGAAATGAAGAAGTTACGTAAATGGCAATTTTGGGTGGGTGTGGCCTATGTGGGCGGGGCAACCCAGGGTTGGTAATGGGGCTATGCATTGTTGAGATTGAACGTATTGTCATAAGAAGAGTTCAGTATCAATTAGAAGTGAATCAGTGGAGAAATGAAGAAATTATAGTAAAAGGCAATTTTGTGTGGGTGTGGCCTATTTGGGTGGAGCGCCCCAGGGTTGGTAATGGGGCCATGCATAGTTGAGATTGACCGTATTGTCATAAGAGAAGTTTAGTATCAATTAGAAGTGAATCGGTGTAGAAATGAAGAAGTTATAGTAAAACGCAATTTTGGGTGGGTGTGGCCTTTGTGGGTGGGGCGCCTCAGGGTTGGTAATGGGGCCATGCATAGTTGCAATTGGCCATATTGTCATGCATAGTTGAGATTGACCGTATTGTCATAAGAGAATTTCAGTATCAATTTGAAGTGAATCGGTGTAGAAATGAAGAAATTATAGTAAAAGGCAATTTTGGGTGGGTGTGGTCTTTGTGGACGGGGCGCCCCAGGGTTGGTAATGGGGCCATGCATAGTTGTGATTGACTGTATTGTCATAAGAGAGGTTCAGTATCAATTTGAAGTAAATCAGTGCAGAAATGAAGAAGTTAATGTATAATAACATAAAAAATGAGTGAAAATCTCTGACCCGGCCCCGCCCCAACCCCCATAACTTTTGACCCAGGGGTCAGATCAAAATTCCAAATAGTGCAGGGTCGCACATATGCTTATAGCTACCATGTGTGTAAGTTTCAAGGTTCTAGTGCTTATTGCAGGAGGAGATAGTGGCCAGGACGGACAGAGAGACGGACAGACAGACGGATGGCGGAGATAACCACAATATCCCCACGCTTTTCAAAAAGCGTGGGGATAAAAAGTCCTGATGGTTCTTGTCATTAAAATGTCCTGACATTATCATATTGTCAATACAGTTGACAATCTTATGAATGCTGATTACATTACATTTTAATACTGTGAATTTGTTAAGTTGTTTTGAACAAATATGTCATGTATAACAAATTTATGACATGAACTTTTTTTCAAATTTTGACAGTTTTTTTTACATGGAATTTCAATACACTTCCTAATGAATCATCTTAAAGACAGTTACAGCATACAGTCAAGCACAGCTTTTTCAAAATTTTGCACCCAAAAGCAATGCTTTTAAATTTTCAGGAGTATGAAATTGATAAAACCCTTGGCATCAAAGGACCTGAGGATGTGGCCAAGATGGGAATTGACAAGTACAATGCTGAATGCAGAAAGATTGTCATGAGATACTCTTCTGAGTGGAAGGTAGGTCAGAAGGTACTCACCTGGTTGGAATGTAGGTCAGAAGGTACTCATAAGGTTGGAATGAAGGTCAGAAGGAACAAATATGGTTTGAATGTAGGTCATAATGTTCTTATCTGTTTGGAATGTAAGTCAAAAGGGACCCTTCTTACTGAAAGGTAGAGTCATGAGGTACTTATCTGGTTAGAGGGTAGGGTCATGAGATACTTATCTGGTTAGAGGATAGGGTCATGAGGTACTTATCTGTTTTAAGGGTAGGGTTGTGAGGTACTTTTCTGGTTCCAGGGTAGGGTCATGAGGTACTTATCTGGTTAGAGGGTAGGGTCATGTGGTACTTATCTGGTTTGAGGGTAGGGTTGTGAGGTACTTATCTGGTTAGAGGGTAGAGTCATGAGGTACTTATCTGGTTAGAGGGTAGGGTCATGGGGTACTTATCTAGTTAGAGGGTAGGGTCATGAGGTACTTATCTAGTTTGAGGATAGGGTCATGAGGTACTTATCTGTTTTGAGGGTAGGGTTGTGATGTACTTTTCTGGTTCCAGGGTAGGGTCATGAGGTACTTATCTGGTTAGAGGGTAGGGTCATGTGGTACTTATCTGGTTTGAGGGTAGGGTTGTGAGGTACTTATCTGGTTAGAGGGTAGAGTCATGAGGTACTTATCTGGTTAGAGGGTAGGGTCATGGGGTACTTATCTAGTTAGAGGGTAGGGTCATGAGGTACTTATCTGGTTTGAGGGTAGGGTCATGAGGTACTTATCTGGTTAGAGGGTAGGGTCATGAGGTACTTATCTGGTTAGAGGGTAGGGTCATGAGGTACTTGTCGGGTTAGAGGGTAGGGTCATGAGATACTTATCTGGTTTGAGGGTAGGGTCGTGAGGTACTTTTCTGGTTCCAGGATAGGGTCATGAGGTACTTATCTGGTTAGAGGGTAGGGTCATGTGGTACTTATCTGGTTTGAGGGTAGGGTTGTGAGGTACTTATCTGGTTAGAGGGTAGAGTCATGAGGTACTTATCTGGTTAGAGGGTAGAGTCATGAGGTACTTATCTGGTTAGAGGGTAGGGTCATGTGGTACTTATCTGGTTTGAGGGTAGGGTCGTGAGGTACTTTTTTGGTTCCAGGGTAGGTTCATGAGGTTCTTATCCGGTTATAGTGTATGGTCATGTGGTACTTATCTGATGAAAGGAAGGATCATGAGGTTCTTTTTTGTTAGAGGGTAGGGTCATGAGGTACTTATCTGGTTAGAGGGTAGGGTCAAGAGGTACTTATCTGGTTAGAGGGTAGGGTCATGAGGTACTTATCTGGTTAGAGGGTAGGGTCATGAGGTACTTGTCGGGTTAGAGGGTAGGGTCATGAGATACTTATCTGGTTTGAGGGTAGGGTCGTGAGGTACTTTTCTGGTTCCAGGGTAGGGTCATGAGGTACTTATCTGGTTAGAGGGTAGGGTCCTGAGGTACTTATCTGGTTAGAGGGTAGGGTCATGAGGTACTTATCTGGTTAGAGGGTAGGGTCGTGAGGTACTCATCTGGTTAGAGGGTAGGGTCATGGGGTACTTATCTGGTTAGAGGGTAGGGTCATCATCATGGGGTACTTATCTGGTTACAGGGTAGAGTTTATGAGGTACTTATCTGGTTAGAGGGTAGAGTCTAAGAAGTACTTATCTAATTAGAGGGTAGAGTCTAAAAGGTACTTATCTGGTTAGAGGGTAGGGTCTCAGAGGTACACTTATATGGTTAAAAGGTAGGGTTAAGAAATGCTTTGTGAATTGAAGGTTTGGTCATGAGATACTCTTTTGATGAGAAGTTAGGGTAAGGGATACTTCTTTGATTATATTTTATTCACATCAAATTGAAACTTTGAAACATTTCACTTTGACTTGTACATGTACTTTCAGCAAGTTGTCACAAGACTGGGGCGTTGGATTGACTTTGACAATGACTACAAGACAATGTACCCCTGGTTCATGGAGTCCATCTGGTGGGTGTTCAAGGAGCTCTACAATAAGGGCCTCGTATACAGGGGCTTCAAGGTGGGTGCACTTGAACATATATTTTCAATAGTCCAAGGATGCATATTATGATTTTGCAAGCAAACTGTATGTGTCAAAAGTCAGAATACTTAAAAAAAATGTATAAATAATTTGTGTTGAGCCTGCCCGCAGAACGCTTGATATAGCTGTCAAAAGTGTTAAGTGTATGTGCATTCGTTATTGTGTGAATGCATCCAAGATTTTTGTGACAGTAACTTTGTCATTACTTGTTCTATTTTAAAATAACTAAGCACACTAGTTCACCATTATTAAATCACATGATGTCACGTGTAACAATCTGCTCCCTACCTCAAAGGTCAAGGTCACATATAAAGGTCAAGTGTCGATTTTGTCATTAAACCCTAGTCTGGACTGTTATTTGTCATTCATCATGCAATTTTAAAACTAGCTTTCCATGACTTAATTGCTTTCAAAAAACATTTTGGAAAACAAAGGACGATTTGTCCAACATGTTTCTGTGTTATGACAGGCATCTGGTTTACTTATTTTCCTGATCTGAAACAAAATGCTGATACAGATACATATAAAAGACTAGAAATGGAGCGGCAGAGGCCGACGCGTATCCCCACGCCACATGTTTGACCCAGGGGTGCCCCAGGGTTGGTGATGGGGCCATGCATGGTTGAGATTGACCATATTGTCATAAGAGAAGTTCAGTATCAATTACGAGTGAATCGGTGTAGAAATGAAGAAATTATAGTAAAAGACAATTTTGGATGGGTGTGGCCTATTATGGGCGGGGCGCCCCAGGGTTGGTAATGGGGCCATACATAGTTTAGATTGACCGTATTGTCATAAGAGATGTTCAGTATCAATTTGAAGTAAATCGGTGTAGAAATGAAGAAATTATAGTAAAAGGCAATTTTGGGTGGGCTGGCCTATGTGGGCGGGGCGCCCCAGGGTTGGTAATGGCGTCACGCATAGTTGAGATTGACTGTATTGTCATAAAAGAGGTTCAGTATAAATTTGAAGTGAATCGGTGTAGAAATGAAGACATTATAGTTAAAGGCAATTTTGGGTGGGCGTGGCCTATGTGGGCGGGGTGCCCGAGGGTTGGTAAAGGGGCCATGCATAGTTGAGATTAACTGTATTGTCATAAGAGAGGTTCAGTATCAATTTGAAGTGAATCGGTGTAGAAATGAAGAAATTATAGTAAAGGCAATTTTGGGTGGGCATGGCCTATGTGGGCGGGGCGCCCCAGGGTTGGTTATGGCCATGCATAGCTGAGATTGACCGTATTGTCATAAGAGAGGTTCAGTATCAATTTGAATTTAATCGGTGCAGAAATAAAGAAATTATAGTAAAAGGCAATTTTGGATGGGCGTGGCCTATGTGGGCGGGGTGCCCTAGGGTTGGTAATGAGGTCATGCATAGCTGAGATTAACCGTATTGTCATAAGAGAGGTTCAGTATCAATTTGAAGTGAATCTGTGTAAAAATGAACAAATTATAGTAAAAGGCAATTTTGGGTGGGCGTGGCCTATGTGGTCGGGGCGCCCCAGGGTTGGTAATGGGGCAATGCATAGTTGAGATTGACCGTATTGTCATAAGAGAGGCTCAGTATCAATTTGAAGTAAATCGGTGCAGAAATGAAGAAGTTAATGTAAAATAACATAAAAAAATGAGTGAAAATCTCTGACCCGTCCCCGCCCCAACCCCCATAACTTTTGACCCAGGGGTAAGATCAAAATTCCGTCACTGTCACCGTGGCACATATGCTCATAGCTACCATGTATGTAAGTTTCAAGGTTCTAGTGCTAATAGTGTAGGAGGAGCAGGTGGCCAGGACGGACGGACGGACAGACGCACATAGCCACAATATCCCAACTTTTTCTCCGAAAAACGTGGGGATAAAAATTGATTACATGGAATGTAATGAAACATCAATTATAATGATGTATACCCTGAAAATGTATACAATTTCTTGCAGGTTATGCCTTTCTCCACAGCTTGTAACACTCCACTTTCGAATTTTGAGTCTGGACAGAATTACAAGGACGTTGTTGACCCTGCAGGTGGGTGACAATGCTAGTTATCATATTTTCTTGACTAAAAGTTGTCACGTTAGATATTAAAAGATTTTTCCCAAACTTACCTTTTTTCACATTTTCGCCATGTATAAGATGCTAACAGAATAAAGGACGCGCATAAATGCTGTAAGTATTGAAATACTTGTTTGACCATGTTTGTAACAAATTTGTATCACAAAGCAGACCAGCATCCTTAACCCTTTCAGTGCGGGAACCGAATTTTAAAGGCCTTTGCAAACAGTTTGGATCCAGATGAGACGCCACAGAACGTGGCGTCTCATCAGGATCCAAACTGTTTGCTATTCTGATAGTATTCTTTGAAAAAAAATCGAAGAAAATGCTAATTTTAGAAATTCAGCAGACGACATTTTAGCAGACGACAAATTTCCCAGCATGCAAGGGTTAATTTGTTATTCCTTTATAAATGATGCATGTTTTCTTAGGTGTTTTCTCATTAATTGTGATGTTTTGGACAATCTGTTACATGACAATCGTAAAATAAAATGAATCTTATCTAGTGTTGTTATGTTGAGAATTAATTTAAAAATAAAATATTGTATTGTTCACGGTAAAACGAGTTCGCCAGAAACTTATTTTGGTGTAAAATAAAATAAAATAGTTTTGTGAGAACAGCACAACAAAACAAATAAATTGTTATCCGAATGTATGCAGTTCTAACATAAAATTTATTTTTGATTCATGAATAAGAGTGACCAGAATTTAAGAAGCAGGCAAATGTTATCAGGAAAAACATTGTTACTTGTAGTCTATGAAAATGCGGTAATTTTTCAGTGGATACATCTCAATCTCGAGCAGTGGTGTAAGAGATGCTATGTGATTCTTGATATGGAGTCATAATTTGGAATATAAACAAGGCTTTAGATAAAGTTAGATAGTATTTTACTCCCAATTTTTGTCGGTGTATTACCAAATTTGAAGTATCCAAACTCCCAAAAAGAGATAAGAATGCCAACATCCATCACTAAGTTTTGTCTTTAGAACATTTCACCTTAGTGGTCCCTGGTGCAAGTCCTTATTATTTTAATTAGTCAAGTTTGCAAATGGTATAAACAAACAAGAAGTAAAAAAAAAACAGGACTAAAGCAAATAAACTACTTACAGATGATACATGGTATACAATATATATTAACCCTTTCAGTGCGGGTACCGAATTTTAAAGGCCTTTGCAAACAGTTTGGATCCAGATGAGATGCCACAGAACGTGGCGTCTCATCAGGATCCAAACTGTTTGCTATTCTGATAGTATTCTAATAGAAGAAAATGCTAATTTTAGAAATTCAGCAGACAACATTGTAGCAGACGACAAAATTTCCAGCATGCAAAGGGTTAAATGATGTAATGTGCATGTTTATGTCGCTGTATGAACAGAACTTTTATAATAATTATAAGTATATTGTCTGTCCAGAAGGCGCTATTTTGTGTGAGTGATGACTCAGTTCTTGTTGTGTTTATCAGCATGTTTAAGAAGAAAAGTGGTGTAAGAAATTCTGCTTGTATTGCTGATACAGTAAAAATATCCTGTTTGTATCTTGCAGTGATAATAAGTTTCCCCTTGGATGAGAACCCCAGTGTGAGTCTGATAGGCTGGACCACAACTCCCTGGACATTGCCAAGCAACCTGGCCCTGTGTGTGAACCCCGATATGGACTACGTGGAGGTCAAAGGTAATGCCTTTTCATTATAAAATACACACATAACAAAACATGGGTCTTATTAATATTGTAAAAAAATTAAAACAGTACTAGGATAGTTTTTGCTTTGATTGACAAAACTTTAGGTGGTTTATCGCACTTGTTTACATGTATGTGTGTATTTGGTTGGAAAATGCATACAACTTGAAACAAAAGACATAATATGCTAATAAAATCAAATAATTACATTTGTGGTATTTTCCTTCATATTTATGACCAGTGTTTTCATGGATGTTACATTTAAAACATGCTTACTGAATGGAGTGCCTAAAGCAGCCATAAAAACCATCAGAATACAGGATTTGATAACCTCATTTTAAAAATGTTCATGGAGAGGAGAAGCATGTCCCCTGAGCCCTCTAGTAGGCCCTTTTTAATTTAAATATGGCTTCATCGAAGAATTCTTATTGATAACCCTGAACTTGTTGTGCAGTAATGCTTGTTGAACAGTTATAAACAAAACATTGCCAAAGTGCTTGTCAATTTTAGTTGTACGCAGATTTGGCCGGATATGCTACACTAAAAATGGATTTTTAAAATAAAACTTTAATTGATGATGTTTAGCCTGTCAAAATATGGCCAATGCCCACTGATTCAAGTGTAGGGGAGTTCACATTTACTGGCATAATGTGTAATAAGTCAGGGGTTTTTCTGCCATGTAAAAAAGGCCGTAAAACGGACTCGATCCCAAAGCAAAGGACCCGATCCCAAACCGAAAATAAATAAATTCCTAATTGCAAAAAAAGAAGTGTCATATGACTTATATTATTAGACTCTGTATCTCAATTTTATTTTGTAAACAACCTACAAAATATATGGTTATTTATATGATTTTTATCCAAAATGGCCAGGAAAAGACCTGTTGTGTCAATATTTGTTGATAAAAAATTCCCAATTTGGTCCTTTTTGTCGCTAAAAAATCCCCAAATTTGCCACTTTTATCAATTAAAAAATCCCAGTTTGACCAGACTCCTTTTCCCAAAATGGCTTGAAAAAACCCTGTAAGTATTGATGTAAACATGTTCACTACAATGTTCATACTGTAAAGTGAATGTTGCCTTTTGCAGACAAGGCCACAGAGAAGGTATATATCATGATGGAGGCCCGTCTGTCCGCGCTGTTCAAATCTGAGGAGGAGTACACCATCCTAGCTAGGTAGGTTATTTGTACACGATCTGCGCTCTGGGAAACCAGGGCTTAATGCACGTGCATCAAGTGTAATACAAGAATAGCCTATGCATTACGCACATGCTAATCAGGGACAAGATGTTTTGCTTTTATGGTAAATTTTGTTAAAAGGTAGTTACCGCTTATTAAAAAAATTAGTGGGAAAGTGTTGTCCCAGATTAACTGTTGTGGACTGCATAGGCTTTTCTGGGATGACACTTTATGCATATGCATTAACCCTTTCCCACTTGGAAGCAAAGTGAAAATTGATATGTGCAAACAGCATAAAACCAGAACAGCCTGCGAGTAACTCGCAGTCTGTTCAGGTTTTATTCTGTTTGCTGCTCATCAGTATCTAAGGGTTGGAAATGAAGCCTTTAAAACTAGAATCTAGTAAGAAAGGTCTTCAATTACATTAAACTTTCTGTGGGACTACAAATGCGTGAAAATAGGTATCTAAGTGGTAAAGGGTTAAACTTCGAGTTCCCAGAGCATGGTTGCTCATATATAAGCTGTATATAGAGATTTTAATGACATATTCTCTAAATAGCCTTTGCGTGAATATTTAATGTAATTGTTGAAATGAATATATAGACTGTGGACTGTATCCATTGTGAAATTAATTATGATGTATGAAAGTGTATACCTCTCAAATAAATTGACAAACTACTATATAAAGATTGGAAAATGTGTTCAAAATTTCCCTTGCTTAGACAGACTGGTGTAGAGCAGGGACCGTCACTGTGGTTGCCATAGTAATAAGGTGTCATGACCTCAAGATATTGTTCTTATTCCTTATCTACAGGTTCAAAGGTCAGACACTGGAAGGGAAGACATATCAGCCGCTGTTCAACTACTTCATTCATGTAAGTTTGTAAAATATAAAGGCATGTAGATGCATGTATATTTGATGATGGTCACACATTTACATTTTTGTGTAAATGAAATCCATGGAAAGTTACATATGAGGTTCAACCATTTCCTTTTTTTTACAAAACATTACATGATTTTGTTTATTAAAGTTTGAAACTCTTGATAGTTGATACATAATTTGAGTTGAAGCTGTTACTGCTAAAGCCACATTGTTTTCCTGTCATACATTCCAAGTGAGATCCAGAATTAATTTTCTAGGACTTGCTTTACATATTAATTTCTCATTATTTATTAATCCACAGTTTTTTTTCCGCCATTTACACATTTTAATAAAAATGATGTTTGTTAAGCTTGTTAAACTCTCGCCTAGCAATTGAGAACATTGTTAATTTTTATTATAGATTTCGTTTTAACAACACTCAAATGGGAAAATATAATTACGTTGAAAATAAGAGCAATTAAAACTATTAACGGAGTTTTAAAAAAATCTATAATAGACGGTTTTGGTATCATATAAGTCTTGCTCTGTGGAAAGGGGGTTTAATGCATAATAATGTGTTGTCCAACATAAGCCTTTGCAGTCCCCTCAAGCCAATCAGTTACGACACTCTCCTTTAAACTTATTTTTTGCTTACAAGAAACTTTCTTTAAACAAAAAAAATCATAAAAGGGGAAAGTGTCATCCCTGATAAGCCTGTGTAGAGTGCACAGGCTTATCTTGGAAGACACTTTAAGCACATGCATTTAACCCTCCCTTTTCACAGAGCGAGGCTCATATCCTATTATTTACATAATTTCCTCAGCTGAAGGCTAAGACGGGTGCATTCCGCGTGCTGTGTGACCGGTATGTGACGTCTGAGAGCGGTACAGGGGTGGTACACCAGGCGCCATACTTCGGTGAGGATGATCAGCGAGTGTGCACCAAGTACGGGATCATCACCAAGGACATGGAGATGGTGTGTCCCGTCGACTCCACCGGGAAATTTACCTCCCCTGTGAAGGAGTTTGAAGGGCAGCACATCAAGGTGATGAAGCGATTTCTTGTATTATCGGGCATTGTTTTTTAAATATATTTAGCCTGCAGTTCCCTTTAAGATAATTTTTTAAATTATGGCAACGTTTTGTGATTGGTGATTTGGTCAACAGTTGCTTACTGGACTGTTGTATAAGAACAAGATCTTTAACCTGAGCTTTATGAAATTCTAATTGGATATAGAATTAGCAGGCAAGTTGATAACTCAACTGTACGTCTCTTTAGAAAAGAATGGTCCTTAAAGTCATTAAAATTAAACTTCAAGTATGCCCCATTAAAAATTGAGGCAAAGTATACTTACACAAGCAGCAAACAAGTGGGCATCATTGAGGATAATAATATCTGATAACTATTTAAAATAGGTTAAATGGGTCATTATGAAACTTCGTGATCATTTTTGTGGCCATGATGTCTGAGCGAGCAAAGTTCAATTACTAGCCAGATGGCATGAACTCAAATAATTGTAATAGTATCTTCTTCAAACTTGGGAACACTGTTAATGGGCATTATCTCAACCAAGATCAATAACCTGCGAGATCACCTGCTGCACTTCAGAATTAAAGCCCTTGAATCTAGCGCAGAGTTAAGTAGGGGCTCAGGTCACGGTCAAGATAACTGTTACTAAAAATTTAAAAAAATTGGTTTCTGCATCATTACTTCAGTATTTGTGATGAGGTATTGCATTCAAATTGTGTGTGTAACTTAAATAGAGAACTAGCTTGGGATAACATTTCGGGCTAGTCAGATTAAGGTTACTTAAATAGAGAGAACAAAATCTGCTAAAAAAGTTTTGATTGAGGTATTGTGCTGAAATTGTGTGTGTAGGTTGCTTACTTTTAGACCTAGCCTGTGATTGCACATGAGCCAGTCAGATGAAGGTCGAAATGAAAAAAGTATCTGCTCAATTAATTGAGTCTGAAATGATGTATTATGCGTAAATTGTGTATGTTGATAGCATACATGTATTCCTAGCTTTTCTTGTGGAGAAGTTTGGGTGAAGGTCACTGTTAAGATAAATTGAATGTTATGGGGGAATATGCAGAATAAATATGTGCCTTGATCGCATACAACATCAACCTTGCTTTTATTTTGCGCTGGAATTTTTTGTGGAGGTAGCTTACGTTCGGGATTTATCTTAACACAGAAAAGCATGGATGCCCTCCCCTATCCTTCCAATAAATATGTGGCCCTGCTTCCATTGGTGTTCATTTTTTATTTGTCAATGATCTTGTTATTGCAGAAAAATCAACAGTGTTTTGATTGGCTATTTAATGTTTTAAAGAGTAGCATACAGTATTACTTGATATAAACATCGAATTATCGAAAGAACATTCCTTATGGCGAAATGTTGAATTGATTTTTGTCCCCTACCGGTTTCAACGGAGGGGACTTATGGTTTCCGCTCTGTGCGTCTGTGAGTCTCGTCTGTCTGTCTGTATGTCTGTCACAATTTTCTGGATCCTGCGATAACTTTAAAAGTTCTTCATATTTTTTCATGAAACTTGAAACATGAATAGATGGCAATATGGACATTATGCACGTCATTTCATTTTGTTCCTAAGTCAAAAATTCTGGTTGCTATGGCAACAATTAGACTAGAAATACTGCTGAAAATGGTAGTTTTCTGGATCCTGCGATAACTTTAAAAGTTCTTCATATTTTTTCATGAAACTTGAAACATGGATAGATGGCAATATCGACATTATGCACGTCATTTCATTTTGTTCCTGCATCTAAAATTCTGGTTGCTATGGAAACAAATTTAAAAATAATAAAAAAATTCTGACAATGGTGGAGCCGGTAGGGGACATATATTACTTGGCAATAGTCTTGTTTAATATTAGTATTTGAGTATAAATTCCTAACAATGTGCAAAGTTTATCTTAGGACGAATTTTAGCCAAAGAGGTTTATCTGTCCCTTTTCAGCCCCCTTCCCCTGCCTTTTTTGAGCCTGTTTAAATTACTAACTAACTGCATCTACGTTTTTATACCCCCACAAACGAAGTTTAGGGGGGTATATAGGAGTGAGCTTGTCGGTCTGTTGGTCCGTATTAAGTGTCCGCTCTCTAATTCAAGTTGTTTTCATCCGATCTTCACCAAACTTGGTCAGATGTTGAATCTAGATGATCTTAAGGCCAAGTTCGAATATGGGTCATGCCGGTTTTTTAACATTCAGCATGTTGTCCGCTCTGTTATTCAAGTATTTTTCATCTGATCTTCACCAAACTGTGTCAGAAGTTTTTTCTAGATGATCTTAAGTCCAAGTTCGAACATGGGCCATGCCAGATCAAAAACTAGGTCATGGGGTCACGTAGTACATTTTACACATTCAGCATCGTGTCCTCTCTCTAATTCAAGTAGTTTACATCCGATCTTCACCAAACTTGGTCAGAAGTTGTATCTAGATGATGTGTAGGCCAAGTTCGAACATTAGCCATGCCGGGTCAAAAACTAGGTCACAGGGTCACTTAGTGCGTTTTAAACATTGAGCATGGTGTCTGGTGTTTTTTGTTAAGACAACATGCAAAATATTCTGTGTCAATGCGGCATGTGGGGGTATTAGTCACGTCTGTGACAAAGCTCTAGTTTTAATTTAATTAGATTAACATGTATTAATTAATATTAATATGCCATGTTTCTTTTTGTCTCCACCATCTTGAAAAAAAATAATAAAATACATCCTCCATAGATCAAGGTTACCGAGACCTTAAAATGGGAATAATGTGTGACAAGTTGGCACTCTTGTTATGCTCCCCCGAAATTTATTTTGGGGGGAGCATATAGTCCCCGCTTCGTCTGTCGGTGCGTGTGTGTGTGTGCGTCTGTCCGTCCGTGCACAATTTTTGTCCGGGCTATTTCTCAGCAACTAATGGCCGGAATTCAATGAAACTTTATTGGAAGCTTCACTACCAACAGGAGATGTGCATAATATCAGCGGGTTCTGGTCGGATGATTTTTCACAGAGTTATGGCCCTTTGAAATTTTCCATTAACTGTACATAAAATAGTGCAATTCTTGTCCGGGCTATTTCTCAGCAACTAATGACCAGAATTCAATGAAACTTTATGGGAAGCTTCACTACCAAGAGGACATGTGCATATTATCAGCCTGTTCTGGTCGGATGATTTTTCACTGAGTTATGGCCCTTTGAAATTTTCCATTAACTGTACATGTAGTGCAATTCTTGTCCGGGCTATTTCTCAGCAACTAATGACCGGAATTCAATGAAACTTTATGGGAAGCTTCACTACCAAAAGGAGATGTGCATATTATCAGCCGGTTCTGGTTGGATGATTTTTCACAGAGTTATGGCCCTTTGAAATTTTCCATTAACTGTACATATAGTGCAATTCTTGTCCGGGCTATTTCTCAGCATCTAATGACCGGAATTCAATGAAACTTTATGGGAAGCTTCACTACCAAGAGGACATGTGCATATTATCAGCCGATTCTGGTCGGATGATTTTTCACAGAGTTATGGCCCTTTGAAATATTCCATTAACTGTACATATAGTGCAATTCTTGTCCAGGCTATTTCTCAGCAACTAATGACCGGAATTCAATGAAACTTTATGGGAAGCTTCACTACCAAAAGGAGATGTGCATATTATAAGCCGATTCTGGTCGGATGATTTTTATGCCCCCGGTAGGGTGGCATATAGCAGTTGAACTGTCCGTCAGTCAGTATGTCAGTCTGTCCGTCCGTCCGAAAAAAACCTTTTACATTGGCCATAACTTTTTCAATATTCAAGATAGCAACTTGATATTTGGCATGCATGTGCATCTCATGAAGCTGCACATTTTGAGAGGTGGAAGTTTAAGGTCAAGGTCATCCTTCAAGGTCAAAGGTCAAAAAAAAAAAGAAAAAAAAAAATTCAAAGCGGCGTACTCATGAAGCTGCACATTTTGAGTGGTGGAAGTTTAGGGTCAAGGTCATCCTTCAAGGTCAAAGGTAAAAGAAAAAAAAAATAATTTCAAAGTGGCCCAATAGGGGGCATTGTGTTTCTGACGAACACATTTTTTGTTCACAGAGTTATGGCCCTTTGAAATTTTCCATTAACTGTACATATAGTGCAATTCTTGTCCGGGCTATTTCTCAGCAACTAATGACCGGAATTAAATGAAACTTTATGGGAAGCTTCACTACCAAGAGGACATGTGCATATTATTAGCTGGTTCTCGTCGGATGATTTTTCACAGAGTTATGGCCCTTTGAAATTTTCCATTGTACACATAGTGCAATTCTTGTCCGAGCTATTTCTCAGCAACTTATTACGGGAATTCAATGAAACTTTATGGGAAGCTTCACTACCAACAGGAGATGTGCATATTATCAGCCGGTTATGGTCGGATGATTTTTCACAGAGTTATGGCCCTTTGAAATTTTCTATAAACTGTACATTTAGTGCAATTCTTGTCCGGGCTATTTCTCCCCAACTACTGACTGGAATTCAATGAAACTTTATGGGAAGCTTAACTACCTTGAGGAGATGCGCATGTTATTTGTGGGTTCTGGTTAGATGATTATTTAGAGAGTTATGGCCCTTTGAAATGTTTAAGTTGCTAAACCATCCATCGTATTATTTTGTCCAAAGTTATGCCCCTCAAGACGTTTCCTTTTATCTGAATATAAAGTACAATATTGTGACAAAAAAACCTTTGGGGAGCATCACCCGTCTGCGATAGTTTCTTGTTCAAGATTGATCTGGAGCTAGAGGAGAAATGCTTGTTTTCAAACAACCACAGTATATTTTTTTGAATTCTAGGACGCAGACAAAGAAATCATGAAAAAACTCAAGGCAGATGGCAGACTGGTTCACCAGAGTACCTTAAAGCACAGCTACCCTTTCTGTTGGAGGTAAACAAATCTAGAATTTTCTGTAAATTGTTTGAACTAAAGGTCAGAAAGTGTACCCATAGCTATAGTGTTAAATTGATAAAATCAATAACTCATTTATTCTCTACTTTTACCAGTATGTATTTGCATCACATTGAATGCTGCAAATTCAACATGCTAACGAAACCGATGCCCATATTAGTGAGCTGTTGTATTGTCAAAGTGTCATGTACATCATTTGTACAGGTCATAGTGTAATGTACATACTTTGTACAGGTCTTAGTGTAATGTACATCATTTGTACAGGTCTTAGTGTAATGTACATCATTTTTAAATGTCATAGTGTAATGTACATCATTTGTACAGGTCATAGTGTAATGTACATCATTTTTTACAGGTCATATTGTAATGTACATCATTTGTAGAGATCATAGTGTAATGTACATCTTTTGTACAAGTCATAGTGTAATGTACATCATTTGTACAGGTCATAGTGTAATGTACATCATTTGTACAGGTCATAGTGTAATGTACATCATTTGTACAGGTCATAGTGCAATGTACATCATTTGTAGAGTTCAGAGTGTAATGTACATCTTTTGTACAAGTCATAGTGTAATGTACATCATTTGTACAGGTCATAGTGTAATGTTATCATTTGTTCAGGTTATAGTGTAATGTACATCATTTGTACAGGTCATAGTGTAATGTGCATCATTTGTACAGGTCATAGTGAAATGTATATAATTTGTACAGGTCTGAGACGCCCCTGATCTACAAGGCTGTCCCCAGCTGGTTTGTGCGAGTGGAACACGCTCAAGAGATGCTCCTGGCAAACAATGCTGAAACATATTGGTTTGTGCTCTTTATATAGCTTTTTATGATAAAATTTGTATGCCCAAACAGAGTTAGAGGCATGAGTTCCTTACTTACATAGCATGTGCTTATTTTTTCAAGACCTGTTTTAATACTGGGTGGCTCTCGTTCAATGTAAACAGTTGAATGACCTTAATATGTGCATAATTGTAAAGAAATGCTTCCACACATTTTGGCAGAACTATATCCCTGTGTCCGCTTTTCAAGTTTAGAGTTTCACAATTTTGTTTTCAACTCTATATTAAATGCTTTACAGATTGTTCTCAAACTTGTACAGCTTTATTACCTTAATGTGAAGATGCTGTTCAAGAAAGGAATTATGGTTGATACAAGGCTGGGCAGAGTTAAGGCCCTTTGTCTTTTTGACAACTGTAGAATATATAATGGATTTGTCTGTGGTGAAGAAAGTTTAGTTGGGGCTCTGTGGCACATTTCTAGTTTATTTTTAATATAATATTGACATAAACATTATTTACTTCTATATTTATTGACATTGTTATTGAGTCTGTTAAAGAACCTTGTGAATGAATGGTAGATTGTTTGAACTTGTCTATGTCTTTTTTCTAATACTTTGATTCAGTCTTAGAAAATTCTGTAAGGAAATAAAGGAGGGTTTCTCCATTATGCTAAAACAGAAATTATAAAATTAAATGTGATTTATTTAATTGTCTATCAGTTGAAAAAATGGTCAATAATAATATCCAAAAAGACTGCTGAAAGGACCTTGTGGCTTTGAATATTTAGATCAGTAATCTTAATTTTGTAATTGTAAGTGAGTTAACTTGGTGTGTTCACACAGGGTGCCTGCATTTGTGAAGGAGAAGCGTTTTGCCAACTGGCTCCAGGAGGCGCGTGATTGGGCGATCTCGCGTAATCGTTACTGGGGCACCCCACTACCGCTGTGGGTGTCAGACGACTACGAGGAGGTAGTGTGTGTGGGCTCCATCGAGGAGCTGATGAAGCTGACAGGGGTCACTGAGGTCACTGACCTGCACAGGGAACAGTAAGCACATCTGCATGCACAATAAGATAACAATAAATTGTCTAGATTGTGAACATGATACCAGCCTCGCTCTTGGAAAATGGGGCTTAATGCATGTGTGTAAAGTGCCATTCCCGATTAGCCTGTGCAATCTGCACAGGCTAGTCACAGACATCACTTTTTGCTTTAATGGTATTTTTGGTTTAAAGGAAGACTCATCTTAATTAAAATACAGTTGAAGTCAGTTGAAGTGAAGTGTCTTCCTGATTAGCCTTTACGGACTGCACAGGCTAATGTGGGACAACACTACGCAAAAGCATTAAACCCTTTATTCTGAGAGGGCGGCTCATATTAGCATTTTTCCTCAATATAAAGCTGGTAACGTAAGACTACTATTTCCATTGGACCATTTTTCCCAATTTTAAAATATCTCTAAAAATATCCCATTACCCCCCAAAATTCCAAATTTGTAGAAAAAATGGCAAAAGGCTGCATATGCATATGTCTATACAATAGGTCAGTATACCTGCTGAGCATGTTTTCACAACACCCTACACTTACTGTAATCCAGTTTTGTCCGGATTTTCTGTTTACACATACTGACGAGATTTCTTATAGACATCAAACATTTTTGGTGTGGTTTTCTCCATATTTCCATGTTTTCTTTTAAAGTTTGCCAATAATGACTGAAATATATTAATGTAAGACCTGTTCCATATTTTTCAGCGTTGACAAGCTGACCATCCCGTCTCGGCAAGGCAAGGGTGTGTTGAGGCGTGTGCCGGAGGTGTTTGACTGCTGGTTTGAGAGTGGTGGCATGCCATACGCCCAACAGCACTACCCGTTCAAGAACAAGAAGGAGTTTGATGAATCATTCCCAGCAGACTTCATCGCTGAGGGAATTGATCAGACCAGAGGCTGGTAGGGCCTTGGGTCACTTGTTGTGAAATGAAAACTGCTAATCGTAACTATTAAACAGATCAGTGCTCACGCTGCTGCCAGACATTATCGCCAATGGCGATTATTTTATCCAACTGACTATTATTTCATAAAATTGTCTAGAAAAAATGGCGATTATTTTATCCTCCTACATCAAAAAACAAAGTGTCTCTAAATGTTGTCCAGCGAATGCGAAACGCCTGCAAATCGGGCCATCAAGCAGGAAAAATCGATAACGAGATTACCTGTGTACACACTCGACCCTGTGTATTGTCATACACGCGTCAATAACTTTTGCGACATTGTGGCCTAGAGCGTTTTTCTCAATCAGTGTCCGACAGCAGTGATATATTTCGGAAAAAAACGTTTTTAATCTCCCCGTGCTTTACCAATCATCGGTAACTGTTAGATCTTTGCTAATTTTTCGCCAATTATTATTTAATTGTCATGAAAGCGCTGCTTATATTGTCGGCTGGTTTGTTTTTCACGCCGTTTTTTCTGCAATAAGATTACGTTGAACATTGCTTGATGAAATAATTATTTAATCGCCATCAACTAATTATCCCCGTAATTACCGCTGTTTGTTGTCTGCTTTAACATAATGATTTCAATTTTTAACCAGGTAACCTGGTTTTCCCAATTCAAAGGGACCCGGCATATGCCATGACCAGCACACACGTGTTTGGAATTACACTGAGGTGGTGTATTTTAACTCACACGCTGTGACGTTAATTGACGTAAACATGATCGGCATTGCCAAAGTGTTATTTTTGGAGTAAATCATTTACAATTGATATTGGCCTCTGCCTACAATATTGCGGCCGATGGCAAACATCGTATTAAGAGATAAAGTAGTCGAACGATATGCACATTTTAGATTATGCATATTAATATTTGATATTATGCATATTTCATGTGCAAAACCGTACAATTATTCGGATTACCGTTTTCGGATACTGTATTTTTTTCGTCGATTATGATTTATTTTCGAAGTTCATAATAGCAAAAATAGAATGACGAATACACATGTGGTGATACGGAAGGTGTGGTTTATAATATTTCAAGTTGTATTATAATATTTCAAGTTGTATTCACCAAAAATTGCAATTGGAAAAACTATAAAAAATTGTATAATTAGTAAGGGCTCTGGGTGGGTTGGGGCCTCTGCCCTTAATTCTTATGTGTATGTAACTGTAGCTGAGATCTGGTTTGTTAAGTCACACTCACAGCATTGATTGTATTCTTTATTGTAAAGCCATGATAATATTTTATAAGAAAATGACACACTGATATTATGCTTGTTTTTAAGTGTACCGGTATATTTATATTATAACTTTAATCCAATAGATATACATTTAATAAAACATAGATAAAATGAGATTCATTGTTTTTTCTTTCTTTTTGCGTTCAGTTCCGTTTTGCGGAAAAGTCCGCATATGTTTTAGCTATTATTTTTTTAAGTAAAAAAATTTTGGCTATTATTTTCTGAAGGCCAGAGTGAGCACTGACAGATGTAGATCAAATTCGGAACTTTACAAGCATTCTGATAGGTCAGTAATTTAAGTTGAAACCAAGTTCAACCTTTAAAACATTTTCTTTTTTGTACAGTAAGTTCAATTATTAAAAAAAAAAGTTTAATTAAGATAACAAATGTAAGAAATTATTTGTATCAGGCCAAGCATTTCTCTGGTCAGATTTCCGGCTTTTGTCAAGAGCCAGCTTGATCTGTTCAGAAAGAAAAAATGCATTTGTTTCAAATTCTGTTGTCCTGAAATAGATTGAAAAAGTGTACAGTCATATTAAGTTATATAATCTGAGTCACTGCATGAAGACTACCAGTATCTAGAGATTTCACACTGTTACACATGTACCTCCATGGCTGGCAAAGCAGATTACTGGTGGATTATTGAAGTTAAAAAATTACAAGTTCAGCTTTAAAAAAGAATAACAAGAAAGTGATTATTATTTTTATTTTTTTGCAGGTTTTACACCCTTCTTGTGTTGTCAACTCTGTTGTTCGGTAAACCCCCATTTAAAAATCTGGTCTGCAATGGACTTGTATTGGCCGCGTAAGTAACACATACTCCAACTTTATGAAGATTGAGAAATGAACATTTATTTGAATCAATATGACAATTTGAACAAACGTCTGGAAGAACATGTCACTATTTCATTTTGCTTCATGGTTTAAATAAATTACTGACAAGTAAATTTAGTCCCTATGTGTGGTGATGTGTTACAGAATTATTAGTCTGTTATGCAAAATTTTGACTGGCCCATTCTTACTCAGTTACTGCAAATTGTTGATGCCAGTCTGGGACATTTTTCTCTGCTCACTTTTATCGTAAATAAGCAATTTGAATTGATTGTTTTATACAGAGATGGACAGAAGATGAGCAAGAGGAAAAAGAACTATCCTGACCCCATGGAGGTCGTAAACAAGTATGGAGCAGATGCACTCAGGTGAGTGATGATAGATAACCTCTGCAGTTTGACAATTTAGTTTCATATCACAAACATTATTGTGATAATCAACTTTGAATAAATGTTTTTTTTAAATGTATTATTTTTATTCAATATAAAGTATTTACTCACCTTGTATTACCTGTTTTCTTTCTTTGAAGATTGGTTTTAGTGGTAAGCAGCTAGAGAGTGGTTAAATTTTGTATGGTTGTGGTTCAAACTGATGTGTTTATTTTTAAACGTGAATGTATGGAGGTATTTCCGTGCATCATCTTGATGTATCAGTAAAGTCAGCAAATACAAAAAAACATACCATAAGCATAAACCTTGGCTTGCAATTGCCCGGACATAGAGGATGGACAAGTGATCACCATCTCATAAGAAAGAAGAATTTAACTCAGATTTGTTAAAAAAAACAACACACTATGAAAAGCCCAAAATGAATTAACCATAAAAAAGAAGACTTTCAATAAATTTCATGATTTGTTTATGTTCTTCTAATGAGCATGTTCATGGTGCCCCAGGCTGTACCTGTGCAACTCTCCCGCTGTGCGTGCAGACTCCCTGAAGTTCAAGGAGGAAGGGGTGCGAGACGTGCTCAAGGATGTCTTCCTGCCGTGGTACAACGCCTACCGGTTCCTCATGCAGAACGCTGAGAGGCTCCAAAGGGTGAGTACATATCTTGCTTGAAGAGTATTGTTCCCTTCTTTGGAAAAACGTTGCGTGCTTTAAGAATTAATGAAACCCCTTGCAAGAGCCCATTTATAGCAGGGACCAAAGAAACAAACAAAGATTATTTTTTTGAAATATTGAAATTTTCCACCAAATTGAAGCTAAGCTTGAAAAATGTATATCTTATGTGAAAGTAAATAAACAATCTTAGCATGTTGGCCTTGTTGCCTGGTGTTATATGAGCTTTGCTGTGGGAAAATTGGGCTAAAGCATATGTGTACAGTGTCTTCACAGATTAGCCTGTGCAGTCCACAGAGGCTTATCAGAGACAACACTTTTTGCCTAAACTGGATTTTCACTAAGAAGAGACTTCCTTTAAACAAAATATACCACAAAAGGGAAAGCATCGTTCCTGATTTGTCTGTACCAACTGGACATGCTAATCCGTGACGACACTTATTGCACATGAATTAAGCCCCATTTTTCCAGAGGCTCATATTTGTTGCTATATTGTGTCCAGGAGGAAGGCGTTTCCCTGCAGTACAGACCGGAGAAGTTGGGCACCTCAGAGAACTACATGGACCGATGGATTCTCTCCTTCACTCAGTCACTCATCAAGTACGTCCGCACCGAGATGACAGGTATGGCACACACTATCAAATTATAAAAATAGAACATAAATATTTTAAAACATATGAGCGCGGCTCTGGGAAAATAGGGTTAAATGCATGTGGGTAAAGTGCAGTCTGCACAGGCTAATCAGGGAGAGACTTAACACCTAAACTGGAATTTGCTAAGAAAAGACTTCCTTTTAACTAAAAACTCCATTAAAGCGGAAAAATTTAATAAAATCATGAGCTTATTTCACGAAGCAGTCTTGTAACATAATCTGTATCCTTCCCCAGCATATCGACTGTACACAGTGATGCCAAGACTGGTGAAGTTTGTTGACCAGCTGACCAACTGGTATGTTCGCATGAACAGGAAGCGTTTGAAGGGCGACACAGGGGCAGACGACTGCCTGCATGCTCTAACCTCGCTGTTTGGAGTCCTCTATTCTATGACCAAGGTCATGGTAAGTGCTAATGTCTATTCTATGACCAAAGTCATGGTAAGTGCTCATGTCTATTCTATGACCAAGGTCATGGTAAGTGCTCATGTCTATTCTATGACCAAGGTCATGGTAAGTGCTCATGTCTATTCTATGACCAAAGTCATGGTAAGTGCTCATGTCTATTCTATGACCAAGGTCATGGTAAGTGCTTATGTCTATTCTATGACCAAAGTCATGGTAAGTGCTCATGTCTATTCTATGACCAAGGTCATGGTAAGTGCTAATGTCTATTCTATGACCAAAGTCATGGTAAGTGCTCATGTCTATTCTATGACCAAGGTCATGGTAAGTGCTTATGTCTATTCTATGACCAAGGTCATGGTAAGTGCTAATGTCTATTCTATGACCAAAGTCATGGTAAGTGCTCATGTCTATTCTATGACCAAGGTCATGGTAAGTGCTCATGTCTATTCTATGACCAAGGTCATGGTAAGTGCTAATGTCTATTCTATGACCAAGGTCATGGTAAGTGCTCATGTCTATTCTATGACCAAGGTCATGGTAAGTGCTCATGTCTATTCTATGACCAAAGTCATGGTAAGTGCTCATGTCTATTCTATGACCAAGGTCATGGTAAGTGCTTATGTCTATTCTATGACCAAAGTCATGGTAAGTGCTCATGTCTATTCTATGACCAAGGTCATGGTAAGTGCTAATGTCTATTCTATGACCAAAGTCATGGTAAGTGCTCATATCTATTCTATGACCAAGGTCATGGTAAGTGCTAATGTCTATTCTATGACCAAGGTCATGGTAAGTGCTCATGTCTATTCTATGACCAAGGTCATGGTAAGTGCTAATGTCTATTCTATGACCAAGGTCATGGTAAGTGCTAATGTCTATTCTATGACCAAGGTCATGGTAAGTGCTCATGTCTATTCTATGACCAAAGTCATGGTAAGTGCTCATGTCTATTCTATGACCAAAGTCATGGTAAGTGCTCATGTCTATTCTATGACCAAGGTCATGGTAAGTGCTCATGTCTATTCTATGACCAAAGTCATGGTAAGTGCTCATGTCTATTCTATGACCAAGGTCATGGTAAGTGCTCATGTCTATTCTATGACCAATGTCAATTATTGTCGTCTTAAGTCTTCATAACAATGTGTTTTCTTTGTAAAGTTGGAAGAATCTCCCCAGGATTTATGCAGCATGGAGTTATCATGAATCAGAGTTAAACTGTTGTGGCTCTTATATTATCTAACAAAATGTTATATTTCATTCATGTTTGCTTTTCACAAACTTTAAAAATGTCTCGTCTGGCAAAATATTTCAGGCAAGTTTGATAATCATTCAAATCACCTGTACAAACCTATATACATGTAGTTTTATATATTGAAATGATAAATATCAACAACAAAAAGCTCACACTTACATTTGCTCACCAATGCAATATTATTGGGGCACACAAAAGTTTTCCCATAATTTTGCCACCCTGTACACAGAATTATCTCAGTCCAATGGTAATCATGTAATCATGTAAAGAATATAATGGCCCATCTTAACCAGTCTGTCTACCGTAGTTGGTAGAGCAGTGGACTACAAGTGTGAGAATCATGGGTTTGATTCTGGGTTTGTTACATAACTAAAGTGGTGATTGGTCATGGAATTATTTCTACAGCCAATCTCTGGCTACCTCATTTTAGTATGCAGTTGTTAGTTACTGATACAAGATGTGCACTTTGTACTCGTAAATATGCTTACCAAGCACAATTTTCTTTGGGTTAACTGACTTAAAATTTATATTACTGAAATACTGTAGAAAATGCAAACAAACAATATAATCTCTCCTGTCAAATGTTGGTTAATGTCTGTTTGAAGGCCCCCTTGATCCCGTACATCACAGAGCTGATGTTCCAGAATCTACGCCACCTGCTGGACCCCGCATACGTACAGGGACAGGACACCCGCAGTGTACACTTCACTATGATACCTGAACCTAGGTGAGTAGAGTACACTTCACTATGATACTTGAACCCAGGTGAGTTGTGTGTACTTCACTATGATACCTGAACCCAGATGAGTTGTGTGCACTTCACTATGATACCTGAACCCAGATGAGTTGTGTGCTATTCACTATGATACAGGATCACAGGTGAGTTGTGTGCACTTCACTATGATACAGGATCACAGGTGAGTTTTGTAGGCTTCACTTTGATACCTGAACCCAGGCGAGTTGTATACACTTCACTATGAAACCTGAACCCAGGTGAATTGTGTACACTTCACTATGAAACCTGAACCCAGGTGAATTGTGCACACTTCACTATGAAACCTGAACCTGGGTGAGTTGTGTGCACTTCAATATGATACAGGATCACAGGTGAGTTGTGTGCACTTTACTATGATGCCTGAACCCAGGTGAGTTGTGTGCACTTTACCACAATACCTGAACCCAGGTAAGTTCACTATGATACCTGAACTGAGGTGAGTTTTGTGCACTTCACCACAATACCTGAACCCAGGTAAGTTCACTATGATACCTGAACAGAGGTGAGTTTCGTGTACTTCACTATGATACCTGAACCCAGTTGAGTTCACTAAAATACCTGAACCCAGGTGAAATGTGTGCACTTCACTATGATACCTGAACCCAGGTGAATTGTGTGCACTTCACTGATACCTGAACCCAGGTGAATTGTGTGCACTTCACTATGATACCTGAATCCAAGTGAGTTGTGTGCACTTCACTATGATACCTGAACCCAGGTGAATTGTGTGCACTTTACTATGATACCTGAACACAGTTGAGTTCACTATGATACCTGAACCCAGGTGAATTGTGTGCACTTCACTATGATACCTGAACCCAGGTGAATTGTGTGCACTTCACTAATTTACCTGAACCAAGTTGAGTTGTGTATTCTACACTTTGATACCTGAACCCAGGTAAGTTGTGATAGCAGGACACTTATGTTTTGCTGAAATTAAAATAGACTGCACTGTATGGTGATGCCCTTACTTTGTGTTGCAAGACAATCAAGGATAGACACTTCAATCTTTTATATGTTTGTCATGTTTACATGTAATTAGAATATCCTGCTAGAGAGGAAAGTATGTGTTCAGATACATTTTTATCATAATGTGAAGTTGTGAACCATTAAATTGTGTGTGTTTTTTCCCACAATATCAAAGGAGCTTTAATAAGGATGTCATTTTTGTCTTGTATCGGGTATTACATATTATTATTACAGTGTTGTTTAAATTTAGTTTTGGCAGTCAACACAACATTGATGAAACCTGCACAATACTATGTGTTTACGTACATGTTCTACCCCTGACATGCTTGCAGGGAGGAGCTGATAGATACAACCATAGAGGCTGCAGTGTCCAGGATGCAGTCTGTGATAGAACTGGGCAGACTGGTTCGAGAAAGAAATACACTGCCTCTCAAGGTAACCAGTCCACATGCTGCCTAGCTCTACACAGAAAAATTAAAATTAGTAAACAAAAAGTATGAATCTGGGCTCGTTTGTTACTTTTCTGTTTATAGAGCCTGGATTTTTTTCTGCTATGTAAAAAAGGCCATTAAACGGACCCAATCCCAAGAAGAGTCTGATGATTATTATATCTCAATTTTATTTCTTAAACATCTAACAAATTATATAACTATAATTTATGATTTTTCCCAATATGGCCAGAAAATGACTTGTTGTGTCAATATTTGTTGATAAAAAAATTCCAATTTGGTCCTTTTTGTCGATAATTTTTTTTTACATTTGCCATTTTGTATTGTTTAAAAAATCCTAATTTAATCTTTTCCTTTTCCCAAAATGGCTATAAAAAACCCTGGAAGCTATATTACAATTAGAATTACAATATATTTAATTATAGTACCCCCTGAAGGAGGTTGTGGCTATAGCCAGTGACCCTGCCACACTGAGTGACATCAAGGCTCTAGAGTCCTATATTGTTGAGGTGAGGCTTGTATACAGTTTGAGGACCAATTGGGCCTTGTTCTGAGAAAACTGGGCATAATGCATGTGTGTAAAGTGTCATCCCAGATTAGCACAGGCTAATCAGGGACGACACTTTCCATCTAAACTTGATTTTCAGTAAGGAGGGACTGTCTTGAAACTAAAAATACCATAAAAGCGAAAAGTGTCGTCCCTGATTAGTCTCTGCGGACTGCACAGGCTAATCTGGGACTTTACTTTACACACATGCATTAAGCCCAGTTTTCTCAGAACACGGTGCAATTACTGAACAGGACCATTAATCCTTCGACTCTGGGATATGCATTTTAACACGTTTGCAGTCAATTAGAAAATAAAAATAGATGAGAGACCTTTCTTACAAGATTGAAGTTTTAAAGGCTGATGAACAGCACCTGAACAGACTGCGAGTTACTAGCAGGCTGGCTGTGCCGAATTTATGCTGGTTGCATTTAGCCATTTTTACGTTGTTTCTGATTGTAAAAGGGTTAACTAAAGAATATACACATTTTGAAGATAATTTCCCTTGTCAAACAACCATACAGTTAGTGTAGATTGTTTTCATGAATGCTGTAAAATTTTTCTGTATGTATCAAAATAAAGTGGTTACTAACTTATCCCCCACAATAACTTAAGGGATATAGAATTGGCGTTGTCCGTCTGTCTGTCAGTCCGCTGTCTGTCACAAAATTATTTTTTGGCGGGGAATATCAATTCAACGAATTTGCTTGTTATGTCACGCAAAGTGTGACTGGGGATAACCTCTTATTATTGCTGTTGGGCAGAAAGTCAACATATATGAGACAGGTTATGGGTGTAACATTTCCTTTTGATGAATGTAAATGATAATAGATATTCCACATTATTACCAATTACTCAGTTTTCATATTCTGTTGGTAAAAATTGCTATTTCAATATGTTTAAACATCCATTTGAAATGTTTTCAACAAAACTAAAGTAAAAAGTAACACAGAAGGGAACTTATTTGCACTGACTTAGCCAATTTAAAGTAATTAACTTGCAATTCAGTACATCTGAAAGTAAACGTAAACAATATATGTGTTTGTCAAAAACACTATGTCCCCTTTTGAGCCGCTTTGAAGATATATATTTGACCTTTGACTTTGAAGGATGACCTTGACCTTTTACCACTCAAAATGTGCAGCTCCATGAGATACACATGCATGCCAAATATCAAGTTGCTATCTTCAATATTGAAAAAGTTATGGCAAATGTTAAAGTTTGACGCAAACACACAAACCAACAAACCAACAGACAGGGCAAAAACAATATGCCCCCCCCCCCCCACTATAGTGGTGGGGGACATAAAAAGGTTAAATGCATAAATATTCTTAGATTTCATATTTTTTGTTATTTGTTCTTATCATAGCAGTGGTGCTTATATGTTGCCTGACAGCTCATATCGTACTTAAACTGGGCAATAATGTTACAAAGCTTTGTAAACAATGTCTTAGAATTATGCTATGGACAAAAATTATGTAAGAAAATAAACAAAGGGCAACAACTCCATAAGGTGCAGAGCCACATTTCTTGTGTACTGCACCTTCCGTTAAAGGGAGTTATCTTACAAACAAGTTTCATGTTGATGGGTTGTATACACTCTTACAAAAATAATTGATACAATTTTGTGCTAGAGACATTCAAAACTAGACTCTGAAACTGCTGTTATTAATAAAACTATAACCTATATGTTGCATTGTAAGGCTACGCAAAATCCAGTCTTTGTAAGAGTTGAATCGTTTTAAGACTAAAGTGTTTTCGGTGCTTATTATACCCCGTCATAGGCGGAGGGATATTGTTTTGGCATTGTCCGTCCGTCTTTCCGTCCGTCCATCCGTCTGGAGCCATATCTTGGAAGGGCTTTGGTGGATTTCATTGAAACTTGGTATGAGTATATAAATGGATAATAGGATGATGCACGCCAAATGACATTGTACACCATCTGTTAATAAAGGAGTTATGGCCCTTTCTATCTTGGAAAAGTGCTTTTTTCAGTGTCAGATATAACACTTTTGTGTCAAGAAGCATATTGGCGGGGGATATCAATTCAACGAATTTGCTTGTTTGATACATAATTTATGGTATGATAAACATCTGCAAACCAATTTGGTGCCCTTTCAGGAATTGAATGTAAAGAGTCTGACCACATCTACAGACAAAGAGAAGTATGGTGCCCGGCTTCATGCTGAACCAGACCACCGCATACTGGGAACCAAACTGAAACAAGACTTCAAAGATGTAGGAACCCACATGAAATGTGATACCTAGCCCCATGACTAAGACAATGCCAGATCTCAAAGCTTGCCTCATGACTTAAGAGATACCAAAGAGAATGCTCACTACATTTCACTGTTGATAAGGGAGAATGCTCACTACATTTCAGTGTTGATAAGGGAGAATGCTCACTACATTTCAGTTTTGATAAGGGAGAATGCTCACTACATTTCAGTGTTGATAAGGGAGAATGCTCACTACATTTCAGTGTTGATAAGGGAGAATGCTCACTACATTTCAGTGTTGATACGGGAGAATGCTCACTACATTTCAGTGTTGATAAGGGAGAATGCTCACTACATTTCAGTGTTGATAAGGGAGAATGCTCACTACATTTCAGTGTTGATACGGGAGAATGCTCACTACATTTCAGTGTTGATACGGGAGAATGCTCACTACATTTCAGTGTTGATAAGGGAGAATGCTCACTACATTTCAGTGTTGATAAGGGAGAAGGCTCACTACATTTCAGTGTTGATAAGGGAGAATGCTCACTACATTTCAGTGTTGATACGGGAGAATGCTCACTACATTTCAGTGTTGATAAGGGAGAATGCTCACTACATTTCAGTGTTGATAAGGGAGAAGGCTCACTACATTTCAGTGTTGATTACAGATAAGGGAGAATGCTCACTACATTTCAGGGAGAATGCTCACTACATTTCAGTGTTGATTACAGATAAGGGAGAATGCTCACTACATTTCAGGGAGAATGCTCACTACATTTCAGTGTTGATAAGGGAGAAGGCTCACTACATTTCAGTGTTGATTACAGATAAGGGAGAAAGCTCACTACATTTCAGTGTTGATAAGGATTGGGTTGAAAAGAAAAGATAAAAACTTTAGCTTGTAATAATGAGGCCATATATATGAATGATAACATTTTTTAAAGGGTTTCTGCGTGAATACCAGCTTAATAACAAGCAGAATGTTTGCAATCATTCCACTCTGTGGCTACTGTAAGCAGATTTGCAGAATGTTTCTAAAGAGAATCTTAAGTTTAGTAGAAAGGTTTAATCCTTTATTTGATGTTATGTCTGTAATGTAACGTGTGGTCCTTTTTTATGCTCCACTGTAAAAATAATTGGATTACAATTAAAAATATTGTATTAACGATCTTTATCAGCTGTTTTCAGAAGTAAATGTTTATTAACTTAATGCTGCTTAAATTATTTAAGTCAGTCTAATGTTCTATCAAAGAAGCCTATTTTAAAGAAAGTCACACATATATCAGGTCCACAAATCCATCCAGTCATTGACAGACAAGGACCTGATGGCGTACCAGCAGTCTGGGGAAATCACTGTACTGGGACATCGTCTTGAGGAGGGCGACCTCCGCCTCATGTACAAGTTTGACAGCGAAACTGGGGCCAAGCAGTACGATGCCCACGCTGACCCTCAGGTACTCAATTTGAGGGATGACTGTGTTTTGGCTTATAGAACATAATTTATCATCTCTTCTTGTGCATATTTATGGTCCATTATTTATCTAAAATTGATTTTTAACAAATTAAACTGAAGTCTTTTTATGTCCCCCACTATATTAGTGGGGGACATATTGTTTTTGCCCTGTCTGTTGGTTGGTTGGTCTGTTGGTTGGTTGTTTGGTCTGTTTGCGCCAACTTAAACATTTTGCAATAACTTTTGCTATATTGAATATAGCAACTTGATATTTGGCATGCATGTGTATCTCATGGAGCTGCTCATTTTGAGTGGTGAAAGGTCAAGGGAATCCTTCAAGGTCAGAGGTCAAATATATGTGGCCAAAATCGCTCATTTTATGAATACTTTTGCAATATTGAAGATAGCAACTTGATATTTGGCATGCATGTGTATCTCATGGAGCTGCACATTTTGAGTGGTGAAAGGTCAAGGTCATCCTTCAAGGTCAGAGGTCAAATATATGTGGCCCAAATCGCTTATTTTATGAATACTTTTGAAATATTGAAGATAGCAACTTGATATTTGGCATGCATGTGTATCTCATGGAGCTGCACATTTTGAGTGGTGAAAGGTCACGGTCATCTTTCAAGGTCATTGGTCAAATATTTGTGGGCCAAATCGCTTATTTTATGAATACTTTTGCAATATTGAAGATAGCAACTTGATATTTGGCATGCATGTGTATCTCATGGAGCTGCACATTTTGAGTGGTGAAAGGTCAAGGTCAAGGTCATCCTTCAAGGTCAAATATATGGGTCAAAATTGCTCATGTAATGTCACTTCTGCAATATTGAAGCTAGCAATTTTATCTTTGAAATGCATGTGTATCTCATGGAGCTGCACATTTTGAGTGGTGAAGGGTCAAGGTCATCCTTCAAGGTCAAACGTCATATAGGGGGACATTGTGTTTAACAAACACATCTTGTTAAATCTAACTATTTTTCCTCTAATATTCGCCAAAATATATATTTTGCAAAACATTTTAAACTTATATGGGATTTATGTTTTTTCCCTTCAATGTAGTCAAGTTACTTTTCTCTCTCTCTATGGTTACGTGAAAGCCTTTTCTATTGTTATGTGTGTCAGGTGCTGGTGCTGGTGGATGTGACCCCTGATCAGACATTGTTGGACGAAGGTGTGGCCAGGGAGGTCATCAACCGCATACAGAAACTCAGGAAGCAGGTACATACCCACATAACCAGTGACAACTCACAGTAAACATGTATTTGAGCTGGGCTTAGTGCATGTGCATAAAGTGTCGTCCCAAATTTGCTCCTGCACTCCACATAGGCTATTCAAGGACAGCACATTTTGCTTTTTGCTTGTTCAGACTGCACAGGCTAATCTGGAACAACCCTAACCGCAAATGCATTAAGCCCAGTTTTTCGAGAGTGTGGCTAATTTTTATTATGATGAATTCATGATATTAATTCTTAAAAAGGTTACTTTATTCATACTTATGTCTTTAGTCCGCAAGTCTGGATAACCTTCAAATCCTGCTTTTCCGCCAGCTTACTGTAGATATGATCTTAAATATTAAATTTCTAAGAAAAATACATTACTCTTTTTATGAAGGCTAAAGTGATTTTGTTTAAATCGACTCTGATATGCAGAAAGCTTTATTCTGCCAATTAAGAATCTTAATAATGTTGTTATATATTACAAATATCATTATTCTTCAAACTCAAAATTAACTTCAAAGGGTAGGTGAAGCCTCCACATGTGGAGATTGAGGGCACTCCTACATACATTCATTCATACCTTGAGGATTGAGTGGAATTTGAAACTGCAGGGTTTGCATACATTTTCTATATCAGATTCAGTGCTATTCCACCCCAGCCTTGTGTTTGCCACGTATTTCAGGCAGGTTTGGCTCCATCAGACGACATCACCCTGTACTACAAAGCCAGCCCTGACCTTGTGAAGGTCATCCAGGACTTCAGTGAGTTCATCTTTTCCACAATCAAGCAGCCACTGCAGCCATTCCCTGTACCAGGCAAAGAGAAAGTCCTCATTCAGGAAGACCAGAAGGTAACTGAATAAGATTGTCATATTAATGCCATTTCAAAGTTTTAGAAGTCTTTCCGAATATGATCCTGCTTTATGTGTGGACCAAAAGTGTGTCCCAGCACTCCTACCTAATTACATTACTAGACTCACGAAAGTTGGGACAAATTGTGAATAAACCTTTAATTTTCATGTAATCAGATTTATGTTCCTGAAGGGAGGCTTATTGTATGGAATTGTGTTTCCTTCTTTTCATTATTCGAACAAGTATTGAAGGAAATCCAATAAATGTGCATGTTTTAGTAGATGGCAATAAATGTAAGTGCAGAGTACAAGAAAAGTAACTGTGTTATATTTACAGATTAACCTCCCTTTGTTTTGTTTTTCTGCAAAGCATTACTGTTGGTACAAAAATTGATTTTAATGAAACTTTCTCAATATATCAAAGACAATGAGATTGTTCGTTTTCAAAAGGTAAATAAAATGCAACCAATGTCCCTACTGTAGGTCAAGATCAAGCATTCAGGTCAGAATAATACTTAGATTGCAATCGGCACTTTCAGTGACAGCACATGTTATTTTATCAAATAGTAACTTTTGTAGCACAAGAAATATAGGAAATGTTGTCAAAAGGATGAAAAGGATGAAAAAGACTTGGCATTCGTTCATCAAGAGGTTAATATCATGAAGTCTCTTAAATCAAATGGATTATCAGTTATTTATCACTCTAATCAGCAAAATATGGAAAGCTTATTAGCAATAGTGCATTAATTATTTCACTTTTCAAATGAGACAAAGATGTGTAGCAAAATTAAATACACATGTAAAAAAAAAATGAATGCAAAAAATTGTAACTGTTTACTTTCACATGCTTGCAGATGAAATCCTCTCACCTTGAGCTTGCCATTGTAAAAAGAGGAAGTGGGTCCCTGGAGTCTGTTACCCTGCCCAGTGTACAGGTCCTGGCCCCAGCCCCTGTTGTAGCTGGTACCCAGCCTGCCTGTCGCTTTGTGAATGTACAGCTATGCAGGACCCAGTGCCATGAAGGGGTCTCTGGGAGCCAGCAGGCTACAGTTCTCTTGGAGAATCCTGTCGGCCAGTTTGTGCTTACACCAGAGGCTCTCAGAGATCAGGTCGGAACAAGTATTGGTATCTATTGTTGGTAGTAATAAACTTAAAAACTTTTGATTGATGAAGTAGATACATGAATGTGACTGTGAATAAGATTTTGACACATCTGGCAAAAATGACTGTAAAGGTTTGATTACACAGGAACATTAATTAACATTAAAAAAAAACTAAAAATAAAAAGTAAGAAATGATAGTTTAAGCAAAAAGTTAATCTTGCAAATTAATATAAGATTGTTCCCAGCCATGTCTAGTGTCTGCCTTGGAATCTGGATGTCCCTGGTTTAATCCCAACTCTGAAAGTAATATCAATATCTGCTAAAGACATCCATATTTCTTCTCGTGATATTGACTAAATAGTTTTTATACGCCCGTCTATGACGGGACGTATTATGGTATACCCCGCGTCCGTCCGTCCGTCTGTTAATGTCGTACGCTACGTCAAATATCCTTTGACAGATTTTCTTCAAATTTTAACACAATCTTAATATTGATAAACCCTGATCCCCTTTCGTTTTTGACGGAATTCTGAATTGTCGTTCCAGAGTTATGGGACTTTGTTCGTCAAAATTTCGTGATTTCATTGAATGTCCTACTGTAGCTATATAAAAATGTTAAAGTTGTTATAACTTTGGTATGCTTGGACCTAGAGTCTTGAAACTTGACATGAAGGTTGGCCAGAACTAGTAAGTAACCCCTGGACATTTCAAGGTCATTCATTTGAAGGTCAAGGTCACTGTGACCTTGAATGTAAAAATGTTAAAGTTCTTATTTCATGTTATAACTTTGGTATGCTTGTACCTAGAGTCTTCAAACTTGAAATAAAGATTGGCCAGTACTAGAAGATGACCACTGGTCATTTCAATGTCATTCATTTGAAGGTCAAGGTCACTGTGACCTTAAATGTTAAAATGTTAAAATTGTTATAACTTTGGTATGCTTGGACATAGAGTCTTCAAACTTGACATGAAGGTTTGCAAGCACACTTAGATGACCACTGGTCATTTCAAGGTCATTCATTCTAAGGTCAAGGTCACACAAGGTCACTGTGACCTTAAATGTTAAAATGTTAAAATTGTTATAACTTTGGTATGCTTGGACATAGAGTCTTCAAACTTGACATGAAGGTTTGCAAGCACACTTAGATGACCACTGGTCATTTCAAGGTCATTCATTCTAAGGTCAAGGTCACTGTGACCTTAAATGTTATTGTTGTTCATGTATCCTACCGTAGCTCAAATATCCCCCGATGGATTTTTTATACGCCCGTCTATGACGGGACGTATTATGGTATACCCCGCGTCCGTCTGTCCGTCCGTCCGTCCGTCCGTCTGTTAATGTCGTACGCTACGTCAAATATCCTTTGACAGATTTTCTTCAAATTTTAACACAATCTTAATATTGATAAACCCTGATCCCCTTTCGTTTTTGACGGAATTCTGAATTGTCGTTCCAGAGTTATGGGACTTTGTTCGTCAAAATTTCGTGATTTCATTGAATGTCCTACTGTAGCTCAAATATCCTTCGATGGATTTTTTTCAAATTTCAACACAATCTTAATATTGATAAACCCTGATCCCCTTTCGTTTTTGACGGAATTCTGAATTGTCGTTCCAGAGTTATGGGACTTTGTTCGTCAAAATTTCGTGATTTCCATGCTCATGTACTTATAAAATAAACCATGTATTCAAATACAAATAAACTGAAGTAAAAAAATGATTCAAAGGGTTATTTATTACCTTACTACTTCATTGGCGAACGACGGGCGTATCATGCGCTCATGGCGCAGCTTTTATTTTATTTAATCAAGCTTTAATAAATAGGTTTAACTTGTTGAATCATTCTTGTGTATCAAACTAAATAAATGTCTCATGGGCCTTAATTGACTCAATATTTATTGATACAGTGTTCAACTAGTAGTTAAGATTTTCAAAACATCATTCAGTGTTGTTGTTTGGGGGACTAAGGATTTACCTCTTTAAGGGTATTAAGTATCAATTTTACATTTTTTTTTACAATTAGGTGAAAGCTGCATTTGGTGTGCGAGGTCGTAAAATGGAACTTTACGTGGATGCGAACTGCAGTACCCCAGTCTCTTCAACGGCTGATGTGAAAACATTGGCATCTAAAGTGCTGTACCTGAGTCCCTCCACAGGAAGTGTACCTGCCTGCAGTAGTGTTACCTCCCCTATATGCCATTTTGCCAACCTGGAGTTTACTAGTGCTGGAAAGAGTGCTCAAGGGACATTACTTTTAGAGAATCCAAGGGGGTCAACTTGCACTGTGGCACAACTGCTCACCCAGGTTTATTGTTTTAAAGAACTTCTTTGCTTACTTGCTTGTTTGCATATTGATAGACATATAGGATAAAGAAACATATTCAGTATTAATGTCCCAGTCCTTTTTTATCTGTTGAGGTTTAAAACGAGCAATGTTTAACTATTTCTTTGTGTAAGAAAGTTAAAACTCAAAGTAAAAGAGATTATTAAAAACAACACATTAACATGATTAAAAGTAAATCTTCAAAAAATTACATATGTTCCTTTCCCAACAATAACCAAAATATGTCACTTCTCTTTCTCTATGTTCCTCTTGCAACATCAACCAAAAGATGTCACTTCTCTTTCTCTATGTTCCTTTTGCAACATCAACCAAAAGATGTCACTTCTCTTTCTCTATGTTCCTTTTGCAACATCAACCACAATATTTCACTTCTCTTTCTCTATGTTCCTTTTGCAACATCAACCAAAAGATGTCACTTCTCTTTCCTCTATGTTCCTTATGCAACATCAACCAAAAGATGTCACTTTTCTTTCCTCTACGTTCCTTTTGCAACATCAACCAAAAGATGTCACTTCTCTTTCCTATTTGTTCCTTTTGCAACATCAACCAAAAGATGTAACTTCTCATTTTCTTATTACTTCAATATAGATGGATCAACATTTGTATATCTGAATAAAACAACTTTTGTTAAAATAGATCTAGTATACATGAGTCTGTTAATATACATCTGGAATACCTTGAATCTGTTGCTCATGTTTGACATTTAGAAATCATATGGATGAATGACTGTTTGATGATTTACCTTTCTAGGTAAAGGCCGTTGTAGGTCAAGATGACCGCCAGGTGAAGGTGTTCCGGAAACCAGGACAGAAAGATCAGGTGACAGCAGAAAGCGTGAAAGACATCCTCTCTCTACATGCCCAGACACTTTATGCGGTTGACCAATAATGGCAGTTAATTGTTAGGTCATATATTCCTATGATTTGTATATTTTCTGTGACTGAATTTTGTGAATTGTATGATATCATTTGTTATATCCACTTTTATGGACAGGTTATTATGTGATTAAATTGATTATAATGGCTATATTATTATTTCAACTCTGTGTTTTGCAAGTGTACCATATGAATACTGCTATTTGCTTGACTTGTCACCAATATGATCGAGCTATGTTACTCACACTAATGTTGGCGTCTACATTATGCTCTGTCCGAGGTAAACTTGCAACTTCCTGTATCACTGTTTCTACTACAGGGCTTTAATTGAAATCTCCCTCATGTGTATGAGGCCATTGTGTTGGGTCAGTGACCAAGTTCTATAACTCTAACCTGCAATTTAGCAGTATTATCTAAGGTGACCCCCCTCTTGAAATTCATAAAGTTTCGGCTTAAAGTTTACATATATAGATGATATTATGTGAGTTTGGGATAGAGATCAAGTTTATCATGGGAGGCTTAGTACCATGGTAGCGCGAGGCTTGCCTAATTCTATTTATCCTATAATATCTCCCTTTTTATACAGGCGACGTATTATAGTTTCACCCTAGGCGGCGGGCGGCGTCCACAGCAGTGTCGGCTCTCTAATACAAATAGTTTTCATCCGATCTTCACCAAACTTGGTCAGAAGTTGTATCTAGACAATATCTAGGTCAAGTTCGAATATGGGTTATGCCAGATCAAAACCTAGGTCACGGGGTCACTTAGTGCATTTCAAGGATTCAGCATGGTGTCCGCTCTCTAATTGAAGTAGTTTTCACCTGATCTTCACCAAATTTGGTCAGAAGTTGTGTCTAAATCATATCTAGGTCAACTTTAAATATGGGTCATGCTGGGTCAAAAACTAGGTCACGAGGTCACTTAGTGCATTTCAAGCATTAAGCATGGTGTCCACTCTCTAATAAGTCCCCTACCGGCTTCAACGGAGGGGACTTATGGTCTGTGCTCCGTCTGTCTGTCTGTCCGTCCGTCCGTCCGTCACACTTTTCTGGATTCTGCGATAACTTAAGTACTTAATATTTTTTCATGAAACTTGGAACATGGATAGATGGCAATATGGACATTATGCACGTCATTTCATTTTGTTCCTACATCTAAAATTCTGGTTGCTATGGCAACAAATCGACTAAAAATACTGCTGAAAATGGTGGTTTTTTGGATCCTGCGATAACTTTAAAAGTTCTTAATATTTTTTTATGAAACTTGGAACACGGATAGAGGGCAATATGGACATTATGCACGTCATTTCACTTTGTTCCTACGTCAAAAATTATGGTTGCTATGGCAACAAATAGACTAGAAATACTGCTGAAAATGGTGGTTTTCTGGATCCTGCGATAACTTTAAAAGTTCTTAATATTTTTCCATGAAACTTGGAAGATGGATAGATGGCAATATGGACATTATGCACGTCATTTCATTTTGTTCCTACATCAAAAAATCTGGTTGCTATTGCAACAATTAAAAAGAATATTCTGACAATGGTGGAATTTCTGACAATGGTGGAGCCGGTAGGGGACTTTTATTGCTTGGCAATAGTCTTGTTGAAGTAGTTTTTATCCGATCTTCAACAAATTTGGTCAGAAGTTGTATCTAGACAACATCTAGGTCAAGTTCAAATATGGGTCATGGCGGATGAAAAACTAGGTCACGTATTCACTCTGTGCATTTCAAGGATTTAGCATGGTGTTCGCTCTCTAATTGAAGTAGTTTTCATCCGATCTTCACCAAATTTTGTCAGAAGTTGTATCTAGACAATATCTAGGTCAAGTTCGAATATGGGTCATGCCGGGTCAAAAACTAGGTCACAGGGTCACTAAGTGCATTTCAAGGATTTAGCATGGGTCCGTTCTCTAATTCAAGTAGTTTTCATCCGATCTTTACCAAATTTGGTCAGAAGCTGTGTCTAAATGATATCTATATCTGGGTCATGCCGGGTCAAAAACTAGGTCATGAGGTCAAATAGTGCATTTCAAGCAATTAGCATGGTGTCCTAAACCTTCAAACGGGCGTATCTTGTGACAGTTTGGCACTCTTGTTCAATTAATAATTATCAAATATTGCAGGTTTATACATTTGTATTTTTCTGTAGTTGATAAAAACAGATTCATTAATTAAAAAAAAAGCAAATCTGATGTATAAAAAGCAAAACTACAGAGATCAAGTTGATATGATTGTTGTTATACTATAGATTTTCATCTGGTAATAGGATAAAATACATAACTACAACAGATATTCAACCTAAAATACTTCTATGTCTTTGTGGTCAGGTGCCTGACAGAAAATTTACATTATGCTATCAAAGCAGAAGACAAGTCTAGCGCGCTGTCTCTGGACACATCTTTTGTTATTAAAATATTGGATGATAAATGTGAATGCCTTAACAAATTTGATGACAAGATCGGATATTTATGTAGTGCCTACAAATATGTATTTGTATTATTATTTAACAAAATGAGAAGTGGCAAGTTTAGATGGCTATATGTTTCCATGTCTGCTTTAGTATTTATTTAAACATATTTTCAAAGTTTGAAGTGCATCTTATGTTTAGGTGATTGGAAAATAACATGAATTTTTCCCTCAAGTTGCCTCTTTTTTTACTTACCCTAGTCAGCCTTTTGTACTTCAGTTTTCGTAAAAATTATTAAACATTATATTTTATTATAAAAAAGCATACAATCAATAAAAAGAAATGAGCGTACAATTTGCTAATATGAACAGTATGCTCGCATTAAAATATAGGAAGTACAAGTACATGTGTAATTCAATATTAGTGAGCTTATCTAATGATCATGATTGCATTTTTTAAGCAAGCACTGGCCGTAAACTGAATGATAAGAGGGCTGTTAAATAAATGTGTCTGTTTGTTCTTCAGGGATTTATCAAAACTCAAAACAGCTCTTCAAATGCATTTACATATTTTGACTTTCTGATGAACATGCTTAGCAATACAAACGGCAGTTAATTTTTAATGCAGCATTAAAGGGGCCTTTTCACGTTTTGGTAAATTGACAAAATTAAAAATATATTGTTTCAGATTCGCAAATTTTCGTTGTAGTTATGATATTTTTGAGGAAACAGTAATACTTAACATTTACCATGCTCTAAAATATCCATTATATGCATCTTTTGACGATTTAAACACCTGAAAATTATAAAGTGTTGCGACGCGAAACGATTGAATAATTTGGAGAGCTCTGTTGTTGTTGTTATATTTTGTGATATATGAGGATTGCTTGTATAAAGTATAAAATATAGCACTAATGGCCGAGTGGTCTAAGCAATACACTTTTACTCCAGGGGACAGTGGTTCAAGCCAAGTTGAGGGTTACTTTTTAGCTCATCTATTTTTTGAAAAAAAACTATGAGCTATTGTCATCACCTTGGCGTTGGCGTCGGCGTCCGGGTAAGTTTTGCGTTTAGGTCCACTTTTCTCAGAAAGTATCAATGCTATTGCATTCAAACTTGGTACACTTACTTACTATCATGAGGGGACTGGGCAGGCAAAGTTAGATAACTCTAGCGTGCATTTTGACAGAATTATGTGTCCTTTTTATACTTAGAAAATTGTGGTTAAGTTTTGTGTTTAGGTCCATTTTATTCCTTAAGTATCAAAGCTATTGCTTTCATACTTGCAACACTTACTAACTATCATAAGGGGACTGTGCAGGCAAAGTTATGTAACTCTGACTGGCATTTTGACAGAATTATGAGCCCTTTTTATACTTAGAAAATTGAAAATTTGGTTAAGTTTTGTGTTTAGGTCCACTTTATTCCTACAGTATCAAAGCTATTGCTTTCATACTTGCAACACTTATTAACTATCATAAGGGGACTGTGCAGGCAAAATTATGTAACTCTGACTGGCATTTGGACGGATTTTTGGGCCCTTTATACTTAGAAAATTGAAAATTTGGTTAAGTTTTGTGTTTTGGTCCACTTTACCCCTAAAGTATCATAGATATTGCTTTCATACTTGGAACACTTGCAAACTTTTATAAGGGTACAGTAAAAGGACAAGTTGCATTACTCTGGTTGTCATTCGTACGGAATTATGGCCCTTTTTTGACTTAGTAACTTTGAATATATGGTTAAATTTTGTGTTTCTATCCACTTTACTTCTAAAGTATCAAGGCTATTGCTTTCAAACTTCAAATACTTTCATGCTATCATGAGGTTACTGTTCATGGCAAGTTGAATTTTACCTTGACCTTTGACTCTCAAGGTCAAATTATTAAATTTTGCTAAAATTGCCATAACTTCTTTGTTATGCCCCCCTTCGAAGAAGAGGGGGTATATTGCTTTGCTCATGTCGGTCGGTTGGTCGGTCGGTCGGTAGGTCCCTCCGTCCACCTGGTGGTTGTCAGACGATAACTCTAGAACCCTTGGGCCTAGGATCATGAAACTTGATAGGTACATTGATCATGACTTGCAGATAACCCCTATTGATTTTGAGGTCACTAGGTAAAAGGTCGAGGTCACGGTGACCCGAAATAGTAAAATGGTTTCCGGATGATTACTCAAGAACGCATACGCCTAGGATCATGAAACTTCATGGGTAGATTGATCATGACTCGCAGATGACCCCTAGTGATTTTGAGGTCACTAGGTCAAAGGTCAAGGTCACAGTGACCCGAAATAGTAAAATGATTTTCGGATGATAACTCAAGAACGCATACGCCTAGGATCATGAAACTTCATGGGTAGATTGATCATGACTCGCAGATGATCCCTATTGATTTTGAGGTCACTAGGTCAAAGGTCAAGGTCAGGGTGACCCGAAATAGTAAAATGATTTTCGGATGATAATTCAAGAACGCATATGCCTAGGATCATGAAACTTAATAGGTAGATTGATCATGACTCGCAGATGACCCCTATTGATTTTGAGGTCACAAGGTCAAAGGTCAAGGTGACCCGAAATATTAAAATGATTTTCGGATGATAACTCAAGAACGCTTTTGCCTAGGATCATGACACTTCATAGTTACATTGATCGTGACTTGCAGATGACCCCTATTGATTTTCAGGTCACTAGGTCAAAGGTCAAGGTCACAGTGACAAAAGTCGTATTCACACAATGGCTGCCAGTACAACGGACAGCCCATATGGGGGGCATGCATGTTTTACAAACAGCCCTTGTTTATGATAAGATTTGATTGATACTTTGACAAAACTACTCTTACCTGACATACCACAACAGACTCCACCCAAACCATCCCCCGTGCCCTCCCCCCCCCCCCCCCCGAATCCTCCCCCCCCGAATCCTCCCCCTCTCTATTTTTTTTTAAGATCATCTCACAAATGACCACCACACCCTCACACTTTACCCCCCTCCCACCCCACACCCCAATTATTTTTTTTGAAACGGTTTAAAAACACAAATATTTATTGTTATTATTTTATTTTTGAAATACCGTCCAACCATCGCACCCAAGAATCCCCTCCCCCCCCCCCCCACCCACCCACCCCCACCCCCGAATTTTTTTTTTTTTGCATTTTTTTTTCGAATTTTTTGGAAGATAATGTTTTAAATGTCCACACCCCCACACTATACACCCCTCTTCACTCCACCCCTCCCTCCTTTGTGATTGAAATTGAGAGTCCCCTCACCTTTAAAAAGAAAATAGATGAGCGGTCTGCACCCGCAAGGCGGTGCTCTTGTTTTTTCTTGATTTAATTTTATTCTTGTTTTTTTACTGGAGCTTTTTAGATTCGATGTTTACATTTTTCAATATTAAGCATTTAATGACCAACTGCAATACACGCCAAAATATGTGAAAAGGCCCCTTTAAGAGATCAAAGTAAGTCGACTTCACGTCTGTCCTTGATAACAATAGTATTGCTCAATGCATAAGATCAAATATGTTCTATGCATGCCATAAAAGCCTATAAACATTTATTTCACATAAAACAAAATTATATTATTGATTTTTTTTTTGTACACTTTGTGCCTAATTGTCTCAACTACAATGTAGCAATTCAATACAGTTTGCGCTTACAAATTCTATTGTACCACAATATACAGCCTCGACAATTTGTCATACAACACAGAATGTCTTCCATCTCAAATGTCCATTTGGTATTTACAAACACACAAATCTCACAAGTTGTTAATTTTGTATTTTGAGTTTAAAAGAGTTGAACTTTGGAAACTTCAGTAAAGTACACGATTTTACAAGTCAACGTGACTGACTATTGTCAGTCGAGTTCAAAAACGTGTGACGTCAATAAAACGCTGTTAGAAAGTAACCGTTTATCACAACGTAATGCAACTTAAGGAAATAACGCCAAGAAGTGACGATTACGGCATGAGTTTGTGCGCAAAGTTTAGGTTAACTTAGACTAAGAGTGTTTCAAATGTATGGCCAAATTGCGTGCTCAAGTTGCTAAATAGGGGGTTTCTATACACAATCTTCCTGGATTTGGCCAGATGCATCGAGAACCTTTCACCAAAACAGGTTTTACTTTATGTCTAATTTAAACGAACCGAACTCTGGGAAATAATTTTCGTTTTATGTACGTGCTAAAGTATCGTCCCAGATTAGCCTGTGTAGTCTGTCTGGGCTTATCAGGGACGACATTTCCGCTTTTATGGTATACAAACTATGTTCTTATCGAAACTTTAGGCGAAGTGTCTTACCTGCTTAGCCCGCACAGGCAAATCTTGGACGGCATTTAACACACAAGCGTAAAGCCCAAATTTCCTATAGCGAGTGCCTAATGCAATATATTGTATCTGTTGCGTTGCCGTCGGGACTAAGTTAAGGGTCAACATGTACTAAAATATTTCCTTAAATTCAATGTTAAGGCAATAAATTTAACAACAAATAAAGTCAGATTTTGCGCATAGAGACCCTTATAACCATACATTTTTCTTAAACAATCAAAAAGATATGTCCATCGTCGGATACCCACGACTAATTAATTCCGTTACTCTCCAGCATAAGATCAATGGAGAGTAGCGGAATGGGTCGAACGTGAGTATCCGACGATGCTACAGTGACTGGTTTGACAAAAAAACAAGATACACGACACAGACCAAAATCGTTTTGTTTTTGTAATGTTTAGTGTACCCACAGAGCGTATGGCATCTAGAGTCCGTGGTGTACCCCAAGTAAAGGGGTTCGAATCTAAATATTGATATAACGTAATTCGAACGCTTGCAGATCATGGCTGAACTTAAATATTTCGCTTATGTTTTCTTGGTAGGCTTATCAAATAAAGAATTGCCCGCCTTCAAAGGATATGATAAACAAAGGATTACTCGGTGCATGGTCTATGAATGCCTGTCTTGTTCTACAATAAATCATTGACGCAAACACGCTCTATCAATCAGTCACGATTACAAAAGTCAGGTACTGATGAATGGTCGACTTCCTTGATCGCACCGCTGTTGTCGAATGTCAACAGCTAACGGCCCGGGTCTAAATTGTCATGGTGACAAACATTGGTTGTTACAGGACGTCAGCCGCTTTCAATCCTCTTGCGTATTTGTTAGCGGGCTATTCCATTGATGTGAAATGTTACAGGTGAAATCACAAAGCATATTGAGATCAATTTTACGGGAGATAAAACGTTGCACAATGAAAGATTTTGTTGAATTGGGCATTTTTATTAATACGTTGTTTATAATCAAAGTACTGGTGGTGCAATTTTGCTCAAATTTTGTGGTCGTAAAAACACTATACACCGTGATGTCAACCTTTGTTGAATAAAACAGATGGAATTAAGAAAGGGTGACGGTGGTTTATTAAGCAAAATCACGAACCAATATAGCTTCAATGTTTCGCCTCTCCATAAGTTTTACCGACCACGTCCTTAAATTATGGTTTAGCTAAAAACCTTCAAAATGTAATGCTTAAAATAGATTGCGCGATTGAGTTTACATGACACTTGCACCATAACATTTGATTCTATGGTAAATTTATGTTTTGTTTCGAATCACTCTGTTCACCGGCATTGGCGTATTAGTAGTCTATGGTCAAGGTTTGCCTGAAGCATTTCCATATTTCCGTTTCTTTGACACGTTAATGCAATAGGAACTGCATTTTTATGTTTGATATCATTCTTTCCGGACATTTACTTTAAATTGTAAAAAAGTTGATTTAATGTTGTTGTTTTATTGTTCTTAAGCATTCAGGTTCACGTGCAATAACTCCAACTCCATTACTTATGTTATTCAATACAATTTTATGCTAAGTGATGAAATTAAGAAAAGTATTGAGGTAATAATTTCCTATATCTTTCTAAAAACGTTGATTACGAACTGCTTTTTGAAATTTTAAATTAATCTCAAATAGAGTTTGGATGCTAGTACTTCTAGTCCTGATCGATGTCTTGTCACTGTTCAACTTAGTTTATCATCAAAAGGACTGAATATTAATATAATTGAATGTTCAGAATTCAATGTTTTGTCGTAAAAGATGTTAGTTGTTCTTGTATTGTCGTTAAATGTTATTTGTGAATACTTTAAGAGTTTGAGTGAATAAATGTACAGCTCAAACACAGCTGGTCATTTAGCTTGGTGATTTTCTATTGCGACTACATTAAGTAATTGTCTGAAATAAAGTTATGTTGGTTGTGGTTGTGACTTATATTTGGCTTGACCTGCTGATACTTATTGCGGATCAGAAGTGCAAGACCAAGTTATTGCCTGAATTAAGGATGATGGTGGTTTTGTATTTAATTGTGCTTGACCAACTGATACTTACTATCATTAGAAATGTGCCAGACCAAGTAATTGTCTGATAATGATGTTGGTGGTAGCCGTGTCTTATATTTGGCTTGAACAGCAGATATGTATTACCCATGAGAAGTGCAAGACCAAGTAATTAATAAAATCATGATGTTGATTGAGGTTGTGTCTTATGTGAGGCTTGACCAGCTGATACGTATTGCCCATGAGAAGCGCAAGACCAGGTAATTGTCTAAAATCATGAAAGTTGTTGTGGTTGTGTCTTATATTTGGCTTGACCAGCTTATATGTATGGCCTGTGAGAAGTGCAAGACCAAGTATTTGTTTGAAATAATGATGTTGGTGGTGATGGTGTCTTATCTTAGGCTTGACCAGCTGATATGTATGGCCGTGTGAAGTGCAAGACCAAGTAATTGTTTGAAATAAAGATGTTGGTGGTGATTGTGGCTTATTTTTGGCTTGACCAGCTGATATGTATTGCCCGTGAGAAGTGCAAGACCAAGTATGTGTTTAAAGAAGCAATCATACCACTTTAATGGGATTTTACAATTTAAAATTGCAATTTTAAAAAAAAAAGTCATATATTCAATAACGAACGTATGTATTATATTCAAACAAGCAAACTGACACTACCGGCTTAAAAACAATAACGGTAATTTAAGGGATAATAATCAACTGAACTCGATTAAATAATAAAGCGCTTTTACGCTTTTCATTGTAACTTTGGAGAAAAAATCATGTGTTACTTTTAAATCGTATAAAATATACGATCTACAATAAGTATAAATACGTATAAAATAAGATGTTAGCTTTTGGTAATAAATGCCCGAGTTAAAATCCCGTGGTAGGCAATGAGATATACAACTAATGTGAAAATACTGAGCTCAAGCCCGGGATTGAACCCACGACCTCCAGAGTGGTAGTCCGACACTTTAACCACGTCGCTAAAGAACTAGCCCAACAGCAAGACTGTTGGAAGTGACCTTATTTCACTACACTCCTCCCCCTTGTAGATACAAAATGCTCGTTTTTATTTATTTGTGACCACAATAAATTCCATGTTAATTTCCTGCGAATATATCTATTGATACGACACACGAACACTAAAATCGTACCGTGTTAAAACCATAATAAAAACGAGCATTTTGTATCCACAAACATCTATTTTACCAGACCACATCTGGCGTTGAAATTTCGACAATGGCCATAAGGAACAATGATTTGTAATTGTTTAGCTTTATTTTACGATATATTTTACGAAATTTTCGTTGATTTTGAGTAGTAATGTAACTTTAAAATAGCACGAAGATATAACTCATGGGTAGTAATCACTGAATGTAACTGCAATATGTAGGATATTAGTTCATGGGTAAGTAAGCCCTCTAATTAAACTTTGCAAAATCCAACATGTGTAAGCGTTCACATATATGTATGCTTTCACAGTTTTAGATAGCATTATTCGTGTTCTCACATACACTAGTTATAAACTGATTATAACGCATTTGCTTTTAACATACGTTCATATAAAAGACGTCATATGTATCGCCATTTATTTCATATGAAAGCGTTATTCAATTGAAAACTGGTGCATTCGTATACCAAGTTTCTATGTATATTAACAAAACCAACAGTATACAAAATGGATTTTTTATCGATCAGTGTGTAAACAATAGTTGTTCATTTAAATAGATCTATTGGGATTGAAGCTTATACCTAAAAATGGAATTTTTCATTACAATTTATGTATTGTAAAATAAACCATGCATTACATTTAAATATTCGTGATTATACATCACTCGTTCGGTTTAAGGCCAAATGTTGCATGACGCGAAATTACACATTCTCAGCAGATACCTAAATGATTCTTTCTGCCTACGTGAATCCGGGATCCAAATTACGCCTTTTATCATCAAAAACCTAATGCGTCTTTCCACCCACGTGAATCCGAATTTCTATATATATATATATATATATATATATATATATATATATATATATATATATATATATATATATATATATATATATATATATCGAACAGGATTTCGAAGTAATAAAAATGTATACAAAATTCGGAGGTAGAAAATAATGCACTCGTCATTGACTGGCTGTAACATGTTATTTCTGTTTTGCAAACGTTTCACACTTTGACAATTCGCGTTGTCATCACATACGTAAATGCTTTTTGTTCGCCTACGCGAATCCGGATTCAAATATAAAGATTGAACGAGATTTCAAAGAATTACAAACTATTTATGACTATACAGGCTATAACCTTTTCGTTCTGGCTTTGACAGACTAGAGCTATAACAAGAGGTGGCGCAAAATGTTCTTTTAAGATGCTATCATGCTTTCAATAATATGCAAGTCACCTACCCGGCCCGAATTGTAATGATTGATGTGGTTTTTAATATTTAAATTGTATAATTGCCTTTGATCATTGTATCATATTAATACCAAAACACAATTTCCTTTTTTTATTTACCAAATCATTTGGCAGCTTCGTTTCAATAAGGCTGTAAAAAGAGTGTAACTGATATGGTTAAATTGTTTTAACGTACCATTGCACTTAATGTGAGTTAATTTTCTGCTGTAAACCTGCTTCAATTAATTTTAATTGTATGTCTTTGTAGATGAAAAGTGAACTTTCAAAGGCTATGGATCATTGATCAAGCATTCCTTATGCGAAATGCTGTATGCAGCATTAAAATAATTTAATAAACTAGATGCATGTCTTCAAAATTACAAGCCGTGTGTCAAGAAGGCATGTAATTACTTAGCAAGCTGCACCAATCCCATTATTTGTGGTAAATAAATACTTGTTCTTGCACTTCTCACGGGCAATACATATCAGCTGGTCAAGCCAAAAATAAGACATACTCACCACCAACATCTTTATTTCAAACAAATACTTGGTCTTGCACTTCACACGGCCATACATATCAGCCGGTCAAGCCTAAGATAAGACACCATCACCACCAACATCATTATTTCAAACAAATACTTGGTCTTGCACTTCTCACAGGCCATATATATAAGCTGGTCAAGCCAAATATAAGACACGACCACAACAAATTTCATGATTTTAGACAATTACTTGGTCTTGCACTTCTCATGGGCAAAACATAACAGCTGTTCAAGCCAATAATATAAGACACAACCACCACCAACATCATTATTTCTAACAAATACTTGATCTTGCACTTCTCACGGGCAATACATATCAGCTAGTCAAGCCAAAAGTAAGACATCCAACACCACCAACATCATTATTTCAAACAAATACTTGGTCTTGAACCTCTAATGGGCCATACCTTCAACCTCTCATGGGCCATACCTATCAGCTGGTCAAGCCAAATATAAGAAACAACCACAACTAATTTCATGATTTTAGACAATTACCTGGTCTTGCGCTTCTCATGGGCAATACGTATCAGCTGGTCAAGCCTCACATAAGACACAGCCTCAGTTAACGTCATGATTTTATTAATTTCTTGGTCTTGCACTTCTTATGGGTAATACATATCTGCTGTTCAAGCCATATATAAGACACGACTACCACCAACATCATTATCAGGCAATTACTTGGTCTGGCACATTTCTAATGATAGTAAGTATCAGTTGGTCAAGCACAATTAAATACATAACCACCATCATCCTTAATTCAGGCAATAACTTGGTCTTGCACTTCTGATCCGCAATAAGTATCAGCAGGTCAAGCCAAATATAAGTCACAACCACAACCAACATAACTTTATTTCAGACAATAACTTGGTCTTGAACTTCTCGGGGGGCAACTTGTATCACCTATTCAAGCCAAATATATGACAGAACCACCAACATCAATATGTCAGACAAATAATTGGTCTTGCATTTCTCACTGACAATTCCTATCAGATGGTCAAGCCAAAGATAAGACACATTACCAATGCCAACATCATTTTTTCAGCCAATTACTTGGTATTGCACTTCTCACTGGCAATAAGTATAAGATGGTTATGGCAAATTTATAAGACACAACCACCACCAATTTTATTTTATTAGACAAATGATTGCTCTTGCACTTCTCACGTGCAATAAGTATTAGCATTTTAAGCCAAATATAAGACACAACCACCACCAATATCATTATTTCAGACAATTACATGGTTTTGCACTTCTTGAGGGCATTTATTATCAGCTGGTAATGCCAGTCTGTAAGTTGGTTTTGCAAATCTAAAAGGCAAGTATTTTTGCAAGCCATGAAAAATATAATACACCGCTACCAAGTTACCAACATCATTATTTCAGTCAATATTAAAGTGAGTCTTACATGAATCAAATGTTATTATATATTATAATAAATGTATTACTAGCTATAGACAATACGTACATGACATCACCACAATTATAATTTGGAACAATATTTTGGGAATATAAAAAATGAGAAAAAGCTAGAAAAAGCCATTAGAAATATAAAATATTTCCAACACCAGCACAATTATTTTGGTTAATAACTTGACGAATGATGAAATAACTGTAAATGTATTATACAATAAAACAATATTCACTTTTTGGTTCCCATATCTTAAGTAATTTTGGCAGGATTTTTTAAAAATAATTTACCAAGATAACAAATCATTATAATTCAATCTAAACACTTACAGATACTTAATACCTAAAGAATTAACCATATTTCCACATATAAGCGTTCACAGAATGTGTGATATCTAAACGTTTTAAGTATACTTGTGGTAACACTTTAGTATAACATATTCATAAAAATTTGGGTCCGGTTGTAAGCACAATGATTTTAAACAGTGACCGTTTTAACCTGTGAGGCCGTTTTACCTCGGGACCGTTTTCATTTTTACCAGTTATAATTTTCACCATTAATGTCCGGAAATAACAACAATCCGAACAGTAGTTTTTTGCATTCTTGATGTAAAGTCATTTTGTACTTTTAATATAAACAAAACTACTAAACATTCAAATCAAATAAGTGCTACTTGTATCGGACATCGGTCTTAATGTTTTCACGGTCAGCGGGTTTGTAATTCTCACGGGGGTAACGTGAGAAATGCAAGACTTCCGGTTAATCTTAAGAAATTCACGGTCTTGCAATTCTCACGCTACACCGGGCTCGTGCAGTATTTGGTGAAAGCGGAAATGACGAATTAAATTGAGCACGAATCAAATGAGAAGACACGAAAGGATGAGAATAAGGCATAAGCCACATTTTCCCATAGCGAGTCTCAAATGCAATTTATTCTACAAGTTGCTTTGAAGTTCGGGCTAAATTAAAGTTATTCGGTTAGCAAGTCGATCATTCTTGTCGTCAGAGATAGCATTTAAAATTTAAATATAATATTTGTACATTAATATGAGCATATAAACCTATTTGTATAACTCGAGTACTTTCAGTTTTCTCGAAATTTTTGGCTATTTGCGTGTAAATATTCGTTTTGAAGTTATGTTGAACTTTCATTTTGGCGAGGATGGTCTTTACAAATTGCATAGCGATCAAACGATAGGAATGAAAGCAGCCGGAAGTTTATTACAAATATTCCATTAAGGCTTGCCATTTCTTAAAATTCGATAACCAGTTACTGTTTTGGTGTTATTTTTTTCCACAACGAATGATGTGTTCATCTATTCACTCTTGCTTTTTTTCAGTGAAAAACAATTTGTTCATCAAAAAATTTCTGTGAAATAATTTGAAATTCTGTCTGCGGTTTTTAGGACGACAGTTTTACAGTTTTCTATATAGTTTATATTGTATAAAACTGATATCAATCTCATGTAAGCATTCATTTAAGCCAAATTACAACGCTGAGATCCCATGCATGAACAGCTGTAGTCATTCATGATCAGTTTTACTTTAAGTTGCTTGTTTAATAGCGGGTTTAAATGAGACTAACGGATTTAAATATAATATTCGAAGCGAACATTTCTGTGTAATTATTTTGAATTACGGTCGACGGTTTTCTGATAATTGTTTTAAGTGTTCCTTAAAGCCATATACGGAAAAAGTTCCCATCTTAAGGCGGCAAGGAATCAAACATCTTTTTGCTTATTAAGTATGACGAAAAAGTATTAACAAAATACACGTAGCAGCACAACGTTACCGCTTTCTGTTTTAAGACTTATGTTTTATATCCGAGTCGGTTAAAACGGTTAACGGACCATACGGACAACATGTACTGACCATACGGACTACATGATTTAATACCATTAAGCTTATTTTAAAACAGGAAATAATGTGTTTGCTGGATAGGTGATCATGCATTTACGTCCCGCTCGAAAGCGTGCGCCCATATCCTAAAATGTCTACCGGTACCGCGCACGGGCGTTAGCCACCGTGGCTGCAATGATCTCCATCAGGCCTGATTTATGAGACATTACGCGCCGCAGCATCAAGCGAAAACTGGTGGTGTCGTCAAGTCTGCCTTCACCGCATCAAAAGCCCGCTGTTGCTAAGCCGCCCATATTAAATGGTTTCTACCCCTGCAAGATACAATTGTTCTTCTACGTTAGAGTACTTCTTTATGAATACCTGGTGATAGTTTGCTATGCCTGTGAATCGTTCTACATGCTTTGAAAAAGTAGGGACCGGTCAATTTAGCACAACCTGAATGTTGGCATAGTTCAAGGCGATCTCGTTGTCGCTCACCTTGCGTCCCAAGATGTCAACCTGCCACAAAAAAAGAACACTAAACCTTCAGCTTCAACCCGTATACTCGAAACCTAGTCCGAGAGTCCCGGAGGTTCGTCAGTGTTGTACCAAATATATACCCAGGACCATACAAATATTAAGAAAGGCGAACATTGTTTCCCAGTTAAGACCCCTAAGTTTTACATTCATCACCCGATTGTTGTGTTTGGGGGGGGGGGGGGGGGGGGCGTTGCACAAACCGACACTAATATGCTTTACCATGAAAGTACCATGTACTTATTTCTAATGAAAAGGTCAGATTCCTTCAAATAGGTCAAAAACGAGTGTCCATCAATCGTGAGCGGTTTTCTAATTAATGTTTGCTGTTTTTGTTGCAAAAGATAATTATTTTGATACTATGGTAAACAGGTTGCTAATTCCTAGTAAGATAACAGTTATCCATCAATACATTCTTTTTTTCCGTTCAGTGTGATTTCACTATTAAGTATTATAGAACAGAAACAAAGTTTTAGATAGGCAAGGTCCCTGAAAGAGCACAGCAATGTATAAATAACCGTCTTTACCTGGAACGTGTTTTTCTTATTCGACCTTCTCTGAAACACCCATTAATTAAGATGATAATATATCGGCAAAACATGTTTTTTTTATGTCATGGATAGTTGGCTTTCTTAACCACACAAGATTTCCATTTATATAATAAAATGGTGTTTTATATATCCATCAACAACAGCAATAAAATGAAATATTATCACACGGATTGTGGAAAGTAGATACATTGATTTCAGCGCAAACTATTTTTAAGTCATATTATACGGTCATATCATTGAGCTAATCTATACAAGGGATGTGTAAATAATGATTTTTCCTTTGCGTGGGTGGCTACTTCAAGATCTACTCTTATGACTTTACATAACATAATTACCGTTCTAAAATACATTCTGATAATAGACCAACAAAACCACGTATAAGCTTTGACAGCTGAGCATATCAATGCAACAACCAATTTATTGCGGTTTTGATCTATATATTGTTTCACTTTAGGTCACAATCCACAATATTGCCATTTTATTTCATTTATAAAAAGTTTAATAACACAAGCAAACAAATTGTTTACCTAAAACACTTGATATACTAATTGATGCATCTAATTTTTTTTCACGGTCGAGCGTTTTTTAAGTAAAATACTGTTGCTGCAACACATTTTGTTTAATACAGAACATTTAGTAATTTCAAGTATGGAGTACATATTAAAATAATGTTTTGTGTGGAAGGATGACCTCTGAGTGGATTTGTTTGTGTCCAAACTTTCGCTGAATGGGTCAAGTTCCCCACGGGTACTACTTCCCCGTACCCCGGGTACTTTGAAATATACTTCACCGTACGATAGCATGCTTTTCTTAATGTACAGCTACATGCAGTTTCATTCGATCGTCTAAAACATGTCAATGAATATTTCTTTTTTTTTCTTCTACGAAATCCCGTTGTAAGCTCCAATGCAATCGATGTTTTTAATTGCTTTTTGATCTAGTTCTTTTCTCAAAATTGGTCGGGGTGGTAAAATTATGATTTTATGTTATATGATCTCAATCGTGGTTGAATAATTTACCGATTAACGAATAACTCAAACCCAGCCCGTTACCATCCCTTATACATACGGGTAAAATAGATTGCAGTATACTTGAAATCGCGACAATAACATTTCTATGAATCTCCTTATGTATACGGTTATTTATGTGCTAGAGTGAAACATCGTTAAATCTGATTAAATCTTAAGTTATACGGCAGATTGAAAAAGCATTTACATTTTTCTTTATTCTGCTTTAGGATTAATAATAGATTTCTAGGTATGATTGCCCACAACGACCCGATCATATGTATAAAAGGAGACTGGTTTTGAATTGTTTATGCCACTGCTCTTACGTTAGTTTGAACTTGCGTGAGTGTTCAGATACACAGCGATAAAAGGAGGCGTTTACAGTCAATTCTACGAACGTTAGTTCTTTTTAATATTTTGGCTGTATCGCGTATTGCTATGTATTGTTTTTAATCAACGCTGCAATATTTTGCTTCTCTTTGCTTCGATTAACATTTCAAATTGGTATAAATTTATTAATGATTTCATAAGTAGTGTTCATGACATCGTCGGTCCTAACAAACCTTTTTAACCACTGTCAAGAAATCAATTAAAGTGACACACAAATAAGCATCGCTATTTTAAACAAACTTAAACAACAACAACATATGAAAATAAGCTTCGTTATATTAACCAATTTAAAAATCAATTTAATTGGACTATTTTCCAAACAATGTTTGGTTTCCACTCTTATAGTATTGAAATTTTGGATTCATTATTTCACAATGAAATTTAAAAATAATTTTCGATCAGTTGTTGTTACTTGGACAATAGATAGCAATTATGTGATAATGCTTTCGTTTTAAATATGATATGATATTTTTTATATTTCATCTAAATTGTTCTGTATCGGTGCTTTTTGGCTACTGTTGATTGTTTCTGTTTGCCTTTTTTAAGTCAGACGTAATTATATTGGATCAATTGTTATTGGTATAATATTGTTTTGGAGTGTTTTATGTCCAACCGATTTATTGTCATCCATGGTCAAATGGCATCACTTCATTTTAAGAAAATGAGTTTAACTTCAGTTAACGCTCGAGCAAATTTGGCTAATGATCGTAATCTTATATTAACAAAGAAATTGCTAAAACAAGGTTTTTTGTATCATAACCTAAGAAGTAAATTCGCTAGATTTCACTCAAAGTATGGTGATTTAATTTCAAAATATAATGTTTCTTTAAAATGGCATTTAAATAATGGAATTTCCCATCCATCATTTTATGGAGATGTTTTGAAGCGTGTCCACAAATTAAAATATGTTAAAGAAAATGTTCATATTAAACTTTTCAAATTAATTAACTTGTTTTTATCGAAAGGATATGATGCTGATGTACTTAAAAACACGTGCTTGATGGTTTTTGATTCACTATATCTTTCTTCTCTTAAAATTTGGAATCATTAATGATATTATGGGCATTTTTCACATTTGAGCATAATTGTGTCTTTGTGTCGTTTGCACAATTCTGCATGAAAACTACATTTAGACTCACATCTTACATCAAATCATTTCTGTCGTCAGTTGTCAAAACACCTATATACTGTTTGATTCAAATAATGTCGCTTTAATGGAATTACCATTTTTATACATTTGATTCTTAATATTTAATCACCTAAACTTGTTTTATAAGTATGTTCAATTTTGCAGTACCGCCCCATTAATATTTTTATTTGTACTTAACAGTATTGCCCCTGGATTTTGTTCACTTCATTGTGTCTTCGCTTGTCAATTACGTCATAACTCTTTCTCTGTTCCTGGGTTCATTGATTTTTGTGATGTCATACGACCAACTTTCCCAGTTGTAATCTACATGCACAGGTCATTGGGTTTATAATTTCATTTTTATTTTCTCTGGGACATGCGTTTCTTGTTTGATTTATTTTTTAGCAGTACATAAACAACCAAGCAATGTAATATGGAATTTTTACACCCATTATTGCTGCTTCTTCCTGTATTTGTGCGATGATGATCTGACATATAAACTTTATGATGCTATATTTTTAAATCTTTTTCTATAAAGAAGGAATGTAGTTGACACCACAGGTGGAAGTAACGTACCCTGGATAGTATATATATATATATATTTTTTTTTGGAGCCCAATATATTAAAATAAATATATAAAATCATGTTTATGAGAAACAAGAAATATCTTTAAAAAAGATATACGGCGTTGATTGTGGTTGGAGTTTATGGAAGGTAAAGATTTAAATGAATGAGATCAAGGATAGCTAATATCTTTTTCTGTGCAGTTTTTAGCTGCATCAAACGCAGTACGGGATGTTACGCGGAGTTTTCGCGGCTGATTTTACATTATTACATATTGCTGGTCATAAACCTATAGATACAAAAAAGAAAACCAAAGTCAACCGGCCACACGCGAAGTCTCCGTACATATTTTATGTATTATTATATGTATACGCGCGTTCTTCGAACAAACCTGTTTGAGTGGTTTATCGGGAATTGCTACGTGTATTTGATTCGATTATTAACAGTATCGAGAATCATCGCGCTCATACTTAATACATTAGTCAATATGCTGCAATAATACATTAGTAAATATGATGGAATAATTCTTGTTAATTAATTAAAAATAATATTTATCATGGTATTGTTGAAAACACATTAAGAATCTATTACTGACATGCCATAAAATAATATCGCTGGATATCTTCATTTCACATCTTTCTGGTGGTAAAGAAAATTCTGGTTCACCTAGTTCACGCTATAGCGTCTTTATTATATAACTATTATATAACTGACCGCGAACTCCGAACAGCACAGAAGGTCTGACCTGTATATAAACTCTGACATTCAAACACACTAACCGCGAACTGACCCCTTATACCTCGCGGGTTGAAATGCAACACATTAAAGTGAGGCATCGCTTCCACTGCTCTTTATACTTTTACATATAACATGTTGACAGGAATATGGAAGTCAGTACTAAATATGAGAATATGGCCTTTAAGTACACAACGTTCTCGCGCTGAAAATCCTCTGAAAATAAAAGATGTACGCACAAACTGTATTGATGTCGAGATTGAGTGTAAAACTGTTCTATCTATAAAGCCTTTTTATTAGAGATAAAACTGTTTCATGCTGAACACGCAGTAAAACAGTGTTACAAAGACGCGGACATGTTTCCAATGTTCTAGTGGTATTATCAAATCAGCCAATGCAGTCAATGAAGTGTATTCATCTGTACTTGGCCGCGGGAAGTTTTATTTGAATTCTATTGGACGCTAACAAAGGTCAGGCTAAGGTGAAAAGCTGGCGTATTCAGCTGACGCCGAAAAAATTGACAAATAGCCATGAAAAAAAAATCCCCACCCTCTGATATTGGAATCATAACAAGGTCATTAACTAGACTTTATTATAGACCTGTCTTCGCGGGCCGCAAAAATGTCAAAAATAGCTTTAATCCAAAGCATCCTTTGATCGTCCTATGGGCAATCGGACAACCTTTCAAAAAAAATTAACTTCAAAAAAATCTGTCCAGCCGTTAACTCACAGTCGGTCGAAAACCGAACAATATCTCGAGTCCGTTTGTCAACCCGAATAAATCTTGTAGATACTTTCAAACAATATTTGTTAGTTTTTGCCCCTTAATCGATAGCTCACGTTCAGAGGGTGGGGATTTTTTTTTTATTGTGCTGTATTGTGCTGTTTTGTACTGTTTGGGCAATCGGTCACTTGACTTAAATAATGACAGCATTAGTTCAACAATTTAGTGTTTGTATGTAAACATGTAAAGACAGCCTTAACTGTACGAAATTCTATTATAAATGCCACATAATTGAAATTAATAGATTTCAGTAGTTCCCTTGAAGTTAAATGAAATGTAGTTTGTCTTTAGTGAATTACAAATAATTATGTTTCTTCTTTTCAAAATCGTTGTTGTTGGCTTAATAAATTCTAATGTGACATTTCTCTGAGCCAAAACTGGTGCAACGCACGAACCATTTATTTGTGTTTTATAGCTCGATTTGATTGAAATTATATTTAAAACTTCCTTATTGAGAATACGTAGCATATTGACCGTCTTACGAAGTCATTTTAGATGTTGACCCATTGATTACAAATTGCCATTTTCTGTCGTTTGCCCAAACGAATACTTGGGTCATGGATGAAGATATTTTATAATAACTCTGTACAAATGTGGATGTGTGTTGCGCGCATGAATTTGATTTCAAGATCTAGTGACCCGCCTAATGCGAAAAAAGGTCTTATGTCATAAGCGACCATCGTATGAGATCACGGAGTCTGGTGAGTCTACGCAGTCCGCTATAACGTTACGCAACGTTTCGATAGCTCGTTAGTGGACGGGGCAGCTCCTGACCGAATTCGAATGCTGGTTTGGAGCTACGCTGGCCGCATATGACATAAGACGCGGGTCAAATGTTTGATATGGGAAACATTTGAGTTGTACGCCCATTATCCTGCACAATACTCAGTACATTTCTTAATTTATCGAACTGCCCCGCAATATATTTGTTGCATGAAGAAATTTGCTACGATCGCGTGTTTTCGTTGTATGAAATTTTCATTTGCTATTAATTGATATAAAAAATTATATGATTTAATATGCTTACTTATCTATTCGAATACTTAAATGATGGGCAAATAATAGTTTGATTTAATGTGCATCTTATTGGTTTAACAATGTCGATAATGTAATTCGTAATTTTGGGATAGTATTAATAAAATTGTCATATGGTATCAAATTCTATTTTGAAGTTTAAAATTACTTTTACACTGTAGCCTTACTGATCTGAAATTCATATGTCGTAGTGATATGAATATATAATGAAACGAAAATAAATACATAACATAATGAACTTCGAGTTTCTTGTTAAATATTCCAGTGGAAAGACGTGTCTGGCGTTCACTTGCGGAGTAAAGAGGAAGCAAACAAAAAGGGTAAAAAATCAACATATTGCCAAAAAAGCCAAATCAACTAATTAATAAAAAATAAAACAAAACAGTTGTGCTGAAATGCTCATAAAATATTTTGCTATTTACAGACTGAAAATATGAAAATGAAAATAAAAATCCACGGAACTAAACGGATTATTATCTCAACTATTAAGTGTAAATACAGTTTTGGATGTGTTTTTTATATACTATCATGATCAAGAGGTTATGTATATATTACATATTATAAATAAATATATAAGTTTAAATTGCATCAATCATGTAAAAGAGAATATCCAGTCTCCATGTGTTCAAGGCGACAAGGACTCGTCACCCGCCAGCATATCACAGATGTTCTCAGCAACTGCATTGAGCGCCAAATGCGATGGTACTTCTTTGCCGCAGAACGACCCAACTCCAGGTGAAAAGCCGATTTATTATCAGAATACCAAAAGACAAGCTTTAGTAACCTTCACTATAGGTAACCAGATTGAAAGTTAAAGTGACCCCGCTATGGGTTAACAGTCCCAGGTGACGCCACCAGCAAAACACTCTCTAGACCTAAAGAATAATCATCATCATCATCATCATCATCATCATCATCATCATCATCATCAGCAGCAGCAGCAGCAGCAGCAGCAGCAGCAGCAGCATTATATAATCATCATCATCATCATCATCGTCGACGTCGTCGTCGTCGTAGTAGTAGTAGCATCAGCAACAGCAGCAGCAGCAGCAATAGCAGCAACAGTAGTAGAAGTAGTAGTAGTAGAGTATAAATATGTTTGATTTGAACCGCTGAGACCAGAGGTAGGAAATATAACCCCAAAACAAATAAGTAAAATTATCAGTGAAAGTCTAAATTTTGGAACTCGAGCTCCCGAAATTTAGTTGTTAGTTACGAGCATTTTGCCACGATGCTATTCGCTTTCAGAAAGTTTGAGACAAAAAATTCTGTTGTATTGAATAAGATGAAATTTTACCTTGTTTCCAATACACGAATTATGTCATAAAAAAAACACCAAAGCTAGTCGAGGATATAAACAACGCATTAAATCACAAAGAAATTAATTATTCTTTAACAGTTGAAAAAACGGACTATATTTGATCCAATGAGCGATTTCTGTTGTAATTGACTGATTGCGATAACAGCTGGTTTGCCCCTGTCTTTTTTAAGCATAAGTTAAAACATCGTTGTTATTAACAAATAGTCACACAATAACAAAAAAACGTGATTGAAAAATATATTCGTCCGAATGACCATGCCCAACCCATGCAAGGCACGATTAAGCATTTTCATTAATTAAACAATGTGAGGAGGGTTTTGTGTTGATGCTTTATTTTTATGGTATAGAAGTTTGTCATACAATATTAAGTAATTTGTACTTTTGCTTAAGGAGCCATCGTCGACCTTATCGAGAGATGTCAACAAGCAAAAGAGTATTCGTACAACAGGTACAGCAACTTCCGGGTCGGGGCAGCACTACTTTGTCAAGATGGAACTATATACACAGGTAGCCAAAAAGGACGTTATTATTAAAAAAAAGCGTCTGAATACCATTTTAGAAATAATAAATTTCCCAAGCGAAATGTATGATTATGATCCTTAATATTAACTTTGTTTAACATTTTATATTTATTTTGAGCTCGATTGTAGTTGAATAGTTTTGCTTTCTAAGACACTTTTAACGATATGAATGTATTTCCTTTGTAAAACCAGTAATTGGTGTGATTTGTGAGATGCCTACGATTGCGACCGGATTCCCGACGAAAGGACCGCTCTAAGGATAATACAATTGTATTTAAATGTTCATATTTATGCAGACCAATACTGCAATATACAACATCACGTCCTGCATGTTTTGAATATCTTTATGCAAGTATGTCAAGGTATACATTTGCAAATATTGTAAAACCTTCATGACCTAAGAAACAAACTATATCCTCGAAGAGTCACTGTAAAGCTGTTAGACTTAGGAAACAAACGGCCTCCGTTGAATTTGATTTGCATGTGATAGCTAAATACTATTCGAAATGTTAAAGCAATTGTGTGTAAAAATTGTAGCATTCTTTGACGAAAAAATGTTTCATACTTAACGATTCCGTAGATCGAGTATTAGGTTAGTGGTTGAGCACAGTGAATTCGGCCTTTATGAGACGATACATTCAAGTACACAAAGACGCTACCTAATATTCTATTGATATACCTTTTTGATGAAAAAAATCATTTAGTGGTAAAATAAATGGTGTTTATACCGCATTTCCGATTTAAATAATATCTTTCGGTTAACGATTTCTTCCCTAATAGGCAACCGCCACGTGATGTCTGAACTGCCTGACTGTGTAATAAGCATTTTGGTTGTCTTCAGATTTAGCGCGGTCGAATCTAGATCATTTAAGTACACAAAGTCATTTGTTTATATGTTACACGATAAGTCAAGATATCACTTGCTTAATTATTGCGCGATAAACTTGCATATTAGACTCCTCCCGAGAATTTTTTTTCTATTATCACAGTACATTGTTGTTTAATACCGCAAACCACAGTGACACTTCTCAACTATGGTTTAATGCGAAGTCATCCTACACGTGGCTGTGAAAGTTAATATATGTTGACTATGAACATTCTATATGATGCAATTAAATAATGAAGTCATTTTCCTTTATAGTTAACTCCGGTTTGTAAAATTGTTATCGTTGAAAGCGTGTTCCTTCGCATTTAGTTCAACGGTCAAATGATATTGTTGCCAGTAACAAAATAATACACCAAATTTTGTTCATTTTACTTGTCCTAATGTATTTAATTTTCTTTTTTATTTATATGTAATAGGCTGTAACGTGGAGAACGCATCCTACGGTTTAACGATTTGCGCCGAGAGAACGGCTATATTCAAGGCCGTTTCTGAAGGTCACCGAAAGTTCACGGCCATCGCAATTTCCAGTGACGTTGTCCATGAATTTATATCACCTTGCGGGGCATGTCGGCAAGTTTTTGTCGAGGTGAGGACTACCGTAATAATTGTGTAGAAAGTAAAGATATGGTTGAAACAAAGTGAGGAAAAATAGAGTCAAACTGAGCCGTGTCGTGCGAAAATAGGCCTTATGCCTTATGCGAACAGCGTACATCCAGACCAGAATGAGCAGTCGTGCAGTCTGGTTAGCAGCTATCCTATCCGCTACAAACTCACGTAATGTTCCGTGGTCTCATGAACAGACTGAGCGAAGACCCATTTTTGCATGACGCAGCTAATAGGGCAGAGTAGTTTAGATTATGGTTAAAATTTTTTGCAATATGCTATTGTTCTCAGTATAAATCGGATTATTTCTTTTTATACTTACTACTTCTTTTATTTTGGGTAGATACTAGAATATAAGTTGGCAAGCTGTTTTATTATGATGCTGTGCAATTCGAAACATTAGTTTCACGACTTATCCTTTAGGGCTCCTACAATGTCCGGTATGCGTACATAGTCATGGTTATATAGCGTTTATGCTCGAAGCAAGCAATATAGAAAACGCAATCCCAGGGTTATCTAGTATTTGTACTCATAGCAAGCAATATAGAAAACGCATTCCCAGTGCTATCTAGTATTTGTGTTCGAAGCAAGCAATATATGAAACACAATGCCATGGTTATTTAGTGTTCGCGCTCGAAGCAAACAATATAGGTATCGCAATGCCATGGTTATTTACTGTTCGTACTCGAAGCAAGCAATATAGGAAACGCAATGCCATGGTTATTTAGTGTTCGTGCTCGAAGCAAGCAATATAGGTAAAGCAATGCCATGGTTATTTAGTGTTCGTGCTCGAAGCAAGCAATATAGGAAACGCAATGCTATGGTTATTTAGTATTCGTGCTCGAAGCAAGTGCTCGAAGCAAGCAATAAAGGAAACGCAATGCCATGGTTATTTAGTATTCGTGCTCGAAGTAAGCAATATAGGTAACGCAATGCCATGGTTATTTAGTGTTCGTGCTCGAAGCAAACAATATAGGTAACGCAATGCCATGGTTATTTACTGTTCGTACTCGAAGCAAGCAACATAGGTAACGCAATGCCAGTTCTCGGAATCTTGACACTGATATGCGTTAGCTTACCCAACAATGTGAAATAATTAGCTGTCCACAAATAATAATCAGTGGAAGAAGCTTCCCGTTGGGAAACTAGGGGCATCCCCATATTGGTTTCCTGATCGGGAAACTCATATACAAAATTTGCATTTTTATTCCCGATCGGGAAATAAAACAGCAATGTTATGGTGGGTTCAGAAAATGGGCTGGGGGAAAACTTTAATATACAAAAAAAAGGTTTTAACACCGCCTTTCTGTAGAGGAAATACATATCTAAATTTTTACCGTGCAAATTTTTTGTTAAGTCCCTGGTTTTCTTTCAATAAGGTTGCAAAATTTGTATTATCTACGTAAAAATGTTAAAATCAGTAGTTTTCCGAATTAGAAACCAAATTTCCTGATAGGGAAACTATCAGAATTGACTGAATTGCTGTTCATGCTTGTGGACTCTTTTCTAAGAAAGCCTATTAGTACCACTTACATTTTAAATAAAAGAGTGCAAAAACGTAAAAACGCGAAAAAGAGCGTTTCTACGCAAATAAATACATAATAACGCTAATCAACGTGTAATAACGCGAAATAAAGGCATAATAGTGCGAAATAAAGGCGTACGAATGCTAAAAAGGCGTAATAACGCAAAATTAAAGGCGTACAGACGCTAAAAAAGTCGTAATAACGCCAAACTTAAAGGCGTACATACACTAAAAAGGGCGTAATAACGCAAAGTAAAAGGCATACAAACGCTAAAAAAGGCGTAATAACGCCAACCTAAAAGGCGTACAAACGCTAAAAAAAGGCCTAATAACGCAAACTTAAAGGCTTACAAACGCTTAAAAAGGCGTAATAACGCCAAACTAAAAGGCGTACAAATGCTAAAAAGGAGTAATAACGCAAACTTAAAGGCTTACAAACGCTTAAAAGGCATAATAACGCCAATTTCAAAGGCGTACAAACGCTTTAAAGGGACTGTCAACCAACTGTTACATTACTTGAAAAAAGTTCATATTTTCAGTATATTCGCTGATAAAATTTCGCGATGTGAAATCGAAAGTACGTCGCGAAAATAGGTGACATTACGAGATACACACTATAAATAACGCAAGTAGATTGATCATTATATATATAAAATATATACAATTCCCTACGCATGCACAAATTGCATTCCTGGGTTTACCTGGGTGACGATGATGATCGATCTACTGGCGTTATTGATAGTGAACTTATAGTTACATGGTAGACATACCCAGTAAAATTTCTTACCAACTATACTGAAACTATGAAAACTTGACAACTTTTTTCAATTAATGTAATATACAAGTCGTGATATTTTAATCAATATAAACTAATAAATGTAAAAGAATACGGTATATTACAACTTTTGTTTTCTTCGTCGTCGTGGTTGACAGTCCCTTTAAAAACGCGTAATAACGCCTTGTGTACTATATAAAGTGATGGCTTCTTTGAAGACATTAATTCATACCAAGGCGTTATGAGTACATTTGAGTTTATTATCCCCCGCCATAGGCGGAGGGATATTGTTGTGGCGTTGTCCGTCCGTCTGTCCGTCCGGCACTTTTGTGTCCGGAAACATATCTTGGAAGTGCTTTGGCGGATTTTATTGAAACTTTTTATGAGTATATATATGGATAATAGGATGATGCACGCCAAATGGCATTGTACACCATCTGTTAATAACGGAGTTATGGCCCTTTGTATCCTGGAAAAATGCTTTGTTGTGTCCGGAGCTGCATCTTGGAAGTGCTTTGGCGGATTTCATTGAAACTTGGTATGAGTATATATATGGATGAGAGGATGATGCATGCCAAATGGCATTGTACATCATTGGATAATAACCGAGTTATGGGCCTTTGTATCTTCAACAAATGCTTTTTTGTGTGTCCGGAGCTACATCTTGGAAGTGCTTTTGCGGATTTCATTGAAACTTGGTATGAGTATATATATGGATAAGAGGATGATGCACGTTGGCGTTGTCCATCCGTCCAGAAAACTTTTGTGTCCAGAAGAATATTGGCGGGGGATTCAATTTAATGAATTTTTTTGTTGAATTTGTAAAGACAAGTTCAGTCTTTCTGGAAATCGTCCCTGAAAGCCACAATAGGCAACCGACATTTGTACGGAATCAACATATTGTCATCCCCTATGAATGGATTGGTTTTATACGCAATACTCGATAGTGCGACGATGCTGTAATTGTAACCATCCACACCGGAAGGCGACAGTACGGTGGCGATTACGCGTCATAATGATGATGATAACGCGACAGTTCGATTATGAAAACGCAATATTACGGCAATGCGATAATGATAACGCGACAGTACGATAATGAAAACGCAATAAATAACGACAGTATGATGGTGAAAATGCGACAGTACGATGGTGACAACACGAGGTTTTATCGCCTTATCGTCATCGTACTGTCGTTATTTCGCGTTTTCGTTATCAAGCTACTATCATCGTGATTGCGCGTTTGCATCGTAATAATATCGATCATTGCGTTTAAGATCAACCCGTTCATAGGCAATATCCATATCAGGATTGCGTACATTTGCATGTTTGCAGTTAGTAAGACAGCTTGATTTCAATTTTCAATCTTAAGTATCGTGGCTAGATTTTTTCCTTTATAAACCGAAATGAAATATACAAGTTTATTTGTATGTGATGAATGCAACTAATAACTTAAAAAAAGACAATTAAATCTTTGTCATCAATTTAATTATTTAGAAACGTACAATTTAAACTTAAATTTGTGAAATTAAGATATAAACAAAATATCTTTTTTTCAAATGTATTCCTTGTTCAACATACGATACGTAATGCTGCTTGAGCGATGAAACTGTATAAACATATATTAACCAGCATGTGCACTTGCGCGCCTGGATATTTTGGATCATGTTTACGTATGCGCAGTTATGGCCCATATTTAGCAAAAAGGACTGTAAAACTGTGGTACACGTAACTCTATAGTAGTTTTGCTAGAGGGATGATATTTAACAAACACATGTTCAGCATGTAAATCTATGCACTTAAGTATCTTGAGGCATTTAACATGTAACCATATTTAAGGACCTTTTTGCAAAACAACAACAACAACCCAAAAGCATTAAAGCCTTTTGTCGCGTATAAAACACTAACTGTGTAACTGCTAGCTCGATTATACGTGTCTTATAATAATATTAATAACCACGTGTTTTCGTAACTCGATTAGTGTACAATGCTCCTGCCGCATAAATTATCAAGTAATCTACGTCAAACGTGATGTAAAAGGGCTACGCCCAATCAAAGAAACACTATTTATCTTTCTAAATCACACATCCAGGAACATAGCTATTATATGACATATATTTATACATTGCAAAGGTATCATATTATTAAAAACATTTGAATTAATTAACAGTGGGCAAAAAAGATACGCCTTTTCTAGCGTTATTGCGCCTTTTAAGCGCTTGTACGCCTTTCAATTTGGCGTTATTACGCCTTTTTAGCGTTATTACGTGTTTATTAGCGTTATAATGCGTTTGTTTGCGTTATTACACTAGCAGAACCAAGTAAAACGATTAATGAAAGGGTATAAATTATATACTAAAACTCAACATGAACATGTTGTAATTCTGACTTCATTATTCTGTTTATCTCCCCTGAAACGTTGTCTCTAAATATAACGCTAAAAGTATAAAACGGAGAACTATTCACTATTTTGTATTTGTATATCTTTGCTTAGAGAGACTGTTTGCGATAGGGCAAATGACCTAAACTTTACAGTTCATTTTACCGTATGACATATTGATATAATGTATTAGATACATGTCTTTTTATGTCATCTTATGCCAATAAATCAATCTTATAACTGCCTTTAAATAGTACAACCAATCTTCTTTGAGACTTTCTAAGAGCAAAACATCTGTATACATAATGGATCTTAATATGTTGACCTCAAACTGCATAAACTTGGACCGACCGATATTACAGAGGGGGATATCACGTGACAGTAAAGATGGCGACGTACATGCTGAGACAGTTATTTTTCGCCGTTTTATATACCCTTTTTTACTTTTGTTTGATTTTAAAATGACGCTCACTTTGCAGCCACATTAGTAAAAAGGTGAAAAGCGTTTTTTTTTCGAATTACAATTCTGTTTTTATCTCGATTTTACTCCCCGCGAATTTTCTTAGTGGAGCTGTAATTAGGTCGCAGCAAGCAAAGTCGAGATATAGAGCGAATACTAATACGAAATAAACGCTAGTAACTTTCATGCTGATATGGCTGGAAAGTGAGTGGCATTGAAAGTAATGCAAGAAATAAAGGGTACAAAACGGCGAAAATATTATCTTTGCCATCTTGACTAAACGTGATTACCCCTTCTGGTTATGAAAAAAGATCAAATTTCTAGTTGATATCTTGAACCTCCTTGAGAAATCAGAATTACAAATTTTTTGCGTTAGAAGTGCCTTTAAAAGAATGTCTGAGTGTATACCACTCATTCATGTATAATATATACTTTAAGATACTTCCATGTATAATATATGTTTCTTTCAGTTTGGCGTTGACTGGGATGTGTTTATGACCAAACCAGATTTGACGTATAAGCGCATGAAAACCGGAGAGTTACTGCCCTTTTGTTTTGCACCAGAATCATTTGAACAACATAGAGTCCTGCTTCCGTGCTTTGGATGTGTTAATGACACTAGTTGTGTGTTTAAGAAAACAAAAAAGTAAAGAAAAGTGAACACTTAATTCGCAAAATGTAATAAAACGATGTCTCAGAATCACGAAAGACTCAGAAGTTTTAACCTTTGTTCAGATTGTATCAAGATGTCGGTGTTTTCAGAATTATTTACCCATTTGCTAGTCACGAGAAAATTTTCATGAGACAAAATCCCAAATGTGACTTTAAATTTAAACAGACATTTCGACATTTTATTACACAGTCAAAAAATTAAAATCGAAGCAGATTTCATAATAATGAGTCGGAGTGTACAGGTATATTGCTATATTTTATCCTTATTGTTCCCAACCGGTGAAACCGGAGGGGACTTATGGTTTGAGCTCTGTCCGTCTGTCAGTCTGTCAGTCTGTCCGTCACACTTTTATGGATCCTGCGATAACTTTAAAAGTTCTTCATATTTGTTCATGAAACTTAAAACATGGATAGATGGCAATATGGAGATTATGCACGTCATTTCATTTTGTTCCTACGTCAATAATTAGGGTTGCTATGGCAACAAATATAATAAAAAAATTCTAACAATGGTGGAGTTTCACCGGTAGGGGACCATATTGCTTGGCAATCTCTTGTTAAAAATAAATCATCTGTATGTACTAGTTACTCGCACAAATTGAGTATATGTTTTTAAATTATATTTTTATGTCAATTACACCACAATTAAAATAAAGGGGAATTTTTCTGTAAATTTAGTCATTTTTAAGAATTATAATTATAAGTCATCCTAACTTACGACGAGGAGTTGTGTAACATCTAGACAGGAAGAAAGTTCCTCCTCCCGTTATTATTCAATGTGAGTTCTATGGACATTTACTCTCCAACACATGGTTAGCGTTGATTGTCACTGTGACTTTCATTGAAAGTGTGTTTTGTTTAAACCATCTTATTCGTAATACAAATGTCTGAAAGCATAGTCTTTCCGCGTGAAACCAAACAATGTCCAAATTATTGCTGTCACTCCTATTGCACGGCCGTTAATCACGGGAGCCACCTCTTTTTGCGGTGCATTAATAAATGAGCCAATGCTACTTCCGAGGTGGCGCTAAGGCCAGGATGTTTTGAAATTTCCAAGATAATTCTTCAAGGTATTCAACTCTAAATAATTCGAAAATGGGTTGCATCGCTTTGAACAGCCATAACTTCATCAACTGTGCAGCGCTTTCCATGAACTCGGTCTGTTGATGTTTAATTAGATGGACGACAGATTTTTACCGGTGCAGCAAAGCGAACATTTGAAAATATATTAAAATGTGCCTCGAAAAAATGGTATGTGTAATGTAAGACAAATAAGTTTATTATATTCATAGATTTAAAATAACTTTATTTTAAACCTATTTATTTGAAAGATCATTAAAAAGACGAGTGGGGAACGAATTGATGACTTTCCGGTCGCAAGGCGGACACCATATCCTATACAATATTACGGCTGTAAAATATCTCTGAAACATTAACAAACAATTACAAACAACACTTGCACTATTTGCACTCAACAGACAGGAACAATCATACTGGTGATTTGTGGGTAAAATACACAAACTCATTTGTATAAAGTAACGTAAAATGAGTTTTTTAAATTTTGTGAAATAAAAAAAACACAATTAAGTTTGAATAAAGTATTTAACGTGAATATTGCACCCTTATAATGTTATTTTTATTTTATTTGTGCTTGGGAATCATTTTTGTGTTTTTTAGTGTATTTATGGGCTTTGACTATAATCGGTATTCAATAATGTGTTTTATTTTAAATTGTGCATGTTCTGTTTCCATTTGATGCACGATCGTTTTCCTTTTATACTGCTTATATTGTTATATTATTTGTATAAAAATAAAACGCTTTATATTTTTCTAATGTGTATAACCAATTTATACCATATATAGAAATTGTGATTTTGTTTCGGTTTTTAATTTCGTGATTTTCGGGTCACAAAAGGTGTTTCGGAAATGTTAATGCCAGACTATGAACATGAATCATTATTTCTAGTATTTGCAGAAGCCGCGTCTGTAGAATAAATCAAAAACAAAGCTTTCTTCCTAACAGCCAAAGATTCATACAAGAATGTTTGATTGTGATTGATAATAATTGCCGTTTATTGTATGCCATTCGATTTGAAGCTCATTTCAAATTAATACATAAAGAATTATGTCTTTTTTATCAATAATTCGAATTATAATTATACATAAGTTGTGTGCGTGTTTTTTATAACATATTGATTTTTGTGACTGTTTTCCTGGTAGTATTTTCATACAAAATATTTTTAAATTAGAAAAAAAGATACGTGTTTAACTAACTTGCATATTGTTGTCTTCTTTAGAATATGGATTATTTAACGTAGAGCAAAAAACAGGCGAATTATATGCGTCGAAATAAATCGTTATTATATTCTGAGAGAAATAAGAAAAATATATTCATGGATTTAAAAAACCTTTGAAGCAAAAATCTTACAATACTTAAATAATTTGCACTAAATGTATATGACAATTTTATTTCTGCTGACTTCTGAGTCAAATTTATTTTGTTTTCGTTTTTGTTTAAGTTTTGCTTGGTTTGGGGATTTTTTGCTATAAACATTTTTCAACGTGTTTCTTTGGATGAATGAGTGATGCAGTTATGTTAAAATATGTGAGCGTGTTGTTGCCTTAGAATGTATGCTTCCTTTTCCATATTATTGAAAAAATGTTAACCTTTATACCTTGTTTGTATCTTTAGAAAACGATTTGGTTGAGCTATTGATGTTATTTATGTCCATAACGAATGAAATTCATAATTTGTCGTATAATCTAAGATCCTATAGTCAAGTATATGCTTTATTAAGTATATAATCTTGTAAAATACTAAAGGGACACACATGTCCGCCACTCACTTACACTACAATACCAGTTTACTATCACTTTGTAAGACATGTCTGCAGGTTGGTTTGGGGGTTAATAAAGGTTAACTACCAAAATAGTGTGTTTTCATTGTTATTACATTGATATGTTATAATGTGTGATTGTAAACGATGGTGCAGATGCAATATAGTTGAGTTTGTAAGACTGATATTCGCTATCGGTCTTTTGAGACTGTCATTTCAATCATCTGCACACGAGAAACATACATGATGTTTGCAGAAATCGCGTCAGTAAATCGAAACATGAAAGTGTTTTTCATAACATTAAAAAATAATGAAATATGTTTGCGTTCGAAAACTAAGAACTTACCCTTAACGAAAAAAAAAAAGAATTGCATGATGTCAAACAAACATTTACGTGAAATATACACATAATCTTTTTAATCAGTTCATGGGGCGATTATAACAAAGAACATTATACAAAAAGCGAATTCTCTACAGGTTAAATAATAATAATAATAATAATTATTATTATTATTATTATGGCATATATCTAAAAGACAGAACAAACTCCGATGTTGATGATGGAGCACGAATTTTTCCATAAACTGGTATAACAACTTAAGTCCATATTTGCAATGAAAGAGATAAGAACTTGGAAGATTTCACTAATTAATATCATCATGAGTGCTGCAGCGAATCCAAAATTGCAATCGGACCCGGATTCAAATCCAAAGGCCCGGATATCGAATATCGGTTCGAATCCTAATTTGAAAGTAAACATACGCAAAATAAATTATAATTTATATTGCTAAAACCAAAATTATGTTTTGAAACACCAGAACTTATATATTTCTTTTGAAAAAAAAAGTGATTAACTTTTATTATCATTATAAACTTTATTACTCCAAACACTCAAACAGAGAACAATAATCAAGTTACAGTTTAAGAAGCCTCAAAAACCTTTGAAATAAACCAAAAATCTGCAATATGACTAGATTAAATTTGCTTCACAAATCAAAAGTCTTGACAAGTTAGATGTGTCTTAAAGTACCTCAAAAATACTGAAAAAATAAGTTCCTGTATCTCAAAAAATCTATAAAAAATAACAAGTTTTTGAATTTCAAAAAAAAAATAGTTCTTATAACATTATACTTAATATAATACATTATACAAAGTTCCTGTAGCTTCAGGATTTTTCAATGAACAACCAATTCTTGCATCAAAATTCAAACTGATTACAATGAGAACCTTACATACTTTGCAAATGGCGTTTGCTTTGTCAAGTTCTGTTGAATTAGTATGCTGATAAAACTCGAAATGCTTCCACACCGAGGATTTTAATTGTTTAGGTGCATCGTGAATTTTCTTCTGCGCCATATTGCACCATCGAAAACGAAAGTAGACTGTATAGTACCATGTTTTTGTCGAAAAGGTAGCAATAGTCATAACAAACTACGAACCAGTCAGCCTTTCAAACAGAAAGAAACAATTTAACGAAAAGTATTAGGGCGAAAGATACAATTACCGCAAAGGAAAGGTTAAACTCAAATAAGATCCGGATTCGAAACCGATTTTACCAATCACGGTTAGATCCGCGAATCCTTGTTTGGATCCGCGAATCTCGGATATTTCGGATATCCGTTGCAGCCCGAATCATCATAGCCACACGCTAACCACCTGTGAGCTCATCAGGAAATGCAAAACAGTAAGTGACATTTCAGTGCGCATTTCCATTGTAAAGAAGAAAGAACTTAATTTTAATTTCCTGAGCAAATCGCATCAAGTCGTAAACTGTTCCACAGGTGGTTAGCGTGTGGCTATGATATTAATTAGTGAAAACATCAATTTGAATGAAAAATTATCAAATTATAACGAAAATTCAACTTCTCTGAAAAAAATCACTATCAAATATATATAGCAATGTATTCACATATATATACCAATGTATTCAACTCGAAATGACCCGAAAATGGGTGCATCGCTTTGAACAGCCATTAATTCATCAAACTTGGTATTATTCAACGCAGAAATGAATTTCCTTTCTGTAAATGTTCATATCTTGCATATTTTTTTACAATTTCTGGACCAAAATATTAAGAAATAACACGATACACAACTCGCTTGACCTACGTGAGAAGTTGATTTTTCGTTATAATTTGATTATTTTTCATTCAAAATAATGTTTTCCCTTATTAATATCATAGCCACATGCTAACCACCTTTGAACTGTCCATCAAGATTTCGCTGTCGCAAACGTAAAGGCAAACACCATTCATTCATATGTGAATCGTCACAGGAATCATCGCATTGTGTAACAAATAAACCCTCTGAGACTTCACAGAATCGTTCTAGCAGTCAAAATGGTCATACATGGAGTAACAGAGGGGGCAGCCATATTACACTCGTGGTCATTGAAATCCAACTCAGATGTTCTGTTGAAGACAGCGGTCTCACCTGTGTGCGCCGGCGGCCGGTACGCTGAGGCCCATTTACTCATGGAAGAATGTGCGAAGAGATCATTAATTACGCAGAAGTTAGCCGACAAGCTGCGGTTGCAACGTGACGGAACTGACGTCATCAATTTATCATCTTTTGGAGATCCCGCACACAGCGTAAGACGTCTTGACACAGCAACCATCAACATCGTGGCAACAGATGGATGTATGATTCCCATTCGGGTACTTATCATTCCTGTTATAGCGAAACCCATAATAAACCGCTGTCGGCATTCTATCAAGAGTTTGAAGTACCTACGAGGGCTACGATTCGCACATCCGGCGACGATGGAGGATACATTTGACATCTCTCTACTCGTCGGTGCAGATTTATACTGGCAGATCGTGGGAAACCAGGTAGTACTAGGCGATGGTCCCGCAGCCGTCAGCTCTCGTATCGGCTATTTCCTGTCCGGACCACTTCCTGCACACACCGGTAGTACTTCCTACGTGATGGACGTAATTGCTGCACAGTCTCAGATTATACGGATCTCACCAGATTCTGGAGTTTAGAATCGCTGGGTATTTCCTCCGACGAGGTTGAAGACGGAGATGCTGCCATGAATCTCCGCCAATACCAAGAACACATAATAATATTATCATTTACATACGGGAATACAAAGCAAAGTTACCGTGGAAACAAAACCAACCACCGCTTCCTATGACATCACGAAGAGGAGGACAGAGAGCACTGTAAGCCGATTGAGCAAAGAACCACATCTGTTTTTGAAATACGATGAAATTATCAAAGGGAAAGAAAACCGTGGTTTTATAGAGAAAATATATTGTGTTGCCACACCGAAACGCGTACATTATTTTCCCCACCATGGCATGTCGAAGGACTCTACAACGGCTCCTATCAGAATAGTGTACAACTGCAGTTGCAGCGCATCAGCTCACTAATAATAGCCCAAAAGTTAGTCATCGTGACGTCAATCGACCATAAAAATGGTCATAAACGCTCAAAATGACATCATGCAAAAATACACCGCCATATTTGAATTTTGAAGAGACATTTGTGTAAAATAAACAACTGGCGCTTAGAAATATGGATACATTATATTAAACTATAATAATACAGAGATTTTGTCATATCTAAAATAACCTGTTTCCTGTTTTGTTGAGTCCCTGCTAGAAATAGCTTAAATTTGACTACAATGCAACGCGACAAAATTGGCTGCGACTAGATCAGAAATGAGGGTGATCTGACAATAACAAACGAAAAATCTATTAATGTATGCATATTTAAATAGACAGGCAGCGAAGATGGAAAGGTACGATCAGCAAACGTTATAAAAAGCTTACAATGTGCACACACTTAGATATCGAAACATGAAATGAAAAGTCCAGATACAGTATTAGCAACAACAACAACAAAAGTGGACTTTGCAGTGAACGGTTGGAATGTTTTTAAACTGCTTTTGTTTGTATGATGATCTGTGAAATTAACAAGTTCACATGAAAATCAAATCATGGCTGCTTAAATAACTCCATGAGTTGTAAAGAAAAAGGTAAGTAAAGTTTCATTCACAGCCAAATAACATATCTTTTAATGTTCCTATATGCAGGCCATATCAATACACCCTTGTCTTTTTGGCAAAACTCCTGTTGCCACTCTCAACTTGTAATTTGAACAAATACTCAAACAGTTTACTGATAAATATCTTATTTAAAATGAAAAATGTAATGACGTAATCGTTTAAGATAAACTCACAACAATAAAAATAACATTTTTAAAACAGTAAAACAACAATACATCTTCTTTTTAAAATTTTACATGGTAATGTAGATAAAGTTATTATATTAAGTACACTTCTGACCGCAGCCCTATCCGTCCACTGTCCACAAATGTAATTGGTATCAAACATTTCATAAAGCTTTCAAAATATAATGTCCACTGATAATAAGTTGGTCTATGGTTTTTGTATTTTCAAAATTTTCCTTCGTGCGGATGACACCTATCTCGGTAAAACACTCCCGTTGCAACGCTTGAGCTTGAGCTTGTTTTGGTGTACAACTCTGGTTTGGCCTTCTTTGTTCAGCTGGATGGTAAAGTTGATCTCGGAGAGTTTCGCTGTTATAAGATGAGGACCTGACATAGGCGCACTAGGTGGTTTTTGTGGCTTTTTATCAGCGTCACAAACGGAACAACTGGCAACATAAACACGCTCATCAGCCTTAATACTGAACCAGTAATACCATTGCGCTAATCTTGCCCTAGTTCACTTAACCCCTAAATGGCCAGATGCCACACTGTAATGGATTCCACTCAATACCAACTTTTGCAGTGAGTACGAAACAACCAGCTGAAGGCAATCGTGTGTTTTATTAACCTTTGAAACTTCCTATATAGCACGTTTTCAACTGGTACTAGTGAGTCCCATTTCACCCAGTAACGGCGTGCCTCTGGACTCAACGATACCATTTCATCAACCGGCGCTCTCGTGCCATCGCGCATCATACGTTAAATTTGAGCTACATACGGATCGTCACTCTGCATGTCTGCCATTTCAACGGTTGTGAATTCAATGCTCATGTGTACAGGTTAGAACTCCCACTGTCGTCTGATGGACCTGGCTCTGGCGCCTCACACGCGTCACTCTTAACACCGTTAAGCACATGCGCGTTTTATGTTGAAACGACAGGCGTTGTGCATTCGTCTTCATGTGACCAGACATTCACTTCACGATGCTCGTTCCTATCTTTTGTTTCGTTTGTTTTCAACAGCATAAGGTCTGCTCTCCTTTGGCATTTATTGCATGGGCCGCACTTCAACGGTTTGCTTGTATCTACGTCGCTACATGTACAGTACCGGGAACTTTCACGGCGCGATAAAGCATCGCAGTGGTCTTCCTTGCTAACTGCTCTGTATTCGATGGAAAAGTCATACGCAGCCAGAATCTCAATCCATCTCGCAATTTTTCCACTCGGTTCCTTTAAACTTTAGAGCCATATCAACGATTGGTGATCTGTTCTTATGATAAAATACCGCCCCAGCAAATACTTTCTGAAATACTGGATGAAGTATGCTGCCACTAAAAGCTCTTTCTCAGTGATGCAGTAATTCTGCTCTTTTTTATTCAGCCCCCTGATCGCGTCGGCAATAACTCGCTCGCGAATCTGCTGTTCTTGTCACATAACCGCGCCGATCCCCGTGCCGGACGTATCGACATCGAGGACATCGGCGCCCTTAATTCGTTTAAACGCCATATCACACGCATTGTTCCATTCGAATTTGACCTCCTTTCTCGTAAGATCAATCAAAGGTCGCGCGATTTTAGCGTAATCTTTTATAAATCTACGATACTATGAGCCAGTTGCCACAAACGGTTTAACCTGCGTTAAAGTTCCGGGTTTAAGACAGTTGACAATTTTTTCAACGTTCGTGAGATCTGGACTTAAACCTTTATTTGAGACCACGTGCCCCAGAAAAATGACTTTTTGCAGGAGAATGCGGCACTTATCTGGCTTTAGCTTCAAACCTGCTGTTTGGATACGACGTAAAACCTCATCAGAAGAGATTTTACCGCCATGTGGATCCGAACAACACGATGGCATCAGTGTAAACCAAACAGGTAAGCCAAGTTAAACCTTGCAATGCCAGCTCCATGGTACGCTGGAATGTACTTGCGGCGTTGTTTAAACCGAAAGGCATCGTTTTCATCTCATATTGACCATACTTACAGCAGAAAGCTCTCTTGGGAACGTCATCCTTCTTTAAAGGTATTTGAAAGTACACTGGTGTAAGGTCAAAACTGCTAAAGTAGCTTGCCCCGGCCACAGCGTCTAAACAATCTTGGACTCGTGGTAGCGGAAAACCATCTGGCTTCACCAACGCGTTGACCTTTCTTTAATCGACGCAAGGTCGTATAGGGCCAGATTTTTTTCTTTTACCAATTCGATTTGACTGGCCCAATGAGACGTACTTTTCTGAATAACGCCTTTCTTAAAAAAAAATCAAGTGCTTTATTTTCTTCTTCAGCGTATGCTAATGGCACCCGCCTTGGTCGCTGTGTAATGGGTGCTTCGGTTCCTGTGTTTATGGCATGCTCAGATAGATATGTAAGTCCTAGGTCCAAATTATCTTTATAGAACTTATCTGCGTGTTTAATCAACAACCCAGCTATAACATATTGTTGCTCTTCCGTTTTGCCGACGACTGATTCTTCCAACAATGATTTCAGGTGTGGGGTACGCCCTTTGCATTGGCAACCGGTAAGTCCGTAATACTGCTGTCGGTTTCAGCTGTTTTCAGCTGGACGCTTCTTACCGTTGTTATGTTATCCCGTTCGCTTTTGTTCTTTTCATTACTGATTAGCTATAACCCCTGTAAAGCAATCTACCCTCTCTGCTTTTCCAATCTCTGCATCTTGCCGTTACGCTACGCCCGTTGAGAAAGGATTCAACACTCTTACCTTAAAGGTGACGGCTCTGTTTACGTTTACTAACGTTGCCGCCATTATCAATGGGTAATGCTGTACAAAATCCTCTGTGGTTTCAATAATAATATTTGCTTCTTTGTCTTTATCATCCGCCTCATCGCGTTCAACATAAACATCAACCACTATTTCTAAGAGTCCAGGGAGTGCAATGTCTTCTGCAACAGTAACCTTCCGTAGCCTCTTTGTAGCGGGTATCAATGGGATTTATTTTCCTTTTAGCTTGATGATACTCTTGCTTATGAAGATATCCGCCTGTCTGTCCTTCTCTCCAGCCAACACATCCAGCCCTAGTAGCACTTCGTCATCTATGTCAGCCACAACTGCTTGACAGGTCACCTTTACTGGGCCTTATACCATATTAAATTCCCCAATCACCATCTCATGTATTGGTGAACCGCCAGCCCCACGCAGCTTGACTGACCCCATAAGGACCGGCTTGCCCTTGGTGCTCAGCTTGTCATACACGGGACTGGACACTATTGTTCTCAAAGCACCGGTGTCGGCGGTCAAGGCCACTGGTGTCTCCCCTATCCGCTCTCGGATATAAACGCCAGTGGTCAGCTCTCTGCCTTCCTTCACTCCCGTACTTGGTACTTTATTCTTCGACTCGCTTACCCCAGTATGATGATGCTTGCCCTCTAAATTATGTTGACGTCATTTCCTAAGAGGACCTCCCACTGGGCTCGAGAGAAGCCCCTCTCTCGTTTAAATCTTCTCGAGATGGCTTTTTGCTGTCAATCTTCGTGGCAGATATATTATCCTTTGGTTGGTTTTGCGGGCAGTCTCTCGCGTAATGGCCGGTCTGATGACACCTGAAGCACTCTACGTCTCTTCTTCGTGGCCACCTCTGCAAATGTTTCTTTTGTATGGTTGTAGTAACTTTGGCCGTTTAGAACGCGCAACTCGGATACAACTTCCTTTAGCGCTACGGCTACCTCGCGCATGAACCCATGTGTAGCGGCCATGCCGACGCCGCCTTCGTGGTCGCTATTTCCTTCTGCATCGACTTCCATTCGCGTCCCGTCCATTTGCACACTCGGTGCATCCGGAGCGACTTCCGGTCGCGCATCGTCCCTAAACCTGACTTTAACCCTCCTAACCCTAACCCGAATTAAGCGCCTGATGTGTGCAGAAATCGTGTTCCCCTCATGAACCCCGCTCTGATAGTTACTTCCGGGTCACAGTTGTTTACATCGCTAAAGATAACTAATTTAACCACCGCAGTATTCTTGCAAAGTAAATATTTAGTCTGGTTGCTATAAATGATATTTGTTACCGATTGCCAATATATAAGTTAAAGGGACATCACTGCGTTTACTGTATACTAAACACCATAAGAGTTGTCTATACTGTTACTCTTTCAGTGATACGATTATTCTTCATAGTTTGTTGTGCACTTGTAGAGATAGTTCATGAATGAAGAGTGTACTTTCTATGTTGTCACTGACTCAGTAATTAAAATGTATGGCTTTAAAATATCAGATAGTTCGTTCTCGCGTCAAATAGTAGAGTCGCATATATTGCCATATGTTCCAGACATAAGTCCGATTACTGGATCATAAAGGTGTTGGTTTAAAAGTTCTCTTGTCAGGATTGTAAAATGCTTAAACAAGACATTTAAAGCTTCATGTAGCCTTTTTCTTTAACGTAAACTCGTAATAGGTATAATGTAACAACATTTACAGTGCAATTTTCTTCAATTTATAAATAACCTAATAACTATCAGAAAACAAGTCCTGCTATCACAATGAAACTCTCGCGCAACTGTCTAACACTCATTCAACACAATAGTATAAGTTTTTTTTAAATGATAAAATATTTAAATATATTAACGAATCAAATCACTTAATTTGTTAGGTATTTAAGACTATTATAGTGTTGTTCTATCTATGCGAATTCAGTATATTTAGTATTTCTTAGAGGTTTCTTAATATTTTGGAATCGATGTAAACGCCCTTGATGTTATGGCTTGATTGAATTTCTTAACAAACTTTTTTGGGCCCTTTTATACTGGAATGACCAAAAAGTTTGTCACTGACCGCTTTTACATGGCCCGACCAAGAATTCTTGGTTAAATGCCCCGAAATAAATGGTCGGCGGACAAAAAGTTAGTCATCGTGACGTCAATCGACCATAAAAATGGTCATGAACGCTCAAACTGACATTACGCAAAAATACACTGCTGTATTTGAATTTTGAATAGACATTTCTGTAAAACAAACAATGGGCGCTTAGAAATATGGATACACCACTTTAAACTATAATTATACAGAGATTTTATCATATCTAAAAATACCTGTTTCATGCTTTGTTGAGTCCCTGTTAGAAAAAGCTTAAATTTCACCATAATGCAACGCGATAAAATTGGCTGCGACAAGATCAGAAATGTCAGTAATCTGACAATAACATACGAAAAATCTACTAATGTATGCATATTACAATAGACAGGCAGCGAGAATGGAAAGGTACGGTCACTAAACGTTATAAAAAGCTTACAATGTGCACAAACTTAGATATCGAAACATAAATTAAAGTCCAGACACAGTATGAGCAACAACATCATCAAAAGTGGAATTAACATTGAACGGTTGGAATGTTTTTAAACGGCTATGTCTTTTGTTTGAATGATGTTCTGTGAAATTAACAAGTTCACATTCAAATCAAATCATGGCTGCTGAAATAATCAATCAATGAGTTGTAAAGAAAAAGTTTAGTAAAGTTTCATTCACAGCAAAATTATCTATTAATGTTCCTATATGCAGGGCATATCAGTATATGATTCCCGGCTGCATTAGCGCATGATGTTAACGTTATGGTTGTTGAGCGGGGCGAGGTAACAGCCAGTGACATACTGCCAGTGGCAGAGATGACATTCGGAGGCCTGTGTTCAGGTTGAATCCCGGTTTCATCTTTGTTGTAGATAATATGAGGTTTGTCGGTCTAACTGTGCTTTTCCATTAATTCCCCGAGGTTTTTGAAGTAGCTTTCAACGATCTCCGGCGTTGAGTTTTTCGCACGGCCACTATCCAGGGCGCGTGGTTTTATGGAAGAGAACATGCCTGTCCATCTCTTCAGAAAGCCTTACAACCCGTTTATTCTTAGTGGCGTGTTGGTAGGACGCTTTCCTAGATGTTCTGCCAATGCCCCAGCCAGGTTCTGGACCTGTACATTGGTGTAACCATATCCGAGCTGGGACATGCACTCAAGATGGTCCACCAAGCCCGTTTCCTCTTCTTTTGAAAAGAATTAATCAGAGCCCAATCATATATTAAATGGATCTTTTTCCCCTCACGCGATTTCCCCTCACGCGATCTCTTAATGTTTGAATTGGCACATTCTATGTAAATGCAGCCCTTTTTACTGGTATCCCTTTCTCCTTTAACGCAGCATATGCATTTTGAGGGATTCTGGACTGTATCTACGGTATTTAAACTAAACGACAAATAAACGATTTTTCGATTAGAAAAAAAATGTTTATTTGTGAATGCATAAAAATGTCAACAATTACATAATGAATATTACAATCTCTGATGGAACAATAACCATGGTAAATTTGTATTGGGAACTGTCAACAAAATATTTATTGTATACACAATGCGCTTATTGAAATTTAATTTCTTTGCGCATCATGCATGTTCTTAAGTGAGTTAAAATACCCCGTTGGGAACCTCAAAGCGCTCCGAAATCAATAGAGCGTTAACTTCGCTACAGTTACATAACAAAATAGCTCACACCTGTAAACAGCGTTTGGAAACTCATTTGTTTTAAAGTGTTGGTGACCTATAAGACAATCATTCTCGATTAAATAATAAGTTGAACGTTAATTTAAGCAATTTCTTTACGTGTTGTGGGACCTTACCTGTTTTAATCGCATTTTCCACGGCAAAATACACAACTGTTGTAAAGGCTCTATCTACTTTCAAATAAGCCGGGCACGTGCAGTATTTGGTGACAGCGGAAATGACGTATTAAATTAAGCACGAATTAAATGAGAAGACACGAAAGGACGTGAATAAGGCATAAGCCCCATTTGCCCATAGCGAGCCTCCAGACTCCAATGCAATTTATTCTACAAGTTGCCTTTAAGTCAGGGCTAAATTAAGTTATTCGGTTAGCAAGTCGATAATACTTGTCGTCAGAGATAGCATTTATAATTTAAATATTATATTTGTAAATTTAATATGAGCATATAAACCTATTTTGATAACTCGAGTACTTTCAGTTTTATCGAAATATTTGGCTTTTTGCGCGTAAATATTCGTTTCGAAATTATGTTGAACTTTCATTTTGGCGAGGATGGTCTTTACAAATTGCATAGCGATCAAACGATAGCAATGAAAGCAGTCGGGTGTTTATAGCAAATATTCCATTAAGGCTTGCCATTTCTTAAAATTCGATTACCAGTTACTGTTTTGGTGTTTTTTCCACAACGAATGATGTGTTCATCTATCCACTCTTGCTTTTTTTCAGTGAAAAACACTTTGTTCATCAAAACATTTCTGTGAAATAATTTGAAATTCTGTCAGCGGTTTTTAGAACGACAGTTTTAAAGTTTTCTATATAGTTTATAGTGTATAAAACTAATATATCAATCTCATGTAAGCATTCATTAAAGCCAAATTACAGCGCTGAGATCCCATACATGTACAGCTGCAGTCATTCATGATCAGTTTTACTTTAAGTTGCTCGTTTAATAGCGGGTTTTAAAGGGGCCTTTTCACGTTCTGGTAAATTGACAGAATTAAACAAAAGTTGTTTCAGATTCGCGAATTTTCGTTTTAGTTATGATATTTGTAAGGAACAGTAATACTGATTATTTACCATGCTCTTAAATACCCATCATATGCATCTTTTGACGATTTAAAAACCTGAAAATTATAAAGAGTTGCAACGCGAAACGATTGAATAATTTGTAGAGTTCTGGTGTTGTCGTTATATTTTGTGAAACTACGAGGATTCCTTATATAAAGTATAGAATACACTCTACATTGTATGAGCGCGGATGGCCGATTGGTCTGGACGATAGACTTTTACTCCAGGACTCCACCAGTGGTCAGTGGTTTGAGCCCAGTTGTGGGTTACTTTTTTTTCTTTGAAATTTTATTCTTGTTTTTTAACTGGCGCTTTTTTGATCAAATGTTTACATTTATCAATATAAAGCATTTAATAACAAACTTCAATACATGCCAAAATCTGTGAAAGGGCCCCTTTAATGAGACTAACGAATTTAAAGAAAATCTTCGTAGCGAACACTTCTGTGAAATTATTTTAAATTACGTCGGCGTTTTTCTGATAATTGCTTTAAGTGTTCCTTAAAGCCATATACGGAAAAATGTTCCATCTTGAGGCGGCATGGAATCAAAAATCTTTTTGCTTATTAAGTATGACGAAAAAGTATTATCGAAATACAAGTATCAACGAAACGTTACCGCTTTCTCTCTTAAGACTTATGTATTATATCCGAGTCGGTTAAAACGGGCCACATGATTTAATACCATTTAGCTTATTTTACAACATGAAATAATTTATTTGCTGGATAGGAGATCATACAGTTACGTCCCGCTCGAAAGCATGCGCCCATATCCTAAAATGCCTACCAGTACCGCGCACGGGCGTTAGCCACCGTGGCTGCAATGATCTCCATCAGGCCTGATGAGGCATTACGCGCCGCAGCTTCAAGCGATCCTCGGGTACGTAAAGGGAAGTCTGTCCTTCGGTATCGTCCGGACCTCCAGGTTGGCCGCTGTACCCCACGTACGTATTCGGAAAGGCGTCCTTGAAGGCACCGAAAACGTCCATGGCAACAGGGAGCAGTGAAGATTGATTCGTTGGTTGCGGTCCACCATCCCCGTCAAGATGTAACGGAGGCACATGTGAACCTCCCTGATATCAGGTATGAGCCCCTAAAATGCAGGACCTTGGCGTTGATCTTCTCCAGGTATCGAAACACACTCCGCAATATGTGGTTTGCCCCAACCATAGTGCAGTAGTGGTCGAGACTAGCCTCACAAAACCTCACCACCAAGTAACATATCAATATGCGAGTAAGTGGAAGAGGAAGTTCCTTTGAGATGAAGATCAATTTAAACATAACACCGGAGGCCAGATAAAGTCTAAATAAAAGAAACGGCAGGTTAAGAATGATGGTTACAGACGTTGGCGACAAGGGCCCGCGGGTTAGCCTCCTTTTCCATAATGGGAGAGTGGATACCGAGCTCGCGCATCTCTCCGCAGCCGTCAGGGGGTAAGTTTCCCAGAAAAACGCTTGCCCACTTGAAAGCAAGTGATTTCAAAGACGGCACAACACACTTAAATGTAGCAAGTTAAGGAAAGCCCCTGCTTCCTCCTACGAAAATATCTTAATTGCCTCAGCGGCCTAAACCTGGGAATGGCGCCTATTTGCTCCTTCCTGGTGTTCCAGAACGCATCACAATGACCCCAAGGGCATCCAGACATAAAAATGTCCTGCGGGAAAGGTCATCGCTATTGGGTTCCCTCAGGTCAAAGATATCCGGCACTTGCGATTTTAGCATATGCTGTATACAAAAAAGCTCTAGGCAGCTACGTACCGGACATGAAAAATCCTATTTATGCACCTTCGCCAGACCCCATTTCTATTCCATTTCGCGAACCGCTTGCCTTGGTGACAGACGGGTCGTCCGCTTAAGCCGGACGAGTCGGACCGCGTCCGGTCCCTAGCTCCACCCTCCCGGATGTCGCCCGGGGTACCTCGGCTTCCCAAAGCCTGTCTCCATGGCCTTGACCCCTCAACCTGTCGGTCCGATGGAGCTGACTGGTGGCCGATGGTGATAACCTAGCGAGCATCCGCAACGCCCACCTTCACACCGCGGTCAGCCGCCTCTTGGTCGGCCTGGCCTGTCCGTGCTGTCGGCGTCGCCTGGACTCTGCTCCGCTCAGGACTCTCTTTCTTCCTCCAGCTCCAGCAGCTGGCTTCGGGGGCAGATATCTCATCCCGCTCATGCGCGGGGTCACACACTATCATTTTCTCGAAAACTTAGCCCCGTAGTGTACACCGTACACACTTAAGCTGATTCCATTTTTTCTGGCTCAATTCAAGGCACATTGTTTCCCAGGAAACCTACGATGTAAAGTGAAACATAACTGAAGCCCCACCCCCCACCCCCCCCCCCCCCCACCCCCCAAAAAAAAAGAAGAAAAAAAGGCCTCTACCGGTTCACGGCTGGTGTGGTTGGAACCGAATCAGAAATAGCAGGTCCACTTCCCCACGCCCGCTTGCAGAATCCATGGCGTCATTGGCATCCTATATATAAAAACAACTACCTTGATCAGTCTACTGAGGATCCGGTAATTCCATAAACTACTAAATTAACAAAATCTGCAACCTATCTGAACCTTCCACTTACAATCCCAATGAAAAGGAATGTGGTACGGCATGCAACGTTGCGCATGGAGCGGAAGACTGTGGCAGACGAAGAGAAGAAATTAGCGGGTCACGTACTTTATGATCACCATCGTCGTATGGCTTCCAAACGTGCAGCGTATTGGTCAATCCTACTTGATCAATCTCATACAGATGTTTGTTGGATCCCTGGACCTCGCAGCTGTTTTCACAGTTACGCAGAGAATGGAAACAAACAATTACTTAACACAAATTTAACAACTAAAACTTACAACTAATGTAAACCTGTAAAACTAATATGACCCTCCACGCAAAGGATTCAATTGTTATCTTGCCTCGTAATAAACAAGACATGGTTAGCATGAGGGACATCGCTACTTCTTGGCGTCCAATGCATCTGTGGCGGTCATAGTCATGAATGACCCATGGTAACACAACTTGCTGTGACCCTGTCATGGCTTCCAGAACAGACAGTGCAGCTGATCGTAAGAATTCTCTTCTCCCGCGTCCAATTCGGACTTAACTATCTCTTTCGTTTGCAAACCCGGCGATGCCCTGTCCCGACATGGCTTCATGAGGTCATAGATTGTGAAGACCAGAACCGCATTCATCAGCTTGTTCTGAAAAAGGAAGTTCGAGGGTTTTCTTACCACGAGGCCCGGTCCCTTCCATGGAGGACACTGCCTCTCTGAACTCCCCTCCAACCGTTTTTGCATTAACCTGAAATGATCTTAGAAACAAGTTTTACTATTTGAGCATCCTCCTTTGAGCTCAGGAACCGGCTTACCACTATTATTTCCCTTTGATGTTGCTTCAAGCCCGTGAACGCGCTTCGTTCCCTCATGGTCTCTTACAGTTCTCTCGCCACCGTATGGGCATCTCTGAGTCACGGAGGACAGCACGCAATGTTGGAAGCGCACACGGATCTTCCTCGTCGATGTACTCGGTGAACGCGTTCACACATCTCCCCCACCACATGGTAAGGCTCCAGATCAGACATTGCATGGACCCGCAGCGAAATCCCCCCTTCCGTAATAAATGGGAGAGCATCCGCATTCCCACGCTTCCGACCTGCCCGGTGCTGCAGCACCATGTTTAACTGAGACACTTCATCCAACCATCTCGCCAGCCGAAATGGTGGTTCCCAATAAACAAAGCGACAACATTTAACTTAAGTGGTCAGTCCTGATCGTGGAAAGGTTACCCAAAAAGTAAGGTCGAAAGTTCGAAACTGATATGTGAACTGTACTACTGCTAGTAGTTCCTCCCTGGTGGTGCAATACCGTCTCTGCTCAGTGGTCAAGGCATAGCTACCGTATGCTATAAAGCATTTCTCTCCCGTTCTGAACCAACATTAGCTCGACCCCTATTGCTAGATGTACCGCGTCGGTGTCTAGTATGTATTCGTCGTGCTGGTTCGAGAGAAAGAATACTGGTGGTGTCGTCAAGTCTGCCTTCACCGAATCAAAAGCCCGCTGTTGCTAAGCCGCCCATATGAAATGGTTTTTACCCCTACAAGATAAAATGGTTCTTCTACGTTAGAGTACTTCTTTATGAACACCTGGTGATAATTTGCCATGCCTGTGAATCGTTCTACATGCTTTGAAAAAAATAGGGACCGGTCAATCTAGCACAACCTGAATGTTGGCATAGTTCAAGGCGATCTCGTTGTCGCTCACCTTGCGACCCAAATGTCAACCTGCCACTAACAAAGAACACTAAGCCTTCAGCTTCAACCCGTGTAGTCGAAACCTAGTCAGAGAGTCCCGGAGTTAAGTCAGTATTGTACCAAAGATATACCCAAGACCATACAAATATTAAGAAAGGCGAACATTGTTTCCCAGTTAAGACCCCTAGGTTTTACATTCATCACCCGGTTGTTGTGTTTGGACGGGGGGGGGGGGGGGGGGGGGCGTTGCACAAACCGACACTGATGTGCTTTACCATGAAAGCAAAAAGTAGTTATGGTACGTTTAACTTATGTATTATTTCATAGGAAAGCATCAGTTATTGTCTAGGAAGCTTTTCACGTACATATATGTCTTTATGTACTGATAAACACGTGAAGTTAATGCACTTATTTCTAATGAAAAGAGTTCTTTCAAATAGGTCAAAACGAGTGTCCATAAATCGTGAGCGGTGTTCTATTTAATGTTTGCTGTTTTTGTAGCAAAAGATAATTACTATTTTGATACTATGGTATGTTTAACAGGTTGCTAATTCCTAGTAAGATAACAGTTATCCATCAATACATTCTTTTTTTTCGTTCAGTTTGATTTCACAATTAAGTATTATAGAACAGAAACAAAGTATTAGATAGGCAAGGTCCCTGAAAGAGCACAACAATGTATAAATAACCGTCTTTACCAGGAACGTGTTTTTCTTATTCAACCTTCTCTGAAACACCCATTAATTAAGATGATGAAATATCGACACAACATGTTTTTTATGTCATGGATAGTTGCCTTTCTTAACCACTTTAACAAGATTTCCATTTATATAATACAATGGTGTTTTATATATTCATCAACAACAGCAATAAAATGAAATATTATTACACGGATTGTGGAAAGTAGATACATTGATTTCAGCGCGAACTATTTTTAAGTCATATTATATACGGTCATATCATTGAGCTAATCTATACAAGGGATGTGTAAATAATTATTTTTCCTTTGCGTGGGTGGCTTCTTCAAGATCTACTCTTACGACTTTACATAACATAATTCCCGTGCTAAAATACATTCTGATAATAGACCAACACAACCACGCATAAGCTTTTACAGTTGAACATATCACTGCAACAACCAATTTATTGCGGTTTTGATCTATATATTGTTTCACTTTAGGTCACAATCCACAATACTGCTATTTTATTTCATTTATATAAAGTATAATAACACAAACAAACAAATTGCTTACCTAAAACACTTGATATACTACCTGATGTATCTATTTTTGTCCACGGTCGAGCGTTTTTTAAGTAAAATACTGTTGCTGCAACAAATTTTGTTTAATACAGAACATTTAGTAATTTCAAGTATGTGTGAAAAATGTGTGTACGAAAATTTTGGTACGAACAAAAATGTGGGTACGATAATTTTGTGTACGAAGAAAAATTTGGGTACGAAAATTTTGGGAACAAAAAAATTATGCCAAAAAAATTGGGTAAGAAAATAAATTTGGGTACGAAAAAAAAATTGTTACGAAAAAAAAATTGGGTGCGAAAATTTTGGCTACGAGAAAAATTATGCCCATAAAAATTTGGGTACGAACAAAAATTTGGGTACGAAAATTTTGCGTACGAGAAAAATTATGCCCATAAAAATTTGGGTACGAACAAAAATTTGGGTACGAAAATTTTGGGTACGAAAAAATTATGCCCCCCAAAAAATTTGGGTACGTACAAAAATTTGGGTACGAAACAAAATTCGGTTACGAACAAAAAATTGGGAACGAAAAAATTATGGAAAAAATGGGTATCACAAAAAATTTGGGTACGAAAATTTTGGATACAAAAAAATTATGCCCCAAAAAATTTGGGTACGAAAAAAATTTTGGGAACGAACAAACAATTGGGTACGAACAAAATTGGGTACAAACAATTTTGTGTTCGATTTTTGTTAATAGGAAAGATGGGGTAACTGTAAGTATACCGGGATACCCAAAAGTATCATTGGAAAATCGGTGTACGGTGAAGTATACTTCAAAGTATCGAGGATGCGGGGGTACGGGGAAGTAGCACCCGTGGGGAACTTGACCCATTCAGCCAAACTTGCGTGGTTATGGCATACGTGTAATTAACACGTCTACTTTTATTTCAGCAAAACAACTTTTTTTTTTTTTCCTTCTACGAAATCCCGGTATGACTAGATACCGAAAACAAAACAGTACTGTTTTCGCGAAAACAGTAACATGTACCGAAAACAATGTTTTATTGAATGTTAAGACGAAAACATCGCTTTTTCCTATGCCTGGTTTAAAAAAAGAATAGTAGTTTAAAGATTTTTCAACATATATGTTAAAACCTTTAAATAAAATTTATTTTAATAACAATAATCCACATTCAGTTGTTTTTTTTCGTATACGAAAACAGTAAAATGTACGCCCGAAAACAGTGAACAAATATACGAAAACAGTATGTATTAAATATGTTAGTAAGAAATAGATATCGATAATATCTAACCAATACTATTTTATTCATTTGTAATGAAGTTTATTTTGCCAAGAAACCAAAAACAGCATAGCATATGGGTGTCATAATTGATCGTTTTTATATATTAGTTTTTAACGTCGGCAATTTTTTATTAAAGTACCGGTTCGTGTATTCTTTTGTGTTACATTTTCTATCAATATCAACCCATTAAGAGGTTGTAATTAGAGATAAACTAAAGAACCTGATTGGTATAATTTGTTTGTTGTTTTCACAATTTAATAATCGTATTTTAATTGTTTCAATAAACATTGTTGTTTTTCGTGTAAACCAATCATAAAAGAATTACTCAAATCAGACCGACTTAATTGGGTATAAAAAGTTGGAAGTTCAGTCTTGAATCCTTCTTAAAAGGGGCCTTTTCACAGATTTTGGCATAGTTTGTCATTAAATGCTTTATATTGATAAATGTAAACATTGGATCTTAAAAGCTCCAGTAAAAAAAATCAAGAATAAAATTAAACAAAGAAAAAACAAGAAGCCGGTACCAGGGCTCGAAACAGTAACCCCCGGAGTCCTGGGGTCAGCCTGAAGTAAAAACGCACTAGCCCTCTCGGCTATTCCGCCGGGTATACACAGTTAAAGCTTTTTATACCTTATATAAGCAATCTTCGTAGTTTCGTAAATTTAAACGACAACAACAGAACTCTCCAAATTATCAATCGTTTCGCGTTGCAACGCTTTATTATTTTTAGGTTTTCAAATCGTCAAAAGATACATATAATGGCTATATTGGACTATAGTAAATGTTCAGTAATACTGTTTCCTCACAAATATCATAACTAAAACGAAAATTTGCGAATCTGAAACAACTTTTTTCAATTTTGTCAATTTACCAAACCGTGAAAAGATCCCTTTAATACTGTTCAAATTCATTGTGATAACGTGTGAGTGGCTTACAATGGCAATTGACAAGTGTAACGTGTTTTCGTTCATATGTACGGATAGCTGTATCCATTGTGAGGTAAGAGATATACTTAAATATTTATGGTCCGTATATGTCCCTGAATTGTGTAATTCAACAACGACTTATTTTTCTTGCGTTAATAATTCATTGTCAGTAGCAAAGAATTTTGCGCAGTAGTGACATCCGTACTTGAATATTTATCAAATAGAGGCTATCGTAATTACTCTAAGTTTTCGTTTCCGCAAAATTAAGATACGAAAAATATTCTAAAAATACAGGTATCTGAAAATTTAGCGACTCTAAAATGATTGAATTGGCAATCGTATTCGAGTATGCAATATGAATAACGTTCCTTGTATTAACGACTAATATTACGTGCATGTAATATACCGCGCCGTTTACTCCAGACAACCGTATAGATCAGCAATATGGGCAGACACATGCATGTTTATGTGTATATTGTAACTAAAATCATTGATAAATTATAATTTATTATAACCGTAAATGCAATGAGATTGCTTAAATTTAATTATTACAAGAACGTGGTTATTTTTAGCGGATTTATTTGTACAACTTTTCTATAACTAGCATCATGTAATGAATGGTTGGAGAATAATATCCTGAGACTTTCACATATTTACTTTTTAAGATATTTGCATTTGAGTAGAAATAACTTAACATCATTTATTCTTGAATAGAAATTTACTTTAAAATAACAACAACAACAACAACATTTTATTAGCTATTAAGCATTACAATTGCTTCTAAGCCAAATGCAAAAATACACAAGTGTGGTGACATGGATGACAATAATTATTAAAATTAAGTAATGGTAGAAGTTAACAATGATTTGACTGACTCATAACATATGATATATTTCTTTAAGTTTAACATCAATAGTAACAGTTTCTAATAACAATAATGAGCTAAAGAATAACAAAGATTTGACTGATTTATAACATATGATATTTCCATTTGAAATTGATAACGAAAATTGCAAATTAAAATAATGAGATCAAGAAATACACCGTTTTAGATCTAATTCTGAGATAAATAGTACACTTTGGATGAATTAATTTGTGTCTAAATTGTTCCTTAAACAATTTGCATTATATATATATATTTCGAAAGATTAATTATTTCTTTTTTATTTTGTGTTCTCATTAACATATCGAACTTATTTATTACTTATTTTTCTGTCACGGTTTCTTGTTCAGTCCAAACATAACTTAAACCTTGCTGCTCTAGTATTGATTTGATTTGATAAGCCCAATTTCTTTTGTTGTAAGTTATGTTTTGATTTGCGTCATTAAACAGTAATGTATATGCTATTTTTATCAGGCTATCATTTGTACATGATATTATTTTAAACCAATAGATAAATATATGTAATTTTCGAATGACAGATAAGGGGTATCGTCCTAATTCGCCATACAGTGCTGATAAATTTGTTGATTTCTTGACACATTCATTTTTTTCTTAAAAACTTTGTATGAATAATCTCTTATTCTTTTCCAGAATCTTGTCCCCAGATTTCAGCAGAATAGTGAAGAACCGGGGTCACTAATTTATCAAAAAAAATTAATTTTTCTTAGTTGGGAACTCATATTGTTTTACAACAGATAAAAGTCGATGAAGCGCTCTATTACCGTGTTCTGCTATTGATTTTATCGTTTGATACCAGTTTCCGTTTTTAAATAAGGTTACACCTAAGTATTTGAATGATGTGACGATTTCTAATGTTTTACCATATAGGGTAAAGTTAAAATTTGTATGTCGGTTACTTTTTTCAAAAATGACAACTTTTGTTTTGCTAATATTGATTTTCAATTTATATCTATTACAATAGTTTTCAATGTCATTTAACATTAGTTGGGCTGATTTGGGTGAAGTCGAAAATAGGACTTGATCATCGGCATAAGACAATAAAAATAATTTTATATCGTTGATCGAAATGATTCCTTCAATATTAGAATTAATATTTTCAAAAATGTCATTCACGAACATCATGAATAGGATACTTGAGCACTGGTCGCCTTGTTTAACACCAGAGTATGAATTGATGTATTCGGATATATTATTGTTTAGCCTGACGGCTGATTTTACTGACGAATACATGGCTTTGAGTGCAGAAACCATTTTAGAGCTTATGTGTGCGTTAATTAGCTTCTGCCATAGTAATGAACGATTTATACTGTCATAACATTTAGCATAATCAATAAAAATGCAATACAATTTTTGACCAGAGTTTAAGACTTTGTTGATTATACTGTTCAATATAAAGATACAGTCGACTGTGCTTTTTTGTAACCAAATTGGAAGTCAGATATAATTTTATTTTCATCACACCATTTGGTTAGTCTGTTTAAAAGAATCTAAGAATATATATTTGATAAGATATTATTTAATGTTATTCCGCGATAATTTTTTGCATCGCTTGGGTCTCCGCCTTTAAATATTGGTGTGATGTAACCTATTCCCCAGCTCTCAGGATATTGTGCAGTATCAAAAATGTTGTTGAAAATAGTTGTGAGGTACGGTTTAATAGAATTATATGCTGATTTAATTATTTCAGCAGAAATATTATCGGGACCGCTAGATTTGCCATTATTTTGTTTGAACACTGCCTGATATATTTCCGACTCTGAAATTGGTGAATCCAGATTGTCATTTTCGGTTTGTGGTCTATTTAAATTTTGTGCATTTATTTCATTATCTGTATTATCACATGGAACGTTTCCGATTAAGTCATTAAAGTGATTATACATTTCGTTCATGTGCGCTTGATCTGTAATTTTATTATACGGTTTATAGAATTTTTTAAGTGTTTTCCAAAAAGTTTTGGGTTGTGTTTTGCAATGTTATATAACCGCGTGCTTTCATTCATCTTATGTCTATATTTTGCTTTTCTTCGAATAGCGTTATATTTTGTTCTATAATGTACAAATTGTTGTCTGTTTGAGTTGGATTTATTCTAATTAAAGTTATTTTTTGCGTTATGGAAGTTGCATTTTGCAGTTCTACAATTATTATCAAACCATTCTGGCGCTTTTTGATGTGATTTTTTATTGCTATTAATTGTAAATACTTTTCCAAATATCTGAACGCTATTTTCGTGTAAATATTGAGTTAGAATTTTAATTTGATTATTGACATTGATTTCAGTAAAAATTGGATTTAATACGTCTATATTTTCTTCTATCAATAAATTAAATTCTTGTGATTTGTCAGTATCAAATATTCTTTTTCCTTTTTGTGTTTTGTTTCAGTTTTTTTGTTTTGTATGTTAATATTATTTTCTGTACGAAAACTAAAATAAAGCCCAGCATGATCAGAAAATTCGGTCCAATCAAGTATTTCAAATTCATGAATGACATTCCGATTGTACGCGTCGTGGTGTATAAGTGAATAATCTGTTACGCTAAGACCACGTGGTGAGGTGAAAGTGTAATTACCCGTTTTATCTCCATGCATTCGACCGTAAGCTATTATATGGTTGGTTGATTTGCACATGGAAATTAATGCTCGGCCTTGACAGTCAGTCATGTGATCTTCATTCATTCGCTTCGGAATGTGTCCAAAATTTAGTTCATTTGAATTGGTATTAAAATAAACAAAATATGCAACCTATTAATTTTTTGTTTGTTCGTCAGTCGTTGTCAAACACCTTCAATTGTTTGTATAAATATATGGGGGTGCATTACGTTTTTTGGAGTGTAAAGTATTTGTCGCAGTTATCTGTCAGGTGTGAAGCCATTATTTAATACCGATTAACATGTGTACATAATCTGGAAAATACGCCCAAAATAACATACCACGAAATGAACGTCATTGTTTATGTTGTAATGATTTGGATTTAGAAGATGAATACCATTTTATATGTATATGCCGATGTTTCACTGATTTAAGGAAAAAATTTATAATCCGTAAATTATATATAAACCCATCTGTATATAAATTCCACAAGTTATTAGTTTCATGTGACAAATCATCTCAAATGTATGTGAATATATGAAGGAAGCTCTTGCTTTAAGAAATACAATTCTTAATAATATTGTTAAAAAAAATAATTACCGCTTTGATGAAATTTGCATATTCTTGCAATTGATTGTGTTTATTTATTTTTGTATTCTTAATTGACCTTTTATGTTATGTTACGTTTAAAAAATTCATTACCGCTTTGTTGGAATTTACATATTCCTGCACTTGATTATGTTTATTTATAAACACCGCTTTGATGGAATTAACGTATTCCTGCAATTGATTGTGTTTATTTATATTTATATTATTAAATGACCATTTATGTTATGCTATGTTTAAAAAATTTCATAACCGCTTTGATGGAATTTACGTAGTCTTGCAATTGAGTATGCTTATTTATATTCGTATTCTTAAATGACCATCTATGTTATGTTATGTTATGTAATGTTGTAATACCTATTTATGTGACAGAAAATAATGTATATATTTGTGTATGAAGACGATGTACTTTTGTATAAGTCTAAATAAACTGTCTGTCTGTCTGTACATGTGTACGGTGTGCGGTAAAAATGCCAGAGGTAAAAAAGCAATAGGTAAAAATGCCAGAGGTAAAAATGCCATAGGTAAAAATGCCAGAAGTAAAGTTGTAAAAATGCCATTGGTAAAAATGCCAGAGGTAAAAATGCCAGAGGTAAAAATGCCATAGTTAAAAATGACAGATGCTATATAGTAGAGTTTTGAGCAATATTTTTAATGATATTGAGAACAGGTTTTGATGGAATAACATTCTATGTTTATGTTACTTATTACATTTTTTACTAATTGAACATGCTTTATCTATTCTAAATTAAGACTGTAATTTAGTGTTGTTGTTTTTTCGTAATTTATTCATTATGTTTTTTGAGCAATAGGATAATTAATATTGGATATATTAAATTAGAGTCAATAACATTGACTTATTTGCATACCCCTCAATGTCTTGATAAATTGTATAAATTTTCAGCTAGCAATATAGGTCGACAAGAAATGCAAGAACAAACCAAGACACATTTGCATCTTTTATTTCGGATCTCTAGATTTTCTGAGAGCGCGCGCTTTTGGTAATAGTACCAAAAGCGATATGCAGTTAAATATTATATACAAAATTTCAGTGGTGGGGAAAAAATAACTCTCTAATAAATCTATATATAATCGGCTCTAAGTTTAAATGCTTTAATACAGAAATAAGCTAGACGTATCAATACATATTTTCTGGTCTCATTTAATAAAAAATGTAAACATAATCACCATCAAAACCCTGCTTGTTTGTCACATTGCTTTAATAATTTATTGTCCTCAAAAATCAAAAGATTCAATTCCAAAAATAAAAATCAAACAGCTTTTAAAAGGAATATAACATGTTCAATTAAAAAATGTTTCCGTAACGTAAACAAAGAATGTAATTCCTACAATACTCAATGTCCTGAAAAAAATTTGCTCAAAACTCTATTTAATTAACTAAATAACATCTGGCATTTTTACCTATGGCATTTTTACCTCTGGCATTTTTACCACTTTACTTCTTGCATTTTTACCTCTGTCATTTTTACCTCTGGCATTTTACCTATAACATTTTTACCTCTGGCATTTTTACCTACATTCATGTGTACATGTTTTTAATTCGATTAAGCAAATGTTATTGGCCATTGCTTGTCCTAAGGGATTTATCTGCAAGGTTTTCTTACCTTAATCCGGCCATAAAAATGATTGATCGAAGTGACACCAGATAAGTGAAAATAGGGTAGAAATCATAAAAAAACAGCGCTTTAGAATGCAATAATACAGAATATACAGAATATATTATTAAACTTAAGCATATAAAGCTCATCGTCATAAACAAACATATACAATAAAAGCGTGCGTTTTAAGTAAATATAAAATACATTATTTCGAACAAAGATCAATATAAATATACACGAAATGAAACATTTTTCGCGAGAGTGTCACATCGTAGTTTATACATAATAACCACATAATGTCCAACATAGCTTTATAATTGCAATAAATATTACAATATCATGCACCAATATTTTTTGCAAGAGAAATATTATAATTGTATACTATATGTATACTATTTTAAAACAAAAATGTTATATTTATTCTACTTGTCGCACTAATATTTGTTGACTGTAATTTTGTTGTTTTGTGCTTTATGAATCCTGTTTATAGATTCTTTGATAAATCGTTCATTAAAGAACACTTGTTAAATTCCTTTTAAAGGCTATTGGATTTTTATTGTTGTAATAGAATATTTTGATTTTAATGGACATTAAATTGTTTAAGCAATGTGACAAACAAGCAATTTCTGTATTGCAGCATTTCAACTTAGAGCCGATAATATGAGTCGCGTTCTGAGAAAACAGGTCATAATGCATGTGCGTAACGTGTCGTCCCAGATTAGCCTGTTCAGTCCGCACAGGCTAATCAGGGACGACACTTTCCGCTTTTATGACATTTTTCGTTTAAATGAAGTCTATTCTTTGCAAAAAAACAATTTAGGCGGAAAGTGTCGTCCCTGATAAGCACGCGAAGACTGCACAGGCTAATATGCGACGACTCTTGTCGCACATGCATTATGCTCAGTTCTTCAGAACGCGACTCATATATAGATTTCTATGTTAAAAGGATTTTATCCAACAAAAACGATTGAACAATTATTGGAGAGTACTGTTGTCGTTTTATTTTGTGATACAACGAGGATTGCTTATAGAAAGTATACAATTTTAAACACGGTCCGATACCGAACAGCATATTATGCATCTTATTATGAAATTTTATTCATTTCCAGATTGTCTTTATGTAAAACATTTATGCTCGTTTAATTTAAGTTTGTCTACCAGAAATACCAATATCTTAAATGTGTGAAATAATAAAATATATATTTTGTTGATGTATTCTTTTATATTACCATTGACATAATTACAAGTACCGTCTTAAACATATTTTATTCTTAAATGATTCCTGGAGTTATCATGTATTAAAATTATGATTCAACTGAAATATCATGATGTAAAGGTGGGAAATCTAACTGTTTTCGGTAAATTTACTGTTTTCGGTATCATGTCCTCGTATAATATAATGCTTCCATCTTAAAACAGGAATAAAATGCTTTTTGTAAAAAAAGAAAAAATGAATATAAAGCATCATTTAAATGCGTACTGGAGTCAACAGTCATTTAAATCATAGTTTAACGCCACTTTCACGATGTAGAGATGGAAAATCTCACTGTTTTCGGTACATGTTACTGTTTTCGCGAAAACAGCACTTAATCTTTTATATTACCATTGACTTAATTACCGTCTTAAACATATTTTAGTCTTCGCTTAAATGCTTACTGAAGTTATCATGTATTAAAGTCATGATTTAACTGAAATATCATGATGTAAAGCACGGACTCTAGATGAGACGGATATGAAACGGGACCGTATCGGCAAATAGCTTGTCGATACTTTGTTACGTAACCAGTATCTATCGATTAGCGTACATCGAAGCGCTGAGGTTATACATTTTGATGTACCCACTCACGTCTTTTTTTTAAATTATACTTTCATTTCTCGGCCGATTTTGACAAATTATATATCATTAGAAAGCCTACGTTACGTAGTTTTCAGATATATAAATATATATTATGTTTTTTTTCTGATTTGGGCAGCCCGGCGAGTTATAACTTTAACTTTTGCCAAATATCACACCGTTTTAGAGTCTAGATTTACGGTTGACATGTTCGAACTTTATACCGATTTGTAGTGTTTATATTTGGAGTTCGGTTTAAAAAATTACATCTTGCTTAGGAGAATAGAATTCTTTATACGATAGAAAAAAAATGTTTTTAAAAATGAAATTCAGTAAGGAATGACTTTGTACGAAAGTATCGCGCGGTCCTAACGCAGAGAACTGATGCTACGGTCTTGGCGAGTATGCTTTTGTTTAGATACCGGCCATTTAATTTCCTTTGTCATGATTATTATAGTTTTTATGGAATATATTGAAATATTTTGTTCACGAAACATATCAATAAAGCTAATTATTAATAAATCTTAATAAAATAACGATTTTAGCTCTTGTTTACAACACTGACAGGGTATTAATTTTATTACGAGACAGCGAATATAGCGGACCCTCTTGATATTTTTCGGACAGGATTTTCAAGAATCTTTAAATAATTTTAATTAATTGATAATTTAAGGTAAATAACCTTTCATATAATTATACATAATAACCTCTTTGAAAATAAACAACAAACGATGAATGTCTTGACACCCATTTTATTTGCAGTATGCAAAGATGAAAAATATCAAGTTTCGTTTATTGGCAAAAACGGCAAAAGCATTGCCTTTGGCCATTTACAAAAAATATAAAGATTATGGCCAAGACACACAGAAAAATATCATATATATACACACAGTCATACATACATAAATACATAAACCCACATATTATATGACTATTTTAAACATCAAAATATATACATCAAATAGGTATATTCAGAGTTCACACAGCAAGCAATGCATCACGTAAAATCGAAGCATTATAACAATATTTAGCAACGCTTCTGATTTTTCGTTTAGATCTAGATGACATGAAATTAATAAACATATTCATAGACGGCCAGGAAGTATTTACTAGGTATTTTTTCCTAATGTTAGTAAAAGCTGTACAACATAGCAAGAAATGGTATTCGGATTCAATAGTGTTTAGTGAACATAATCTACACACTCTATTATTGCGATCTACATTTCTGTATCTTCCCGTTTCGATTTCAAGATTATGAGAGCTCAGACGAAGTCTTGTAAGTGATATTCTTAATTTTTCGTGTGATACATAGTCTAAATAGTCCTCATATTCAAAAGTTCTTTTAAATTTACAGTAGTAAGATAACTTAGGCATATTTGAAATGGATTCTAACCATGTTTGTTGAAACTGGTCACGGATCCGTTGTCTCACTGAGGCAAAATTAATGCTGATATTAGAATTTTCAAAAAGATCACCATTCCCCAGATAATCAAAGTAGGATTTGCATGCTTTAAACCAGCAAAAGGTATTAATATTTCTTTGATTTGTGAACACTCTATACATAATGGAATCTGTCTTATTCATTATTTTTATATAAAATTTAAGAGCTCTTTCTTTACACAACACTGCTAATGGATATTTGCCGGTTTCACCTAATACAGCCATATTTGGTGTTGATTGTTTTACACCAAGAATTATTTTCAAAAATTTAAAAAGTAAGGCATCAATTTCCTTAAAGTTATATATTCCCCATACTTCTGAGCCGTACAGCAGAATAGGTAGAATCATACAATCAAATAGATATAATTTGGTCTTAACATCCATTTTAACATTATTAAATAAGCACAGAAGATTATGATAAGCTTTCAGGGCTTGATCAGAGAGAGCTTTGACAGCATATCGCATATTCCCTGTATAATACAATTTTACACCTAAGTAGCAAAAACTGTCAACAATTTCAATGATTTGTTCATTTATAGTCCACTGATAATTATGATGGCTCTTACGCGTTTCAAAGATACATACTTTAGTTTTGTTAACATTAATTTTTAATCCACATGATGTGGAGTATTGCGATATACTATCAAGTTGTGCTTGAAGACTTATTGGATTAGTGGTAAACAGTGCGATGTCGTCAGCAAATAACAGAAGATACAACGATAACTGTTCAATATCTTTGTCTGATAGATTTACCATATCAATATAATCAGTGATATCATTAATGAAAAGTAAAAATAAAAGAGGTGAGAGTGGCTCACCTTGTTTTAATCCTATTGATATGTCAAAAAACTCTGAAAAGTTCATGGTCGAGCTTGAACGGACACATGCTTTTATGTTTGAATAGATTGACTTAATAATGTTCATAATCTTACAGCTCAGGCCTGATTGCACCAGTTTTACCCATAATATATCGTGGTTTACAGTATCGAAAGCCTTTTCATAATCTATAAAAGCACAGAACAATTTGTTTCTGGATGCTAAAACTTTTTGGATAATTAAATGCAAGATAAAAATGCAGTCAGTTGTACTATGGTTGTCCCTGAAGCCAAATTGTGAGTCATTAAGTTTTTTGTTATTTTCACACCATTTATTAATTCGATTTCTGAGCAGCATAGAAAACAATTTAGCAGTAATATTGATTAAAGTTATACCCCGATAATTCGAAGGATTTTTAGTATCGCCCTTTTTGTGAATAGGGACAATTACACCCTTGGCCCATGCGTCAGGATAGGTACCGTTAGTAAAAATGTAGTTAAATATGACCACAAGATAAGGTGCAATAAAATGTTTTGCGTCTATAATAAAGTCGCAAACATTTCCATCAAGATCGCAACTTTTATTTGTTTTGAGTGATAGTATTGTTTTTTCCACTTCATCTACTGTAAAATCCATATCCAGTTCATCGATATTTACATCAGAATCATGTACATTTTCTGTATTCAGACTCGAAATGTCAATCGAATTAGAAATATTTTTAAAATGGTCTACGAAATCTTGTAAAGACACATCCGATATACCCTCACTCTTATTTTTAGTAAATTTTGTTATATATTTCCAGAATTGTTTTGAATTTTGTTGACACATGTTAGATAATTTATGTTTTTCTTTATTATAATAATTATATTTAGCAGAACGTTTTTGTTTAGCATATTCACTTCTTTGTTGTAAGAAATAAATTCTATTGTTTTCCTGAGGATTGTTTTTTAAAGATCCGTTTCGCATGCAAGAATGAATTTTTGTACGATTTACATGCATCATTAAACCATGGAGATTTTTTTGATTTAGCTTGTTTAGTACTTTTATACACTTTGCCGTGGATTGTAAATGAAATATCATAAATTAACTTCGACAATGATTCAATACAAGCATTAATATCAATTTGACCAGAAAGTACATTGTTTTGAATGGAATCAAATTCACATCTGTTATTTTCTAAAATGTTGGTAAACGCACCAGGATTATGAGGACCCCCAATGATCTTTTCAATATTTTTATCATTGTTTACAATCGAAGTATGGATATCTAAATTAAGTTCAAATTCAATGGGGCAGTGATCGGAAAATTCAGTTAAATCGTGAACGACAAATGAGCTGATTTTACTAAATAGTCTCGCATTTGTAATTACATAATCAACGACACTTGAACCATTGCCAGTAGGATTATGATACGTGTAATTCCCATTATCTAATCTACCATTAACAATACAGATTGAATTCTCTTTGCAACACTGAAGTAATTTATTACCAAAACCGTTAACAATGACATCGCTGCTGACACGGGCTGGTAATTCAAAAGATTCATCACACTCAGGAAGATCAATAAAACGATCTAAATTACAATCCTCAATTACATCTGATTTAAGCCCGACCCTACTATTTAAATCCCCTACTAAGATAATGTCGCCTACAGTACAGTACTTTCTGATATCAAAATTGATTTGTTCAAAAAAATCACAGTTATATAAAGGTGAAGAGACACTTGTATAAACAGTAGAGTCTTCAGGTGGGATATAGCTACAACAAAAGAAAATATCCCGTTCAGTTCCTATGAATGAATGGTGTAATTTAAACCATAATAATCCATTGGAGTTAATGTCTACAATACTTAAATGATTTTTAAGAAAACTTTTGTAGTAAACAATAATTCCACCGCTGTAGCGCTTTGCTCTTTTGTTTGTTTTAGGTCTCGGGCAATGGAAATTATCAAAATTATCAATTTTGAGGTTTGACCTGTTGTTACTCCACGTTTCACAAAATATTAAAATGTCAAAGTCAGATATGAGACTATGGAAATCAGAGTCCGATAGTTTACTAGGTAGGCCCTGTACATTCCACTCCAAGATACGTAGCCGTTTCCGCTGCGTTTCCTAGGGGCGCGTCGCCGAAGCCGTCGTAGTCGGACCGCCGATAGATCGCTCCACATCCGGAACGTTGTCGGCAGTATACATTCTATTGTCAACATAGAGCTTGTCGTAGTTCAAGTTTACATTTTTGCCTTCATTGCGACATTTGATCATAAATGGGATGAGTTTTCGACGCCTATCCTGAATTTCCTTTGGGAACTGGTCTGCAACCCGAATTGGAGTTGTCTGCTGCTTGTCGCGAATCCGTTGCTTAACATCGATCTTGTCCTGGAAGTAGTTGAATTTAACAACGACAGGTCGGTGTTTGTTAAACTGAAAGCGCCCAATCCTGTGCGCACGATCGATTTTTAATTTGTTTTTCGCATCCGCCATTTCGAGGACATCTTCACAAAAATTTAGGATTTTTTGACGACAGTCTTCCGCGCGGCGCTACTCATCAGAGGTTCACTCATTAAGGTAAAAAAAATAATAAATTGTCTCTCATCGAGCGGGCTTGTGCATCAACGATTTCATTTCGTACAGTATCTTGACCGGATTTCAGAACTTTAATTTCATTCGTTAGCCTTTCATTTGTCTGCATTTCATTTTTTATTTGGTTTTCAAGTGTTGAGTATTTCTTCGCGAGATCGTTACAAACGTCAGAGTCAAAATTTCGGCTTTTTTCGTAATCAATAAGCTTCTTAGTAACATCTGTAAGACTGGACTCTAAGGTGTATACTCTTGATTCCACTTTGCTTAGTTGTTGTGTGAGACAAACCACTGAACTTTCAATTGAGTCAAGTTTAGAAGCAATGTTTTTCTGTGAATTCTCCATACAATCAAAAATATGAAGAAAAAAAATAAAAAATGAAAAATATCAAGAGGGTCCGCTATATACATGTACGCTGCCTCGTAATAAAAATAACACCCTGTCTGTGTTATAAACAAGAGCTGGTTGGGAGCGTGCCATTAATGGGTATTACAATCAAGCCCTCACACCCCTGATGAGGCTTAATCATGGTGTCAAAGCTTCAAACAATGACCTCTCTATTTTTGTATTAATTTCAAGTGAAAGACAACTAAAATCAAGAATGATTATAACAAACATGTAATGGAGTATAAACAATCTACCTTTGTCAAACTGAACAGATCTGTTACTCTTTACCACTAGCAATAATGCCCTCCGATTCAGATGCAATCGATGAAATAAGCATGATGAAACAAATGAAATATTTACCATTCACTCTTTCGTATCCGTGCTTGGAAATCATATGACCCCGAACACGAGACATTGTCTTGTAAGTTTTTGGGCACTCTGTACACTGGTAGACACCCACTGATTCGATTGCTTTTGTCACTTTTACTTTCTCACACGGTTTAACATTCTCAGAATCATCACTGCTACATGTGTACCGGTAAGCACCTAAAAATTCGTCTAAATTCTAAGTCGTCATCATTCCAGTGAAAAAAATCCGATTTTGAATAGTTGGACATGATGCACTGATGTCAAAATACGAAATGATCTGAGTAACACCGACCGTGATTTTCAAGAATCTCTAAATAAGTTTAATTAATTGATAATTTAAGGTAAATCACCTTTCATATCATTATACATAATAACCTCTTTGATAATAAACAACAAACGAATGTTTTTCACACCCATTTTATTTGAAGTGTGCAATGCCGAAAATATCAAGAGGGTTCGCTTTATACGAGATCTCATAAAAAATTATCACCCTTTCAGTGTTATAAACAAGAGCTGAAATCGTTGATTTATTAAGCTTCATGTATAGTAAGATTTATTGATATGTTTCGTGAACAATATATTCGATAAAAAATATAATAATCCTAGCAACGGAAATTTAATGGTCGGTATCTAAACAAAAGCATAATCGCCAAGACCGTAGCATTAGTTCGGAGCATTATGACCGCGAGCTACTTTCGTACAAAGTCATTACTTATTTACTTTCATTTTTAAACCCACTTTTTTCTATCGTATACAGAATTCTATTCTCCTAAGCAAGATGTAGTTTTAAAAACTGAACTCCTAGTATAAACGTTACAAATCTGTATAAAGTACGACCATGTTTACCGTAAATATAGATTCTAAAACGGTATGATATTGGCAAAAGTTAAAGTTATAAATCGCCGGGCTGCCCAAATTAGAAGTAAAACTTCATATATATTTATATATCTGAAAACTACGAAATGTATGCTTTCTAACGATATATAATTTGTCAAAATCGGCCGAGAAATAAAAGTAAAATTATAAAAAAGACGTTAGTGGGTACATCAAAATGTATAACCTCGGCGCTTCGATGAACGCTAATCGATAGCTACTGGTTACGTAACAAAGTATCGTCAAGGTTAAACGCGCGTGGGTAAAACATAAAATGTGTATTTCTCGTGTTTAACTCACTATACATCCACTAATAACAACGGAAATATACCAAAAGTTATATTTTTTTTAAAGAGGAATTAATAAGAAACAAGATAACGTATTAACCAACATCGGATGATTAGTTTTTGAACAAATTTGAATTGACTACAGTAAGGGTCAAATACTCGTTTCAACTCCTGTCAATATACGCTCCGTGTGTAAAGGTGGGAAATCTAAATGTTTTCGGTAAATTTACTGTTTTCGGTATCATGTCCTCGTATTATATAATGCTTCCATCTTAACACAGAAATAAAATGCTTTTTGTAAAAAAGAAAAAATGAATATAAAGCATCATTTAAATGCATACTGGAGTGAACAGTCATTAAAATCAACGTTTAACGCCACTATCACGATGTAGAGGTGGGAAATCTCACTGTTTTCGGTACATGTTACTGTTTTCGCGAAAACAGTACTGTTTTCGGTATCTAGTCATACCCACGAAATCCCGTTGTAAGCTCCAATGCAATTGATGTTTTAAATTGCTTTTAGATCTAGTTCTCTTCTCAAAATTGGTCGGGGTGGGTAAAATTATGATTTTATGATTTATGATATCAATCGTGATTAAATAATTTACCGATTAACGAATAACTCAAACCCAGCCTGGGCACCATCCCTTATACATACGGGTAAAATAGATTGCAATTTAATTGGAAAGGCGACAATAAAATTTCTATGAATCTCCTCATGTATCCGGTTATTTATGTGCTATAGTAAAACATCGTTAAATCTGATTAAATCTTAAATTATACGGCAATAATATTAATGAATGTTTGTGAGCTCTATATTTATAGAAGTTAACCGTAATGTTTGCATTCCAAGAAAAAGAACGATGACGCTTGTTGCACCTATTAATCATAGGTTGGTTAAGTTACAACCTAGCGTTAATGTTGCATATATTAAAAATGTTCGTCATCCAAAGTATTGCTTGCGTTGACTAAGCAGTATTAATAAATATGAATTCATTTAAAAATACTTATACAAGTGGACATCCCATACGCTATAATTTTGCCGACAGTTAAGACCTCTCGTAAAAGCACATATGCGTGATACCTTTGTTCAACACCAGGTTGATGCTGAAGAAATACTTATCTCTCTTAGCTATATGAATATTCTTGTTTAGTTTCGTTTCAGTTGTAATTATTTACTGCAATGATAAGACTTGAAATAATCCAAACTCCATGCACGTACACAATAATTAGGTATATCAAATAGTGGAACAAATTAACGAGCCGTCGTTTGTTCAACTCTGTTCTTATACGCAGAAAAGCAGCATGCACCTGTTGCGAAGGAAAGGCTTGTTTGACCAGAGATATTACAAGGTGGTTGTACATAATCAATATCATCTGCTTTCGGTCTATATGTCTAAATCATGCTTCCTAAAATTCCTCGTTGATATTTGGTTGTTGTGGTGACGAGTCTGCTTGTTCAATGTATGGTTTATTATAGATGCAGTTTTTATAATTGACTGGCTATACTTTCGATACTTTTGTGTTAGTTTCTCTCTTTTTTAACGCTTTAAACAAAATTACCGATACTATCAACATCAAGACTCTTGTTTCCGATAATTTAATGTTTTTTTCTCTTAGGTTTGTATTTTCGTACACTGTATAGGTATCGGTAGTTGGGGTTTCACTCTTCCTTTGCTTGTAAGTACGTTATAATGCTTAGGCATTAAATTAAGTTTGATTCGTTTGGCATGACCAACCACAAATAATGGTAGATGTGGATTTTTCATTCAACAATTTAAAGATTCTTAAATTAAACGAATAACGTATTGAAGTGGAAACCAAAACGCAACAATAACTTTCAGTAAAATATCGTTAAATTAAGAAAAAATATGTGACAAACCCCACGAAATTGTTAAGGGCAAGGCATTTAAGGGATCGTCTATTAAGTGGAAAAAATCGTTTACGCCTCAACACTCACTTGAAACTTTGCATCACTATTCTTAAGTATCACACTCGCTTGTGTGAGTAATGACTGTACTTAAAATAAGTGGCAATAAATATTTTTAAGTCAAATGTACACGTGAACGAACCGTTGATCTCTACGATTATTTGGAAAGATTAATATTTGTATGGCCATGCAACATTAAGCATACATATTTTTAAGCCTTCACAGCGCCATCCCACGCAAGTAATCTTTTTGCAAAATCAAATGTATTTTTAGCAGATTGAAAAAAGAAATTAAATTTTACGTTATTCTGCTTAAGGATTAATAATAGATTTCTAGGTATGATTGTCCACAACGACCCAATCATATGTATAAAAGGAGACTGGTTTTGAATTGTTTATGCCAATGCTCTAACGTTAGTTTGAACTTGCGTGAGTGTTCACAGACACAGCGATAAAAGGAGGCGTTTACAGTAAATTCTACGGACGTAAGTTCTTTTTAATATTTTGGCTGCACCGTGTATTGCTATATACGGTGTTTGTTTGTTTTTAATCAACGCTGCAATATTTTGCTTCTTTTTGATTCGATTAACAGTTCAAATTGGTCTAAATTTATTCATGATTTCATAAGTATTGTTCATGACATCGTCGGTTCTAATAAACCTTCTTAACCACTGTAAAGAAATCAATTAAAGTGACACACAAATAATCATCACTATTTTAAACAAACTTTAACAACAACAACAACAACAACATATGAAAATAGAGATTAGTTATAATTACCAATTTACATAAATCAATTTAATTGGACTATTTTTCAACAATGTTTTTTTTCCCACTCTTATAGAATTGAAAGTTTGGATTCATTATTTCACAATGAAATTTAAAAATAATTTTCGATCAGTTGTTGTTACTTGGACAATAGATAGCAATTATGTGAGAATGATTTCGATTCAAATATGGTATATATGTTTTATATTTCATCTAAATTGTTCTGTATCGGTGCTTATTGCTATTGTTGATTGTTTCTGTGTGCCTTTTTTAAGTCGGATGTAATAATATTGGATCAATTGTTATTGGTATACTATTGTCTTTAAGTATTTAAGTCGGACCGATTTATTGTCATCCATGGTTAAATGGCATCACTTCATTTTAAGAAAATGAGTTAAACTTCAGTTAACGCTAGAGCAAATTTGGCTTGGTACAGACGTAGTTTACTTGATTCCGATAAAAAACATAATAAAAAGGGCATGCCGTTTATGACACATTTATAAACTGGCAAGAAGAAATCCTTGCATAATCCTTGGATAATCAAGAATTTCATTTCAAGTTGTCAAATAGACAAACTAATACGGATATTGATAGGACCCATTCAGTACATTATGAAAATACACATACACACATATATATTGTGTAAAACATTTAACCGTATGTATTATACACTATTATTTCGAAGCTCAAATAGCCCCAACGGAGCAAACAGATACCATGTGCCTTCTAATTTCAATGTCACATGGTACCTATCTGCACCAGGGGGTTATTTTTTTACAGTTGAAAATGATAAAAGGCGTTCCTCAAACGATATGTAAAAAGTTAATGCAAATCGATGGCAACTTCTAATGGGCAAGAATAAATGTATGTTAATTAATATATTATATAAATAATAGGTATTAATTTTTGTCCGATCTCTGAAAATTTGGCGCATCCTTCCGTCAATCACAATACACGTAAAAAACATAATGATCCACTTGTCTGAATCCATGCAATCAAAGCATCGAAATATGGTTAACTTGTCACGGTGGGCGATAGTGATTTTAGTCGAGCTTGATTTAAAACCAGTGTTGTTTAGCTCGATTATACATTGAAATTATAATTAAAGGGGCCTATTCACGTTTTGGTAAATTGACAAAATTAAAAAAATGTTTCAGATTCGCAAATTTTCGTTGTAGTTATGATAGTTGTGAGGAAACAGCATTACTAAGCATTTACCATGCTCTAAAATATCAATTATATGCATCTTTTGACCATTTAAAAACCTGTAAATTATAAAGCGTCGCAACGCGAACCGATTGAATGATTTGGAGAGTTTTGTTGTTGTCGTTATATTTTGTGATGCTACGAGGATTGCTTATATAAAGTATAAAATACATCACTCATTGAAAGAGCGCGGAGGGCAGATTGATCTAGACGATAGACTTTTACTCCAGGGGTCAGTGGTTCGAGCCCAGTTGAGGGTTACCTTTTTTCTTTCTTTAATTGTATTTTTGTTTTTTACTGGAGCTTTTTAGATCAAATGTTTACATTTATCAATATAGAGATTTTAATGACAAACTTCAATACATGCCAAAATCTGTGAAAAAGCCCCTTTAAATCAATAAACACAGTTATGATTTTACAAATATTGAACATCAACCTCTTTTTACGTTAAGTTTGAAAAACAGAGATTTTAACAAATGCCATTTTGTAGTGACCATGCTGAGCGTTGTTTTTGTAATTGCCGTTCTGGCGATGGGTGTGACAACAGCACAGCAGACAGGTACGAAATGCAGAGAAACATACAAAAAATATTTGGAATTGTATATGCGTAGTTTCATCGTAATAATGGCGAGGCTTTGATGCCTTTCGAACCACGCCCACAACTATCAACGATTTTTGATAGCTTTGATATCTTCTGATCATTCTAAAAATCGATGGTGACGTCCGATGTGTACACAATTATCTTTTGATTGGTCATTTTTTTTTCAACGGAAAATACCGATGCACTTCGTCACTGTGTTTTTCAATCGTATCACTTTGTCCATCTCCGGAGTCTCCGCAAAGAGATGGTTTATGCAATAAAAAGCCGGTTGGGTCCAGAGTGAGTGTTTTTTTGACGCATTAATGCTTTGGGGCGAATTGCAGAAGGCAATCGCCCCAAAAACAAATGTTACTATGATTGGAGGAGTTTCACTGATATTCCCCGGTAATCAACCATAACTTTTTTGGAGTTTATCACCCTATCTTACGAATATTTTACGTTTTGCGTGCAGGGCGGACATTCAAGAACCTTACACAGCGTATGTTTTATTTCACAGACGTATATACTATTGTTTATTGGAAGCAGATGGTTGGCATTTTTTCTAAAATTAATTAGAAATAATTTTATATCAAATCAATTGTGGTTTAATTCCATTTTATGTTATTCAAAATACGAAAATTACAGAAAAAAATCAGATTATTGTTCGGAAATAAATATTAAATGCAGCGAAAGGCTTTTAAATAATTCTTACATTCCTTATGAATGAAACACTGTTTATTTTTGTTAAAAACATGAAGAGCATTTACGTGGGGAAACAACTCTCAATGCAAGGCAAGCAACAGTGACATATTTACAGGACTAGCGCATGAAAGCGCATACGATATGGACATATAACACTATACGCGAAAGAGATTTAAATACTTATTAAAGGGGCCGTCCAACTGATAAAGCGTCGTTCGTCGCGAAACGATATTTCTGGAAACTACGAGGATTGCTTATATAGCTAAAAAATACATCCACTCTATGCATGAGCGTGGATGGTCGAGTGGTCTAGGCGGGAGACTTTTTACTCCAGGACTCCAGGGGTCAGTGGTTCGAACCGTGTTGAGGTTTACTTTTTTTTTCTTTTCTTTTTTTAAATTGTATTTTTTTTACTAAATATTTTTAGTTCAAATGTTTAAATTTATCAATATAAAGCATTTAAAGCATTTAATGACACGCTTCAATACATGCCAAAATCTGTTGGACGGCCCCTTTAAAGTTTTCCTTCATAGACGTGACGTCAGCATAACCTTGATCATATGACTATACATTTTATTCTGCAAAAGGCGGTTTGACGTGTAACGTTCCGCTAATACATGACGTCGGCATTTCTTTGATCATTTGGCTACTCGGATTCGTCTGCGGACGGGTGTATGACATTATGCCGTAATACAAAGACGTGACGAATACAAGTAATTTCTCCAATTCTTCTCAGGTCGGTTAATGAAGATGGACGTCGTCGATAGACGTGACAATAGCATAACTTAAATCACGTGCCTAATACCATTCTTCTGCAGGCAGGAATCTTACGTACAATTTTCCCGCTAATGAACAGAAGAACTTTTCGAAGTTCGATCCGTACAATGATGGGCTGAGAGTTGACACTATTAATAGTCTGACCTTTCAGATCAAGGGTAAGTTCTTAAAAATATTTTATGAACTTTGTTTTACATTTTTCAATTACATTTCCAAGTTTAAATTTTCTTGACTGGCATTTTATCCCCGATGTTAGTATAACACCACACATCTTATTATCTTTCTAAAATAATGTGATGGCATTCAAACTTTTGGCAATGCTTGCTCGATACATACATGTACCTCTATTTAAATTCATTTTTTTGTAAAAACATATTTATTAAAAACCATCTTATGTTGTAGCCAACAACGACGTCCACATTCTACTTCAGAACAACAACAGCGACTTCATTAACAAAGCGGTAGAAATCCTCATCGGTGGGTGGGGTGGCGATACGTCTATCATCGATGCCAGGCAGGGTGGTCCCCCAGTGTCCACCTTCTCGGTATGCCATTCCTTAACACCGACCTTTTCCCTTCTTGTGACAGTTATCTCCAGGTTAATGCGTTAACCGATCGAACTTTCTTACTTGGTTATATGTCAGTATATTCAGTTTAACTGTGTGTTAAGCGGTTTAGAATTTAACGAAAACAACAGAAACACACATTTTTCTTTATTTCCCCTCGTTTAGGCTTACGAGTTCATCTGATTTTAACGCAACAACGAAACGGTATAAGATATGGATCGTGCTCTGTGAAAAAGGGGTTTAATGCATGTACGTAACGTGCCGTCCATATTAGCCTATGCAGTCCGCACCACTTTGCGCATATATCATATTTCTTCGTTTTTAGAAAGTCTATTCTTACAAAAAATCCAGTTTAGGCGAGAAGTGTCGTCCCTGATTAGTCTGTGCGGACTGCAAAGGCAAATCTGGGATGACACTTTACGCACTTGCATTAAACCTCTTTTCACAGAGCACGGCCCATATATATTTCTTAATGTTTGTGATCTTATTTAACACTTGTGTAAAAGATCACGCTAGATATTGTGAATCCAACAAGATGTCAATCTTTAATTAAACAGTTTTTAACATTTGTTCAGACAATGTATCAATATTTGTCGCTTCAAATTCAAGCAGACGTTACACTGTCTATCATTTCTTAACATACATGTATTATTTTAACGTTTAACCAAGGTTTTACCGCACTAATAAACGAAGCAACAGTCTACACAAGTACTTGCTAATTTATTCCACTGACGTTTCACTAAGGTTATACCGCACTGATACACGAAGCAACAGTCGACACTAGACCTTTCTAATTTATTCCACCTAGAAGAGTTCTTTTTTATTGTTTTATGCTTGCTTTCAAGTATAATTGTCTCATATACCGATCGCTTATCATGAAAAGAGTGTTTCGTTAAACACATTCGGTGGATAATATTAGCCAACTATGAACTTGATACACGCTGAAATCGATGCAAAATTTATTTTGAAACTCGAACCGATTTTTACTTCACAAAAATGATGTTCATTGGTTCTTTTTTTTACCATCAATACATGTTATAGTTCATAAACTTTTAGTGACATTACACCTTTTTCGGTCCGTAACTTTCAAATGATCTCTTTTAAGTGCTTTTAATAGGATCAAAGTTTTTCATTCGTCTGAGAACGATATCAAAAAATTGTTTAACTGGTAAAAAAATAGCCATATTCAAATTTAACCCAATATATTAATTGTTTGCAGGGCCCTTTACTACTCGACCGCTACTCCTTCCGATGGTTTTGGATCTCATGGAACGGGGGCTGTGTCAAGGTCAGACGCAATCATAACCTATATAATGCATTGTCAATACATTGTACGTGTTATACAATAGTACAAATACTATGAACCCTTTTTGATCGGTATCAGTGGAATTCAAATAATTTTCAGGTTAGCTGTACCCTGAATGTCTAAAACATCATTATACATGTTTAGTTTGCATACAACTTTTTTAACCCTTTAACGATACAGCACGGTTAGTGATAAGGAAAGCAAATTCCGATTGTCAAGATATTATGGCTTTTTCAGGAAATAGTAAAATTGTATAAAATTTAACATGAACAAATATATGCCTATAAAGAGAGATAACCCCGACATAAATATGTGACCTACACTTAAATTAAAAAACGTTAATTCACAAAAAATGGCTAATGCAATTTTAAAGCCAACGATCTTTCAACAATAAACCTCCATTAAGCATAATTTATTATGTGATGTCACTTTTTTTTTAATTTTGTTAACTTTGTAGAAATCACAATTATCTGTTTACCTATTTATTTCATATTGATTATATCAAAAAGTCTTATATAGATACTCTCTAGTCTTGTTTCCTGAAAGGAACCACTATTTGGTATTTTTTTTTGAAAGATACCGAAAACGCTCTCTTAGTTGGATTAGGAGCCGAAACCTCCTGGTTGCTATGCAAATATCAAATCCATTACGTCATTGCGACTTTTGTTATTAGGTGGGCACAGGTTCCGCCGTAGGTGACTCTAAGATAATGGAGTGGTGCGGACTCAGCTTCCCCATCAACGGAATCCGTTTTACCTACGGCTACGGATACGGAGGCACTGTCATCATACATATGGACAACAGCGAACAAGGTAAATCAGTATATTATATCGAGAACTAACTTGCATAGCAACGTCCGAAATATGCTACATCCGACTTCTATTTCCATTTTCAAAATTTCCAGATATAATTATAACTGAACTGTTTTACTTTAAGAAAAAACTATAACACTCATGTTGTGATAAAAATGAAACAAAGCAAACTAAATACTTATCCTTTTAACGGCTAAACAATTAATTAATGCAATATTTAACAGATTTCCATTAAAATTATGCCCCGGTTAATGGTCGTTTCGTGCTACTACCAGTTCGTGCCACTGATATTTGTGTTGTTTATTATTCAAGTTAAGTTTTTAAAGAAATAAATGGGTTTGCAAACTTTCTCGCGTATATAAAATTCCACTCGTCGGACCAACTCAAGAACGCAATGACACTTACCTAATTTTCTGTCACGCCTATTTGAACAACCATACACTGCGCAAAATGTGGGCCTCTGTATTGATGATATTTTAACACAATAATTTCGTCGATGATTATTTAATTAGTGTAGACCCTCGATTTAAGTTTGTAGTATTGCTTGTTATCAACGGAATGATAGAGAGATTACAAAAAATATTATGGGAAACGCCGTGCACGAACCATAACATTAACGTCGCCAGAAGAGGTTACGAAAAAAAATGTGGGTACGAAAATTTTGGTTACGAAAAAATTATGCCAAAAAAAAATTAGGTACGAATAAAAATTTCGGTGCAAAAAATACATGTTGGTAAGAAAGATATAAGTACAAAAAAAATGTCGGTACGAAAATTTTCGGTACGAAAAATGTATGCCCAAAATAATTTGGGTACGAAAAAAATGAGCTTGGGATCTTGATCACCAAACTGGCATGAATTTTGAAAATGCTGAAATAGCCCGGGGGTCTAACGTTAAAGTCTTTTACAGACTCATCCGTTCTCTGATCCCTTTTATAGAATTGAAAGCGTTCCGCTATCACTAATGGTCTAGGGTTGAAGTATTTCTGCAACAGTTCACATTGTACTTTATAGGTCTTTGTACCTGGTTTATCTGGGGAAGTCAAATCTCTCGAAATCTGGTAAGTTCTTCCACCGACTAATGACAGAAGAGCTAGCACACGCTTTTCGTTGGCTATCTCATTAGCAGTAAAATATTCCTCCAACCTTTCACTGTAACATTTCCACGACTCCGTACTGTCATCGAAAATGTCAATTTTTCCGATGAATGTCGCCATTTTTCAGTGAATGTTTCTACCAAGACACCGGTTTACGACAAACAAATCAAATTTTTATACTCGAAAATGCCGAGTTGACGTTAAAACTGTCAGCTGACACTCGCCTATCACAAATCCTCGTCGCCAATGTTAATTTAAGGGTTCGCAAGACGATTAAACTATTAATTATAGGCTGGAATTGCCAAGACAACTCTTTATTTCCGGTGTGTAACCGGAAAAACCACTTTTTCGTCATTTTATCAATAACTGAATTTTTCCCAGATATGACGAAAACGCCATCGTTTAGATTGTGTTCTGGTCCATATACATGTCAAATTTCAGCACAAGTGTTGGGCCAGTTTTCAACACTCTCAAATCGCGGCTATAACCAGGAGCTTAACGAAACTTAGCCCCCATTATCATTCGTTCAATTGAACGTCATCAAATGATGACGTTAATATAGCACTCATTCCATACTAGAGTTGCGACACCTTAAGGGTTTAGCGGGATGGAATGAGTGAGGACTAAAAAATGTGGGTACGAAAATTTTGGTTACGAAAAAAAATGTGGGTACGAAAATGTTGGGTACGAAAAGTTTATGCCCAAAATAATTTATGCCCAAAATAATTTGGGTACGAAAAAAATGAGCTTGGGATCTTGATCACCAAACTGGCATGTATTTTGAAAATGCTGAAATAGCCCGGGGTCTAACGTTAAAGTCTTTTACAGACTCATCCGTTCTCTGATCCCTTTTATAGAATCGAAAGCGTTCCGCTATCACTAATGGTCTAGGGTTGAAGTATTTCTGCAACAGTTCACATAGTACTTTATAGGTCTTTGTACCTGGTTTGTCTGGGGAAGTCAAATCTCTTAAAATCTGGTAAGTTCTTCCACCGACTAATGACAGAAGAGCTAGCACACGCTTTTCGTTGGCTATCTCATTAGCAGTAAAATATTCCTTCAACCTTTCACTGTAACAGTTCCACGACTCCGTACTGTCATCGAAAATATCAATTTTTCCGATGAATGTCGCCATTTTTCTGTGAATGTTTCTACCAAGACACCGGTTGACGACAAACAAATCAAATTTTTATACTTGAAAATGCCGAGTTGACGTTCAAAACTGTCAGCCGACACTCGCCTATCACAAATCCTCGTCGCCAATGTTAATTTAAGGGTTCGCAAGACGAATAAACTATTAATTTAAGGCTGGAATTGCCAAGACAAAAACGCATCTTGACTGCAGCTCTTTATTTCCGGTGTGTAACCACCCAGGCTTACAAACACACTAATGAACTAGCACCGAATCCCCGATGCCGGACAAAACATCAAGCTAAGTTGTGTAAGAAATAAATGGGTTTGCAAACTTTCTCGCGTGGTAGGCCTAATGGTATATACAATTCGTACAAACTCGTTGGACAAATTCAAGAACACAATTGACACTTACCTAGTTTTCTGTCACGCCTATTTGAACAACTGTACACTCCACAAAGCGCGGGCCTCTGTATTGATGATATTTAAACACAATAATTCCGTTGTTGATTATTTAAATAGTATATACCCTCGAACGAAGTTTGTAGTATTACCAGTTATCAACGAAATGATTGAAACATAAAATAATAATAATCTGTCAAACGCCGCGTGCAAACCATAATATTGTAACGTCACCAGAAGATGTGTTCACGTCACGAACAGCGCTACTTCCGGCCAAGCGCGTTTTTTATAGCGATTGCGCAATAAAAAACACCACTTTTTCGGGATTTAATCAAAAACTGGATTTTTCACAGATATGACGAATACGCCACCGTGTAGATCGCGTTCTGGTCCATATACATGTCAAATTTCAGCACAAGTGTTGGGCCAGTTTTCAAAACTCCCAAATCGCGGCTATATGCACCAACTTAACGAATTTTAGTCGCCATTATCATTCGTTCAATTGAATGCTATATCACTCATTCCATACTAGACTTGCGACACCTTAAGGGTTTCGCGGGATGGAATGAGTGGGGAGGTTTTTTTTTTTTTTCAATTTTCAGCTTCCGGACGCAAGGACCCTCTGGACGTGAGACACCAGCTTTCCAACACTATATGATTCCAGTTCCAAAGCACATATTGCATTAGTTCAAGGAGAAGAACATAAAACGGCATATTCACAAATCTCTGGAAAACAAACAGTGCTAAAAAATATTTTAAGTAGTCATTTACTATTAAATTGATTATGTCCTCTGATTGTTGCATTTTTAATTTAAATATGTGTTCCTATATGCATTTATTGTTGTATTGACTTAAAAAACTAAAATGGATGCCCATTCTTAGTTTGCTGTCTTAGTCTACCCTAAAATTATACATGTTTTTTTGCATAATTGAATTATCAAAAACTGCATACTTTTAAAGGCATTGTCAGAGTTAATTGGTTAAGTTAGAGACAAAGTAAAGCAAATATATTCATTTTTCTTAAAATGAATCATCCTCTGAAGCCCCCACTGGGATTCAAACCCAGATCTCTTTCCTCTGGGAAGGAAAGTATTCTATCTTGAAATACAAGGGCAAGTAAGAGGACAATTTGCAATTTTAAACCTATAAACATATAAACTTAATTTTTCACATGACCTTAGAAACAAAACAGACATCTCTGAATCTGAAATACATTACAGTTACAATTCAGGTTTTTAGTATTGTGCGTTGTACATGAATGTTTAAGTATTGTATTTATCCTTGGTACACAGAACTGCCTAAAGATGCGTAAAATACCAGTTTTCAAATCTGAAAATATCCCATGTGTTTGTTTTACTCTGTAAGTATCCCTATTTTATTTCAATAAAGCAGTTTTTCCTTCTCCTGAAAATTTAACTAAATGTCAGTTATGCTACTTTTTACATTCAGCAAATGACACGTGTCAGTAATGTCAATTTTGAAAATTTGGTAAAAACATTATTTTTACCAAAAAGGTAGACTTAATATTATTAAACAGTTGATGTATGTCACCTTAATAAAAAACACAAAAATGGGAAAGAAATAAAATGTATAAAAATGTCATTTACATGACTTATAACATTAAGTAGACGATATAGCTTTGATACTTAAGGATAAGAGTAGACCTTAACACAAATAGGATAAGAGTAGACCTGAACACAAAATTTACCCAAATTTTCAATTTTCTAACTATAAAAGGGGGCATTATTCTGTCAAAAAACAGAAAAAAATGGGTACGAAAAAATTATGTCGAAAACAATATATGCTACAATAGCTTGGGGTCTTGACCACCAAAACGGCTTGGATTTTAATTATGCTGAAATAACTCGGGGTCATGACCACCAAACTGGCTTAGAATTAAATTATGCTGAAATAGCTCAGGATCTTGACCACCAACCTGGCTTGGATTATTATGCTGAAAAAGCTAGGGGTCTTGATCACCAAACTGGCTTGGATTTTAATTATGCTGAAATAGCTCGGGATCTTTACCACCAAACTGGCTTGGATTTGAATTATGCTCATAGTTTGGGTTCTTGACCACCACACTGGCTTGCATTTTAATTATGCTGAAATAGCTCAGGATCTTGACCACCAAACTGGCTTGGATTTTAATTATGCCAAAATAGTTCAGGATCTTTACCACCAAACTGGCTTGGATTTTAAATATGCGGAAATAGCTCGAGGTCTCGGCGATGAAACTGGCTATGGTTTAAATTATGCTGAAAAAGCTCGGGTTCTTGACCACCAAACTGGCCTTGATTTTAATTATACCGAATTATACCTGACTTTGATTTTAAATATGCTGAAATAGCTCAGGGTCTCCCCCACGAAACTGGCTAGGATTTTAATTATGCTGAAAAAGCTTGGGGTCTTGACCACCAAACTGGCCTGGATTTTAATTATACCGAAAAAGTTCAGGATCTTGAACACTAAACTGACTTGGATTTTTATTATGCTAAAAAAGCTCGGGGTCTTGACCACCAAACTGGCTTGGATTTTAATTATACCGAAATAGTCCAGGATCTTGACCACTAAACTGACTTGGATTTTAATTATGCTGAAATAGCTCGGGGTCTCTGCACCAAACTGGCCTGGATTTTAATTATGGCGAGAAAGCTCGGGTCTTGACCACAAAAATGGCTTGGATTTTAATTATGCTGAAATAGCTTGGGATCTTTACCACCAAAGTGGGCGGGGCCCTGGGGTGGGTAATGTGAACATGGATGGTCAAGATAGACTGTGTTGTCATAAGAAATCTTAAGTATTAATTTGAAGTCAATTGGTTAAAAATGGTGCGGCAGAGGCCGACGCGTATTCCCACGCCGCATGTTTGACCCAGGGGGCGCCCCAAGGGTTGGTAATGCGGCCATGCATGGTTGAGATTGACCGTATTGTCATTAGAGATTTTGAGTGCTTGACAGGTTACTGTAAGCCATCATGGAGAGCGGGGGGTTTATGTGGGTTGGTGGTAATTTAAAAGATGAACTTTCAAAAATAATTATAAAAAAAAAAATTTGGGGGGGGATTCTGGGGTGGGGCATGGGGGATAGTTTGGGTGCAGTGCATTGTGGTATGTCAGGTAAGTGTTGCTTTGTCAAAGTATGAATCAAATGTGATCATAAATAAAGAAGTTATGGCAATTAAGCAAAATGTTCAATTATCTAAGTATGAAAGGGGCAATAATTCTGTCAAATGCTTGATACAGTTGTCTGTTCTTGTTTATAGATTGGGATCATGTTGGTAAAGAAGTATGCAAAATATGAAAGCAATATGTCAAAGGACATAGAACATATTTGAGGTGGTATGCAAATTTAAACATAGATTTATCAATTATATATGCATATTCTAAGTATAAAAGGGCAATAATTCTGTCAAAATGCTTGATACAGTTGTCTGCTCTTGTTTATAGATTGGGATCATGTTGGTTATGAAGTATGCAAAATATGAAAGCAAAATGTCAAAGGACAAAGAAAATATTTGAGGTGGTATGCAAACTTTAACATAGATTTATCAATAATATGCATATTCTAAGTATAAAAGGGCAATAATTCCGTCAAAATGCTTGATACAGTTGTCTGCTCTTGTTTATAGATTAGGGTCATGTTGATAAAGAAGTACATGTATGAACTAGTGACCTCAAAATCAATAGGGGTCATCTGCGAGTCATGATCAATGTTTCATGATCCTAGGCATAAGCGTTATTGAATTATCATCCGGAAACCATTTTACTATTTCGGGTTACCGTGATCTTAATCTTTGACCTAGTGACCTGAAAATCTATAGGGGTCATCTGCGAGTCATGATCAATGTACCTATGAAGTTTCATGATCCTAGGCCTAAGCGTTCTTGAGTTATCATCGGGAAACCACCTGGTGGACGGACCGACCAACCGACAGACGGACATGTGCAAAGCAATATACCCCCTCTTCTTCGAAGGGGGGGGGGGGCATAAAAAAATATATAAATAATTTGTTAAAGTAAAAAGAAAATATTTGGGGTTGTACACAAACGTTAACATGTGCACGCTAACGGTAACGCCGACGTGATCAGGATAGCTCCATTATATATATTTCATATATAGTAGTCGAGCTATAAATGAGTGAAAATCTCTGACCCGTCCCCACCCCAACCCCTATAACTTTTGACCCAGGGGTCAGATCAAAATTCCAAATAGTGCAGGGTTGCACATAATGCTCATAGCCACCATGTGTTTAAGTTTCAAGGTTCTAGTGCTTATGGTGTAAGAAATAGTGGCTAGGACAGACGGACAGACTGATGGTGGAGATAACCACAATGAACCTGTTAACAGCCAACTAACGCTGCCAACAAAGCACAAGCTTTACGTGTCAGTATGTGGCACTATCTATACAAACTGCATAAGAAATAACAAGACGCTTAGGGTTTGAGGGACACCAAACCTGATTATGAGTCTTCCACACCTTAAGCATCTTAGCCCTTTGCATGCTGGGAAATTTGTCGTCTGCTAAAATGTCGTCTGCTGAATTTCTAAAATTAGCATTTTCTTCGATTTTTTTCAAAGAATACTATCAGAATAGCAAACAGTTTGGATCCTGATGAGACGCCACGTTCTGTGGCGTCTCATCTGGATCCAAACTGTTTTCAAAGGCCTTTAAAATTCGGTTCCCGCACTGAAATGGTTAAATATACTTATTTGCTTGTGTACATGTACCTGATAATAAATTATTATTATTACCTGTTTTGGCATCAACAAGCTTTATCAATTTGCCCTCAAATTTTGCACATAAACGCTACACGATCAACCAATATGCCTTTTCATTTCAAGTTGGAAAGCAATTTAGCCCTTATTCGGCCATAGTAGGGTGGAGGATCGATTTAAAATACAACTGTTCCAGATACAAAAATATTAATTCATTTATTTAATGCACTTATTTTCTTCTCTTTTGCTACGAACTGACCAGTCATATTTTGCACTAGCAGATGATAATTCTTTTTTTACATATGAAAGGTAAAAAGAAATTCAAGCAGCATTTTATAATATAAATTTAAAAATGCACTAAATCATGCACTTAAGAACAATATTATTGTGATTCTGTTATTTATAATCATATTAATAATGCCTCATTTTTCTCCATTTTATGGTTTACTATCTATTTTTCCCAATTTTATGGTTTATCTTGCTTATTTTCTGAATTCAAAAGGCACTGGCTTAAAAAAACTGTCTATGCATGTAACTGTATATTGAAATCTCATTATGAGTGATTATAAATGCATGATAAAATTCTAACATGTTATGTTATAGATAAATCTATATTGTTTGTATTTTTCCTAAACATTATTAGCCACCGTTGTGGTCAAACATATTTTTTTGTTTTATTAATGACGTTGTTTCACAGATTACTGTAACAGAGCTACAGATTAGGTGCGCATTTGTGTAAATACCCAATGTAAAATTGCCGATTACGCATAGAAAAATAAAACCATGCGTTCCGAAACCCAATTGAAATTGTCGATTAAGCATATAATATTTTTCCTTTGCATAACGAGTAAATCTGTCCCGGAAATACCCTGGTCCGAAATACCCGGATTCTTTCCGCTTTGTCCAAGCGCTTTCAGTATACGTGTTATTGTTGTGAAAATGTAGATGTTAATGTTATACTTGTTATGTACAAACTGACTTAAAATAAAATTTGTGTTTGTATATTTGTATACCATGTGCTCAAGTGTTTTCAAATTCAGAATGACATTTCCCGGTATTTTAGAATATTCTGGCTTGTTTTGTTAACAAATTGTAGTGTAAATACAAACTCAAAGTAAATATTTAAAACTACCCGATTCACACTGAAATCAGTTTTATAATCTACCAGACGTATGTTGTTAATCACAAATAACAGATTTCAGAAAACAAAGGTAATGTTTACAATATCAGCAAAAGATGTCAAGGATGATCCGACAGTATCCAAATTAAAACTAGTCTTGGACAAAGCGACAATGGCTTCAAAATTGTGAATTTCAGACTGATGAGAGTTATTTTCATCTATTGTTAGACGCATTTGAAACGTTTAAACCTTAAAATATTCCTCGATGCAGTAATTTATATTCATTCACCAATATATGTAGAAATGTATCCAAGAAAATGAGTATTCTTTGATTTATAGCGTGACATAAATATGTTACGACTCTGGTTGACTTTCGATACAGAGTTGGCTTCAGAGTACAGGTATGTCAATACCATATAAATTGTACGCTGAAGTTTCTTTAGCTAATATTTTTCTAATGTTGACAGACCATTGACATTGCTGGGGTTTGTTGATTTAAAGACTTATTATCATCACGGGCAGAAAAACATTATAGACATTAAACAGCGCGTCATTAAGAAGACAACAGCTGCACAACTGTATGGTAAAAGGTAAATATGTATCTTAATAATTATGTTGACAACTAGCTTACGTAGCAACGTCCGAAAATATGAAATATCCGACATGTATTTCAATATTTAAAATTCAAGATATAATGACGACTGAACTGTTTTACTTTAAGGAAAAAACGGTAAAACTATGTTGAAAATGAAACACAACAAACTAAATACTTATCTGTTACGGCTAAACGACTAATTATCCCAATATAACACTGTCATTGAATCGCACATGTCAATTATAATTATTCCCCTTGAAAGTTAATGCATATTGATATAACGAATTCATCAAACGTTATCAAACATTAGTAATTTGAATTGCATCGGATTCGCACAATATTATGTGGATGTAAATCCGATCCGGTTGTTGTTTATGTGTCAAGCTCATTTTGTCAGTGACTGAGTGAGATATAATAAATTTCTTCCGTAGTAAAATCTACTGTAAAGTACACAATGATACTTACGTAATTCTGTCGTATCCGTCTGAATAAACATCCGCTGCACAAAATATAGACATTTGTATTAATGATAATTAAACACAATCATATTTTCTGTGTTTATTGAATTAATAACACTGAGTTTCTTTGTCGCGTTACAAGATGGCGGATGTCTAACGCTGTTTGTGAAGTGACGTCACAATGTTTATCTGTGCGCGTGCCCTTTCCTATAAAAGTATTTAAACACAAAATACTCGAAAACTTGATTTTTGCCAGGTATAACGCCTACGCCAACAGGTAGATCGCATTCTTGTCCATATACATGTCAAATTTCAGCAAACGTGCTGGGCCAGTTTTCAAGACTCCCAAATCGCGACTATATGCACCAACTTAATGAAACTTAGCCCCCTTTATCATTCGTTCGAATGAACGTCATCAATGATGACGTCCAATACATCACTCATTCCATACTAGACTTGCGACACCTTAAGGGTTTCGCGGGATGGAATGAGTGGGGAGATCATATTTTACAATTTTCAGCTTCCGGACGCAAGGACCCTCTGGACGTGAAACACCAGCTTTCCAACACTATATGATTCCAGTTCCAAAGCACATATTGCATTAGTTCAAGGAGAAGAACATAAAACGGCATATACACAAATCTCTGGAAAACAAACAGTGCTAAAAAATATTTTAAGTAGTCATTTACTATTTAATTGATTATGTCCTCTGATTGTTGCATTTTTAATTTAAATATGTGTTCCTATATGCATTTATTGTTGTATTGACTTAAAAAACTAAAATGGATGCCCATTCTTAGTTTGCTGTCTTAGTCTACCCTAAAATTATACATGTTTTTTTGCATAATTGAATTATCAAAAACTGCATACTTTTAAAGGCATTGTCAGAGTTAATTGGTTAAGTTAGAGACAAAGTAAAGCAAATATATTTATTTTTCTTAAAATGAATCATCCTCTGAAGCCCCCACTGGGGTTCAAACCCAGATCTCTTTCCTCTGGGAAGGAAAGTATTCTATCTTGAAATACAAGGGCAAGTAAGAGGACAATTTGCAATTTTAAACCTGTAAACATATAAACTTAATTTTTCACATGACCTTAGAAACAAAACAGACATCTCTGAATCTGAAATACATTACAGTTACAATTCAGGTTTTTAGTATTGTGCATTGTACATTAATGTTTAAGTATTGTATTTATCCTTGGTACACAGAACTGCCTAAAGATGCGTAAAATACCAGTTTTCAAATCTGAAAATATCCCATGTGTTTGTTTTACTCTGTAAGTATCCCTATTTTATTTCAATAAAGCAGTTTTTCCTTCTCCTGAAAATTTAACTAAATGTTAGTTATGCTACTTTTTACATTCAGCAAATGACATGTGTCAGTAATGTCAATTTTGAAAATTTGGTAAAAACATTATTTTTACCAAAAAGGTAGACTTAATATTATTAAACATTTGATGTATGTCACCTTAATAAAAAACACAAAAAAGGGAACGAAATAAAATGTATAAAAATGTCATTTACATGACTTATAACATTAAGTAGACGATATAGCTTTGATACTTAAGGATAAGAGTAGACCTTAACACAAATTGGATAAGAGTAGACCTGAACACAAAATTTACCCAAATCTTCAATTTTCTAACTATAAAAGGGGGCATTATTCTGTCAAAAAAACAGAAAAAAATGGGTACGAAAAAATGTGTGTAAAAAAACAATTGGGTAAAAAAAAATTATGCCGAAAACAATATATGCTACAATAGCTTGGGGTCTTGACCACCAAAACGGCTTGGATTTTAATTATGCTGAAATAACTCGGGGTCATGACCACCAAACTGGCTTAGAATTAAATTATGCTGAAATAGCTCAGGATCTTGACCACCAAACTGGCTTGGATTTTAATTATGCTGAAATAGCTCGGGATCTTTACCACCAAACTGGCTTGGATTTGAATTATGCTCATAGTTTGGGTTCTTGACCACCACACTGGCTTGCATTTTAATTATTCTGAAATAGCTCAGGATCTTGACCACCAAACTGGCTTGGATTTTAATTATGCCAAAATAGTTCAGGATCTTTACCACCAAACTGGCTTGGATTTTAAATATGCGGAAATAGCTCGAGGTCTCGGCGATGAAACTGGCTATGGTTTAAATTATGCTGAAAAAGCTCGGGTTCTTGACCACCAAACTGGCCTTGATTTTAATTATACCGAATTATACCTGACTTTGATTTTAAATATGCTGAAATAGCTCAGGGTCTCCCCCACGAAACTGGCTAGGATTTTAATTATGCTGAAAAAGCTTGGGGTCTTGACCACCAAACTGGCCTGGATTTTAATTATACCGAAAAAGTTCAGGATCTTGAACACTAAACTGACTTGGATTTTTATTACCGTATGCTAAAAAAGCTCGGGGTCTTGACCACCAAACTGGCTTGGATTTTAATTATACCGAAATAGTCCAGGATCTTGACCACTAAACTGACTTGGATTTTAATTATGCTGAAATAGCTCGGGGTCTCTGCCACCAAACTGGCCTGGATTTTAATTATGGTGAGAAAGCTCGGGTCTTGACCACAAAAATGGCTTTGATTTTAATTATGCTGAAATAGCTTGGGATCTTTACCACCAAAGTGGGCGGGGCCCTGGGGTGGGTAATGTGAACGTGGATGGTCAAGATAGACTGTGTTGTCATAAGAAATCTTAAGTATTAATTTGAGGTCAATTGGTGAAAAATGGTGCGGCAGAGGCCGACGCGTATTCCCACGCCGCATGTTTGACCCAGGGGGCGCCCCAAGGGTTGGTAATGCGGCCATGCATGGTTGAGATTGATCGTATTGTCATAAGAGATTTTGAGTGCTTGACAGGTTACTGTAAGCCATCATGGAGAGCGGGGGGTTTATGTGGGTTGGTGGTAATTTAAAAGATGAACTTTCAAAAATAATTATAAATAAAAATTTCGGGGGGGATTCTGGGTGGGGCATGGGGGATAGTTTGGGTGCAGTGCATTGTGGTATGTCAGGTAAGTGTTGCTTTGTCAAAGTATGAATCAAATGTGATCATAAATAAAGAAGTTATGGCAATTTAAGCAAAATGTTCAATTATCTAAGTATAAAAGGGGCAATAATTCTGTCAAATGCTTGATACATTTGTCTGTTCTTGTTTATAGGTTGGGATCATGTTGGTAAAGAAGTATGCAAAATATGAAAGCAATATGTCAAAGGACATAGAACATATTTGAGGTGGTATGCAAATTTAAACATAGATTTATCAATTATATATGCATATTCTAAGTATAAAAGGGCAATAATTCTGTCAAAATGCTTGATACAGTTGTCTGCTCTTGTTTATAGATTGGGATCATGTTGGTTATGAAGTATGCAAAATATGAAAGCAATATGTTAAAGGACAAAGAAAATATTTGAGGTGGTATGCAAACTTTAACATAGATTTATCAATAATATGCATATTCTAGGTATAAAAGGGGCAATAATTCCGTCAAAATGCTTGATACAGTTGTCTGCTCTTGTTTATAGATTAGGGTCATGTTGGTAAAGAAGTACATGTATGAACTAGTGACCTCAAAATCAATAGGGGTCATCTGCGAGTCATGATCAATGTACCTATCAAGTTTCATGATCCTAGGCATAAGCGTTATTGAATTATCATCCGGAAACCATTTTACTATTTCGGGTTACCGTGACCTTAATCTTTGACCTAGTGACCTGAAAATCTATAGGGGTCATCTGCGAGTCATGATCAATCTACCTTTCAAGTTTCATGATCCTAGGCATAAGCGTTCTTGAATTATCATCCGGAAACCATTTTACTATTTCGGGTCACAGTGACCTTGACCTTCGACCTAGTGACCTATAAATCAATAGGGGTCATCTGCGAGTCATGATCAATGTACCTATGAAGTTTCATGATCCTAGGCCTCAGCGTTCTTGAGTTATCATCCGGAAACCACCTGGTGGACGGACCGACCAACCGACAGACCGACATGTGCAAAGCAATATACCCCCTCGTCTTCGAAGGGGGGGGGGGGCATAAAAAAATATATAAATAATTTGTTAAAGTAAAAAGAAAATAATTGGGGTAGTACACAAACGTTAACATGTTCACGCTAACGGTAACGCCGACGTGATCAGGATAGCTCCATTATATATATTTCATATATAATAGTCGAGCTAAAAATGAGTGAAAATCTCTGACCCGTCCCCACCCCAACCCCTATAACTTTTGACCCAGGGGTCAGATCAAAATTCCAAATAGTGCAGGGTCGCACATAATGCTCATAGCTACCATGTGTTTAAGTTTCAAGGTTCTAGTGCTTATGGTGTAAGAGATAGTGGCTAGGACAGACAGACAGACTGATGGTGGAGATAACCACAATGAACCTGTTAACAGCCAACTAACGCTGCCAACAAAGCACAAGCTTTACGTTTCAGGATGTGGCACTATCTATACAAACTGCATAAGAAATAACAAGACGCTTAGGGTTTGAGGGACAACAAACCTGATTATGAGTCTTCTACACCTTAAGCATCTTAACCCTTTGCATGCTGGGAAATTTGTCGTCTGCTAAAATGTCGTCTGCTGAATTTCTAAAATTAGCATTTTCTTCGAATTTCTTTCAAAGAATACTATCAGAATAGCAAACAGTTTGGATCCTGATGAGACGCCACGTTCTGTGGCGTCTCATCTGGATCCAAACTGTTTTCAAAGGCCTTTAAAATTCGGTTCCCGCACTGAAAGGGTTAAATATACTTATTTGCTTGAGTACATGTACCTGATTATAAATTATTATTATTACCTGTTTTGGCATCAACAAGCTTTATCAATTGGCCCTCAAATTTTGCACATAAACGCTACACGATCAACCAATATGCCTTTTCATTTTAAGTTGGAAAGCAATTTAGCCCTTATTCGGCCCTAATAGGGCGGAGGATCGATTTAAAATACAACTATTCCAGATACAAAAATATTAATTCATTTATTTAATGCACTTATTTTCTTCTCTTTTGCTACGAAATGACCAGTCATATTTTGCACTAGCAGATGATATTTCTTTTTTTACATATAAAAGGTAAAAAGAAATTCAAGCAGCATTTTATAATATAAATTTAAAAATGCACTAAATCATGCACTTAAAAACAATATTATTGTGATTCTGTTATTTATAATCATTAATAATGCCTCATTTTTCTCCATTTTATGGTTTACTTTCTATTTTTCCCAATTTTATGGTTTATCTTGCTTATTTTCTGAATTCAAAAGGCACTGGCTTAAAAAAACTGTCTATGCATGTAACTGTATATTGAAATCTCATTATGAGTGATTATAAATGCATGATAAAATTCTAACATGTTATGTTATAGATAAATCTATATTGTTTGTATTTTTCCTAAACATTATTAGCCACCGTTGTGGTCAAACATATTTTTTGTTTTATTAATGACGTTGTTTCACAGATTACTGTAACAGAGCTACAGATTAGGTGCGCATTTGTGTAAATACCCAATGTAAAATTGCCGATTACGCATAGAAAAATAAAACCATGCGTTCCGAAACCCAATTGAAATTGTCGATTACGCATATCATATTTTTCCTTTGCATAACGAGTAAATCTGTCCCGGAAATACCCTGGTCCCAAATACCCGGATTCTTTCCGCTTTGTCCAAGCGCTTTCAGTATACGTGTTATTGTTGTGAAAATGTAGATGTTAATGTTATACTTGTTATGTACAAACTGACTTAAAATAAAATTTGTATTTGTATATTTGTATACCATGTGCTCAAGTGTTTTCAAATTCAGAATGACATTTCCCGGTATTTTAGAATATTCTGGCTTGTTTTGTTAACAAATTGTAGTGTAAATACAAACTCAAAGTAAATATTTAAAACTACCCGATTCACACTGAAATCAGTTTTATAATCCACCAGACATATGTTGTTAATCACAAATAATAGATTTCAGAAAACAAAGGTAATGTTTACAATATCAGCAAAAGATGTCAAGGATGATCCGACAGTATCCAAATGAAAACTAGTCTTGGACAAAGTGACAATGGCTTCAAAATTGTGAATTTCAGACTGATGAGAGTTATATTCATCTATTGTTAGATGCATTTGAAACATTTAAACCTTAAAATATTCCTCGATGCAGTAATTTATATTCATTCACCAATATATGTAGAAATGTATCCAAGAAAATGAGTATTCTTTGATTTATAGCGTGACATAAATATGTTACGACTCTGGTTGACTTTCGATACAGAGTTGGCTTCAGAGTACAGGTATGTCAATACCATATAAATTGTACGCTGAAGTTTCTTTAGCTAATATTTTTCAAATGTTGACAGACCATTCACATTGCTGGGGTTTGTTGATTTAAAGACTTATTATCATCACGGGCAGAAAAACATTATAGACATTAAACAGCGCGTCATTAAGTAGACAACAGCTGCACAACTGTATGGTAAAAGGTAAATATGTATCTTAATAATTATGTTGACAACTAGCTTACGTAGCAACGTCCGAAAATATGAAATATCCGACATGTATTTCAATATTTAAAATTCAAGATATAATGACGACTGAACTGTTTACTTTAAGGAAAAAACGGTAAAACTATGTTGAAAATGAAACACAACAAACTAAATACTTATCTGTTACGGCTTAACGACTAATTATCCCAATATAACACTGTCATTGAATCGCACATTTCAATTATAATTATTCCCCTTGAAAGTTAATGCATATTGACATAACGAATTCATCAAACGTTATCAAACATTAGTAATTTGAATTGCATCGGATTCGCACAATATTATGTGGATGTAAATCCGATCCGGTTGTTGTTTATGTGTCAAGCTCATTTTGTCAGTGACTGAGTGAGATATAATAAATTTCTTCCGTAATAAAATCTACTGTAAAGTACACAATGATACTTACGTAATTCTGTCGTATCCGTCTGAATAAACATCCGCTGCACAAAATATAGACATTTGTATTAATGATAATTAAACACAATCATATTTTCTGTGTTTATTGAATTAATAACACTGAGTTTCTTTGTCGCGTTACAAGATGGCGGATGTCTAACGCTGTTTGTGAAGTGACGTCACAATGTTTATCTGTGCGCGTGCCCTTTCCCATAAAAGTATTTAAACACAAAATACTCGAAAACTTGATTTTTGCCAGGTATAACGCCTACGCCAACAGGTAGATCGCATTCTTGTCCATATACATGTCAAATTTCAGCAAACGTGCTGGGCCCGTTTTCAAGGCGCCCAAATCGCAGTGATTTGCCTCAACTTAACGAAACTTAGCCCCCTTTATCATTCGTTCGAATGAACGTCATCAATGATGACGTCCAATACATCACTCATTCCATACTAGAGTTGCGACACCTTAAGGGTTTCGCGGGATGGAATGAGTGGGGTGATGAAATAAAATTGAAAACCTATTTCTTTTTGTGCATTTAATGATGGTAACCAAAGTTATCGCAAAAAAATAATATGCATATCACATGATAGTAACCATAATACTCACAGACATGTTTATTTTTTCCAGGCCGTTCGATTAGCTAACTTAAAAAATAGAACTTCAATTCCCATGACTATAATATTAAAAACGTGAAAAGAGCAAACAAATGCAGTGTGTCGGACATCCCCATCTTAAACACTATCGACTAGCATTAAGCCTTTTTATGTGTCTATAAAATTCTGTGTATTTTATTGAGACATCATTATAGCTTTGCGTTCAAGATAGTGTTGAATTCATTTTGCAATGCAATCAGCGCTTTGATTTTATATTACGAAATGTACTACGCAGTACATTGTGTGACGTCATTTCGGTGACGAAACACAATAGTTTTATTTACACTCTCTGGAATTTAAGGACATGTCGCGGACGTGGTGTTTTTTATCTGTAAACTATTTGTTTAAAGCATCGAACGAATGCAAAACGTATTTCGGATTGTGTGTTCATCATGCATAAATGTAAACATAGATAGGTATACAATACGATTGTGTGGTTTGAACTAAGTTTTGATTAAGACATGGATTAATAAAGGTGAAAGTGCATATCGTTTCAAATTGTTTGTTATAAACTTTGGATTAAAGTAGTCAACTTCTTGTTACAAACATTGGATTAACGATGTCATTTAGGTAAGCGTGACGTTTATACTAAATTAAGTTTTTTTATAACTCTTGTTAAAGCTGAAATTGAGTCATCAAATTTCGCTACAAAACGGTGTCAGTTGCAATAGATATTTTAATGTGCTACGTGAAATTATAATTATGTTTGATTATTTTGTTTATTTGTTACGCACTTAATGCTGCTAATGATGTGTTGCTCACGACAAGCCTCGCCGTGTAAACATTTCTTCAACTCGTCGGACAAATTCAAGTATTCGTGATACTTACATTGTATTTTATTTTGTCTGTGTATTTGATGAAGGTAGCCAAAGATATCACAGAGATTTTAATATACATGAAACTATTTCAATTAATGCTATTTTGAGAAGTCCGTCACCACTCTATCGTTTGTTATTGTTTATATCTTACTATTTTGCTCCTCTATATAAACATTTCTCAAAACCGGCTTTCCGTACTTTTATTTTGCATGCAACTGATTGCGCAATTTATGACGTATGTTGTGTGACGTAATTTATTTGTCAAAACAAACAATTGTAAGTTAAATTCTCTGGATGTTTTTAACAGTTATTTATTTGTTTAAAGCATCGAACGAATGCAAAAACGTATTTCGGATTGTGTGTTTATCATACATAATTGTAATTGTTATATTATATTGGATTATTGTCGTCATTAAGGTAAGCGTGTTGTTTATACTCAATTGATTTACTGCTCACGTTTATTTATTGATTCAATAATTAAACCCTAAATTAATAATGTATTTGTCTCATGATTATCATGTATATTAAAGATATTATCGGATAAAAAGAATACCATGTTAATACCAGTGTGTACTTACATTTATCCGACAGGTCTCGGAAAGCCTCGCCGTGTAAACCTTTCTTCAACTCGTCGCACACAATTACATAGATTTATGTCATGAATATCTAAACAACCACACTCGATCTGCACAAAAGACATGCATGTGTACTTCGTATTGATATTTAAACACAATTATTACGTCGTTGTTTATAGATTTAACGCCTAACTGTATATTATATTGAATTAATAACGCGTAACTTAGTTTGTTTGTTTCTTAACAAGATGGAAGCTAGCCTAAGCGCTTTTCATGACGTTACGTCACAATGTTTATCTACGCGCGTTGTGTTTCGCAGAAAAGAATTTAAACACAAAATACTCGAAAACTTGATTTTTCCCAGGTATAACGCCTACGCCAACAGGTAGATCGCATTCTTGTCCATATACATGTCAAATTTCAGCAAACGTGCTCGGCCAGTTTTCAAGAAGCCCAAATCGCGGCTATATGCCCCAGCTTAACGAAACTTAGCCCCCTTTATCATTCGTTCGATTGAACGTCATCAATGATGACGTCCAATACATCACTCATTCCATACTAGACTTGCGACACCTTAAGGGTTTCGCGGGATGGAATGAGTGGGGAGATCATATACAATTTTCAGCTTTCCGGAAGCAAGGACCCTCTGGACGTGAAACATCAGCTTTCCAACACTATATGATTCCAGTTCCAAAGCACATATTGCATTAGTTCAATGGGAAGAACATAAAACGTCATATTTACAAATCTCTGAAAAACAAACAGTGCTAAAAAATATTTAAAGTAGTCATTTACTATTTAATTGATTATGTCCTCTGATTGTTGCATTTTTAATTTAAATATGTGTTCCTATATGCATTTATTGTTGTATTGACTTAAAAAACTAAAATGGATGCCAATTCTTAGTTTGCTGTCTAAGTCTACCCTAAAATTATACATGTTTCTTGCATAATTGAATTATCAAAAACTGCATACTTGTAAAGGCATTGTCAGAGTTATTTGGTTAAGTTAGAGACAAAGTAAAGCAAATATATTCATTTTTCTTAAAATGAATCATCCTCTGAAGCCCCCACTGGGATTCAAACCCAGATCTCTTTCCTCTGGGAAGGAAAGTATTCTATCTTGAAATACAAGGGCAAGTAAGAGGAAAATTTGCAATTTTAAACCTATAAACATATAAACTTAATTTTTCACATGAACTTAGAAACAACACAGACATTTCTGAATCGGAAACACATTACAGTTACAATTCAGGTTTTTAGTATTGTGCATTGTACATGAATGTTTAAATATTGTATTTATCCTTGGTACACAGAACTGCCTAAAGATGCGTAAAATACCAGTATTCAAATCTGAAAATATCCCATGTGTTTGTTTCACTCTGTAAGTATCCCTATTTTATTTCAATAAAGAAGTTTTTCCTTCTCCTGAAAATTTAACTAAATGTCAGTTATGCTACTTTTTCATTCAGCAAATGACATGTGTCCGTAATGTCAATTTTGAAAATTTGGTAAAAACAATATTTTTACCAAAAAGGTAGACTTAATATTATTAAACAGTTGATGTATGTCACCTTAATAAAAAAAACAAAAATGGGAAAGAAATAAAATGTTTAAAAATGTCAGTTACATGACTTATAACATTAAGTAGACGATATAGCTTTGATACTTTAGGATACGAGTAGACCTTAACACAAATAGGATAAGAGTAGACCTGAACACAAAATTTACCCAAATTTTCAATTTTCTAACTATAAAAGGGGGCATTATTCTGTCAAAAAACAGAAAAAAATGGGTACGAAAAAAATGTGTGTACGAAAACAATTGGGTAAGAAAAAATTATGCCAAAAAAATATATGCTAAAATAGCTTGGGGTCTTGACCACCAAAACGGCTTGGATTTTAATTATGCTGAAATAACTCGGGGGTCATGACCACCAAACTGGCTTAGAATTAAATTATGCTGAAATAGCTCAGGATCTTGACCACCAACCTGGCTTGGATTTTTATTATGCTGAAAAAGCTTGGGATCTTTACCACCAAACTGGCTTGGATTTGAATTATGCTCATAGTTCGGGTTCTTGACCACCAAACTGGCTTGCATTTTAATTATGCTGAAATAGCTCAGGATCTTGACCATCAAACTGGCTTTGATTTTAATTATGCCGAAATAGTTCAGGATCTTCACCACCAAACTGGCTTGGATTTTAAATATGCGGAAATAGCTCGAGGTCTCGGCCATGAAACTGGCTAGGATTTTAATTATGCTAAAAAAGCTCGGGTTCTTGACCACCAAACTGGCCTTGATTTTAATAATACCGAAATAGTTCAGGATCTTGACCACTAAACTGACTTGGATTTTAAATATGCTGAAATACCTCAGGGTCTCCCCCACAAAACTGGCTAGGATTTTAATTATGCTGAAAAAGCTTGGGGTCTTGATCACCAAACTGGCCTGGATTTTAATTATAATTTATACCGAAATAGTTCAGGATCTTGACCACTAAACTGACTTGGATTTTTATTATGCTGAAATAGCTCGGGGTCTCCGCAACCAAACTGGCTTGGATTTTAATTATGGTTAGAAAGCTCGGGGTCTTTACCACAAAAATTGACCACCAAACTGGCTTGGATTTTAATTATACCGAAAAAGTTCAGGATCTTGACCACTAACCTGACTTGGATTTTAATTATGCTGAAATAGCTCGGGGTCTCTGCCACCAAACTGGCTTGGATTTTAATTATGGTGAGAAAGCTCGGTGCTTGACCACAAAAATGGCTTGGATTTTAATTATGCTGAAATAGCTTGGGATCTTTACCACCAAAGTGGGCGGGGCCCTGGGGTGGGTAATGTGAACATGGATGGTCGAGACACTGTGTTGTCATAAGAAATCTTAAGTATTAATTTGAAGTCAATTGGTGAAAAATGGTGCGGCAGAGGCCGACGCGTATTCCCATGCCGCATGTTTGACCCAGGGGGCGCCCCAGGGTTGGTAATGCGGCCATGCATGGTTGAGATTGACCGTAACTATTGTCTTAAGAGATTTCGAGTGCTTGACAGGTTAATGTAAGCCATCATGGAGACGGGTGGTTTATGTGGGTTGGTGGTAATTTAAAAGATGAAGTTTCAAAAATAATTATAAAAATAAAATTGGGGGGGGGGATTCTGGGGTGGGGCATGGGGGATAGTTTGGGTGCAGTGCATTGTGGTATGTCAGGTAAGTGTTGTTTTGTCAAAGTATGAATCAAATGTGATCATAAATAAAGAAGTTATGGCAATTTAAGCAAAATGTTCAATTATCTAAGTATAAAAGGGGCAATAATTCTGTCAAATGCTTGATACAGTTTTCTGCTCTTGTTTATAGATTGGGATCATGTTGGTAAAGAAGTATGCAAAATATGAAAGCAATATGGCAAAGGACATAGAAAATATTTGAGGTGGTATGCAAACTTTAACATAGATTTATCAATAATATGCATATTCTAAGTATAAAAGGTTAATAATTCTGTCAAAATGCTTGATTCAGTTGTCTGCTCTTGTTTATAGATTGGGATCATGTTGGTAATGAAGTATGCAAAATATGAAAACAATAAGTCAAAGGACATAGAAAATATTTAAGGTGGTATGCAAACTTTAACATAGATTTATCAATAATATGCATATTCTAAGTATAAAAGGGGCAATAATTCTGTCAAAATGCTTGATACAGTTGTCTGCTCTTGTTTATAGATAAGGGTCATGTTGGTAAAGAAGTACATGTATGCAAAGTATAAAAGTAATTTGTAAAAGGACAAAGAAAATATATGGGGTAGTACACAAACTTTAACATGTGCACGCTAACGGTAACGCCGACGTGATCAGGATAGCTCCATTATATATATTTCATATATATTAGTCAAGCTAAAAATGAGTGAAAATCTCTGACCTGTCTCCACCCCATCCCCTTTAACTTTTGACCCAGGGGTCAGATCAAAATTCCATATAGTGCAGGGTCGCACATAATGCTCATAGCTACCATGTGTTTAAGTTTCAAGGTTCTAGTTCTATGGTGTAGGAGATAGTGGCTAGGACAGACGGACAGACTGATGGTGGAGATAACCACAATGAACCTGTTAACAGCCAACTAACGCTGCCAACAAAGCACAAGCTTTACGTGTCAGGATGCGGCACTATCTATACAAACTGCATAAGGAATTACAAGACGCTTAGGGTTTGAGGGACACCAAACCTGATTATGAGTCTTCCACACCTTAAGCATCTTAATAACCCTTTGCATGCTGGGAAATTTGTCGTCTGCTAAAATGTCGTCTGCTGAATTTCTAAAATAAGCATTTTCTTCAAAAAATTTTCAAAGAATACTATCAGAATAGCAAACAGTTTGGATCCTGATGAGACGCCACGTTCTGTGGCGTCTCATCTGGATCCAAACTGTTTTCAAAGGCCTTTAAAATTCGGTTCCCGCACTGAAAGGGTTAAATATACTTATTTGCTTGTGTACATGTACCTGATAATAAATTATTATTATTACCTGTTTTGGCATCAACAAGCTTTATCAATTGGCCCTCAAATTTTGCACATAAACGCTACACGATCAACCAATATGCCTTTTCATTTCAAGTCGGAAAGCAATTTAGCCCTTATTCGGCCATTATAGGGTGGAGGATCTATTTAAAATACAACTATTCCAGATACAAAAATATGAATTCATTTATTTAATGCACTTATTTTCTTCTCTTTTGCTACGAAATGACCATAAACCAGCTTTCCCAGTCATATTTTGCACTAGCAGATGATATTTCTTTTTTTACATATGAAAGGTAAAAAGAAATTCAAGCAGCATTTTATAATATAAATTTTAAAATGCACTCAATCATGCACTTCCAAACAAAATTATTGTAATTCTGTTATTTATAATCATATTAATAATGCCTCATTTTTCTCAAGTTTATGGTTTACTATCTTTTTTTCCCAATTTTATGGTTTATCTTGATTATTTTCTGAATTCAAAAGGCACTGGCTTAAAAAAACTGTCTATGCATGTAACTGTATATTGAAATCTCTTTATGAGTGATTATAAATGCATGATAAAATTCTAACATGTTATGTAATAGATAAATCTATATTGTTTGTATTTTTTCGTAAACATTATTAGCCACCGTTGTTGTCAAACATATATTTTTGTTTTATTAATGACGTTGTTTCACAGATTACTGTAACAGAGCTACAGATAAGGTGGGCATTTGTGCAAATACCCAATGTAAAATTGCCGATTACGCATAGAAAAATAAAACCATGCGTTCCGAAACCCCATTGAAATTGCCGATTACGCATATCATATTTTTCCTTTGCATAACGAGTAAATTTGTCCCGGAAATACCCTGGTCCGAAATACCCGGATTCTTTCCGCTTTGTTCAAGCGCTTTCAGTATAACCTTCAGTACAATAATATGTACGGAAAAAAGTGTCTTTGTGACTACGTGTTATTGTTGTGAAAATGTCGAAATCGTGAGGCCTTAAAAATGGAAACATCGTATCCTAGGCACAAAGAAACTCAATTTTAAGATATTTAACCGCAGGCAACACAAAATCAGAAGCGGAAAATATAGTGAAACTAATTCTTGACGATATTATGTCGGAGGCAATTGCTGTCAGTGCTTACATTGTAAGAAAACTGGTGGAAAAAATCGTTGAACTTTTTTTTTGAATCAAGACTGTATATTATGGATACATCTACATAATTACACAAAATCTCTGAAACTAATCAATTAAGAGTGGAACTACAACCAGCTTATTCAGATAAGCAGGTGAGAATTTAAGACAATGAACATACCCAATTTTAAAACAAAGGTACCCAATTGTCAATTAAAGTACCCGTTGTGGGTACCGACTTTTTTGTACCCAATTGAATATGAAAATACCCAATTGAACTCAAAAGTAGTGGGTATTAACCCAATTACTCAGAAAAGTTATCTGGAGCTCTGCTGTAACGTACAATCTTTATACGGAATGAAGGAGTTTTTATTTACAAGTACACTTTTTGTATTTTTTTGATAGTCTACTTAATTTTTGTTTTACTGTTAAATAAAATAACGCCGCACACGTCAGACTAATGTCGTTAAAATCTAGAGTTTAAATGAAATTATGTCACACGATATACGTATAAAAATATTTAACTGCATGTCCGACTTGTCGTCATTAAATTCAAGTCGTCATTAAATTCAAGATTTAAAATGAAAATACGTCACAAGATATATGTACTTCATACCATACGAGTTTTTTAGGATATTTTCAGATCTGAATACTGGTATTTTACGTGTTAAACTTTAACTGTAATGTATCGCAGATTCAGAGATGTATGTTTTGTTGTAAAGGTCATTTAACCCAACATATCTCAGACACAAAGAGTGTCCAAATTTGTGCAAACAATTAAATTAAAACTAAGACATTTATCGATTGTCATTACCTGCTGTATAATTTATTAGTGTACTGACATATATTCAATTGTGGTGAAATCAACCGGGATCACCTTGGTGAGAATCTGGTGGAAAAATCACTGCACTAACCTGAGACATCAGTCTGTCATGATTGATTGCTCAGTTGTACATATTTTTCTAATTCTGGCTACCATAACTTTAAATGTCGCTTTTTATGATTTTTGACTGGCGCGACTTTATAGTTATGGACCAACCCCATTAGGAAAGTCAACCAGAAAATGCCGAAAAGTCGACAGTTAAAAAAGACCGGTCCAAAACAGCTTTTAAATGCAGTTATTGGCCCATATCAATCACTTGATTGGAAAGATTGACATTTTTCACATTTAACTGATACATTCTTTCACAAAATACTATCTTAAACATTTAAAATTTATCTATTCTGCTCTTACATATCGAGAAAAACAGCGATGTGACAGACTTTCTTGAAATGCGAATCTCCCGAGATTTCACGGTCATATGATGGTATTTCTACTTTTAGTAACATACCATGTGCTCAAGTGTTTTCAAATTCAGAATGACATTTCCCGGTATTTTAGAATATTCTGGCTTGTTTTGTGAACAAATTGTAGTGTAAATACAAACTCAAAGTAAATATTTAAAACTACCCGATTCACACTGAAATCATTTTTATAATCCACCAGACTTGTTGTTAATCACAAATAATAGATTTCAGAAAACGAAAGTAATGTTTACAATTTCAGCAAAAAATGTCAAGGTCGTTCGAAAGTATCCAAATTAAAACTAGTCTTGGACAAAGCGACAATGGCGTCAAAATTGTGAATTTCAGACTGATGAGAGTTATTTTCATCTATTGTAAGATGCATTTGAAACATTTGAACCTTAAAATATTCCTCGGTGCAGTAATTTATATTCATTCACCAATATATGTAGAAATGTATCCAAGAAAATGAGTATTCTTTGATTTATAGCATGACATAAATATGTTACGACTCTGGTTGACTTTTGATACGGGGTTGGCTTCATCATACAGGTATGTCAATACTATATCAGTGTCCGACAAATTTCTTATTGCATGTTATAGATATTACATGTATGTGCACATGTATGTGTACTTAAATTCGGACAGCACGTTAAGTTGGAAACGTAAATAAAGCGTTTAGATGATCAATACGACTGACTCGTATGGTGTTAATCAATGCAATTGCTCTTTTTAACAACAAATACCGAGTTTCAAGAAATCAAGAGTATTAAATCATTTATTTACTTGTGTCCGACTTTAAGTTCTGTCCGAATTTACGTATTGCATCCGTATGTTACGACACTAGTGTGCAGTCAGTATACAATACAATAATTGTTTCAATAATGAAGGAACTGATACAGTGTAACGGTAACGATACAGCGTGTTTACATTATATTTTATTAAGAGGAAATGTCAATGCCAAATAATTCGCGAGATACCCCGGTACTTTAGTTGAAATTCACAACAAAACTTTTAATGGAAACTAAATGATCTCAATGATGTACCCGCTACGAAATTTTTATTTACAAATAAATACACCCATGCCAATTTGTGCGCGCTTTTTATCTGGACCAGGGGCCTATACGTTTGTATAGGTCCCTGTCTGGACAAAGAAATTCATTTATTAAATGTAGAATTTTGTAACCTAAAATAGCTGTACACAACGTGTGCAAACCGTCGCAGGTGATTTACGCAAGTTGCAATTGAACGGTCCTGATTGGGAGCTTATTTCATCATATCTTTAAATAGAATCATATGCCGAAATTCAATTGACACTTTAGAAAATTTCAAACGTTTGTGTTTATGACTCTCATCGTCTATATTACCCTCCCATAATTTGGTTTAAAAAAAATTTAATTGGGCATATATGGGATTATTGATTAACAGTCGATCAATCCAATTATTAATTGACAATGCAAACTAATTAGCAGGTGTTAACCGCGTTGTTATTAATATTCATTTTCGGTTTTGTTACCGTTTTGAAGAATCCGCTATTGTTTTGATTTATTTAATGTTCGGCATCCTTGGATATTTAACGACATCAAAAACGTAGTCGCTATTACTCATTGTTGCGGTTAACAAAGAATTCCAAACTGCGAAATGATGTTGCATCATGTGCGCCAACTATCCAACCGGCTCTCATTATATTATTAGCAGACGACAAATGTTGATTCTGATTGAATGATTAAAATGCACTCTTACTGTTTACGACATTACCGCAAGTGATCGGTGATTGATAAGATAATTGATTGCACTTTGTTATCGGATTATAAACAAGACACGGTGTAGAAACACATGGTCAGCGTGTTTATTCTACGTATGTCTGTCAATAAAACGGGCTACCGCTCTTATAGATTTATAGTAGCCCGGCGGGCGTCAGCTGAAACATTTCAGTAGCCCGATGAAAAAATTCTGTAGCCCCCGGGCTCCGGGCAATGGATTTGTCGGACACTGCTATATAAATTGTACACTGAAGTTTCTTTAGCTAATATTTTTCTTATGTTGACAGACCATTGACATTGCTGGGGTTTGTTGAGATAAATACTTATTATCATCAGGGGCAGGAAGACATTATAGACATTAAACAGCGTATCATTACGTAGACAACAGTTGCACAACTGTATGCGTAAAAGGTAAATCAGTATATTGATAATTATGTTGACAACTAGCTTACGTAGCAACGTCCGAAAATATGAAATATCCGACATCTATTTCAATATTTAAAATTCAAGATATAATGACTACTGAACTGTTTTACTTTAAGGAAAAAACAGTAAAAGTATGTTTTTTATGAAAATGAAACACAACAAACAATATACTTATCATGATAACGGCTAAACGACTTATTATCCCAATATAACACTGTCATTGAATCGCACATTTCAATTATGGTGGACGCACCAGTTATCGAACACCTAAGAAATTACTTCAAAATTGAAACACTTAAAATAACAAAAACATTTTGTTTTAACTAATGACTTACATTTCAATTATTCATTAACTTATCTGTAAAGTTTTCCAGCAAATATCCTTCAAGAAATCATAACGATGATTCCCTGGTTATTGTCACCTCTAGCAGACAAAACAAAATGGCGGCCGATGTAAACATGACCCATTACCAGACAGTGCATAAATACTACTCCAGTATATACAAAGTCACATGACTATCACGTGACCCGGACTCCGCGAAAAAATCTGCGTCAGCTACAATCAAAATTGAAAAGGGAAATATGCTTTTTGGTGTGTAAATGCACGTTTTGATAAAAGCATTCAAAAAGTAATAGCAAAAAACACATAAAAACGTGTAAATAACAATAAATGCATTAATTTCACCTGTTTTCTACGCATTTGTTTCAAGCTAAGTAGGCAAGTAGGTCATGGATTTATTGTACGACCAGTTGTTTATCGATGTGACCTCATGTGCACTTTTGCGCTTGCGCATACAGAACCAAAACAAAACGTTCGATAATAGGTGCTGTTCGATAACAGGTACTTCGACGATAAAAATTATTCCCCTTGAATGTTAATGCATATTGATATAACGAATTCATCAAACGTTATCAAACATGAGTAATTTGCATTGCATCGGATTCCCACAATATTATGTGGATGTAAATCGGATCCGGTTGTTGTTTATGTGTCAAGCTCATTTTGCCAGTGAGATACTTAAATTTCTTGCGTAGTAAAATCGGCTAGATTGAACTTTACCGGTACGCAGTTGTTTACCACTATCAAATCTACTGTAAAGTACACAAAGATACTTACATAATTCTGCCGTATCTGTCTGAATAAACATCCGCTGCACAAAATATAGACATTTGTATTAATGATTATTAAACACAATCATATTTTTCTGTGTTTATTGAATTAATGACACTGAGTTTCTTTGTCGCGTTACAAGATGGCGGATGTCTAACGCTGTTTGTGAAGTGACGTCACAATGTTTATTTGAGCGCGTGCCCGTTCCCACAAAAAAAGTTTAAACACAAAATACTCGAAAAGTTGTTTTTTTCCCAGATATGACGACAACGCCAACAGGTAGATCGCATTCTGGTTCATATACATGTCAAATTTCAGCAAACGTGTTGGGCCAGTTTTCAATTGACTCAAATCGCGACTATATGCCCCAACTTAACGAAACTTAGCCCCCTTTATCATTCGTTCAATTGAACGTCATCAATGATGACGTCCAATACATCACTCATTCCATACTAGAATTGCGACACCTTAAGGGTTTCGCGTGATGGAATGAGTGGAGAGATGAAATCAAATTGAAAATCGATTATTTCTATAAAAAATGGTACGAAAAAATATGTGGGTAGGAAAAAAAAACAAATTTGGGTACGAAAACAAATTTGAGTACGATAAAAAGGGTACAAACAAAATAAGGGAACGAAAAAACTATTTTGGTACGAAAAAAATGGGTACAAATAAAAAATAAGGTACGAAAAAATTTGTGTACGAAAAAAAAATGAGTACGAACAAATGGGTACGAAGAAATTTGGGTACGAACAAATTTGTGTACGAAAAAATTGGGTACAAAAAAATGTGGGTACGAAAAAAAAATTGGTTATAAAAAAAATTAGGGTACGAAAAACTATTTGGGTACGAAAAAAAAGGTTCAAATAAAAATTTGGGTACAAAAAAAATTGGGAACAAAACGAATTTGGGTACGAAAAAAATTTGAGTACGAACAAATGGGTTCAAAGAAATTTGGGTTCTAACAAATTTGTGTAAAAAAAATTGGGTACGAAAAAAAATTTGGTTATGAAAACCTATAGGGAACGAAAAAATTAGGGTACAAAAAACTATTTGGGTACGAAAAAAAAAGGGTACATATATAAATTTGGGTACAAAAAAAATTGGGTACGAAACAAATTTTTGCACCGACGGACAGACGAAGCGGCGACTATATGCTCCCCCTAAAAAATTTGGGGGGGGAGCATAATAAACAAGTTATGGCAATTTAAAGGTGGTACGCAAACTTAATAATACATTTATCAATTATATGCTTATTCTAAGTGAAAAAAAGGCCATAATTGTTACAAAATGCTTGATACAGTTATCTGTTCTTGTTTATACATTGGGGTCATGTTGGTTAATAAGCAAAATACATGGTGTATGAACGCAATATGTAAAGTGACATAAAAAATATTTGAGGTCATATGCAAACTTTAACATAGATTTATCAATAATATGCATATTATTCTTAGTGAAAAAGGGCCTAATTCTGTTAAAATGCTTGATACAGTAAATGAGTTGTCTGCTCTTGTTTATAGATTGGGGTTATGTCGGTAATGAAGTATGCAAAATATAAAAGCAATATGTCAATGGACATAGGAAATATATTTGAGGTGGTACGCAAACATTCCAATGCGCACGCCGACGCCGGGTTGAGTAGGATAGCTCGACTATATATATTTCATATATAACAGTCAAGCTAAAATGTAAATATACCATAAACAACAGGCTAACCTCAATCACAACTTTAATGCAATGCTTATAACAATAGAGATACAATGATATGCCAGGGATTGAAACTAACTGTTTACTATTGTGGGCAACCATCTTTAGTATTTTGGTTGCCCAGATAAAGAATAACGAGCCCAGAAATATGAACATGTCAATATTATACATTCTTTTAATAAAATAATAGATAATTAAATACATTTGCTGACAACACATGTTCAATGCATGATGTTTTATTATGAGCCTGAATTGAATCATGTCCTATTCCTAAATAATGAATGTTATTTAACTAGTATTGATCCATGGTGATCAATTGTTTTTCAATTTTTATTGCAGTGAATTGTTTTAAGCTTTAAAAAAAAGAAGTTTACCAACTTTTGAAATTGAGTTGCCCAGGCAAAAATCTACTTGCCCCGGGTTCACGGCAGTGCCCCAGATAAGCTGCGTATCTGCGTCTTTCACCCTATTAAATGTTTAAAAACGCAAAGAAATACAATATCATGCGTATTGAAAACGCACCCGATTTGCCTTTTACGCACATTCGTCTTATTTGATGCGTACAATACAATAGCTTTGATCGAAAATACTTTGCTCATTTTCGGTATTTTTTGTGATTATTTTTGTTACGCGGCGACGCTTTTATTCAGCAAGCGCCTGGATGACGGAGCAATAAAACAGTCAAAGCTATTCAAACGCTCTGCGGACTAGATTTCATAGTTAAATAAAGCGGCTGACCAAATTATTTACGACGACATACATGCGTTTTCAATCTGACTTAATCCGTCGTTCATTGTGCATGTATTTGTTAAGTGTCTGTACTTTCAGTTTCTAATACGATGCGTAATAAAAATGTCTAAGAGAAAGACGTCAGCAATTGTTGCGCCATAATATCAGTCGATCGCTAACTTTTTCGAACCAAGAAAGCAAGAGCCAATAAGTGCCGAATCATTCGTGTTATCGATTTTTTTTAAGTTTAAACTTTATTGACAGTTTCAAGGATTAAAGATGTTATGAAACATCAGTTTATTAAAGTTAATTATATTAGTTTACAGTTTTATTGAATCAATACAATTGTGTGCAGCTTCAACAGAAGTAAAGCAGGGATGGTTTTACTGTATGCATCTTATAACTCATTTCACCCTATTCCAAGAATGAAATCACCCTATTTTTCAAAATCAGTGGGTGAAAACCCTATTTCCGAAATAATTATCTGGGGCACTGGTTCACGGTAAACCACTTATTTCCATCCCTGTATGCTCTTCATTTTCTGTTCTTCCATCCCATTCTCCAAATTAAATTTAAAGCCGATATTTTTTAATAACATTAGTATGAATTACTAACCATTATCACCCAAAAAACAATTTTACAAAGCTGTAATCCCGTCGTAGAGATTTAGTTTACTATTATCAGTGTTCTCTTTAAATACCGGCTGCTAGCGATCTTGCCGGTTACATTAACTCTTGATGCCGGCTACTTTTCCCAAATATATCAAGTAAATGTCACAAATGCTTTGGTTTTACTGCATAGTTGCCGGCCATATAACTGGCTACTCAAATTTTTCTGGAAAACACTGAACTATGCATGACAAACACACAAAAATTAAATACATCTTAGATTCATTGTAAAAAATAAATTGACACTTCCAGCTTGTCGTCACTAAAATCCAAAGATTCAAATAATTTTCCACGAGATACGTCAACAATTGCGTAATCAAATGAATGAAAAATAAAAGTAAAGAAAGCCGGATTTTACATAAATTTCAGGTTGAAACACAACAAGGTAAAGGTAGTCGGTGAGATATAATAATAATACAGTTAGTAAGGCTCGTACCCTGGGTACGGTAAATATACTAAAACATACCCGGGAATTTTAACACTAAATCGGTTGTTGTCGGCTATTTTGTAAAAATTAATTATGTTTACATTTATGTCAATTTTCTGTTAAATGGCATTTATACAATGTATTATCAAAACTCATTATTACAATCATTAATGTGATTCAATTTAAAATCTTAAATTGTTTAAAGTCGCGTCATTGTATGACGTTGTCAAGTATATTTTCCGCGATGTCGCACGTTCACTTTTTACCGTCATAGATTTTTTTAAAGAAACATTTTTTGGTTTGCGAGGTCCGTTAAATGGGGAACACCATATTTGGTATTTATATTATGTTTTAACAAATAATTCATGCTGTGTAATAAATATTGTATAAGATATTTCGATATTTATTGAAAATGTTTCAAATTGTTATTTATGAAACCTTTTATTCTAATGAGTGTATGCTATCATATTATACTTCGAATAGCAGATCTGTTGTACTATAATCGTATTATTCATTCTTTATTGTTAATTTCATTTATTGTAGAGAATCGTCAATGTTACATCTAGACGCCAATCCTTGTCGTTAGTGTTAGTTTTCAATGCTTGTTATCATTGCCGTCAATGTTAGTCGTCAATCCTTATCGTCATTATACATGAAGGAAATAAAAGCAGAAACAGAGACGTATTCTTGATTACTTGATTATTCCTACGGCGTCCTCTCAACACTCATACTAAAAAGCATGTTGATGCAGATTTTTTTTAAAGAGAAGTTTCTTTAAGGTAAACAATATTGTTTTACTTTAATCGCTAGCATGTTTAACGACATCGGATTTTTGGCAGATATACAACTCGGATACAATCTAATATTTGCGGGTATGTTTAAGTTTCTTTACCGTACCCGGGCTACATGTAAGTAAAGTTAAGAGTACCCGGGGTACATGTACCGGTAAGTAGTACCCGAGCCGAGAATGTCAATTGAAGGTGTTAGAGATGCATTGAACCATAAGATTAAAAAGGGTAATTAACCACGGGCTTATTAAAATTAAAACGATGACATTACATTGTACCAGCTGTTTATTGTTGTATACTGTAAGCTTGAAATATTTTAAATAATGTAAACAACTTACCTTGTATAAAGTTGGCACATTGTTGTCAGGTGTAGAAACTATTATACTTATTTCTGTTAAGTTGCACTGGCTGAACCAAAAGAATTATGTAGTCGTTTATAAATAATCACGAAACAATCTACTAATGCATATATGCTTGCCAGTTGCTGAGTTTGTGCATTTCCATTCATTATACTATCGGCCTTGGCAAACAGCGTAGACTCAGATTAGACGCCGCATGATGTCTGCTATTTGGTACGCAGAAGATTTGCATATCCACGGGTGTTTTATGTCAAATGTTATGGTTTTCAATAGATCGTATACTTACTACAAAACAGCGAATTAGCGTTCACTTTACATCATTTTTAATTATGTTATTTTGTTAATACTTTCTCGCGTTCTTTTCGCCATTGGTCGACGCCGTCTGCTATTTCCAACGATGAAGATTTCCATATCCACTGGCGTTTTTTTATGTCAAATGTTAGTGTTTTCCAATGGATCGTATACTTATCTACAAAACAGATAAGTAGCGTTCACTTTACATCGTTTGAGATGATGTTTTTTTGTAAATACTTTCTAAGCGTTCATTCTGACGAAGTCGACCATTTTGACGGGTGTGAAGAAATACCGAATTTCCCGTAATTACCAAAATCCTCAGAAATCCACGAGATCCCACGAAATCCCCATTAATATTGATTGTGTATTGAAAAACTGCGTATTTTAATATAGATCGTTGCGAAATACACTGAAATAACTAATGAAACATTGTTTTTATAAAAGTTTGATTTCGGGGATTTCGGTAGGGTTTCGGTATATCCACATAGCGCATTTTGTAATTCCGGTTATGTAAAACTTGCGAAACTTTTTCGTGATTTAATCAAAAAACTTGATTTTTCCCAGGTATAACGCCTACGCCAACAGGTAGATCGCATTCTGGTACATATACATGTCAAATTTCAGCAAACGTGCTGGGCCAGTTTTCAAGCGCCCCAAATCGCGACTATATGCGCCAGCTTAACGAAAGTTAGCCCCCTTTATCATTCGTTCGATTGAACGTCATCAATGATGACGTCCAATACATCACTCATTCCATACTAGAGTTGCGACACCTTAAGGGTTTCGCGGGATGGAATGAGTGGGGAGATAAAATAAAATTGAAAACCTATTTCTTTTTGTGCATTTAATGATGGTAACCAACGTTCTCGCAAAAAATTATTATACATATCACATGATAGTAACCATAATACTCGCAGACGTGTTTATTTTTTCGAGGCCGTTCGATTAGCTACCTTAAAAAGTAGAACTTCAATTCCCATGACTATAATATTAAAAACGTGAAAATAGCAAACAACTGCAGTGTGTGTCGGACATCCCCATCTTAAACACTATAGGAGGTTTTTGTGTGACGTCACAAGAGGGGTTTTCCGTTACTAAAAATTGATTGGCCGTCAACTTCTCGATCGCGGCCAAATACATTGTATCAGAGTAAAGGTCGTCGGAAGACTTAATACTTACAATTTCACAAAACAAAACTATAAATACCCGTATTCTTTTTTAAGTAAGACTTTAATAAATGATATTTCAAAAATTATAAAACATATAATAATTTGAATATTATTATAAGTGATGTGGATGCGAGAGTATTATTTTTCATCCGCGATTGAAATTTAGTGTAAGGGGTGCATTTAGCAGTTATAAAACAAAGCCCTAAAATAGCTCAATACATTTCAATCTTGATTTTTAATTTTCTTTTACATTGAATGAATTTTCGTTTCGTTTACATTGAATGAAAATATTAATAAATTTAAGCATTCCAATTGTAAAAAACACCTGCACGTTTTGCAAATTGAACTGTCTTTGCATGTACATGTATATTGAAAACTGTTTTGTAGTAATAATGAGCGATACAAATCTAGCATTTTATTATACCATAAATCTACACATTTAATATATTTTACGCAAGTATTTTATATCCGTATAATGACCAAACGCGATTGCTTGTTTTCATGATGATGTTTCGAACACTGCAGTAACGCACGATCTTTACACGTTATAGCAGAGTTTACATTTGCAGGTACCCGTTAAATACGTTAATTGTGTAGCAGTAATTTTGTAAAATATTTTAAATGTATAGTTATTAAACACTTTATTTTAATGTTTAAACTGGCTAATATATATATACTTAATAGTTCCAAGCTGTTACGGTAATCTATTTCGGACAAATGTCTTTTTTTTTTAAATATGTTCAAATATTTTATTAAAGCAACTGTTAAGTTTTTGACTTAATATGCCAAGAGATGACATGGAGGTATCATAAATTGTTTTAAATGACCAGACACATGTGGTTTATGCAGAGACCCCATACAGAGTCATACAAGTATAGGTCCCTGGGACTGTTTTCTTAGTAATTGTCTGGACAGTATCCGATCATATCGAGATAATCGGTTTGCGATAAACAAAGGGACAATTAAACACTGGGTTAAAAATGCTGAAACAAAGAGTGTCAAAACTGGTGTGAACAGTTAAATAAAAGCATTAACATTTATCAAGAGGATTTAGTTAATCTGCAACAAGGTAAGTTTTTACAGACAAATAGGTTCAATTAGTTTCTATATGTTGATTACATAAATTCAATCAATTTGTTGTTTGTTTTCGTCCTTATTTGTGTTCGTTTATTGGATTCAATTTAATCTGAAAGAATTTCAAGTTCTGAGCATTTTTTGGTCTTCAAAAGGGTCGCGAATATGATTGTAACTTTATCACGATGCGGTTCATCACATGCAAACAATAGCAGAATGGCCGCAGTTTTGACGGCCAAAATTTGAGCATGCGCAAACGTGACGTCATTATCGGAATCCCCAAAACCTCCTATCGACAAGCATTAAGCCTTTTTCTTTGTCTACAAAATTATGTGTATTTTATTGAAACATCATTATAGCTTTGCGTTCAAGATAGTGTTGAATTCATTTTGCAATGCAATCAGCGCTTTGATTTTATATTACGAAATGTACTACGCAGTACATTGTGTGACGTCATTTCGGTGACGAAACACAATGGTTTTATTTACACTCTCTGAAATTTGAGGACATGTCGTTGTGTTTTTTATCTGTAAACTATTTGTTTAAAGCATCGAACGAATGCAAAACGTATTTCGGATTGTGTGTTTATCATGCATAAATGTAAACATAGATAGAAATACAATACAATTGTGTGGTTTGAACTAAGTTTCGATAAAGACATGAATTAATAAAGGTGAAAGTGCATATCGTTTCAAATTGTTTGTTATAAACTTTGGATTAAAGTAGTCAACTTATTGTTACAAACATTGGATTAACGATGTCATTTAGGTAAGCGTGACTTTTATACTAAATTAAGTTTTTTTATAACTCTTGTTAAAGCTGAAATTGAGTCATCAAATTTCGCTACAAAACGGTGTCAGTTGCAATAGATATTTTAAAGGGGCCTTTTCACAGATTTTGGCATTTTTTAACTTATTCATTGAATGCTTTATATCGATAAATGTAAACATTGGATCGTAAAAGCTCCAGTAAAAAATCAAGAATAACATTTAAAAAAGGAAAAGAACATTGCCCGGACCAGGTTTCGAAACAGTGACCCCTGGAGTCCTGTCAGAGTCCTGAAGTAAAAACGCTTTAGCCTACTGAGCTATTCCGCCGAGTACACATACTGGGCGTATTTTATACCTTATATAAGCAATCTTCGTAGTTTCACAAAATTTAACGACAAAAACAGAACTCTCCAAATTATTCAATCGTTTCGCGTTGCAACGCTTTATAACTTTTAGGTTTTAAAATCGTCAAAAGATGCATATAATGGCTATATTAGACCATGGTAAATGTTCAGTATTACTGTTTCCTCACAAATATCATAACTAAAACGAAAATTTGCGAATCTGAAACAACTTTTTTCAATTTTGTCAATTTACCAAAGCGTGAAAAGATCCCTTTAATGTGCTATGTGAAATTATAATTATGTTTGATTATTTTTTTTATTTGTTACGCACTTTATGCTGCTAATGATGTGTTGCTCACGGCAAGCCTCGCCGTGTAAACCTTTCTTCAACTCGTCGGACAAATTAAAGTACACGTCATACTTACATTGTATTTTATTTTTTCTGTGTATTTGATGATGGTAACCAAAGATATCACAGAGATTTTAATATACATGAAACTATTTCAATTAATGCTATTTTGAGAAGTCCGTCACCACTCTATCGTTTGTTATTGTTTATATCATACTATTTTGCTCCACTATATAAACATTTCTCAAAACCGGCTTTCCGTACTTTTATTTTGCATGCAACTGATTGCGCAATTTATGACGTATGTTGTGTGACGTAATTTATTTGTCAAAACAAACAATTTTGAGTTAAATTCTCTGGATGTTTTTAACAGTTATTTATTTGTTTAAAGCATCGAACGAATGCAAAAACGTATTTCGGATTGTGTGTTTATCATACATAATTGTAATTGTTATATTATATTGGATTATTGTCGTCATTAAGGTAAGCGTGTTGTTTATACTAAATTGATTTGCTGCTCATGTTTATTTATTGATTCAATAATTAAACCCTAAATTAATAATGTATTTGTCTCATGATTATCATGTATATTAAAGATATTATCGGATAAATAGAATACCATGTTAATACCAGTGTGTACTTACATTTATCTGACACGTCTCGGAAAGCTTCGCGTGTAAACCTTTCTTCAACTCTTCGCACAAAATAACATAAATTTATGTCATGAATCTCTAAACAACCACACTCGATCTGCACAAAAGACATGCATGTGTACTTCGTATTGATATTCAAACACAATTATTACGTCGTTGTTTATAGATTTAACGCCTAACTGTATATATATTGAATTAATAACGCGTAACTTAGTTTCTTAACAAGATGGAAGCTAGCCTAAGCGCTTTTCATGACGTTACGTCACAATGTTTATCTACGCGCGTTGTGTTTCGCAGAAAAAATATTTAAACACAAAATACTCGAAAACTAGATTTTTCCCAGGTATAACGCCTACGCCAACAGGTAGATCGCATTCTTCTCCATATACATGTCAAATTTTAGCAAACGTGTTCGGCCAGTTTTCAAGGCGCTCAAATCGCAGTGATTTGCCTCAGCTTAACGAAACTTAGCCCCCTTTATCATTCGTTCGAATGAACGTCATCAGTGATGACGTCCAATACATCACTCATTCCATACTAGAGTTGCGACACCTTAAGGGTTTCGCGGGATGGAATGAGTGGGAACTAAAAAAATGTGGGTTCGAAAATTTTGGGTAAGAAAATGTGGGAACACAAATTTTGGGTACTAAACAAATGTGGGTACGAACATTTTGGTTACGAAAAAAAATGTGGGTTCGAAAATTGTGGGTACAATGGGTCAATGTTAAGGTTTTAGCATGGCGGACGCCGGACGGCGAAAAGACACGATACGACACGATGAGCTGGCTATGACAATACCTCAGGTATTCTCCGAAAACAGCCGAGCGCATATGCATAAGTCAGTGAGTAATACTCAACAAGACTATTGTCAAGCAAATTTGTCCCCTACCGGCTCCACCATTGTCAGAATTTATTATATTTTTTTATTTATTGCCATAGAAACCAGAATTTTTGACGTAGGAACAAAATGAAATCACGTGCATAATGTCCTTATTGCCATCTATCCATGTTTCAAGTTTCATGAAAAAATATTAAGAACTTTTAAAGTTATCGCAGGATTCAGAAAAGTGTGACAGACTGACTGACTGACTGACTGACGAACACACAGAGCACAAACCATAAATCCCCTCCGGTGAAACCGGTAGTGGACTAATAAAAGCTAGGCACGGCGTATAAAATCAGAACCACTGGGTCGAATCTGCTGAAACTTGGCCACATTATAGATTATAGTCCAAACAAGCTACAGAATGAGCGTTTTTGGACCTGACAGCGTAAAACATTAATTAATAATGGACAGCACAAAATGGGTCATTTTGTACAAAAAATGTAAACTTTGAGTGGCATTTAATGACCTTTAGACATCAGAAAGTTGCAAATTTTTAATATTCTGCACACTTCGACTTGTTTTTTTTACAAATTTAGAAGCATTTATGCTTGGGATGTATATAAACCCTGTTATTCAGTGTCAAATTTGGCAAAAAATCACAATACAATCCCAAAAATGGCTAAGCAGCAATGCCCCTTTAACATTATTCCTTATATTTAATTGTATTGTTTAAAAAGATAACTGTGTATATTTAATCATAATGGCTCTGTATATCACACATGATAGGGCACTGCTGGGGCTTGAACCCAGAACTCATCTCACATTGTAAGATGCGTTTTTCAATTAAACTACAATGTCTGTATCTTGTGAAGTGGAGCCAACATACACCCACATACCGGTAAGTGAAAAAATCATTCTGTCCATATATTTGTACTGGGCGTTAGTGAAAGTCTTTTTCCAGGTTTTCCCTGATTTCCAGGTTGGCTGGAAACCATGTTTAACTATGATAAAATGTTCTTTAGATGCCATGTGTATTAATATATAGGTCTATTTTTCTGAGATATTAATGAAAATGCCTTTGGGTATGTGGCGAATATTTAAAAAATCTGCAACTTGATATATGGTGCTAACACGGTAAAATTGTATGAGCCCAAATTATAATAGATGAATGCGTATTATGCTTCTCTGCTTATACTATGACGACATGTTCATACAATGTCATTTTTATTAATATACATGTATATGCCAAATTTAATGAAAAAGACTTGAAAATGTGTGTCGCAAGATACCAAGTACGAAAAAAATCAGCATTTTTATGTAGGGTCATCACACGGTAAAATTATTTGTGCCCAAAATAATAATAGATGAATGCATATTAGGCTTCAATGTTGCTTATACTATGACTACTGGCTCATACGATGCCATTTTTATAAATATCTATGCCAAATTTAATGAAATAGACATGAAAATGTGTCGCCAGGTACCAAGTAAGAAAAAAATCAGCATTTTTATCTAGGGTCTTCACACGGTTAAATTATTTGTGCACAAATAATAATAGATGAATGCATATTAGGCTTCAATGTTGCTTATACTATGACTACTGGTTCATACGATGCCATTTTTATAAATATCTATGCCAAATTTAATGAAATAGACTTGAAAATGTGTGTCGCCAGGTTCCAAATAAGAAAAAAATCAGCATTTTTATATAGGGTCTTCACACAGTAAAATTATTTGTGCCCAAGTAATAATAGATGAATGCATATTAGGCTTCAATGTTGCTTATACTATGACTACTGGTTCATACGATGCCAATTTTATAAATATCTATGCCAAATTTAATGCAATAGAATTGAAAATGTGATTCGCCAGGTACCAAGTAAGAAAAAAATCCGCATTTTTATGTAGGGTCTTCACACAGTAAAATTATTTGTGCCCAAATAAGAATAGATGAATGCATATTAGGCTTCAATGTTGCTTATACTATGACTAATGGTTCATGCGATACCATTTTTATAAATATCTATGCCAAATTTAATGAAATAGACTTGAAAATGTGATTCGCCAGGTACCAAGTAAGAAAAAAATCCGCATTTTTATGTAGGGTCTTCACACGGTAAAATTATTTGTTCCCAAATAATAATAGATGAATACATATTAGGCTTCAATGTTGCTTATACTATGACGATATGTTCATACAATGCCATTTTTAAAAATATCTATGCCAAATTTAATGAAATACAATTAAAAATGTGTGTCGCCAGGTACCAAGTAAGAAAAAAATCAGCATTTTTATGTAGGGTCTTCACATGGTAAAATTATTTGTGCCAAAAATAATAACAGATGAATGCATATTAGGCTTCAATGTTGCTTATACTATGACTACTGGTTCATACAATGCCATTTTTAAAAATATCTATGCCAAATTTAATGAAATAGACTTGAAAATGTGTGTCGCCAGGTACCAAGTAAGAAAAAATCAGCATTTTTATGTAGGGTCTTCACACGGTAAAATTATTTGTGCCCAAATAATAATAGATGAATGCATATTAGGCTTCAATGTTGCTTATACTATGACTACTGGTTCATACGATGCCAGTTTTATAAATATCTATGCCAAATTTAATGAAATAGACTTGAAAATGTGTGTCGCCAGGTACCAAATAAGAAAAAAATCAGCATTTTTATGTAGGATCTTCACACAGTAAAATTATTTGTGCCCAAATAATAATAGATAAATGCATATAAGGCTTCAATGCAGGGTTGGCATATTGACCGGTCAATTGAGTATTGACCGGGCCGGCGGTCAATACCTGGTTAAAACCGGTCAATACTGGTCATTACTGGTCGATTGAAAATTGTAGCATTTAAACATTACAAAGGAGCCATTTTATATAAAATCAATAATTATTCTGTAATTGATAAACTTTTTTCTGAGTTATTTATTTTTAAAAAATCTTTAAAGCTGTAAAAAGTTACTTCTTAATTATTTATGGAAACAGCCTCAAATACATAAGGACTAAGGCAATATCTTTATCTCAGTGTATCACATCTGTTACTAATTAGCCGGATTTTACATAAATTCCAGGTTGATAAACACAACAAGGTAAAGGTACTTTGTAGTCGGTGAGATATAATAATAATACAGTTAGTAAGGCTCGTACCCTGGGTACGGTAAATATACTAAAACGTACGCGGGAATTTTAACACTAAATCGGTTGTTGTCGGCTATTTTGTAAAAATTAATTATGTTTACATTTATGTAAATTTTCTGTTGAATGGCATTTATATTATCAAAACTCATTGTTAAAATCAATAACGTGATTTAATTTTAAATCTTAAATTGTTTAAAGTCGCGTCATTGTATGACGTCGTCAAGTATAATATTTTCCGCGACATCGCACGTTCACTTTTTACCGTCATAGATTTTTTTAAAGAAACATTATTTGGTTACCAAGGTCCGTTAAATGGGGAACACCATATTCGGTATTTATATCATGTTTTAACAATTAATTAATGCGGTGTAATAAATATTGTTTAAGATATTTCGATATTTATTGAAAATGTTTCAAATTGTTATTTATGAAACCTCTTATTCTAATGAGTGTATGCTATTATATTATACTTTGAAAAGCATATCTGTTGTACTATAATCTTATTATTCATTTATTACTGTTAATTTCATTTATTGTAGAGAATCGTCAATGTTACATCTAGTCGCCAATGCTTGTTGTCAGTGTTAGTCGTAAATGCTTGTGATCATTGTCGTCGATGTTAGTCGTCAATCCTTATCGTCATTATACATGAAGGAAATAAAAGCAGAAACAGAGACGTATTCTTGATTACTTGCTTATTCCTACGGCGTCCTCTCAACACTCATACTAAAAAGCATGTTGATGCAGATTTTTTAAAAGAGAAGTTTGTTTAAGGTAAACAATATTGTTTTACGTTAATCGGTAGCATGTTTAACGACATCGGATTTTTGGCGGATATACAACTCGGATATAATCTAATATTTGCGGGTATGTTTAAGTTTATTTACCGTACCCAGGGTACATGTAAGTAAAATTAAGAGTACTTACCGGTACATGTACCGGTAAGTAGTACCTGAGCCGAGAATGATCAATCGAGCCTTAGTAAGTGAGTGATGGTGTATGGGATAACATGCACTGAGGGTGTATATTTTTCACGAACAAGTCAATTGAAGGTGTTAGAGATGCATTGATCCATAAGATTTAAAAGGGTAATTAACCACGGGCTTATTTAAATTAAAATGATGACATTACATTGTACCGGCTGTTTATTGTTGTATACTGTAAGCTTGCAATATTTTAAATAATGTAAACAACTTACCTTGTATTAAGTTGGCACATTGTTGTCAGGTGTAGAAACTTTTTATACTTATTTCTGTTAAGTTGCACTGGCTGAACCAAAAGAATTATGTAGTCGTTTCTAAATAATCACGAAACAACCTACTAATGCATATATGCTTGCCAGTTACTGAGTTTGTGCATTTCCATTCATTATCGGCCTTGGCAAACAGCGTAGAATCAGAGACGCCGTGTGATGTCTGCTATTTCGTTACACTGAAGATTTTCATATCCGCGGGTGTTTTTATGTCAAATGTTATGGTTTTTCAATAGATCGTATACTTATCTACAAAACAGCGAATGAGCATTCACTTTACATCATTTCTGATGATCTTATTTTGTAAATAATTTCTGAGTGTTACTTCCTACGTTGCTATGTCGTCAGCCATTTTGACGGTTGGTTTGTTTACTTTCGGTTTCCACTACAAACGAAATTGATTTGCTGCTCGCGTTTATTTTTTGATTAAATAATAAATTATTAAACCCTAATAATGTAATTGTCTCAATATCATTTATATTCAAGATATTATCGGATAAATAGAATACCATTCTAATACCAGTGTGTACTTACATTTATCTCGGAAAGCCTAGCCGTGTAAACCTTTCTTTAACTCGTCGCACTCAATACGTCGAATAACACATAGATTTATGTCATGTTTATTAAAAAAACACACTGTGCACAAAAGACATGCATGTGTACTACCAATTGATATTCAAACACAATTATGACGTCTTTGTTTATCGATTAAACGCCTAACTTTAATTAATTACGCGTAAATTAGTTTCTTTGTTTATTAACAAGATGGAAGCTAGCCTAAGCGCTTTTCATGACGTCATGCGCACGTGCCCTTTCCCATAAAAAATATTTAAACACAAAATACTCGAAAAGTTGTTTTTTCCCAGATATGACGACAACGCCAACAGGTAGATCGCATTCTGGTTCATATACATGTCAAATTTCAGCAAACGTGTTGGGCCAGTTTTCAATTGACTCAAATCGCGGCTATATGCGCCAGCTTAACGAAACTTAGCCCCCTTTATCATTCGTTCGATTGAACGTCATCAATGATGACGTCCAATACATCACTCATTCCATACTAGAGTTGAGACACCTTAAGGGTTTCGCGGGATGGAATGAGTGGGGAAATGAAATAAAATTGAAAACCTATTTCTTTTTACTAGACTTGCGACACCTTAAGGGTTTCGCGGGATGGAATGAGTGGGGAGATCATATGTTACAATTTTCAGCTTCCGGACGCAAGGACCCTCTGGACGTGAAACACCAGCTTTCCAACACTATATGATTCCAGTTCCAAAGCACATATTGCATTAGTTCAAGGAGAAGAACATAAAACGGCATATTCACAAATCTCTGGAAAACAAACAGTGCTAAAAAATATTTTAAGTAGTCATTTACTATTTAATTGATTATGTCCTCTGATTGTTGCATTTTTAATTTAAATATGTGTTCCTATATGCATTTATTGTTGTATTGACTTAGTCTACCCTACAACTATACATGTTTTTTTGCATAATTGAATTATCAAAAACTGCATACTTTTAAAGGCATTGTCAGAGTTAATTGGTTAAGTTAGAGACAAAGTAAAGCAAATATATTCATTTTTCTTAAAATGAATCATCCTCTGAAGCCCCCACTGGGATTCAAACCCAGATCTCTTTCCTCTGGGAAGGAAAGTATTCTATCTTGAAATACAAGGGCAAGTAAGAGGACAATTTGCAATTTTAAACCTATAAACATATAAACTTAATTTTTCACATGACCTTAGAAACAAAACAGACATCTCTGAATCTGAAATACATTACAGTTACAATTCAGGTTTTTAGTATTGTGCATTGTACATGAATGTTTAAGTATTGTACTTATCCTTGGTACACAGAACTGCCTAAAGATGCGTAAAATACCAGTTTTCAAATCTGAAAATATCCCATGTGTTTTACTCTGTAAGTATCCCTATTTTATTTCAATAAAGCAGTTTTTCCTTCTCCTGAAAATTTAACTAAATGTCAGTTATGCTACTTTTTACATTCAGCAAATGACATGTGTCAGTAATGTCAATTTTGAAAATTTGGTAAAAACATTATTTTTACCAAAAAGGTAGACTTAATATTATTAAACAGTTGATGTATGTCACCTTAATAAAAAACACAAAATTGGGAAAGAAATAAAATGTATAAAAATGTCATTTACATGACTTATAACATTAAGTAGACGATATCGCTTTGATACTTAAGGATAAGAGTAGACCTTAACACAAATAGGATAAGAGTAGACCTGAACACAAAATTTACCCAAATTTTTAATTTTCTAACTATAAAAGGGGGCATTATTCTGTCAAAAAACAGAAAAAAATGGGTACGAAAAAATGTGTGTACGAAAACAATTGGGTAAGAAAAAATTATGTCGAAAACAATATATGCTACAATAGCTTGGGATCTTGACCACCAAAACGGCTTGGATTTTAATTATGCTGAAATAACTCGGGGTCATGACCACCAAACTGGCTTAGAATTAAATTATACTGAAATAGCTCAGGATCTTGACCACCAACCTGGCTTGGATTTTTATTATGCTGAAAAAGCTAGGGGTCTTGATCACCAAACTGTCTTGGATTTTAATTATGCTGAAATAGCTCGGGATCTTTACCACCAAACTGGCTTGGATTTGAATTATGCTCATAGTTCGGGTTCTTGACCACCACACTGGCTTGCATTTTAATTATGCTGAAATAGCTCAGGATCTTGACCACCAAACTGGCTTAGATTTTAATTATGCCAAAATAGTTCAGGATCTTTACCACCAAACTGGCTTGGATTTTAAATATGCGGAAATAGCTCGAGGTCTCGGCGATGAAACCGGCTATGGTTTAAATTATGCTGAAAAATCTCGGTTTCTTGACCACCAAACTCGCCTTGATTTTAATTATACCGAATTATACCTGACTTTGAATTTAAATATGCTGAAATAGCTCAGGGTCTCCCCCACGAAACTGGCTAGGATTTTAATTATGCTGAAAAAGCTTGGGGTCTTGACCACCAAACTGGCCTGGATTTTAATTATACCGAAAAAGTTCAGGATCTTGAACACTAAACTGACTTGGATTTTTATTATGCTAAAAAAGCTCGAGGTCTTGACCACCAAACTGGCTTGGATTTTAATTATACCGAAATAGTCCAGGATCTTGACCACTAAACTGACTTGGATTTTAATTATGCTGAAATAGCTCGGGGTCTCTGCCACCAAACTGGCCTGGATTTTAATTATGGTGAGAAAGCTCGGGTCTTGACCACAAAAATGGCTTGGATTTTAACTATGCTGAAATAGCTTGGGATCTTTACCACCAAAGTGGGCGGGGCCCTGGGGTGGGTAATGTGAACATGGATGGTCAAGATAGACTGTGTTGTCATAAGAAATCTTAAGTATTAATTTGAAGTCATTTGGTGAAAAATGGTGCGGCAGAGGCCGACGCGTAATCCCACGCCGCATGTTTGACCCAGGGGGCGCCCCAAGGGTTGGTAATGCGGCCATGCATGGTTGAGATTGACCGTATTGTCATAAGAGATTTTGAGTGCTTGACAGGTTACTGTAAGCCATCATGGAGAGCGGGGGGTTTATGTGGGTTGGTGGTAATTTAAAAGATGAACTTTCAAAAATAATTATAAAAAAAAAAATTGGGGGGGGATTCTGGGGTGGGGCATGGGGGATAGTTTGGGTGCAGTGCATTGTGGTATGTCAGGTAAGTGTTGCTTTGTCAAAGTATGAATCAAATGTGCTCATAAATAAAGAAGTTATGGCAATTTAAGCAAAATGTTCAATTATCTAAGTATAAAAGGGGCAATAATTCTGTCAAATGCTTGATACAGTTGTCTGTTCTTGTTTATAGATTGGGATCATGTTGGTAAAGAAGTATGCAAAATATGAAAGCAATATGTCAAAGGACATAGAACATATTTGAGGTGGTATGCAAATTTAAACATAGATTTATCAATTATATATGCATATTCTAAGTATAAAAGGGCAATAATTCTGTCAAAATGCTTGATACAGTTGTCTGCTCTTGTTTATAGATTGGGATCATGTTGGTTATGAAGTATGCAAAATATGAAAGCAATATGTCAAAGGACAAAGAAAATATTTGAGGTGGTATGCAAACTTTAACATAGATTTATCAATAATATGCATATTCTAAGTATAAAAGGGGCAATAATTCCGTCAAAATGCTTGATACAGTTGTCTGCTCTTGTTTATAGATTAGGGTCATGTTGGTAAAGAAGTACATGTATGAACTAGTGACCTCAAAATCAATAGGGGTCATCTGCGAGTCATGATCAATGTACCTATCAAGTTTCATGATCCTAGGCATAAGCGTTATTGAATTATCATCCGGAAACCATTTTACTATTTCGGGTTACCGTGACCTTAATATTTGACCTAGTGACCTGAAAATCTATAGGGGTCATCTGCAAGTCATGATCAATCTACCTTTCAAGTTTCATGATCCTAGGCATAAGCGTTCTTGAATTATCATCCGGAAACCATTTTACTATTTCGGGTCACAGTGACCTTGACCTTCGACCTAGTGACCTATAAATCAATAGGGGTCATCTGCGAGTCATGATCAATGTACCTATGAAGTTTCATGATCCTAGGCCTAAGCGTTCTTGAGTTATCATCCGGAAACCACCTGGTGGACAGATCGACCAACCGACAGACCGACATGTGCAAAGCAATATACCCCCTCTTCTTCAAAGGGGGGGGAGGGCATAAAAAAATATATAAATAATTTGTTAAAGTAAAAAGAAACAAGGGACAAAATTGTCACAAAACCAGGTTTTCATTGTGAAAAAAAATCTGATAAAGGGAGACAACTCAAACTGAACTTTTTAAATGAACAAAAAAAATTAACCCCCTTTGTAAGTTTGTTTTAAAATAAATCTATTTTAAGTCGTGGCGACCTTGACATTGGAGATATTGACGTGATTCTTTCGTGCGACACACCGTCCCATGATGGTGAACAAATGTGCCAAATGATTTTAAAATCTCATAATGAATGACATAGTTATAGCCCAGACAAGCTCATTTATGGCTATTTTTTACCTTTGAACTCAAAGTGTGACCTTGACCTTGGAGATATTGACGTAATTTTTTCGCGCGACACACCGTCTAATGATGGTTAACAAATGTGCCAAATGATTTTAAAATCTCACAATGAACGACAAAGTTATGGCCCAGACAAGCTTGTTCCGCCCGCCCGCCAGCCCGCCAGCCAGCCAGCCAGCCAGCCCGCCCGCATTCGCCAATCTAATAACCAGTTTTTTCCTTCGGAAAACCTGGTTAAATATTTGGGGTAGTACAAAAACGTTAACATGTGCACGCTAACGGTAACGCCGACGTGATCAGGATAGCTCCATTACATATATTTCATATATAATAGTCGAGCTAAAAATGAGTGAAAATCTCTGACCCGTCCCCACCCCAACTCCTATAACTTTTGACCCAGGGGTCAGATCAAAATTCCAAATAGTGCAGGGTCGCACATAATGCTCATAGCTACCATGTGTTTAAGTTTCAAGGTTCTAGTGCTTATGGTGTAAGAGATAGTGGCTAGGACAGACGGACAGACTGATGGTGGAGATAACCACAATGAACCTGTTAACAGCCAACTAACGCTGCCAACAAAGCACAAGCTTTACGTGTCAGGATGTGGCACTATCTATACAAACTGCATAAGAAATAACAAGACGCTTAGGGTTTGAGGGACACCAAACCTGATTATGAGTCTTCCACACCTAAAGCATCTTAACCCTTTGCATGCTGGGAAATTTGTCGTCTGCTAAAATGTCGTCTGCTGAATTTCTAAAATTAGCATTTTCTTTGATTTTTTTTCAAAGAATACTATCAGAATAGCAAACAGTTTGGATCCTGATGAGACGCCACGTTCTGTGGCGTCTCATCTGGATCCAAACTGTTTTCAAAGGCCTTTAAAATTCGGTTCCCGCACTGAAAGGGTTAAATATACTTATTTGCTTGTGTACATGTACCTGATAATAAATTATTATTATTACCTGTTTTGGCATCAACAAGCTTTATCAATTGGCCCTCAAATTTTGCACATAAACGCTACACGATCAACCAATATGCCTTTTCATTTCAAGTTGGAAAGCAATATAGCCCTTATTCGGCCATAATAGGGTGGAGGATCGATTTAAAATACAACTATTCCAGATACAAAAATATTAATTCATTTATTTAATGCACTTATTTTCTTCTCTTTTGCTACGAAATGACCAGTCATATTTTGCACTAGCAGATGATATTTGTTTTTTTACATATGAAAGGTAAAAAGAAATTCAAGCAGCATTTTATAATATAAATTTAAAAATGCACTAAATCATGCACTTAAAAACAATATTATTGTGATTCTGTTATTAATAATCATATTAATAATGCCTCATTTTTCTCCATTTTATGGTTTACTATCTATTTTTCCCAATTTTATGGTTTATCTTGCTTATTTTCTGAATTCAAAAGGCACTGGATTAAAAAAACTGTCTATGCATGTAACTGTATATTGAAATCTCATTATGAGTGATTATAAATGCATGATAAAATTCTAACATGTTATGTTATAGATAAATCTATATTGTTTGCATTTTTCCTAAACATTATTAGCCACCGTTGTGGTCAAACATATTTTTTTGTTTTATTAATGACGTTGTTTCACAGATTACTGTAACAGAGCTACAGATTAGGTGCGCATTTGTGTAAATACCCAATGTAAAATTGCCGATTACGCATAGAAAAATAAAACCATGCGTTCCGAAACCCAATTGAAATTGTCGATTACGCATATCATATTTTTCCTTTGCATAACGAGTAAATCTGTCCCGGAAATACCCTGGTCCGAAATACCCGGATTCTTTCCGCTTTGTCCAAGCGCTTTCAGTATACGTGTTATTGTTGTGAAAATGTAGAAACCGTGAGGCCTAAAAAATGGAAACATCGTATCCCAAGCACTAACAAACTCAATTTCAAGATATTCAACTGCAGGCAACACAAAATCAGAAGCGGAAAATATAGTGAAACTAATTTTTGACGATATTGTGTCGGAGGCAATCTGCTCTAAGTGCTTACATTGTAAGAAAACTGGTGGAAAAAATCGTTGAACTTTTTTTAAAATCAAGACTGTATAATATGGATACATCTACATAATTACACAAAATCTCTGAAACTAATCAATTAAGAGTGGAACTTCAACCAGCTTATTCAGGTAAGCAGGTGCGAATTTAAGACAGTTAGACAATGAACATACCCAATTTTAAAACAAAAGTACCCAATTGTCAATTTAAAAAATGGGTACCGACTTTTTTGTACCCAATTGAATATGAAAATACCCAATTGAACTCAAAAGAAGTGGGTATTAACCCAATTACTCAGAAAAGTTATCTGGAGCTCTGCTGTAACGTACAATCTTTATACAGAATGAAGGAGCTTTATTTACAAGTACACTTTTTGTATTCTTTTGATAGTCTACTTATTTTTTTTTTACTGCTAAATAAAATAACGCGTCAGATTAATGTCGTTAAAATCTAGAGTTTAAATGAAATTATGTCACACGATATACGTATTAAAATATTTAACAACTGCATGTCCGACTTGTCTTCATTACATTCAAGTCGTCATTAAATTCAAGATTTTAAATGAAAATACGTCACAAGATATATGTATTTCATACCATACGAGTTTTTGGGGATATTTTCAGATCTGAATACTGGTATTTTACATGTCTTAAACTTTAACTGTAATGTATCGCAGATTCAGAGATGTATGTTTTGTTGTAAAGGTCATTTAACCCAACAGATCCCAGACACAAAGAGTGTCCAAATTTGTGCAAACAATTAAATTAAAACTTAGACATTTATCGATTGTCATTTCCTGCTGAATAATTTATTTGTGTACTGACATATATTCAATTGTGGAGAAATCAACCGGGATCACCTTTGTGAGGATCTGGTGGAAAAATCACTGCACTAACCTGATACATCAGTCTGTCATGATTGATATTGATCAGTTGTACATATTTTTCTAACTCTGGCTACCATAACTTTAAATGTCGCCCATTAGGAAAGTCAACCAGAAAATCCCGAAAAGTTGACAGTTAACAAAGACCGGTTCAAAACAGGTTTTAAATGCAGTTATTGGCCCAAATCAATCACTTGATTGGAAAGATTGACATTTTTCACATTTAACCGATACATTCTTTCACAAAATACTATCTTAAACATTTAAAATTTATCTATTCTGCTCTTTCATATCGAGAAAAACAGCGATGTGACAGACTTTCTTGAAATGCGAATCTCCCGAGATTTCACAGTATTTCTACTTTTAGTAACATACCATATGTCGGTCAATAGCGATACATCGCTAATGTTATACTTGTTATGTACAAACTGATTTAAAATAAAATTTGTATTTGTATATTTGTATACCATGTGCTCAAGTGTTTTCAAATTCAGAATGACATTTCCCGGTATTTTAGAATATTCTGGCTTGTTTTGTTAACAAATTGTAGTGTAAATACAAACTCAAAGTAAATATTTAAAACTACCCGATTCACACTAAAATCAGTTTTATAATCCACCAGACGTATGTTGTTAATCACAAATAATAGATTTCAGAAAACAAAGGTAATGTTTACAATATCAGCAAAAGATGTCAAGGATGATCCGACAGTATCCAAATGAAAACTAGTCTTGGACAAAGCGACAATGGCTTCAAAATTGTGAATTTCAGACTGATGAGAGTTATTTTCATCTATTGTTAGATGCATTTGAAACATTTAAACCTTAAAATATTCCTCGATGCAGTAATTTATATTCATTCACCAATATATGTAGAAATGTATCCAAGAAAATGAGTATTCTTTGATTTATAGCGTGACATAAATATGTTACTACTCTGGTTGACTTTCGATACAGAGTTGGCTTCAGAGTACAGGTATGTCAATACCATATAAATTGTACGCTGAAGTTTCTTTAGCTAATATTTTTCTAATGTTGACAGAACATTGACATTGCTGGGGTTTGTTGATTTAAAGACTTATTATCATCACGGGCAGAAAAACACTATAGACATTAAACAGCGCGTCATTAAGTAGACAACAGCTGCACAACTGTATGGTAAAAGGTAAATATGTATCTTAATAATTATGTTGACAACTAGCTTACGTAGCAACGTCCGAAAATATGAAATATCCGACATGTATTTCAATATTTAAAATTCAAGAAATAATGACGACTGAACTGTTTTACTTTAAGGAAAATGGTAAAACTATGTTGAAAATGAAACACAACAAACTAAATACTTATCTGTTAATACGGCTAAACGACTAATTATCCCAATATAACACTGTCATTGAATCGCACATTTCAATTATAATTATTCCCCTTGAAAGTTAATGCATATTGATATAACGAATTCATCAAACGTTATCAAACATTAGTAATTTGAATTGCATCGGATTCGCACAATATTATGTGGATGTAAATCTGATCCGGTTGTTGTTTATGTGTCAAGCTCATTTTGTCAGTGACTGAGTGAGATATAATAAATTTCTTCCGTAGTAAAATCTACTGTAAAGTACACAATGATACTTACGTAATTCTGTCGTATCCGTCTGAATAAACATCCGCTGCACAAAATATAGACATTTGTATTAATGATAATTAAACACAATCATATTTTCTGTGTTTATTGAATTAATAACACTGAGTTTCTTTGTCGCGTTACAAGATGGCGGATGTCTAACGCTGTTTGTGAAGTGACGTCACAATGTTTATCTGTGCGCGTGCCCTTTCCCATAAAAGTATTTAAACACAAAATACTCGAAAACTTGATTTTTGCCAGGTATAACGCCTACGCCAACAGGTAGATCGCATTCTTGTCCATATACATGTCAAATTTCAGGCACAGTGCTGGGCCAGTTTTCAAGCGCCACAAATCGCAGTGATTCTCGCCAGCTTAACGAAACTTAGCCCCCTTTATCATTCGTTCGAATGAACGTCATCAATGATGACGTCCAATACATCACTCATTCCATATGCATTTAATGATGGTATAACCAAAGTTCTCGCAAAAATTTAATATACATATCACATGAAATAAACCATAATACTCGCAGACATGTTTATTGTTTCAAAGCCGTTCGATTAGCTACCTTAAAAAGTAGAACTTCAATTCCCATGACTATAATATTAAAAACGTGAAAAGAGCAAACCACTGCATTGTGTCGGACATCCCCATCTTAAACACTATCGACTAGCATTAAGCCTTTTTCTGTGTCTACAAAATTCTGTGTATTTTATTGAAACATCATTATAGCTTTGCGTTCAAGATAGTGTTGAATTCATTTTGCAATGCAATCAGCGCTTTGATTTTATATTACGAAATGTACTACGCAGTACATTGTGTGACGTCATTTCGGTGACGAAACACAACAGTTTTATTTACACTCTCTGGAATTTAAGGACATGTCGCGGACGTTGTGTTTTTTATTTGTAAACTATTTGTTTAAAGCATCGAACGAATGCAAAACGTATTTCGGATTGTGTGTTCATCATGCATAAATGTAAACATAGATAGAAATACAATACAATTGTGTGGTTTGAACTAAGTTTCGATAAAGACATGGATTAATAAAGGTGGAAGTGCATATCGTTTCAAGGTGTTTGTTATAAACTTTGGATTAAAGTAGTCAACTTATTGTTACAAACATTGGATTAACGATGTCATTTAGATAAGCGTGACGTTTATACTTAATTAAGTATTTTTATAACTCTTGTTAAAGCTGAAATTGAGTCATCAAATTTCGCTACAAAACGGTGTCAGTTGCAATAGATATTTAAATGTGCTACGTTAAATTAATATTATGTTTGATTATTTTGTTTATTTGTTACGCACTTTATGCTGCTAATGATGTGTTGCTCACGGCAAGCCTCGCCGTGTAAACCTTTCTTCAACTCGTCGGACAAATTCAAGTACACGTGATACTTGCATTGTATTTTATTTTTTTCTATGAATTTGATGAAGGTCACCAAAGATATCGCAGGGATTTTAATATACATGAAACTATTTTAATAAGTGCTATTTTGAGAAGTCCGTCCCCGCTCTGCCGTTTGTTATTGTTTGTATCATACTATTTTGCTTATCTATATAAACATTTCTCAAAACCGGCTTTCCGTACTTTTATTTTGCATGCAACTGATTGCGCAATTATGACGTATGTTGTGTGACGTAATTTATTTGTCAAAACAAACAATTTTAAGTTAAATTCTCTGGATGTTTTTAACAGTTATTTATTTGTTTAAAGCATAGAACGAATGCAAAAACGTATTTCGGATTGTGTGTTTATCATACATAATTGTAATTGTTATACATATTGGATTATCGTCGTCATTAAGGTAAGCGTGTTGTTTATACTAAATTGATTTGCTGCTCACGTTTATTTATTGATTCAATAATTAAACCCTAAATTAATAATGTATTTGTCTCATGATTATCATGTATTTTAAAGGTATTATCGGATAAATAGAATACCATGTTAATACCAGTGTGTACTTGCATTTATCCGACACGTCTTGGAAAGCCTCGCCGTGTTAACCTTTCTTCAACTTGTCGCTCACAATAACACATAGATTTATGTCATTTATATATATATCTAAACAACCACACTCGATCTCCACAAAAGACATACATGTGTACTTCGTATTGATATTCAAACACAATTATTACGTCGTTGTTTATCGATTTAACGCCTAACTGTATATTGCATTAATAATGAGTAACGTCAGTTACTTTGTTTTCTTAACAAGATGGAAGCTAGCCTAAGCGCTTTTATGACGTGACGTCACAATGTTTATCTTAGCGCGTGTGGTTTCGCAGAAAAAATATTTAAACACAAAATACTCGAAAAGTTGTTTTTTCCCAGATATGACGACAACGCCAACAGGTAGATCGCATTCTGGTTCATATACATGCAAAATTTCAGCAAACGTGTTGGGCCAGTTTTCAATTGACTCAAATCGCGACTATGTGCCCCAACTTAACGAAACTTAGCCCCCTTTATCATTCGTTCGATTGAACGTCATCAATGATGACGTCCAATACATCACTCATTCCATACTAGAGTTGCGACACCTTAAGGGTTTCGCGGGATGGAATGAGTGGGGAGATTAAATCAAATTGAAAACCGATTATTTCTGTGCATTAGTTGATGGATACCATAATACTCGCAGACATTTGTTTTCGTAGCCGTTCGATAAGCTACCTTAAAAAGTAGAACTTCAAATCCCATGACTATAATATTAAAAACGCGAAAAGAGCAAAGAACTGCAGTTTGTCGGACAACCCCCATCTTTAGCCAAAACACTATCGACTAACATAAAGCCTTTTTCTGTATCTACAAAAGTCTGTGTACATTTTAATTGAAACATCAGCATACCTTTGCATAAGATAGTTTTCAATTTATTTTGCAATGCCTTCAGCGCTTTGATTTTATATTACGAAATGTATTACGTAGTACATCGTGTGACGTCATTTCAGTGACGAAACACGATAGCTTTATTTTAAATATCTGGAGTTTAAGGACTTGTCTACGGTGGCATAAAGGGGACATATGCAATATTTTATTTAACAGTCTCTATGACGTGCGCACGTCATAGCTATGACGTGCGCACGTCATAGAGTTGCATAAAGGGGGCATAGGCAATATTTTATTTGACAGTCTCTATGACGTGCGCACGTCGTAGCTATGACGTGCGCACGTTATAGCTATGACGTGCGCACGTCAAAGCTATGACGTGGGCACGTCATAACCTTGACGTGCGCACGTCATATCTATCGCGTGCGCACGTCATAGCTACGACATGCGCACGTCATAGTACTTGTCGGACGTGGTGTTTTTAACAGTATTATTTGTTTAAAGCATCGAACGAAGCAAAACGTATTTCGGATTGTGTGTTTATCATGCATAAACGTAAACTTCGATAGGAATACAATAAAATAGTGTGGTTTAAACTAAGTTTCGATAAAGACATGGAAGTATAGAAGTGGAAGTGCACATCGTTTCAAGGTGTTTGTTATAAACTTTGGATTAAAGTTGTCAACTTAATTGTTATAAACAATGGATTAACTTTGTCATTGAGGTAACCGTAAGCGTGACGTTTATACTAAATGAAGTTGTTTTTATAACTCTAGAAATTGTGTCATCAACTTATTCGACAAAACGGTGTCAGTTGCAATAGATATTTTAATATCCCGATTGTGTGCTACGTTAAATTATAATTATGGTCGATTATTTTGTTTATTTGTTACACACTTTATGATACTAATGATGTGTTGCGCACTGCAAGCCGCGCCGTGTAAACCTTTCTTCAACTCGTCGGACAAATTCAAGTACACATGATACTTACATTGTATTCTGTCATACTTGAATTACCATCCGCTGCGCACAATACAGTCATTTGTATTCATGATATTTAAACAGAACAATTTCTTCTTTGTATATTGAATTTATAACGCGTAACTGGGTTTCCTTGTTGCGCAACAAGATGGAAGCCTAAGCGCTTTTCATGACGTGACGTCACAATGTTTATGTCCGCGCGTTGTGTTTCGCAGAAAAAATATTTAAACACAAAATACTCGAAAAGTAGATTTTTGCCAGATATGACGCCTACGCCAACAGGTAGATCGCGTTCTGGTCCATATACATGTCAAATTTTAGTTAAAGAAACTTCAGCGTACATTTTTATATGGCATTGACAGACCTGTACGCTTAAGCGAACCCCATATCGAAAGTCAACCAGTATCGTAACATATTTATGTCACGATATAAATCAAAGACAGTTCATTTTCTTTGATACATTTCTACATATATTGGTGAATGAATATAAATGATTGCATCGGGGCATATTTTAAGGTTCAAATTATTTCAAATGCATCATACAATAGATGAAAATAACTCTCATCAGTCTGAAATTCACAATTTTGACGCCACTGTCGCTTTGTCACGTGACGGGTTATCATTTGGATACTTTCGGATCGACCTTGATTTATTTTTGCTGAAATTGTAAACATTTCTTTCGTTTTCTGAAATCTATTATTTGTGATTAACAACATACGTCTGGTGGATTAAAAGACTGATCACAAAGTGAATCAGGTAATTTTCAATAATTTTTACTTTGAGTTTGTATTTACACTACAATTTGTTTACAAAACAAGCAAGTATAATTTAAAATACCGGGAAATGTCATTCTGAATTTGTAAACATTTGAGCACATGGTATGTTACTAAAAATAAAAATAACGTCATATGACCGTGAAATCTCGGGAGATTTTCATTTCAAGAATGTCTGTCGCATCGCTGTTTTTCTCGATATGTTAGAGCAAAAAAGATAAATTTCAAATGTTAAAGATAGTATTTTTGTGAAAGATTATATCAGTTAAATGTGAAAAATGTCAATCTTTCCGAGCAAGTGGTTGATTTGGGCCAATAACTGCATTTAAAAGCTGTTCTGGACCGGTTTTTGTTAACTGTCAACTTTTCGGGAATTTCTGGTTGACTTACCTAATGGGGTTGGTCCATAACTTTAAAGTCGCGCCGGTCAAAAATCATAAAAAGCGACATTTAAAGTTATGGTAGCCAGAACTAGTCAAATTTCAGCAAAAGTTATCGTCCAGTTTTCAAGACTCCCAAATCGCTGTGATTTGCCTCAACTTAACGAAACTTAGCCCCCATTAACATTCGTTCAATTGAACGTCATCAACAGATGACGTCCAATATATCACTCATTCCATACTGTCTTCTTATCTTCCGCAAATGCATTTTTTTTAGTCACCGCCGAATGCTTATCTGGTCCAGTAGTGAATATCACAATCACTGATTCATCAAAAGCAACACTCGGCTACACAGTGTATAGTGGTGGTACAGGATGTCCTTCAACAACCGTTACCAGTTTACCGTTTACCTACATTATGGACGCAAGAGTCTCAGGATGTACATTTAAACCCGTGAGGATAGGCATAACGTTGTTTATACTAAAATTGGATGTAGCTCATTTGTTTTACCTAAACTGTAGAAATATTTACCGAGAGGATGTTTCTATGCCGTTATAATATTTTATAAAAGGCTTTAATTATTCATTTTAACTGTTTATTTATACAAATGGACGTACTTTATTATGCAAGTTATATCTTTATTTCACACGAGTTGTATTTTTAAGCAAAAACGAATGCATATACAAGATTTAAAACGTTTATTATGCTGTTTCATTTATACATATTGGTTCATTAAAAAAAACATGACGTGTAATAAAGCGCATCCGACAAATAAATTGTACATATGTTTCTTATTTTCATATTCATGGACAGAATAAAATGAAGCTAACGTATAATCGCACAACTGAGTTTTAAAAAATCCTTGATTTGGGGAGATTTTTAAAAAGACCAAGCACTAGTATCATCATTGAAACTAACTAGAAAATACTAAAAAATCATTATTCTACCATTCAATTTCAGGGTACGGCGTTCACTTTGGTTGTTCAAAAATATGCTAATTTCGCTACGGCAGACGACCGGGTATATGCAGTGACGTGTAGCGTGGATTTGATACCCCAGGTTTTATCTGCATCCGTCAACACAACGTAAATATATAAACTTTTAACTGTTAAAACTCGTTGGATAACATGTTAAAACTCGTTGGATAACTGTTTACTGTATACGATCTAGGTTTGTGCCTACTTGACTTCTTTTCTGAACATTCCTATACGAGTAACACTGACTTACTCAGATAAAAATTGTGTCTATTATACCTGCCAGTAGTTTTTTATTTTTGTTTTGTGTGTGTCGTTCTTTAAAGATTTATAATTCCCTCACTTTAACGAGAAAAAGTTCTGAACCATTTGTTGAAAATCAATCCCGCGAGCGTTATGTTTAGTTTCAATTCGTATATGTTAGTTGTTGAAGTGAGCAAGTGAAACGCCGAGAATATCAGCTCTAAGCATTGTCGTTTAACAACAGGATGCTCGACCAGACGTCTGCTGTCTCAGACACATTTAACACAACGGTGACGTTTGCAGTTACGACCGAGACTGGAACCACACTTTCTACTGTCAGAGTTGGACAGGACGTGAAGTTGCTGGTGCGAATTCCTGCGGCCGATAACGGTACGTTTAACTTAGCCTCTTAACAATCTTGACGTTTATACAACACAACAGCGCATGAATATTCGGATTATATTACGACTCGAACGTTCTAGGACACACTTTGCACCAGTCAAAATGTTTAGTATGGACGTGGTGTTATCAACATGTCATTTAAGGTGAATTTAATCAATATAGACTAAGCTTTACTGAGCTTTCGTGTGACAAACTTAACAGACATGTTAGAGAGCAACAGCATGCCGATATCTCCGTAATCAATTTCAACAGGCTCTTATAAAGGAATGGAGAAATATTATGCAAGCTCACAAAAGAAATTGTGGTTTTTCAATGATATATTTTAATTCCACGAATTGCGTTATTTCTACGACTTGTAATATTTCCATGATTCCTATTATAGAAGTGTTTTTTCACCATCCACCATCATCATCATCATCATCATCATCATCATCATCATCATCATCATCATCATCATCATCATCATCATCATCATCATTATAATTATTATTATAATATTATTATTATTTTCTCGGACTTTCTGCACAACCCTTTTTTGCAGAATATACAGATCCGCATATCAGAATTATTTAAGCGGTACTTGACAGGTGTATATACTTTTATAGATTCACAGTGAAATAATTTTTTCTGGCGTTTAATTTTTATTTCTCAATATTTCAATATTGAAATACGACGGATTGAAGCAAGAAGTATATGCACAGCTGGCACTATATCTTCATTTCTCAATATTTCAATATTGGAATTTGAATGGTTGAAGCAAGAGGCAATTGTTCAATAATAAACGGTTAAATGACTTCACTTGTAATGTAAACAAAGATTATTTCGTTGTTACGGACTTTTTATTGGAAGTGCTACGATAGGATCTGGTTTTGGGTCTTAATAGTATAATAAACACGCTTTATTGAATATCCCCTTTTTGCAAAATAGTTCATAAACATCCTTACTTTGTACAAGAAATGCTATAATAATTATGCCAGTTGTAGCCTTTCGGAGGTTTTAATTCCAATACACCCTTCCCGTAACTGATATATCTTTGTTATCACGACTTACTAACTACAAATTGATGTTAAACGTTAGTGTTACGATAAAGCATGTTCATTTGAATGTTTGTTTTTTGTTTCACCGAAGCTGCTGTTGGATTTACCATCAGAACCGTTAAATTCCAAGTAGGAAGTGTGCCAGCCGTGACAATTATAAGCGCAGGGTAAGCAATATGGTACCTTAATTGGTTTAGCTATCTGAATTACAAAGATCTCTCCCCTGTATTTAACATAATTTAAAAAAAGTTCCATTTGAATTTTACGAGTAGATAAAAGCACACATTGCTTTTACGCTTTTACGCGAACAACAAAAGTCGTATAACTCAGGGTGAATGACTTGCTTGATGATTCCACTAAATAAAAATACTTATAGTATTCATTGAAGTTATTTAATAAATTAATATTTAAAGCAATTCGTTTGATGCTTACCCATCTTTTGGAAGTGTATTCTAAATTCAACATGTCATTTGCTCAGGTGAGCTATATGAACATGTAGCATGGGATATGCTTAAAACCTTATTTGAATATTCCTTGCTTTCTAGGTCGGCATATTGAATGGTCACGAGTGTCAATCCAGCACGTAGCTCACTGCAAAACAAACATTTCGCATTACTATTCATTATCGGTTTTCAAAAACATTAATATAAGATAGAATAGTAATACTGCACACTATGGTGACTGCAATTGCTTGGTTCAAAAAAGTTCCCACTATGATATGATCATGTATTTTCAATTCTTAACCATATGAAAGATTATATTTCATTTTATTTCAGATGCCCCGTTGGTGGCGCTCCTATGAATCCGCCAGTAAAGACGGATATCGGAAGTGGCGGCGTGCAGAATGTTCCCTTCAAAATGTTCGTTCCTGTGTCAATAAGTAACAGGCCAACACCTACATCGACTATTGCAGCTGTCTCAATTGAAGTCGAGGTTACACTTTGCAACGGAAATTGTACAGCGGTAAAGATAAAATCGTAAATCGAGAGAAAGGATAATTTGCAACGGAATAGCAAACAAATAAAAGTTATCTTCTGGTATAATTTAAATTTGCATGGGTGTTTATTTTAAAGAACTCCTGCACTTTCTTGATTTTATTCTTTGAACTGCATTTATCAGTTTTATACTTTGATTTGTCAGAACAAGACTTTGACAAAAGCGCAACCAATACAGGAGCCTCCTTCTGGTGAAAACCTTTATCATTTTACGAGTATGCATGGACTTCATATTGCCTTTTATCTGTACACATGTAGTGTACCAAGTTTCGTGATACGTTTAGAAGTTTCGTGACACGTTTAGTTAGTTCAGTTTAGCGGACGGACTGGCAGACGAACGGATGAATAAAAGAAGAGATCGACAGATATTGAATTGGCAATTCTATAGCCTAATATTTATACCAAGTTTAATGATAATATTTGGTATATTTTGGGTTTATAACAGGGACCAATACACATAATGGGTTCTTGGTTATTGCAGTATCAAGTTTTGTTCTAATTTAAGCAACAGTGACTGACCTTCTATATCTGTTGGAAAACAAGGGTTCTTACATAATCCTCACATTGCTCCTTGTCATTTACCGCGAATCAACCACATATCTTCATCATTGTTTTGAGAAATAACATAATCCAGTTTTTGCAAACTGACGGACAGACGGTAGGACAGACATAAATCTATAGTCCCATCTGTTCTAACCTGTATGGGACTCAAAAACTACTAAACCAAACGTAAACATGTGATTTTAATCTCGCGCAGGTGACTTGTACTACTGCAAGTGGAAGAAAACGTCGATTCTCTGACACTGATGTCATGACATTGACCAGACCACTGGTCATCTTGCCGCCAAGTAAGTTTTAATTCGACATGTATTTAAATTCGACCTGTTTAACTTTTACAAATTCAACTGATAAGGCTGTAACCTATGTAGACACAGAAGAATAACGTTGCTTCAATGTTTGTTAATGCTCGGCGCTGGATACATTAACAAAGTACGAAATATTTGTTTTTAGGCATGAATGACGTGAATGAAACCGTCTACTATAAGGAAAGATCTGAGGCCCAACAGATGCCCACCATTCCCACCGCCCTGATTGCAACTGTTGTCAGCCTTGGCCTGGTGCTCACACTTTGCATCGTGGTGTTGGTGATCATGTTCTGTCGTCTTCGTCGACACGGTGACGCAAGGGACTCGAAGAAATCCTCTTTCGAAAATAAAGCTTACAATTAAGTTGTTAATGAGAATTCATGGTCTGTCTTGCTTAATTCTGCATAAAATATGGAGCTCAATACCAACATAGAATAAGTTTCTCACGTTTCATAATGAACATTTTTCGAGATTTTATTAAAATCTTCTTGTGTATTGCATATTAATTGTTATCAGATTCATAATGACCATTTTTCGAGATTTTATTTTAATCTTCTTGTGTATTGCATATGAATTGTAATACTTAACAAATGCGAGTTACCTTTAATGTCGGTTGCTAGAATTAAATAAGATCATGAAAGACAGTCGCAGAAGTGAATAGGTATAACGTGACGTGCTAGAGCTATTCTATATTTTATATTCTATTATGTATTATATATATTGTTTCTGAAAGATATGTTAGTTAATTAACACTGTATAAAACGTTTCGTTTCTTTAAATTATGTTGACATTTACCTGCTCATAGATTTAAAAAATGCAATTCAAAATATATGTCCTTTCGCTTTCGCTTTTCTTAGAAAACACTCAATAATAAATCATTTTCTTCTGATGTTTGTTTTCGTTTTTTATTGGTTCTTAAACAAAAAATTGAATACGCTGAATGTAATAAACAATTGTAGCGGCGACTTGTGCCATTTGTATATAGAAGTTGTAATCAATATAACAAGAAACAAAAAAGACAATGCTCGCTGAAAATAACATTTAGCGGTAAGCCTTAAATAAATGACAAAAGGAACAATGATGGTAGTATGATTTATCCGACCCCATAATAAACTTAAACACTGTCTGTCATTAGGCCTGCGAATAGTGCATTTATGATACTCAAACGACGAAATGTAATATGAATACACTTTCGATGACTTCAAATTTTACGTACATAAAGATGTAAAACAACATTTTTAGAATTAATGTTTGTAAAAAAAGATTCAATACTAGTTTTTGCAATCCTAATAATACAATTAAAGAAATCTACTATTTTATATTATGTGCTTGTAAAAGAACCTTAACAATACCGACAGGCAATCGCGAGCTTATTGTTAAAAGAACGTTATGATCGAATGCAGCCCCAGTGTCAGCATATTAATAGTTATTCGAATCGCGAATATATAGGTCATATCAATAGACTTATATATTATACCATGAAAGCGAATTACATAATTGGTCCGAGTTTGGATGTGTTTTGATATTTTATTCAAATCGCTTTATTGAAATAAGTGTTAAAATTTAAATCATCAAAGCTTCTGCAAATGTATGAGTATATTTTAAACAATTGCACGTTGTTTGAATTTCATAAAATGTATGGTACTAGATTTGCGTTCATTATCGCAGAAAAACTAGGTCAAAAGTGAGCTTCGACAGCTGCATGAGGATGTCTGATGTTATCCCTGAAGTTTTGACATAACCTGCAAATACATTTTTCGAATGCATTTTATATAATTTAACGCCACGTTTACCAAATACAAATAACAGAAAACAGCCTATTAAGCCTACCTGCTAATTGAGCACATTGTCGGCATTTTACTACGATAGCATTGTCGCTTTAGAAGAAAATCCTCATACAGTCTTTTTTAAGTCAAATAGATGACATTAATAAGGTAAGAGAGCTGGGACACACTCCTGGTTCTCACATAATCAGCCTCAGGCGCGGAAGAACCTCGTCAAATTTAAAATAAACACACATATACACACACACAGGTGGTTAACGTGTGGCTATGGTATTAATTAGTAAAAACATCATTTTTTATGAAAAAGAATCGAATTATAACGAAAAATCAACTTCTCTGAAAAAAATAGTTCACTATCAAATATATATATATAGAAAGGTATTCAACTCAAAATCACCCGAAAACAGGGTGCATCGCATTGAACACCAATAACTTCATCAATTGTGCAGCGATTTCCATGAACATGGTTTTATTCAACGCAAAAATGAATTTCCTTTCTGGAAATATACATATCTTGCAATATTTTTACATATGCTGGGTCAACTTTTAAGAAATAAGAAGATGCAAAACTCGCGTGACCTACTCGTCATCGATTTCTTGTATAATGGGTAACATTCTGTTGGAAAAGTTGTCCTCGTCCTCTTCACGTCGTTCTTTGGGGCGTAGCATTGGATTATGACCATTTTGATCCCCATTTCTTCGTTTGGAAAGAGGCCGTCGTGATCCGTGGTCCATGCAACTCACAACCGTTGAGCGCTCACCGTAAGGACTTGGACAGAAACTGTGCCCTAGGTGAGTGCTGCATGGGCCTGCTCATATCGTGAGAACAGTAGTAACTCGCTGGAAGTCAGTCGCTTCTGAACAGAACAAGTCCATCTTGATATGCTGATTACAAGGATTGTGAGGTTTAACTGCATCATCTCCGCGGCCACTTTCGAAATATTGCCGGTCTCGTTCATGGTTCGGACATTACATGTACCGATGGTGGTGGTGATCTGCGTGGAGACGTATGTATGGCCTTACGGCCTCCAGTTGATACTCTTGCTTGCTTTCACCGCCCGCCGTCATACGCCCACCAGCTGGAGTTCCATCTTCTCCTAGGTCCGCGATTTCTGTTATTATGCTGTTTGCCTTTCCTGTAGCTAGAGGTTTTGCATAGGGTTTTGTAGATAGCCCCGCGTACATCCCGCCTCCTTTTTAAATCGAGCTTGGTGTGTATTTAATAGTTTATTTACATGCCCTTCTGCGTCTTCATGACTGCGTGTATCGGTACACCTGTCCATATGACCTTTCAGGGGAAAAGTGTAATTGTGAGCCAAAATAGGTCAATTTTTTCTCGGCCTGCCGGGTTTGCCAAAGATATAATTTTGCGAAATAGGCCAGTGCCCGATGGTAAAAGAGAACTTAATGTGCACAGAAAAACAATTTCATCTGTGGCACATCAGATGGGTTATTCAGATGTCAAACGATAATAGATCCATTAAATATTATATTATTCAGGAATCGCCTAAAATGTTTATGAAGATTAATTTGGAAGTCGAATGTGTGAATTCTATGTTGGTGTATTATGATGAATGATGGTTTTACGTATTTCCTCTGATCGTGTTTTTGTATTGTCTGGGCGTAAATTGAGGGGTAAGTCCAACTGTTTGCGTAAGAAGGTCGTAAGTATATAAAGTTTCTTGTCTCAGTTCCCGACGCGCAGACCAAGCCGCCCCGCCCCCGCTAAAGCATCCAATCTGACCAAGCCGAACAGGGCTCGCTCTCACACCCGACCTCGCCCCCGGGTCTTTAATCGCAGAAATAATGAAGCAAGCGATGCCACATCAACCCTCTTGCCGCCCTTGAAAACAGATTGTCTTTTTTTAAATACTGTTAACATTTACATGCAGTGTCGGGTAAGCACCGTGTAGGCCCATAGGTCTTCAAAAAGTACGACGAGTACGTCTTCATCATGAACTGCCCTTGTCTCTGCTTGGAGGGAAACCGCCCAGCGACAAAAAGTATCAGTTCTACTAATGACGTCATGCAAAGCCATTCAGGAACGCTTCAATCACTGTCGACTATTGGTGCTATTGCACTTCCTCAGTGAGCACTATTATGGAAATGCATTGGGGGATTTCGACGAACAATACATGTACGACCCAAAAGCGATAGAAAAAGTGGATACTTTTCTAGCACAGCTGAACGAGATTCATACAATAATACATAAAAAGAACAGAAAAAGGGACATCTGCTATGACTACATGGATCCAATGTTAATACCAAACTCTATCAATATTAAAGAACTTTGTATTAACATTGTGCAAAAACAATTTATGGCGTTCACATTTAATCTGCTTAACCGTAAACAATGACTACAGTGCATATTTCCTGTTTATTTGTATGTAAAAGTAAAATACAAATAACTATACACATATGACGTTTTAATTACACTTACGTTTTACAATTACGCACACTTTTGATATTCTGTATTTCATATAGATTTTAAATTTGTCGTAATTTCATTGCATTGGTAACCATGCCCCTGTTTTTTAATGCGTTCTTAATATGGACAACGTTGCCTTTGAAACGCTTATATAGTCCTGTTGATATGTAACGTATATGCCTTTTACGAGAAAAAGGGTTTAATTGCATTTTTATTGACAAAAATAGTAAACTTATGTATGTGATATATATGTTTAGATGGTTTTTATTTAAACGTTTTTTTACACTGACAAATTACTTACATGGTCACGTTGCCTTTGAAATCATAAAAAAATAGTGTTTTAATACGTGATTGTAACTAGCATCATTTCCATATTTAATGTTGGTTATAACTTCTAAGTGGTTTGAATAACACAGTGGCATTCGATTGTAAAATTAACAGAAAACGTTCCTTAATCGACTAATAAATATTCCCGAGAAGACAAAGCAAAACACATTTTTAAATGTGATTATTTGCGAAATAGTGTAAGTTCACATTAACTGTTTTGCCGAAACGAGCGGATTAAGTGTTGTTTACGTACAACAACTGCTTCAATCAAATATCAAAAGTATAAAACACAACAAAGTATTCCACCCCTTGTCGAATTTAATAAAGATTTTCAGGGACAATTTGTTTAAGAATTAAGACAGGCTTCGTAGAGATTAACCTCGCGATTGACGTGTTGTTTTTACTTTATATGACATTACTAATGGCGTCAATATTTGTTAGATACATTCTACACTAATATATTTCTATGACATCATGCCTGCCACTGCTGATGTGTTTGGGCATTTGGATTGCACGAGTTGTTTCCCGAACTTGCTGATTCTTGTGTTCATTTATTTTGGAACAACCATTGTTGTTGCGGATTGCTGTAATATTTTATCTCAATATTCTTCCTTGCCATTTCGTTATACTAGTATAGCTATTCGATGCTATATATGAGCAGTGTATAACTTTAATGAAATGCTGTAATATAAGTATAATGTGTTGATCCAAACGTGTAGTAAAACAATTGCAAAGCATGCTTAAATAGATGGATTTTTATATCTGCCTACATGGTCTTTCTTAGCATATTTAGATTATTAGTACTGCAACCAAAATATTATTTTAAAACTGAGCCAGAATTAATTGAAAATCAAGACCACACTATCAAGATATTTTAAAATATACTATAGCGAAAAAAAGAAAGAACTATGATCTTTATTATTTTCTAAGCAAGAATTTGTTTCTGAACCAAAACTTTCTTCTGAGCCAGCATTAGTCATATGAGCATGTAGTATCTTCAAAGTCAACACTATCTTTTGAACCAGTATTATCTTCTGAGTCAACATTATCTTCTGAGCCAGAATTATCTATTGAGTCAGCATTAACTTTAAAGCAATCATTAAATTTTCAGCATGCATTATCTTCAAAGCAAGCATTATCTTCTGAGTCAACATTATCTTTTGAGCCAGCATTAACTTTTAAGCCAGCATTATCTTCAGAGCCAGCATTATATTTTAAACCAGCATTGTCTTCTAAGTCAACATTATCTTCTAAGCCAGTATTATCTTCTGAGTCAGCATTATCTTCTGCGTCAATATTATCTTCTAAGCCAGAATTATCTTTTGAGCCAGCATTAACTTTTAAACAAGCATTTTCTTCAGAGCAAGCATTACCTTTTCATTTAATGTTATCTTCTGGTTCAATATCATCTTATCAACCAAAATTATCCTTCTGATTATCAATATTATCTTCTGAGTGAACATTGTAATCTTGACAAACATTATTTAAGCTTAAATTGTACTGCGAATCAACATTAACGTATTGTCCCTTTTAGTAAGATCTCGCCTGGCGGGACATTTTCAATGCGCATTATCAAGCCGTATTTAAAAAAACAACATATATATTTATATCAAAACTATAAAAAAGGTCAATATCGCCATGACTGACATTATGAACGGAGATCATCTACTTATCTGTGGTACGTGCAATCAAGAAAAAAACTGTTAGTTTCCGGAGTGCAATTGTTATTATAAACAATGGCAAAAGCACATGCAAGTAAGAAAATGGCATCCCATTTTTTTATAAAGCAACAGCTGCAATACATAGCAACGATGAATATTTAATGAAATAATCATTTAAGATGCATTAAATAAAATAAATGTTCAGTCACAATTTTTGTTTATTTGCCGCAGACCAGCAGAATTGTAAGCTAGTGCGCGGGAACTATTTGAAGAATCTTTAAAGTAAACCGTCATTCATTGAAAATTGCTTATTATAACTATAAATGCATTTCTATTTTATTTTTCCAGTAATGAAGCGTGTCCTTTATTTGTTTTATGATAATTATTTTCAGAAAATAGTTTCAACGTCCATTACTGACAAATACTTATGCGCAGGCTCTGGCGTAGTGATTGGTATACGCACATCCTACCTAGGCGACCCGAGCTCAATCCCCGTACTTGGAAGCATGTGGGTTTTGTCGATGGTCACTATACTGGACATGTGGGGATTTCCTCCGGGTACTCCGGCTTCCCCCCACAACACAAGACCACACCAAATTTTAACATATTCTAGCAACAACGATATAGCTGTTAATTGTTGCTACAATACGAATTCGTCACAGCAATCGTGAGTCGAGTGAGTGATTAGGTAGGAGTGCTAGGACACATTCCGGGTCCACACATAATACAGTTTTAAGCGCGGAAAGGACCTCATAAACTTCGAAATAGACACACACTAAGTCTCCTAATACGACAACATTTTATCCATATTTTTTGTTTCATCTGCTTATAAAAAATACACTATGGGCATTGCTTCTGATAAGAATAGTATATTCACTATATTGTTGAAAATAAATATTAACACGTGTTGTTGTTGTTGTTTCATACCTCGTTAGGACGGCATATAGCAGTCGCTCTGTCCATCCGTCCGAATTTCCTTCCGTCTGAATTTTCTTCCTACACGCTTTCAGATACGTACCTGATTTTTAAATGTGTTAATGCATGACTTAAAGATCAAGTTGGAGTTTCGTTCCGGTTCATTGATTTTTGGCGAAGCTATGTGGTCGGATTCAGAAATTTTCTCTAGAATAACAGTTTTCCGGATTTTTTCCCATAATGTTTTCAGATACTTATTCTATTTTGGTTCGTGAGTTTACCTACATGACTTACATATCAAGTTGTAGTAAGTTAGCTGTGCGTGTTAGCTACATAGTGGCTGCCGTAGATACCACACACTCTTCATGGGTTTTAATTAAAAAGTAGTTATGGTGCATTTGCCAATGTATAATTAAGAAATAGAAAACTCCACTGAGGTCCCGATGGCATTATAGTGACCAGTCCGGCAGCTACAAACCGTACATGGACCGAAGCCGTAGGCTTCCCTGTATATACCCTTATATACTGATAAAATTGATATAATAGTGTAAACGATGATTTGTTCAAGGTCACTGAATGCGATCACTTTTGCAACAATAACCTATTGATTTTTATTCTCGAACCAGCTTGTCAAAATCCCGATAAAGGAACCAAGTGGTCGAGTGTGCGTTCATGAGTGCGTGCGTGTGTGCCAGCGGGTGTCCGAGCTGGTTTCTTTGTTTGTTTGGAGTTTGAAGCACAGGTGTGGCTATGATATTAATTAGTGAAAACATCATTTTGAATGATAAATAATCATATATTTACGAAAAATCAACTTTTCTGGAAAAAAAAATCACTATCAAATATATATGTTTGTTTGGAGTTTGAAGCACAGATGGTTAGCGTGTGGCTATGATATTTATTAGTGAAAACATCATTTTGAATGATAAATAATCATATTATAACAAAAAATCAACTTTTCTGAAAAAATATCACTATCAAATATATATATAACACAGGTTGTTAGCGTGTGGCTATGATATTAATTAGTGAAAACATAATTTTGAATGATAAATAATCATATTATAACGAAAGATCAACTTTTCTGAAAAAAACAACAAATTTTCACTATCAAATTTATATATATATAACAAGGTATTCAACTCAAAAGCACCCGAAAACAGGGTGCATCGCGTTGAACAGCCATTACTTCATCAATTTTGCAGCGATTTTCACGATCACGGGCTTATACAATAGGGTTAGAGGCTTGGCAGACGCATGTAATCTTTTTTTTCAGCCTTGAACAAGAAGTAATTTTCTACTGCTTATTTTCCGGATTTAAGTTCCATAATTTTGAGCAGGGGTAACGTCTCTCGGAAGGCCTCGCTGGGATAAAGCTTATTTGCCGGACCAACCTCTAGGCAGCAAGCGAAAATGACAGTTTTTCGGAATCCTGCAATTATGTTGGCTGGAACCATTGCCTTTAGATATGCATTGCAAGCAATTTTCGCCATCATATAATTCGTTACCGTTTCACAAATGTGCTCCTGCATAAACTTGGTACATTCACGGTAGTAATAGGATTTGAATGGTCCGAAAATCGACACGTCCAGATGCTGCAGGATGTGCGATGTGTGGGCAGGCAAAACAAAGACATTTTCTGCTTTTGGCCCAATAAGTTAGCTGCCTGGAAACATGCGAGCAGTGGCCGTCATAAATTACTAGTATCGGCTGTTGGTCTGTTAAATCCCTGCATACATTTGGGAGGAAATGGTCCTTCAACTAATGCTGGAATATTTCGGCATTCGACCAGCCACGGGCATTTTGAATTTTGAAACAGGTGAGGAGCCGGTCATCAATTCGGGGTTGCTTCGTTTCCCATTAAAGACGACAGATGGTGGTATTGTTGCGCATCGGCTGCTCTGTTTTCTTGTCAGGATTGTAAAATGCTTAAACAAGCCATTTAAAGCTTCACGTAGCTTTGTTCTTTAACGTAAACTCGTAATGGGTATAATGTAACAACATTAACAGTGCAATTTTCTTCATAATATAAATTGTCTATTAACTCTCAGAAAAAAGTCCTGCTACCACAATGAAACTCTCGCGCAACTGGTCAACAATCATTCAACACAAACGTGTACGTTTTTAAAAATGCTTAAATATTAACATATATTTACGAAGCAAATCACTTAATTTGTTAGGTATTTAAAGACCAAGGTCCGTAGTCCAGGGGAACTCTGGGTGATTGGCACTGGTCATAATTAACACTAGTGAGCTGGGCCCATAAATCTGTAATTATCTGAGTATAATGTCTCAAGAGCACATGCCACTGAATGGTAACACCAGTGTTTACATTCCTGTGGTCAGTGGTGTTTTTCTGGGAGAAAAAATTCAAAACATTGAATTTCACTGATAAACTCGCAAGGAGCTAAAAATTTCTCCAAAAGACAACAGATAAAACTGATATTTTTTTCATTTTTTATATAATAAAATCATACAACTATTCTTCAAAGATAAACCATCGATTTTATTTGATTATTCACATTTACAACTTCAATAATGCTATATAAGACAGCGTCTTGTTATATTCACGTAAATAGTATTCTTGCAGTGCTTCTTTAGTTATAGTAAAATGGACTAGCTAATGTAATGTATTTATATAATATATATTTATATTCTGGTACTCTTTCTAAGAGAAACTTTTATCATTATGATGTGAAAAGTGAAAACACTGAAAAAATTGCATTTGTTATATTTTTACCAAATAAAAAGGTATTTGTAACCTTAATCATTAGTATATTCATATTTTCGTTAGCAAAACAGATGTAATAGGATAAATTATAAATTCACACCATGTTTATTGTAAATAAAATAACTGAATTGCATCATGATTTTATTGGCATAAAATGTTAGTTTGGTAATGTAAAACTCCATTGGTAAAGCTGTTGTATTGTCCAATCCCTTTCTTTTTTAATAATAGTGTTGTTATTCCCATTTATGTCCCATGTAAGCTTGCCCATGTGGATTAGGATACCTCGCTCTGACGAAATCCAGCACACATTCAGGCATTATGTCTCTCTTCAAGTACACAATGTTTTGTAGATTTGCAGAGTTTGATTTCTTTCTTCTATATTCCTCGATAAGCCAGCCTCCTAAATTATCAATAACTCTCCAGAACTTTTTATAAACATCCTTCCTAATCGGTGGGTTGTATTCTGAAGGGCCTTGACCTTGTCCACATAGATGGCGATTGGCAATCACAACACATGGGTTCATGTAGCATTTTAGGCATTTTCCGTGGGCCTGAACAGCACCTGGACCACCATCGCCACCATCACCGCCCGGTTCACCATCGCCACCATTATCTCCATAACCACCGGGGCCACTATTTCCGGTTGAATCTGTTGGTTGCTGAACACTGCGTGTTGCCTCCGACACATGTTGCGCCTTCCTTTTTCGACAGACTGTTGAAAAGAAAAAGAAAACAAGTTTTTACTTTTTTATTGAATGTTTTCGAATATTAGCATTATTTATGTAATGGTTACCTTATAGTTCATTCCGTTACTAGTATTATCATAAAATTATAAACCAGTTATAAAATAATTATGTAATTTGTTTACAGGTTATAGTAAATTATAACTATAATTAATTTAGAAAGTAAGTAAATTAATTATTTCCAAATTATGACCTCTTGCAGATATGCAATGTTTTATATAACAACAAAAATGCAAAATAAATGATATGAAAAATACACGAACCTTTTGTTGATTTAATTTCAATGTTTTCCCAGTCATTATGATTGAACAAAGCCTTGATTGTTTCCTCTTGTTCTGGTGTAAGAAGAAGTGTTACTTTTCTTGCAGCCATCTTTTAGAACACGTTTCAGTATTTGACTTTGGTTTGACCTTTTAATTAGGAACCACAATTCTAAAGAAACTCATACAACTAGCCAATCAAAACTCACTTGTACATTTAACCACCAGATTTGAATTCACAATTTGACAATTTATCTGCTCAGTTTTTAACTAAGCTAAATTTGATTTTATTAAAAATATTGATAAGAGTTTTAAAACTTTTCAAACAGTTATTGTGTTTAATATGGTTATGCATACAATCTGGATCATTTGGAATATTAGAAATTCAATGTAAAATCATGAGTTTGAAGGATATTACAAACATGAGTGAATCAAAGGGTGTTACAAAATGTAAACGAATGAGCAATGGTGAAATCAAGGAATACCATTATTCCAAGTCAAGGAAACAATTTGAACTTGTGTTTGAAAGTGATTCAGAAAAACTTGCTTTTGAGACAAGATTGGAAAATTTGAAAAAAGAAAACAACATAAAATCTACAAAAGATTTATTTGAATATTTAATGAATAAAGATTCAAGTAAGCATTCACCATCACAGACAAAGGCTGAAATAAATAGTTCTGACAAAACATCACCTAGTTCTAAACATGACTTGTTCATTTGTGATTATAGAAGTTTGTTTTCATTTGTGACAAAGATCTTCGAACACCAAAAAATATGTAGACATTATTTGGCACCAAAGTCATTGAATCAATCTGGCCATGTAGCGGAAACAGAGTGGACTTGTACAGATGGCCATGTACTCATTTGGAACTCTTCCAGACAGCTAGGAACTCAATATATGGTAAACTACAGGATGATGTTGGCTTACCTATGCTCAGGAATTACACACATTCAATATGAACGATTTAGTGAATTTGGCGACATTGGAGTTTTATCACATCGATTCAGGTTGAGATCATCTTTGACATTTTCTGCAGTCATTAGTGTTTTGTGTAAAGAAAGTGTCCAGTTTGCTTTGCAGGATGAGGTCCAACTAGCAAAAGACAAACAAGAAAGTGGAATTTCAATAATGACTGATGCGCGACACCATTGTCGTAAGAATTCGTACCATACGGATCATGTCGCTCTCGGAATGTACTCACACAAAGTCGTGAATATTCAACATATCACCAAAACACAGGACAGCTGTACACAAAGGCACGAAACAATTGGATGTGAGGATATGTACCGTGATTTCAAAAGGCAAAACATTAATGTGAATATACATTCCCATGACAGAAATCAGTCAGTGAATAAATCAATTCGAAATAAGGATAATGTGCAAAATTGCAATGAACGCTGGCATGCAGCGAAATCAATAATGCCAGGTATAAAAAAGATTTCTTCAGGGGCACAGAAGAACATGGGCGTCACCTGGCACCCTGAATTAAGTGATAAGGGTGCTAGACTTCGGAATCACATTTTCTACTCCCTTGATAACTGTAAGGGTTGTCCAGCTAGATTACGCAGTCTTATAGACAATAGTGTTAACCACTTCCAAAATAACCATGAAAATTGTCAAGAAGATTCTCAGTGCAAAACAGTAGGTTATGTGCCTGATTATGCCATCATCAGAAGCCCAGTTGCTGTTAGACTTTTAACCAATTTCCTCAAGTCATTGACCTTGTACAAACATGCTGAGGACTATGTTCTGTCTAAAGACACATTTTATGTTGAAAGCTTCAACAATACTTGTTTAATATACCTAGACAAACGAATCCACTACAAGGAAACCAGTTACCAAACAAGGATTGACTTAGCGACTCTAAGTTGGAATGAACATGTTGACCGCCCATATACATCTCGGAATAATGGTCAACAAATACAACACAACAGGAGGAATCTCGGGAAGAAAGTTTACAAGAAAAAATCTTATAATTTTGTGGCCGACATATGGGAATTATTGGTGAATGTATTAGATGAAAATGAAAACATAAATGGACAAAATGTTGCGCAAGACAACATTGAGGACTTAGATCATTTTGAGGATGAAGATGACAATGTCTGATTTCAACATTTTCTGTGCTAGCTCTCAATAAGCTACGTTCCTGTAAAAACTGTGTGTAAGAAATGTAAAACATATTTGGATTCTTTGCATCTTATACTGCATATTACTTGTTGGGATAGTACTGCATATGTACCGTATTTTTTACTGTCTTTGTGTTAAACGGTCGCCTTAATGGACTGTCAAAACTGTATTTGTATGTATTTAATCAATTGCCATTATTATCTTTTTAATGAAGGTTTCATTATAGTATCGTGTCTGTTCCTAAATGTGTTCTACGACAATATGGCTGCATTTTAAGAATTGTTATGCATTGAATTACAACTATTATGTCATATTAAATACTGCACTTATAACTGCTAATATATTTGTATAGAGCATATTACAGGACCTTTTGACCATCTACATTTTTTATTTCGTAGGTGGTCTGTTTAAGGTTTATGAAATGCTTGTTTTTAATATCAACCAGTTAAAACATTTTGTTTCTCGTGTTTGTTTAACTACAGACACCGTGACATAATATCAGTTTAATAAAATTATATATTGTAATATGAGCAGAGCCATTGAGCTGCCTATATTTTCGTTTCGCATAGGTAGCAAGCAAGGGCGAATTCTCATGAAATTGATACAAGCATGAAAAAAAGCATAATTGATATTAAGTTAAATACAGCTAACTGTAAGATAGCTTAATAAACGAATACGATTCTATTACTATCACGTATTGTTTTATTAGTTTCAAACATGTATACACTGCTATATATATATATACAAGTCTCACAATCATGTGTCACGTGAAACGGAATTTGTTACGCCGGGTTAGTAAAACCTAGTATTATTATTATTACAATTGTCATGTGAAGACCCAATATATGTACAATAAGCTTATTTGATATTTTGTTGTATTAATATAATAATAACTATATTTAATTATACCTGTATGTATTGTTGCAATGAAACGTATTATCATTTTATAAAATCACGAATGATTTATGTTGTAAACACTGTATGCTTACTTTGTCCACTTGGGCTTTTGGCCTTCTGGATGTGTTGTTAAAGAAACCATCTTGTACAACATGACTGTATAAAATAAGTTTGAAGTTTTTCAAACGTTTCAATATTGCATGTTTACATACTTATAATAAACATTCTCCATTATTTATGCATTGAAGTTTTGCTCAAAGTTATTAAGTTGCATTTTACAATCAATAAATTTTAAATAGCTTATTCATGTATCCACTTTTTTATAAATTTATTTTACAATCAAATATTGAAATGCTTGTTCATCTGATATCAAGATATTTCCCCCAAACATAAAACCTGCTGAACTCTAACCACAGGAATGTTGGCGTGTGGTCGGTGTAATTAAAATCATGAAAATGACCCTGAGTGAGCTAATTTTATGGCTGTATCCCCTAGAGTCTAACGCCTCCTGTCAATCACCCAGAGTTCCCCTGGACTACGGACCTTGGTCTTTAAGACTATTTTATTGTTGTTCAATCTATGAGAATTGAGTATATTTAGTATTTCTTAAAAGTTTTCTTAATATTTTGGAATAGATGTAAACGCCCTTGATGTTATGGCTTGACTGAATTTCTTAACACAATTTTTGGGCCCTTTTATACTGGAGTGACCAAAAAGTTGGTCACTGACCAATTTTACATGGCCCGACCAAGAATTCTTGGTCGATTGCCCCGCAATTATTGGTCGGCGGCCCAAAAGTCATCGTGACGTCAATCGACCATAAAAATGGTAATGAACGCTCAAAATGACATCATGCAAAAATACACCGCCATATTTGAATTTTAAGAGACATTTGTGTAAAACAAACAATGGGCGCTTAGAAATATGGATACACCACTTTATTCTAAAATAATACAGAGATTGTGTTATAAAATAACCTGTTTCATGCTTTGTTGAGTCGCTGCTCGAAATAGCTTAAATTTGACCACAGTGCAACACGACAAAATTGGCTGCGACTAGATCAGAAATGTGAGTGATCTGACAATAAGAAACGAAAAATCTACTAATGTATGCATATTAAAATAGACAGGCAGAAAAGATGGAAAAGTACGATCACAAAACGTTATAAAAAGCTTACAATGTGCACAAACTTAGATATCGTAACACACAATTGAAGTCCAGATACCGTATCAGCAACAACAACAACAAAAGTGGAATTTGCAGAGAACGGTTGGAATGTTTTTAAACGGCCATGTCTTTTGTTTGTATGATGTTCTGTGAAATTAACAAGTTCACATGCAAATTTAATCATGGCTGCTTAAATAATCAATCCATGAGTTGTAAAGAAAAAGGTAAGTATAGTTTCATTCACAGCCAAATTACAGATCTTTTAATGTTCCTATATGCAGGCCACATCAATAACCCCTTGTCTTTTTGGCAAAACTCCTAATGCCACACTCAATTTGTAATTTGAATAAATACTCAACAAGTTTACTGATAAATATCTTATTTAAAATGAAAAACGTAATGACGTAATGGTTTAAGATAAAAACAGTAAAACAACAATACATCCTCTTTTTAAAATGTTACATGGTCATGTAGATAAAGTTATCATTTAAAGTACACTTCTGACCACAGCCTTATCTGTCCACTGCCCACAAATGTAATTGGTTTCAAACATTTCATAAATTTTCAAAATGTAATGTCCAATGATGATAAGTTGGTTTATGGTTCTTAAATCTTGCAAATTTTCCTCCGTGCGGATGACACCCATCTCGGTAGAACACTCCCGTTGCAAGGCTTGAGCTTGTTGTGGTTTACAACTCTGGTTTGTCCTTCTTTGTTCAGCTGGATGGTAAAGTTGATCTCGGAGAGTTCCGCTGTTATAAGATGGGGACAATCGTAAGCGTTTTTCCAACTTAGGGTTGACGCCGACCTTCCAAGTCTCGTGCAGACACCACACCACGTCGCCGATTTGATACCGATGAAAGGACAGCTTAGCGTCGTAAATTTCTTTGCTGTATTGAGCCATCTTTCCGATGTGTTTTCTGGCCACCTCGTGGGATTTCAACATCCTTTCCTGCAGCCATAGGACATACTCGCCAGGGTTCTCTTGCTTCGGTGATGCATCAACATGACTGTAGATGAAGCTGGCTGGCATGCGGACTTCTCTTCCTAAAGCTAGCAGGTTGGGGGAAAGTTTGGTGCTCTCATATGGGGTCGACCGGTATGTTGCTGATCTCATTCTTCCTGTTCGCAAATGAGATCCGCTCTGACCATGCTCAACATCGTTCTGTTGAATCTTTCTACTTGTCCATTGGCTGCCGGATGGCGGGCGAAGGTTCTGGACTTTTTGACCTCTAACAACTTGCACAACTCCTTGACGATCCTGCTCTCAAACGCTGCGCCCAGATCGGAATGTATAGTCAACGGGTTACCCCATCGCGCTATGATGTCATTTAGGACCCTTGATGCGCACTCTTCGGCTGTTTGGTTTGGCACTGGGATTATCTCGAAGTATTTTTTTAAAAACAAGTCCGTTAACACGAGGATGTACCGGTTACCGCGTTGAGTAACTGGAAATGGCTTTGTAAAATCGATCGCCAGAACATCCCAGGGTGCGCCAGACCTGACATGACCCATAGGTGCCCTAGGTGGTTTTTGTGGCTTTTAATCAGCGTCACAAACGGAACATCTGGCAACATTAACACGCACATCAGCCTTAATACTAGATTAGCAATAACATAGCGCTTATCTTGCCCTAGTTCACTTGATCCCTAAATGACCAGATGCCACAATGTCATGCATTCTACTCAACACCAACTTTCGCTGTGCGTACGGAACAACCAGCTGAAGGCAATCGTTTGTTTCATTTAACCTTTTAATCTTCCTATATAGCACGTTTTCTTATAGTACTAGTGAGTCCCATATCACCCAGTAATGACGTGCCTCTGGACTCAACGATATCATTTCATCAACCGGCGCTCTCGTACCATCGCGCATCATACGATAAATTTTAGCTACATACGGATCGTCACTCTGCATGTCTGCCATTTCAACGCTTGTGAATTCAGTTGCCCATGTGTACAAGATAGAACGACTTTGGGCTGGAGAAGGCGGCACTTATCTGGCTTTAGCTTCAAACCTGCTGTTTGGATACGACGTAAAACCTCATCAGAAGAGATTTTCCCGCCATGTGGGTCCAAACAAGACGATGTCATCAATGTAAACCAAACAGGTAAGCCAAGTTAAACCTTGCAATGCCAGCTCCATGGTACGCTGGAAGGTACTTGCGGCGTTGTTTAAACCAAAAGGCATCGTTTTCATCTCGTATTGACCATACTTACAGCAGAAAGCGCTTTTGGGAACGTCATCCTTCTTTAACGGTATTTAAAAGTACCCTGGCGTAAGGTCAAAACTGCTAAAGTCGCTTGCCCCGACCACAGCGTCTAAACAATCTTGGACTCGTGGAAGCGGAAAACCATCTGGCTTCACCAACACATTGACCTTTCTATAATCGACGCAAGGTCGTATTGCGCCAGATTTCTTCTTTACCAAGACGATTGACTGGCCCAATTAGACGTACTTTTCTGAATAACGCCTTTCTTAAGCAAATATTAAAGTGCTTTATTTTCTTCTTCACCGTATGCTAATGGAACCCGCCTTGGTCGCTGCATAATGAGTGCTGTGGTTTCTGTGTTTATGGCATGCTCAGATAGATGTGTAATTCCTAGGTTCCACTCGTCTTTAGAGACGTATCAGCGTATTTAACCAACAACCCAGCTATACAGATTGTTGCTCTTCCGTTTTGCCGACGACTGATTCTTCCAATAATGATTTCAGGTGTGGGTGTACGTCCTTAGCATTGGCAACCGGTAAGTCCGTAATACTGCTGTCGGTTTCAGCTGTTTTTAGATGTACTCTACTTACCGTTGTAATGTTATCCCGTTCGCTTTCGTTCTCTTCATTAGCTATAACCCATTTACAACAATCTACCCTCTCTGCTTTTCCAATCTCTGCATCTTGCCGTTACGCTACGCCCGATGAGAAAGGATTCAACACTCTTACCTTACAGGTGACTGTCCTGTTTACGTTAACTAACGTTGCCGCCTTTATCAAAGGGTAACGCTGTACAACCCCCCCCCCTGTGGATTCAATAATACAATTTTATTCTGTGTCTTTATCATCCGCCTCATCGCATTCAACATAAACATCAACCACTACTTCTGAGAGTCCAGGGATTGCAACGTCTTCTGCAACAGTAGCCTTCCGTAGCCTCTTGGTAGGGGGTATCAATTGGATTTATTTTCCTTTTAGCTTGATGATACTCTTACTTAGGAAGATGTCCGCCTGTCCGTCCTTCTCTCCAGCCAACACATCCAGCCATAGTAGCACTTCGTCATCTTTGTCAGGCACAACTGCTTGACAGGTCACCTTAACTGGGCCTAATAACATATTAACTTCGCCCATCACCATCTCATATATTGGTGAACCGCCTGCCCCACGCAGCTTGACTGACCCTTTAAGGACCGGCTTGTCCTTGGTGCTCAGCTTGTCATAAACGCGACTGGACACTATCGTTCTCGAAGTACCGGTGTCGGCGGTGAAGGCCACTGGTGTCTCCCCTAGCCACCCTCGGATATAAACGCCAGCTCTCTTCCTTCCTTCACTCCCGTACTTGATATTTCCCTCTCCGACTCGTTACCCCAGTAATGATGATTGTCCCCAAAATTATTGTTGACTTCTTTTCCTAACAGGACCTCCCTCTGGGCTCGAGAGTAGCCCCTGTCTCGTTTAAATCTTCTCGAGATGGCTTTTCGTTGTCAATCTTCGTGACAAATATAAATTCCTTTGGTTGGTTTTGCGGGCAGTCTCTCGCGTAATGGCCAGTCTGATGACACCTGAAGCACTCTACGTTTCTTCTTCGTGGCCACCTCTGCAAATTTCTTTTTTTTCTTTTCTTTTCCTCTTACAGTTTCCTCTTACTTATAAGAGTTTTCAAATATCTTGTTCATTATCCTGCTTACCAAATTTGCTGTCCCCATTATCGGAAATGATAGGCTTACATCTCTTCTGGTCCCTAACTACTCTGAACGCAGCGCGTTCAGTTTCACGTTCTTCCGAAAATTCGTCTTCAGGCCCGTCGGTGGTATAGGCTCTCCTGGTTGAAGGCTTGTACTCTCGAAAGGATTTACTTCCACTTCTTTTTTGTATAAAATTCACCACATGAAATACCGCCTCGTCTATATTTTTCTTGGTTCCTTGTGGTACTCAACCTCGGACTTCACCTCTTGGTCAAGCAGCCCATCGATGCATCTTTTCACTAGGCCTCATCTCTTGTGTTTAGATCCCGGTCCTTATGCGCTTCATCGTATAGACGCTTGAGTTCGGCGGCATAGTGTTCTGCTTTTTCCCCATGCTTCGGAGATTGCCTGCTAAACTTGACTGCGAAAGATCTGCTAGTCTCGATTACGCGGTACCTCCTTGTTTATTCTGTGGTCAGTTCATGATAGTCGGACAAGAATTCCGTAGGCAGCTGGGCAAACACAAATTCGCTCGCCTGACCTTCTATCATCGGCAGCAAATTGTCCAGCTTATCGTCCTCGTCCCAACTATAACTTCTGGCAATTGCCTCGAATTTCGCTGACCATACTGTCCATTCTTCTTTACCCGTGAATGGTGGCATTTTTGGCACCGGACGAGTATTTCGCCTACCGGTATATCCGTCGTCCCGTTGCTGCCTTAAGACGTTCCTCCCCTCGCGTTGGCCTTCAAACGCGTGCTGTACCCTGCTACGACCATTGCCAAAATGCTCAATATCCCGCTCATTTACATATTGAAAGCCGATGGGTACATCGCCGTAGACCGCACCCCTATTGCTGTAGTGACTTTGGCCCTTTAGAACGCGCAACTTGGATACAACTTCCATAAGCGCTACGGCTACCTCGCGCATGAACCCATGTGTAGCGGCCATGCCACCGCCGCCTTCGTGGTCGCTACTTACTTCTGCATCGACTTCCATTCGCGTCCCGTCCCCTTGCACACGTGATGCATCCGGAGCGACTTCCAGTCGCGCATCGTCCCTAACCCTAACCCTCCTAACCCTAACCCTAACCCGAATTGAGCGCCTGATGTGTGCGGAAATCGTGTTCCCTTCAACAACCTCGCTCTGATAGTTACTTCCGGGTCACTATTATTTAGATTGTTCATGATAACTAATTTAATCGCCGCAGTATTCTTGGAAAGTAAGTATCTAGTTGGGTTGCTCTAAATGATAGTCTTCACACAATTAAGCTCAAAACACAAATCGTTTTGCATTGGGCAAGACTTGCGATTAGTCTATTGGCAACATACATCCACGAATATTACATTTTCGTAGTATATAACAATCAAGTATAATCGTAGAATAACATGACAGTACAACTTTGATCTATAAAATAAACACCGTACAGCTATGATTTGTATACATCACTTCTATTCTTTATCTTTAATGGTGTTTTCAATGCCAGGGTAAAAACCTGAGATAAAACTTCATCAGAAATCATCAGATGCCCAATGTAAAATAACTCTGAAAAACTGTACCTGAACACACACAATATTAACATGTAACTGTGGACATTGTAAAACTCAAACATAACGGGTCATTTTAGCCAACTTATTAATGCGGTTCGAATTATTAAAAAAAAGGTAACTGATCGAATTCTAGCGTAGAACTGACCAAACCATGAAACCCCGTGCACATTCCCGCCTATGTCCGCCTGAATGACCATTACTCACGTGACAACCATACGCATGAACAAACCGCACATATACCTGTTTTTGCTGGGCGTTATGTTTAGACATACGTTCTGTGATATACTCCGTAACGCACAGAACTGAAAATTTGTTACCGATTGTCAAATATAAGTTAAAGGGACATCACTGCGTTTACTGTATACTACACATCGTACGAGTTGTCTATACAGTTTCTCTTGCAGTGATATGATTATTCTTCATAGTTTGTTTTACACTTGTAGAGATAGTTCACGAATGAGGAGTGTACTTTCTTTGTTGTCACTGACTCAGTAATTAAAATGAATAGATTTAAAATATCAGATAGTTCGTTCTCGCGTCAACTAGTAGATTTGATATATCACCATACGCCCAAACATAAATCCGATCACTGGATCCTTAATAGTGAATAGGTTATGGCACATAAAATACCAAAGATGTTCAAATTTCTGAAGAAAGCACCAAAATGTGTATAAAGCTTATTTAATATACTCTTAATAATATAAGACGTGAGGACACGCTCTATCTGTCCTGGAACCTACTTTTAAACCAATTTCAAAAAGGGAGGTAAAAAACGGCTTTTCTGAGATAGAGATTTTCCTGAAATTGCTATATGTCATAATTATTGTGTTAAAATGATTTAAATATTAAAATAATGCAATATTATGAATGAGAGGTGTGTGAACTGTTGAAATTGTATGGATATTCATTGATGTATTTCATGATAATCCTCCAAATTCGTACTTGAAAGGGGAGATATTAAGTACATTACCTTTAGTACATATACAAACTTGAATAACATTAGAAGTAAATATATTTAATACCCGTATCATATAGTATTTACCTTCATTTCAAATCTTTAGGTAAATCATAATATTAAACCTTATTTTGTCAATATTTGATATTGCTCTTGTTACTTCATCTTTAACAAGACTTACATTTTTTACTTCCCTTTGTATCCAAAACCCCATTTGTAGACATGTGTCAATGCAAACTTCACTGACCGTTGATTAAAAGATGATCAGGTAATAATATTTCTTTTTATTGTTTTGTTTAGTGAAGGATTAGAATATTGTTTAATTCTAACACTAAAATAATTAACGACACTGATAGAAAAATAGTATTTACAACGATCCAAGTGACAAAAGCTAGGGTTTCGATGATTAAGTAAATGTGATGCGAGTACTGGCCTTGTAATAAATAAAATTATTTTAAATGTATAGCAGTTCTATTTGTTATTTTGGTACCTATATGCAAATGTAAAAATAATTTAAAACGAAGGCTAAGCTATATCACTGGGCTCTAGAAATTATGTACAGTGTAGGTATAAATCTACAAAAATGACATATCTCCATACGCCAACAAATTTTTGTTTTGCTTACAGAATATCTAACCTGGCATGTTGGCTGTGGGGCTTACTAACAATATGGCTGTAGTCCATCTGATATAACTAACAATTATAATAACCATGGCTAAAACGGTCACACTTGCAAGTTTGTCTGGAACTTCAGAGGTACCCGAAGAAAAGGTGCCTACTGACTAGAAATTGTGTTTATTTTTCCAGTTAAAGACAAACAAACCTCTCAACGACCCAACAAATAAAAATAAGAAATCATATGATACTAATAGGACTTACCAAGAGTTAGCAAGACGAATCCAGACATTATCTGATCGTATTGCCCTTCTGTCTTATGTAGATGTAAACAGAATGGATAACGGCGATGGCATTGAGACAACTTTAGTTATAAATAAAGCAAAGTGGCATACAAATTGCTATGCAAAATACAGAAGGTTGAAAGGGTTCTGAAGAAAAGAAAGCTTCAAACTTATGATCAGTTGTCAAATATGAGTCCAATTAAGAAAAGGTTGAGATATAGCACATCGGAAACAGCTAGTTATAGTTCAGAATCAAACACAGCTCCTGTATTGACATGCTTCTTCTGTGATAGTGTTATATTTGGATATTTTCACAGGGTCGAAACATTATCATTAGTTTATGTTTAGAAGCTCCGCCAGTCCCGGCAATAACAGCTTTTTCACCTTTATTTCATGACAACTCTCACTCATTTGCTATGATTAAGCATGGCATGAATGTTATAAAACAGGCGACGCAGTACAAGAATCCTCTTCAGACCCCTGTCTTAACTGTAGATCATCCACTGTATGCTATTGCAAAACATATCAAGTGGTTATGACCAGAGGAATTCGGTGAGAGTAAGTATGTTATAATGATGAGTGGACTTCACATCGAGATGGCATTTTTGAAAGTCCTTGGTGAATGGCTATATGAAAGTGGTTGGATTACAGCAATAACCACTGCTGGAGTAGCCACGGCTGGTAGAGCTGACAGCATACAGAAAGGTGCTAGTACTAAAAGTGGTCAGTGGGTCCACATCAAGTTATGGTAGCTGCTCTTTATATATTGAAATGTAAAGCTTATAAAGAGTATACCGAAAGAGTCACAGATAGTGCTGAAAAGTTAGATTATCAGCAATGGTCAGATATGATGGATAATATCCACCCTCAATTTGCGTACTGGAATAAAACAATGGAGCTTGAAATACTGTTTTTACAGTTTATAAAATCTCAGAGGGAGGCTAATTACGAGATGTATGTCGAATGCCTGGATAAGATGGTGCCATGGATGTTTACAATGGACCATGTTCAATATGCTCGTCCATTCAAAAGATTTAATTTTACCTCAAGAAAGAAGTATCGATGTCCACGAAGAGTTCACAAGAGGACACTTTGTAACAAATACAACTAAGCACAGATTTTCAGCACTTGCTCACGACCAAATTAATGAGCAGCAGAATGCTATAGTAAAGGGTGATGGTGGATTCGTTGGTCTAACCGAAAAGCCAGATGCACTTCGAAGATGGATGGTGTCTGCACCAGAAACATCACGCATTCATATTGAAGCGAGTGATAATACAGACAATCCAGATGATACGAAACACCATGAGGAAAAGCAAACTAAACAAAACACACGCCAGCTAGTCGAAACAATAGATGATATGGGAAATCCCTTTGAAGAAGACACATCAGACCTTTATACACTTGACAAAAAAGTTGTTATGTCTCCTGAGGCATCATGTCGGTCAAGACAGCAGAATCAATTGGAAAAGCTCAGTACGAATCTATGACTGTTGAACATCTAAGCAACAATATGAAAGGTTTTTACGAGACAATAAAGAAAAATTTGCTTCCCCTTTTTCGAACTGGGTCCGGAAAGAAAGAAGCAAAGGCATCAAAAGTTCAGAGTATGAAAAGTGACATTCAATAATATTCTAGAATGTATATTTCATGTCAGGTGAGCGACGGTGATTTAGGCACCTTTTTTTAACACGAAAACCATGCATGGCCCCCATCTCTAGCAGAAAATAACAAGATGAGACTAGGTAGTAAAGCAGACCTACTGAAGTGTCCAGAAAGAGAAGAGAAATCGCTAGAGATGAGTCCTTCTGTAGAGATTAGCATACTAGATGGTGCTGCCATTGTTCAGTCCCTGGATCCCAACAGGTCAGACAAGAGTGTTCTAACGTTCAGTGATTATGCATTGAAGCTTGTATTACCTTATATATCTAAGCAGCTAATGTCAGTGGACAGGACTGATGTAGTATGGGATACATACAGACCCGACAGCCTCAAAGCACATACTAGACACAGTCGAGGGACAGGCGATAAAATCAGAGTAGACAGATCGACTCGAATTCCTGCTAACTGGCAATCATTCTTAAGGGTTGATGAAAACAAGACAACAATTTACGAGTTTCTGGCAACACAAATTAGTCTCTTGAAAACACCACAAGGGAAGGTGTTTCTGACCACTTATTGAGAGAATGTTTTAGTTGCTAACACCAGCATTGGGCCAGTGGAACCAGATATCAGCAATATCCTGCCTTGCAACCATGATGAAGCTGATTCTCGTATGATTTTTCATGCTGTGGATGCGTATAAACAAGGCTACAAGCGAGTAATGCTTTATGCAACTGACACAGATGTCTTAGTGCTAACGACTTACACCATAAGTCAGTTTGAAAATTGTGAACTGTGGCTAGCATTGAGACACGCCAAACATTTCAGGTGCATACCAGCTCATTTGATAGCCGCTCGTCTTGGCAACGATGTTTCGTTTGGCCTTTTATTTCTTCATGTATTGTCAGGATGCGATACCGTTTCTGCATTTGCAGGCATTTGCAAAAAGACAGCATTCACTCTATTCATTACGCTCCCTTATCTTTTTCCAGGATTTAAACGGTTGTCAAGTCTCTTACTTTCAGTGACAGATGAAGATTTCAAAGTTTTGGAACGATACATTATCTTATTGTACAGCAAAACCTCATCCCATGCATCTGTAAATGAAGCTAGGAATCATCTCTTTTCTCAAGGAAATAGACAGATTGAAAGCATTCCACCTACCAGATGCGCACTTGTCCAGCATGTTAATAGGGCTGTGTATCAAGCAGGTCACGTTTGGGTTCAAGCCATGATTGCGAATCCTGAGTTGCCTAATCCTATTGACTGGGGATGGATCAAGAACAATGATACTTGGGTCTCATTTTTGAGTTCTTCCGGAAGCTGCTAAGAGTTGTAGAGAGCTTACCAAATGCAAGTGTAAAAACACCTGCACTGGTAGATGTAAATGCATAAAGGCAAATTTACTCTGTACACAGTTGTGCCATTGTGAAGGCCTTTGTGTACAAGAATAAGATACTTGCATAATACGAGCATATACCACAAGTTAGTATTAGATACATTTAAGTATACACCCTATTATAAATATGTGTATATGATATGAATAAATGACTTTAGTACGAATTACTGCTGTATAGAACTAATGGAATTATCTATAATACATTTCATGATATGTTTAGATAATACCGGTATACATAAAAAACCAAGAGTAGGGCCTCATTCCGAGTTTTGATCTACTGATCATTTTAGTTGTGTATAATTATGCATTAGCCATACATGTACAGACTATTGAATTAACATTGTTTAGGAGACAATTACTACTATCGAATCTTACAAGAACCTAACAGAATTAAGATAACATATTCAACACTGAAGATGTTTAGACTTGATCAAGTTCATTTGTTAGTTAGTTTGATTGTAATTGAAATATAATTATTATATGTCATATCATGCATTTGATATGCACTGAAGTTTGTGAATAGTTATGAAAAAAATAATATTAGGTATTGTTTGGCTTAATCATGTTCTCATTTTACGCATAATCAGCATTGAAGCTGATACTCAGTATTGAAGCTGATATACACTAAACAATTATTAGTATGTTTCCATGTAGGGCCTCATATATGGCTTTAACCTTAATAATTAAATATGTAATAATTGTTATGAGATATTATAAATGCAAAAATGATTTATTATTTCAAGATATTTTATTGGTCCAGATTCAACATTATTTGTATTATTTGCATTACCAGAGAGGTATTACTTTAGTGTTCCCCATTAGGGGCCTCATTAATTTTGGAGGAGAAATTGTTTAGTTTTGCATTTAAAAAGTTGTAGGACATTTATTAAGATCAATTTAGTTAAATATTCTATGTAAGCTCAATTAGTGGACATTTTTAAGCTTGAATGTCTATGTAAACCATTATTTTAGAATTTTTCCCCTGTTAGGGCCTCATTTTTGTAATTTTACTGTGTTCTTAGTATAAAAATGTTTGATATATTAAATATTGATACATTTTTAGATAAAGAAACAATAGTAAATGAAATAAAAATATCTATTGTTTGTGTTTTCTATCCTGTTACTCAAAAAATAAAAAAATAAAAATTGGTCCCCTTTTGGGGCCTCATTTTGGGGCATATAGAGTTATCTAATCGCGTGTCCTCACATCTTATTGAATTCAGCATACCTTAAAATGGTTATATACCAAGTTTCATGCTTTCTTCACAAAGTTGAACATCTTTTTCCTATAACCTATTAACTATAAGTTGTTGGTTGAAAGGATCCCACTTTTGAAACCATAAATTCTTGCGCGCCCCCTGCTCTGTTTTCTTGTCAGGATTGTAAAATGCTTAAACAAGCTATTTAAAGCTTCACGTAGCTTTATTCTTTAACTTAAACTCGTAATAGGTATAATGTAACAACATTTACAGTGCAATTTTCTTCAATTAATAAATAACCTAATAACTCTCAGAAAACAAGTCCTGCTATCACAATGAAACTCTCGCGCAACTGTTCAATTCTCATTCAACACAATAGTATAAGTTTAAAAAAAATATTTAAATATATTTACGCAGCAAATCACTTTATGTGTTAGGTATTTAAGAATTTTTTTATTGTTGTACTATCTATGCGAATTCAGTATATTTAGTATTTCTTACAAGTTTTCTAAATATTTTGGAATCGATGTAAACGCCCTTGATGTTATGGTTTGACTGAATTTCTTAATACATTTGTAGGGCCCTTTTATACTGGAGTGACAAAAAAAGTTTATCACTGACCAATTTTACATGGCCCGACCAAGAAATCTTGGCCCCAATGTTGGTCATCGTGACATCATTCAACCATATGGTCATGAACGCTCAAAATGACATCATGCAAAATCATGAAGAGACATTTGTGTAAAACAAACAATAGGCGCTTAGAAATATGTATACACCACTTTAAACTATAATAATACATCATATCATATATAAAAATAACATGGTTCATGCTTTGTTGAGTCGCTGCTAGAAATAGCTTAAATTTGACCACAATGCAACGCGACAAAATTGGCTGCGACTAGATCAGAAATGTGAGTGATCTGACAATAACATACAAACAATCTACTAATGTATGTATATTAAAATATACAGGCAGCGAAGATGGAAAGGTACGGTCACTAAACGTTATAAAAAGCTTACAATGTGCACACACTTAGATATCGAAACATGAAATTGAAGTCCAGACACAGTATCCGCAACACCAACAACAACAAAAGTGGAATTGCAGTGAACGGTTGGAATGTTTTTAAACGGCTGTGTCTTTTGTTTGTATGATGTTCTGTGAAATTAACAAGTTCACATGCAAATTAAATCATGGCTGCTTAAATAATCAATCCATGATGTAATGTCCAGCCGTCAGTCATAATTATGCTAACCTTCGGTTAACCCCGCCCTACACCAATCAGCATCTAGCGTTGCAGACGCAGCGTGTGTGGCGCGTGGCCGGGGTTCGCTCATAAGGATTTCTCAAATATAACGCTGGACTGTATGTACATGTATTTCTCTGTGTGTGTGTGTGTGTGCGTGTTAATAAATATATAAACAAACTCCGTCTTTATCAACATCCCTATACGGGTCTGAAACATTACATTGGCGACGAGGATTAATGTGTTAACATGGCTCTTCTGAGTTTTGATAGATTTTCAGTGTCTAGTGACAGCCATTCCGTTGGAATACGATGGGACAAATATGTTAAAAAATTAGAAAACTTGTTCGTTGGATTGAGCATCGATTCAAAAAAGCGAAGGAAGGCGTTGTTACTACATTATGCAGGTGACGAGGTGTATGACATTTACGAGACTTTGGATTTAGAAGGCGACGATTCAAATTACGATGAGACGAAAGCGGCGCTAAAACGACATTTTTCGTCAAATACAAACACGGAATTCGAGAAATTCGAATTTCGAAACCTGAAGCAGCAGCAAGGTGAATCGTTAGATCAATTCACGACACGTCTCCGTCAAAAAGCAACGAATTGTGGCTTCGCTATCAACGATGATGAAATAAAAAGCCAATTTATCCAAGGTGTATTGTCACAGAAACTGATAATCAAATGTCTCGAGTCTTCCCACAAGCCTCTGTCCGATCTGTTGAAAATTGCAAGAACGATGGATTTAGCCAAAGCCCAAGCAGAAAGTATGTCTCGCGACCAGCATAGACCACATCATGGATCACATGAGCATGTAGATAAAATTCACAGACGACCAACGACGACGTCAAAGCCGAATCCTTCTGAGCGGAATACACATACAAGCACACATCGCCAAGAAAACTCAAGTCAGATACGTAGGGCATCGTCTTGCAGAAATTGTGGTGGACCGTATCCACACCAGAACGGTCGCTGCCCGGCAATCGGATCTAAGTGTAACTACTGTCACAAGGATAACCACTTCATTGCAGTGTGCAGAAAAAGGCTACAATCAGGCCAACGACAAGTGCGGGAGATTAATGCAGAGCTGGATTCCGAGTCCCTGGGCCGAGACTCGAACTCGGAAGAGGAGTACCTATACGGATTATCTGTAAACGCTATCGGCAATAAAAAGGTACCACTCATAAAACTTACAATACAAGGTGTTAAAACAAATGTACTGGTAGATACCGGAAGTAGCATCAATGTGGTGTCCGAGTCAATTCTGTCAAAAATGACACCGCGTCCGAAACCCCGAAAAGCTCAAATAAAAGCATACGCATTCGGTCAAAATATATCTCTGCCGGTTCAGAACACATACACACTCACCATTGAGTCAGACAAGAAATTCGCGACAGCGGTGTTCCATACCATAAAAGACACATCAGAAACTTTAATAAGCTATGAAACAGCCGTCGAACTCGGTATAGTTCCGGTCATAAATTCGGTAAAATATTGTGACTAGGCGGAACTCTGCGACAAGTACAAATCCGTATTCACAGGTCTCGGAAAATTGAAAGACAAACAAATAAAATTACATATCGACGAAAATGTTGTGCCGTCAAGCCAGCCGGCTAGACGGATCCCGTTCCACGTTCGTGAGCGAACAAGAGCTCAATCGGTAAGAGGAGCTGGACGTCATCGAGAAAGTCGACGGACCAACGCCGTGGGTGTCAAACCTAGTGGTAGCTCCAAAGCCGAATGCACCTAAGGAAATTCGTCTATGTGTCGACATGCGCAAAGCCAATCTTGCACTAAAACGAGAACGTCATGTGACGCCAACTATCGACGACATAGTATCAGAATTAAACGGCTCAACGGTGTTCTCTAAGGTGGATCTGTACAAGGGATTCCACCAGCTGGAACTCTCCGAAGAATCAAGAAATATGACAGTGTTTGCTAGCCATGTAGGCCTACGGCGCTACAAACGTCTCAACTTTGGAGTAAGCGTTGCGCCAGAAATATTTCAGAACGAAATCCGACAGGCTCTACAAGGTTTGAAGAAAACGTTAAATATCAGTGACGACATAATCGTGCACGGCAAAACACAACAAGAACACGACACAAATCTGGAAGAGCTTCTGTAAAGATTGCAGGAGAAGGGTCTCACCCTCAATAGACGAAAGTGTGAATTCGGACAATCAAAACTCAAATTTTACGGATACATATTTATCGACTCTGGAATCTCTCCAGATCCAGAGAAAGTCGCGGCAATCCAGAACATTGACAGGCCGAAAAATCAAGCAGAAATCAGGTCGTTTCTCGGCATGACAAATTATGTTTCGCGATTTATCCGCGATTACTCAACAATATCCGAACCGTTAAGACGCCTCACTCAAGATAAGGTCGCGTTTGAGTGGACAAATAAGCAAGAGACCGCGTTTAGACAGCTCCAAAACGCACTATCAAGTGATCAAGTCATGACCTACTTCGATCCTTCTAAGGACACAGAATTATGGGTAGACGCCAGTCCTGTCGGTGTTTCTGGAATACTAATTCAGGACAGTAAGATAATTGCATACGGAAGTAGGTCACTCACCCAAGTCGAACAGCGCTACAGCCAAACAGAACGAGAAGCTCTCGCCTGTGTTTGGGGATGCCAACATTTCCATTTATACTTGTTTGGCAAAGCATTTACCTTGATCAGCGATTATCGGTGTCTGGAGTCCATTTTTAACAACACAAAGCAGATCCAGTCAGCGCGTCTTGAACGATGGCGTTTAAGATTGACCACATACAATTTCAAAGTTAAGTACCGTGCTGGAAACCAAATGATCGCCGACTACTGCTCCAGACATACGATTCAAAAATTCAAAGCAGACAACGTAGCAGAAGAATACGTTGATTTCCTCGCGAGCAATTCAGTGCCAAAATTGTTAACCCTCTCAGAGGTCGCGCGTGCCACCCAGACAGACTGTGTGATTCAGTGTGTAATTCAAGGTGTTAAATGCAACACTTGGGACAAACAAAATTGCTCGCAGACAGACAGCTATCGCCGTTATCTAAACGTTCGCGAAGAACTGACCGTGGTATCAGTCTCAGATGGACATATTTTATTGCGTGGCATCCGATTGTGTATCCCAGAATCATTGCAGCATAAGGCCATTAACCTGGCACACGAGGGTCACCAGGGTCGAGTCCGTTGTAAATCATTGCTGCGTGAAACCTGTTGGTTCCCATTCATGGACAAACTCATAGACGACAAATGCAAACAGTGTATACCCTGCATGTCCGCATCAAACGAAACAGTACAAGAACCAGTTAAGCGTTGCCTAAGCGTCAGTGGGATGAAATTTCGGTTGATTTCTGTGGCCCAATGCCCTCTGGGGAATACTTTATGGTAGTTATTTGTGACTACTGTAGATATCCAGTGGTCGAAAAACTCAACAGCGTAGCTGCACAAGCCGTCATCCCATTGCTAGAGAGAATCTTTGGACTGTTTTCCATACCAAACGTCGTCAAAACCGACAACGGATCGCCGTTCAACAGCCATACATTCTCAGAATTTGCCGCTCAGCTCGGGTTCAAACACAGAAAAATAACACCCCTTAACCCAAAAGCCAACGGTACAGCAGAGGTTTTTATGAAACCTCTAGTAAAATGTATGAAAACAGCACTGGCGTCCGGACAAAACTACAAATCAGAACTTACCAATTTTCTTATGAACTACAGAAGCACCCCGCACCCAAGCACAGGAGTTTCACCATTTGAACTAATGTTCAACCGCAAAATGAAAACAAAACTTCCGCAATTTTCGGTACCGCCAAGTCGTAACCGAAAATATGTCGAGGAACGTGACACGAAAGTCAAGCAGAAAAACAAATACTACGCCGATAAACGGAATAAAGCAAAAGCATCTGCTTTACGGCCAGGAGACAAGGTTCTGGTCAAACAGCAGGTGCGAAACAAACTCGATACACCGTTTTCGCCAGTTCCCGGAAGTGTCGTGTCGCGCAAGGGTTCCATGGTTACGGTTCGACATAAGGATCGAATCCTAACACGCGACGCCTCTCACCTCAAGCCTGTGCTGGCTTTACCGCCATCTCACGATGACATCGTACGCCAGGAAATAGCGTCCATCAACCCGTACAACAACCGCTCAGACGTTCGAGTCGTGAAAGAAAGCCGCCGCGAAAATACGACAATGACTAACAAACAGCGAAATGTGCCGCATGGTACTACAGTATGTGTGAGAAAAACGTGCGCGCTAGTGTATTATTCATGAATGGATTTATTAATAATGCTCATTTAAATACAGACCGGACTATAAATACACGTTTAATAACTGCATGCATATGATCAAATCTGCGCATTATATACATATATGTGTAATTAAAGTGATACAGGTAATAATAAATCCTGTAAATCATAATATTATTGTGAAACAAATGTGCCAACAACGATCTGCTGCAACAATTTTTTTATAATTGGTTGAAAAATTCCTAAAATTTGCTATAAACCATTAAGGCTGTTCTCATACCTTGCCAGAGAAAATCAACAAAATTTATTGCAGATAGCCTGTTCGCACATTTGTTAGTAATTAGTGCTTAATCGCATTTTCACATCGGATAATGGTTTTATCAGCGCCGTTCCCGTAAATTCAAGACAACCTGACCGAAAGCTGACCTATGTCATCAAGGAAATTAACTTTCTATCTCGGATCAGCCGCCAGCTCGTGGATTAATGACTGTTTTCCCAACAAGACTATCAACGTGTTAAATTAGTTCCATTATACTCTTGTTTTGATAAACAATTTGATAGCATGAGATATGCAGTTCGAAAATATTTTGTTTTTCACAGGAAGGAAAGGACACTCTCCAGACACTCTACTTTTTAATCTAAAGTTACTTTATGTAATAATTTGAAATATGCATTTTGTTATTTTAAGATAGAAGGGATGTAATGTCCAGCCGTCAGTCATAATTATGCTAACCTTCGGTTAACCCCGCCCTACACCAATCAGACTCTAGCGTTGCAGACGCAGCGTGTGTGGCGCGTGGCCGGGGTTCGCTCGTAAGGATTTCTCAAATATAACGCTGGACTGTATGTACATGTATTTCTCTGTGTGTGTGTGTGTGTGTGCGTGTTAATAAATATATAAACAAACTCCGTCTTTATCACCATTCCTATACGGGTCTGAAACATTACACATGAGTTGTAAAGAAAAAGGTAAGTAAAGTTTCAATCACAGCTAAATTACATATCTTTTAATGTTCCTATATGCAGGGCATATCAGTATATGACTACCGGCTGCATTAGCGCATGCAATTAACGTTGTGGTTGTTGAGCGGGGCGAGGTAAAAGCCTGTGGCTTACTGCCAGTGGCAGCGATGACATTATAAGGCCTGTGTTCTAGTTGAATCCCGGTTTCATCTTTGTTGTAGATAATATGAGGTTTGTCGGTCTAACTGTGCTTTTCCATTAATTCCCCGAGGTTTTTGAAGTAGCTTTCAACGATCTCCGGCGTTGAGTTTTTCGCACGGCCACTATCCAGGGCGCGTGGTTTTATGGAAGAGAACATGCCTGTCCATCTCTTCAGAAAGCCTTACAACCCGTTTATTCTTAGTGGCGTGTTGGTAGGACGCTTTCCTAGATGTTCTGCCAATGCCCCAGCCAGGTGCTGGACCTGTAAATTGGTGTAACCATATCCGAGCTGGAACATGCACTCAAGATGCTCCACCAAGCCCGTTTCCTCTTCTTTTGAAAAGAAATAATCAGAGCCCAATCTAATATCGATTTTTTCCCCTCACGCGATCTCTTAATGTTTTAATTGGCACATTATATGTTAATGCAGCCCCTTTTACTGGTATCCCTTTCTCCTTTACCGAAACATATGTATTTTGAGGGATTCTGGACTGTATCTACGGTATTTAAACTAGACGACAAATAAACGATTTATCGATTAGAAAAACAAATTCGATAATATGTTTATTTGTGAATGTGTAAAAATGTCAACAATCAGAGAATGAATATTTTAATCCCTGATGGAACAATAACCATTGTAAATATGTATTGGGAACTGTCAACCAAATATATATTCTATAAACAATGGTCTAATTGAAATTTAATTTCAGTGCGCATCATGCATGTTCTTAAGTGAGTTACAATACCCCGTCGGGAACCTCAAAGCGCCACGAAATCGATAGAGCGTTAACTTCGTTACAAATACATAACAAAATGCAGTGGCGTAGCCAGACCCAAATTTAAGCCGAGGCAGTATCTTTGGTCATTCTAGGGAGGGTCCGGGGGCATCCCCCCCCCCACACCGAAATTTGTGTATACCTAGAACGTCTCTGGTGCGTTTTAAAGGCCATTTAAACCACATTTTATACCTAAATTATCGGAATCGTGCACGCTACATATGACCGTTTAGTATAAATAAAGTTAACAAAAAAATCTGCTACACGTTTATTGTCAATTTTAGATTCTGTTACCATAAACGGTGTTTGAAATGACAGTGATGTAACAACCATAACTACAGAAAAATAGTCATATTATTCATTTGAAGTCAGATAGAAAAAAAAATTGAGACGCAGCTCTTTCATACAAGCCATAATATGTATATGGATAATAGAATGTGCTTTATATATATATTATTGAAATACTAAAATAATATAGATCTACCTTATGATATGAAGAAAACAGATCTATAAAATATTTTAGCGAATAATGTGTCATGAATTGTGAAAAAACGTTTTCACTGTCTTAACATGTTTTATTATTCTTCAAATTTTAAATATCAATCGTATTAAACGCTAATTCAACTCTCCTGTCTCCAGTCGAATCCCACATTTGAAGAATTTGTTTTCGATCAACTGGAATGTGTTTATGCACAAACATTAAAGCGATACCATTAAGCCTTTCCTTTTTCATAGTAGAACGTGTCCACGCTTTAAGCCTTCACACCTGTAAACAGCGTTTGGAAACTCATTTGTTTTAAAGTGTTGGTGACCTATAGACTAAGGCAATCATTCTCGATTAAATAAATAAATAATACTAAGTTGAACGTTAATTTAAGCGATTTCTTTACGTGTTGTGGGACCTTACATGTTTAAATCGCATTTTCAACGGAAAATACGCAACAGTTGTAAAGGCTCGATCTACTTGCATAGAAGCCGGGCACGTGCAGTATTTGGCGAAAGCGGAAATGACGTATTAAATTGAGCACGAATCAAATGAGAGGACACGAAAGGACGAGAATAAGGCATAAGCTCCATTAACCTGTAGCGAGTCTCCAATGCAATTAATTCTACAAGTACCTTTGAAGTCCGGGCTAAATTAAACCTATTTTTATAACTCGAGTACTTTCAGTTTTGTCGAAATTTTCGGCTGTTTGGGCGTAAATATTCGTTTCGAAATTATGTTGAACTTTCATTTTGACGAGGATGGTCTTTACAAATTGCATATCGATCAAACGATAGCAATGAAAGCAGTCGGGTGTTTATAGCAAATATTTCATAAAGGTTTGCCATTTCTTAAATTCGATTACCAGTTACTGTTTTGGTGTATGTCCACAACGAATGATGTGTTCATCTATCCACTCTTGCTTTTTTCAGTGAAAAACACATTGTTCATCAAAACATTTCTGTGAAATAATTTGAAATTCTGTCAGCGGTTTTCAGGACGACAGTTTTACAGTTTTCTATATAGAGCTTAGTTTATATTATATAAAACTAATATCAATCTCATGTAAGCATTCATTTAAGCCGAATTACAACGCTGAGCTCCCATACATAAACAGCTGTAGTCATTCATGATCAGTTTTACTTTTAGTTGTTTGTTTAATAGCGGGTTTTAAAGGGACCTTTTCACATATTTTGGCATGTTTTGAAGTTTGTCATTTAATGCTTTATATTGATAAATGTAAACATTGAATCTAAAAAGCTCCAGTAAAAAAAACAAGAATAAAATAAATAAAGAAAAAAGTACCCCTCAACTGGGCTTGAACCACTGACCCCTGGAGTAAAAGTCTATCGCTTAGACCACTCGGTCATCCGCGCTCATAAAATGAATGATGAATTGTATACTATATATAAGCAATGTTCGTAGTACCACACAATGTAAACAACAAAACTCTCCAAATTATTCAATAGTTTCGCATTGCAACGCTTTATAATTTTCAGGTTTTTAAATCGCCAACAGATGCATATGATGGATATTTTAGAGCATGGTAAATCTTCAGTATTACTGTTTCCTCACAAATATCATAACTATAACGAAAATTTGCGAATGTGAAACTTGTTTTTTAATTTTTACAATTTACTGAAACGTGAAACGGCCCCTTTAATGAGATTAATGGATTTAAAGATAATCTTCGAAGCGAACATTTCTGTGAAATTATTTTGAATTACGGTCGGCGGTTTTCTGAAAATTGTTTTAAGTTTTCATTAAAGCCATATACGGGAAAAATTTCCATCTTGAGGCGGCAAGAAATCAAACATTTTTGCTAATTAAGTATGAAATACACGTATCAGCGCAACGTTACCACTTTCTGTTGTAAGACTTATGTATTATATCCGAGTTGGTTAAAAGCGTTTACGGACCATACGGACAACATGAACTGACCATACGGACCACATGATTTAAAATCACTAAGCTTATTTTAAAACATGAAATAATGTGTTTGTTGGATAGGAGATCATGCAGTAACGTCCCGCTCGAAAGCGTGCGCCCATATCCTAAAATGCCTACCGGTACCGCGCATGGGCGTTAGCCACCGTGGCTGCAATGATCTCCATCAGGCCTGATGTATGAGACATTACGCGCCGCAGCTTCAAGCGATCCTTCGGTACGAAAATGAAAGTATGTCCTTCGGTATCGTCCGGAGCTCCTGCTTGGCCGCTGTATCCCACGTACGTATTCGGAAAGGCGTCCTTGAAGGCACCGAAAACGTCCATGGTCCCAAGGAGCAGTGGAGATTGATTCGTTGGTTACGGTTCACCATCTCCGTCAAGATGTAAAGGAGGCACATGTGGACCTCCCCGATATAAGGTATGAGCCCCTAAAATGCAAGACCTTCGCGTTGATCTCATCCAGGTATCGAAACACCCTCCGCAATATGTGGTTTGCCCCAACTATAGGGCAGTAGTGGTCGAGACCAGCCTCACCAAACCTCACCACCTCTTGCCTCTAAAGTAACATATCAATATGCGAGTCAGTGGAAGAGGAAGTTCCTTTGAGATGAAGATCAATTTAAAGATAACACCGGAGGCCGGATAAGGTCTGAATAAAAGAAACTTCAGGTTAAGAGTGATGGTCACAGATGTTGGCGAGAAGGGCCCGCGGGTAAGCCTCCTTTTCCATAATGGGAGAGTGGATACCGAGCCCACGCCTCTCTCCTCGGCCGTCAGGGGGTAAGTTTCCCAGAAAAACGCCTGTCCACTTAAAAGCAAGTGACTTCAAAGACGGCACAACATATTTAAATGTAGCAAGTTAAGAAAGCCCCTGCTTCCTCACACGAAAATATCTTAATTGCCTCAGCGGCCTAAACCAGGGAATGGCGCCTATTTTCCCGTTCCAGGGGTTCCAGAATGCATCACAATGACCCCAAGGGCATCCAGACATGCAAATGTCCTGCGGATAAGGTCATCGCTGTTGGGTTCAGGTCAAAGACTTCCGGACGTGCGATTTTAGCATATGCTGTATACAAAAGAGCTCTAGGCAGCTACGTACTGGACATGAAAAATCCTATTTAGGCACCTTCGCCAGACCCCTTTCTATTCCAGTACGCGACTCGCTTGCCTTGGTGACAGACGGGTCGTCCACTTAATCCGGATGAGTCGGGCCGCGTCCGGTCCCTAGCTCCAGCCTCCCGGCTGTAGCCCGGGGTACCTCGGCTTCCCAAAGCCTGTCACCATGGCGTTGACCCATCAACCTGTCGGTCCGATGGAGCCGTAATGGTGGCCGATCGTGATTACCTAGCGAACATCCGCAACGCCCACCTTCACACCGCGGTCAGCAACCTCTTGGTCGGCCTGGTCTGTCGGTGCTGAGGGCGTCGCCTGGACTCTGCTCGGCTCAGGACTCTCTTCCTCCAGCTCCATCAGCTGGCTTCGGGGGGAGGTGCCTCATTCCGCTCATACGCAGGGTCACACGCTATCATTTCCTCGAAAACTTAGTCCCGTAGGGTACACACTTAAGCTGATTTATAATATTCTCCCTCACCACAAGGCATATGGTTCCCCAGGAAACCTACAATGTAAAGAGAAACATTAACGCACCCCCCTCCCCCCAAAAAAAGAAGAAATAAAAAAGGCCACTACCGGTTCACGGCTGATGTGGCTGGAACCGAATCAGAAATAGCAGGTCCACTCTCCACACGACCGCTTGCAGAATTCAGGGCGTCATTTGCATCCCACATATAACAAGAAATATCTGAAAAACAGATATTCGGCGTAAATGCTGACTTTTAAATAAAGTTTGAAGTTTACGTGTCTAAATAATTAAATTGAAAACAAAAGTTTAACTATTGTGTTTTTTTCACTTGTTAGTCTCATATTAACCGCGTGAAATTTGTGTTATAATAGTCAAACCACACATTAGTGTAAGTAGATAAAAAATATATCGGGAGTTCACATCATATGTGTCCTCACATGGCTTATTATGAGTTTATTTCGTCACAATCGAAATATATCGTATGTTAATCGTATGTGAATATTTGATTTACACGCATTTTTCTTTCGCCACGTTAAAAAAAAACACTTTCATAGGCGCGATATTGCGAAAATGGGTAATATGGCGTTTTGGTCAGCTTAGCTCAAGCCCAGCCTGTGCATTCGCGCACTCCTGACCAGACTGAGAGATGCGCAGGCTGGGTGAGCTATGGATATGATGGGCGCATATGGCATAATACCCATTTGCATGACGCGGGTCTTTACAAATCTCATTGCGAATTGTAAATGGCGCATTTAAGCACAATGCTTTTCGATACAAAATTGAATTCCAAATAGCAAATATAGCAAACTATCCAGGCGTTCAGGAAAACATTTGTGGTTAGATAATTTAACGATTTTCCTCTTATCGTGACAATATACTATTTCGGTAGTGTTTGTTTTATCATCTTGAAAGCAAAACTGTGCTTATCGATAGTCAATTATGTCTTCGCCTGACGATTTAGTGACCGAGTACAGACCTTACAATTCTGCGAGATGGATTTTAACGCGTAATTGTAACTAGGCCACAATTTGTGTTGTTTGAACATGCAGAGAGTAGTCCGGAATCCCTTACACTGCACAGTGCTACGTCCTTTACAATGTGCACAGACAAAGTGATGCAGCCAAAGTTCAGACGATTTCACTCGAATCAGCCTATGAAATATTCGAATATATTCATTCGTGTCTGCTGGTGTTATGTAAAGGTTTGCTTGGTAAAACAGCCAAGTCGAAAAAGCGCATTAATGTTCTATACCGATCTTAGGGTCAGAGACTGGTTGACATCGTGTGAACTGCTAGGGTAACAAGTAATGCATGAACAGCAAAGTACGGGCCAACAGGGCTGTTTTATGACAACCCAATTCGTGAGTAAAAAGTATTGCGCGCAAATTTATTTTTTATTTATTTTCAGCAATTATCTTATTGTATATTTTGAATGTGTATATGATGTCAAATATCTAAAGTTTTGTACAGGGAATTTCCATCATGAAATTATATTCTTAGTGAGATAGGTATTCGATATTCCAACAATACTCATTTAATATGATGGTGATTGCAAATTTTATTCTATATTTGGTTCTCATTATATCAACTTCATTCATCATACTTTCTATGCTTTCAAAACGTCAAAAAGGGACATGTTGAGTTATCTCTATAACATAAATAGGATGATAAAAAGTGCACACACATCTCGACCGGTGCGTTAAAACGCACTCTTTATAAATTGTAATGGCTTGTGTTGATTTCAAACTTGCGATTAAAAAACAACTATAACCTAATTTGACAAAATGGGTTGCGTCTAAGATTATGTACTAGTGAACAACTTCAGTGCCTTCAGCGCTTTGATTGTTTAACGAAACCAAGAACGGTAAACGTGACCAAATACTTCGTTTCAATTTTCAAATATTGATTTTCGTTAAATTTAAATTTAAAGGAAATATGAATAGGGAAATACGTTTCTTATCTTGTTTCATAATTTGTACAACAACAAAAAATATAACACGTTAATTTGGTTTTCATATTTTGTTTTTGTTTCGGTTATTAAGAAATCGGAATATGAACTTATATGCGTTGATTTTCCGTTTTACGTTTAGTCGAATGCATGTAACGAAAAACAGAAAGATGGTATTTACACGGACCATTAACAGCTCCTGTCTCGGATTATGGCGTATCAAGCGACTTGTGGTTTAAGTGCATTTCGAAGAGTTATGAATTGTAAATTATTATATTTTAAAAATAAATTACCATTAAGTCTTATGCTCATGCGTTGGCATTTAGTTATTTAACCACGATCTAAAGTGGTTTTGGAAATTTATTTTTATGTCTTGATGAAATATAGATTTGTTATAAGTTTTCACAAAATAAAATCTTCAAAGCAAGCCGCAATATTAAGATTACCAGGATCAGATTTTTTTTATTTTATAAAAAACTGATATTCAATATATTTTGCTAAATAAAAAAACGAAAGTTTCTCCTAATGCTGTGCTTTATATATCAATATATAGTAGCACGCTTCTATAACATCCGGCTAACAGCGACAAATCTTTGAGTGGATGTTAGGATTTTATTTTAATGAGCTTGGGACTGTACGTGCCTGGTAACGGAAAATTGAATTCATTTAAAGTTAACGACTTAATTTATGCTTCTATAAACTAGGATGTAAACTATTTTATTTGTTTTTGATGATTGTATCACATTAAATTTCCATGCTTTTGATGTTTGGTAATGACGCTTTTACAGCAATATGTGCTTAATAGTTGTTTTCATGTTAACGACTCATCTGAAACGTATGCGGAATGTGCGCATCTCACGTTTAAGTCTGGTGAAATATTTTTCTATTCAGGGTTAAAACCCTTCAAGCATTTAAAATAGCAGAGTATTTTAAGTTCATTATATTGCATACAATACGCAAGGAACAGTAAGAGCTTGGGCAATTCATTTGTGTCACCTTTTATGTAATGACTTAACAACGCGAGATTAAGTTCAAGTTCAAGAGTAAGTTCGGAAACCTCCACCAAACTACCAATAGAAAGAACGAGCGAATGTAACAATTATTGTTACATATAGACACCGACACCTTTCTGTTATTTTGAGCTAAGGATACTGTCGATACTAAACTTAAATGGCTATTGATAGCGATTGATTAAAAAAACAAAACAAAAAAAAAACATTATTTCACTGATATGATGTTTCACTTGATTTCTTACAATCATGAACAGATTTTGACTATATGTGTTTGTGTGATAGAGACATTGAGCACTAAGCTCGACATCAATACAACGCTGACAATGTAAACAAGTGCATTATCAGCCAATTGTCTGCAAGCATATAAGAAGATTGTGTTTCCTAGCTCGTACTCCAGTTTAATGTATCATAGAAAATGATGTTTTTTAACCCCATACTTTAAAAGCATTTTAACAGAAAAATTAAAATAAGTATTAAAACGCAAGAAATTGTAGCGACTTAAATTTGATGTTGGGATTTCATTACATGATATAAGTTGGCTGCCTGCTTGTTACAGGATATGGGCGTAGGGTAAAACTGTTTAGGAATTTAAATAACATCCGTCTGTACAGTTGTTTGTCATCTTTAATATATCAAGCGTGTTAACAGTGAGTTTTTATTTAATTTTGTTAAAACGGTTTAAACGATTGATGTTCGTTTTTGTTGATGAACGACATTAACATATTAAAATCAATAGCCAGTACATTACAGGACCTGCAATATAATTTAATGAAGGTGCGAAAATCTATTTCCAAACTGCTTTGTGCTGATTAAAGAAGTGTACCGGCCGTTTGTTCACACGTTGGTAATCAGAATTTCATTTCATTTTATGTTGCTCAAAGTATAGATGTATAAGATCAAAATATATTGGAAATTGTTTATGGCCTACTGTTCAAAAACTCATTTGTATTAATGTCAACAAAAAGCACAAAAAATGTATATATAATCTTGCCAAATATATTAAAGACTCTCTCTGTTTAAGACAAAATGCTCTTGAAAACCTAACTGTTCTCTGATCGTAATGTAATATTATGTTGTGTTCTATGTTATATGTCTATGAAATTAGTTCAATAGAAATTGTATTTGTATACATTGTATACGTATATGATTGTCTTTGCCTTAAGGTTTTTTTTGTATTTATAAATGGCCAAAGGCAAATATTTTGGCGATTGCTAATAAACTGAAACTGTTAATGATGAGAAGTTGTGGCATGAACGGTTCCTTTTATTATCCCTCGAAAAAGTGCGGCTCGCGTGAATTTTTCTTGCACTTGTTAAACACTAAAATTATTTTCTTTTACTTGCATAGTACATCATTGCTCTCTGTGGGAATTGTGTGTTTGCCTCTGATTTCATTATGGAAGGGGGTTTGTTCCGCTATAGAAGGGGTTTTTATTCCGCATATGCAAAACTAGCGAGGTTGTTTCTTCCGCGTATGCAAAATGTGAATGGAAGTTTCTTCCGCTTTGATGTTTTTAGGGAAGGGGGTTTCTTCCGGAGGGGTTTCTTCCGTACACTGCACCGATTTAAATAAAAGCGGTTGATACGATGTGTGTTTTGAAAGGATTATAAACACACACAGCCGATTCCTTTTCTGATCAACGGGAGAAAAACGGAAAACTCAATACCATTTTACAAAGTGATCAATAGAACCATTATTTCATTATGTAAATAAAAAAATGTTAAAAAAAATGTTTTATTGTAATATGCAAATAAATTATATTTCATTATGTTTCATAATGATATGTAATACGTTGTAAATTGAGAAAAATCATGACAATCGGAAAAAAATTATAAATATTCGCATAACACACATTTCATGCAGTGAATATGCGACTAACAAGTGACAACAAAAACAACAATTTAAACCTTTTTATGAATTAAGTTATTTAAAACAAGAAATATCTTCAAACAAGAAATATCGTTAACAAGAAATACCTTAACAATATATACGGCGTTGATTGTGGTTGGAGTTGGTGAAAGATAAAGAGTTTAATGAATGAGATCAAAGATAGCGAATGTCTTTGTCCATGCAGTTCTTAACTGCATCACACGGAGAACGGGATGTTACGCGGAGTTTTTGCGGCTTATTTTACATTATTACATATTGCTTATCATATATCTATAGATACATAACAGAAAAAAACAAAAGAAGAATGGAAATCAAAACATACAAGTCAACCTGCCACACACGAAGTATCCGTATCCGTATTTATACGCGCGTTCTTCGAACAAACCTGTTTTAGTGGTGGGTCGGACATTGCTATTTGATTCGTGATTATTAACAGTATCGGGACTCATCGCGCTCATGCTTAACAAATTGGTCAAAAAGGTGGAATAATGCTTGTTTAGTTAATCAAAAATATTATTTCTCATGGTATTGTTGAAAACACATTAAGAATCTATGATTTATCTACCCAAGTTAAATCGCCGAATATCTTCATTTAACATTTTTCTGGTTTAAAGAAAATTCCAATTCACCTAGTTAACGCGATAGCGCCTATATTATATCAAAGCGCTGAAGGCACTGAATTTGTTCGCTATTGCATAATCTTAGAAGCAACTCAGTTTTCAAACTAATGTTATAGCTTTTTATATCGCAAGTTTGAAAGTAACACAACCCATTCAAATTTTAAAGTGTGTGTCTTAAAGCACATGTCGAGATGCGTGTGACTGTTTATCCTCATATTTATGTTATAGAGATAACTTAGACAAAATAACAACAATATGTCTTTTTTCACAACTTGTCGCTGCACTGGCAACCATCTTCAGAATTGTGGTTGCCTTGCTAAAGAATAACAAGCCTATTATCATGTACATGTTGTGATATGTGTATCTAATACTTTATCTATTTTCTTTACATTATTGAGAAACAATTTTTGCCCACAGGACAGACTTTAAATGCAGCATTAAGCCCCGTTTTCCCTGAAAGCAGCCAATATGTACATATTTCAATGATAAACTTACCAATGTCATCGCACAAGCTGTTTTAAACACTAGACTGGCCAATACGTCCCACAAGCTCTTAAACCGATTGTTTACATAATAACTAATTACAGGCTGTCGTCTGCTGCAGTGTACCAGTTAAGTATAAACAGAAACGCTTTAAGCATTAATTTTGTCGTCTGCTAAATTTGACTGGAGTTATCCACACAGGCAGTCATGGGTTACGGGCCCTTCCGTAGCTAAAGCATACTGATTTGCAAAATTGCGTCTACATTATTTGTGAGCTTCGCTCACAAATAAAAATGTATTGGTATTAAACAGCATTGTATTAAATTCTCAAGCAAAAACATTAAAACTTGAGCTACGCTGGTCGAAAGACCATAAGACTCGTTTTCGCATGACGCGGCTATGAAAGTGTGATTCAAATGTTTGGAAAGAAAACTGCATGTTAATCAAATGTTAACATACGATATATTGCGATGATAGAGGACATAGCATAATTTGTATCTACTTATACTAATGTAGATCTATGGTTTGCCTATTATAACACACATTTCATGCGGTAAATATGCGACTAACAAGTAAAAAACAACAACACAATGGTTAAAAGTGATATTATGGGCATCTAGCAGTTTATAGAAGTCTATCGCAACCGTTGTTTATTTTTGGTGTTTTCACTTCATATACACTTATATTTGTTAATGCAGCATCAACATACTAAACAATATCCCGGAAAGAGAAAAATAATGCATTTCAATATCAACCGTACTTTCGTTTGACAACTGATCATGCATGTGAACCTAAATTGAGTTTAAGTGCAGATTCGTTCATACGACACACAGACTCAATTTTGTTTTTCGGATCATTTCGGCTTAGAGGACTGGGTGAGTCACGTAAGAATATCAAATATAAAATATATGTTTATAAACAACTGGTAGCATGATGAGTTGCAGATAATTGGTCAGTAACCACATTATAACTAACTCTTTTGACCTGTTAATTCTGTTCAGCTCAATTCAACAGTGAAAAATGACCATAATATCACTTTAACTTTTGTTTTCAATTAAATTATTTAGAAACAAAACTTCAAACATTATTTTTAAAAAACCAGCAAGACTACCTTTTTAAAAGATAATTCTTGTTATATTTAATTGTTTTTTTATAATAATTTTTGATGTTGTCTATCGTATCCCTGTAGTAATTGTTGAACTCGACAGGCGCATCTATTAATAGCCTCAAATTGAATTGAACTGAGCAAAAATACTACGTCATGAAGACGTAGCAGAAAGTGGACTATTTTATTCATTCATAAACAATCTCTTCCGCGACAGGTATAATACAATCATTGATTATTGATTCTTTTCTATATAAGCTCCGTTCGAAACTATTACATTTAACACGATATTCGTATTATATTTCCATTTGTGAATGAATATGGTTTGAGAACTCAAACCTCTTTCATAAATTATACAACTCTTTCTCGCGCGGATACGCCATGTGTAAAGCGTAGTTAGGCTCCCCGTAGATAAGCCGAAGCGATTTGAAATTTTGCGTCTGCATTATTTGTGAGCAAGCTCACAAATAATAACGATCGGCCGCGAACTCACCAATGCATTAAAGTGAGGTCACGATTCCACTGCTGGAACGACGGTGTTTTTTTTTCGGCGTAAGCTGTATTAAGCCAGCTTTTCACCCTGACTTGACCTTTGTAAGTGTCCAATAATACTCAAATAAAATTTCCCGCGGCTAGGTACGAATGAATACACTTCATTTATTCCATTGGCTGATTTGAGTATAACACCAGAACATTGGAAACATATCCGCGTCTTTGTAACACTGTTTTACTGCATGAAACAATTTTATCTCTAATGAAAAGGCTCAATAGATAGAACAGTTTTACAATCAATTTTCCAAATAAATACAGTTTGTGCGTTCACCTTTTATTTTCAGAGAATTACCAGCGCAAAAGCGGCCATTTGTGAAAGTCAGAGTTTATATACAGTTCATCACCGGAGTTCGCAGAAGGGGTTGCGATCATTGTGTTACACCGGTCTTACTGACAATAACGTAGTGACTGTAATGCATTGCATTCAATCCGCAAGGTATCAAGGTCAGTTTGCGGTCAGTTGCAGAAATCTTTATATAAACGCCGTCTCGTAAACTTTGTGCACTTGAAGTCTGTTTTGATCAGAAAGATACTAAATAAAGATATTCGGCGATATTATTGTGGTATGTCAATCATCGATTTTTAATATGGTTTCAACATTTGCATGATAAGGACCAATTTTGATAACATTAATTAGACATTTTTATCCATTTAGACCAGTTTATTAAGCATGAGCACAATAATTCACTATACTATAATTATTCAATTAAATAAGATTCGAGTATTGCCGGCTGACCTATATGCACTCGTTTATTTTCATGTTGTGTTTTTCTATTCTGTAAATATAGATATCTGAGCAATAATATCACATAAAGCAAAATAAGCCACGAAATCTGGCGCAACACCCCGTAATTGATTTGCTTATGATGTAGCTAAGAACTGGGCAGAAAAAAGGCATCCGCTACTTTTTATCTCATGGAGATAACTTTTGATCGTTCATAAACATCGACCACAATCAACGCCGTATATCTTTTTTAAAGATATTTCTTGTTACTTTATACTTTTACATGTATAATGTTCAAATTCGAAAATAATAAAAAATGGTTAGGCCAAAACGAATATCAGAATAGGGAAAAACGATACGTTTATGAACTAAAATATACTAGTACACAGGCAGCAATATGGTAATAATTACTCAATATGAAAACATAGCCTTTAAGTACAAACGCTCTGGCGCTGACAATCCTCTGAATATAAAGGGGCATACAAAACTGTATTGATGTTAAGAGTTGAGTGTAAAACTGTTCTATCCATAAAGCCTTTTCATTAGAGATTAAATTGTTTCGTGCTGAACATGCAGTAAAACATTGTTACACGCTTTACTACAAAGACGCGGTCATGTGTCCAATGGTCTGGGGGATTATGCAATCAGCCAATGGAATAAATGAAGTGTATTCATTCGTATCTAGACGCGGGAAATATTATTTAATTTTATTGGACACTTACAAAGGTCAGGTAAGGTGAAAAGCTGGCTTTGACAGCTATGCCGAAAAAAAAATACGGCGTTGATTGTGGTTGGAGTTGGTGAAAGGTAAAGAGTTCAATGAATGAGATCGAAGATAGCGAATGTCTTTTTCTGTGCAATTCTTAGCTCCATCAAACGCAGTACGGGATGTTACGCGGAGTTTTCGCGGCTTATTTAACATTATTACATATTGCTGGTCATAAACCTATAGATACAAAACAGAAAACCAAAAGAAGAATGGAAGTGAAATTAAAACATGACTCAACCGGCCACACGCGAAGTATCCGTACATATTTTAAATATTTATATATATTCTTCGAACAAACCTGTTAGTTGTTTGTCGGGCATTGCTATTTGATTCGATTATTAAAAGTATCGAGAATCATCGCGCTCATGCTTAATACATTAGCTTGTTAAATTAACCAATAATAATATTTATCATGGTATTGTTGAAAACACATTAAGAATCTATTATTGGCATACCCTAATTATATCGCTGAATATCTTCATTTAACATATTTCTGGTTTAAAGAAAATTCCAGTTCACCTAGTTCACGCGATAGCGCCTATATTATATCAAAGCGCTGAAGGCACTGAATTTGTTCGCTATTGCATAATCTTAGAAGCAACTCAGTTTTCAAACTAATGTTATAGCTTTTTATATCGCAAGTTTGAAAGTAACACAACCCATTCAAATTTTAAAGTGTGTGTCTTAAAGCACATGTCGAGATGCGTGTGACTGTTTATCCTCATATTTATGTTATAGAGATAACTTAGACAAAATAACAACAATATGTCTTTTTTCACAACTTGTCGCTGCACTGGCAACCATCTTCAGAATTGTGGTTGCCTTGCTAAAGAATAACAAGCCTATTATCATGTACATGTTGTGATATGTGTATCTAATACTTTATCTATTTTCTTTACATTATTGAGAAACAATTTTTGCCCACAGGACAGACTTTAAATGCAGCATTAAGCCCCGTTTTCCCTGAAAGCAGCCAATATGTACATATTTCAATGATAAACTTACCAATGTCATCGCACAAGCTGTTTTAAACACTAGACTGGCCAATACGTCCCACAAGCTCTTAAACCGATTGTTTACATAATAACTAATTACAGGCTGTCGTCTGCTGCAGTGTACCAGTTAAGTATAAACAGAAACGCTTTAAGCATTAATTTTGTCGTCTGCTAAATTTGACTGGAGTTATCCACACAGGCAGTCATGGGTTACGGGCCCTTCCGTAGCTAAAGCATACTGATTTGCAAAATTGCGTCTACATTATTTGTGAGCTTCGCTCACAAATAAAAATGTATTGGTATTAAACAGCATTGTATTAAATTCTCAAGCAAAAACATTAAAACTTGAGCTACGCTGGTCGAAAGACCATAAGACTCGTTTTCGCATGACGCGGCTATGAAAGTGTGATTCAAATGTTTGGAAAGAAAACTGCATGTTAATCAAATGTTAACATACGATATATTGCGATGATAGAGGACATAGCATAATTTGTATCTACTTATACTAATGTAGATCTATGGTTTGCCTATTATAACACACATTTCATGCGGTAAATATGCGACTAACAAGTAAAAAACAACAACACAATGGTTAAAAGTGATATTATGGGCATCTAGCAGTTTATAGAAGTCTATCGCAACCGTTGTTTATTTTTGGTGTTTTCACTTCATATACACTTATATTTGTTAATGCAGCATCAACATACTAAACAATATCCCGGAAAGAGAAAAATAATGCATTTCAATATCAACCGTACTTTCGTTTGACAACTGATCATGCATGTGAACCTAAATTGAGTTTAAGTGCAGATTCGTTCATACGACACACAGACTCAATTTTGTTTTTCGGATCATTTCGGCTTAGAGGACTGGGTGAGTCACGTAAGAATATCAAATATAAAATATATGTTTATAAACAACTGGTAGCATGATGAGTTGCAGATAATTGGTCAGTAACCACATTATAACTAACTCTTTTGACCTGTTAATTCTGTTCAGCTCAATTCAACAGTGAAAAATGACCATAATATCACTTTAACTTTTGTTTTCAATTAAATTATTTAGAAACAAAACTTCAAACTTTATTTTTAAAAAACCAGCAAGACTACCTTTTTAAAAGATAATTCTTGTTATATTTAATTGTTTTTTTATAATAATTTTTGATGTTGTCTATCGTATCCCTGTAGTAATTGTTGAACTCGACAGGCGCATCTATTAATAGCCTCAAATTGAATTGAACTGAGCAAAAATACTACGTCATGAAGACGTAGCAGAAAGTGGACTATTTTATTCATTCATAAACAATCTCTTCCGCGACAGGTATAATACAATCATTGATTATTGATTCTTTTCTATATAAGCTCCGTTCGAAACTATTACATTTAACACGATATTCGTATTATATTTCCATTTGTGAATGAATATGGTTTGAGAACTCAAACCTCTTTCATAAATTATACAACTCTTTCTCGCGCGGATACGCCATGTGTAAAGCGTAGTTAGGCTCCCCGTAGATAAGCCGAAGCGATTTGAAATTTTGCGTCTGCATTATTTGTGAGCAAGCTCACAAATAATAACGATCGGCCGCGAACTCACCAATGCATTAAAGTGAGGTCACGATTCCACTGCTGGAACGACGGTGTTTTTTTTTCGGCGTAAGCTGTATTAAGCCAGCTTTTCACCCTGACTTGACCTTTGTAAGTGTCCAATAATACTCAAATAAAATTTCCCGCGGCTAGGTACGAATGAATACACTTCATTTATTCCATTGGCTGATTTGAGTATAACACCAGAACATTGGAAACATATCCGCGTCTTTGTAACACTGTTTTACTGCATGAAACAATTTTATCTCTAATGAAAAGGCTCAATAGATAGAACAGTTTTACAATCAATTTTCCAAATAAATACAGTTTGTGCGTTCACCTTTTATTTTCAGAGAATTACCAGCGCAAAAGCGGCCATTTGTGAAAGTCAGAGTTTATATACAGTTCATCACCGGAGTTCGCAGAAGGGGTTGCGATCATTGTGTTACACCGGTCTTACTGACAATAACGTAGTGACTGTAATGCATTGCATTCAATCCGCAAGGTATCAAGGTCAGTTTGCGGTCAGTTGCAGAAATCTTTATATAAACGCCGTCTCGTAAACTTTGTGCACTTGAAGTCTGTTTTGATCAGAAAGATACTAAATAAAGATATTCGGCGATATTATTGTGGTATGTCAATCATCGATTTTTAATATGGTTTCAACATTTGCATGATAAGGACCAATTTTGATAACATTAATTAGACATTTTTATCCATTTAGACCAGTTTATTAAGCATGAGCACAATAATTCACTATACTATAATTATTCAATTAAATAAGATTCGAGTATTGCCGGCTGACCTATATGCACTCGTTTATTTTCATGTTGTGTTTTTCTATTCTGTAAATATAGATATCTGAGCAATAATATCACATAAAGCAAAATAAGCCACGAAATCTGGCGCAACACCCCGTAATTGATTTGCTTATGATGTAGCTAAGAACTGGGCAGAAAAAAGGCATCCGCTACTTTTTATCTCATGGAGATAACTTTTGATCGTTCATAAACATCGACCACAATCAACGCCGTATATCTTTTTTAAAGATATTTCTTGTTACTTTATACTTTTACATGTATAATGTTCAAATTCGAAAATAATAAAAAATGGTTAGGCCAAAACGAATATCAGAATAGGGAAAAACGATACGTTTATGAACTAAAATATACTAGTACACAGGCAGCAATATGGTAATAATTACTCAATATGAAAACATAGCCTTTAAGTACAAACGCTCTGGCGCTGACAATCCTCTGAATATAAAGGGGCATACAAAACTGTATTGATGTTAAGAGTTGAGTGTAAAACTGTTCTATCCATAAAGCCTTTTCATTAGAGATTAAATTGTTTCGTGCTGAACATGCAGTAAAACATTGTTACACGCTTTACTACAAAGACGCGGTCATGTGTCCAATGGTCTGGGGGATTATGCAATCAGCCAATGGAATAAATGAAGTGTATTCATTCGTATCTAGACGCGGGAAATATTATTTAATTTTATTGGACACTTACAAAGGTCAGGTAAGGTGAAAAGCTGGCTTTGACAGCTATGCCGAAAAAAAAATACGGCGTTGATTGTGGTTGGAGTTGGTGAAAGGTAAAGAGTTCAATGAATGAGATCGAAGATAGCGAATGTCTTTTTCTGTGCAATTCTTAGCTCCATCAAACGCAGTACGGGATGTTACGCGGAGTTTTCGCGGCTTATTTAACATTATTACATATTGCTGGTCATAAACCTATAGATACAAAACAGAAAACCAAAAGAAGAATGGAAGTGAAATTAAAACATGACTCAACCGGCCACACGCGAAGTATCCGTACATATTTTAAATATTTATATATATTCTTCGAACAAACCTGTTAGTTGTTTGTCGGGCATTGCTATTTGATTCGATTATTAAAAGTATCGAGAATCATCGCGCTCATGCTTAATACATTAGCTTGTTAAATTAACCAATAATAATATTTATCATGGTATTGTTGAAAACACATTAAGAATCTATTATTGGCATACCCTAATTATATCGCTGAATATCTTCATTTAACATATTTCTGGTTTAAAGAAAATTCCAGTTCACCTAGTTCACGCGATAGCGTCTATACTATATAACCATTATTTTACTGGCCGCGAACTGACCCTGATACCTTGCGGGTTGGAATGCAATGCATTAAAATGAGGCCACGCTTCCACTGCTCGAACGACGGTTTGTTTAAAACTTTATACTTTTACATGTTAAATGTTCAATTTCGAAAACAATTTAAAACGGTTTGTATGGAAAGCCTTCGGGGACCCCTGCTAAAATACATATACTTATTATGGAAAGCCAAATGGGACCCCCGATAAAATACATATAATTATATAGTAACTATCGGGATTTTCATTTTTCGCGGAACTTTCATACACGAAGGAATCTCGGGAATCCATATTATCGCGGATGTGCAAATCATCGTAGAAAAGCGGGTTCAAAAAATCGCGCGGAACGTTCATTGAATTCACATCTTCGCGAACTGTGCAAACATCGTGCGGAACAATCGTATCTTCCGTCGGAACAATCGTCAATTAGACAACGTACAAAAAGCGGGTTCTAAAAATCGCGCGGAACTTTCATATCTTCCGTCTGAACAATTTAACATTGAACTACAGTATAAAAATCGGGTTGCTATGTAAAATGCGGGTTACTAATGAAAATTCGCGCGGAAGATTCATTACTCCGTGCGTTTTTTCATAAGCATTGAATGACTGCACGAAATTCGCTTGCTATGTGGTTACGCGATAAAATTTGATTGGGTCCGACACCTAGAATGAACCAATCAAAAGTCGCGTCTTATCCAGCATTCATGCAGTCATCATGATGGCGGTTGTTCAACATCAACACAAAACTAGTCAGATCAAATTAAATTTTGTTTACGTATTTCAACTGTTTAATATATAACATTATACAGACAAAAACCCGAAAAAAATCGAACAACGGGTTTCAAAAAAAAATCGATTTAAATGCGGCATTTTTATCGCTGGTTTAGATGGCTCCCCGTGTATACCATACATTACGCCGTTTGTTTAACACGCCGTTACCGGTGTCGAAGTAAACACAAGTTTTGCGAGCGCAGATTTTAAATTCTCAGAGCGAGCGAGCGACCAGAACAGAAATAGCCTATTTCTTGAACAGGTAATGTTTCTGTGAGTTGTTATCAATTGTATTAAATTGTATTTACGTTTTCCTTCCATATTTTTACCGAAAAGCAGCTTAATATAAAAAAATACTTGAGAGTGTTATGCATGCGTGTTTTTTTCAAAACAGCATTCATCGATTGAAACTGTAAATAATCTTTAATGTAACAACATCTATTACACCAAACATCTATATCAAGCATGTCCTTAGGTCATAAGATGAAAATAAAGTGTGAAAACATATTTTTCGAATGTTCAAGGTTACCAGAGAATTCATCAAAAAAACAAACTACGGAAGCGCATATGGGTCAAAAGTTCAAGAAAATCGTAATATTTTTGTTAAAAATTGGATATCGATTTTACATATGTATAGCGAAGAATGTTATATTTTAAAAGATTGTAATTGTTTATTCAGTCACTTATCGAACAACTTTTCATTTTATTTGAGGTCAGGCATTTAAATCTAGTCGATAGGACTTCGTTAGAAGATCTTAACATGTAGATATACATTAAAAGGTTAATACTTATTAGGTTATTTATGTAAAATAACAGTTTCGTTTTGTCCTGATATGCTTAAGGACCAGAGCGTTTTCAAGAATACTGGCTTTATAATCTTACACTAATTTTTGGGGCCTGTATAAATCTTACATACATGTCCGACATTTTGCATTGTACATAATGTCCTGTAATTTAAACAAAACCGATATACAAAATATTGACCAATTGTGTTTTGTTTTATTTTAGCTAACCTAAGAAGGAGAGTAGTCCAAGAACAGAAACGCAGATATGAGGTATGCTTTACGTTTATGAAAATAATAAATAAAAATTGAAACAATATCAACACCTCTGGGCCATTCTTAGATATTTGTCAGTAATGTTTGATAAAACAACTGGTATAAATAACGGTCAGTTTAGTTAGTGACGAATTTAACATTTAATGTGAATGAAGAGTCAATATGTCCCCCTTAAGTGCATGAGCATGGACATGTTTAGAGAACAAATTACCTTCCACAAGCTTGCTGGAAAGACAATCTTATAGTGGTATTTATCAACTATTTGACAAGTGCCAGATGTCATCAAACCCATTATTATAAATTGTTAGTCTTTGGTCACTGTGATTTAATTATTTCAATGATTTACATACACGTTTTGTAAAATTCATGTATTGCATTTATTTTTCAAGTAGTTTAACTAATTGCATCAATATAAAGAAGTGAAACTCCAGCTGCTGGAGCAGTATTGAATTTTCATTAAAAACAATTAGTTGGTCCTTTATTTAAGGCAAGTGACCGATTGCCCAAACAGTACAAAACAGCACAAAACAGCACAATACAAACCAACATAAACACAAAATATGAATAAAGCTGGGGTCACCGCCTTGGAACGGTCAATGCAAAGCATTGGGGGTTTAAACCTGGTTATAGAGCGCTCAACCTCACACTTGGCCCAGCAATATTCATAATACATTTAAGTGTAAATAAAATTTAACGTCACAGCATTGTAACTCAAATTAAACAATAATAAAAGGGAATTAAAACGCATTCAATTTAATTACTATTTAATTACTCAATTGCATTGAAGATACAAGAGTAACAGTGTTACAACTTTTTGACGAACGATCAAATAAAACTATTAACAATTGTCAACTACATTCCTTCTTCATAGAAAAGATTTTAGAATATAGCATCATAGAGTTAATATCTCAGATAATCATCGCGCAAATACAGGAAGAAGCAGCAATAATGGGTGTAAAAATTCCATATTACATAGCTAGGTTGTTTATGTGACTGCTAAAAAAATAAAAATAATTAAATCAAACAAGAAACGCCTATCAGAGAGAAAATATAAATAAAATGGAACGTTATAAACCCAATGACCTATGCATGTAGATTACAACTGGGAAAGTCGGTCGTATGACGTCACAAAAATCCATAATGACGTGAACAAATTCCAGGGGCAGTACTAAATAAAAATATTAATGGGGCTGTGCTACTAATAAAACAAGTTTAGGTGATTTAATATTAAGAAGCAAATGAATAAAAATGGTAATTCCATTAAAGCGTCATTATTGGAATCAAACAGTATATAGGTGTTTTGACAACTGAAGACAGAAATGATTTGATGTACGATTTGAGTCAAAATGTAGTTTACATGCAGATTTGTTCATACGACACAATGACACAATTTTATTCAACAGTGAAAAATGCCTATAATGTAGTATTCATGCAGATTTGTTCATACGACACAATGACACAATTTTATTCAACAGTGAAAAATGCCTGTACTATCACTAATGATTCCAAATTTTAAGGGAAGAAAGATATAGTGAATCAAAAACCATCAAACACGTGTTTTTAAGTACATAAGCATCGTATCCTTTTGATAAAAAAAAAGTTAATTAAATTGAAAAGTTTAATATGAACATTCGGTTTAACATATTTTAATTTGCGGACACGCTTCAAAACATCTCCGTAAAATGATGGATGGGAGATTCCATTATTTAAATGCCATTTTAAAGAAACATTATATTTTGAAATTAAATCACCATACTTAGAGAAAAATCTAGCAAATTTATTTCTTAGGTTATGATACAAAATGCCTTGTTTTAGCAATTTTTTAGTTAATATTAGATTACGATCATTAAAATCTTTAATACACGAACATGCTCTGGCATAACGTACCAACTGCGAAATGTAAATACCATCGGAAGGTCCTTTAGGGATGTTGCCATCTAGAAACGGAAAATTCACAATTTCAAAGTTAAAATCGTCCCGTTTGTCGTATAAACTAGTTTTGATCAAATTATTATTAATAGTTAAATGTAAGTCTAAATACGCAGCGTCTGTATTGGATATACACGATCTATTTAAGACTAGTTCTTTTGGGTAGATTTTATGAATATATTGTTCAAATAATGGATTATCTAAATTAAGTATGTCATCAATGTACCTACTAGTAAGGTTAAAACAATTGATCAAATCTACTTGCTTAGTTTTAGATAATTCTAACATAAATTCGCTTTCATAACAATATAAAAAAGGTCAGCTATAAGTGGCGCACAATTAGTACCCATAGGAACGCCAATAATTTGTTTAAATATTTTACCATTAAATTCAACAAACAAGTTATCCAAGAGAAAAGTAAGTGCTTCACAAAAGTCAAGACCAGTCCAAATGATGTAATTATCTAATATCTGATTAGTAAAAAAAGCTGTTTTAGTGTTTAAAGCTAGATACAAACACTCAATAATCAAATCTGTGGACAGACCTCCCCAATACCGATCAGTGTACAACGTGCAAACCTGAGCAGAATGCTTGATATACATCTGATTTCCTATTCGAAAGGTCGAGCATTTCCTGGATATAAACATATGCAGTTTTCAAGTAGTTATTATGACCTGCCGCTGCGAAATATGGAAGCATCTTTTCCAGTGATTTTAGATGAAGACTCCAATTTCCTGTACGTTCCGCTGTAATAAATGATTTCAAATTGTCAATCATATCCATGTAAGTGAATATCCAGAGCCTAGCTGTTCTAAATTTAGACAAATATGTCTTCAGATTATCAAATCGTGCAATCATAGTTTTCACTTTAATGTCCGTTTATGAGTTTGGTACACACTTTTCAACTTTTAGTTCATTTATTATTTCATTAGCCTTTGCCACTTCTGATTCACTGAAAGGTTCAATTTTATACGTATCCACAGAAGTGTCTTCAGTACTGACAAGCTTTTCTAACAGAAGTGTATTCAGCGCATCATCTACCAAGAAGTGACCCCTAACAGCGCGATTCACAGCTTTTCCATCCAACATATGTCCAACTGTATTTTCCGCATAGACAGTTGACAGAAGATCCTTCAGACCAGAATTTTCCATCAGACGCCCTATACACCCCAAAAAACTCATCTCCGAGTGAAATCCACCTAGTCTCAACACAATGGATTTAATTTCACTTGCCTCCGATTCATTCTTGATAATATTGAAAGCTTTCCAATATAGGGGTTGGTCAAATTGTAGTACTGCTAAAGTACCATGATTTCGTGATTGTTTGGCTAAAAAGTGTAAGGTCGAAAAAATGCAAGAAATGCAAGAAAGGTCACTTGAGCTCATGTCAATCATTGGCATTAATAACACGTGTTTATCTTTTGACGATATATGTGAAACTTATGCAGATTTTGTTGACAATCATTACGGAAAAGCCCATGTTGTGTTTCATGTTGCTCTGGCATAACGTACCAACTGCGAAATGTAAATACCATTGGAAGGTCCTTTAGGGATGTTGCCATCTAGAAACGGAAAATTCACAATTTCAAAGTTAAAATCGTCCCGTTTGTCGTATAAACTAGTTTTGATCAAATTATTATTAATAGTTAAATGTAAGTCTAAATACGCAGCGTCTGTATTGGATATACACGATCTATTTAAGACTAGTTCTTTTGGGTAGATTTTATGAATATATTGTTCAAATAATGGATTATCTAAATTAAGTATGTCATCAATGTACCTACTAGTAAGGTTAAAACAATTGATCAAATCTACTTGCTTAGTTTTAGATAATTCTAACATAAATTCGCTTTCATAACAATATAAAAAAAGGTCAGCTATAAGTGGCGCACAATTAGTACCCATAGGAACGCCAATAATTTGTTTAAATATTTTACCATTAAATTCAACAAACAAGTTATCCAAGAGAAAAGTAAGTGCTTCACAAAAGTCAAGACCAGTCCAAATGATGTAATTATCTAATATCTGATTAGTAAAAAAAGCTGTTTTAGTGTTAAAAGCTAGATACAAACACTCAATAATCAAATCTGTGGACAGACCTCCCCAATACCGATCAGTGTACAACGTGCAAACCTGAGCAGAATGCTTGATATACATCTGATTTCCTATTCGAAAGGTCGAGCATTTCCTGGATATAAACATATGCAGTTTTCAAGTAGTTATTATGACCTGCCGCTGCGAAATATGGAAGCATCTTTTCCAGTGATTTTAGATGAAGACTCCAATTTCCTGTACGTTCCGCTGTAATAAATGATTTCAAATTGTCAATCATATCCATGTAAGTGAATATCCAGAGCCTAGCTGTTCTAAATTTAGACAAATATATCTTCAGATTATCAAATCGTGCAATCATAGTTTTCACTTTAATGTCCGTTTATGAGTTTGGTACACACTTTTCAACTTTTAGTTCATTTATTATTTCATTAGCCTTTGCCACTTCTGATTCACTGAAAGGTTCAATTTTATACGTATCCACAGAAGTGTCTTCAGTACTGACAAGCTTTTCTAACAGAAGTGTATTCAGCGCATCATCTACCAAGAAGTGACCCCTAACAGCGCGATTCACAGCTTTTCCATCCAACATATGTCCAACTGTATTTTCCGCATAGACAGTTGACAGAAGATCCTTCAGACCAGAATTTTCCATCAGACGCCCTATACACCCCAAAAAACTCATCTCCGAGTGAAATCCACCAAGTCTCAACACAATGGATTTAATTTCACTTGCCTCCGATTCATTCTTGATAATATTGAAAGCTTTCCAATATAGGGGTTGGTCAAATGTTAGTACTGCTAAAGTACCATGATTTCGTGATTGTTTGGCTAAAAAGTGTAAGGTCGAAAAAATGCAAGAAATGCAAGAAAGGTCACTTGAGCTCATGTCAATCATTGGCATTAATAACACGTGTTTATCTTTTGACGATATATGTGAAACTTATGCAGATTTTGTTAACAATCATTACGGAAAAGCCCATGTTGTGTTTGATGGCTACTCAAACGGTCCTTCGACAAAAGATGAAACACACTTACGTAGGTCGAAAGGAATTGAAGGTGTTGAGATTAAATTCAATGGCAAAACACCATTTACAACTAAGAAAGACTCGGTTTTGATCAACACAAAAAATAAACAACGGTTCATAGATTTACTATCAAATCATTTGGAAGCACGTGATATAACAGTCAAAAAAGCAATAAGTGACGCTGATGTTCTCATCGCTAAAACCGCTTCTAAAGTATCCCTTGATGCCACAACTGTTGTTATAGGAGAAGACACAGACGTGTTAGTTCTTTTGATTCACCAGCCGAGCTCAGACAACAAAATATATTTTACATTTGAAAAAGAATTTAAATCAGAAGAAAATATGGGATATTAACGAAACTAGATCAGTTTTGACAAATGAAACATGTGATCAATTATTGTTTTTACATGCATTAACTGGCTGTGACACAACTTCACGGGTATTTGGTATAGGCAAAGGCACAGTTCTGAAAAAGCTTGCATTATACAATCGTTTTCAAGATCAAAGTGCTGTATTCATGAAGGAAGACGCGACACACGAGGAAGTTGCAAAGGCTGGTGAGAATGCTTTGATGAGCATCTATAAAGGCAAAAATACAGACACGTTGGATAATCTTAGATATCAAAAATTCATTACAAAATCGGAAAAAAGTAAAAACATTGTTCAAGTTAGAACTTTACCCCCAACGTCTGCTGCTGCTAAGTACCACTTTTATAGAGCATACCATCAAATCCAAACATGGATTGGTAATGACATTGATCCTCTCCAATGGGGATGGACTCAAAGTGGACACAGACTTGTACCTCTAAAAACAGATCTGTCAGCTGCACCAGAAAGATTTTTGAATATTATAAAGTGCAACTGTAAAAACTGTGATACTAAACGGTGCTCTTGTAGGAAACACGGACTGGTTCGTTCACCAGCGTGTGGTGGTTGTCGTGGCACAGGATGCTCAAATAGTCCTCTCCTTGACGATGAAAGTGATGACACTGAAACAACAAACTAAACTACACATGTCGTTTGCGTTAAGACTGTGGTATCAAGCAGTACAATGTATGCAACATTGTTTTGTTTACAGTGTTTGATTTTGAAATTTGTAAATATGGTAACGTACACAAATCGTAACGTAAATTACATTTAAACATTTTCATCACAACTCGTGTTAATGATTCTATTAGCGTTTATACTACTTGTTTATTTGAATTTTCTGATAACTTAATGAAATCCGTATCTGTATTTAATCATTTTTGTGTAAGAATTTATAATATAAGCTCATATGTATATGAAGTAACGAAGACTTCACCGACTTTGAAAACGTCGTTACTTCATGAATAAGATTATTAGTGTAATTTATTGTTGTATATTATTTTTGTAATTACTTCATTTGTAAAAAAAATAAATAGTTTGTAATGGTAGCTCTATGCATATTTTTTACATCGATTTACGCGTGGGTGGGGTAAAGCTATAAGGCAGATCAGAGTGTAGATAGGTAATAATGAATAACAAAAGAGAATAAAACAAATTGAGTTCATTTTAAAATTTATTCATACATTTATTAAACACAGATTGACACCAAAATAACTACAAGTTTACAGCAAACAAAGTCAAGAGACCGACACATATTGAAAATACAGAGATTTTATTAAGAAATTTAAAAAAGAGCAGGTGCTCGTAAACTATCTGCCATAAATCAAGTTTCCGATGAGATATTTTTTCAGGGTTTTTCTCCGACACCTATACATATATACTGATTACAAAAAACTAACAAAACCTTGTGTTGCAATTTGTTTGACGTCGAGGTACATATACTCATAACTTTAGGGGCCTAGACCTTTAAAGGGCGAAAGAGGGGTCAATTTTGATGACATTAGCCGAGGTTAGTATTTAACATACATGAATTTTGAATTTGAATGCAATTTAAACAGCTTGAGAGTATCGAGTGTTCTTTTAACGGTTTGCCGATATGCAAATGTCTCTGATAAAACATAAACACGTCAAAAATAAAAGATAGTGTTTGTGGGTAAGAATCATCTTCCCTTTAGCTCAGTTAGTAGAGCGCTAAGTTATTGTTAAGGTAGTCGTGTGTTTTAGTCCAGCACCGTATACATCTTCAATTACAAAGAGAAAGAACAAGGCTTTACAGGCAATTCGTCCCAAAGGCAACTCGTACCTTGGTCAACTCGTACCCATTTTTGTAAACTCTTACCTCATTCGAACTATTCAGCTTGTAATATTTGTCTTATTTTGTCACAATTGTAAAACACTTGAAAGACACCGACCACAAGTGTCTATTTTCATTAACCCTTTCTCTGCTTCTCACATATATGCAGCAGGCAACTTGCGTAAGAAAGAGACGTTAATTCTAACAATCTTATACTTAGATAATTCAAGTGGAAACGTTAAGAGGAAAATAAACATTGTCTCGATGAGTTTGACATAAAAATTGACCATCCTACACCTATTTTGTATATCGGGACTGGGTTTACTTCGGGTAGGTACAAGTTGACCAAAAAACAGGTACAAGTTGACCGCAATGGGTAGGTGTTCACCACAGAACGATTTGACCGACTTTCAGAACAAGATTATTGATTATTACATTAATCCGTCACACAAATCTGAAAAATAACGCAATGTATTACAAACACAGTGACTGTCAAGACATTCTAAACTCTTACAGTTAACAGATAATAGGTTTCAAAATGCAACATTTTGTCTGCATGGCAAGCCAAATTAGTCTAAATAATTAGACTTAACCAGTGAATTGCGAGCTATTTTCTCAAAGCAAAATGCACATTTTGTCTAAAAAGTGACGTTTTACGGCTAATATCTGGTATGAACTATCTTCACACAAACAAAGCATATGGTAAACCTTCAGATATCAATAGCAGATGCAAATAATTAGTGTAATGTTCTGTAATGTGGAAGAAATAGAAAAACACTATGAAAGTATGAAACATGGTTTTTGTATTTTATAGCTGTAGCAGTTTTCCCAGCTTGAACATCATCTTCGGGGAACATATCTGAGTCAGAGCCAGCTTGCACATCATCTGTTGTGGACATCCGAGTCAGAGCCAGCTTGCACGTCATCTGTTGTGGACATCCATGTTAGAGCCAGCTTGCATGTCCTCCGTTGTGGACATCCATGTTAGTGCTAGCTTGAACGTCCTCAGTTGTGTACATCCGTGTTAGTGCTAGCTTGCACATCATCTTTTGTGTACATCTGTGTTAGAGCCAGCTAGCACGTAATGTGTTATGAACATCAGTAAGAGATAGCTTGCATGTCATTTCTTGTAGACATAAGAGTCAGAGCCAGCAAGGAAATCTCTGTTGTGGATATCTGTATTAGAGCCAGCTTGCACGTCATCTGTTGTTTACATCCTTGTATAACCATCTTGTACATCATCTGTTGTGGAAATCTGAGTCAGAGCCAGCTTGCACATCATCCGTTGTGGACATCTCTATATGATTTTACTCTTTGCTTAGATTGACACGGTGACTGTAATACGTTGCAACCTTAAGCCATTCTTATTGTTGAATAAAAATATTGTTTCATTAAAATACATTTTGTTGAATAATTTGTATGTTTAGTTGTATTGTTTGGTCATTGTGAAGTATCAAGTTAATTAAAAACAAGAAAAAGCTCATCTTTCATCATGAATTTATATTAAAATTCTGGAATGCCAGTGAAGGAACAGTTAATATGTTCAAAAGCAATTGTAAGAGGGGTGCTTGTATTTCATTGCATAGTGAATACCATCTTGTCATTATGCTGACATATAAAACGGAGAAATAGTAAACTGTCGTTTTTATAATTATGCTGAAATGGGATTGTATATCAATATAAAGAAGTGAAACTCCAGCTGCTGGAGCAGTATTGAATTCTCATTATACACAATTGGTTGGTCCTTTATTTAAGGCAAGGCAAGTAACCAATTGCCAAAACAGCACAAAACAGCACAACACAAAACAACATACATAACGCATACATGAATAAAGCTTTTTCTGTTTATATTTTATTCCTGCTGAATGGTTGATGCATAAAGTTAAGTTTTTGATGACTTGTGTTTCTTGTTATATTATTTGTAAGCAAGGTCGACCGTCCCGGTTTTAACCGGCGGTTTTTACCGGTTAAAACCGCCCCGGTCAATACTCCCGAAGTGGTCATTACTGGTCGATTGAACTTTACCCCCATTTTTGATTAATAGTCCATGCTTAATTACATAATATTGATAATATAAATTAAACAGACATGTTGCCCATTATGTCTTAAGCTATTAATACACACTATTTTATACCTGTTCATGCAATTTGTAGGCCAATCAAAAAAAATGCAAATTAGGCAAAGTTGGTCAATTGGATTTTTCTGGTCGATTGAACTTTTTCAATTCTAATGAATGTTCAGATAATTCTATGCTTGATTCAACAAGATTAACAATATGACACACCAATTATGTGCATTATCAAGAGTATATTCAATGTTTTTGAGATCAAAAAAGTTTATACACATATGAACATGTCATCATCAATTCATCATCACATCATACATGTACAGGCATTGTCAAAATGTGTGTTGTTGAACTGTCACAAATTCACCAGGTAATGTCTTGATCTCCACGGAGATACCGGTAACACACAAGTAACTTAGCAGCTTTTCTGGATTCCTAAAGCAAGTTATCTCATTTAGTTTGAGTGATATGAAATAGCCTTAGGGCAGATTTGCTTCATTGTCAATATTAGAGACATAACAGTGCATGCATTTTTATTACCAACTAAGGCTGAGGGGCCAGATTTATAACCCTAGAAAACACAAGAGTTTTGTTTTGTCGATATGCTTATCAAAAAGATATATCAATAGATCAGTGCAAATTGCCAAAACTATAGTAATGACAATTGTAATAATACTTTAGTAACAGATGTGATACACTAAGATAAAGACATTGCCTTAGTCCTTATGTATTTTAGGCCGTTTCCATAAATTATAAAAAAGTAAATTTGTTTCAGCTTTAAAGATTTTTTTACAATAAATAACTAAAAAAAAGCATATAAATTACAGAATAATGATTGATTTTAATAAAGAATAGCATAAAGTCTTCCTTTGTGATGTTTAAATGATGTTATTTTCAATCAACCAGTATTGACCGGTTTTAACCGGTTATTGACCGCTGGCCCGGTCAATACATAATTGACCGGTCAATATGCCAACCCTGTTTGTAAGCAAATTTTGCTGCAGTTTTAGATGCATGCTGTACAAGATACGGTCAATCAACAGGTTATTGTTTGTGTATGCATAGATCAAATAAGTTTTATAGCCATTTTCCTTCCACCATCTCCAATTCTAGTTAGACAGTTGCAAGTTACTTGCATTAGTATGAACATCGGTTCTATTAAAGCCAGGCTGCATTGATTAAAGAAAAAGATAATTTGGTTTAATGGGGATTCAAACCAGGGTCTTCTAGAGTAAACTTTATCACTGGGCCATTCTTTTAAATGAAAAATTACATACTAAATTTAAAGGTGCTATGGCACTTTGACGGGAAGTCTTAAAATAACTCAAGTATAATTGCTGTTGTTATTTTTAACCTTTTCCTGCTCTGAGGCACAGTTAAAATGGCTGCATGCAAACATCATAAAACCAGAACAACCTGCAAGTAACTCGCAGTCTGTTCAGGTTTCTGCTGCTCATCTTAAAACTTTAATCTAGTACCTTTCTTACTTGATTAAATTTATTCTCGACTGCGTTTTTTTAGTGGTAAAGGGTTAACATTCTCATTTTGGTTTTGATTATCTTTGGTTATTGGACATATATGAGCCTTGCTCTGTGAAAAGGGGGTTAAATGCATGTGTGTTACATGTCATCCCTGATTAGCCTGTGCAGTCGGCACAGGCTAAGCTGGAACGCACATGCTTTAAACCTCGTTTCACAGAGCGAGACTCATATGCATTATAAAGCTCATTCAAATAATACAATTTAAATCTGAATCTTTTATTTAGTTGCAATACCATAAAGCTTACTACTCACTATGTTTGCAGTTTGAGTGAAAACACAAACTTTGAATCAAATCAGCATATACATGTGTATTACACATTAAATCAACTTACCCTTTATTCCATACACTTTTTATACGCCCGTTTTAAAAAAACGGGACGTATTATTCGACTCTGTGACATAATGTTGGAAAATTCTGTCAAAGCTTTTTATTGCAGATTCATTACACATAAATTGGTAACCTTGGGTAAACCAAAGGAATCCAAATTTTACTTGCCATAGACTTTCCCAAATGCAATTGTTCCTGATAACTATTTTTCTCTAGGTGGCAAAACTCCTAAGCAATACTTTTTGGGGCTAATGGTAGGGCTACACGTGTAACAACCATTGACAAATCATCAAATATACATCGAAATGTTCTCGAAACGGATCATGATATAACATGTTACAGCATTTTGTACTCTATAAAATTAAATGATGCTGAAAACAGTAGAATAATCAAATAATGGACATTTTATTCTGTTACTAATGCTATCTTTCAAACATTACAAGTCAATAAAGCATGCTTAACAATAGCAAACCTCTTAGACTTTTAATTATCTTTTCCAGTCTTTTTACTTTCACAAATTCATTGTCTCACAAACACCATCCTACAAAACATGTTATGGCGTCCAATTGTTAATCAACTATTTAGCATGAACACAGGCACAGATATCGCAGTATCTTTTGAAAATAATACAAATGTCCATGGCCTCGATACGGAACAAGAAGATTTCTTGTCAGGCGGTAAGCTGGATCCTCGAGAACATGGTATTCATTCGGTAGATTTTCCATTTAATGCGCCACTGGGCCGTTCCTATATACATGGGCATCATGCACAGAACTTGGCCATCCAGGGAATATGTCCAAACATTTCAAGTTACTGTCCATACTGCTTGAAGAACTTAACTGCTAATAAACAAGGACCTATGCTCGGATGTTGGAGCAGGACATGCACTGTGGGTTCCACCAACAGCCCTTACAACGCCAAGCATTTCACATTGTTGATGAAATCCATCGGCAATGATCTTCAGCTCATGACGAGATTGTGTAAATCTGATGTACTGCTCCATCATTGCTGACAAGACTCTACATGTTGGAATGACTGCGTTATGTTGAGTCCCTGAAATACAAAAGTATAATTCATGCTAGAGTTTAGCCATTTTATTTGAGCTTGATTGCATCGAAAGCTTCAGGCTTATAAAGACATTCTATAGTCCGTTTTCTGGGAATAATCAGTACTTGGTATATATGAAGATAAAGAGAACGCTAATAAACAGGGTTGAACCCAAAACGTTCCCATCACTAGGCGGACACCATATCCACTACGCCAGCCTGACAAAGTATTGAGTAAATGAAGTGAAGCTTCTAAGTTATGTCTCAATAGATTGTTAATATATTAAATGTAACAGATTGTACACTTGATTACAAGAGTTTTCATAAATACTCCTTCAGCCTTTTATTTTTATATGAAGGCTATAGCCACTTCCTGCGAGCCTTACAAAAAACTAGCCATATTCACAATTGTCAAGACTTCTTCACATAAAATTTACCTTTGCTTATTCCAATATTCTTTTGCCAACAGACATTGTGCGCTCACGTTCCATACATGGTGCCACAGTTTCACAGAATTCCTACAAAATAAATGAAGCATACATCTACAATACAAATTTATTTTAAAAGAATTAGTAGGGAACTCAATTCCATATACATAATTTTTATGTTATAAAATAAATTTCAAAATATTTAACAGATATTTAACAAAAATAAACTTGATTCATCAAATTAATCATAATCGAATAATACACCAGTTTCACAATATGAACACTGATACTATTTTTAGATATCAATCATATCACATGACGCGTCGAATTGACCACGTTTCATGATGATTGGGCAAAAATTGTGACTTCTAGAGTGTTCACAATGTTTCTCTATAGCCATATAAGGAATACTGCCACGCCCTCTGGTGGCCATATTTTTCAACGGACCGGAACAATTTTCGAACTCAACCAACATATCATTTTGACAAACATTTTGACAAAGTTACATGAAGATTGGGCATCAAATGTGACTTCTACAGTGTTCACAAGCATATTCTTTTTTGACCAAGTGACCTAGTTTTTGACCCAGCATGACCCGGTTTCGAATTCAGTCGAGGTATCAATGGGTCAAATGTTTTGACCAAGTTTCATGAAGATCGGACAATAAATGTGGCCTCTAGAGTGTTCTCAAGGCAAAATGTTGACGCCGCACGACGGACGACTGACGACGGACGACGGACAAAAGGCGATCATAAAAGCTCACCATGAGCACGTTGTGCTCATGTGAGCTAAAGAGCCTCCCATGCCGTTTTCAAATCCTAGCTGGAGCACTGTGGAATAATAGACCAGTTTCACAATATGAACACTGATGCTATTTTTAGATATCTATCGTATCACGTGACGCGTCGAATTGCAGAACGAGGCTGAACGTGTAACTGCATTTTCTTGCGTTGCATATCCAGATTTTAATGCGCACTGACACTGGTTACAATTACGTCAAACATATGCATACAGGCAACCATCACATGTGTAAGTCAATAAATTGATAAGTAATTCTAAAATAAAAATTATAACACCTAAATAATAATTCAACGACATAATATTTACAGAGCTCCAGATAAGGTTTTGTGAAATTCTTAACGTTACTACCAGATTTTCAAAAATAATTCTTAACTCTGAAATTTTATTCTTAGCGTTACTACTAAGTTTTGGAAAATAATTCTTAACTTTTCTAAATGACCAAAAAATAAATAATTATGGTTATTTTCAGGCATAAAAACAAAATAAACATACTAGCAACTTTATTTATACGAGTTCAACAGTGTCTATTCAGTATTATACAATTTTATTTTTCATATGCCCAAACTGTGCTTAGATTGCATGCCTTCGATGAATTTTTTCATACTTCACAATTAAAACGGGTCTCCTCTTCAATGTTTTCAACGATTAGCCACGGGTATTGTCCCTTCCACTCGTTCAATGATTTTTCTGTTTAAGTTTGGACCCGTCGTGTCGCGTTTTTTTTAGCTTTTCCGACTGTGTCGACAACTGAACATACAACATCGTATAAGATCTTTTCTATAAGGTCTTTTTTAACATTCAACTTCGGCTCACTTTGCGTACAATATGTTAAAAGCGTGTTTTTGCACGCTTTGCAGTTTTTGTAGGACGCTGTCTGGGCGCCGCCATTGTTTTTTGACAGAGAGACTGTACACGCCGCTTTTATTGGAAAAACAAACAAACCCGTTAATTGGACTGTCAATTTACACACACTAAGTATTGAAAGCCATATCTGGAGTGTCAGAGAGTGTCAAAATGTGTACAAAAAATTGAATACAAACAAGTACTTTAATCAAGAAAATGTGTTTCATATATTGGCACTTAAAATGGATAGTATATTAAATAGTATAGTAAATTGACAGTCCACAACTTATTGGATTATCTGACACTCTTTATTTGCGCATTATTAGGGCGATCAATCAATTATTTTGTTTATTGATAGATCTTGCGTTTGAATGCCCCTGTATTCAGCACAAACCCATAACCTCGTTATGATCAGATACTGTGCAGACAAATACTAAATAACAACGTGATGTCACAAACCACGGGTTGCAGATATCTGGTCATTAAACACAATTAATGACACCTCCATGTAACCATGCCTTCTTGTGGTTGAAGCATTGCGTAGTCATTTCTTGGAATAGTTTAACGCCAAATACTCAATTGTTGCTTTTATTGCACATAAAAGATATTGTCAACATTGAAAGTCATCTGTCCAAACATATAGTCAGAAACTAAATACTGTATAGATATTAGCCAGTTTTATCATAATTATAAAGTGCTTTATACCTATATATTTTAAATAATTATTTAAAAAATGTAATGCTTATCATTAGTGTCATTTTCTTCTATTTTATAGGGCTCTGTCTTATGGTTGATTTAACTCTTACACGTTCTATCATTCATGAAATAGTACACACACAAATACACCCATACCTTTGAGAATTGTAGTTATATAATACTTTGTAGTGTATACTGCCAGTTTATGACTTCGATTTGTGCAATAATCCTTGTTTAGTCTTCAGACAACATTTACTATGATGCTTATGGGTAACTCGTATTTTTATAAAGTTTAAATAAAATGTATTGATATACACTAATAGTACCAAATATTATGTCGTTGAATTATTATTTAGGTGTTATAATTTTTATTTTAGAATTACTTATCAATTTATTGACTTAACACATGTAACGGTTGTCTGTATGCATATGTTTGACTTAATTTTAACCAGTGTCAGTGCGCATTAAAAGCTCAATATTCAACTCAATTTGCATAGCAAAAGAAAATGCAGTTTCACGTTCAGCCTCGTTCTGCAATTCGACGCGTCACGTGATACGATAGATATCTATAAAAAATAGCATCAGTGTTCATATTGTGAAACTGGTCTATTATTCCACAGTGCTCCAGCTAGGATTTGAAAACGGCATGGGGGGCTCTTTAGCTCACCTGAGCACAACGTGCTCATGGTGAGCTTTTGTGATCGCCTTTTGTCCGTCGTCAGTCGTCCGTCGTGCGGCGTCAACATTTTGCCTTGTGAACACTCTAGAGGCCACATTTATTGTCCGATCTTCATGAAACTTGGTCAGAACATTTGACCCATTGATACCTCGACTGAGTTCGAAACCGGGTCATGCTGGGTCGAAAACTAGGTCACTTGGTCAAAGAAGAATATCCTTGTGAACACTGTAGAAGTCACATTTGATGCCCAATCTTCATGTAACTTTGTCAAAATGTTTGTCAAAATGATATGTTGGTTGAGTTCGAAAATTGTTCCGGTCCGTTGAAAAATATGGCCACCAGAGGGCGTGGCAGTATTCCTTATATGGCTATAGAGAAACATTGTGAACACTCTAGAAGTCACAATTTTTGCCCAATCATCATGAAACTTGGTCAAAACATTGATTTCATTGATATCTCGGACGAATTTGAAAATGGTGCAGATCGGTGAAAAAACATGGTCACCAGGGGGCGGGGCAGTTTTCTCTATATTTCCTTTTATGGCTATATTAAAACATTGTTAACACTCTAGAGGCCACATTTATTTTCCGATCTTCATAAAAACTTGCTCAGAAGATTTGTCCCAATGATATCTTGGATGAGTTCAAAAATGATAACCTTTGCTTGAAAAACATGGCTGCCAAGGGGCGGGGCATTTTTCCTTAAATGGCTATATATGGCTATAGTTAAATCTTGTTAACACTCTAGAGGCCACAGTTATTGTCCAATCTTCATGAAATTTGATCAGAATATTCATCCCAATAATATCTTAAACGAGTTCGAAAAAGCCGGTTGGTTGAAAAACATGGCCGCCAGGGAGCGGGTCATTTTTCCTTATATGGCATTAGTAAAACCTTGTTAACACTCTAGAGGCCACATTTATTGTCCAATCTTCATGAAATTTGGTCAGAAGATTTGTCTTATTGATATCTTGGATGAGTTCGAAAATGGTAACATTTGCTTGAAAAACATAGCTGCCAACGGGATGGGCATTTGTCCTTATATGGCAATATATGGCTATAGTAAAATTTTGTTAACACTCTAGAGGCCACATTTATAGTCCGATCTTCATGAAACTCGGTCAGAAGATTCATCCCAATAATATCTTGGAGGAGTTCAAAAATGATGCCGGTTGGTTGAAAAACATGGCCACCACGCGGGCGGGGCATTTTTCCTTATATGGCTTTAGTAAAACCTTGTTAACACTCTGGAGGTCACATTTATTTTCCGATCATCATGAAACTTGGTCAGAAGATTTGTCCCAATGATATCTTGGATGAGTTTGAAAATGGTTTTGGTTGCTTTAAAAACATGGCCACCAGGGGGCGGGGCATTTTTCCTTATATGGCTCTAGTAAAACCTTGTTAACACTCTAGAGGCCACATTTATTGTCCAATCTTCATGAAATTTGGTCAGAAGATTGGTCGAAATATTATCTTGGATGAGTTTGAAAATAATTACGTTTGCTTGAAAAACATGGCTTCCAAGGGGCGGGGCATTTTTCCTTACATGGCTATAGTAAAATCTTGTTAACACTCTAGAGGCCACATTTTTTGTCAGATCTTCATGTAACTTGGTCAGAAGATTTATCCCAATAATATCTTGGACGAGTTCAAAAATGATGCCGGTTGGTTGAAAAACATGGCTGCCAGGGGGCGGGGCTTTTTTCCTTATATGGCTATAGTAAAACCTTGTTAACACTCTAGCGGCCACATTTATTTTCCGATCTTCATGAAACTTGGTCAGAAGATTTGTCCCAATAATATCTTGTTATCTCAGGTTAGCGACTTTGGGCCTTTCAGGCCCTCTTGTTTGTCAAAAGGGCACTTTGGACGCGCAGTATTTTGTCAAAAGAGCACTTTCGAGTGCGCGGGCGTTTCTGGAATGCTTCCTCTTATATGTGAATTTATATGTTATTAATAATTGTTAGAATATATTATTCCCATTATTATTGAACAATTCAAATATAATGTCTACAATGAGGAATAAATAAATTGCAATCTATTGTAATAAGAGATTTATTAATCATCATATGTTTTTTTTGTTTTGTTTTTTAAGGGCAGGGGGGGGCAAGGAAGGGCAAGGCGGAGGTTCGGGAGGGCATGGCGGGGCGCCCTTCAATTTAGGCCTAGCTGGAGCACTGTTCCATTGTGATTAATTTGATGAATCAAGTTTATTTTTGAAAATTTTGAAATTTATTTTATAATATAAAAGTTATGTATAGGGAATTGAGTTAACTTCAATTTCTTTTAAAAGAAATTTATATTGTAAATGTATGCTTCATTTATTTTGTATGAATTCTGTGAAACTGTGGCACCTTGTATGGTACGTGAGCGCACCATGTCTGTTGGCAAAAGGAAATTGGAATTAGCAAAGGTAAATTTTATGTGAAAAAGTCTTGACAATTGTGAATCTGATTAGTTTTTTGTTGTGCTCGCATGAAGTGGCCTTTTCCTTCATATATAAATAATAAGCTGAAGGAGTATTTATGAAAAATCCTGTAATCAAGTGTACAATCTGTTACATTTAATATATTAACAATCAAATGAGACATAACTTAGAAGCTTCACTTCATTTACTCAATACTCTGTCAGGCTGGCGTAGTGGATATGGTGTCCGCCTAGTGATGGGAACGTTTTGGGTTCAACCCTGTTTATTAGCGTTATCTTTATATTCATATATACCAAGTACTGATTATTCCCAGAAAACCAACTCTAGAATGTCTTAATAAGCTTAAAGCTTTCAATGCAATCAAGCTTAAAGAAAATGGCTAAACTCTAGCATGAATTATACTTTTGTATTTCAGGGACTCAACATACCACAGTCATTTCAACATGTAGTCTTGTCAGCAGTGATGGGGCAGTACATCAGATTTCTAAAATCTCGTCATGAGCTGAAGATCATTGCCGATGGATTTCATCAACGATGTGAAATGCTTGGCGTTGAAAGGATTGTTGATGGAACCCACCGTGCATGCCCTGCTCCAACATCCGAGCATAGGTCCTTGTTTATCAGCAGTTTAGTTCTTCAAGCAGTCGGTGACAGTCACTTGAAATTGTTGGATATATGCCCTGGATGGCCAAGTTCTGTGCATGATGCCCATGTATATAGGAACGGCCCAGTGGCGCATTAAATGGAAAATCTTCCGCATGAGTACCATGTTCTCGAGTATTCAGTATACCGCCTGTCAAGAAATCTTGTTCCGTATGGAGGCCATGGACATTTTTTTCATTTGCAAAAGATACTGCGATATGTGTGCCTCTGTTCATGCTCAATAGTTGATTAACAATTGGAAGCCATAACCTGTTTTGTAGGATGGTGTTGGTGGGACAATGAATTTTGTGAAAGTAAAAATATTGGAAAAGATAATTAAACGTCAATGAGTTATGCTATTGTTAAGCATGCTTTATTGATTTGTAATGTTTGAAAGATAGCATTATTAACAGAATAAAATGTCCATAATTTGAATATTCTACTGTTTTTAGTAACATTTAATTTGTTATAGTACAAAATGCTGTATTATGTTATATCATGATCTGTTTCGTGAACAATGACATTTCAATGTATATTTGATAATTTGTCAATGGGTGTTTCACGCATTAGCCCTACCATTAGCTCAAAAAGTAATTGCTTAGTTATTTTGCCACCTAGAGAAAAATACTTCTCAGGAACAATTACATCTGGGAAAGTCTATGGCTAGAAAAATTTGGATTCCTTTGGGTTACCTAAGGTTACCAATTTATGTTTAATGAATTTGCAATATGTTCAATAAACCAAAGATAATCAAAAACAAAATGAGAATTTTAACCCTTTACCACTCAAAAACGCACTAAGACGCATTCGAGAATAAATCTAATCTAGTAAGAAAGGTACTAGATTAAAGTTTTAAAGGCTTTGTTTCCAACCCAAGGATACTGATGAGCAGCAAATAGCATAAAACCTGAACAGACTGCGAGTTACTCGCACAAACTGTATTGATGTCAAGAGTTGAGTGTAAAACTGTCATATCCATCAAGCCTTTTCATTAGAGATAAAATTGTTTCATGCTGAACACGCAGTAAAACAGTGTTACATGCTATACTACAAAGACGCGGTCATGTTTCCAATGTTCTGGGGGATTATGCTCAAATCAGCCAATGGAATAAATGAAGTGTATTCATTCGTGTCTAGCCGCGAGAAATTTTATTTGAATTTTATTAGACACTAACAAAGGTCAGGCAAGGTGAAAAGCTGGCTTAGACAGCTACGCCGAAAAACAGCTACCTTGATCAGTCTACTGAGCAACCGGTTATTCAGTTAACTACTAAATTAACAAAAGCTGCAACCTATCTGAACCGACCACGTACAATCAATATGAAAAGCAATGGGGTACGGCATGCAACGCTGCGCAGGGAGCAGATGACTGAGGCAGACGAAGAAATGAGCGGGCTTTATGATCACCATCGTCGTATCGCCTCCAGACGAACATCGTATTGGTCAATCCTACTTGAACAATTCCATACAGATGTTTGTTAGATCTCTGGGCCTCGCAACTGTTTGTTTACACAGTTACACAGAGAGTTGAAGGAGTGTTTATTACAAGCAATTACTTAACACGACTTCAAAAACTAAAACGAACAACTAATGTAGACCTGTAAAACTAATATGAACCTCCACGAAAAGGATTATATTGTTATCTTGCCTCGAAATAAAGAAGACATGGTTAGCATGAGGGACATCGCTACTTCTTGGCGTTCAATGCTTCTGTGGCGGCCATAGTCATGAATGACACATTAACATCATTCGCAGTGATCGCACTGGATCATGACCCGTCCCTGTCATGGCTTCCAGAACAGACAGTGCAGCTGATCGTCAGAATTCTCTTCGCCCGCGCCCAATTCGGGCTTGTCTCTCTCTATCGTTTGCAAACCTTGAAATGCTCTGTCCCGACATGGCTCAGGGAGGTCATGGATTGTGAAGACAAGAACCGCATTCAACAGCTTGCTCTGAAAAAGGAAGTTCGAGAGTTTTCTTACCACGTGACCCGGTCCCTTCCATGGAGGACACTGCCTCTCTGAACTCCCCTTCAACCGTTATTGCATTAACCTGAAATGATCTTAAAAACAAGTTTTACTATTTGAGCACCCCCCTTTGAGCTCAGGAACCGGCTTACTACTGTTGTTTCCCTTTGAAGTTGCTTCAAGCCCGTGAACGCGCTTCGTTCCCTCATGGTCTCTTACAGTTCTCTCGGCACCGTATGAGCATCTCCGTATGAGTCACGGACGACAGCACGCAATGTTGGAAACGCAAACTGAACTTCCCTGTCGATGTACTCGGTTAACGCGTTCAACACATCTCCCCCATCCTATGGTGATGCTCCAGATCGGACCTTGCATGAACCCGCAGCGAAATCCCCCCTTCCGTTATAAATGGGAGAGAATCCGCATTCCCATGCTCCCGACCTGCCCGGTGCTGCAGCACCATGTTTAACTGAGACACTTCATCCAACCATCTCGACAGTCGCCATGGTTCCCAGTAAACAAAGCGACAACATTTAACTGGAGTGGTCAGTACTATTCGTGGAAAGTTAACCCAACAAGTAAGGTAGAAATTTCGAAACGGATATGTAAACTGTACTACTGCTAGTAGTTCGTCCACGGTATTGCAATACCGTCTCTGCTCCCTGGTCAAGACATAGCTACCGTATGCAATCAAGCATTCCCCTCCCGTTCTGAACCTAATTTAGCTCGACTCCTAGTACTAGATGTGCCACGTCGGTGTCTAGTATGTATTCGTCGTGCTGGCTCGAGAGAACGAATACCGGTGGTGTCGGCAAGTCTGCCTTCACCGCATCAAACGCCCGCTAAGCCGTCCATATGGAATGGTTTCTACCCCTGGCAAGATAAAATGGTTCTGCTACGTTAGAGTACTTGTATATGAACATCCGGTGATAATTTGTCATGCCTGTGAATCGCTCCACATCCTTCGAACAAATAGGGACCGGTCAATCTAGCACAACCTGAATGTCGGCATAGTTCATAGCAAAACGTACCATGACTACTTGTTGCTTTCATTTGTAAGCACATCAGTTTCGGTTTGTGCAACTCCCCCTCCCCCCTCTCCCATCACAACAACCGGGTGATCAATGTAAAACTTAGGGGTCTTAACTGGGAAACTTTGTTCGCCTTTCTTAATATTTTTTTTATGGTCCTGGGTATATATTTTGTACAACACTTACTAACCTCCGGGACTCTCTGACTAGGTTTCGACTTCACGGGTTGAAGCTGAAGGCTTAGTGTGTTTTTTTCAGTGGCAGGTTGACATTTTGGATCGCAGGGTGAGCAACAACGAGATCGCCATGTATTATTTCATAGGAAAGCATCAGTTATTGCCACGAAAGATTTTCACGTACATGTATATATCTTTATGTACTGAACTTTATGTTTTTATTTCTAATAAAAAGGTCAGAGTTTTTTTTAAATAGGTCAAAACGAGTATCCATCAATCGTGAGCGGTGTTCTAATTATTGTTTGCTGTTTTGGTTTCAAAAGATAATTATTTCGATACAAAGTATGTTTAACAGGTTGCTAATTCCTAGTAAGATCACAGTTATCCATCAATACATTCTTTGTTTCCGTTCAGTGTGATTTCACAATTAAGTATTATAGAACATAAACAAAGTATTTGATAGGCATGGTCCCTGATAGAACATAGCAATGTATAAATAACCGTCTTTACCAGGAACGTGTTTTACTTATTAGGCCTACTCTGAAACACCCATTAATTTAGATGATTATAAATCTGCACAACATGTTTTTGTCATAGATAGTTGGCTTTCTTAACCACTTTAACAAGAACTCCATTTATATAATAAAATGGTGTTTTATATATCCACCAATAACAGCAATAAAATGGAATATTCTCACACGGATCGTGGAAAGTAGATACATTGATTACAGTGCTTACTATTTTTAAGTCATATAAGGGATGTATAAATAAGGATTTTTTCCCTTGCGTGGGTGGCTACTTTAAGATCTACTCTTATGGCTTTACATAACATAATTCCCGTGTTAAAATACATTATAATAAAAGACAAACAAAACCAAGTATAAGTTTTGACCGCTGAGCATATCACTGCACCAACCAATTTATTCCGGTTTTGTTCTTTATATTGTTTCACTTTAGTTCAAAACCCACACTATTGCCATTTGATTTCATTTGTAATAAGTATTATAACCACAGGTGGTTAGCGAGTGGCTATGATATTAATTAGTGAAAACATCATTTTGAATGATAAATAATCATATTATAACGAAAAGTCAACTTTTCCGAAAAAAATATTTTTACTATCAATGTCGCAGCGATTTTCATGAACCCGGTCTTATTCAACGCAGAAATGAATTTCCTTTCTGGAAATGTACATATCTTGTTATATTTCTACACATGCTTTGTCAAATTTTAAGAAATAAAACGAAACACTATTTGCTTGACCCACTTGACAGCGATCAGACAGGATTTATGAATGAAATCTCCAGTTGTAAAGACACACCTTCGAATTGGACCAATGAAATCACTCGTGTGTTTAAAGCACGGTAAGAATGATTTTTCATACGTTTTATTGAATTATAATATCGAGATCCGTGAACTTTGCAGGGAAAATGCCATTTACTACGTGAAGATTTCAGTCTTAGATCCTGTCTGATCGATGTTAAGTGGGTCACGCGAGTTGTGTATCGTGTATTTCTTAAAAATTGACACAGTATTTGTAAACATATTGCAAGACATTTAAAAATAAGAAATAAAATTCACTAATGCGTTGAATAAAACCGAGATCGTGAAAATCGCTGCAAAATTCGTGAAGGAATGGCTGTTCACAGCGATGCACCCTGTTTTCGGGTGATTTCGAGTTGAATACCTTGTTATATATATATTTAATAGTGAAAATATTATTTATTTATTTTTTTAGAAAAGTTGATTTTTGTATAATATGATTATTTATCATTCAAAATTATGTTTTCACTATATCATAGCCACACGCTAACCACCTGTGATTATAACACAAACAACCACATTGCTTACCTAAAACACTTGATAAACTACTTGATGTATGTATTTTTTTCCTCGGTCGAGCATTTGTTAAGTACAATATTTTGTTTAATTCTGATCATTTAGTTATTTTAAGTATAAGGTACATATAAAAGTAATGTTTTGTGTGGAAGGAAGACCTCCTTTCCTGATGAGTGGATTTGTTTGTGTCCAAACTTGCGTGGTTATGGCATACGTTTAATTGGCACGTCTAGTTTTCTTTTAGCAATTCAACTTTTTTTGCTGACCCCCTCCAACCATACAATTTAAATGTACAACATCACAACATTAACTATATGTACGATTACATGCTTTTCTTCATGTACAACTACATGCAGTTTTATTCGATCGTCCAAAACATTTGAACGAATATTTCTTTTTTTCCCTTCTACGAAATACCACTGTAAGCTCCAATGCAATGGATGTTTCAAATTGATTTTATATCTAGTTCTTTTCTCAAAATTGGTCGGCTAGGGTAATATTATGATTTAATGTTTTATGACATCAATCGTGATTTAATAATTTACCGAATAACGAATAACTCAAACCCGGCCTGGACGCCATCCCTTATACATACGGATAAAATAGATTGCAATTTAATTGGAAATGCGACAATAACATTTCAATGAATCTCCTTATGTATCCGGTTATTTATGTGCATTAGTAAAACATCGTTAATCTAATTAAATTTCAAATTAAACGAAAATAATATTTAGTGAACATGCGCGCTATATTTAGATTAGTTAACCGTTATGTTTGCATTTCAAGAAAAAAAAACGATTACGCATGTTGCACCTATATATGTTGGTTATTTCACATCCTAGCGTTAAAATGCAGTATTAAGAAATATGCATGCATTTAAAAAGAGTTATTAAAGTGGACATCCCATACGCTAAAATGTTGCCGACGGTTAAGACCTCTCGTTATAGCACATATATACAGGTTGTTGCTGAAGTAATGTTTATCTCTCTTATCTATATGAATATTCTTGTTAAGTTTTGTTTCAGTTGTAATTATTTACTGCAATGATATGACTTGAAATAATTCAAACTCCAAGCACGTACACAAGAAATAGGTATATCAAATAGTGGAACAAATCTACGAGGCGTCGTTTGTTGAACTCTTTTCTTGTATGCAGAAAAGCAGCATATACCTGTTGCGAAGGAAATGCTTGTTTGACCAGAGATATTAAAATGTGGTTGTACATAATCAACATCATCTTCTTTCGGTCTATGTCTAAATCATGCTTCCAAAAATTCCTTGTTGATATTTGGTTGTTGTGGTGCATTTAAAGATGAATAACTTAACATTTTACTCAGGTTTTCAGTTAATAAAATGCACATACATATATTATTTTGATGTTTTACTTCTTCATTGTGAAATCGCACTTTTGGGTTACTCCGTAATCATCGTGTTGGGTCACAGCTTTGTCTATCATGGCTGTATCGTCTCTCCTCTTGGCATTTTTTTTGCTGCACATTCAAGTAAAAAAATGTCTTGATTTCTCATGTGTTTTTTATTTGTCCTCATATTAACTACATTGTAACATGCTTATTTTACGGAATTTTGAATAAATGCCTATTTTAATCTCTGTCTGTCTTGGTTTATCTGTACTTAACATGGCATTTGTATAAAAAGTTTACATATATATAATTTGATGTAATTTGTACTCTATTGAAAAGATGTATGATCCACATAGTTCGAGGTTTAAAATACAATGCTCTTACCTTCTTCAACGTCCAGTGCTTAAATATCTTAATCTTACTTGATCGATTAAGGCCAATTAGTGCTCGACTTTGCTATTACAATGTCGTTGGATGCTGCATTGCCATTGCACTTCATCAACGTGTTATCACCACTACTCCGTCTAACATCCCATTACATTTAACGTGTCTGCTTGTTCAATGTATGGTTTATTACAGGTGCATTTTTTTCTTTTTTAATTGCCTCTTTTTGTTTTAGTTTCACTCTTTGTTAACGCTGTAATCAAATTTACCGATATTTCAACATCAAGATTCTTGTTTCCGATAAATTATTATGTTTCTTATATGTTTGTGTTTTTGTACATTGTATAGGTACCGGTATTTGGGGTTTCACTCTTCCTTTGCTTTTAAGTACGTAATTATGCTTAGGCATTAAATTAAGCTTGATTCGTTTTGCATGGCCAACCACAAATACTGATTGATGTGGATTTTTCATTCAAGGGCAAGGCATTTAAGGGAACGTCTATTAACTGGAAAAAATCTTTTACGCCTCTACACCCACTTGAAACTTTGCATCGCTATCACTAAGTATCATATGTTACATGATGTGAGTAATGACTGTACTTGGAATATGTGACAATTAATATTTCTCAGGCAAATGTAGACGTCAACGAACCGTTGATCTCTACGATTATTTGGAAATAATATTTGTTTGGCCATGCAACATTAAGCATGCATATTTTCAAGCCTTCACAGCGCCATCGCACGCAAGTAATCTTTTTGCAAAATCAAATCTATTTTAAGCAGATTGAAAATGCATTTACTTTTTTTTATTCTGCTTAAGGATTAATAATAGATTTCTAGGTATGATCGCCCACACCGACCCGATCATATGTATAAAAGGAGACTGGTTTTGAATTGATTATGTTCGTTTGGCGCTGCTCTTACGTTAGTTTGAACTTGCGTGATTGTTCAGAGATACAGCGATAGAAGGAGGCGTTTACAGTCAATTCTACGAACGTAAGTTCTTTTTAATATTTATGCTGTATCGTGTATTGCTATATACGGTGTTTGTTTGTTTTTTAATCAACGCTGCAATATTTTGTTTCTTTTTGATTCGATTAACAATTCAAATTGATCTAAATTTATTCATGATTTCATAACTATTGTTCATGACATCGTCGGTCCTAACAAACCTTCTTAACCACTGTCAAGAAATCAATTAAAGTGACACACAAATAATCATCGCTATTTTAAACAAACTTTAACAACAACAACAATAACAACAACAGATGAAAATAATGCTTAATTATATTTACCAATTTAAATAAATCAATTAAATGGGACATTTGTTCAAGATTTTTTTTCCACTCGTATATAATTACAATTTTGGATTCATTATTTCACAATGAAATTTAAAAATCATTTTCGATCAGTTGTTGTTACTTGGACAATATATAGCAATTATGTGAGAATGATTTCGATTCAAATATGATATGATATTTTTTATTTCATCTAAATTGTTCTGTATCGGTGATTATTGCTATTGTTGATTGCTTCTGTGTGTCTTTTTTTAAGTCGGACGTAATAATATTGGATCAATTGCTAGTGGTATAATATTGTTTTTAAGTGTTTTAAGTCGGGCCGATTTCTTGTCATCCGTGGTTAAATGGCATCACTTAATTTTAAGAAAATGAGTTTAACTAAGTTAACGCTTATTCGTTTGTTTTGAAAATACCACAAAATATGTTAATGATCGACAGCCCTTCGTGCTAATAGAGCAAATTTCGCTTGGTACAAATGTAGTATACTTGATTCCAATAAAAAACATCACATGGTATCACCTAAAAAGTGCATTACGTTTATGATACATTTATAAACTTGCAAGAAGAAATCCTTGCATTATGGATAATCAAGAATTTCATTTCAAGGGTTGTCAAATAGACAAACTAATAACGTTATTGATAGGACCCATTCAGTACATTATGAAAACACACATACACACACATATATATTGTGTAAAACATTATACCGTATGTATTATACACTATTTTTTCGAAGCTTAAATAGCCCCATGGAGCAAAAAGGTACCATGTGCTTTCTAATTTCAATGTCACATGGTACCTTTTTGCAATATAGTTGATTTAAAACAGTTGAAAATGATAAAAGACGTTCCTCAAACGATATAAAAAAGTTATTGCAAATCGATTGCAACTTCTAATGGGCAAGAATAACTGTGTTTTAATTAATATATTATATAAATAATAGGTATTAATTTTGGGCCGATCTCTGAAAATATGGCGCATCCTTCCGTCAATCAAAATACGCGTAAAACATAATGATCCACTTGTCTGAATCCATGCAATCAAAACATCGAAATATGGTTAACTTGCCACGGTGGGCGATAGTGATTTTAGTCGAGCTTGATTTAAAACCAGTGTTGTTTAGCTCGATTATACATTGAAATTATCATTAAAGGGGCCAATTCACGTTTTGATTATTTGACAAATTAAAAAGAAAATGTTTCAGATTCGCAAATTTTCGTTGTAGTCATGATAGTTGTGAGGAAACAGCATTACTAAACATTTACCATGCTCTAAAATATCCATTATATGCATCTTTTGACCATTTAAAAACCTGAAAATGATAAAGCGTTGCAACGCGAACCGATTGAATGATTTGGAGAGTTTTGTTGTTGTCGTTATATTTTGTTATGCTACGAGGATTGCTTAGATAAAGTATAAAATACAACACTAATTGAAAGAGCGCGGATGGCCGAGTGGTCTAGACGATAGACTTTTACTTCAGGGGTCAGTGGTTCGAGCCAAGTTGAGGGTTACCTTTTTTTTCTTTCTTTAATTGTATTTTTTTTACTGGAGGTTTTTAGATCAAATGTTTACATTTATTAACATAAATATTTAAATGACAAACTTCAATACATGCCAAAATCTGTGAAAAGGCCCCTTTAAATCAATAAACACAGTTATGATTTTACAAATATTGAACATCAACCTCTTTTTACGTTGAGTTTGAAATACAGAGATTTTAACAAATGCCATTTTGTAGTGACCATGATGAGCGTTGTTTTCGTAATTGCCGTTCTGGCGGTGGTTGGCACAACAGCACAACAGGCAGGTAAGAAATGCAGAGAAACATAAAAAATTTCGGTATGAATATGCGTTGTTTGATAGTAATAATGGCGAGGTTTTGATGACTTGCGAACCACGCCCACAACTATCAGCACGATTTTTGATCGACCAGGCTGAACTTTTAATAATTTATAAAACAATAACGGAACTTATAAGCTTTAACGGTTAAAATTAACAGCTTATTAAAGTTGGACATACTTAAACAATACCACTGACTATCTGACTTGGTATCAAATGAGTCTCTTTGAAAAATCTTTTTCACATACTCATATTAAGACCCTATAATCTCCGATTTAAATAATTGAGGTTTAGAATTACTAGAGTTCCGACAACTTAAGGGTTTCGCGGGATAGCATGAGTGGGGACTAAAATATGTGGGTACGAAAATTTTGGGTAAAAAAAATGTTGGTACGAAAATTTTGGGTACGAAAACAAATTTGGGTACGAAAATTTTAGCTACGAAAAAAGTGTAGGTACGAACATTTTGGGTACGAAAAAATTATGCCAAACAAAAATTGGTGTACGAAACAAAATTTGGGTACGAAAAAAAATTGGGTACGAAAATTGTTGGTAAGACAAAAATGTGGGTACGAAAAAAAAATGTGGTTCTAAAACAATTGGGTACGAAAATAAATGAGTACGAACAATTTTGGGTACGATTTTTTTTTATTAGGAAAGATAGGGTTGCTGTAAGTATACCGAGGTACCCAAAAGTATCATTTGAAAATCGGTGTACGGTGAAGTATACTTCAAAGTACCCGGGGTATGGGGAAGTAGTACACGGGGGGAACTTGACCCATTCAGCGTTAGTATCCCAACAAGAGGACCATGAGTCCAAAGGCGCTCACCTGATACAATTAAGGAACTAAACTATAATCACAAAAAAATGAAAGTACTTTATGAAACTTATATGCTTAATTTATATGCCCAATGTTAGTTTTGAAGTTAAATATTCATACCGATGTTCATGAATATTAGAAAAACAAGGTGACTTCTGTGGTATAAACATTCTTTTTGTATATTCAATATATTGACTTTTTTATAGCTCAGATGGCCCAAATGTTCTGACCAAACAGTGCCTTTACAAGGTTTCACTATAGCTATATAAGAAAACTGCCCCCCCCCCCCCCCCCTGGCAGACATGTTTTTTTAAGGAAGCGAAACATGTTTTCAAATTCAGTCAAGACATCATTAGAACAAATGACCTGACCAAGTTTCTTGAAGGATGCACAGTAAATGTGATTTCTAGAGTGGTAACAAGATTTTACTATAGCCATATAAGGAAAACTGCCCTGCCCCCAACGGCCATGGTTTTAAACTGACGGAACGATTTTTTAACTATACCCAGATATCATTCAAACATATTATCTGGCCAAGTGTAATTAAGATTGGACTATGAATAAGACTTCTAAACTTTAGAGTGTAAACAAGGTGTAATTAAAGCCATATAAACAACTGCCCTGCACCCTTGCGGCAATGTTTTTCAAAAGACCAGTTGAGATAGTTTTGGGAACAGTGTTCTGAGCAAGCTTCATTAAGATTGTACAATCATGAAGATTGGAATAAATGTGGCCTCTAGAGTGTTAACAAGATAAATGTAAAAGTAACGAACAATATAAGATCAAATTTCGTGCAAGGAATACCAAAGATGACTAATAAAACGTTATCAAAATATCAATGAAATCCGATTAATAGAACACTGATGTTAACATGGTATTCTATTTATCCTACAATCTATAATGAAAAGTGCATGAGACAATCAGAATATTAGCTTTTATTTGATAAAATCATCAATAAATGTGTGCAACAATTCAATTTTTGGTTTCGAAAAGAATTATATTTAAATGTAGCACACAAGTGTAATGATTTAAATATCGATTGCAACTAGAACGATGCTTTACATCAGATTGATAACACTCTTTGCAGTGATTTTTTGCCTAATTGGGAAAAGTACCGTTTCCAGCTCAATTAGGGAAAATATTGCGCAAAAACACTGTAATTGGGAAAATTTATATTGTGTAGTCTTCACGTTGAGAATTTTATGTTTAGCTCACAAATACTCTGAAATTGATAACTTAGTGTTGTCAAGTAGACAATATTACATTTACTTATGTTTAAGCCATAGAGCTGCGTAGAGAAAGTAACTAAATGTTGCAATTTATTCATAAAATCTTCGATTGGGAATTTGTTGACAGCAATTGGAAAATTTGTAGTTTTTTCCCCAATAGGGAAAGTTCCAATTTCCAGTACTTTAGTAAGAACGAACACAATCGCTCATTTCAGCTTTAATAGGATATAAAGAAGTAAAATTCAAGAGTCATAAAAAAACTAAATTTAGTATTAACGACACACTTACCTCAATTTTAACTTTAATCCAATGCTGTAAACAATAACGTTACAACGATATGAACTTCCATTTTCTGTTTTTTCTTCCCTTTCTCAAAATTTATTTAAAACCACACTATTTTTAATAATACGTGTACTGAATGTTAACCATGACCAAAAACAGGATTTAGGAAACCATAATCCTGTCGCAGCGAGTTATTTTATTCCTATGGAAGTTAAAATTATGCATAACAAACAGATAATCCGATATACTATTGGATTCTTCAGATGCTTTAAAAAATATTTTACTGTTAAATTAATTAACAGGTCCGACTTGTCATCCTTACAATCCAGAGTTTAAATGAAGTAACGGTACACGAGATACGTATTTCATACTATATGAGGGCGAAGGAGTCATAAAAAACTAAATTTAGTATTGACGACACGCTTACCTCAATTTTAACTTAAATCCAATGCTAAAAACAATGAAGTTACAACGATATGCACTTCCATTTTCTGTTCTTCCTTCCCTTTCTCAAAATTTATTTAACACGCTCAATTTTTTATAACATTATTTTGTATCGAATGCTAACCATTCTGACCCAAAACATGATTAACGAAACCGTAATCATGTCGCAGTGAGTTATTTTATTCCTATGGAAGTTTAAATTATGCATGACAAACACACAATCAGAAATACTTTTGGATTCTTTGATGCTTTAAAAAATATTGTACTGCACGTCCCACTTGCCATCATTAAAATCCAGAGTTTAAATGAAAACACGTCACACGAGATACGTATTTCATACCATACGGGAGCGAAGCTCGCGTAGGGTATGAAATTACTGAGGGTGTACACCCCATACACCATCAGTTACTAACAGAGTAACTAAATAAATAATACAAAAATATAATCCTTATAAAAATACGAATTAGGCATAAGCATCAGAGTAAACGTGGTCTGAATACTTAACACTGACAATTTAACAACTCTATATATAGTACATTACACTATTTAACTGTTATGTTAATTTTCTATTACAATAAATACATGTTCTCTTTCAAAGATTGGCAATTCAAATTAATGTGTCATCTGTAGTTTTGACACCATCTTGCTAGTTAATAATTGTATTGACAGTATCCGATCATAACGAGATAACGTTTTGTGCTGAACAAAAGGGGCAATTAAATACTTGGCTAACAATGCTCAATCAAAAAGTTTCCAAATTGTTGCAAACAAATAAAATAAAATAAACACATTAAGCAATTATAATTACAAGATATTTGTTTTTGTACTGACATATATTCAATTGTGGTGTGGTCAACCGGGATCACCTATGAGAGAATCAGGTGAACCAACCACTGCGCTAATCAGACATCATTCTGAGATTAATGTAAGTCATCTGTACATATTCTGCTAATCTTGACAGAACGTTGACAATGCACAGGTTTGAGAAGTTGATGATTTATAATCATCGAGAAGGGGGGGGGGGGATATTCCAGACGTAAAACAGTGCATCATTATATGGACAACAGCTGCGCAACTGTATGCGAAAAAGGTAAATCAGTATATTCTATCGAGAACTAACTTGCATAGCAACGTCCTAAATATGCTAAGCCCGACTTCTATTTCGATATTCAAAAAATCATGATATAATGATAACTGAACTGTTTTACTTTAAAAAAATATATATAACTTTTGTTTTGATAAAAATTAAACAAAGCAAACCAAATACTTATCATTTTAACGGCTTAACAATTAATAAATTCAATAGTTAACACATTTCAATTAAAATTATGCCCTGGGTGACTGATGGTCGTTTCGTGCCAGTACCAGTTCGTGCCACTGATATTTGTGTTGTCTATTTTTCAAGCTAAGTTTTGTAAGAAATAAATGGGTTTGCAAACTTTCTCGCGTGGTAATGGTATATAAAATTCAACTCGTCGGACAAATTCAAGAACACAATGACACTTACCTAGTTTTTGTCACGCCTATTTGAACAACCGCACACTGCGCAAAATGTGGGCCTCTGTATTGATGATATTTAAACACAATAATTTCGTCGATGATTATTTAATTAGTATAGACCCTCGATTTAAGTTTGTAGTATTTCTAGTTATCAACGGAATGATAGAGAGATTAAAAAAAAAAATATGGGAAACGCCGTGCGCGAACCATAACATTAACGTCACCAGAAGAGGTGTTCACGTCACGAACAGCGCTACTTCCGGCCAAGCCGCCATCTTGTTGCTATTGCGCAATAACCCCCCCCCCCCGCTATTTTGTGATTTAATAAAAAAACACTAGATTTTTCCCAGAAATGACGAATACGCCAACGTTTATACTATATTAAGGTGTTTTTTTAACTCTTTTTAAAGCTGAAATTTAGTCGTCAACTTATTCTACAAAACGGTTTCAGTTGCAATAGATATTTTAATATCCTAATTGTCATGATTGTGTGCTACGTTAATTTATAATTATGTTCTTTATTTTGTTCATGTGTGTGTTACTCACTTTATGATGCTAATGATGCGTTGCTCACGGCAAGCCTCAACGTGTAAACCTTTCTTCAACTCGTCGAACAAATTCCAGTACACAATGATACTTACATAGTTTTCTGTCATATCTATTAAAAAACACGCTACACAAATTACAGGCATTTGTATTGATGATTTTAAAACAGAACAATTTCTTCTTTGTATACGGAATTAATAACGCGTCACTGAGTTTCTATGTTGCGCAACAAGATGGCGGTTAGCTAGCGCTGTTTGTGATGTGACGTCACAATGTTTTTTTCCGCGCGTGTGGTTTCCCATAAAAAAAATATTTAAACACAAATTACTCGAAAACTATATTTTTTCCAGATATGACGCCTACGCCAACAGGTAGATCGCATTCTGGTACATATACATGTCAAATTTCAGCAAAAGTTATCATCCGGTTTTCAAGAGACTCAAATCGCAGTGATTTGCCTCAACTTATCGAAACTTAGCCCCCATTAACATTAGTTCAATTAAACGTCATCAATAGATGACGTCCAAAGTATCACTCATTCCATATTTTGCTCCTCCACATTTTTTTCTCAAAACCGGCTTTCCGTACTTTTATTTTTCATGCAATTGAATGCGCAATTTATGACTTATGTCGTGTGACGTAATTTCTTTGACGAAACATCCCAGTTGGAGTTAAATTCTCTGCATGTTAAGGACATGTCGGACGTGTTTTTATGCCCCCGGATCGAATAATCGGGGGTATATTGTTTTTGGTCTGTCTGTCAGTGTATGTGTGTGTCTGTCATTGTATGTGTGTGTCCCAAAAATTTAACCTTGGTCATAACTTTTGCAATATTGAAGATAACAACTTGGTATTTGGCATGCATGTGTATCTCATGGAGCTGCACATTTTAAGTGGTGAAAGGTCAAGGTCATCCTTCAAGGTCAAAGGTCAAATATATGATTTCAAAAAGGCGCAGTAGAGGGCATTGTGTTTCACAAACACAGCTCTTGTTTTTAACAGTTATTTATTTGTTAAAAGCTTCGAACGAATGCAAAACGAATTTCGAATTGTGTGTTTATCATGCATAAATGTTAACTTTGATAAGAATACAATAAAATAGTGTGGTTTAAAATAAGTTTCAATAAGACAGAATAGAAAATGGAAGTGCATATCGTTTCAACTTTATTATTATAAACAATGGATATAAGTTGTGATTGAAGTAAACGTGTCTTTACTACTAGATTTAGTGTTTTTTTTTATTAGTTATTACAGCTGAAATAGTGTCATCAACTTATTCTTCAAAACGGTTTCAGTTGCAATCGATATTTTAATTAACCCAAGTGTGTGCTAGGTTTAATTATAATTATTCTCGATTATTTTGTTGATTTGTTACTCACTTTTATGATGCTTATGATAAGTTGCTCACGGCAATCCTCGCCGTGTAAACCTTTATTCAACTTGTCGGACAAATTTAAGTACGCGATTACACTTTCATGATATTATGTCATGTCTATTTGAACAACCATACACTGCACAACGGGGAGACATTTGTATTGATTATATTGCTTTGCATATTGAATCAATAACGCGTAACTGGGTTTATTTGTTGCGCAACAAGATGGCGACAAGCTAGCGCGGTTTTTGACGTGACGTCACAATGTTTTTGTTCGCGCGTAAAGTTTCGCAGAAAAAATAGTTAAACACAATAAAGTGTTAAGAAAGACTTAACACGGCAGAAAAAAACATCCTTAACTTAAATCTACCAGACATATGCAAAGAACGCCATCATATGTGTTTCTTTAGAAATTGTATATTTAACACCATTGCTTTGCTGCATAATTGTATGTAGCAGTTTTACTTTTATTACAGAGGGAGGGCAGTGGGTCTCTGTGGTGAAAAACTTTTCGTCGCAGTATAGTACCACATCGTAAGTACCGACAGTTTGAATATTCATTAACTCGAGCAATTGTTTGCAAGCCGTAGAAGTTATTTGTATGGCTTAGAATTATGGCGACAGGGCATTTAAATGAAACTATCATTGGAACCAATTGTGCCCTACATCTGAACATATTGTAAACACATACAATAAGAATATGCTCTTTAATATTTTTTTCTAAATAATATTACCCGTCTCGAATATAGCAGTTTACGCAATTATGAATATTTAAGTGCATGCTATTTGAAATATCATTTTGTTGTGTTTGTGATTTGTTGATGCATGCCATTTATGCTGAAACAATATTTAAGCACAATATTCGCTGCAAAAGTTTGAGGTGTCATGTCCGACTTTGCGTTGTAACATTTACGAAAAAACAAACAAGCTGGTTTACAGGACGTAAAAGGTACATTTAAAATGGATTGCTGATCCATAATCACCCCTCCCCGAAACATTTTTGTTATATGGGCTTCGCTCTGGGAAAAGGGGCTTAATACATGTGCTTCAATGGTCTTCTCGGATTAGCCTTCAAAGTCCGCAATGGGTAATAGGGGACGACACTGTCCGCTTTTATGGAATTTGCGATTAAAAGAAGGCTCTTTTCTAAACGAAAGGAGGTCTTTGCGGAAAGTTTCGTCCCTGATTAGCAAGTGAGGAATGCTTATCTTGGACGACAATATAAGCGTATTTTTTTTCCAAAACGCGGCTCATCTAGTGTAATTCGTTTTTCAGGTACAGTGCGAAGCAAGTACTGGGTGTTCCAGATGTGTACCCTACGTACGGGGTTAACGTTAGAGCATGGATCCAACAAGTCTTCGACGCAAACCAGTTCTTGGAGGTTGGGAAATTACACTGTTATTGAGCAATTGTATTGTCCTCTTATAGTACGATTTATAAATCACCTTTTAAACCAAAGTGTTAACGTCATGGAATAATACCGTAATAGCTTGGAAGTGCGAGCTTTTTTAATAAATCATCGCTTTACAAGCACCGGTTTTTCTGCATTGTATTTCTCCGTTAATACAAAACTTACTATATAAAACTATTTCTGTGTCCTTCTTTAAATTTTAAAGAAATGCATTATTCAGTGCTTTAAAACTCGTAATACACGTAACATCGTGAAATTTTGGTGTTCAGCTCCAGTTCGCCACTCCCGTCTACGTAACAAAAGTCGACGTCTACGAGATTTACAATGCTGGCGGTGTCAAGGCCATTAAGTGCCTCGATGTCTCAGGCACGTGGATAACGCTATGGTCGACGCCAAAAGTATCCAAGATTCAGTCTGCGAGGATATTTAGTCCATCGTTTACGGTAAAAGAACGAACAGATAATTTAGCTTTAGTAAGTTCAAACTTTTTAACCGGTTCAAACCCGCAATTATTTGCATGGACAATACGATGGCCCTTGCCCTTGACATAAACATGCTAATTTGCTCTGTCATACTGTTTGTATTTTCTTGTATCTTACATACGGGTAATTTATAATTTGCATTTAATAAAATACTAGCTTCCACGAATTTCTCTTCTAGTAGTGGAACGTGAGTTTCATTGTTCTGTTATTTCTTAATAGTCGAGTAGAAAATTTGGAGATTCATTATTTATAATTGAAGTATCGGAAGGAACGAACTAACGTATATCACAACTAACACAAGAACAGTACGAACTTTTAAAGCGTGGTATTGGCATGAATAGGTCTCAATAGTACGTGACGTCCTTGTGTGGACGCCACGTGGAGGACATTCGCGTGTAACGGACGCTGGTTTCATTACATAATCGAGTCATCAAGGCTGTACTCTCTAAAGAAATCATCATATTTTACTTGAAGGCGTGTTTTACACTAAGACTGTTATTCTGGTTTTATCTTTAAGAGATATTGATGGGTCTGCACTTCTTAATCCCTGAAATATTAAAAAGTAAGAGACTATACTTATAGTACGACATTGCACTGAAAAAGTTACTCTCCACTACAAAACGGCCGGAAAAAAAGAAGGTGAAAAAAAAAGTTGAATTTGATTTGTGTCAAGTTCTTTCTTCGTATGTGTTCTTTGTGTACATGACATGTCTTTTTATTTTTCTTTAATCGATCGATTCGGCTTAGAATGTCCTTTAAGTAAAGATATGGTTATTGGGATCTCTATGTACAAATTGTTGTTTTTTTTCTCGCTTAAATGTGTTGCTTTTACATTGAATTATATGGGGCAAATATTTAGTGTAATGTTACCTGTACACATAAGGCGACTATACAGTAAGAGCGATGAATTCAATCGCCATGCGCAAGAATATCTATCTCACTGCGTTATTTCTATGTCATCGATTACGTCAGTGCGTTCCGCACGCTGTGAAACCTTCCAGCATTACCGTTCTACATATCTGTCGGGTCGCAACACGTTTTCGCAAGTCATCCTTTGTGGACGTGGCGGATGTAGTAAGAACACGCAGCTCTGACGTGAAAGAAGTATCACCGCACTGAATAAATTCAAGTCGACTCATACAAATATGCGTGTAGTATATCTGATTTCTCAAAATAATTGTTGCAGTGCTTTCTAAAAACGCTTTGAAGTAAATTAACAGAATATTCCATCTCCATCGTTAAACATTGAACGTGGTTCTATTTTCAGTCTAAAGTTCCTTGTTTCTCGAACCAAATTCGGCTGGATATCGACTGCTCCGTGGCAAAAGACGCTGTGATGATAGACGCTGTGAGGCTGCACGGCTCCGTGGGTGAGTTCGAGAATTGTCATGTTAACAAATAACTGAAATGTATATGCTTTAGTACACGCTTTATGTAATGCTGTATTTTTATGACATATATGATTGCTGTGTACTTTCAGATAAAAAGCATCGTGCGAGTGAAATGTTTTTTTATGTTCTGCACTGAAACTATGCCAATCGGTTCATTTAAGAATTCAAAATTCACCTCTGGCATATCGGATAGCTATTACCCCGGCAAGCAACATCATAAAAACACAAAAAGCAATATACAGCCGACATGCACAACTATATAAAATATAATTGTCACTATTTCAATTAATGCTATTTTCAGACGTCCGGCCCAGCTCTGCCGTTTGTTATCGATTATATCACATATAATACTATTTTGCTCCTCCACTAAAAACATTCTCAAAACCAGCTTTCCGTACTTTTATTTATGATGCATCGGATTGCGCATTTTATGACGTATGTCTTGTGACGTAATTTCTCCGTGCTGTAGTTTATATTGATGACACTATTTCAGCTTTAACAGGAGTCATAAAAAACTTGATTTAGTATTAACGACACGCTTACCTCAAGTTTAACTTTAATCAAATGCTTAAAACAATAAAGTTACAAGGATATGCACTTCCATTTTCTCTTTTTTTTTCCCTTCCCTTTCTCAAAAATTATAAAAAACTACACTATTTTTTAATAACATTTGTATCGAATGCAAACCAGTCTGACCCAAAACACGATTAACGAAACCGTAATCCTGTCTCAGCGAGTTATTGTATTCCTATGGAAGTTTTAATTATGCATGACAAACACACAATCCGAAATGCTTTTGGATTCGTTTGATGCTTTAAAACATTTTTTACTGTTAAATAAAATAACACGTCCGACTTGTCGTCATTAAAATCCAGAGTTTAAATATAATTTTTTACACGAGATACGTATTTCATACCATACACGAGCGAAGGAGACATACAAAACTAAATTTAGTATTAACGACACGCTTACCAAAATTTTAAAATTAATCCAATGCTTAAAACAATAAAGTTACAACGATATGCACATCCATTTTCCCTTTTTTCTCTTCTCTTTTTTTCCCTTTCTCAAAATTTATTTAAAACCACACTATTTGTTAATAACATTTGTATCGAATTCTCACCATTCTGACCCAAAGCACGATTTACGAAACCGTAATCCTGTCGCAGCGAGTTATTTTATTCCTATGGTAGTTCAAAATATGCATGGCAAATACACAATCCGCAATATTTTTGTATTCTTTCGATGCTTTAAAAATGTATTTTACTGTTAAAAAAATAACACGTCCGACTTGTCGTCATTAAAACCCATAGTTTAAATGAAATTACGTTACACGTGATACGTATTTCACACCATACGAGAGCGAAGGAGTCATAAAAAACTAAATTTAGTATAATTAACGACACGCTTACCTAAATTTTAACTTAAATCCAATGCTTTAAAACAATAAAGTTACAACGATATGAACTTCCAATTTTTGTACTTCCTTCCCTTTCTCAAAATTTATTTAAAACCACACTATTTTTTAATAACAAGTGTATCGAATGCTAACCAATCTGACCCAAAACACAATTAAGGAAACCGTAATTCTGTCGCAGCGAGTTATATTATCCCTATGGAAATTTAAATTATGCATGACAAACACACAATCTGAAATACTTTTGGATTCGTTCGATACTTTAAAAAAAAATTTACTGTTAAATAAAATAACATTTCCAATTTGTCGTCATTAAAATCCAGAGTTTAAATGAAATTACGTTACATGAGATACCTATTCATACCATACGAGAGCGAAGGAGTCATAAAAAACTAAGTTTAGTATTAACGACACACTTACCTCAATTTTAACTTTAATCCAATGCTTAAAACAATAAAGTTACAACGATATGAACTTCCATTTTCTGTTTTTCCTTCCCTTTCTCAAAATTTATTAAAAACCTCACTATTTTATACTAACATGTGTATCGAATGCTACCCATTCTGACCCAAAACACGATTAACGAAACCGTAAGCCTGTCGCAGCGAGTTATTTTATTCTTATGGAAGTTTAAATTATGCATGACAAACACACAATCCGAAATACTTTGGGATTCGTTCGATGCTTTAAAAAATATTGTACTGCACGTCCCACTTGTCGTCATTAAAATCCAGAGTTTAAACGAAAATACGTCACACGAGATACTTATTTCATACCATACGAGAGCGAAGAAGAATTACTGAGGGTGTACATCCCATACACCATCAGTTACTAACAGAGTAACTAAATAAATATAAAAAAATAATCCTTATAAAAATACGAATTATGCATAAGCATCCGAGTAAACGTGGTCTGAATACTTAACACTGACAATTTAACAGCTCTATATATAGTACATTACAATATTTAAATGTTATGCTAATTTTCTTTTACAATGAATACATTTTTCTTTCAAAGATTGACAATTGAAATTAATGTGTCATATGTGGTTTTGACACCATCTTGTTAGTTAATAATTGTCTGGAAAGTATCCGATCATTACGAGATAACGTTTTGTGCTGAACAAAGGGGCTATTAAACACTGGTCTTACAATGCTCAAACAAGAAGTGTTCTTATTGTTGCAAACAAATAAAATCAAACAATCACATTAATCAATTATAATTACAAGATATTTGTTTTTGTACTGACATATACTCAATTGTGGTGTGGTCAACCGGGATCACCTATGAGAGAATCAGGTGAACCAACCACTGCGCTCATCAGACATCATTCTGATATGTACATATTCTGCTAATCTAGACAGAACCTTGACAATGCACAGGTTTGAGTTATTTATGATTTATAATCATCGAGGGGGGGGGGGTATTCCAGACGTTAAACAGTACATCATTATATGGAACACAGCTGCACAACGGTATGCGAAAAAGTTAAAGCAGTATATTCTATCGAGAACTAACTTGAATAGCAACGTCCGAAATATGCTACATCCGACTTCCATTTCGATATTCAAAAATTCAAGATATAATGATAACTGAACTGTTTTACTTTAGGAAAAAAAAGAAACTTTTGTTGTGATAAAAATGAAACAAAGCAAACCAAATACTTATCCTTTTAACGGCTAAACAATTAATTAATCCAATTTTAAACACATTTCCATTAAAATTATGCCCCGGGTGATGGTCGTTTCGTGCCACTACCAGTTCGTGCCACTGATATTTGTGTTGTTTATTTTTCAAGCTAAGTTTTTTAAAGGGGCCGTCCAACAGATTTTGGCATGTATTGAAGCATGTCATTAAATGCCTTATATTGATAAATTTAAACCTTTGACCTAAAAATCTCCCGTAAAAAACAAGAATACAATTTAAAAAAAGGAAAAAAGTAACCCTCAACAGGGCTCGAACCACTGACCCCTGGAGTCCTGGAGTAAAAGGCTCCCGCCTAGACCACTCGACCATCCATGCTCATGCTTAGAGCGGATGTATTTTTTACCAATATAAGCAATCCTCGTAGTTTCCCAATATATAAGGACAACAACAGAACTTTCCAAATTATTCAATCGTTTCGCGTCGCAAGACGCTTTATAATTTTCAGGTTTTCAAATCGTCAAAACATGCATATAATTGATATTTAAGAGCATGGTTAAAGGTCAGTATTACTATTTCCTCAAAAATATCATAACAAACACATACATTTTCGAATCTGAAACAACTTTTTTTAATTTTGTCAATTTACAAATCTGTTGGAGAAATAAATGGGTTGGCAAACTTTCTCGCGTGGTAATGGTATATAAAATTCAACTCGTCGGACCAATTCTAGAACACAATGACACTGACCTAGTTTTCTGTCACGCCTTTTTGAAAAACCATACACTGCGCAAAATGTGTGCCTCTGTATTGATGATATTTAAACACAATAATTGCGTCGATGATTATTTAATTAGTAAAGACCCTCGATCGAAGTTTGTAGTATTACTAGTTATCAATGGAATGATAGAGAGTTTAAAAACATTATCTGGAAAACGCCGCGCGCAAACCATAACCTTATAACGTCACCAGAAGAGGTGTTCACGTCACGAACAGTGCTACCTCCGGCCAAGCCGCCATCTTGTTGCTATTGCGCAATAAAAAACACTTTTTCGTGATTTAATCAAAAACTAGATTTTCCCAGATATGATGAATACGCAAACGTGTAGATCGCATTCTGGTCCATAAACATGTAAAATTGCAGCAAAAGTTATGGTCCAGTTTTCAATTGACCCAAATCGCGGCTATTACCGGGAGCTTATCGAAACTTATTCCCCATTAACAATCGTTCAATTGAACGTCATCAAAAGATGACGTCCAATTTATCACTCATTCCATACTGTCTTCTTATCTTCCGCAAATTGCTTTTTTTCAGTCAAAGCCGAATGTTTATCTGGCCCAGTAGTGAAGATCACCATCCCTAATTCATCAAATGCAACACTCGGCTACACAGTGTATAGTGTTGGTACAGGATGTCCTTCAACTACCGTTACCAGTTTACCGTTTACCTACATTATGGACGCAAGAGTCTCAGGATGTACATTTAAACTCGTGAGGATAGGCATAACGTTGTTTATACTAAAATTGCATGTAGCTCATTTGTTTTACCTCAAATATAGAAATATATACCGAGAGGATGTTTCTATGCCGTTATAATATTTTGTAAAAGGCTTAAATTATTCATTTTAACTGTTTATTTATATAAATGGACGTACTTTATTAGGCAAGTTATACCTTTATTTCACACGAGTTGTATTTTTAAGCGAAAACGAATGCATACACAAGATTTAGAACGTTTATTATGCTGTTTCATCTATACATATTGGTTCATTTAAAAAAAAAACATGACGTGTACTAAAGCGCATCCGACGAATAAATTGGACATATGTTTCTTATTTTCACGATAATCACACAACTGAGTTTTAAAAAAATCCTTGATTTTGGGAGATTTTTAAAAAGACCAAGCACTAGTATCATCATTGAAGCTAACTAGAAAATACTAAAAAATCATTATTATACCATTCAATTTCAGGGTACGGCGTTCAATTTGGTTGTTCAAAAATATGCTAAATTCGCTACGGTAGACGACAGTCGAAAGTGGATTTGATACCCCAGGTTTTATCTGCATCTGTCAATACAACGTAAATATATAAACTTTTAACTGTAAAAACTCGTTGGATAACATGTTAAAACTCGTTGGATAACAGTTTACTGTATACGAGCTAGGTGTGTGCCCACTTGACTTCTTTTCTGAACATTCCTATACGAGTAACATAGACTTTACTCAGATAAAATTTTTGTCTATTATACCTAATAGTAGTTTTGTATTTTTGTTTTGTGTGTGTCGTTCTTAACAGATTTATAAATCCCTCACTTTAACGAGAAAAAGTTCTGAACCCTTTGTTGAAAATCAATTCCGCGAGGATATAAGCGTTATGTTTAGTTTCAATTCGTATATGTTAGTTGTTGAAGTGAGCAAATGAAACGCCGAGAATACCAGCTCTAAGCATTGTCGTTTAACAACAGGATGCTCGACCAGACGTCTGCTGTCTCAGACACATTTAACACAACGGTGACGTTTGCAGTTGTGAACGAGAGAGGAGCCCCACTTTCTACTGTCAGAGTTGGACAGGACGTGAAGTTGCTGGTGCGAATTCCTGTGGCCGATAACGGTACGTTTAACTTTGCCTCTGAACAATCTTGAATTTCATAAACACAACAGCGCACGAATATTCGGATTATATTACGACTCGAACGTTCTAGGACACACTTTGCATCAGTCAAAATGTTTAGTATCGACGTGGTGTTATGAACTTGTCATTTAAGGTGAATTTCATCAATATAGACTAAGCTTTACTGAGTTTTCGTGTGACGAACTTAACAGACATGCTAGAGAGCAACAGCATGCCGATATCTCCGTCATTAATTTCAACAGGCTTTTATAAAGGAATGAAGAAATATTACGCAAGCTCACAAAAAAAACTGTAGTTTTTCAATGATGTATTTTAATTCCACGAATTGCGTTATTTCTACGACTTGTAATATTTCCATGATTCCTATTATAGAAGTGTTATTTCCGCGAGACTTATATCCTTGCACGTTGAGAAAGCATCATCATCGTCATCGTCATAATCATCGTCGCCACCACCACAACCACATCCACCATCATCATCATCAATATCATCATCATCATTATAATTATTATTAGTATTATTATTATTATTTTCTCGGACTTTCTGCACAACTCTTTTTTGCAGAATATACAGATCCCCATATCAGAATTATTTAAGCCGTACTTGAAAGGTGCATATACTTTTATAGAATCACAGTAAAAGACATTTTTTCTGGCGTTTAATTTTTATTTCTTAATATTTCAATATTGAATTACGACGGATTGAAGCAAGAAGTATATGCACAGCTGGCACTATATCTTAATTTCTCAATATTTCAATATTGGAATTTGAATGGTTGAAGCAAGAGGCAAGTGTTCAATCATTAACGTTTAAATGACTTCAATTGTAATGTAAACAGGATATGGTTTTGGGTCTTATAGTGTAATAAACACGCTTTATTGAATATCCTTTTTTTTCAAAATAGTTCATAAACATCCTTACTTTGTACAAGAAATGCTATAATAATTATGCCAGTTATAGCACTTCAAAGGTTTAATTTCCAATACAACCTTCCGGTAACTGATATATCTTTGTTATCACAACTTACTTATTACAAATTGATGTTAAACGTTAGTGTTACGATAAAGCATGTTCATTTGAATGTTGTTTTTTGTTTCACCGAAGCTGCTGTTGGATTTACCATCAGAACCGTTAAATTCCAAGTAGGAAGTGTGTCAGCCGTGACAATTATAAGCGCAGGGTAAGCAATATGGTACCTCAATTGCTTTAGCTAACTGAATGACAAAGATCTCTCCCCTGTATTTTGCATAATTTTAAATAGTTCAATTTGAATTTTACGAGTAGATAAAAGCACACACTGCTTTTTACGCTTTTACGCGAACAACAAAAGTCGTATAACCCAGGGTGAATGACTTGCTTGATGATTGCACTCTATAAAAAAAAATTACAGTATTCATTGAAGTTATTAAATAAATCAATATTTAAAGCAATTCGTTTGATGCTTACCCATCTTTTGGAAGTTTATTCTAAAGACAACATGTCATTTGCTCAGGTGAGCTAGAGGAACATGTAGCATGGGATATTCTTAAAACCTTATTTGAATATTCCTTGCTTTCTAGGTCGGCATATTGAATGGTCACGAGTGTCAATTTAGCACCTAGCTCACTGCAAAACAAACATTTCGCATTACTATTCATTATCGGTTTTCAAAAACATTAATACTAAACACTATGGTGACTGCAATTGCTTGGTTTAAAAAAGTTTCCACTAGGGTATGATAATGTATTTTCAATTCTTAGCCATATGTAAGATTATATTTCATTTTATTTCAGATGCCCCGTTGGTGGCGCTCCTATGAATGCACCAGTAAAGACGGATATCGAAAGTGGCGGCGTGCAGAATGTTCCCTTCAAAATGTTCGTTCCTGTGTCAATAAGTAACAGGCCCGCACCTTCATCGACTATTGCAGCTGTCTCAATTGAAGTCGAGGTTACACTTTGCAACGGAAATTGTACAGCGGTAAAGATAAGTTCGTAAATCGAGAGAAAGGATAATTTGCAATCGGAACAGCAAACATATAAAAGTTATCTTCTGGTATAATTTAAATTTGCATGGATGTTTACTTTACAGAACTCCTGCACTTTCTTGATTTTATTTTTTGAACTGCATTTATCAGTTTAATACTTTGATTTGTCAGAACAAGACTTTGACAAAGGCGCAACCAATACAGGCGCCTCCTTCTTGTGAAAACCTTTATCATTTAACGAGTATGCATGTACTTCATATTGCCTTTTAGTTCAGTTTAGCGGACGGACTGGCAGACGACCGGATGAATAAAGGAAGAGATCGACATATACTGAATTGGCAATCTTACAGCCTAATATTTATACCAAGTTTAATGATAATATTTGGTATATTTTGGGTTTATAACAGGGATCAATATACATAATGGGTTCTTGGTTATTGCAGTATCAAGTTTTGTTCTAATTTAAGCAACAGTGACCTGACCTTTTATATCTGTTGGAAAACAAGGGTTCTTACATAATCCTCACATTGCTCATTGTCATTTACCGCGTGTCAACCACATATCTTCATTATTTTTTAAAAAATCACATAATCCAGTTTTTGCAAACTGACGGACAGACGGTAGGACATACATAAATCTATAGTCCCATCTGTTCTAACCTGTAGGGGACTCAAAAACTACTAAAACAAACGTAAAAATGTGATTTTAATCTCGCGCAGGTGACTTGTACTACTGCAAGTGGAAGAAAACGTCGATCCTCTGACACTGATGTCCTGAAATTGACCAGACCACTGGTCATCTTGCCGCCAAGTAAGTTTTTAATTCGCCATGTATTTCAATTTGACATGTTTAAGTTTTACAAATTCAACTGATATGGCTGTAACCTATGTAGAAACAGAAGAATAACGTTGATACAATGTATGTGTATGCTTGGCACAGGATACAATAACAAAGTACGAAATATTTTGTTTTAGGCATGTCTGACGTGAATGAAACCGTCTGCTATAAGGACAGATCTGAGGCCCAACAGATACCCACCATCCCCACCGCCCTGATTGCAACTGCTGTCGGCCTTGGCCTGGTGCTCACGCTTTGCATCGTGGTGTTGGTGATCATGTTCTGTCGTCTTCGTCGACACGGTGACGCAAGGGACTCGAAGAAACCTTCTTTCGAAAATAAAGCTTACAATTAAGTTGTTAATGAGAATTCATGGTCTGTCTTGCTTAATTCTGCATTAAATATGGAGCTCAATACCAACATAGAATAAGTTTCTCCAGTTTCACAATGAACATTTTTCGAGATTTTATTAAAATCTTCTTGGGTATTGCATATGAATTTTTTATCAGTTTCATAATGCCCATTTTTCGAGATTTTATTTTAATCTTCTTGTGTATTGCATATGAATCGTTATACTTAACAAATGCGAGTTACTTTTAATGTCGGTTGCTAGAATTAAATAAGATCATGAAAGACGGACGAAGAAGTGAATAGGTATAACGTGACGTGCTAGAGCTATTCTATATTTTATATTCTATTATGTATTATATATATATATATATATATATATATATATATATATATATATATATATATATATATATATATATATATATATATATATATATATATATATATATATATATATATATATATATATATTGTTTCTGAAAGATATGTTAGTTAATTAAGACTGTATAAAACGTTTCGTTTCTTTAAATTATGTTGACATTTACCTGCTTATAGATTTAAAAAATGCGATTCAAAATATATGTCCTTTTCGCTTTCGCTTTTCTTAGAAAACACTCAATAATAAAAAAAATTCTTCTGATGTTTCTTTTCGTTTGTTATTGGTTCTTAAACAAAAAATTGAATACGCTGAATGTAATAAACAATAGTAGCGGCGAATTGTGCCATTTGTATATAGAAGTTGTAATCAATATAACAAGAAACAAAAAATGTCTTTAAAAAAGACAATGCACGCTGAAATTAATATTAAGCAGTAAGCCTTAAATAAATGACAAAAGGAACAATGATGGTAGTATGATTTATCCGACCCCATAATAAACTTATACACTGTCTGTCATTAGGCTTGCGAATAGTGCATTTATGATACGCAAACGACGAAATGTAATATGAATACACTTTCGATGACTTCAAATTTTACATACATAAAGATGTAAAACAACATTTTTAGAATTAAATGTTTGTTAAAAACATGCAATACTAGTTTTTCACAATCATAATAATACAAACAAAGAAATTTATTATATATTGTGTGCTTGTAAAAACAAACTTAACAATACCGATAGGCAATCGTGAGCTTATTGTTCAAAGAACGTTATGATCGGCTTCAGCCCCTGTGTCAGCATAGACATAGTTATTCGAATCGCAAATATATATGTCATATAAACAGACTTATATGCAGTGATATTTTTACAAATTTTCTCATATGAGTCCTGGGACTTGATAACTTGCAAATCTTTGAGTCCCCAAATTGAAAGAATGAGTATAATAATTAAACAATTTTTTTTAAGACATTTCAATGCGTTTTTGGGACTCACATAATTCGAAACTTTGCATCCCCAGAGGTTTTTGTGAGTCCATGCCTCGTGTTCACAAAACATTTTTGCAATCGAACATCTATTTTAACTGACATCGATTTTCATTTTTACCTATCAACTACAATTGAAATCCATTTCAAATGACAAGCAAAATCGATTTTCAATTGCAAAAACTATTTTGTGAACACGGGGCCTCAGGACGCACGCAGGACTCGCAGGTAAAAAAACACTGTATATCATAACATGAACGCGCATTACATTATTACATAAACTGAGAGATAGTGTGCAAATTACGTTAGTTCCGTGTCTGGATATATGTTTTGATATTTATTTAAATCGCTTTATTGAAATAAGTGTTAAAATTCAAATCATCAAAACTTCTGCAAAAGTATTAGTATATTTTAAACAATTGCACGTTGTTTGAATTTCATAAATTCAAAAAAAGGTATGGTACTAGATTTGCGTTCATTATCGCAGACAAACTAGGTCAAAAGTGAGCTTTGATAGCTACATGAGGATGTCTGATGTTATTCCTGAAGTTTTGACATAAGCTGCAAATACAGTTTTCAAATGTATTTTATATAATTTAACGCCACGTTTACCATTAACAAAAATAAATATCAGAAAACTGCCTATTAAGCCTACCTGCTAATTGAGCACATTGTCGGCATTTTACTACGATAGCATTGTCGCTTTAGAAGGAAATCCTTATACAGTCTTTCGTAAGTCAAATAGATAATAAGGTAAGAGAGCTGGGACACACTCCGGGTTCTCACATAATCAGCCTCAGGCGCTGCAGGACCTCGTCAAATTTGAAATAAACACACATATACACACACACACAGGTGGTTAACGTGTGGCTATGGTATTAATTAGTAAAAACATCATTTTCTATGAAAAAGATTCGAATTATAACGAAGAATCAACTTCTTGGGTAAAAAATATATCTCTATCAAATATACATATTCAACTCAAAATCACCCGAAAACAGGGTGCATCGCTTTGAACACCAATAACTTCATCAATTGTGCAGCGATTTCCATGAACATGGTCTTATTCAACGCAAAAATTAATTTTCTTTCCTGGAAATATACATATCTTGCAATATTTTTACAAATGCTGGGTCAAATCTTTTAAGAATTAACACGATACACAACTCGTGTAACCTACTCGTCATCGATTTCTTGTATACTGGGTAACAGTCTGTTGGAAAAGTTGTCCTTCTCGTCCTCTTCACGTCGTTCTTTGGGGCGTAGCATTGGATTATGCCCATTTTGATCCCCATTTCTTTGTTTGGAAAGACGCCGTCGTAATCCGTGGTCCATGCACCTCACAACCGTTGAGCGCTCACCGTAAGGACTTGAATAGCAACATTGCCCTGGGTGTGTGCTGCATGCTACTGCACATGTCGTGAGGACAGTAGTAACTCGCTGGAAGTCAGTCGCTTCTGAACAGAACAAGTCCATCTTGATATGCTGATTATAAAGATTGTGAGGTTTAACTTCATCATCTCCGCGGCCACTTTCGAAATATTCCCGGTCTCGTGCATGGCTCGGACATTACATGTACCGATGGTGGTGGTGATCCGCGTGGAGACATAGGTATGGCCTGACGGCATCCAGTTGACACTCTTGCTTGCTTTCACCGCCCGCCGTCATACGCCCACCAGCTGGAGTTCCATCTTCTCCTTGGTACGCGATTTCTGTTATTATGCTGTTTGCCGTTCCCGTAGCTAGAGGTTTTACACAGGATAGGGTAGATAGCCACACGTCCAACCCGCCTCTTTTTAGTCAAACTTGGTGTGTATTTAATAGTGAGTTTAAATGTCCTTCTGCGTCTTCACGACTTCATGTGACCGTTCAGGGGAAAAGTTTGATTGTAAGCCAAAAATAGGTCAAATGTTTCCCGGCTGCCCGGGGTTTTGTCAAAGATATAATTTTGCGAAATAGTCCAGTGCTCGATAGCAAATGAGAACTTAAAGTGCACTGAAAAACCATAAAGGATCCATTAAATATTATATTATTCAGGAATCGCCTTACATCTTCTGTGTTGGTGTGTTATGATGAAGGATACTGAGGTATTGCCTCTGATCGTGTGTTTTTTTTAATGTCTGGGCATACTAGTACATTGAGGAGTAAGTCAAGTAGGTCGTCAAAGTATATTAAGTATCTTGTCTCAGTTCTCGACGCGCAGACGCCGCCGCACCGCCCCCACTAAAGCATCTTATCTGACCAAGCCGAAAAGGGCTCGCTCTCACACCCAACCTCGCCATCGGGCATCTAACCGCAGAAATAATGAAGCAAGCGATACCACGCCCACCCTCTTGCTACCCTTGAGAACAGATTGTCTTTTTTAATGCTGTTTAGACTCGCAGTCTCGGATAAGCACCGTGTAGGCTCATAGGTCTTCAAAAAGTACGACGAATGAATCTTCCTCGTGAACTGCCCTTGTCTCTGCTTGGAGGGAAACCGCCCAGCGACAAAAAGTATCAGTTCTACGAATGACGTCATGCAAGCCATTCAGGAACGCTTCAATCACTGTCGACTATTGGTGATAATACGCATCCTCAGTGAGCACTCTTATGGAAAGGCATTGGGAGATTTCGACGAACAATACATGTACGACCCAAAGCGTTAGAAATTGTGGATACACAATTTTATTAATGTGATTATTTTGCAAATAATGTTAGTTCACATTAACTGTTTTGCCGAAATGAGCGGATAAAATGTTGTTTAAGTACAACAACCGCTTCAAGCAAATGTCAAAAGTATAAAACACAACAATGTATTCCATCCCTTGACGAATTTAATAAAGCTTTTCCGGGACAAATTGTTTAAGAATTAAGACAGGCTTCGTAGAGATTAGCCTCGCTATTGACGTGTTTTTATACTTACTATGACATTACTAAGGGCTTCAATGTGTGTTAGATACATTCTACACTAATATATTTCTATGACATCATGCCTGCCACTGCTCATGTGTTTGGGCATTTGGATTGCACGAGTAGTTTCCCGACCTTGCCGTTTCTTGTGTTCATTTATTTTGGCACAACCATTGTGTATGCGGATTTGCTGTAATCTTGCATCTCAATATGCTCCCTTGCCATTTTGTTATACTAGTATATCTATTCGATGTTATATATATGAGCAGTGTATAACTTTAATGAAATGCTGTAATATAAGTATAATGTGTTGATCCAAACATGCAGAACAAGAGGGCCATGATGGCCCTGTATCGCTCCACTGTTTTTTCTTTGCGAAAAAAAAAACGTGCAATGCGCATGGGTTGAAATGTACTCAAGCATGTAATTTTCTTTCTCTATCCCTTGTCCCACTGGGCGCTTAAAGTTGGAAGGATGAGCATTTTTATGTATGGAAAAAGTTACTACTGTGTTAATTAAACAGACTAAAAAGCCTGGGAATTGTTGCACAGGTCCTTTGCTTATAACGTAGGTACATTTATCTCTCCAAAAGATATTGTCGTTCTTTCTATTTCACATATTTTTAGATGCTGAAGATCAAATCTACGCATTTGATTTGATACAGATTCACAAAACCCATATGAATCAAAATGCCTTAACCCTTTACCAAACGACACATTTTGGACATTCCCACTTTGAAAGAGGTTGCAGACGACAATTAAATTGTAATGGAATCTGAAGGAAATGAACAGGTAGTGAAGAAATAATTGTGATAAAAGGAGAAATTGCTCATCTTGAGCAATTTCTCCTTTTATCACAATTATTTATAAAGTCGTCAGCTACAAACCTGTAAATCCTGTTAGTGTTTGGTAAAGGGTCAATAATCTCTGGTTCCTTCTTAAGAGCCTTTCACACATTTATAACAAATTTAATAGTAGCATCTTTCTTTGTAAAGAATCATCTCAAAATATAACAAGGGCTGTTTGTAAAACATGCATGCCTCCATATGGACTGTCAGTTATAGTGGCAGCCATTGTGTGAATACGTTATTTGGCACTGTGACCTTGACCTTTGACCAAGTGACCTATGAAGTTTCATAATCCTAGGCGTATTAGCTTTATTGAGTTATCATCCGGAAACCATTTTACTGTGTAAAGTCACCGTGACCTTGACCTTTGACCTAGTGACCTGAACGTCAATAGGGGTCATCTGCGAGTAATGATCAATGTACCTATTTAGTTTCATGATCCTAGGTGTAAGCCTTCTTAAGTTATCATAGGGAAACCATTTTTCTAAGTTCAGTCACCGTGACCTTGACCTTTGACCTAGTGACCTGAAAATCAATAGGGGTCATCTGCGAGTCATGATCAATGTACCTATGAAGTTTCATGATCCTAGGCATAAGCATTCCTGAGTTATCATCCAGAAACCATTTTACTCTTTCGGGTCACCGTGACCTTGATCTTTGACCCAGTGACCTAAAAATCAATAGGGGTCATCTGCGAGTCATGATCAATGTACCTATGAAGTTTCATGATCAAGCGTTCTTGAGTTATCATCCAGAAACCATTTACCTATTTCGGGTCACCGTGATCTTGACCTTTGACATAGTGACCTGAAAATCAATAGGGGGTCATCTGCGAGTCATGAACAAATTTGGTAGAGGACTATTAGATATCACTACATACCAAATTTAGTAGCACTAGGCTCTATAATTATGAACAAGAAGATTTTTTAAGTTTGCACAAAATAGGCCTTATTTAAGCATATGTTCATTTTTGTGACACCCGGGGCAGGGTCAAATTTGTCCCCAGGGGCATAATTTGAACAAACTAAGTAGAGACCTATTAGATGTCACTACATACCGAATTTGGTAGAAATAGGCCCAATGGTTATGGACAAGAAGATTTTTAAAGTTTGCACAAAATGGGCCCAATATAAGCATATGTTCAATTTTGTGACCCCTGGGACACGGTCAAATTTGATCCCAGGGGCTTAATTTGAACAAACTTGGTAGAGGACTATTAGATGTCATTACATACCAAATTTGGTATCCCTATGCCATACAGTTAAAGACAAGAAGATTTTTAAAGTTTGCACAAAACAGGCCTTATATAAGCAAATTTTCAATTGTTTGACCCCCCGGGCCGGGGTCAAATTTTACCCCAGGGGCATAATTTGAAGAAACTTGGTCGAGGACTATAAGATGTCACTACATACTAAATTTGGTGGCCCTAGGCCAAATGGTTATGGAAGAGAAGATTTTTAAAGTTTTCACAAAATAGGCCTTATATAAGCAAATTTTCAACTTTTTGACCCCCCAGGGCAGGGTCAAATTTGACCCCAGGGGCATAATTTGAAGAAACTTAATAGAGGACTATAAGATGTCACTACATACCAAATTTGGTAGCCCTAGGCCCTATGGTTATGGACAAGAAGATTTCTTAAGTTTTCACAAAATAGGCCTTATATAAGCAAATTTTCAATTTTTTGACCCCCCGGGGCAGGGTCAAATTTGACCCCAGGGTCATAATTTGAATAAACTTGGTAGAGGATTATAAGATGTCACTACATACCAAATTTGGTAGCCCTAGGCCCAATTGTTATGGACAAGAAGATTTTTAAAGTTTTCACAAAATAGGCCTTGTATAAGCAAATTTTCAATTTTTTGACCCCCCGGGGCAGGAACAAATTTGACCCCAGGGGCATAATTTGAAGAAACTTGGTAGAGGACTATAAGATGTCACTACATACCAAATTTGGTAGCCCTAGGCCCAATGGTTATGGACAAGAAGATTTTTTAAGTTTTCACTAAATAGGCCTTATATAAGCAAATTTTCAATTTTTTGACCCCCGAGGCAGGGTCAAATTTGACCTCAGGGGCATAATTTGAAGAAACTTGGTAGACGATTATAAGATGTCACTACATAACAAATTTGGTAGCCCTATGTCCAATAGTTATGGACAAGAAGATTTTTAAAGTTTTCACAAAATAGGCCTTATATAAGCAAATTTTCAATTTTTGACCCCCAGGGCAGGGTCAAATTTGACCCCAGGAGCATAATTTGAACAAATTTGGAAGAGGGTTACCCCAGGAACATTCCTTAGAAATTTCATCAGAATTGGACCAGTAGTTTAGGAGAAGAAGATGTTTAAAGAAAAAGTTAACGCACGGACGGATGCACGCACACACGACGGACACAGGAGCATGACATAAGCCCCGCTGGCCTTTGGCACAGTATAAATAACAAGAGGGCCTAAAAGGCCCAAAGTCGCTCACCTGAGAAAACAAGATACCTGTATTATTGGGACAATTCTTCTGACCAAGTTTCACGAAGATCGGAAAATAAATGTGGCCTCTAGAGTGTTAACATGGTTTTACTATAGCCATATAATGAAAATGCCCCGCCCCCTGGAAGCCATGTTTTTCAACCAACCAGCATCATTTTTGAAATCTTCCAAGAAATGATTGGGATGAATCTTCTGACCAAGTTTCATGAAGATCGACAGTAAATGTGGCCTCTAGAGTGTTGACAAGATTTTACTATAGCCATATAAGGAAAAATGCCCCGCACCTTGGAAGCCATTTTTTTCAAGCAAACTTAATTATTTTCGAACTCATCCAAGATATCATTGGGACAAATCTTTTGACCAAGTTTCATGATGATCGGCAAATAAATGTGACCTCTAGAGTGTTAACAAGGTTTTTCTATAGCCATATAAGGAAAATAGCCCCGCCCCTGTGGTGGCCATGTTTTTCAACCAACCGGCATCATTTTTGATCTCGTTCAAGATATTATTGGGATGAATCTTCTGACCGAGTTTCATGAACATAGGACTATAAATGTGGCCTCTAGAGTGTTAACAAGATTCTACTATAGCCTTATAAGGAAAAATGCCCCACCCCTTGGCGGCCATGTTATTCAAGCAAACGTAACCATTTTAGAACTCATCCAAGATATCAGTCAGACAAATCTGACCATATTTCATCAAGATAGGACAATAAATGTGGCCTCTAGAGTGTTAACAAGGTTTTACTATAGCCATATTAGGAAAAATGCCCCGCCCCCTGGCAGCCATGTTTTTCAACCAACCGGCCTCATTTTCGAACTCGTCCAAGATATTATAGGGATGAATCTTCTGACCAAGTTTCATAAAGATTGGACAATAAATGTGACTTCTAGAGTGTTAACAAGGTTTTACTATAGCCATATCAGGAAAATAGCCCCGCCCCTGTGGTGGCCATGTTTTTCAACCAACCGGCATCATTTTTGAACTGGTCCAAGATATTATAGGGATGAATCTTCTGGCAGAGTTTCATGAAGATCGGACTATAAATGTGGCCTCTAAAGTGTTAACAAGATTTTACTAAAGCCTTATATAGCCATATAAGGAAAAATGCCCTGCCCCTTGGCGGCCATGTTATTCCAGCAAACGTAACCATTTTCGAACTCATCCAAGATATCATTAAGACAAATCTTCTGACCATAATTCATCAAGATAGGACAATAAATGTGGCCTCTAGAGTGTTAACAAGATTTTACTATAGCCATATATAGCCATATAAGGAAAAATGCCCCCGCCCCTTGTTTTTCAAGCAAAGATTACCATTTTTTAATTCATCAAAGATATCAGTGGAATAAATCTTCTGACCAAGTTTCATGACGATCGGAAAATAAATGTGGCCTCCTGAGTGTTAACAAGGTTTTACTATAGCCATGTAAGGAAAAATGCCCCGCCCCCTGGCAGCCATGTTTTTCAACGAACCGGCATCATTTTCGAACTCGTCCAAGATATTATTGGGTTGAATCTTCTGACCAAGTTTCATGAAGATCAGACAATAAATGTGGCCTCTAGAGTGTTAACAAGATTTTACTTTAGCCATATATAGCCATAATAGGAAAAATGCCCCGCCACTTGGCAGCCATGTTTTTCAAGCAAATGTAACCATTTTTGAACTCATCCAAGATATCATTAAAACCAATCTTCTGACCAAATTTCATGAAGATTGGACAATAAATGTGGCCTCTAGAGAGTGAACAAGGCAAATGTTGATGTCGCACAACGGACAACGCATGACAAACGACGGACAAAAGGCGATCACAAAAGCTCACCATGTGCACGTTATGCTCAGGTGAGCTAAAAAGGCAGTATGCACCAGTTATCATAAATGATTATCAAATACCTAATTTCATGATATTCAGGTTTTTGCGTGTGAAGATATATTATACAACAATTAATATTATAGAGTTGTAGCATTAACCTGTGTGACTTAAGGGCGATATATCCTATTCGTCATTTGTTGAGCTGATGACTTGTAATGTTGTTTTCTTTTGTAAGAAGTACTATTATAAATGGAATATTGTATCATTTTCGTGTTCCGCATGGTTTGTGTTGCACTAGGTGTGCAATTCAAAACATCCGAACACCACTGTCATGTTATATAGCCAATGTGTCTTTGGGTTCCTTTATAAATGAGCGTCCATATATCAACAAATTTAACCCTATATAATTGTACAATTGCTACAGTACTGTCGATTTCAAAACTAATTTTTTTTTACGATCTAGACAAATATATGTTGAGAATGAGAACACATTAACTGAAAAATTTCACATAAAACAATACCATTAAATCAGTCATAAAGCTTTTTATTATTTCATAGAAGACAAGATATTAAAATTAAGTTAAGCTTCTATTAAAAATTGTTCTTAATTTTGTTCACAAAATGTTTTTATAACCAGAAATCTGTAGAATAACGCAAATAGAACAAGAATCCACTGCTGGGTTGCCAAGGTGATCAGTTTTTCTCTTCCTGGAGCTCTTTGTCGTAATGCCACTCCCCAAGACCGGCACCGACACGCTTGAGGTTTGTGATGCGGTCAGACAGGTCCTTGATGGCCTCTGCCTGCTCTTCCAGGAACTCAGATTCCACAAAATCACACATCTGAAAATGACCGGTAACATTTGAGATGCGCTCTCGGAAAACTGGGTTAAATGCATGAGCGTTAAGTGTCCTCCCAGATAAGCCTGTGCTGTGTGCAGTCCGCACAAATTAATCAGGGATTTACTCTTTCCACTTTCATGAAATTTTTCTTTAAAGTAAGACTCTTCTAAATAAAACAAGAGCTTGTCACAGTAGTGCCAAATCCCCGCCGAAATGTGTTTGCTTGTATGACAACATTTGTTTTGGAGAGTAGAATAATATTTGTAAAAAAAAATAAAGGGAGATAATTTACTTTGAAATTAAATAAAGGGATATAATTCAAACACTAAGGTAGATAGAGTTATGGTTCTTGGTCACTGCACTTTTCCTAGTTGCCATATGTTTATATTTCAAGTAAATCCCTTTAGTAGATTTAGAGTTATGCTCCGGACAAAATTAACTTTAAAGTTATATTAAAGGGGAGATAATTCCAAAACTAAGGTTGTTAGAGTTATGGTTCTTAGTCACTGCACTTTTCCTACTTGCCATCTGTTTATATTTCAAGTTAATCCCTTCAGTACATTAAGAGTTTTGCTCCAGACAAAAACTTACTTTAAAATTATTCTTAAAAATGAAAATCTTTTATTAATGTTATTTAATTACAAATAATGTCATAATTGTTAAAAGTTATTATGATTGCATTTAACATCATTTAACATCATGATTTCCATGCTGAAAATGATGATATTTTATACATGATTGATTCTATTATGTCATATTTAATATCAAGTATCTTTGAATGATTTTGATGACCTTTTTTTAAAATAATCGGTCTTCAGTAAAACAATTGTGTTAAAAAATCTTTTGTCTGGTGTATAATGATACAATGCCACTTAAGTTGAATAAAAAATGTTGGGAATGGGGCATTTGTATGATTGTCAATGTCAGCCATATGGGCGTACCTGGGCGTCTCCGTGCCCGTCTGCGACCTTGTGAAGGTCAAGAAGGGCCTGGTTGACAGTCTTCTCCAGTGCCAAGGCTGCCTCCATGGCATCTAGACCGCTACCCCACTCATCACGGTCTGGCTTCTGTGGAACACAGAAAAACGGTCTTTTATATGTCAGGTTTTATCAATCATATTTGAACAAATTCTTGAAAGACATACTTTTCATTACAATACATTTAGCTTTTTCTATGCTGATATCTACAGCCCACATACACTGTTTTTTATTTCAATAAAATTATTAATTTATATTATACAAAAATGAAATTTGTAATCTAAATTACAGGCATCTTAAAACAACTGGCCAGTATGTATTGATGTAGTATTTTGCTCTTGAAAAGCCACAAGACCCACACACAAACCATAATTTATAACATCAAATCAGATGTTACACTTTACAATCAGTGAAAAATGACCAACTTACCACCAAACAAAATTGCATCATTTTCCTCTCCATTCAGTGCAGACACATTTCAAACAAATTGTGATGACTTTCTCATGCTTTTGTCCTTTTGATTTACTTAGACGGCATCTTATTTCTGTTCTAACATTCATTGTCAGCAAATAATCCACACAGAGACGTCCTTAATAATTGGATGTGATCAATGAAATAGGCTTACAATAAATGAATTCTCAGCAGTCAATACACAATGGCATTCCTTAGACAGATTGTTATCATACGACCAACCCAATATTTTTCTCAGATTTTAATAATCTAATGTGACTGACCAATTGAATGTAGTTGACACAGAATTATGCACTTCTGTTAAATAATCGTTAAAGTAAATCATTAATTGGTTGAGAATATTATAGTATTATAACTAAAGATGTCACAATGATCAAATAAAATCAAATAATCATTGTTGGATGAGAAAGTCAGCGATAATCAATAATCTTTCTGGAAAATTGATGTCGCTGATGTAGTAGATAATAATTGAAAAGACTGAAATTGAGATGTTTCAGTTGGCAGTCAGTGGTTAGCATCTGTGTAAGTGTATTAAACAGTTTAAAACACAATCCTTTGTTTATATTGTTTTACATACACCCATTTATTGTGATATGCACCTCATTTTTCAACATTTTAAGTTATATGAAATTATCTCATGCCAATCTGTGAATCAGTTGACAAGGTATTGATCAGAAACGATTTCACTCTTAGTGTGATATTGACCTTGATCTTTGACCAAGTGACACCAATTTCAATAGGGGACATCTGCTGTCCAAGGCCGATGCACATTTGAAGTATTAAGCCAATCTGTGAATCAGTTGACTAGTTATGGATCGGAAACTATTTCACTCTTAGTGACAGTGACCTTGACCTTTGACATTGTGACCCCAAGTGTTAACGGAACATATTTTGCTTTATGATGTCAACATAAAGTTTGAAAGGAAATACCAGACAGATCAATGGATTGTTTAACTAGTAAATTGCTAGTTTGCAACTCCACATTTTATGCTACTGCGATATTGTCACGGTGAATTAAGCTGAATAAAAAAAGTATTGTCATGTATAAATAAGTTGCAAGTCCCATTAAAAAACCTAGCAAAGCATAAAACATCAAACAGTACCTGGATGGGCTGGAGTACGATGCGACCGCCTCGCTTGTTCTGGTACTTCATCAGCTCCTCGGCATGTTCACGCTCCTCTTCAGAGGAATGCTTGAAGAACTTGCTGAACCCTTTCAAGGCAACGTCGTCACGGTCAAAGTAGTAGGCCTGGTAAAGATTATAGAATCAGAACTTCTTCGTTTTGGCTGCAAATCTGGTCCTTAAGTAATTGTTTTCTTACTTATCAGAATCAAGCCTTTGTAAGTTTATAATTATTTTGTTCAATAACAGTGTACAGTCATGTACTTCTAATTATTATGCGAGTAAATGCCCTCGATTGGATATCAAATAAATAAATACAAGGTCTGGATTACACCAAAGAGAGATCATACATTTCTTAATTGCCTTGAAGGGTGTAGGAACACATTATATGGAGTCATATATTATTGAGACAAGTATTCAAGTTATTAAGGCTAAATTGGTGATTGTAGGCTCAGGTACTACTTAAAAGTACCCAGACACAGTAACGTGTACTCTTTAAGTTTTAGTATACTACAAAGTCCCCAGGATACAGGAATACACTAAAATGTATCTCCTGTCGCTAATGTTCCCGGGGTACTTTTAAGAAGAACTCGAGCCAACTGGAACAAATTGAGACAACCACCATTGGTCATAGTCTGCTCATGTACTACTTTTAAGTGTGTCTGGTTACTATAGTCTGGAGTTTACAAGTAAGTACTGGGGAACAGGAAATATACTGAATACCCCCGCGTACAATCTAGTTTACTTTCCGTACATGGGATGAAATGAACTTTGTAGTACAGAGTAACAGGGGTATTAGTAGTACTGGAGATGGGAGATGACAACAACCTATCGAGCTTTTTTACTACATACGTACGATTATTATAATGATATATATAATCCAATACATCTGTTCACAAGTTTAAACAATTAAACGTTATTGGTTTGCCTCAAATATAATTTATTATGCGAATCAAATGAAAATTGCAAGGATGATTAGAGTCTTAAGTATTCTACACAGATGATCTTAATTTACAATTATTATAAACACGTTCATTTCTGCCTTTAGTCTCTTATGAACCAAGTCAAGCCCTGTGTTTAAAACATATTTATTTCAGAGTTAAACAACTGGTAGAAAATTGTATAGCATTTACGTATTTAATGCAAAGTAAAGGTCATCTATTTTTAGACATCCTGAGCTTAATTAAACGCACCACCTCTGTGAAAATATTCTTTTAAACAGCGAATTAATTAATTTGTCTTCACTTAAAAATTACGATATTAACTTACAACAATATGTCTCATCCACTTCAAAAACAAAATCCGATACAACGACATCAATATTTACGAAAAAGGAAGATAAATGAACATGTCACCTACCATTGACTGGTAGACATAGCTGGCATACAACTCCATGTTGATCTGTCGGTTGATTCCTGCTTCGCTGTCCTGGTGGAAGTTTTGACGTGGTCTTGACAAAGCCATCTCGATCAGTTGAGCTTAGACCGTAAGGTGGTAGAATTTTTAAATAACAAAACAAGTTACAAACTGGAATTATGTTGATATTCGCCTGTACGTACACTGACGCAGCAAGACAAATAATCAATTCATGTAGCTGATGACGCAAACGTGTGTTTATATAGACAACGATCACGTGATCATGACGATTTTTCACGTGATAACTATTGTTAAAAAAGAGCGGCGCAATAACAATTTGTACAAGAAAATTGGTACAAAGCTAATCACCTGCAATACTTTGTGAAAACTGTTTGCAAAACCGGGAAAAAGCTTATTTCAATGCATGGTTGGTTAATATTTAATGTCAACATTGATGTTGTTGTTGTATTCTTAAAATCCACCAATTCACCTCAAGTCTGGTAATGAACAAGCGTATTGCATATTGCAATCTTTTTGGTTATACAATGTGGGGACCTTTAGATCTATAATTTGAGATCGATATCGGATATCGGAAGGTGTGTGTGCGTGTGTGTATTTCATAGTTTAGTTACAAGTTCCACATCGCTTGTCCATGTCCGCCCCGTCCGTCCCATACGTACGCTGCCACCCCTGCTGCCCCGCTTCTCTCGTCCCACTTCCGACGATGAAATATAATACAACGACTGTCCACCTACGGACCATTAGCATTCCGCTTGGCGATTCTACAGAGTTCTGGGCATGAGCGAAGTCAGTGGGAGAGGACATCCGGCTCGAGGGATGACGGAACTCGCTGGATTCGCAGAGCCGCCCGAGGAAGGTCCCCTATCTTACCGTCTTCAGACGATGTAGTGATAACCACTATCAACCTACTGACCATATTAGCATTTCGCGTGGCGATTCTTCCGAAAAGTCTTCAAGAGAATCCTCTGTGGGTGACTCGCGCCCCGGTAGCGACGTGCAACTGCTTACCGAGGCATGTACGTAAAATAGTGCTCTTTGCAATTTAATAGCCAGTTGGAAAAAAAACTCGCAGATAATGATAATTTTTATATGAAATTTCCTATTGGAGTACATTATTGAAATGCATGCAACGATTAAGTCTAACCGTTCTAACATCTTCTCTCCTCAAAATAGGAAGTATTGTTTTGCCACTGTTGAATGGAACCTTGTTAAAAGTTGTTGTCCATGTAAAGAAAACAATTATATTTTTTGTTTTATGTTTTGTTTATTTATACACATCGGGTTTTTGGTTATTTTTTCATCGGAATACGAACTAATTCGTGTTGATTTTCAAATTTCGGTTTGCCGAATGCAAAACTAAAATCGGTACCTACACGCGCTGTTGTTTGATTAAGTACTGTGCGTTATAGGTAATTTTTAATGTTTTACGCCGTGGAGGAAATTGCCAGAGATTTTCTAAGCGCACTTAGTTGCGACTGAGCATATGCTTAGTAAGAGATAATAAAGTCGTGTGCATTAGTTATGTGACATTATTATATTGAATTGCTTTTGATTTTGTTTTGTTTTGTTGACGGTGTGATATGACAATAATATGATAATAATAGTTCACCATTTAGATCTAGAAAAGGCATTTACAAAAAATCATTTCGTGTTTGTGTATAGCGGTAGTTTGAGCGTGTTAAATGTTCGCTACCCCAATGTCAACATGTCACCTACGCCCCTGATCACTGACCGTAGTAAACTGCTATCAACGTTTATTGTTATGTGTTAACCATCAATCGCTAGATCCGTGTTCTAGATTACCGGTATTCCTTACGACACGAAATATACCGGTCATATGACAATTATTAAATAAGTACTTTTGGCGACTTAGAAATGACAATGATGTAACTTGTATTTTTGCACATATCTTTGGTGATAATTATAATTTGTTTGACTATTCTAGTTTTGTTTCAGTAGGTTTCAAAAGACACAAATTAGCATTCTACTAATATTTAACAGAACATAATGTTCAATCTGGACTACTTTATTGAACATTAAAATGAATTTCGAGTGCATGATTTTTGTCCGCTTTATGGATTAAAGAAGGCATATTACATATTGCACTTAATAATCAATAATTGTTTAACAAACATGTGTGAAACTGACAAGCAGGGATTATTTTGCAAAATCGGACAAAAGGAGGGCCAGAGACCTAGATTATTCTAGGTCTTTGGGAGGACATATAAGTTCCCAGGCCGCTCATTGAAACCCAAAAGAACTGAAGTGTTCTGTTCGAGGACAACAATAGGATTTTAAATGTCAAATATAATTAATTATACATTAAGGCCTTGCAGTTTCAAAGATGCATTTCAAGTTTCAGTACAATATTTAAGGGAAACAAGAACCCCAGGGACATGATTTGAAAACAAGAGATGTGTTCGTCAGAAACACAATGCCCCCTACTGCGCCGCTTTGAAATAAAATTTATATTTATCATTTGGCAGGTATAGAAATCATCTCCCTTTAAAGCTTATTACTTCCCTTGGATTTTGTCCAATCCAACCGGTGGGGAGGGGGGGATCTGTGGACAGTAAATAATGACCAAGTCAGGCATCACTGACAACCAAGGCCTGTGGTTTATCAAAGACATCATAGCCAGAGTTCATCATGTATCTATGGACATAAGTGCACAGGTATGTAATGAACCCTACCATTCACAAATTTGTACAGGAAAGAAATGATAATTATATCATTTAAAAAAAAAACTTTGACAAATCAATAATTTGAGTTATAAATAATCAAAATAAAAAATCTGCACAGTAACTGTGAAAAGAACTTAAATTCTTGGTAAGGAAATATATAATCTGAGATTTATAATTATATAAATTACTTCCCTTGAAAATAATTGTCTCTAACAAATCTCTATTTGTAGTAGCAAATAATAAAATGCATTTCATGACTGTAGATTCACCACTCAAAATTTGCAGCTCCATGAGATACACATGCATGCCAAATATCAAGTTGCTATGTTCAATATTGAATAATTATCTCCCTTTAAAGCTTATTACTTCCCTTGGCTTTGTATTTTTTACCTTAGACCTTGAAGGATGACCTTGACCTTTTACCATGATGTGTTTGCCAGAAACACAATGCCGACTACTGCGCCGCTTTGATTTATTTAACAAAAATATATAATTTGTCAGGTCAGATAATTATGTCCATTTAAAGCTTATTACTTCCCTTGGATATGTTTTTTCGACCCCGTGACCTAGTTTTTTACCCGGCATGACCCATATTCGAACTTGGCCTAGATATTGTCTAGATACAACTTCTGACCAAGTTTCGTTAAGATCGGATGAAAACTATTTGAATTAGAGAGCGGACACGAAAAGTGTGACAGACTGACAGACAGACAGACAGACTGACTGACAGTGCGAAAACTATATACCCCCTTTTCTTCGAAAGGGGGCATAAAAATTGGTAGAAGACCACCATATTATGTTATTTGTAAAATATAACACATCTGGGCCTTGCCATTTTATAGATTTTTGAAGTTTTTAAGCTATTTACAAGTCTATGTAAATAATATGACTTCTTGGACTTTTTAGACACTAGGGACTTGATTTGAACAAACTTTATAGAACACCGCAAGAAATGTAACACACCCAAATACAGGTATTAAAAGTCCCACCCTTAAGGTAGCCAAAGATTTTTAATGTTTTCATTTTAAAATCTATTTTAAACTTTTTAGCTACATACACAACAACTGGACCAATTTTAACAATTTCGAAGGATCATTCAGTGCTTTGGAAAACAAGTGGTTAAAAGAAACCTTAGTTTATGAATGCATACATACACAGATGCACTTATGGAAAACCAGTCTAGTAAAAGTTCCACATAAGCACTATGAGCTCAGCTGAGTTAAAACAAAACAGACTTTGAAAAATGTTAAATGTGTTTTATTTATAAGACATATCATGTAAATGAGATATCCATCTATGTTTATGCACAATCATGTGAATAGTTTACTTATTTGTTATATGTTATATTCAATTTCAAAATTGCTTCTCACATGTGTATGAATATCATCCACTTATTGTTGTGTTAGACAATAGACAACAATATTCAACATTTGCATTGAAATTTGCCTGCAAATAGAAATTGAATATTTACGGTACATCAAAAGTATCTAATTGAAATGTACATATGCTTATTAACTTATTTCAATAAGCGAAATACAATGGTGATAGAGGTATATTTCTCAACAAACGTCACATACATTGCACAACTTTGTCAGAGAATTTAAAAGGTTAAGCGTTTGCATTTTAATATCAGTTAAACATATACATTTGTATAACATATGTATGAAAAACTGAATGTACATTTTGCAATGTAAAATACCATTTATAGCTAATAAATGGGGAGTAAAATAAGCCTTGGCAAAAATTGCAAGGGTCTCTTATTGTTTAACATTATCTGGAGCAATCAGTGTACAACGAGTTCATTTTACATAATTTATACAGTTTTGGTATGATAAGTGTGTGATAGCACAACTACATGTTTGACACACAACAACCACTGTTAAACAGAGCTGGAATTAGGTAACCAATGTCTACATAATTGACAGACTATTCTTTAGGCAATCTTCTCAGATAATCATCTTTGAAAGAAGAAACAAAACACTACAGTGTGGTCTTTTAATTGCATGGCAGCTATATATTTTCCCCATAACAAAGAAATTCAATAAGGTTTGAAAAGTGTACAAAATGAAGGCAATCAATTAGTTTTCATGCTGTAGGTATACATTTTTGTACTTTGTAACATTGTATATGCTATGTTAAGATTCAGCATTCAGACTTCCTGATTCCTTTTGTTCACATCAGCTCAAACCTAACAAACACATATACAGCTTAATTGTATCTTGCATAAAAAACTGAAAACCATCAAGTCCCATCATTTCATCATATGCAGCAAACTGCATACACTGATTGCGCATTCAAATGCATTCTAACATGACACTTCTCTAGACAATTAAAAACGAAGGTCGTATAACATCTCATTAACAATGCAACATGAAGTCCAAAACCTTAGCACAGCATAGTTGAATATAGTTCTAATTTCCAATGCTCAAACATTTATGAAATCAAGCTGAGTGTCTATTTAACATTTTCTGGATTACTTACTATGCATGGGAAATTTTAGTTTAATGATTGATAAACAACAATAAATTAAAACATATAATTTGTATGGTATACTGGTACATAAATTCAAATATTATAAACACAATTACCTGTACTTCATTCTTGCAAATAGCAATAAGATGCTGAGCTCAATACATGCTGATATCCCTGATGAGACGTTTGTTAGTATTGATTAATTGGCCCTAGTGCTCAAACGGGTACCCGAAAAACCCCGAATCCACAGGTCAAAAAAATACCCGCGGATCCGGGTCAACGTTTCTGCAAAGGATACCAGTTCAGGTCGCTAGCTACGAAGTACAATATTACATGTTGAACGTGTAGTAAAATCATCTCCTTTAAACAAGTTAAGTAAAATTACATCCTTTATCATTTTAAGCAGTGTTGTTATTACAAATAACCATAAATAAATATAAGTGATGCACCAAAAGCATTAACGTGAAGTTTCATTTGTTATTCACATCCCAAAATGACGACGTTAAAAAACAAAACTTGTATAACAAGGGCTGTTTGTAAAACATGCATGCCCCCCATATGGGCTGTCCGTTGTAGTGGCAGCCATTGTGTGAATATGATTTTTGTCACTGTGACCTTGACCTTTGACCTAGTGACCTGAAAATCAAAAGGGGCCATCTGCGGGTCACAATCAATGTACCTATGAAGTGTCATGATCCTAGGCAAAAGCGTTCTTGAGTTATCATCCGAAAATCATTTTACTATTTCGGGTCACAGTGACCTTGACCTTTGACCTTGTGACCTCAAAATCAATAGGGGTCATCTGCAAGTCATGATCAATCTACCTATGAAGTTTCATGATCCTAGGCGTATGCGTTCTTGTGTTATCATCCGAAAACCATTTTACTATTTCGGGTCACTGTGACCTTGACCTTTGACCTAGTGACCTCAAAATCAATAGGGGTCATCTGCAAGTCATGATCAATCTACCCATTAAGTTTCATAATCCTAGGCGTATGCGTTCTTGAGTTATCATCCGGAAACCATTTTACTATTTCGGGTCACCGTGACCTTGACCTTTGACCTAGTGACCTCAAAATCAATAGGGGTCATCTGCAAGTCATGATCAATCTACCCATGAAGTTTCATGATCCTAGGCGTATGCGTTCTTGAGTTATCATTCAAAAACCATTTTACTATTTCTGGCCACCTTGACCTTTGACCTAGTGACCTCAAAATCAATAGGGGTCATCTGCGAGTCATGATCAATGTACCTATGAAGTTTCATGATCCTAGGCCCAAGCGTTCTTGAGTTATCGTCTGACAACCACCTGGTGGACTGACCGACAGACCGACCGACAGACAGACATGAGCAAAGCAATATACCCCCTCTTCTTCGAAGGGGGGCATAATAAAATATATTGACTTCAAAGTAGAAAGGCAGTAAGTAGAAAGGCAGTTAGAGCTTAAAGTAAAAGTTATTTTGGCTTGTCTACTCAAAATAAAGGAAGCTTTATTTTTGCTTGACAGGATGTTTTTCCTATACATTGTACATGCACTTTTGATTGCTATTCCAAGTAATACCGGTACTAACATTTGCTGATTAAGTTCAACAACGTTGTGTAAACCTATTAAATATTTATATGCAGTTCAGTATTTCATTCATAATTAAATAAATCAAACCAATAAAAAGTATAATATTCTAAACAATATACTTGACAAACAGTCAAACATTTAAGAATGCTAAAAATGCTATGTCAATTAATGTAGTTTTATTTTAATTAACTTATGTATTATCTGACCCAACCCGACCAGAGTTTTCTCGGGTATTTAAATTTTGACCTGCAGACCCGACCAGAAGAATATTTTTGACCTGTGTTAGCCCTTATTGGCCCATTGAATAATTCTCCAACATTAAGTCATGTCAAGGTCTTACTTAGGTCACTTGACATGAGTGTTCATAGTGTTGAATAAAATTACCACAGCATTTTACTCAGTAGTATGGACGTTAACTAAACTGTCAGTTTGGGTTTACCATGAATTTTGATCTTCTGAATTAGTCTAGGTCCAAAACAAGGTCAAGGTCTAAATGAGGTCAAACGATTTGTGTTGATATTGTTAAAAAACATGATCTCTGATATTTTAAGGAACAGGTCATTTTAGATTATCCTCGTAAGTACAGACAGATGGATGATGGGACAAGCTGAAGGGTCCAAGAATAAGTAGGTGAAAGGTGGCATTAAAACTAGGGATGGCAAAATTATTCGAATAATCAAATATTCGATTGAATGGTCAGCATTCGAATAATAAATATGATATTCGCATATTCGCCTTTTTTTTCCAAACGTAATTTCACCAATATTTAATGACCTGCGAACCGCTTACTAAAAAGCAACCGAAATCACTAGGGAGTAACATGTTTGACGTGACGTTCTTCATGTCACACTGATACTGCGGCCCGTATCAGTGTTAATTGCGAAATGCAATATACACGCTCTAAGAAAGGCCCCGACTGTTGTTTGCCAATGGGGTGCCAATTAACGGTTTCAATTGACTGGCGAATAATAATTAAGTTTTGTGATCACAGTATGTACAGCCATTAAAATGTGTGAATTACTCAAATCGCGCAATGCAACATACTTACTATAAGAAAGGGCCCGAACTGTTGTTTGTCAATTAGGTACCAATTAAGGGCTTCAATTTACTTGCGAATAATAATTTAGTTTTTGTGATCACAGTTTGAACAGACATTTAAATATGTGAAATACTCAAAAGTAACAGATGATATAAATTAAACAATCATCAAGGAATCATAATTCAAATCTGAAAATGCCACCAGCCCCTTCTGCAGTATGGAATACTTTACAAGGTCTGTGGAAAAGGAGACCGCAACGTGTAATGTTTGTAAACTTAGTTTTACATATGCGCAATCTGCTACAAATCTGTGGAATCATTAAAAAATAAATTTATATGACACAATGTTTTTCATTCTATTTGTGCCCGATCACAGTATCAGTCATAGTATTAGTCGACAGCGATACGTTTATTCGATAGCAACGTTAATACAGCCTAGTATTTAGCAAACAGATATAACTAACAAACCAATGGAAATTAGCACATAACAAGGTAAAATCAATCCAGCCGTTTTATGCGAATATTCGATTGAATGAATTTGCGAACATTCGAATACCGATATTGGTATTCGATGCCATCCCTAATTAAAACACTTTTTTTTCCACAAAATACAAGTGATAGTGGCCTACTCATTTTGATATTTTCGCAATTTGTCAGTTTAAACAATTGGAAACCATCATTATGCATAGAATAACATCAATTTCTTAAAAATTATAAAACAAGAGGGCCTGAAAGGCCAAAAGTCGCTCACCTGAGATAAAAAGAAATGACCTGTTCTTTGCAGCCCAAGATATCAATCGAACAAATGTTCTAACCAAGTATCATGAAGAATGAACAACAAATGAACGGCCATGTTTTTTTAACAGACCTGAATCATTTATTAACTCTTCCAAGATATGTCCAAATTTCATGAAGATAGGGAAAAAAATGTGTCTTCTAGACTGTTCACATGTTGTCACTATATGTATTATGTGAAATGGGAATAAGACATCAAACTGGGAATGGACATCATTTTTGTGATTTTCTCTAACAAAACTATTCATTTCATGATCTACATTTATTTTTGTAATATATTATCTATAATTTAAGCTTAATAAGCAATTTTCCATGACTTTTTCATTAACAGTGATTGTATTTTTATCATTTAAAGTGTATTTTTAAACCATGTCCATGCGCGGCATGGACACAGTTTAATTTCATGAGGATTTTTTGTAAAATTAATAAAAAATCCAGTTTTGAAGTAAAATCAATTTAAATGATACTATTATATATGCAAGTATCTGTTTTAATTATAAATTGTCAAAGTAGAAAAATACAACATATAAAACTGCATATTATGCACTTTTGATAAAACACAATTTATTCCCAAATTGATGTCTTATTCCCAATTCACATAATACAGTGTTAACATATAAAGAAAACTGCCCCACTCCCTGGCGGCCATGTTTTTTCACTGATCACGACCATTTTGAAACTAGTCACAGACATCTACATAACTAATGTTTTGACAAAATTTCATGATGATTAGGCAAAACATGTGACTTCTAGAGTGTTCACAAGCTTTTTTAATATTAGGAAAAAGACCCCCCCCCCCCCCCCCTGGCGGCCATGTTTTTTTACCGATCCAAACCATTATCGAACTCAACTGTCCTATCCAGGTGTGGTAGTGCGGTCTCCTTCGCTTACGCAAATGAACCGGTCATAGGACGGTTACAAGTTATGTAACTTTGTGAGCACTTCTGTAATGCGGAAATATTTATTTGACAAACTCTTATTTCCGGTCAGGATGAATATACTGACTGGTTGTAATTCAATTAACTAGAGGCGTTCAGTCAGGGACGCCTAAATACACTCAAAGAATTTATTTATAAGTGAAAACCAAGGCAGCTTTAACAAAAATATCTAATTTTTATTCCAAGAACTCGGAAAATGAAGAACAATGACAGAAAATTAAGAACAGGTACAAGCCAAGTCTAAAGAATCTAAGTATCGTTACAAAAATGAACAACATACAGCAAATACCTTAATGACTGTAAAAAGAAGTTCAAAATCTGTCCAAAAAAGAAAGTGCTTCAAAAATCTAGTTTACAAAATAGGTCTAATTTAATTTAAAGAACAATATTAATGGAGATTAGGAAACTTCAGTGAATCACATGTAAAAATAAGAGAAATTTCTACAGTTATTGAAATAGAATAGAGTCTTTCTAATTTAGAAAATGCCAAATAAAAATAATCTAAATAATAAGAATAATTTAGAAAATAATGCCAAAAATCATGAATGCTGGTGTTAAAAACTAGAGCTTTGTCACAGACGCGACGTATACCCCCACATGCTGCATTGACACAGACTATTTTGCATGCTGTCCTCACAAAACAAGAGAAGCATATTTATGGCGATTTTTAATAATTATTATAGCATAATCATTTAGGGCCATTTTTGACCTTTGAACTCAAAAAATGACCTTGACCTTGAAGATATCTATATAATTCTTTCACGTGACACACCGTCCAACGATGGTGAACAAATGTGCCAAATGATTTTAAAATCTCACGATGAACGACATAATAATGGCCCAGACAAGCTCATTTATGGCCATTTTTGACCTTTGAACTCCAAGTGTGACCTTGACCTTGGAGATATCGACGTAATTCTTTGGCGCGACACACCGTTCAATGACTGTGAACAAATGTGCCAAATGATTTTAAAATCTCACTATGAACGACATAGTTATGACCCGGACAAGATCATTTATGGCCATTTTTGACCTTTGAACTCAAAGTAAGACCTTGACCTTGGATATGACGACGTAATTCTTTTGTGCAACAAACCGTCCAATTTTGGTGAACAAATGTGCCAAATGATTTAAAAAACCTCACAATGAACAATACAGTTATGGCCCGGACAAGCTCATTTATGGCCATTTTTGACCTTTGAACTCAAAGTGTGACCTTGACTTTTGAGATATCGATGTAATTCTTTCGCGCGACACACCGTCTAACGATGGTGAACAAATGTGCCGAATGATTTCAAAATCTCACAATGAACGACAAAGTTATGGCCCAGACAAGCAATTGACCTTTGAACTCCAAGTGTGACCTTGACCTTGGAGATATTGACATAATTCTTTCGCGTGACACACAATCCCATGATTGTGAACAAATGTACCAAGTCATTTTAAAAACGATAAATGACATAGTTATGGTCCGGACAAACTTTTGGTTTAAAACGCACTAAGTGACCCTGTGACCTAGTTTTTGACCCGGCATGACCCATATTTAAACTTGACCTAGATATCATCTAGATACAATTTCTGACAGAGTTTGGCGAAGATCAGATGAAATTTTCAAAAAGACAGACCGACAGACAGACAGAACGACAAAGTGACTCCTATATAGCCCCCCTTACCAGTAATGGGGGTATAATAATTTAGAGTTTATTTATTTCAAAATTGGAACCTTTTTCAAGAGCTGTTAACTTTTCAAGAAAGCATCAAGAGGTGTTTAAATCAGCCAAAACAGCTTATTTTATACAGTTCAGAAGAGATCAATGGCAGAGTAGTCAATTTTCCCTCAGAACAGTGCATTTATCAATGATCAATATCTTCCCAAATTCCAGAGCAGAACTAAAAATAGATTATTGAACCAGGTTAAACAAGGGAGATAAATACTGCAAATTCATGAACATGTCGTCTTTCTTTCAGTTATCTCTTAGTTGCAAGGCTTATCATAAGTGTTAATGACTAAAACAGTTATGTTAACTATGAAAATTCTGTGTTATAAAAAATTACATAACACAGTTAATGTCACATAATATTGACATAATAAAACCAAACTTTACTACACAGGAAACCAATGTTCTGACCAAATTTCATGAAGAATGAGCAAACTAGAAAGTAAACAAGATTTTACTATAGTTATAGATAGCCATATAAGGAAAATTGCCCTGCCTTTTGGCAACCATGTTTTTCAAGCCAAGGTTACCATTTTTGAACTCATCCAAGATATCATTGGGACAAATCATCTGAGCAAGTTTCATGAAGATCGAAAAATAATTGTGGCCTCTAGAGTGTTAACAAGGTTTTACTATAGCCATATAAGGAAAAATGCCCCGCCCCCCTGGCGGCCATGTTTTTAAACCAACAGACATCATTTTCGAACTCGTCCAAGATATCATTGGGATGAATCTTCTGACCAAGTTTTATGAGGATCGGACAATAAATGTGGCCTCTATAGTGTTAACAAGATTTTGCTATAGCCATATATAGCCATATAAGGAAAAATGCCCCGCCACTTGGCAGCCATGTTTTTCAAGCAAGCGTAATCATTTTCGAACTCATCCAAGATATCATTGAAACCAATCTTCTGACCAAATTTCATGAAGATTGGACAATAAATGTGGCCTCTAGAGAGTGAACAAGGCAAATGTTGACGTTGCACAACGGACAACGCACGACCGACAACGCACGACAGACGACGGACAAAAGGCGATCACAAAAGCTCACCATGAGCACGTTGTGCTCAGGTGAGCTAACAAGCACTGAACGAGGTCAAGGAACATCAATTGTTCAATACTTAGCATGGTGACCAAGTCTTTTACCACACTTGACCCAAATTAGTGCATGGTCTTGATATTGTCAATATAAACATTCTGATCATGTTTCATCATGCTGTCTTATAAACATTAGTACTAGGGTGGTAATATATTGTGTGTATAAAAAAAATATATATATCATGGTGATCTATTATTCAGACACATGATTCGAACTTGGCCTAAATATTACCAAAGTTTCATCAAGAATGAGTAAATAGTAAATCAAAATAACATATCATTTGTGCCCTGTATTATGACAATTATGTTTTATTCCTCTAAAAATAAAGAAAGAATGAAAGAATGAACTGCACAAAGAAGAATTTCAATTAGCTAATAAATCAGTGTTTTGAGATTGACTTAAATGCTTATGCAAATCTACTGGTAGAAACTAAAAGGTTCAACCAAAAGTGTATCCATCTCAAATAAAAGAATGGCTCTAGTTGTGCAGCTCGTTTGTATTCAATATAAATATGAAATAATATAAACATGTATTGCACAGAAATAACACACTTCTTTTTGTCATATTACATATCACATACGATTTTTTTTAAACAAAACAGTCGCAATTGTTTTTCTTTTAATCAAAATGTTGAAACTTGCATCTCACAAAGAAAATCATTATTTTTGTTCCAATCATTCAGGTAACTTCAAACCTAATTCACTAATTAACTAGAGTATAAATAAATACATGTACTCAGGTATGAATAGCAGAGATTAGCAAACTATCTACAGAGAATAGAATACACAAGTAAAGAAATATCTATAGCCTGAGTGTAAACTCCTCCAGTTGTATATGATCAAAGTTTCGATCTTTTCCCTCAGATGATTGGCTGAAAGCCTCTATTTGGTATTGACCCCAGGCACTTAAAAGGTCATGACATTTGTTTGAAGGCATTCTCTTGTTACCAGTTTCTGATATGTTTTCCATTCTCGGTAACTGAAGCACATTATTTACTTTAGCAATGTTATCGAAACTGGAGTGGGAATAAGACGTACGCTGCTTGTGAGCAAATGAAGGGTTCACAATTGATTCGAGATCCTTTTCAAGGTCGTCAACTGAGGAATCCGCGTTTGAGTCAGAATCCTGAGAATCAGCGTGTGAGAGACTGCCGTCATTGTCGTCCCATTCCTTATGGACATCTGCTTTAAATATTGTCTGTGAGCTGTACAGACTGTTCCTGTTCACTGCAGGCATCGATTTTGATTTCAATTTAATGCTATCATCATTATCAACACTATCGATCTCTTGAGAAAGTATAAAGTGCTTCAGGCGGCATTGGGGACTTCCGATTTCGTGACCTTCGAGACCGCAAAGGTCGCAATGCATGACAGATTCACAAGGTACGTTGTCACAACTTTTAGAATTGTGCTGAATGGGAGGCGGCAACAAAGCATTGTTGCTGGTATTACCTGAATGGTAGCAATACTTCTTCTTTGTAGAACATGTTAGAGAAAAGTCTTTGGAATGAGGAGAATGGATTGGCAAGGGCTGTACTGAAATTTCACTGGGGTGGATGTGGGAAGTAGGTTGGGGATTGGGGGACTCTAAATGTTGGGCAAGCAACAAGGGCTCATCAGAACGCTTTCGATGATGTCGGGACTTTGACTTCACAGGCATTGGCATCGGTTCCATTCTCCCTTCCACCCAGTCAGGGTTTGCCCTGAAAAATTCTTTGGCTGATTCTATCGCAACTTTGAGCTCTTGTCCCATTTCTGTCGTGTCGAATGTGTCAGGTGTAAGGCCTAGAATAGGCGAGCCATCCTTTGTTGGCTGACCATTTATGCCATGAAGATGACAAAATAGTTCAGTAATATCCTTCATTAAGCAAAACTTATAAGCCATTTCAAGCTGTGGTGGAATATCATTAACCGTTGAGTAATCCATGTAAAGAGCACAGAAGGAAGTTAGTGGCATTCCTTTCGACCGCTCAACTCGTATTTTCTCTGCAACATAATCAACTGCAACAGCAAAATAATCAGGCAATGTTTTAGCCGGATCCTGTTTAAACTTCACTTTCTTTTTACTACAGCGTAAACGAGCGCCAACAGAGCAGATGACAATAATAAACTCCGCCTCCTGAAGATTGTCTACTAGCCAATCATCCAACCCCCTTTCGTGAATCACCTGTTCTTCAAACAGATCAACATGCACATTGCAGCTGCATGTCTCGATGAGGAAGCCGGCGAGTGACTCGATAACTTTTTCATGCGCACTGCAGTCGTAGGAATGCAAGATCAGCACTGTGGGCATCTGCTTGTGCTCTAGATCTGAAACCATGGCAACACTCATTATGCATCTCTATTGCAAAACATAAGCAAATTTAATACTGTTTAAGTTTATTTATTATTCCTTTTTTTCCAATATTATAGCATCCTTTATTATGATATGGAGTGAATTTATAAGCAATGTGACAAGACACTGTTTCCAAATTGATTCGTGTTTAATATCTTTTCCATCGCATAATTGTCGTCATCTTCATGTACTATATTTATATGAATTCTCATAAAAACATTATTTGTGCATAATAAATGAGCCGCTTCATGGGACAATGGGCCATATGCGATACACAGCCAGCCGTCTGCTGTCAAGTCAAGCAAGGATTCGTAGTCTCATTAGCGGACATGGAAGCTCCCGGAGCGACACTGGCCGAATATGTCATGTGTGTTTCAACTTTATTTAAACAACATAAGTCTTTTTATAGATATGGAAAAAAAACTAAACACAATATTTAATTTTTTTAGTGCATTTGTACAACACTTTGTTTACAATTGTGTTTTGCTGTGTCCACCTAATTTTTGCATGTGTAGAAAGTCATATATATGAAGTGCAGTCCAAACAGGCTAATCAGGGATGACATTTTCTGCTTTAATGGAGTTTTTCATTCATAGGAAGTCTCGTCTAAATGAAAATCCAAATGAGGGAGAAAAAGTTGCGAAGTCTGATCAGGGACAATTCTTTACACACCAGCATTAAATCTGGTTTTCCTACAGCATGGCTCTTTCATACATGTATAAAACATAAATATGTAACTTGGCGTATGCGTTCTTGAGTTATCATTCAAAAACCATTTTACTATTTTGGGTCACTGTGACCTTGACCTTTGACCTAGTGACCTCAAAATCAATAGGGGTCATCTGCGAGTCATGATCAATGTACCTATGAAGTTTCATGATCCTAGGCCCAAGCGTTCTTGAGTTATCGTCTGACAACCACCTGGTGGACGGACAGACAGACCGACATACTGACAGACCGACCGACATGAGCAAAGCAATATACCCCCTCTTCTTCGAAGGGAGGCATAAAAACATGTACATGTACAAACATCATTTCAAATCAAAGGAAAAGTACCAAAGATTTTAAGTTAAAATAAACAATAAATGACTTTTCCACGTATCAGGGCTTAAGTTGCATAATGAATTCTTACCAATAGACACAGATCTGTGCAAGCTAGTATTTCTGTCTGAACTGCCTGGAAAACAAGACACATCTTACTTAGAATTATATCAATAAAATGCTGTAACTGACACAAGTAGGTCTGCTATTGGCAATATTTGCAGCGTATATTCTAAGAAATTGTAACTCATTCAGGTCAACATCTGTTGATAAAGTGAACATAATGCCACACAACGTAACAATAACATGAAAATGGACCATGGACAAACCTTTTTTAGAACTTTAAAAAATAATGATGTTACCGTACAGGTTCATGCAAATTTGCCCTCTCTTTTAATCATGAAAGAAAGAGGACATGTAGGTAAAGATAAATAAATAGTACAATACAGACGCCTACTATTCACCTTTAAATGGATCCCTAATTATTGACAGTTATCAGAATCGTAAACAAATTGTCAATACCCGATCTCCGTCGCTGGCCCCTACTCTTGTAGTAGCGATAGAGAAGCACGACAATGATGATAATCCCTACGACACCAAACACACCAAACACGGTTCCCAGCACGATCTTGAGAGACTCCTCGTACTCCTGATGGCTGGCCTTCGCAACCTTCACATTCTCTGTAATAGAAGTTTGAAGTTTTTTATTTACGGTAAAGGTTTAGTGTCGCCTTTGCTACTTTCACATTCTCTACAACTCATCAATCTAGCTCTGAGAAAATGAGGTTAAAATGCATGTGCGATAAGTGTCTTCCCAGATTAACCTGTGCAATCAACACAGGCTAATCAGGGACGATACTTTCCGGCAAATCTGGATTTTTGCCAGACTTTCTTTTTACATAAAATATCATAACAGTGGAGAGTGTCATCCCTGATTAGCCTGTGTAGACTGCACAGGCTGCACAAGCCAATCTGGGACGACACTTAACAAACACGCATTAAACCCTCTTTTAAGAGAGCAAGGCTCATATATTTGAAGTCATTGCAATGTTTTAGTGTGTTTTTTTGCAATTTTTAGTTGTTCCCTTGCTTACAACTAAGGTAAGTAGTATGCGTTGCAAGTCGGATTGCTCTTAACGATGCTAAGAACCATAACCGCCGCATCTGCCTGTGCACACTGATTAGCCTGTTTATACTTTATCACTGGTACACTGCAGACAGTGTGTGTGTGTAATCAATAGTGTTTAACATCTTGTGCGACGACATTGGCCAGTTTGTCATTGAAATCTGTACATATTGACTGCGTTCATGGAAAACGGGGCTTAATGCATGTCAAATAAGTTGTGTCCTGTGCACACTGATTAGCCTGTGCAGTGCGCACAAACTAATCAAGGACGACACTTTCTGATTTTATGGTGTTTTTCATTTAAAGAGAGTCTCTGGTAATGGGATGACAATTAATGCATATGCATTAAGCCCTGTTTTCCCAAAATGAAGCTTAAATTATCTTTTTTATTAATGATTTGATAAAACGAGATAAAAGTGATAATAACTTCAAAGTGACCTCGCTGACAAGGCAAATAAACAAAATCACTTTTGAATCAAATAAACAACCAATGAGTTCTAAATTTTTACAATGTGGCATTTTTAGTAAACATCTAAAAGGGACCTTTTCACAGTTTGTCATTAAATGCTTAATATTGATAAATGTAAACATTGGATCTTAAAAGCTCCACACAAAAAAAAACAAGAATAAAATAAAAGAAACAAAAAATATTACCCTCAACTGGGCTCGAACCACTGACCCCTGGAATAAAAGGCTATCGTTTAGACCACTCGGCCATCCGTGCTCATACAATGAGAGATGTATTGTATACTTTATATAAGCAATCCTCATAGTATGAAAAAATATAACGACAACAACAGAACTCTCCAAATTATTAAAATGTTTAATTTTGTCAATTTACCAAAACGTGAAAAGGTCCCTTTAATGTCTTAAGACTTGCAAACTGAATGAGTTCAATACACTTTCAGATCTTACATCATGAATAACTTGCAGGTTAAGTGGTTGCCTGTTAGCCTGGGGCAAGTAGATTTAAGCCCAGGAAACTCAATTTCAAACGTTTGTTACAGTTTGGCTTAAAAGCAGGGCAACTAGCTTTTTCAAAGCTTGAAACAACTTGATCCAATTAAACATAGAATACAAATTGGCAACTGTGGATCAATTAGGCCTAGGAAATGATTCAATTAACTCCACCAAGGACGGTCCCAAGCCCGCGCTGAAAAAGGAGGAGGGTTGGGCGTGGGGCTAGCAACCCCACCCCGTGAAAAAATGCTTGCTAAGGAAACGACAACAAGGGAACAAGCGACAAACGGCGCTGGGAGTAAAGCAGACCAGGCAACTGGACTTATGAAGGATGGGGATCAAAGCCGCAAGGACGTCCCCACCCCGATAGCGGACCTCTTGACGCCAAAGCTATGGATCAGAGTTGGATGTTGGAACGTGCGAACACTCTACCAGACTGGAAAGCTAGCGCAAGTGGTGAGTGAGCTGAACAGATACAACCTTACCCTTATGGGAGTAACAGAAGCAAGATGGACTGGCTCTGGCAAGCAGAAGGTGAGTTCCGGAGAAGTCATCATCTGGTCAGGAAGAACTGACAACGACCACGAGAAAGGAGTTGCCGTCATCATCAGCAAGAGCAAGGCCAACACCGTGCTACAGTGGAAACCTGTGAACGAGCGCCTGCTGTACGTCAGGATGAACTCCAAGTACGCCAAGCTGTCTGTTGTTGTGGGGTATGCACCAATAGACTATGCGGAAGAAGAGGACAAGGATGCATTCTATGAAGCCTTTTAAAGTGTTTTAGAGGACATCCCCCAACACAACATGCTGATGTTGCTCAGCGACTTCAATGCTAAGGTTGGCTGCGACAACAATGACAGAGAGAGGACCATAGGACAACATGGAATGGGTGTGATCACAGACAACGGGGAGAGACTAGTCAACTTCTGTCAACAGAACAACTTGGTCCTAGGAGGCACCTTGTTCGCGCACAAGGAGAACCACAAACTAACATGGACATCACCAGACGGCAGGACCCAGAACCAGATTGACCACATCATCATCAACGGTCGGTGGAGGCACTCTCTGCAGGACGTGCGTGTGATGCGACATGCAGACATCGGCAGCAACCATAGTCTTCTGGTGGCCAAGGTGACTTTAAAGCTCAGGAAAGCCAAGACGGGAGACATCAAGAACCAACGATGTCGTCAAGTTGAAAGACCCAAAAGTGAAAGAAGAGTTTAGGTTAACCCTCAGGAATAGATTTAGTATTTTGGAAGATGAAGCAGCACTGACCATCAAAGGCTTCAACAGAGTAATGAAAGAGACAGGAGAGGAAGTTCTGGGCTTCAGAAAGAGCAAGAAGACAGAATGGATCTCAGTAGAAACGTGGTCTCATATAGAAGAAAGAAGGCAGATCAAAAAGAAACTGTTGCACACCAAATCCCTAAGACTTAAGGAAAGAATTTCAAAGGAATATAGTGAGAAAGACAAGGTGGTGAAGACATCAGCCAGAAGAGACAAGAGTAGGTACATAGAGAGGCTGGCAGAGGAGCCGGAGACAGCAGCCCAGCACAATGACATGAAGACAGTGTACCAGAACACCAGGAAGCTGAAGGGCGACTACGGTCAGCACCATGACCTTCCTGTGAGAGCTGAAGACGGAACTCATGTCACTGTGGAAGAGGAGAAGCTGAAGTGATGGAAGCAACACTTTGAGTCCATCCTAAACCGCCCAGACCCACCAACCCTAGCCGACATTCCTGAAGCTGAAGAGGACCTTGACATCAACCTCGGCAACATCAATGTGACGGAAGTCAATGGAGCCATCCGTAAGCTGAAGAATGGGAAGGCGCCTGGCGGCGATGGAGTGTGCCCTGAGATGCTGAAAGCAGAAGACACAGTGACGCCACAGCTTCTTTGCCAGATTCTTCAAAAGATTTGGGACAGTGAAGGAGCGCCAAACGAATGGAAGACCGGCACCATTGTCAAACTGCCCAAGAAAGGAGACCTGGGGAGCTGTAACAACTGGCGAGGCATCACTTTACTATCTCTCACCAGTAAGATCTTCAGCCGCATCATCCTCCAACGCATCACAACAGCAGCAGACGGTATCCTTCGCCAGGAACAGGCTGGCTTCAGGAAAGGCAAGTCCTGCACCAACCACATCTTTGTCCTTAGGCAGATCCTTGAGCAGTCCCATGAATGGAATGGATCCCTCTACGTGGTTTTTGTGGACTTTGAGAAGGCCTTCGACAGCCTACACAGAGACTCCCTATCTGGAAGATTCTGCGACATTATGGCATCCCTCAGAAACTTGTCAACGTCATCAGGGCCCTGTACGAAAACTTTGAGTGCAGAGTCGTCCACAACAACCAGGTCACTGAACCATTCAAGGTGGAAACTGGAGTGAAGCAAGGATGTATCCTCTCGCCGCTCCTCTTTTCAATGGCAATTGACTGGATCATGCAACGCACCACAGAGGGAAGGAGGCAAGGAATACAGTGGACGCTGACCTCGCTGCTAGATGACCTGGACTACGCCGACGATAATGGGCTACTTGCTAGCAGGAAACAGGACATCCAGCAGAAGACAAAACAGTTGGCACTGTCAGCAAGCACCATAGGTCTCAGGGTCAACATTGGGAAGACTCAGGTCATGAGGAAGAACACCAGAGTGGGCGACCCAATCACTATCAATGACCAGCCTCTGCAAGATGTGGACGAGTTCATTTACCTGGGCAGCAAGGTCACCACAGATGCAGACTGTGCAAGGGAGATCAACACGAGAATCAGCAAAGCCAACCAAGCCTTCGCAATGCTGAAGCCCATCTGGAGGATCACAAGTCTTAGCATGCACACCAAGCTCAGCATCTTCAAGAGCAACGTGCTGAGCGTCCTTCTATATGGGTGTGAGTGCTGGAAGACCACTGCTACCATCAAGCGAAAAATGGAAGTCTTTCAGAACAAGTGCCTACTACGGATCATGAAAGTCTTCTGGCCAAATATGATCATGAACATGGAACTGTGTAAAAGAGCTGGCGCAAACAGCATTGCGGAGACCATCGCTTTGAGAAGATGGAGATGGCTAGGCCACGTCTGCAGAATGGCATCCGACTCGCTACCCAGGGTGGCACTGAGATGGACTCCACAGGGGAAAAGAAATCGTGGACGACCAAAAGAGACGTGGCGCTGAACCATGGAGCGAGAGCTCAAGAACAGAGGCCTCACTCTGCAGACAGCACCCGCAACAGCAGCTGACCGACCAAAGTGGCGCTCCCTTGCCATCTCCTCAAGCACCAGACAGCGCAGAGAGGATTGAATGAATGATTCAATTCCGGCTCCCAACAAGACATGATGCATTAAAAGTCTGTCTTGTCTGCAAAATTGTTGCTCAATAATTTAAAGAAAATAAATAAAGTATTAGATACACATTAAACAACATGTACATGATTCTAGGCTTGTTATTCTTTAGCAAGGCAACCAAAATGCTAAAGATGGTTGCCAGTGCAGCAACCAATTGCGAAAAAAAAAGAGACATATTGTTGTTATTTTGTCTAAGTTATCTCTATAACATAAATATGAGGATAAACAGTGCACCCACATCTCAACCTGTGCTTTAGGACACACTCTTTTTAAATTTGAATGGGTTGTGTTCATTTTAACTTGCCATATAAAAAGCTATAACATAATTTTGAAAACTGAGTTGTGTCTAAGATTATGCAATAGCGAACAACTTCAGTGCCTTCAGCACTTTGATTTTGTCATAATATAGTTTACTGCTATACAATATGTTGTAATAAATATCGCCACTACATTCACTTAATGATATGTTTTTTATATAAATGTTACTGGTAAAAGTTTGTTTTGGTTTTTACCTTTATATTTGATTAACCATTTTTAATGCTAACATATATACATAAACTTTCTCTGAAATACATGTTTTTCGACATAAACATTTCATGCATGTCATCATAATATTTACTTTATTACAAATTGCTGAAAATGTGTCAATACCTTTAAATTCTCTAAAATATTTGAAATGATACCGTTGCATTGTTCCATCTTAAGGAATAAATTTATTAAAAGGTATTTTTTGTACATAAATATTAAATATATGATTTTGTTCTTGCCATTATCATGACTTTGTTCTGCACAATGCTTGTATGCTATGTCTGCACACATGTTTTCATATGCATTTTTGACACAATATTGTAACTTTTCTAAAAATGCTTGATCTTAACATTAGATTCAACAGTATGATGTTCATAAAGGTATACTTGAATGCCATAATATTTTACTAAGTTTTTGCTACAAATCTTCAAAGGCATAATATCTGTAGTTATAAAAATAATAATTCATGTTTTGTTTCTCCAACAAAATTTTGCTTTACATATCCGCCATATATTGAATATTGTACTCTTTTCATTGATTTAATATTTAAAATCATGATATTGTTGAATTTTCACCAAAATGTTTAACAGTAAATTATTGATTGCAGACTTGAATAATAACACGAGTAGGTATTAATTGAAGACTTTTCAACAAAAGCGCAATTTACAATGTACAATATCTTACAACATCAATTAATACATACCAGGCTGCGACATTACTGGACCATTAGGGTAGGGTGTGGTAGCCACGCCTGATACTGTAAGAAACAACACCAACAATGGTACATGTAGCGACAAGAATCCATGACAACATCAATATATAAGAAGAAAATGAGATGAAGTAATACTAAAAGTGCCATTTTCTTTTATTGGTGGCACAATACTGTATAAGGTCAAACACAAGTAAAAAAAAAAAAAAACACTTCTTAAAAAACTATGATTTGTTCAATCAGTCAAGAAAACATGCACTGAATACACGCAGAAAGCAATAATGAATAACTTAAAACAACAAATGAGCATGATTATTTTCTAAATATCTGACAGAATTTATCCATCAATAACTAACTACCAGTAAAAGCAACATCTGCAATTTTCTCCCAGTTTTCTCATTAATGAGACTTGGTCACAGATTTTTTTGTCTTTTTAACCCTTTGCATGCTGGGAAATTTGTCGTCTGCTAAAATGTTGTCTGTTGAATTTTCAAAATTAGCATTTTCTTCCATTTTTTTCAAAGAATACTATCAGAATAGCAAACAGTTTGGATCCTGATAGAACGTGGCTTCTCATCTGGATCCAAACTGTTTGCAAATGCCTTCGAAATTCGGTTCCAGCACTGAACGAGTTAAAAATATAATTACATTTATGCAAGAACAAAATTAATATTTATGGTTATTATAGTGACAGTATACAACAAGTGCCTGCGCTGGGGATCAAACCCAAGACTTATAAAAGCAAAAGCTAACTTCATACCACCATACCATAAATGCTTTTGAATCACAAACATAGTTCAACCTTCATGTTGGTAATACACATTTTTGCAAAATTATTGATGAGAAAGCATTAAAACCACATTATTTTTTTACGCTTTCCAATGATAAATATCAATGCACATACATTTTTCAAGATTTTATTTAGTCAGGTGTATTATTTTTCAAGTTTGAATTTCCTTGATACATTCCCCTTGTTAATCTATTACCATTTTTGTACAACTGTCAGTTTGCCACACTGTGAACATGTCCCTCTAAGCAATTGTGTTCCTTCATGACAGCAATTTACTATCAATTATTAATAACGTACATGTAACTAATAACACAATTAATCTACCATAAATTGTATACTATTGTTATCAGTTAAGTATTCTGAACTTAACAAGTAATTGACAATAAATTCAATGTTGATGATGATTCAGAAAATCGGGTTGTTTGCTTAATGGGTCAGATAATATACCAGCACATGCAACTATGGAAAAGTTTATAATTTACAGCTATCCTTTGATAAATAGTAACAGTCACAGCATAGATTAACAAAGAAAAAAAACACACGCATCATATTCAGTATGTTAAATTAACCTTGTAGCAAACTGGGGAGTCTATTTATTAAAGTTAACCCTTTTATAATGAATACATTATATCTTGTATTTCTGCATCCAGGTTTTTATAAATATTTGTTAAACCATCCTAATTTTTTTAGTTTGCCTAAACCTACTTCCTCGTGTGACCATGTGAACAATAGCACACTTAGATCACTTCAGTAGAAGTTGTTCAATATAACAGTAAATGTATATTAAAAAGAAATCACATATAAAGAGTGATTGTGTTTCTATAGAGTGAAAAACTAACATAATTTATATGACAAAATAATCATTCATGGTGTTATCCTGTAATTACACCCAAAAAGCTGACAAAACTGTACAATGCCCATGTGTAAATAAATTAATATGTTATTAGGGTAACACTCCAATGTATTATTTATTTATTAATTACTATTCTGGTTAGTTATACACAAACAGACAAACAAAAACACTTTTTATATAAGATTTAAAAAATAATGTATTTACTAAGAAGATTCTTTGCAGAGTACCCAAATCAAGAAAGCAAAACCATTATCACTTACATAACAAGGGCTGTTTGTAAAACATGCATGCCCCCCATTTTGGCTGTCAGTTGTAGTGGCAGCCATTGTGTGAATAAGTTTTTTGTAACTGTGACCTTGACCTTTGACCTAGTGACCTGAAAATTTATAGAGGTCATCTGCCAGTCATGATCAATGTACCTATGAAGTTTCATGATCCTAGGCCTAATTATTCTTGAGTTATCATCAGGACACCATTTTACTGTTTCGAGTCACTGTGACCTTGACCTTTGACCTAGTGACCTGAAAATTAATAGGGGTCATATGCCAGCCATGATCAATGTACCTATGAAGTTTCATGCACCTAGGCGTAAACATTCTTGAGTTATCATCCGGAAACCTTTTTACTGTTTCGAGTCACTGTGACCTTGACCTTTGACCTAGTGACCTGAAAATCAATAGGGGTCATCTGCCAGTCATGATCAATGTACCTATGAAGTTTCATGATCATAGGCCTAAGCATTCTTGAGTTATCATCCGGAAAGGGTTTTACTATTTCGAGTCACTGTGACCTTGACCTTTGACCTAGTGACCTGAAAATCAATAGGAGTCATCTGCCAGTCATGATCAATGTACCTGTGAAGTTTCATGATCCTAGGCCTAAGCATTCTTGAGTTATCCTCCAGAAACCATTTTACTATTTTGAGTCACTGTGACCTTGACCTTTGACCTAGTGACCTAAAAATCAATAGGGGTCATCTGCCAGTCATGATCAATGTACCTATGAAGTTTCATGATCCTAGGCCTAAGCGTTCTTGAGTTTTCATCCGGAAACCTTCTGGTGGACGGACCGACCGACCGACAGACCGACGGACCGACCGACCGACATGTGCAAAACAATATACCCCCTCTTCTTCGAAGAGGGGCATTAATATGATAATTCTAGAATTAGCACAACAGCTACTTTTAAGGACATATCACCTTCTGAAACAGTCAGAAGTGGGTTGGGTTATGTTTAAAAAAAAATCCTTATATTAACATTCTATATTAGGTTTGGAACAATATGCACAATTTAAATAGCATATACTTCAGTGATACATGAACAAGTTCTAATGAAGTCATTCAAAAAGAGTAAATAATCGCTTTTTTCACCTTATAAACCACTTTTTTCTTGAGCGTTCAAAGTCCTTATTTTCTTATTTTCTTCATAAATCCACTGATACCAGCTGGAACATACACCACTGTAGAACATAGTGTTAGAGTATTATTAAATATAACACTAGAAACACTGAAAAAAGCATCCTTTTTTGTAAGAAAAAAATGTAAACAACTTCAGTCTAAAAATAGTAGGAAAAAGTATGGTTGACCAGAAATGACAAATATAAATTAGATTGAGACTTTTTTTAAATGTGTAAAACATAACTTTAACAAACACATGTAAACATCATTATGCATATTTCATTAATATATGCTATAAAATTGAAGGGATTTTATTAAAATGTTTTCAATATTTCTGTATCTTTCATATTTTTTATTATAAATTATAATTTTTTGTCCACCATACTTGTTCAAGTGTACTATTTTTTGACTCCAGTTGTTTACATTTTTCCTCAAGAAAAAAGTGGTTTATAAGGTAAAAAAATGTGATAATTTACTCTTTTTGAAAGTTTTTATTAAAACTGGTTCATGTATCACTGAATTATATGTAATTTTAGTTGTGCATATTGTTCCAAACTATATATAGAATGCTTATATAAGGAATTATTATTTTACATTACCCCACCCACTTCTGACCATTTCAGAAAGTGATATGTCCTTAATTCTTTCACACATTGCAGAAAAGAAACTGCTGTGAGACAATGAATCATAAAGCAATGAAAATCAATAACACAAGTCTGCAGATGATTTTATTTGATCCTATTGGTGTAAAGCCTATACCACATGGAGAGAAGTGTGACACCAATGTGACACTGCTACAGCTTTCTCTTTATTTAACCCTTTACCACGTATTTTCACGCATTTGTAGTCCCTGAAAAAGTTTAATTTAATTAACAACCTTTCTTACTAGATTCAAGTTTTAAAAGCTTCATCTCCAAACTTTACGTACTGATGAGCAGCAAACAGCATCAAACCTGAACAGGCTGCAAGTTACTCGCAGGCTGTTCTGGTTTTGTGCTGTTTGCACATAGCCATTTTTACTTTGCTTCTATAAAGTGGGAAAGGGTTAAAACATAACATTTTCAGGTCTTTCTATCACCAAAGAACAACAGTTACTTTTGCCATTGATTCAAAATGGTAAATAAACAATCAACAAGCCACAACAAATTGGTCTTTAACTGTTAAATCAAATAAATGAGTTCTGCACTTGCACAATTTTTTATCAGCAAAGTACCTCTATAGGGAACATGCTCAATTCACTTGGCCCATGCTTTGAATATCTTTTGTTATCATTATGTATGCTAAAGAATCTAAAAAGAGGTAACCCGGTAAAAATACTCATGGTGCCTTCTATTGACAATTCAAGTGATAGTCTCCTCTGCACCTTAAAAGTGGTATATGAACAGAATACACCAGATTAACAAGTTTAGTTGCAGGTTGTTTCCTGACTATTCTTGGAAAAACAGCAATTTTGGGATTTGAAATTTATTTGCGAGAAAAGTCTGCTGATTTGATATAACTTGTAATAATACAAATTATATGAACAAAATCATATACATTATAGCTATATTCTTGTATAATTTGTTGGATGTTATTGATATAAAATTGAGATTATTTGTCTTAAAAAAATGGGGGGGGGGGTACAGACTTCTTTTTCAAAGTGGGATTTTTTTTTCAATTTTGCTTTGGGAATTGGCAGGTTTAACGGGCCCATAAATACGCCAAGCAAAAGGCTTCAGTCGCAAGTTTACATTTACAACATATAAATTAAATTACACAATCTTTTTTAATAACAGATACAATTGTTAGAATATCGAAACCCAATGGCCAAAATAGGGCTTCATTCCCACGCCCATTTAGCAACAGAATTTGGTTTAATTTTGAGTGTCATACACACTGAAGTTAGTTGTTTTATTTTTTCAGAAATAAAGATGTTGTAACTTTTTACCATGCTCCATACTGGCCTATTGTCCGCAAACAACAGACATAAAATGTCTACTCCTGTGCTGCCATCTAGAGATTTCTGAAATGCAATAAGCAGTAGTTACATGTAGCTAATTTATATGCATGCTGCAGCAAACAATTTAAATTTAAACTTTCTGAAAATCCACAATGGTGAAAGAAATTTGATTTCATAACAAAATTGTATCAGTTAATTGCTTTTAATTTATACTAGTATTTTAATCGCTAATCTTTGAATAATTGTTAAAACTACATAAATTCAAATTACAAGATAGTTTAACATTTATTGTGAGAATGTTGAGCAGCCAAGAGGGGCAGCTGAGGAGAAGCAGGTTGCAGCACTTTCGTTCTTGATATTACTCTAAAGTTATTTCGGTCTTTATCTTACCCTAAAGTTTTTTTCGGTCTTGATCTTACCCTAAAGTTATTTCGTTCTTGATCTTACCCTAAAGTTATTTTGTTCTTGATCTTATCCTTAAGTTATTTCGTTCTTGATCTTACCCTAAAGTTATTTCAGTCTTGATCTTACCCTAAAGTTACTTCGGTCTTGATCTTACCCTAAAGTTATTTCGTTCTTGATCTTACCCTACAGTTATTTCGGTCTTGATCTTTCCCTAAAGTTATTTCGGTCTTGATCTTACCCTAAAGTTATTTTGTTCTTGATCTTACCCTAAAGTTATTTCGGTCTTGATCTTTCCCTAAAGTTATTTCGGTCTTGATCTTACCCTAAAGTTATTTTGTTCTTGATCTTACCCTAAAGTTATTTCGGTCTTGATCTTACCCTAAAGTTATTTCGGTCTTGATCTTACCCTTAAGTTATTTAAATCATTCTCAAGTCTAAGAGCTTAGTGCTGCACATTTTCAACAGACCTATTTAATGCTTGCTTTCACTGTAAATGAACGCTTATGATTTCCCCTTGACCGTAAACATGTAAATATTACAAGCAATACTTTGTCAAATGGTGGTCAAGAATTGTCCTCAGTACCACCTTGACAATCATCATGGGAAGTGATTGGTTCATCAAAAACAAGAGGGCTAAATGCTCTAAGGTGCTCAAAAAAGACTTCAAGGAACTAAACAGTTCTCTGGCAAAAAGTGTTCAGAAAGTTTCACAATAAACATTAATGCCAATTAATTGGGAAAATATCTCTTTTAATAACACTGTAGTATGTTTGTGTATAAATAACCTCTCAGATTTATTTAATAATTCATCAGTGAACGATTTTCAAGATGACAACTGAACAGATAGGGTGAAAGGATATTAACAATTCAGCATTACATCTGTGCCATCCTTGAATTTGCCTGTCACTCAAGAAATATCTGATGTATTAGTTAATTTTCCTTTAATTTGTTGTGAAGATATAACAAGTGGGCCATGATGGCCCTTCTGCACTCACCTTGCACCAATTGTTGAAGACTTGAGCTGTTGATCTAGTTTTGACCCCACTTGACCCATATTTAACCATGGCCTTAATATTGTCAATGTACCTATTTTGAACAATATTCATCAAGACTTAGTCATAAGTATGGCCTCTTAAGAGGTAACAAGGTTTTCAAAGATTTAACCTAGTGACCTTGGCTGGTTTTTGGAAGCATGTGACCCAGATTTCAACAACTTAGCCTAAATATTGATAAGGTTAATAATCTGACTAAGTTTCAAAAAGATGGAGTTATAAATGTGGGCACTTTAGTGGTAAACAGTTTTTCTAAATATCAATCCGGTGACCTTATTTTGGCCTAGTAATCAAGCAAATAAACATTCTGTCCAAGTTCATCAAGATTGAGTCAGAAATGTGGCATCTTGAGTGGTAACAAGGTTATCTAAAATTTCACCCTGTGGCCTAGTTTTTAGACTCACATAAGACAAAATCAAATTCATACTACATCTTGATATAATAAACTTTCTAAAAACGTTTCATTAAGATTGAATCATAAATGTGGGCTCTTGAGTGGACGAAGGTTTTTCTGAGAATAGATCTGGTGACGTTATTTTGGGTGTCACATGACCTAGATTAATACATGGCCTAGAAATCAAGCAGATATTTGGTCCAAGTTATATCAACATTGATTCATAAATGTTGCCCTAGAGTGGTAACAAGGTTTATCTACAATTTTACCAAATGACCTAGTTTTTGGACCCACATGAGACAAAATCAAAATCTGCCTAGATATTGACAAAATAAACCTTTTAATAACAAAGTTTCATGTAGATAACGTCATATATGTAGGCTCTTGAGTGGTGACAAGCCTTGCTAATTACTTCTCACTAAGTACATTAGGAGAAGTGACTACCACTCCTTTTGAGATTTACTGTGAGCCAGAAATCAACAGATAATATATGAATTTAATTCAGTTTAATACAACAATAACACGACACTAACATGTAAGTGTGTTGGTTTCTATTTGTTAATGTTTTCCCCTAAACTGCCAAATGTGAGTTGTTTCTAATACATGCAATCATAATCGTGATGGATATGCCTTTTTTATGGTGTCATGAGGGGCATTAAATAAGTGAAGAGTTGATTAAAAACTGAACAGAAACCAATGCTTCTTAAGTTGACTCACTTCTACCTAAACTCAGATGAGTGAAAAGTCACTTGTCCTTTAAATTTTTGAGTTGCACGTGACCCACATTCCAATTTGGCCAAGAAGTTATCCAGATAAACATTCTGACAAAGTTTCATTAAGATTGAGTCATAAATGTGAACTCAAGAGTGGTGATGAGATTTCTCTAAAATTTGACCATGAGACCTAGTTTTTTAACACATGTGATCCAGATTCAATTGCAGGCTTGATATTGTCCAGATAAACAATCTGACCAAGTTTTTTTCAAGATTGAAAAGTATTTTCAATAATATATTTTCTAAGATTTAACTCAAAGAGCTGGATATTTGATAAACTTAATGTTAATTCTAAAAACCAAAAAAAAATGGGGGGGGGGGGGGGGAACCTTCAATTGGGACTTTTTACGTCCCATTTGGGAAAAATATATACTTTTTTCCAATGGGAATTGGGCCAAATACCAGCCTGAATTTGAACAAAAAACACTGATTGGTTACTTAGTTTTTGGACATACATGACCCACATTCTAGTGCTTTCCACAGGCCATTTAACAGTCCCTTGCATAAGCACTTAAATTTCTAAATCAAGAGTCCACAGGGCATCTGAAAATTTATGATCAGTGTATTTTTGCAGATACTGCAACTAGCCATTCTAAAGATTAAAGCATTATTAATTTCACCGGAAATTTCGAAAGCCCTTTTACAATCTTCTTTAAATTACATGTATCACTTAACCCAACTAAAGCCCACCTAAACGCATAGCATCCGTTTATTGGATAAACAATATTAGCCAAAGAGGGCGCATGCTTTGTATGAGTGACAGAACTTATAGGCAGGCAATACCTGCACTTAAAACATGCAGACACCTCCTGACGTACATATAATTGCCACAGAAATGATGGCCAGTTTCTTAATAGACTGATGATGGCAACCACATCATTTTTAGGAAAAGCGGCTGCGTGGGTGTATCGATTGTTGTATAAACATGCACACATCGTGCCAGGTGATTAACTCATGTTAAGTGTGAATATTTCATAAAATCTTTCCATAATCTTTAATGCAGAAATTCATGTGATACTTTAACAAAATATGTCAGCATTTGTGTTTATGAAATTCTTCTACTTTTATCTCCAATATTTACCAGAATTTGCTTTCAAAAATGGAGTATACAGGATTATCCAGTAATTAATACAAACTGGAAAAGTAGAAAGTATGCAGTAATAGAGTCAGGTTGATTCCGATATATTGAGGAATTTTTCGCTTCGGGATCATACTATATATGTGTGAAAGGTGTCCAAAAAAAAAAAAACATTTTAAAATACATTTGTATCAATGTTTTTTATAGCTGTTTTTTATTCTCCAAGAGTCATGGCACAACTAATGACATCATTTGAATCAATGTTACAATAAAATAAGTATGAAGAAGACAGCCCTTCCTAACCCACCCAATCAGCACCGGGGCATCTGAAAAAATTCCAGTAGGAAAGCACTTCATTTTTACTTGGCCTACAGATAGATATATTGTGCATATGACCCTGACCAATTTTCATCAAGATTTAGTCATAATTGTGGCCTCTAGGGAAGTAACAAGAATGTTCTACAATTTGACCTGTTGACCTAGTTTGGGTGCGTTTTTTTAGCACATGACTTACCGGTAGATTTTTAGTGAAGTCACACAAAGACACAGAAATACAAAATATCAATAGTAATAACAGTATAAAACAAGAGCACCGCCTTGCGGGTGCAGACCGCTCATCTACTTTCTATTTAAAGGTGAAGGGACTCTCATTTTCAATCACAAAGGAGAGAGGGGTGGAGTGAAGAGGGGTGTATAGTGTGGGGGTGTGGAATTTATTACATTATCTTCCAAAAATGTGAAAAAAAACGGAAAAAAAATTCGGGGGTGGGGGGGGGGGAGTGGGGGGGATTCATGGGTGCGATGGTTGGACGTTATTTCAAACATAAAATAATAAAAATAAATATTTGTGTTTTTTAACCGTTTCAAAAATAAACAAAACTGGGGGGTGGGGTGGGGTGGGGGGGGGGGGGGGTATAGTGTGAGGGTGTGGTGGTAATTTGTGAGTTGATCTTAAAAAAAAATAGAAAAAAATAGGGGGGGTGGGGATTCGGGTGGGGGAGGGGGGGGGGTGTGGGGGGGGATTCTTGGGTCCGATGGTTGGATGGTATTTCAAACATAAAATAATAAAAATAAATATTTGTGTATTTTAACCGTTTAAAAAAAATTGGGGGTGGGGTGGGTGGGGGGTATAGTGTGAGGGTGGTCATTTGTGAGATGAAAAAAAAAGAAAAAAAAAATAGGGGGGGGGGGGGGAGGGAGGGGGGAGGGCACACGGGATGGTTTGGGTGGAGTCGATTGTGGTATGTCTGGAAAGAGTAGTTTCGTCAAAGTATCAATCAAATCTAATCATAAATAAAGAAGTTATGGCAATTTTAACTAAATTTAATAATTTGACCTTGAGAGTCAAGGTCATTCAAAGGTCAAGGTAAAATTCAACTTGCCAGGTACAGTAACCTCATGATATCATGAAAGTATTTGAAGTTTGAAAGCAAAGTAAAGTGGATCGAAACACAAAATTTAACCATATATTCAAAGTTACTAAGTCAAAAAAGGGCCATAATTCCGTAAAAATGACAACCAGAGTTATGCAACTTGTCCTTTTACTGTACCCTTATGATAGTTTGCGAGTGTTCCAAGTATGAAAGCAATATCTATGATACTTAAGGGGTAAAGTGGACCAAAACACAAAACTTAACCAAATTTTCAATTTTCTAAGTATAAAGGGCCCATAATTCCGTCCAAATGCCAGTCAGAGTTACATAACTTTTCCTGCACAGTCCCTTTATGATAGTTAATAAGTGTTGCAAGTATGAAAGCAATAGCCCTGATACTGTAGGAATAAAGTGGACCTAAACACAAAACTTGACCAAATTTTTTAAGTATAAAAAGGGCACATAATTCTGTCAAAATGCCAGTCAGAGTTACATTACTTTGCCTGCACAGTCCCCTTATGATAGTTAGTAAGTGTTGCAAGTATGAAAGCAATAGCTTTGATACTTAAGGAATAAAATGGACCTAAACACAAAACTTAACCAAAATTTTCAATTTTCTAAGTATAAAAAGGGCACATAATTCTGTCAAAATGCACGCCAGAGTTATCTTACTTTGCCTGCCCAGTCCCCTCATGAAAGTAAGTAGGTGTACCAAGTTTGAATGCAATAGCATTGATACTTTCTGAGAAAAGTGGACCTAAACGCAAAACTTAACCAAAATTTTCAATTTTCTAAGTATAAAAAGGGCACATAATTCTGTCAAAATGCACGCCAGAGTTGTCTAACTTTGCCTGCCCAGTCCCCTCATGATAGTAAGTAAGTGTACCAAGTTTGAATGCAATAGCATTGATACTTTCTGAGAAAAGTGGACCTAAACGCAAAACTTAACCGGACGCCGACGCCAACGTGATGACAATAGCTCATTTTTTTTTTCAAAAAATAGATGAGCTAATAATTATTTAAAACTTGTTGATCATAAAAAAAAAAAACTCTAATAGATTAATTTCAATGGAAGACATTTGAAATGCCATTGGGTAACTTTTGCTCAATTTTTGCTCATTTTTTTTTGTCGGCTTAAGTACTTCTGACCATTGAGACCCTTTTCCATATGATTTTATACATGGTCTTAAAGCATATCTATTTTGAAAGTAGAAATTGAATAAAAGGGACATTATTTTTGTAAATTTCATACAGCAGGTGTCCATTTTCAGCATGTGTGCGAGAAATTCGCCCACTCGATATCCAGGAGAAAGATCATAGCAATATCATCTTCGCCAAAAATGTCTAGATCCGATTTAAGATCGTCTCTCACCTACATGTACTCACCTAAAGACAACGGCCTAAAGGTGGAGCGTCGTTAAGATGGAAAATAGATATTGGCCAATGAGAGCACATGCTTTGCCTCAGTGACAACACTCATAAGTAATTGAATACCTGCAGTAAAATCATGCAGACGACGCGTGCCATAATTGTCTTATGCACATGACACTAATCGGACGATCGACCCTACGGTGTACACCTCCATGATGAAATTGTTGCCAGTTACTTAGAAAATTGATGATGGCAATTCATTCGATCCATAAAGCGTTTTAACAAAGTATCGTTGAATTCATTACACACAACCGTAAATGTTTTATTGATTTCTCACATGAATTTTCCAAATTTTAATGTTAATGCGATGTTCACGAATTCAAGCTTCAAATAAACAATGCTAAAATAAATGTATTTCATGTTGATCCTTTGTCTCGAAAAAAAAAATGCAGTGGGTTTTTTCACCATTTTGGGAATGGGGCCAGATCCCTTTATTTTGGGAAACTTTAAGGTGTTTCGACTAAAATTGGGAATTTAGTGTTGTGTTGCTAAAAATGCTTAAAAACTAACAAGTGTTTACAGTATTATATTTACTAAGGTTAAAACTTATATGGATGGGACATGAACTAAATAGATCTATTGAGTTCTAAATTTGGAATTTTTAGCTCCAATTTGGGAAAAATATATACTTTTTTCCATTGCGAATGGCACCGATTACCGGGCCCGATTAATTTGGAATGAAAAAAACACACTGAAATGTGTTTTAATGGTACTACATTTACACCAGCAAGTCATCTGCTTGAAAAGTGTGGGTGTGTTGATTGTTGTTTCAAAACTTTGTAGCACTGAGACATGAATATCATAAATTGCTCGCACATCAGCAAATGTTCATTTCTATTAGGTAAAAGGATAGGGGTATATCATGTGAAAACATATTAATTTTTTTATCAAGTCAATGCAAAAAATATGGAAAGTGTTGTTTTTTTTATACTGGCCTGACGGTATGTTTAAAGTGTTTAAGGTAAAACAAACTTTAAAACTGAAACGCATTATAATGATATTTGATAATTGCCCCCTGTTTTGGAAAAATCCCACCTATTTTTCAAAGTGAGGGGGGAATTTCTCCCTACTTATGGATTTCTAGAATAGACACTGTTATTCTACACTGTGCCTCATGTAAATATTGTTATTTCATTGTAAACTTTGCGTGTGCAATATGAGGATCGTTTTTGTTGTGATGTATCCAGTACGGTACGGGTGGGTATAGTAAGTACGGGTTTTACCCTCACTCTTGCGGAAGTGGGGTTCACAAACTGCGTTTCACGCTCTCTTCTGATCCAGTCGTAGACCGAACAAGACGTATTCTTAGGAGTAGGTATTTTCCTAATCCCTGGCCAGTTTCTATAGTGTTGTATTAAGATTACCACAAGGTTAACTTTGATGGCGACGAGGCAAAAAAAGAACTGTGAATGCGGGAATGGGTCTGAGCTGTTTAATGGTTTCTGAGAGGGCCATGCGGATGCAAGACATGCTGTAGCGGGCGTGTCTGGGCCTTGAAACATTAAAAGGGGGAGGTGTGTAGTGAAATAAGGTCACTTCCAACAGCTTTGTTGTGGAGCTAGCTCTTTAGCGACGTGGTTAAAGTGTCTGACTACCATTCTGGAGGTCGTGCGTTCAATACCCGGTCGGGCTCAGTATTTTCACATTACTTTCCTCCACCGTTAAATATAGTATCGATTTTTTTCAGAGCATTATGTAACCACAAGGTAGGTTAAAAAAAGTGTTGTCTGCAATATGTCAGACATATGTATGTACTTATTTGGTATATGGCACCGACAGAAATGCCTTTTTGTCAAATAAACTCATGTTAAACATTCGGACAATGCAGATTCGGATGTCATTTATTAACAACAAAAGTCACACTTTAACCCTGCTGTATACCTGGCAACAGTTAGTTATACTGTCGTCACAAAAAGTTAATACCAAATTTAAATATGGCGACAAAGCAGTGCTTACCTTCAAGATAACACAATTTTGTGTTGACCCGATGTTATTGTCTTTTTTTCGTTGTTATTCTTTTACCGGAAATGATTATAAAACGACATCTGATGGAAAAGGGGGTTAACTCACGAAATAATTCGGGGATAGATATTTCGTACCATTAATATTTGACAGGAGACAACGTACCACTTCACTGTATACATAAAAACGTCTTTTACTGTCTTTTTGCAATTTAAGTAAGAGGTTTCTGTTCTTCCACTTTATCTATTCGCAAGTTGGCAAATAATGTGACTATCGTGTTAAATTGAATATTTCTTTAACGGAGCGCATGCTTATGAATTATTAAAATAGTCCACACTGGTTTGTGGACTTTGTTGTTCTACCAACTTTATGGGACTATGTTGCATATATTTACTGATTTCTTTTCACTTATTTGCTTACGCTTTCAACAATTAATAAATGTCGGTTGGAGCTTCTGCACCAGCCCTTTTCAATCCATTTATTGTTGTCTAGTTTTTCTGTCCCACAAATGAACTAGGAATTTGGAGAGCAAAAAATATAAAATTATAATTTATAAGACGCAGGATTTATAAATTGATTTATATTTGTAGCGTACTTCCCCTTTTGTTAAGCATACTGGTGTGAAACCTTTGATATCGAATTTACTTACTGCAGTGTAACCTATTCTATTATACGGAAGTTGCATCACTCTTCAACAGGATTCATCACTGCGCAGATCATTGTTTCAAAAAAAGCAATTTTTACCACCATCCCTCCCCCTCCTCCATCGTCGTTATGCTTTTTGTTGTGGTTTATTTACATAGTGTCTTTCCTGTTTTACCTCAATTTTGTTGTTGTTTTGAACGTTTCATGTATGTAATGCAATGCTTTATTCTTACATAATATTATGTATGCCATGCCATATTTCTTGCTTGCATAATATGATATGCCATGTTGAGATTGTCTATACCCTCACAACTTGGACTTTGTTGTTCGTCCAACTTTATGGGACTATGTTGCATATATTTACTGATTTCTTTTCACTTATTTGCTTACGCTTTCAACAATTAATAAATGTCGGTTGGAGCTTCTGCACCAGCCCTTTTCAATCCATTTATTGTTGTCTAGTTTTTCTGTCCTACAAATGAACTAGGAATTTGGAGAGCAAAAAATATAAAATAGTCCACTATTGGCTGCGTTTAATCACTTGGTATTTTGCGCAGCACAGGCCATTCCACATCTGAGGCTATTAATAGAAAAGGGGAAAATATACTACTGCTGATCTACAAGGGAAAGGGAGAGTCTGCTGTGAAACGTTGTTGCTCTCAACAGGTAGCTGCGATTTCCCATATGTTCAGCTTCTCAATTGTACCGGTGATAACAACGCAATAGTTTGGTAAAGTTTGTTTATATTAACAATTCTAAATTTATAAAACGTTGAACATGAGTTCACCAACACTACAGGTATACTCTAGACAACGGCACAAATGCTTTATACTCGCTAAACCCGAAATTTTAAAAATACTAAATATAACAAGAAATACCTTTTGAAAACATATTCGGCGTAAATGCTGACTTTGAAATAAATTAAAAAAAAATACGTTTCTAAATATTCAATTGAAAACAAAAGTTTTAACAATTGTGTTTTTATTTCACAATTTTGCATATTCACCGCATGAGTTATTTCTTCAACATCGAAATATATCGTATGTTCATATTTGAGTAACACGCAGTTTTCTTTCTTCCCCCATCGAAATATGTGGTATATTAATAACACGCTGTATTCTATCCACACATTCAAATGACTCTTTCATAACCGCGTCATGCGGAAATGGGTCCTATGGCGTTCCATCCAACGCAGCTCAAGCCCAGCATGCGCATTTGCGCAGTCTGCTCAGAGGCGATGCTGTCCGCTATAAAATCACTCAATGTTGTTTGGTCTTATATGCATCTCCTGACCAGACCTCAAGATGCGCAAGCTGGGTGGGCTATAGCTATGATTTGTCGCATATGGCATAAGACGCATTTTAGCATGACGTGGGTCTTTAAAAAATCTCATTGCGTCTTGTAAATAGCACATTTTAGCACAATCCTTTTCGATATATAATTGAATTCAACATATCAAATATAACAAACTGGCACATTAGGGTAGCCTTATCAGACGTTCAGGAACGATATCCAGACTAAATGACCGAGTTCGACCAACATTTGCGGTTAAGTAATGAAACGATTTCCATCTTGTCGTAACCCTATACTATTTCGGTATTGATTGTTATCTCATCTTGATAGCAAAACCGTGTTTATCGATGGTCAATTATGTCTTCCCCTGGCGATTTAGTGACCGATTACATACATTGAAATTCTGTAATATTGATTTTAACGCGTAATTGAAACTGGGCCTCGATTTGCGTCTATGTGTCGTTTGAACATGCAGAGAATAGTCCGAAATTCCGTACACTGACCAGTATTATATCCTTTACGCTGTGCAAACACGCAGTGATATAACCAAAGTTCAGAGGATTTCTCACGAATCAGTCTATGAAATAATCGTATGTATTTATTCATGTCTTCTGGCGTTATAAAAAGGTCATTTAAGGTCTTATTGCACATTTTGAATTTGTATATGGTGTCCAAAAAGTTTTGAAAAAGGAATTTATTTTATATTAATGGGTTCTCATTTTACCATTTCATCATATATTATGTGCTTTCAGAACGTCTTAAAAGGACATGTTGTTGTTATATCGTCTAAGTGAGCTCTATAACATAAATAATATGATAACCAGTGCACACACATCTCGACCTGTAAGCTTAGACACACTCTTTATCAATATGAATGGGTTGTGTTTATCACAAACTTGCCATAAAAAAGCTATAACCTAATTTTCAAAAATGAGTGGCGTCTAAGATTATGCAGTAGCGAACAACGTCGTTGCCTTCAGCGCTTTGATTATGATAACGGTCGGGTCATGCATTACTTGTATTTGTGTATTTGTAATATTATTACCATAGTTGTTCGATGCTTAATATATACTATCATTAATAAATATATATTTCAGCCAAAACAAGTTTTTCTTCCACGATAGAACCCACACAAGAAAACATCCGACAACATACGTTCCAGGAACACAGCACCTGTTTGGTCGTTAGAAGGGAAAGAATACTAGGAAATATAAACGACCACATACAAAGTGCTATTTCGCTATAATGCATTATCTTGGCATATGTGTAGACAATATTTGCGGTATTAATTAAATAGATGCTGAAAAAATACGAAACATGCATATGTAATGGATTCACAATACAGTGATTTCGTCTTTTAGAATCGTAATTCTCGTTGGATGTCTATTGCGTATATATGAGTTCAAAATGCAAACTACGATGAAAATGGTCCATGTGCACAAGCACGATACGCGTGATAGTTTATATTTTATATAATCTTTAATGTGCAGCAAAGTAAAAAGCCCAAGTAAGAATCTATGTTCGCAAACTTTGTGGTTCTGATAACTTTTATTTCATTTTGCAACAAAACTCTTTCAATTCCGGCGTGCCTCCTGTTAGTGGATCAAGAATCTTGACTTTGCAGCTAACAACCTTCGACTGGAACAACAAACGGAGTGCATTTGGAATATAATGCATAGCAATACTGGTCTATAAGATTATATTTATATCCTTTACAAATCAGTTAGAAAAACTATGAAGTGAACAAATCTAAAAAATAGTAATCATTAACCCATTCTAAGGATTTATACATATAATTAAGATATTATTGAAATTGACTTACTACCAGTGACATTCCCGTCTTGGACAAATTGATGTTGATATGATACAATTTACCAGCAACAACCTGGAAAATCCAAATATTTTATTAAATAAACGATACTCATTTATCAATGGTAAGCATATTTAATTGCGCATTATAACGAGTTTCAAATATGTGAAGATAAACAAGTTATTCAAAAAGACAACACAAATTCATCTAAAACGCACATTTAAAAATAGTGGATTCGATGAATATGTACGCTTTACCGATGATTGAACGCATAGCTGTATTAAATTGCATTAAAGATTGGCAATAGCAAATATATGCGAAATGTACTGCCTGTCTCAAATAAAACAAATCACGCTGGATAATAAAGAAGAAATGTCTTTTAAAAATACAAATTGGATTTGAAATCAAAATATTTAAATTATTTGAAATAGTCATAGGCCCTAAAAAGATGAAAGGACCGAGATCGGCACCGTGTTTTCTCGAACCCAAATATTAACTATATATAAATAGAGCTTGTCACAATAGTGAGTTAGAATACATTCGACGTCGCTTGTTTATAGCAAGCTGATACTACTAAATGTTACCCCTGGGGCGTGGCAAGTTTTGACCACAGGAAGTATAATTACTTATATTACAAGATGTGGTTTCAAAGCCAAATATTTGTTTCCAGTTAATTTGATATGTACCCTGAAATTCAAGGACAATTGTACACTCCAAATATAAAATATCTGGTTTCAGAAAACACAAATTTGTTTATAGATATTTGTTTATAGATGTTGGATAATAAAAATCGCACATGCTCAAAGTTCATTTCGGGAGGAGCAATACCTGCAAGTTTGAATAGTTTACGTTGAGAAGTGTACGAGAAAGCTTTCGGACAAGTTTTATCGACGGCTCGACGATGAGAAAGACATTCAGACAGACGATCAGACGCAAAGACGTCTATGGTGCTTTCCGTGTACGTGCTTTACTTCGTAGCGGAGGTATAATAAAAACACGTCTCATGTGTTGAAAATAGTGTATTCAAACATCGAAAAGAAGGGAATATAACATGAACAAGATGGCGACGTATACGATAATTAGTTTCCTTTATATTTTACTTGCAGAAAAATATCAGACAAACTTGATAAAAATAAATAACATCTCTTGAAAAATGTTCTTTTTATATTTTCTTATTTATACCATACCAAAACAGTTCAAATGTAAATAAATATTAAGTAAAAGATTATGCAATTGAAATTCAATAATTATTGAAATTCGTGTGTTTCTTCTTATTGTTCGATAATTGATTCGTGCACACATTTGAATCGGTAATAAGTCACGTACAAGCACAACGTTCGTACGTTACCACGGGCTACTTTTAGGATTATGAGATAGTACCAACCGATTTTGCAACTAATGCAGAAGTTAAAAAAGCTCCATCTTTTGTGCTATTTTTCTAGTTCGTTTATTTATTTACAAAAATATATCAATTTGCCACTGTTTAGTGCGTATTTGTCAAAACAATAACTTAATTATACTATAGACAATCAATAGTGGGTTAATGATCTAAACCAATTAGCCCGTCTGTCATTGTTATTCGTGCCGCGTTTACATAGGCAAAATAACAGATTAAAAATATTTGTTTCATTATATGAACGCATATTGCATTCAGATTATGCCATAAAATGAGGAAAATTGTACAAAAATGAGTTCAGTTCTAGACTGTAGATGATTTATATAAACACCCGGATGCGTTTAAATGCGAAGACAAGGCGAAACAATGAGTGGTCCTAACGGAGCATCTTTAAAACTAAAATGTGAAATACGTCAGCAGTGTGTTTGCATTTCCTTAATGGCCAACTCGATTGGCGTTCCTTTTGCCCGTTGCACAAGAAATATGAAGATGTCATAAGTGAACATATACCGCTAAGCCAACAAACATGAACTTAATGGTGAACGAATAATCTACGTGTACATTGTTATTAAACATATACATACCTGATATTTGGCTTTCTTAATACTAATGAGCGAATATTCGCCGCCAATTTGTCTTGCAGCTGCATTTGCTATTTCCCGAACGCGCCGATCTGTACGTTTCACCGTCAGTCCTCCAAGCATTTTGCCCTCCGCGGGTTGGACACAATAACTCAGCAAGATCAGTAATACCATGGTGAGAACAGAGCGTTGAACTCTCATCTTATGTTAATATGTTGTTCTAGTTATCTGCAAAGCAAAGCAAAATACACCGAAATTGCATCTGTACAATTATGTTTAAATTGCGAAGTCAATGTTGATAACGTTTTATAGTGTTTGCGTATTCTGTCGAGATTTAAAACCGTTTTGAACGAAAACTCCATCAAATACAATGTTTTCTTCCGTAGTTTCAGTAATACAATGTATATAATCATAGTTAACTTTAATAAAATGTGAAACAAATTTGCATGTGAGTTGTCATCCGGGTTGGATATCTATCTGCCTACAGAAATTTATATTGTGTTGAGTTTAAAAAACCATTAAGTATAAAAACTTTGACAGTTTTTATTAACTTGTACTTATCCTTTGGGACTTCAATCGAACGGATTGATCAAGCTGTGTTTGCTTAAATACCGTTTTGCAAAAGCGCAATGGGTCCAAAACGTGTGCACTTGATGTGTTTCCAACTACTCTGTTGTCGTTAAGACAAACAGCTGCGATCGGGGCGTTTTCATTCTCATATCACATTTCCCCATTATCTTGTTATTTATTACGTTCAATATATTAAGATGCATAAAAGAAGATAATGCATGCATAATAAACATCAAACAATTAATATATTATGGCACCGTGGCAACGGATGATCTGCATTTGCTCGTACATATTTGTGTTGCCATAAATGCGTTGTCAAGGACTCTTACTGTTCATAGTTCATATTGTTATCTGTGTTCATGTTTATAAAATGCAAATACTATTTTTGATTTAAATATGCACACATCATTATCATTTCAGATTGAATACATCAATTTACTCGTTTATCCAAGTATGAAATTACCGACTCTACACGAGGGCTGTATGTTTGTCTTAGCTCCTAAGTGCATTTTAACAACACGCTTCATCATACATAGTGCTTAATGTTTGTACTCAGACTGGTAAACCGTTATCGCATATTTTTACGATTATTGGCGAAACAGTTGGCATGTTGAAAGAATTAGGTCTGAAGTAAGTGGAACAAAACATTTCACAAGCCTGAATAAGTATAAGACCTTATAGTACATGTACTTGGAAAATTAAACAACATATCATACATACCAGTGATTACAAATACAATAAATAAAATACTTAGGACAATATAAATTTGTTTGAAAAGATTTTTGTAATTTTGTTACAAACTCATCTATCGGTAATCGACCAAACCTAAATGATTATTTCCTTAATTTAAATATAACGTCAGAAATTTAACACGGAGAGTGGACATTCAAGCAAACATTAAAGTGTGAACATTCGCAAAGTATACTGTTAATAAATGACCAATTTACCAATCTTGTTGCCATAACAAAAATAGTCTTCTAGTACATACTTCTAAATCGCAGGTCAAGAAGGAATCAACATCCCTCACATACAACTTCAGGCAAACGCAAACAAATACTCTTTGCTCCCTAGAACCAGAATTTGTGTTTCAATACAACTACCTAACAGTTGTCATTAGTATCGTACACCTGACTCACTTCAGTTCACAGGTATTGGGCGCCGTAAATTTTTGATCAAGTCACTGAAACACTATTAAAGGGGCCTTTTCACAGATTTTGGCATTTTTTTAACTTATTCATTAAATGCTTTATATTGGTAAATGTAAACATTGGATCGTAAAAGCTCCAGTAAAAAATCAAGGAAAAAATTTAAAAAAAGGTAAATAACATAGCCCGGAGCAGGTTTCGAACCAGTGACCCCTGGAGTCCTGCCAGAGTCCTGAAGTAAAAACGCTTTAGCCTACTGAGCTATTCCGCCGAGTACACACTCGTGATGTATTTTATACGTTATATATTTTGTGAAATCTTCGTAGTTTCACAAAATTTAACGACAAAAACAGAACTCTCCAAATTATTCAATCGTTTTGCGTTGCAACGCTTTATAATTTTTAGGTTTTAAAACCATCAAAAGATGCATATAATGGCTATATTAGAGCATGGTTAATGTTCAGTATTACTGTTTCCTCACAATATATCATAACTAAAACGAAAACTTACGAATCTGAAACAACTTTTTTCAAATTTGTCAATTTACCAAAGCGTGAAAAGATCCCTTTAATACGTCATAAATTCACCTTTTTTATTTTTTTCCAAAAAATAAGTTGACCTGATTTTTTGTCATTATGATTGAAAATTTAGTTTTATGGCATTTTGATAGTATTTGATTTTGTTTTATTCATGTATTTCATTTGTTGCACAAGGGTGGGTGTAGTAGTTGGGATGGTGGGAGTGACTTTACATATAAATCGGAAATCGATGTGTAATTATAAACACATAATCGTGAACTCAGGCCAAAAAGCATGCACGTTGACGATCAGATGGAGAAGATGGATCCCAAATTAAGGACCGGTGAAGGGAAAGACAGCGCCATCCTTGAAAGACAGACACACATGCACACAAAGACAAACATGCACAAAATTATAGATAGACAAACACATTTATTCAGATTCACATATACATGCGGATACAGACATACAGACTGAAAGACAGATACACGTACAGACAAATAGACAGACAGAAACAAAAACAAACAAATGTACAGACACATGCTCAGGTAGTTGGACGGACGGATGGTCATACAGCATATGTATATTATACTATAACATAATTATAAAAAGGATTTAAAGACTAGTCCGCGCTTTTTAAAATGGTTGATTGTTGCCGCTTCGCAACAGTAAGGTGTAGTATTTTGAGTGTTTTTATACCTTCTAACAAATATGGCGATTGACGCAAACATTGTTTGTTATGGAAATCTTCGAATACCACTGCGACATTGATTGCTTTGAGTGAATGATTAATATGTAGAAAGGTATATTAGGTTACGAAATGTTCAAAAGAATAAGAAATAATAGAGGAAATTGGATGCGCAAAATTGTATGAACACGAAACCTATACCAAATCATGGAACATGACACTGACAGGGGTGCTGGACAGTCTAGAGACATTCTCTGATCGGGAGAATTTCATCATATTTGTAGAAATTCTCCATGTCGGGAGAAAACATATAAGAATTGCGGATCATCTCAACACTGTCATGAAATATTCCCCCGATTGAGAGATTTTCTCCTTGTATGGCGTTTTTCTCCCTATCGAGGGCACAGACAGTGTTGTTACCCAATCGGGAGATTTGTTTACTTTTTTTATTACATCATGGCACGTCATGTATTTTCTCCTTATTGGGTGATTTTTAAAATATACAAAAAGGCGGGATTTTCTAAGTACCAAATAACAATGTTGGTGACAACAATTTTATATTATATGAAGTTCTGTATAGTCTTAAGTTTACAGAAAAATATTGTCTGAGTGCAGTTCATCATGCAGTAATGCAGCGATTCGCCCTATGTCAACCCCTTCGTTGAATTCCAAAAGGTAAACACATTCTATTTTTGGACCTCCTCCTCTTTGAGGACCATCGTGTCGTAAGGTTCCCATGCTGAAAACAGTTGACCGTGCCAAACTTCTTTCTGTGATGGCATTACTAATGACGCTACTCAGACCTAATGGAATCCGTCCAACATTCTGTCCATTCGTGGTGTCATACACAAGGACTGCATATTGATCATATGCATTTGTAGTCTCTCTCATGCAAGTAAGACGATTGCCGATCGCAGGCTGGTAGCGAAAGTGGTGGTACCTGAAATATAATATTTTAACAATTTAAATGCAAGTATATTATATTTGTCAGTAATATAGTTGTGTATGTCATAGTATTTGTTTTGGCATATGTAGGCTACCAATTTGAACATGATAGATTTATGTAATCTGGTCATCCTGTTTCAAATACCCGCATTTGCGGTAAAAACTGGTGAGCCAGATCTTCTCAATCCCTCAAGTTTTGAAAACATTTCACAAATCTTATACAACTTGGGTGCTAGGTCTGGCATTATGGGGAATGGAGACAGAAAATGGCTGTTTTTAGAATGTGATGGGGGGGATTTATTCTATTGTTAAAAAACTATTGTTCAATGTATTTTCTTGCTCCAGATGCAATGAAGCATTTTATGGCATGGTAGCTTTTGCAGACCATACATGCAGCATTTTATATAACTCTCTTCCAAATTCTCATGAGTTTGGCTGAGTCATTCCAATGCGAGGTCTTTTACACATAGAAATAAATGCATGTAAAGCATTTTTTGAACTGAATTGGGAAGTGTTTCTAGAAAATGTATGTTTTGAATTAGGTTTTAAAACACCAAAAGCACTTGAATGTGCAAAAAAATGTAATGACCATCATAAAACATTCAAAATTCTGGAAATATTGTACCTTGCTCTAGTTGATGAGCTGCTTTTTCCATTCATATTACACTGTAGAGAAAGAAACATTGATCACACGGTAGAAAACTACTGGTTGTGGAGCAGTGAACATGTAAGAAATCCTTGTTACATATATTGTCAACAGATTGCTTTCACATTTTTGCATTCTATTATGGTTTTTAGAGTAGGATGTAGAAAAGCCAACACAAATCTCATACTAGCTGGGCGACAGAAAATGTCTCTGTTATTTTATTGCAGACACCATCCTCGCTATCAGCGCATTATGGCAATGAATGCGTATATTGAGAACATGATGCCTTTATCATTGAAATAGATAATGTTCAATTCATTCACTTTTGAGTCGAAAAAACAATGTAGGTCATTACCAAGGTGGTGATGCTTGTCTGGAAGAAATTAATAAAGAAGCCAAATGTTGGGTTTCTCCTGTTGGTGTCCCTACGGAGGATGAATGGGTTAAGGTTTTTAGGAACCTAGATGCCTTGAGTACAATAAAAAATAATTTACTTTGTCCAAATTCAGAAACAACCTTTAAAAGCAACGATGAAACCACCATTGACATGGCCGAGGTTATCCCTGTTCGTGCCTTGTTCAGAGAATATCTGGCACAACCAACAGTTGAGGTCCCACACATTAGCATGTGTGGAAACAAGCTATTATCCACACACCTCAGTAACATAACAGCAGAAGCAGAGGAAATGAGATCACAGTATCACAACAGTTTCTTGTCTGGGGAACAGACCAAACTGCCAGTGGTTTACGTTACAGAAGAGGAAGCCAAAAACTCCATGCAGGTGGAAAACCTCTCTAAGGAAAATATTCGTAAAAAAATATTTATGTTGCTCGAAAAAATGCCTGACAATAAAAAAAGTTAATGGAAGAGGTGTTCAACAAAACAGTGAAACTGAAAACTAAAACGGATTACATAGTATTTTATTATACAGTTCTGGAAGACACTGCTGCTCTCGACTATTTTTATACTTGAAGAAGTGACACTTTTACTTTGATGTAATGTTTACTTTGAAGCATTATATTAGTTTCGGTGTTTTACATGTTGACAAGAAACATTGGTTAAGTGCAGAGGACTAATTGTGTTGTGCAACAGATGAGTAACAAAGGGTATTCGCCTTTATGATTGTAGTTTTACATTTGTATAAACCTGCATAATGTTAAAATACACAGACACAGAAAAATGTTATATGTAATCTTTTTATTGCAATTCCTTTTTGATATAACATTAGGACAATAACAAAGAAAGTAATAAAAATACAGTGATTTCTTAGCTTAAGCAATTTATTCGCTGTCAATCATGTTAAAACATAAATAAATTTTGCAACATTTCTATAAAAAATCTTGCATCATAAATCATTTAAAGAAAAATTGTCATGTTCATAAATATGGAGTTCATTGTCTGTTACATTTGTCTTAATTTTGGGTAAGAATAATAATTTAACTAACAAAATAACTGATTTAAATAAATAAATCCTCAATAGACAACAAGTACTGGTTCTACCCCGGAAACAGACTTAAGAGTGTCTCAATAAGCCTTAGGCTAAAAATGCAATTGTGCTAAAATAAATAGGTTAAAACTAACTAAATAAATAAACTTAATTAATAAATTGATAAATAATTGATTAATTAACAAAGAAACACAAATTACAACGAGAATCTGGCTGATTTAACTACAGCACAGATGAGCTGGGTTTTTTATTCCATCAAGGATGTTTGTCATGGAACTTAATTTCTGGGATGCTTTTTCTTGATGGAATAAAAACCGCAGCACATCTGGCATGACCCCAAAACCCACACCCCTCCTCCTCACATCCCAGCCACTGTCCCTGTAACTTGTGAGCCTTTTTAAAGGCTCTATCCTTTGGAGAGTTAAAAATTATACTACAAACAGAGCACTTGTTGGTGACTTTGCTCTGATCATTGGACACAATTGATCTTGAGCGTTTTTTTCCAGGCAAATTGTTTATTTGCATTTGCTGACTATCCGGCCTCGTCATGAGTGCAGGCCTTGCCCTCTTTGGGGACCCAACACTTTTGGACTTTGAGGGTGTTTCCTCGGCAGTCTGGCCTGCTTGCAACCCAACGGTGCGAGATGTGCGCATGGGATGAGTTCCTGAAATGATTCTCCCTGATTCAGAGATCACTTCCCAGCGCACACTCGCACCACACTTTGTGTGCAGAAGCATGGCCTATAAAGTAATAAACATCTGTTGTAAACCAGTTAAAGTAGCTGGAATGAATAACATTTTGATTAACATCCCCACTGTGGGAGTGTTCTTTAACTTTCCCCCAAAGACACCAAGTACTGGTTGTTGGCCCAGGAAACTGACTCGAGAGAGTTTTAAATAAGCCTGAGGCTTTCAATGCAATCGAGCTAAAATAAATAGGTTTAAACTAAAACTAAGAACATTTGAGATATTAGTTTATGAGTTTATTTTGGATGTTTACTAATCTATTTAAAAGTATAATTAAATTGAAGACAATTACTACCATTATAATGAGTAATTACAACATTAAATATTCCTGTTGAGAATCCCAGACATTTCACATTATTCCTGTTAGATATTTCTTTTCTTTTTGCTAACCTGTTTCTTGAAAGTCTTCATCCTTTTTGAAAAAGATTTTTGTCTGGCAAGCTTGTCCGATATCCTGTCTACGGATATAGCCCCTTGGTGATGCCTTGGACTGGTCACCTGTTTTGAATGTTAATATTTTTTCATGTTTTTTTGGGGTTAAAATCAAGAAATATTAAAATAAAGCACTTCAATGTTGGGGTACTTCTTGGTCACATATTTTAACATTATTAAGAGATAATTTTTTGGATAATTTATTAGTTATTACCTGTTCTTCAATTATCACAGCCTGTGGTGAGATTTCTCCAGCAATAACCTCTGACCCAATGTCTATGAGGTCCAGGGATGTGGGCTCAAGCTGCCAATTAAAAAAAACTTAATGAACTAAATTAATTTATATAATTATGCATTAATTGTGAAGTAACTGTTCACTTGTGATCAATTTACTTAATATTATAAATGTATTAATTTTTTGAATACTTAATTTAACATAAAAATGTTAATCACTAAACAATTTATAAACAAATAATTGCTTAATTGGATTTTAATTGGCTGTGATGTAGATTCCTAGACATATTAACTATCAGAGTTACATAACAAGACAAAATTACTCCAGTAGCATATTGGTGATCTGCAACACCAACATCATCTGAAATATAAAAAATATCATGGTTCTGGTGGTTTTCTGCTTTTACTGGTGGCATTGGAGTTGGTGACTGTCTTGCCTTTGATCACTGATAACAATGCTAGTGGTAATGATGATGATAATGATGTTATGATGATGATGATAATGATGATGATGATTATAATGATGTTTGCGATGATGAAGGTGAGAGGAAGCATCAATTCTTAAAAATTTCAAAAGCTCAAGAAAATCTTTGTTTGACAACGTTAATTCTCCCGATAGGGAGAATTTACCTATTACCCCAAAGTGGTTCGTAAAATATTTACACCGTCCCTACCTCAGAACATGGCGGCCGTTTCAAACCGAGCGAAGACGCTCCTTTTTTATCATTATACACACATGAGTAGGATGTACGAAGGGTGTTCATATTTTATTTTGTACGGAACCATATTTAAGTAAAACTGGAACATAATTTGAACAAAAGAGTCGCGATGGATTTACCATGAACCGCATGAAAGATGTTCTCGGATGTCATGGCTGCCGATGGCAAAAAGTTTGTTACCGCGAAAAGGTCGAATTACGTGCGCAGGTACCGTATATTATATGTACCATCAAAATCGACTATTTTACACTCCTTTTCGGGATAATTTCTCCCGATCGAGTGACAAAAAAATGGGACTTAAATGAGCCCAAATCGCCTTGTCCGGAGAAAGTCTCCCGATCGGGCGAAATTCACCGTACTTGGGAATGTCTCTAGACTGCTGGATGTTTCGGTAAATGACCAGTTCGGTAAATTGATTTATAGAGTAAAAGTCGTGGATGTTTCGGTAAATTGATTTTATATAGGAGGTATACCTACAACGAGGTGTTAATGACACCTATTATCGGCTTACAATAACATTGGGGGCATTTATTTGCAAACTGTGGATTACTTTTGAGTTGAGTAATTAATGCCATGCCTAAGGTAAAGAATTTAGTTAATTTTACGATTTAAATAACGCAATACTGTTGTTTGGTTTTTAAATTGGTGCTTTTATTTAATTAACAAAATTATAACATAATAGTAAAAATAAGAAATAATGATTTATGGCGGAATAAATGTAAGCTCTGCAATTACGTTTAATGCTATTTTAAAAAGTTTTTTATGATTAAAGAATAAAGGTTTCATGTTGAATTTTATATTTATTTATATGTTTTATTATTTCTTTCTGGTCGCGCCAGTTCCTTCACCTGAAACAAATATAACGTAAGTTATCTATAATTATAAATTATATTGTTCAAAATAAAATACACTTCAAAGTAAAAGTAGATTTAATAAAATAAGTTATAAGACAATATCCATATTATAAGCTAGATAAGATTATAAGTTAGATTTTGCAAAATAAATTACACTTCAATAATAAAATATCCAAACAATCGTACCTTCTTAGCTATTTTCATCTTTTTTGTAGCACCAGGATCTTGTGGATGAACGTGTCCTGCTACACCCGATGTGAACATGTCGCGGTACTGTTTCACGGATGCCGGACATTTTACTGTCTTGTTTCGCACCGAGCATCGCCAGAATTGTCTCTCTCCGGACGTTACCTAAAATGATAAAACAAATCATGTGTAATATTTATTTCAGTGAATTCAACATGCGTGTAACGAATTATCATGCAAAATCACAGAATTTTATATTATTATAAACACGTTCATGTGAGCTGCATTTATCAGACATCTTATGTATTATCAATGTATGTAATTCATTTTAATGAAACGTAAAATACATACCCCCTTCGTGTAAGAATATCCATCCGAACTGATCAGTTTCGCCGCACCTCGCTTAGTCCCGGACTCCACAATCTCATACGTAATTACGGCGTCGTCGGCGGGGATTTCGTCGTTCAGCTCAAGGTCATCAGGTAAAGACGTGTCTACCACTGGTGTTGGTCGTTCGTACTCTTGGGCTAGGTCGAATGACACATCTGGTATGGTAGTGTTACCCCCATGTCTTAGATCTTCTTGTGCAAGATTTCTGAGTGGCGATACCGGGATTTCAAGTGGTGGTGGTGGTTCGTCGACGTTCCTGCAACCATTACAGAACCACTCTATCTGTACCTCACCACTGCGCAGTTGCATGTACTGCTGATGGGTAATTTCTAAAAATAAAAAATAAATAAAGCAAAGTTATAACATAATATGATTTTTATATTTACAACCATTATCTGTTAATTTACGTTAATTAAGGCATTACTTATGATCAGTTTTAAATCACGACATTACAGGCGACAACACAATTCACAATTTTAATGTATCTATATTATCACTAAGAAATTACTAAGACTTACCGGTGTGTCTACGGTGACTCCATCTTCCACATGAATCACATGCAATAGCGTGCGCACGAGAAGTGACCTCAATATTGCAGTAAATACATGGATGTTCAGCCATGATTGTATGATACAGTAAAAGAAATCATCTGCCTATATACATACTTTAACATTTGAGCAACAACACTTACCATAATTACTCGATAACCCGCGAAAATTTTCTCTTCATCCTCTCATTGATTTCTTATTTGACAATGACCATGATAATTTTATAATTACCTAATTACATAATAATGTTATTTTTACCACAAATAAACATCCTTTGATGTCACCACCAGTATTTTTTGGTAAACATGATTAAAGAAGGAAAACGTTTGTTTATTTCACAGTTTGAAAGTTACTGGTCGTGTATGTAAAAACTCGGCCACCAGTGTTAAAGCATGTTCACGATCTAAACATAAATATCTAGATTATTTTAAGAATAATACCTTATGTGCAGAACTGTTTGTAGGAAAAAAAAGCGAGAAATTTATTTACATACGAAACAAACATATTTGATCTTATTATTTTAAACCACCGAAAATTAACCATTACATAAACATGAGGTAGTTTGCCAACATAATGAATATGTTGCCCAGCTCTTGCCACGTGGAGGCCACCTCTTGTAAGAGCCACATTATTATATTTTTTTAACTGCTTTAATTAAGGTATTTATCAACTAAATTTTTAAAAACATATATAAAATACAAAACGATCATGACCTTAATATATAATTTACCTCCATCGATTAGAAATTTAATAGGTTGCAAGCCTGGATAATTAATAATAACACTTTGCAAACATCGTACATTTAAACAGATAATTTAATTAGTACCAAACAACTCAATTAATGTACATCAAAATTAATCCACAGTTTGCAAATAAATGCCCCTAATGTTATTGTAAGCCGATAATAGGTGTCATTAACACCTCGTTGTAGGTATACCTCCTATATAAAATCAATTTACCGAAACATCCACGACTTTTACTCTATAAATCAATTTACCGAACTGGTCATTTACCGAAACATCCATAACCCCACTGACAGTTGTCAGAATATCAATTGCTTTGAGTTATTGGTTACTTGTTCGCTTAATTGAGTTTATTAAAACCTGTTTGTCTATGGTGTTTAAAATTTCTTGATAAGAGATGAGATGGTTTAATTGGGTGACAGAGACTTTAGCTAGGTTGGCGCTATGGCTACGATGACCACCCACATAATAAATGAATTTGCTCTATCAGTCAATGAACATCATAATTATCAGGGTTGTCATTATGATTGCAAACAAAGGGTTATTTTGGAATAGTAACCAATTAGGCCGGGGGTCCAGGACAAGGCTCTGGTAGGGAGGCCAGGGATAGCAAAGCCCCCCGTCCGAAAACGAATTGTAGACATTTTTAGGGACAAAATACATCTAAGCTAGTCCATATAAACGTACTCCCAGAGCCTTTGATAGTTTTTGCTATGGCGGCTCTGTCAGTCCATATGCACCCCTTCATAAACATGGGTGCAGTTCAGTGCAGCGAATCCGTGCACTTCACTAAACCATACATGCCATAATTTTTCAGACCAATTCCGGGACATTGAGTTAAATTGTCCGGGACTTTTGCCGATTTTCCGGGACATGTATAAAATGTAGCGATATTTATAGACATATGCATTTTTGGTACCTTTTTTTTCTGTTTCGCATCGTTAATTGCAAAGTTCGAAAGCCTATCCGAAATACACTTGATCTATTAACGTCAAATTAGACATTACTACTTCTGTTTAGATACAAGCCACGTGTTTTCAGTGTAAGCGTTCTAAACATAGATGGTGACGTCTGTGACTGCGTTATTGTCATTAAAACCGGTGTGTAACGCGTAGTTGTTGATACGCCTTTATTCATTTATAACATTTATATAATAATGAGGTTTTTATATGCTTACTGTTTTACTCAACTTCTTTGTTGGTTAAACGTGCGAACATAAACTGCTTTCAATTTTTTTCTCAGCGATGTTGGACTTCAGATGTGTGAAAAACTATCCTTTGCCCTTACACAGCGGGAAATAATGACGTAGTAGATTAAAGTCTATTAACAACCACATTAAACAATGCCGCCTTTTCGGTTTGACCGCGAACGTGAGACAATCGATATGATAACAGGACCCCTGTTAATTGATCGATTTTGACACGTAGCGTAGTCTGCCTATTCGGGTAGGCATTGTCATGGAGACGCTGCAGATATACACAGATTCGAGGTACAGTTAAGCCTAAGATAAGGTACATGTATATATGGATTTTGTAAATTCCGGGACATTTGACAGATTTCCGGGACAGCGGGACAAGTTCTTCATTTCCGGGACTGTCCCGGACAATCCGGGACGTATGGCATGTATGACTAAACAGACGTCGTTTGAGACAAATTGAGGAAAATAATGAATAAACTTCATAAACATGTTAAATTTACCTGAATGGCAACCTACGGATGTCATCCTTTGCATGCAACTTATAAAAACACGACGATGTTTCAACACACTTCTCTCGCTGACATGTTTATGTTTAAATTTGAAACAGTGTATCGGAGCTCCAGATAAGGTTTTGTGAAATTCATAAATTACTACCAGATTTTCAAAAAGAATTCTTAACTCTGAAATTTTATTCTTAACATTACTACTAAGTTTTGGAAAATAATTCTTATTTTTTCTAAATGACGAAAAAATAAATAAAAATGGTTATACGAGTTCAACAGTGTCTTTTCAGTATTATACAATTGTATTTTTCAAATACCTTCATATGCCCAAACTGTGCTTACATTTCATGCCTTAGATGAATTTTTACATATTTCACAATTAAAACAGGTCAATCTTTTCAACGATAAGCCACGGGACTTGTCCCTTCCACTCGTTCAATGTTTTTTATGTGTTTAAGTTTGGACCCGTCGTGTCGCGTTTTTGTTTAGCTTTTCCGGCTGTGTCGGCAACTGAACATACAACATCGTATAAGATCTTTTCTATAATGTCTTTCTAAACATTTAACTTCCGCTGACTTTGCGTACAAAATGTTAAAAGCGTGTTTTTGGACGCTTTGCAGTTTTTTAGAACGTTCTCTGGGCGCCGCCATTTTTTTGACAGATAGACTGTAAACGCCGCTTTTATTGGAAAAAATGCGCTTTGTTAAACAAACCCGATAACCATTCTATATAAGCACCGCAAAGATCTATAAAACGCGAAAAGAACTCAATAAAAATCGATACGAACGGATGTAAAAATAAAATTCGTAACTTGATTTTGTAATTCTTAATGGTACGACAAGATTTTAAAATAAATACGTAACGGACTTGAAAATAATTCGTAATTACGAAGATACAACCCTTATCTGGAGCTCTGGTGTATTCTGTATCGAATACCACATCATTATCGACTTTATAGGCTGGAGCACATCACCCGACGTGCAAAATATTGGTGTACTGCGACCTAACCAATATTGGGTCAATTTTCCAATATGGCGGATACAGCGTACAAAACAGAACCTAAGTCAATAAAATCAATTATTTCTTGCTTTAATGGTACCATTTGGATGAGTTTGTGGTTGAGATAGGTAAACTTATATAAGTTCTTGCAGTTTCAGTGTTCCTTAACCCTTGCATTGTTGACAACATTTTGCACCCATGGCCAAGAGAGAGCCCATTGCAACTATCAGCAACCCATTGGGTTATAAAGCTGATAGTTGAATTATTGGAACTACTGCTAAGCCTAATCTAAGAGCATAAACAGTTAAAATGAGGTCTAAAAAGAAGAGAACATTTTAAGATTTTCACATTTTTAGTATACTGTACAATGTTAAAACATTATATTGATAGATCTTTGCATGTTCCAATTCTATCCATTACCCGATAATCCAGTATTATTACGATTTCTTTTTTCAAAACCAAAATACCGCAAATATTGACAATGAATGTGTTAAAGAATTTTATAAACACAAACGTCCGCCGTGGGATTGGGGAATTCCCATTGAACATGCGTGAATCACGTGACGCGATTTGAGAGCATTAAGAACCGTTTATATTTAGTAATTGCGACAAATCAACGACTGAATCTAAAATGTTACATGTACCTCCTTTCAGAAATGTTTGCGAAAGTATAAGTGAATTTCTTAGAATAAAAACGCATCTTTCTATATATTTTACCGAGTACACTTCATTGCGGATTATGATTTAACTTGTCAGGTCATTCATGCATGTAGACCTATATGTATGCATAGTTTGGCAATTTCAAAACACGTTATTTACCTACTTATTACATTATGTGTTATGACCATTTGTATAACAAAATGCATTATTCAATTGAAGTATTTTCAAATGCTTATAATTAAATGTGTTATCGGAAATCGTTTTCAGATTTCATTATTCACGGAAAGTTAAGAAAATTCTAGCAACAAAGACACATTTCTCGTGTATTTCATGTACAGATGAAAATCATGCCAAAATTAGATTTCATGTACAACATCACGTCATTCTGTCTCGGGGAAAGCGTGGACTTTAATATTTAATTGCTGAATAACAACTTCGTAACACAGAGGTCGCTTATATCTTTTATTTTGGTAGAAAATTGTAGAGCATTTTTTTATATGTGGAAACTTTTTCTCAAACTAGAGAAACGAGTTAATTACGCTTTATCTTCAGTGCTACATTCGTTGAGATAAGGTCAGTAGTAATCTGTGAAATGTACAGTTATTTGATACAGTTTCACGTGGGGTCGGCATTACAAGAAGAATTTGATTGACAGCTGGAAAAATCAATATTGGCCACTCGCTGAGAAATTCATTGAAAACAGTAGCTCTAAGGCGGAGTAAATGGACTGAATAACCCGGCGTCGCTCTAATATACTACGGTTATTCCTCGTCAATTATTGTCGGTTTTGCGATATCAAAACTTCCAATCGCAATTTTCAAGATTCGGGAAAAACAACAGATTTTCTGGAGATTTTAACAAATGAATTCGATCGGCAATCAGTAAATAATGACAACCCTGAATTATTATTATAGATTTATTGGTTCCAAAAAGCTTTGTATTAAATTATCAATCAAACCACATTTAAATAAATTATTTGTTACCTGACATCAAATCCTCTTTCATGTTGTTGTTTTTCATTTCATTTATATTTATTTTCATGTACATGTATTGGCAATAAGGGTATACAATGTTTGAGCTTTCCCCAAGATTGTTTTCATACGCCCCTGTCTGCGATTGGGTGGGTCTTGCGATGGGTAACTCCTATCTGCTCCCTGTCCCCTCTCTCCAATATTTGTTATGAACATACTTGCCAAATAACGTAATTTCTTCTGTCTAAATACTGCATATACTGAGTTACTAGGCTATATTTAGTTACAGCATACAGTCTGTTGCAAAATGCATGCTTTCCATGTTTTGAACTTGACATTGCAGATGACAGCAATAATCTGCACTCTTTCTTAAAACACGGGTTTTACATGTCAAACATTTATAGAAAATACTTATTATCATGTGGCTGTAGAAAAACAGTGTAAATCAGTGGTATAAATAGAAACGATGAAATATACATGCACTGGAATTGAATTGGTACCACATCAAATTGTTAACGGGTATTGTTTTTCACAACTTACTCCCGGTAAGAAATTAATTGCTCACCATTCCCAATTAATTTTTCATAAGTAACAATTGTTTGCTGTAAAAAGGTGTGATGATGATGCCCGAAACCGTCTATAATGTACTGTTTTATTTCCCGTTTTATAGTCTGTAAATGGTAAAACTGTGAACTCTTACTTCATTTCCGACGTTCATCAAAAATAATGTTCTCCAGTTAACTCCCCCTCTATATGCATTCTCGTAACCTATTGGACAGTGAAAATCACAGTTTTGGCGCCAGGAAAGCTACCTGAGAATTTCCCATGATGCATCTACATGACTGTGTAATGGGACTTGATTATTCAAAACTCACGTCATGGTGTCTCTGTCTCTTATCAGTGGATTATCTCTTATGCCTTGTGGCGTTTATTGCAATTACCCTTGAAAGTAGGTACCGAGTAGGTACCAAGTACTTAAAAAAAAATGGAATAATGATACACTCATAGAGAAACATAGATATTTTTTACAATCACCATTTCCATTTAAATTTGTAAGTTTAATTGCCAGCTGAAATATTCAATCGCTGATGATGATTCTGGCGATCAGAAACGCTAACATACATGTAGTTTAGTCACTGCCCAAATATTTAAGCTTATTGTCATTATGCAAGTAAAATATATCTTGTGTTTCTTCAATGGCGGTTTATATTAGTCATTCAGTGGAAACTACTCTGTTGTTGTTTTAATTCCCCCGGATCGAATGATCAGGGGTATATTGTTTTTGGCCTGTCTGTCTGTCATTCTGTCCCAAAACTTTAACCTGGGTTAAAGTTTTGAGATAACTTTTGAAATATTGAACATAGCAACTTGATAGTTGGTATGCATGTGTATCTCATAAAGCTGCACATTTTGAGTGGTGAAAGGTCAAGGCCATCCTTCAAGGTCAAAGGTATAAAAAATAATCAAAGCAGCGCACTAGGGGGCATTGTGTTTCTGACAAACACATCTCTTGTTAATTCCAGTTATATCTAGAACTTTAAAACTTTCTTGAGTGCATGCCCTGATTCTATCCATCACCTTTTCAGAATGTTGCTGCAGGTGTTGCTACTGAGCCTTTTCCATGGCTGTGGGGCTGGTGTCACTGAGTGTAAGTATTGTCTCCTTTTTCTCACAAGGTCAGAGTATTGTACTCGTACTATATTGATTGAAATATTCATTTTACAGAAATTAAAGCAGAATTTTGATATTGCAAAATTAAACAATTATTGCATTTAACACAACATAAAAATTCCCATGATTTTTTTTTAAAGATACTTTAGACAGCCCCAATATTTGTGACAGCAAATCCATTATGATGAAATGGTTGTCAAGTGATGATGTGATAATTGTTCATGGGAAAACAAATGCGGAGCCCAAGGTCAGTGAGTGCATCCTGAAATTTGGACCCTCATCTTTGGCCACGAAGAAGACTCTTATGGTGAAGTTGGAGACCTACTATAATCAACACTGCATGGTCTTTCTTTCTGCACAACAGTCGCCAACGCAATTCTTTGAAAAAGAAGTTTCAACATTGGTATGTACAATAGTTATTACATGATGATGATTACTTTATGTTCTTTTATAAGAGAATATATTTTGATACAAATTTATGCTGCTTATTAAGATTTCTTAGTTCCAGCTTAGATGTGGTCCAGCATGCATTCTACTTTCCTATTTTTTATGCCCCCGGTAAGAGGGCATATAGTGATCGGACTGTCCGTCTGTCTTTCCGTCACACTTTGCGTTTAGGTTTCGAAAAATGCTCATAACTGCTATGTCCCTTGAGATGTAAACTTCATATTTGGTATGCATGTGTATATGGACAAGGCCTTTCCATACGCTCGAAAATTTTGACCCCTGTGACCTTGACGTTGAACTTAGGGTCAACCTTTAGGTTTCGAAATCTGTGTTTAGGTTTCGAAAAATGCTCATTACTTCTATGTCCCTTGAGATATAACCTTCATATTTGGTATGCATGTGTATATGGACAAGGCCTTTCCACACGCACAAAAATTTTGACCCCTGTGACCTTGACCTTGAACTTACGGTTCGCGTTTAGGTTTTGAAATCTGTGTTTAGGTTTCGAAAAATGCTCATTACTTCTATGTCCCTTGAGATATACATGTAACCTTCATATTTGGTATGCATGTGTATATGGACAAGGCCTTTCCATACGCACACAAATTTTGACCACTGTGACCTTGACCTTGAACTTAGGGTCCCTGTCTAGGTTTCGAAATCTGCGTTTAGGTTTCGAAAAAAGCTCATAACTTCTATCAAGCGTTTATAGGGGGCATAAGTCATCCTATGGTGACAGCTCTTGTTTTTTTTATAGAAAACAAATTTAAAGATACTATTTCAAGAGTGATGACATAAAATAGTTTAAAATTATATTTGCATTATCAGTTAACAGCTTATATTAATTTTACTCACTGTACATTGCTGGCTTATGTTGTAACATCAATATTTTAGTTATTTTGCTTGATCAACTGTCAGGGCTTTTTTTCCTTCTGAAAGAATGGTTGTTTTTCACAAATTTTGGAAATTCACAACTCAAATTTTCACCATATCAAGAAGTTCGCGACTCAAATTTTCACAATTTTAGAAAGTTAGCGACTCATCTTTTCACAACTTTGAACAGTTCGTGACTCATTTTTTCTCAAAATAGGGGGCCAAGGCCACTTCACAAAAGCAGGAAAAAAAGCCTTGTATGATTTTGGTCAGAATTATGTATTTCAGCTATTGAGAAGAATATTAATGATACAGAAGACAATCTCACTATCGCTGTCCATAAGAGATCATTTTAATATAGATAACAGTTTGATATTTGTTCCTTGTTTCCAGTTCAATGAGTCTTGTAACACACGGCCTTGGAGAGAGTCTGTCTACTACGCAGATGCAGGGAACAACATCAAAATCATCCTGCAGAAAGGGGATCAGTGGGCCATCAATTTCAACTTTAGATTGAATATCACTCTGGATGGTAAATGTGTCTTTATGGTCTTTAAAGTACCTAAAGTAGGCATAATGTATAGTTACATTAAGGAGATGATGACAGAGAAAACTAAAATAATTTGCTCTACAATCAGCTTGCTCTGAAGGTGCTTACCCTTGCACTGTAGCAAACAAAGGTGATGTGTAAGTATTTTGATTTGGGCAATTATGAACATTATACTGAGTGACCAGACCACACTGAGTGATGGTTATGTCAGCAAATTAATGTGTGTTTTTTCTGTGTTAGCTAAGGAGTAAATAAATTTGATTAATCTTTACTTAACTACAAAAATTCCAATGCACATCACAGATTATTACCGTATTTAATAAAATTATGCCTTTAAACAAAATAATTTTATTATTAAAAATGTTAAGAGTTTTGGACCAGTTTCACATATAGTAGTAAATAATAATAGGTATTCATAATGAGTGTGATGGCGTATTTGACAACATAATTGATAACTTGAGTTCATTTTAAGTAATCTTGCAAATTACAGGTAAAACTTGGACTGTAGTGTATTTGTTATAAGAAAATACTTTACCGGTAATCATATTGTAATTTGAGCAGCGGCATATGCAAGTGGGTCTAATGCCATATGAAGCAAGCCTAGCTCCAGAACAGCCTGCGCAATTGCATAGTCTGGTTAGGAGGTACCATATCCTCCATAAAGTCGGGCAATGTTTTGAGGTCTCATTAGCGGACAGGTTCGAATGCACAGGCTGGTCTGAACCTACACTGGCTGCATATTGCATAATATCCATTTTGGCACGACACAGCTCAATCAAGCGTATCAATAATTAGATAATTATGTGTCATTTGATAAATGATTAGCTAAGCAATCAACCCCAAGCCTGATTGACATGATCTTTTTACCTAGAATAAATACACAGGGAAACCCATAATCACTTGTTGCCAGAACTATTTGTTGTGCATTTTACAGATCACAAGGTGATTACTGTGTCAAACATCTCACAAGGGCTTATTATTGGCCTCGCCGTTCTGTTTGCGGTCCTAATTCCGGGCATAGTGTGCATAGTGTTCCGGTACCGTAAGATAAACAATCTAAAGAAGCGCTTAGATCAGATGTCGGTTTCTGGGGACTCGGCTGCCCGATATACCAACTTGTCATCACAGGGAGGAGGGGTACTTCACAGTCAGACGTGCATTGTGGGTAAGCAATTAAATGTATGTGTGATGTCATACCTGTAATTGGATAAATTCATTAAGAAAGGTGTTTGTATAGTTCCAATATATGAGAAAGGTTCTCTGAGAAATGGGCTTAATGACATTGCAATTATGGCATGGAAAATTAAGAATTATGATTGCAGGTGGATTTCCACATCTTTTAACAGCAAAAACGTTTAAGGTTTTTCAAATCCATGGGGTTATAGCTATGTTTGGCTATCATCATGTAGTAATATTGGCCACCATCATATAATAATCTTTGGATACTGTCATGACAGAAAGAACTTTCCCGACTGATGATGACCAATGATGACATCTGCAATAATCAATATAGCAATGAGCTGTAAATACTTGTATAATTTTGATAAGCATTTAACTGACTGTTTTGAGATATACACATTTTACACACTATTACATACAGTCACACATTTCTAAGCTGTGAAGTGAGTTCAAGGCAGACACAATTGGGGGCAATAAAAACAGACAATTTGTATCTGCCTCTTAGTGCCCTATGAGAACGTGTCTTGTTTAAAAAAATATATATTGTTATTATGTATTGTAATTATGTATAATTGTAAGAATAATATTAAGGTACATGTAATAATATTAAAAATTTCATATTAAGAGTTAATTTTTAACTTAAGTTGTTATTGATTTCCCCTTTCAGGGAGTCAGGATGCTAGTGGAATGTGCACAGTGTGTAACCGACACCACAATGACTTTGCCCATGTGGTGGACATTGGTCCAGACGGTCAAGTGCATAACAGCTCATCCCATGGGGACAGGAACAGAGACGAGCAACGTGATAGTCAGTCCTCCAACCCGGACATATACACTGACCGTGAGGGAGATTCACATGCTGTCCCCATCAGTCAAGCATCTTTCAATTATTCTCGACCTCCTGCTGAACTGCCGGTGGGATCACATCTTCACAGGGGTCATATTGATGGTGTTCTCATAGCATCCAGTGGTCTGGCTAGAACGTCTGACGTTCTGGGTGACTTTGGTGATGAAGACTTTGATCTTGGTGGAAATGACTTGATTCCCCCATCCTATGATTTATCTCCGCCATCTTACGATGAAGCTATCCACATGCCCAAGCCTGACCTTGACACTTCCACCGAGGCAGTTGAACAGCCTCTGTCAGAGGAAACAGACCCACTGTATCAAAATATTGAAACATTTGACAGATAAAATACAGATACAATTTTGGTGATGCAAAGTTTTGGTAAAAATTTATGAATGTTTGTTAAAAAAATAATATATTATTTTCAAAAATATTTGTTTTTTTGAAGAATTTTGTAAAATAGAAGTTACCTGATGTAAGGATGAAAATCATGTTGAGACTGTGATGTGCATTCATGGATGATGTTATTCCATTAATGGCTTGTATTGTTAAGCCCAAAATGTAATTCATGATATGTTAATGCACCTTGGTAGAAAAGCATCAATAATTGCACCATTTTCTTTGCTTTAAACTTGAAACTCGCTTTCAGATAGGTGACAGAGATAGGGAAAGATATGAACTTGACGATTACACAATTTTATTGTCAAGAGTACTTTGTGCTTTATTTGAGTTTTGCTACCTTCTACCAGTCAGTTCTCAATAATTTTCTTTATTTTATTATTTTATGTATAACATTAAGTAAAAAATATTTAAATGGGACTATTTCACTATTTGGAAAAATTGTACAAAAATTATCGTAAAAAAAAAGAGGATGTATTACCAGTATACTCAATGAAACAAAACAATACTCGGAATTAATGAAAGTGTTACAGATTGATGTATATCCGAAACTGATTCTAATTTATTCCAAATTGTTAACAATATTTTTTTTTCAGTGATCAGTTAGACAATATGTTGATTGCTAACATCGCCTTTTAAATGCTCAGTTAAAGTTGAATTTTTTTGTATCAAAAATTCAACATTTTTTAACAAGTCCCTCTGATGAACTTCTTGAACATTTATTACAAACAGACTAACAGAGTTGAATGTTTGTTCACAAAAAATGGTAATGATGTTTGGAAAAACAATAAATTAAAAAGTTAAATGTTACATTCAAACTCTCTGTAACTTTTGACATCAAATTAAGTTTAATCAAAGTATTGTTCTCCTAAATATATAATTTCTCACTTTTGATCCCATATAATCATATAGTATGTAAGCTTTTTTACCTGTAATAGACAGAAAAACCATCATAGTCTGGACCCATCAGATCATTCTCCTTTGATCATGTTGTACCATAAACATATGTATGTATGTATTTACATGACAGCTATGTCAAAAGTGATAGCTTTAAGCATTGTGCATAAAAACCTGTTGATTCATTGACCATATCTTTTTTTCAAGCCCACTACTGCCTGACTACTGGTAATCTGGATATAGAGGTATAAATGGTCGGTGTCTGCTTGAGTGTGTGCATGCATCCAATCTTTTCAGTACTGTTACTTTGTCATTCATTGTGCAATGGTAAAATAAACTTCTACTAATGTTCACCATCCTGAGTCAACCTGTTGTGTGTAAATCCATCTCCCAACCTCAAAGGTCAAGGTCACACTAAGAGGTGAAAGGTAGAATTTGGCAATAAAATTGCTTGTCCGGAAACATTTTCATAAATGACCACCATGAGAAGATGGCATGTTGCATATAACACCTGTCTCCCTACCTCAAGGTCAAGGTCACAGAGTTCAAAGATCAAATTTAAAACTTAGCCACAAGACAGCATAAGACAGCTTGTCAGGATTGCAGTTTTAAAATGATGTACCATAAATGACCAACATTTAAACGCAGATGTGTTGCTGTAAACATGTTGCATGCATCTCCCTGCTACAGTTATGGTCAAACAAAGGTTAAAGGTTAAATTTGGCTATAAAATGGCTTATCCAACTTGTAACTTCATCATTCCTCTTGCAAGTTTAAAATAATGTTTCACATCATGTGTCAACTGTGGAGGCCACAATAACGTACAATAGTCAAACATTTGCATAGTTCAGCTTACAAGCATTAATGACTATTGGCCGTCTAGGTTGCAGACTGGCATCTAGTATTAACATAATCATCACAGCTTCAGGGTACAAGCTGTTCTGTAGAAGACATGAATCAAATGCAGTTCAATAACTATGTCTTCCTAGAATACTGGTAAATTATGTTCTGTGTGCGTATTGTTTGTCTGATTTTAAATGAAAATTATTCAATATTTAGTCGTTTTGAAAAATGATAAATGAAAACATTGAAATTAGTTTAAATATGTGTTTGAATAACAGTATTTGTCACAGTATAATGTATTTAATGAATTATTTTTTTTTTACTTTTTATACGCCTGTTAAAGAAACATGGTATATAATTTACAACACTGTCCACTCAATATTTCTAAAATGTTAAATGGGATCATGATAAAACTTTTTGATAATGTTTAAAAGTATGATATCGCTACCAAGGGTGATAACTAGCCATTAGCACTTGAGAATAATGGCCCTTTGCTTATAAGAAAATGGGTAAATAAACATTGTCTGCTCTCTAACTCTCTCTGAATAGCTTGAATCATATCATCTTCAAACTTGGTGAAATTGTGAAGCGTCATTGTATCTCGACCATTATTGAAAACTCGCCAGATTTCCTGAATTTCTTATGAATTGTGGCCCTTTCATTATCCCAAATGTTTCCATATGAATGTTGTCTGCTCTGTACAAGGTTTGTTTTGGAACATTCATTCTGGTCAAGGTCACTATTACTATAAATAGAACATCAGATTTTACTCAAGAACTTAAGTGTTATTAGGAGAATTATGGTGAAATTTTATACAATGTTTGCAGCTTAGCTTAGATGCAGACCTAGCTGAGGATTGCATTATTGAGTCAGTCACAACAATGTCAAGGTCACTGTTACTTAAAATTTTAAAAAATGTTTCTGCGCATGAACATGATTTTAGATGGAGGTATTTTTCTGACATGTGAAGGTAGCTACGCTGCAGACCTTAACTGATATTTGCAAAATTACTGTTATTTAAGAAAGCTATAATGTTACATGCTGAAGACCAGGTTGTACCACATTGCCATGTTTCTTTTATATATCCTTCACAGGTCATTAATATCCAGACCTTTAAATGGGCATAACAATCTTATGCCCCCTCTTCAAAGCAGGGCTTTTTGCTTTGCATGTGGCTGTCTGTTGGTCAAATGGAAGTTGTCATAAAGTGCCGTTAATAGCAAGGAAAAACATCCCTTATAAAGATGGGCTTTCAAATGTGGTAAAACATCATTTGGACTTTACCAGATTCCCTTCTTATTGGACAAATCATTATTTGATTCCCAGATTATTCGATAAATCATGATTTGATTCCCTGACTATTGGATAAATCATGATTTGATTCCCTGATTATTGGATAAATCATTACTTGATTCCCAGATTATTTGATAAATCATTACTTGATTCCCAGATTATTGGATAAATCATTACTTGATTCCCAGATTATTGGATAAATTTATATTTGATTCCCAGATTATTAGATAAATCATTTGATTCACAGAGTATTGGATAGATAGTGCTGACAGCTGTAAATGGCTTCAATCATTTAATCTTGATTAACTAAGTGTTCACAGAAAAAATCCTGTTCCAGCCAGTTTCATGACCCATATAGTGATTTTTAGCTCGGCTGATTTCGGAGAAAACCCGAGGTATTGTCATAGGCAGCTCGTCGTACGCCGTCTGCCGTCCGCGTCGGGCTAAAACCTTAACATTTTGTTAAGGTTTCGAACATTGGCTCTAAAATCAAAGTGCTAAAACTTTGAAACTTCATATGTAGCTGCACCTTGATGAGTTCTACATGCCACACCCATTTTTGGGTCACTTGGTCAAAGGTCACTGTGACCTCCAAAAAAAATAATTCTGATGTGCTTTCATTTATTCAAAACTGCACCCACAGCCGAGCGTGGCACCCTTTATGCGGTGCTCTTTTTATTGCTTGGTATGTCTACATGTGGGGGATTGAAAGTATTTGGGGTGGGAGGGGGAGTTCTCATGTTTTAAAATATCTTGTTGTGATTGAAATGTAAGATAAACCATATTTATAACTATAAGTTGCCAATTCTATCATGATACACATCATATGCGATCCTAAGTGCTACACGTGTTTGTTTTTTTCTTGCATATTGTATGAAAACATCAATACCACAGCCATAAATGAGCTGCGTCATGGAAAATGGTCTAATGCCATATGATGCTAGCAAAGCTCCTGACCAGTCTATTGACCCGTGACGCGGCTCAAATAAAAACTGTTTGTTGTACATAGTATGTATCATGGTGCAATATTTGTGAACAATTTGCTTAAATACATTTCACAACTGATTATAAAATGTTTTGTGTTTGTATTAGTCAGAATTTAATGTCTTGGTGCTTGAAACCATTTTATTGTCAGTCCGACTGTTTAGCTTGATATAGCTGTCTCAGTGGTTGAGTGTATTGAAATGCATCTGTGCATTCTTGCATGCATTTATCCAGCGCAAAGGTCACGCAAGCAGTAAGATGTTAATAATGCACCTGGTTTGGACAGCTAACGACATCAGAGAAGTTTAAAATAAATTGAATCAAATGTAAATCATATGGTGTCATAGATCACAGGTCAGATAACCTATTGACAATATGCACATTGTCTGGGCAGTCATTTCGTCTTCCATCAGGCAATTTTACAACGACATGCCAAGTAATTTCACTATGTAAAACAAGCATGTCATAACTTAGATTAGTTCCAGCTCCAGCCGTAAGAATATATTGCCTGTAATGCCAATGTCAAAAGGTCAAAGGTCAACGTCACACACATTATTAAATTTGTGGCATTATTGAAAGTGGCTAGACATGTTGCCAGCAGGCATCTATCATGATTTACATAATTATAATTTTGCTCTTTCTAGTATCTTATTTTTGAAGATTGCTTTTATTTACTTATTTTGCTTTGTTTAATATTTCTAATGGTTGTCTTAGATGTTATGATTATGGTATTAGCCAATCTTAACATATATTGTATGTTTATGTGATTATACATAAGTAAGAGTAGTGTACACTGTTATCCTTGTTTTACCATAAATGTTGAATTTTTGTAACAATTATTTATAATGAATTTAAATTTAAACCGCTTTGTGTTGTGCCAATGTGAATCTATTTTCTGTCATTTCTTTTCTGAACACAAATATTTCACTTACTGTTGAAAAATCTATTAAGTTATTTTTATTTGTATTGTTAAATGAAATCTTAAGCTGTAAAATATACTTTTGATGTATAATATATAATGGCAGTAGCCATCTTGATAAATATTCTTAAAGCATCACTGCAGCCTATTTAATTTGAATTAAAGGAAAATTATCGGCATTTACTTTAAAAGTACTGCATTTACTTAAAAGTACAAAAAATGTATCTGTATTTTCAAGATTTTTTTATAATCAATTTATAAAAAAAACTATTTCAGGGATATCATTCTGTTGTATACATTAGCATAAATTAATAGATAGAACATTTATTTTATATTACCTATTCATATGTCAAAATTGGCTGTTTGACAGCCACTTTAGTATTAATCCACAATATATCATTCATAAAAAAATCATGTGCTTTGAAGTGTTTTCAGGATTGTTTTTCAAAATGAAATATCAGATCAAATGCAGGCTCTATAAGTTTGTATGACAGGCTTAACATATGATTTTATTGCTTTGCACGAACACCAAGGTTAGGCTTTCTTTCTGATTGAAGTATTTTTAAGAGACTTGTTCACAAAATGATGTAATTAAAAAATACAATACAGATTCAAAAATTATGTATACATTATATTCAAACTAGGAAAACAACACATCTGATAATGTTATTTAAAAAAAAGTTTTTGGTAAAGCATACCTTTAAATTGATACATGCAATGATGTAAAACATATCAGTGTTTTTAAAGCTTTAAATTTATCATTGATCTTCATCATGGGAAAATTGGTCTTATGCTGTATGCTGCCAGCATAGCTCCAGTCAAGCATACACCCAGTCTGTTCTAGAGCTCCCTTTGAAGCTTTAAAGTCACACAAGTTTCATTGTCTCATATGCATGCACAGGCTGGGATTGAGCTATGCTTGCAACATATGGCATAAGACCCATTTCCATACGACTTAATTTTGGAAACATGAAAGGTACTGACAAGGAATTAAAATACGATTTAAGTTCTATTACCTGAACGGTTCAGTAGTAGCTTATAAGGTAATGCCCCAAAAAGACCCCAGGTTTGAACTTGCTGAAGGCAAACATTTGTATTTGTATTCAAAAATAGAAAAACTAGTCATTTTCAGACGTTGATTGAAATACAAATTGTGTACGGGAATAAGTGATTCTTGAAGAGTTCAATTTCTTAAACACAGAATGATGTTGATTAATTCATATACATGTACCTATTTTGAGCCAAAATACATGTTAAACATGCTTACTGCATTCTGCTCACATATGATATTCTCACTGCATGCAAGTTTTTATTTATTTTGTGGACAGGAGTTTATTTTTGGCTATTAATTTATCAAGGGTTTTAACAAAACTGTAGACAATGTTTGAAATAAGATGTTGTATTAATTTAAGGCTTTCCTCTGTTAATGTAGCGATGTGAACATGGACATGTTTAATGGTATACTTTCCTTGTTCTTTTTTTACTTTACCTTAAATAAACTCCATCCGTATCAGATATTATTGTTGACTATTTTTGTCCTAGAGTTTAAATTGAATCTTAAGATGCCTTTTTTAACAATTCTTTATACAATACCTAAAGATTGGTACAATTAGAGTTCTACCTCATGAACATTTTGATACTAATATTCAAGTGAAATACTTGTAAATGATAAGACCGCACACAGATTTTTTTAATTATTAAACAAGCAATTAATAATTCACATAAAAGAATTGTGTTTAATAGAAGGTTTACACTTGGTGATGTTAGACATGCCAATATTCATCAGACTAAAGCACTTAGTATTTATTGCACGGTCTAACAGATAAAGTAAGTAAGTAATCAGATATTTAAAACTCCCTCGTGTCACAAATTATGCTGTTTCATGTAGTAGTACTAGAATATACTGGACACATCTCATATATTTCCAGCTTATGATCAGAAATAAATGTTTTTACAAGTACAAAGATCCAGGCAATGGCCTGTAAGCCTTACCAAAGTAAAATAATTACCCATGTCATGTTGTGCAACAATGACAACAACAAAATGTGGTTTAAATAACATATTTTCTTATACCAGAAATAAATAGGACACATTCACACTAGATTTATCACAATGTAACAGATTCATGAATAGCCAAACCTGGATCAATAATTCCAACAGATAAAGTTAGCGACGCCACAAACACTAGCATCATACAGATAATTAATATATTATTTCCAAGCAATAAATAGTATACATAGTTGTAAATTCATTAATGTATAAATAAAGGTGAATGTAAAATATTAGGCTTAAGTATCGTGCATGTATGTAAAAGATCAGTATACAGGCACATCACATTGGTCCCAACAGCATAGAATACCCTCAATATAAGACAATCTACCAACAGGAATAAAATACAACCCAACGTTGTACAATACAATCATGTCGGAATATTTTAACAACTAAACTTAATTATATTGTAAGCAAGCAAACAGCAAATGCACACTATTCAATACTGTAAGTAAAATGTGTTTTCAAAGTATGAGTAAAATCTGTTTCCTGTAATAATCGCTATGGGTAAAATACCCTTACTCATTTCAGTAACATTTGTTATTAATTAAGTAACAGTAATAATAAATAATGATAAACATTTTTATCAATATTAACAAGATCCTTTAACAACTTAAAAAATAATATAGCAATAATGGTTAAATATTGGTGTAATAAATATTTTTCAACCTTTGGACACGGTTTGTATAAAAAAATATATAGTACAGTAATACTTTAAAGGCACATAATGACAGCAGATATCATCAAAAGTATCTGATTTTCAATACTCAAGAAATAATGTGCTCTAAATCATCGTCCCAAAATGAAATTGCACATATCTGGACTCTGCTACTCCAGATTGAAATCATAAGATGACGACATTTACTATTAATAATAAAAAACATTGTCCCAAGTGCTGACCTATGGCTAAAACAAAGATTGCTGAAAGCGTATTTGGCTTAAATGCTTTGGATGAACTTGCTATTAAACTGCTTAAAAACCAGTGCTTTGTATGAACTCAATTTCTTTGGTCACAATTAGCAAAACGTTATTCCAAAGCAGAATTTACCTGTCAATATTATCAGTTAACACAGCAGAAAATATAATAGCAAAAAAAAACTAGGTAATGGACATAGCCATACAGATAATATTGTTATCAAAAATACAGATACTAGGATGATTGACAAAACACACACGCTAAAAACATTGGTTTGATGGTTCAAACACACTTGTGGCACAAACAAATGGCATATAAAACACTGTCATGTACCTGAACAAGTTTGGTAGAAGCAGGTAAAGAAATCATCCAGGCATATCGAGTGCTGTACATTGCTATTGAGCATTTATTAAGAATGAAATGCAAGATTCATGAAGTGATTTTGTTAACGAAAATTATGGTTTATGAATTAAGATTATTATTATGCTTAACATTATGATATAAATATAACAGCAAATATTGCATAGACCATCATGGCAGTCTTTAAAAAAAGAACAGTCCATAAAAAAGATTTAAATTTAAAACATTATATGTTACTTTTTGCAAATCACAAGGAACAAAAAGGTATCTTATTACTGAAGATTAATTTGTGAACATACTTTTAAGATGTGTACTGCTTTTGAAAAAGTCCATTCTTCTTTCCAATATCTTAATATACGGAAACAAAAATAAATAGTTTGATGTGTGCTACAAACATAGAAAAGCATTGATACCTTGATTTAAGGAAACAATTACAATACATTTCAAGAATGATGCTGTTGGGAAATGGAATTCTGGTGATTGGAGAATCTCAGTGCTATGTCAATTATTCCTGTCTGTTGCATTCACATGATGATCTGAGGTTCCTTCACTGACTCAGCGATGGATTTGTGTGGCAATATTCGCCCACCATTCACGTAAAGTTCATCATTTACAGTGACGTCCTCACCGAGCACGGATACATTCTCCATCCGAACCTGAAAGAAGGATTGCTCTTCTATGTATACAAATGAGTTTAAAAACGTTTAACACAAATGTTATTTACATTCCATGATGAAACAAAATGAGCTTAAGATTCACATTCACATACGGTACATCAATGACTTGTAAAAAAGAAAGTTAAAAATGTTCATATTGGCTTCAACAATTATAAACATTTGTATCATTTTTTTTTTTCATAAACTAATCTGCTGCAAACAACAATTGAAACCAACACACCTAAGGGGATAAAGGCTGTAACATTTAACCCATATTGAACAAAAAACTTTTTAACTATAATTAAAGATGCAATTTTAAATCAGTATATATCAAATATTTAATCAGCCTAACATCAAAGAATTAAATGAAACTAGTTTAAAACTTTTTTGAAACACAACTATAAAATGTGTGTTAAACCTCTAAATCTGTTTGCAATACAGACAATGTATTGATAAATGTTCAATACTATAGCCCACACAGTTCTACTGTGTGACACTGTGCTATAGTCCCCACGTACCCATCTGCCCACGACACATTTCAAGCCTATGATACAGTTCTACTGTGTGACAATGCGCTATAGTGTCCACGTACACATCTGCCCACAACACATTTCCAGCCTATAATACAGTTCTACTGTGTTACATTGCGCTATAGTGTCCACGTACCCATCTGCCCACAACACATTTCAAGCCTATGATACAGTTCTACTGTGTTAGATTGTGCTATAGTGCCCACGTACCCATCTGCCCACGACACATTTCCAGCCTATGATACAGTTCTACTGTGTTAGATTGTGCTATAGTGCCCACGTACCCATCTGCCCACGACACATTTCCAGCCTATGATACAGTTCTACTGTGTTAGATTGTGCTATAGTGCCCACGTACCCATCTTCCCACGACACATTTCCAGCCTATGATACAGTTCTACTGTGTTAGATTGTGCTATAGTGCCCACGTACCCATCTGCCCACGACACATTTCCAGCCCATGATACAGTTCTACTGTGTTAGATTGTGCTATAGTGCCCACGTACCCATCTGCCCACGACACATTTCCAGCCTATGATACAGTTCTACTGTGTGACAATGCGCTATAGTGTCCACGTACCCATCTGCCCACGACACATTTCCAGCCTATGATACAGTTCTACTGTGTGACACTGCGCTATAGTGCCCACATACCCATTGACCCACAACACATTTCCAGACTATGATACAGTTCTACTGTGTGACACTGTGCTATAGTCCCCACGTACCCATCTGCCCATGACACATTTCCAGCCCATGATACAGTTCTACTATGTGACACTGTACTATAGTCACCACGTACCCATCTGCCCACGACACATTTCCAGCCTATGATACAGGAGTCCAGCCAGGAGTGAGACTTGATATGGGCGCCGTTCAGCACCGTACACCTCTTGATACACACGCCGTCCTCTATCACCACATTGGGGCCGATTGTTACATTGGGTCCAATTCTGCAATTCTTTCCTATCTTTGCACTGGGATCCTGTAATCAGTTTAGGGCAAGAATAGACCAATAAATATAACAAGGGACAAAATTGTCACAAAACCAGGTTTTCATTGTGAAAAAAAAATCTGATAAAGGGAGAAAACTCAAACTGAACTTTTGAAATGACCAAAAAAAATTAACCCCCTTTGTAAGTTTTTTTTTTTTTTTTAAATCTATTTTTAGTCGTGGCGACCTTGACATTGGAGATATTGACGTGATTCTTTCGTGGGACACACCGTCCCATGATGGTGAACAAATGTGCCAAATGATTTTAAAATCTCACAATGAATGACATAGTTATGGCCAGGACAAGCTCATTTATGGCCATTTTTGACCTTTGAACTCAAAGTGTGACCTTGACCTTGGAGATATCGACGTAATTATTTCGCGAGACACACCGTCCAATGATGGTGAACAAATGTGCCAAATGATTTTAAAATCTGACGATGAACGACATAGTTATGGCTCGGACAAGCTCATTTATGGCCATTTTTGACCTTTGAACTCAAAGTGTGACCTTGACCTTGGAGATATCGACGTAATTATTTCGCGCGACACACCGTCCAATGATGGTGAACAAATGTGCCAAATGATTTTAAAATCTGACAATGAACGACATAGTTATGGCCCGGACAAGCTTATTCCGCCAGCCCGCCAGCCAGCCAGCCAGCCCGCCAGCCAGCCCGCCCGCATTCGCCAATCTAATAACCAGTTTTTTCCTTCGGAAAACCTGGTTAAAAATATTATTCAGTAAGGAGTAGATAAAACATTAACTTGAAAGCTGAAACATATAACAATATACTACTTGGAAAACAATCACAAATACAGTTTAATCCCGCTTATACAAAAAGTCACCAGCCCGACCTGATTATTCTTTAACCCTTTACCACTTCGATACGTATTTTTACGTCATTTTTTAGAATAAAGAGTACATTGCATTATGGGACAGAGTTTTCATGGTGCCCTGTTCAGATTTAATTATAACAACCAATGAGCATGTGAATTTAAATTTAGATTGAATGCAATACGATACAATTCAATTATTTATTGCATCATACACAGTCATGCAAAAAAAAACTTGCTTCCAATGGACTTCCTAAAAAGCAAGAAAAATGAAAGCGAATTTCTGCCAAAAATAAGGCTGTGATTAACAGTGTAGTCTTGATTTGTATAATTACATCTTTTTCAAATTGAATTGATAAGGCTTAATCGACTCTGCCATACCATTTTGTTCATATCATACCCTTTAAATAATTTAATATCGATTGGCATAATCCCAATTAGACTTATCTGATGTAGCACTTGTTTCTATGTTCATTTTAGGCTCTAAGCTACTTAAATTCTACAATACAATGAAAAGCAGAGAGGAAGTACTGAGGGCCTCACAATTCAAAATATTTTATCAAATTAGATGGCACTGGTATGCCAGGCAATGTAGACAATTATCACCACTGAGTGGTAGTTTATTCTAACCAAAAGGGGGATATTTTAAACATGTTTCTAAAGAACCAGTAAAATTGTCATATGTTTAACGTACAAACTCAGGGCCTTGTTCTTTTAGCTCTAGATTTTTATACTAATTTTGCTATTTAAGTCTATACAGACCATGTTAAGCACCATGGGCATGACCAGTTTTGACAACAGGAGCAATATATTCGAACAATAATTGGACAACTGAAGAATTTTATATACCGAATAGGAAACTTTCAGGCCTTAAAGGGGCCTTTTCATATTTGGGTAAATTGACAAAATTGAAAAAAGTTGTATCAGATTCGCAAATTTTCATTTTATTTATGATATTTGCGAGGAAACAGTAATACTCAACATTTACTATGCTCTAAAATAGCCATTATATGCATTTTTTGACGATTTAAAAACATGAAAATTATAAAGCGTTGCAACGCGAAACAAATTAATGATTTGGAGAGTTCTGTTGTTGTCTCTATATTTTGTGAAACTACGAGGTTTGCTTATAAAGAGTATAAAATACATCTGACTTTGTATCCGGAAGGATGGCCGAGTGGTCTAAGTCGTTTTTACTCCAGGACTCTAGGGGTCAGTGGTTCGAGTCCTGCTGAGGGTTACCTTTTTTCATTTTTAAATTTTATTCTTGATTTTTTACTGAAGCTTTTTATATCCGATGTTTATATTTATCAATATAAAGCATTTAATGACAAACTTCAAAACATGCCAAAATCTGTGAAAAGGCCCGTTTAAAGTCATCAATGAACCATGAGACCCCAATAGAGTGGCATATTTTTTTTCCATAGGGGAATTATTTGAAAATTAAAATTGGACTTGAAATGCATATTTGAAACTTTGCAGTTTCAGAGATTGTAAGTCACTTCTCTTTTGATTTGTTTATAAAACATATTGGTTCACTTATGTATCTTCTCATGATGACAGTTATCCCAATCCCCTTCTGCCATGCTTACCACAAGTGCAGTGCCATTTACCCCCTCGCCGTGGTACAGCAGACTGGAGTTCTTCTTTTTCAGGGAGGTCAGGTACATGCACATCCCAGTGAGATAGTCCTTGGGCTGCCCCACATCCATCCAGAAACCTGCAGCACACGATATACAAGACTTCTGTAAACAGGATAACCAGTCAACAATGAAGCCACATTCTGGGACAACCGGGCTTAATGCATGCGGGTTAAATCATTATGCAAGTGTGTAAAATGTTGTCCTAGATTGCCTGTGCAGTTCAGCTTTGGAGCAAAGTCTCATCTTTGATTACTCTATGCAAACTGCACAGACTTATCTGGGACAACACTTTACACACCTGGATACAGATTTGTGAATATATGTTAGTGATCTTTGATGTATACCTGCCAGGCAGCTCATTGACCAATATTCATCCAGAACCAATACTACATGATACAACTAATCTCCCATCAATAATAGCTTATCAGGACCTGTTGTTTATAAATGCCCATTTATAATGCTATGAATATCTTACATAGCCTGCACATGTATTTACAAAACTTAAACAGTATGTGCTATATAATTTAACAGTTGACATAACTGTGTCAATTAAACAGGTACTGGTACATAACTGCTAATTGTTATAATCATTTAAACTTTAAATTCACCTCCCTTAAAAGGAACACAGGAGCAATCCATATGACATTAACATTTTAATGCAATATATTAAGATTATGACAATCATTGGGGAAAAAAAACTATCAGGTTCGTAGCACAACAATGGTATATATAGTTAATGGATTGAATTAATGCGGCATGCAAGTAATCCATCCAGATAAGTTGTAAGCTTTGTTCAGGATTATGATGTTCATGACATCTGTATAAATCAATACATGGGTCTACAATTCTCAATGTCATAATAGGTGTATTTCATATATGATTGATTATACATACTTTTTATCATAGAAAAAAGGTATAAGACAGAAACATACTTTTTGTATTTACAATTTATCAATTAGTTCACAGCAATTTAATGTCTAACAACTAATAGATGACACTTGTGCAAATACGTTTGTGAATCAGGGTTCAGGGTTTACCCTGAATGAAAATTTTCTTTCGACTATTTTATCCTAGAAAATAGACATCCTACTCACTTTGGCTGTTGTATGGGGTTTTGTGAAGAAAAAGTTGAAGTCAATACAATTTTCAATCGCAAAATTTGCCAATTTGTAGCTATTTCCTAATGTTGCCACTTTCAGAGTAAGCCCTGTTTATGAACGAATCTGACTTAACCTTTACATATAAAGTAGGAAAAGCCAATATTCCTCTTACTGACAAAACAGGATTTTTTTTTTAAATAGATCCAACATAGGTAACAATTTACTAGTTCAGCAATCAGAGAAAAGAAATCCACTGAAAGGAGGATAAATCATTTCCCTGGGATATTTATCATTGTAAGGCCAGACCATTAGTCCCAGTGCAGGCAGTAAGTTACCTTGTAGTTCCATACAGTAGAGCTCCCCATCAGTGGCCATGCCTGGGAACGTTTCCTTCTCTATGGATGTTGGCCTTAACTACAATACACATGTACCTGGTCAAAATAAACTGAAGAACTTCATGTTAGGCATACAATAGTTATATAAAATATGTAAATGTCATTTATTCAGTGCTTTCCACAGGATTTTTTTCAGGCGCTCTGGGGCTCATAGGGGTGGCTCGTTGAATTGTTTTTTTAATTTAACATTTCAATTGACGTTCTGTGGTGCCTTGTAACTCTAAGAAAAACAGTGTAAAAAGACATCATTTGGTCACTATGACTCTTCAAGAAAACCCCCCAGCTATAAAGTCATTTATAAAGACATTTTTTAATAATTTTTATACTTTCCGCAAAGATAGTAAAATCCCGACTCAAATGATTCCCCAATACATTCGTATCAACCAGACTCTATAACTGCATACTTACTACTTTTCAAGTTTCTATTCATTACCCGATAATCCCATTTTTAAAAGCACTTTCTAGTAAATATTGACGATAAAAGTGCTAAATAATTTCTTTTACAACAAACGTTGCAATTTTTTAAAAGTATCAAATAAATTTCGGCAAAAGTGACTATTTATAGATTTGATAAAATATTGCGACTGAACATGCGTAAATGGCTTGATGTGGTGTGTGCTTGTTAATATAACTCTCAATACACCCACCCTTTCTATGTACATGACCCGACGTTGTACATGCTGCATAATTTTCGCGCCCTTTTTATTGAGACAAAAGGTCAGCACAAAACAAATCATTACTTTTTATTTGAAGCAAGAATCTGTTAACATAGATTTAACATTTACATTCGGAAGTGGGTTTCGGATTAGAAATTGAATTATTCTCATATGAGACTTCAAGAAAACATTAACATTTGCGTATTGAAATCAACAATAATTTGTTTAAAGGCCTTACGAGTCCAGTTAATGTTTTGACAGTATTATTCATGAAATGCACAACTTCCACGGGGATTAAAGCCATCATCAGTCTTCTAAGTAACTGGCCAAGATTTCTGTGACAATTATATGTACATCAAGAGTCGTCTTGATGATTTAACTGCAGGTCGTGCCTGCCTACGAGTGCTGTCGCTTACACAAAGCATAGGCTCTCATTGGCCAATATTGATTTTCCAATACAGCGACGCTCCGCCTTTAATTGGGTAAAGCGTTAGATGTAGTTAACAGAGGATCGTAAATCGGCTTTCAAAATTTTTGGCGAAGTTGATATCCCTTTGATCTTAAGAATGGCTAGTTGCAGTAACAGGCAAAATACACTGATCAGAAAATTTCAGGCGCCCCACCGACTCTGATTTCGAAATTAAAGTGCCCCGGTGAGGGACCGTTAAATGGCCTGTGGAAAGCACTGTTATTCTCAACTTATTCAAACTTTGCATAAACCATTAACAAGGCAGTGACCCAGTTATATTCATTTGTGTATGTTTTTCTGTACTTAAGTGTCTTGTCTAGTACATTTGTTTTTGTCTCTCACTCTATGGTGAATTTGTTCCTTAACATAATTTAAGGATCGTATAAAGTAATTATGTTTCTCTCATGCTGGTGCACCTGAAGCTTTACTAAGTGTTATTTAAACACATTATTGGAACAACCATAACATTTATCTATAAACTTAAAAAACAACAATTCATGTTCAAATGAGTCAAAAAAACAAAGCATGGAATTGAGACATGCCAAGCATGTATGTAACTTATGTAATAAGCTTCAAGTACTTAAACATAATCAACAGATCTTTCAGACACATTTCTAATAAGAGAATAAGCACTATATGAACAACAGACAAATGAAGCATTTGCCCACTCAAAAAAAATAGGTAAATGAACTAAGCCAAGCATATGCGCTTACCTCTATTCTGTTGAGCATTGCTGGTGAGAACATGTACATGCCAGCGTTGATCTTGTTGGAAACATACTCCTGAGGTTTCTCCACAAACTGGTTGATGCGACCGCACTCTGCATCGTACACAACCACTCCATACTTGGAAGGCTCATCCACCTTGGTAACCTAGAGACAAAACACCATTTACCACTTTTATATACACACTTAAAATACAATGGGTGGATAAATTGAACCCATGTTTGATCAAACAATTCTGTTAAGCTTATCTTTCTGTTAACATACATCTCTGTAATTCACATTTGAAATCAGTTTGTTTTGATATATAAATCAACATGGTCCAAGCAAATGAAGTATTAAATTTAACTTTCACAACATGCACAATTTGAGAAAAGAAAGTTCCCTGTAATATTCAAATAAAAGCAAAACCATCAAAACATTTGAGAAGGAACAAATATGTCTTGTTACTATTTAAAGGATAATCAAGTCAATGCACTTTAATGATTTCAACAGGAAAGGGATGGTAACAATTGTGAACACATACATACAAAATACCTTAATAACTTATATAACACTCCTATACAACACTCTCATCAACCAAAAGTCATGTTTAAACATCATTAATTTTTACTCTAGACCTTTCTTCTAGTTTAGAACGTTTACCATGATTGTTCCCTGCTTGCCATGGTGTTTATGGAACTTGATCATATCTTTAAATGGAAAATCGCAGATTATGTCGCTGTTTAAAACAAAAAATGGATCGTTGTCGTTTGTTAGGTGCTCTCTTGCTAGGGCTAAAGGTCCGGCTGTAAAACAAGAACAAAATAATGTCATAGCTCATCCATATTTGTACTTTCTTGAAGCTTATTTAATGCTAATTACATCTTATCAATTGATTATTTCACTTTATTGTTAACAAAGACATGTTGATCTATTTACACTTAAAACTGGTACATGTATGTCTTGTATGGAAAAATCAAGCAAATACATGTACCTCAACAATGTACCAAAGTGAAACATTCAGTGCATATGAGACAATGCAAATGGGTCTTTTGCCATATGCGACTATAATCGTAGCTCCAAACCAGCCTGCTCAATCAATTACAAGAACATAAAACTATGCCTAACTACAGCAGACATGGTAGCTCTTGACCAAGATAGGCAAATGCGTAGGCTGATCTGGAGCCACCCTGACTGCATGTAATATAAGACCCATTTTCGCATGATGCTGCTCATATCCTGATCTGTGCATTAGATTAAACTGACAAATGACTAGGTACTTACCAGTCCCTAATGGCTCTGATTCCAATGATATTGTTATTGTAATTCCCAGCTGAAACAGACAAGCATTAACACTACTTAGAAGGTTGCATACACAGTGTACTATTGTCTAATACTGCAGTTAGAAAATCAACAAGGCAACAAAATATACCGGTACAAGCAAATTTTACTACATAGTAAAACATTGTATAATTTTCACCTTCATTAATATTAACAGACCTTTTCCTCTACTGACTTCAGTTCCTGTTCCATTTGATCTGCTCTGTAACTGACAGCCAGAATAATGTGTTTAACCCCAGCCTGGTAAATAAAAAAAAACAAACAGCCATGCTCAATACCCGTAGTTTTATTTAAATACACTCCGAAGCAAAATAAATCTAGCCAACTGCAATGGTCATGTAAAAAAATATATGATAAAACCCATATTTTCTTGTTGTTTTTATAAGTTATTTATTACTAATTTTAAATAAAACAGAAATATTATATAAAGTGCCTTCATCAGAACTACTCTGAAATACTACATTGAGGTGACATGTTTCATCATAAATTAAATTTTTGAAACACAATATTCCAAATAGTATTCAATTGTTTTCCAGTCAGTTATTTCTTCTGTATGGTCCTACAAATGTATTATTGTTGCTATGACGATGCTTTTATACCTCTACCAGAGCTTCCAGCTGGTGAAGAAGCATTGGTTTGTTGCAGAACTCTACCAGGGGCTTGGGACAGCTCAGTGTCAACGGCCGCAGCCTTGTCCCATAGCCTCCCACAAGGATTAGGGCTTTCATGGTGGCTCTGAAGAGAAGACCTATTTTATGTTAAGATCAGCTTTTGTGCAGCATAAAGTAAATTAAGTATTATGAATTAAATAAAGTAAAGTAAATGATGAAAGAGGCATACAATGATGTTATAAATGAATGGTTTACCAACTGATTTTTAAAATAATTTTCTGGAATGTTTTTTGTCCCTAATTGGACACCATATTTTACCTTAATGAGTTCATTACACCAAGTTTGCAAGATTACCGGACACTGTGATAGTTTGAAAATGAGGTGAGTCATGTTTGTTTGGATATCAAATCAAACTGTTTGTCACTGAATTAATCAGATATTTTTTTGTTAATAAGCACATGAACTTCTTATTTTCATAATAAATAAACATATTATGTTGTCAATTTATAAAAGAACATGTTTTTAAACCAATTGACCTTTTACCGGATAGCATCCTACAAGCATTCTTTGCAATTGTTGCTTAAACCAAGCAATTGCAAAATTAATATAAACAATTTTATTTCTAAATTAATATGAACAAATTAAAATAAACATGAAATGATGTATTTAAAATTATACATGAAAGTGAAACGTATCATTCAGGTTCTGGTACAGTCATGTTACCATTACCGGATCATTACACACAGCGGATCACTTTGATGTTCAAGACTGAGTATCGCGATAAATAGTTGACATTTTTAGATGATATTTTGCACACAACATCTTCAAGGCCTGTTCTTTAAAACGCATTGAAAATTGTTTATTCATGTTTCATGTTCAATATCAATGATTAGATATGATTCAAACAATTTACATGGTTTATAAGATGCCCATATCTTTTGATCTTTTAAGAATTTTCAACAGATAATTCACACTAGAACACCATGCGTAAAGTGTGGATACAAGATCACATATAGAAAACAATTAATAACAAAAATGAATGTAATTTATAACTGTCAATGTAACTTGGTCATTGTAAACAACTCATTTCATGTTTCGACAGTTCAAATAGCTCCTTAGATGCCCCCCTGAGTGGTTTCATTCACATGATCAGTTATTGCTACAACTGATCCGTTAATGCATGAATTCTGCGGCGAAAAAAGGTATCACAAATACATTTTGGCTGCGTTTAAAAATAAGACTATGTGCTTAAACAATAAGCAAATGTAATATTTAATCAATTTGGTGTAAAAGAAGTCTCAAAAACATTTATTGTTTTTCACCAGATCAACTCAATTACGCTACAGATCCGGTAATGATAACTTGACTGTATTGCGTCATTTGGTTTGCAGACTACATTCTGACAGTCACATTGACATTCCAAAACCATGAAAACTGTATCTCTGACAAGTGACAATCTTATCAAATAAATATTTTACATGTAAACGTCCGTATTTGCATGCTAAAATCTCTAAGGAAACACATTTTTATATTAGAAAAAATGCCAATATTCTATTGTTTCACACCTTTTGCAACGGAAAGACTTAATGTAAACAAATATTCGTTAAGATCTGACGCGTGTCAACAACATCAAACTGATTGGAGCAACGAACAAGTCCAAGGATTTCGAAGCGACCGGCGTTTACTTCCGCTTCCGGATAAATTACCTCCCTTGTAACATTTCAAGACCGATAATCAGGCGTGGCGAAATTTGATTGGTGCCTAGAACGTCCAACATGGTCTAGTTGTAATTTTGTGAAATGTCAGTTGAGTTTTCTATTGAACTCCGTTATATCGATGATAAGACATTTTATTCCGGCGGTGTTTTTTGGTGTATTACAGCACACTTTATGGATTTCAGCTAATGCCATTGAGATAGTGACTTGTTTTCGTTGACTTTTGTTGTGACATTTGGCGTGACATAATGAAAGCAATCCATTGTTATTGTTTAGTTTAAGTCTTGATTCTAGAAGTGACTGATTAACTTAAATATATAATTATAGTTTTGAAGCAACATTGATACCAGGGCGGTGGAAATGCATGTTAAGAAGGTTTTCTCAGTTTTTATTCTGCATATTTTTATAATTTTATATATTCTACTGCCATTGTCTGATGCTGGGAAAGAGAAATGCAGCACTTGTAAAGATATCGTGGAAAACTTCAAAGAGGTATATCATTAACTTTGTTAGTACCGCTAACTTAGTCCATATAAACGTACTCCCAGAGCCTTGGATAATTTTTGCCACGGCAGCTCTGGGAGTACATATGCACCCCTTCATATATTAGTTATAACTTAACAGACGTCCATTATTACCAATTAAGGAAAGCGATGAATAAACTTCAAAAACACATTAAATTTACCAGCCTATGGATGTTATTCTTTGAATGCAACCTAAAAACATGACGATGTTTTAACACACTATTTGTGCTGACATTTTCATTTTGAAATTTCAACTAGTGTAAAGATTCGACATCGTTATTGACTAAGGTTACATCAAATATCACCATGTGCAAAAGATTGGTGTACTGTAACCTTACTGATAACTACACTTTTAGTCGACAACATCACAACAGTTTGGCGATATGGTTGATATAGCGTACAAAAGGATAACAAAGTAAATAAAAAGCAATTATTTCTTGCTTTAATGGTATCATTTGCATGAGTTTGTGCTTTAGACAGGTAAAAGTTTTTGCAGCATTATTGTTCCTTAGCATTTTCAGTGGTGATCAAAGCATGAAAGTTTGCACCTTTGGACAAAAGACGGCTGATTGCAACTCTCAGCAACCCTTTGGTTTATAAAGCTGAGAGTTGAATTATTGCAACTACGGCTAACTATGCCTCAATTCGTAGAAGAATAGGTATATTGCTTTTCACTCGTCAAATCGATCGCATCAACCTAAAATCATGAAAAATTGGTATTATGGTTACTTAAGAGGATATTGAGTTGCCTTTGCCAAATGCTTTGGCTATTTGTTGTGAGGTAAAAAACTTTTGATTAGCTGTTCAAACATGAGGATTTTTTTCCTTACAAGAGTTTAAAACCATGATAAGTCTACAAGTTTACTTTAAAAGTTACAATTCAATCTGCATTTGACTTATACTTTTATAACCCACAAATATCAACATTCACAACCCTTCCATATGTTGCTGTTGCGCCCAATTAGATATTGATTTTGGCAGGCTTTCTTGCTATATTGAGTGTTTGATTGCGGATGCTTATAACTGAATGGATTGTGGCTTTGGAAAAAGCCCACTACGCTTTTTAAATGCACAATCTGGCTAAATTTTATAAATATCCTTTGTAGTTTACTACCAGAGGATTAGAAAAGCATGTGAAAATATCAAACACAATAAGTTATTAAATACAGAGAAATTTATAGTTATTATTTATATTAAATATTCTGTCAATCTTTCCTGAATTTCAGAAAAAGATACATGCTTTTTAAATCTGAATTTAAATTAACTTTAATGGATCAATTAGTTCATAATATTTTATTTTAGACTGTGCCTGATCATGGTTCCAGAAATATTAGATCACATGTTGGGCCCAGATTGATGCTGAAAACGTGTTTTATCTTCTGCATTTGTGAAAGATGATTCTTGGTCTTTTGTAGTTTTTTCACCTTTTTGGCAAAGATGGATGACATTCATTCAGGAAATTGAACGACTAAAGATATATTTCTTATATTGATAAGCATTATAACACAATAAACATGTGGAAATTATATTCAATTATAATACATGTACATTAATTGATAATTGGTTACAAATGTTAAATTATATGGATTTAAAACGACTATACATTTTTGTGCAACAGGTCAAAGAATAATCTCTTAGGAGCTTTTAACACGAAAATGGTTTCCATGGAATATCTAGAGAATAATCATTTACATAAGAATGCTGCTGGTAATTAAGTCTTAAGAGACAGATAAGTATGATCATATTTTAATTGATCATCAATCTTAAGATCAATAGATCAGGTCCAGGGGTTTTTCAGCACTGTCTGCGCCTCCAGAAAACGGAGGCAGTCCCAAAGCAAACGGACCCAATCCCAAACCGAAATTATAAAAAAAATCCCAATTTCCAAAAAAAAAAAAAATTCTTTTAAGAATGAAGTGTTTAATAACTTGTGTCTAACCAGTGTTTGTTTTTGTCAAAAATATCTGCTTTAAGGTTTTGGCTGTTCAGTTCTTATCTCAGAGTGTAACTGTAACTGAAAAACAAAACTGCAGTACTTGAATAAACGTTGAACATGCCCAATATTGCATCTGTTTATATAAAGAAGACAAAATAACAAATAAAAATAAATTTATTTATTAAACCACTGAATTATTTAAGCATGATAAATTTAAAAAAAATCCCAAATGAGCCGTTTCATCGAAGCAAACATTCCCAAAATGGCCAATTTTGTCGATAAAAAATTCCCAATTTGGTCAGACTCCTTTTCCCAAAATTGGCAGAAAAAACCCTGAGGTCAGGGTCAGGGTCACAGGAGCATTCACTTATAAAAAAAATCTCAAAGTTTTACAAGTTAATTGCAAATTGGGAGGCAGACATGTTTTTTTCAAAACCTCTTGTGTGACTAGCTCAATCTAAGCATTTCACTGAGGTCAAAATGAATTGTAGCAAAATTATTTATCCTTTTATAATCATCTATTGATATGTACCTTCACAATTAGCTTGATTTGCAATTTCAAATGCTTTATGTAATAATTCAAACTAGTCCCTGTTCTAAGTGTTAATCTTGGTTGTCCAAAAATAAACATTTACATGTTTAATATCCGTCTACACTTATCTCATATTTTTCAGGGCCTCGAGAAAACGAAGAAATCTAACTTTGGTGGTGGCAATACAAGATGGGAAGAAAAATCCTTGGGCACATGGGCACATAGGTTTGAGTTTTCTATCATTAGCTCTTACTTTACAAGTATGTAAGTATTGTAAACATGACTAAAACAACACAAACATTACATCATAAATATAAGATTAAAGAAACTTGTTTGTTTCAAATTTACCCTTGTTTGCAAACCTTCAATAGAACAAGAGTAAAATACATACATGTTATAGTGTGATTGTGCTCTATGTTACCTAGTGATTATGTTGTTTGCTTTCTTTCTTTTCAGTGAAACACGTCTAGTAGAAATTTGGGAAAATCATTTGTGCAAATATGATGCAAAAGAAGTAAGTTTTTTTTTTACCACAGAATACTTTGAAATATAGTGGTACACAGTTTTATGCTAAAAACTGTTTTGTTTGTAATGTGTTTTTATGCCCCCGGTAGGGTGGCATGTAGCAGTTGAACTGTCCGTCAGTCAGTATGTGTATGTGTGTATGTCAGTATGTCCGTCCGTCTGAATAAAAAACTTTAACATTGGCCATGACTTTTGCATTATTGAAGATAGAAATTTGATATTTGGCATGCGTGTACCTCATGGAGCTTAACATTTTGAGTGGTGAAAGGTGAAGGTCAAGGTCATCCTTCAAGGTCAAATGTCTAATATATGGCGTCTGTCCAAAAACTTTAACATTGGCCATAACTTTTTCACTATTGAAGATAGCAACTTGATATTTGGCATGATGCATGTGTATATCATGGAGCTGAACATTTTGAGTGGTGAAAGGTGAAGGTCAAGGTCATCCTTCAAGGTCAAATGTCAAATATATGGCATCTGTCCATCCGAAAACTTTAACATTGGCCATAACTTTTTCAATATTGAAGATAAGCAACTTGATATTTGGCATGCATGTGTATCTCATGAAGCTGCACATTTTGAGTGGTGGAAGTTCAAGGACAAGGTCATCCTTCAAGGTCAAAGGTCAAACAAAAAACAAAAAATCAAAAAATCAAAGCGGTGTTCTCATGAAGCTGCACATTTTGAGTGGTGGAAGTTCAAGGTCAAGGTCATCTGTCAAGGTCAAAGGTAAAAAAAACAACTTTTTTTTTCAAAGCGGTGCAATAGGGGGCATTGTGTTTCTGACAAACACATCTCTTGTTATTGCTAATATAGAAATATGTGTCTTATCACTTTCAGCAAATGTTTTGTGTTAATAGGCTATTCCATTGATAATTATCATTTTCTTTTCAATTGATTTATTTTATCTAGATAATTGATATCTCATGAGTTATTAGCTCGGCTGTTTTCAGAGAAAATCGAGGTATTTTCATAGCCAGCTCGTCGTCCGCAGTCCGCGTCGTGCTAAAACCTTGACATTTGACTCTAAAATCAAAGTGCTTCCACCTACAACTTTGAAAGTTCAGATGTAGATGCACCTTGATGAGTTCTACACACCACTCCCATTTTTGGGACCTCTAAAAAAAAAATCGGACAAGCTTTCATTTATTCAAAACTGCACCCGCAGCCGAGCGTTGGCACCCGTTAGGTGGTGCTCTTGTTATATTTATAAATGTTCACTATACAATACAAATAGTCAGCTTGTAATGCACTCAGTTTTATTTCTTATCAGCTTGGTGATAGTATTTCATGTGTATGTATGATAACGAAATGTGGGTAATTAACTATAAATTTATCGTTCCCTGGCAGTGTCATTTCATGGCAGAAAAACATGAGGAGGATCTGGAAGATTTCTGGTTCAATGTACATGCCAAGGATGAACAAGTGGACATGCATCAGTGGTTCTGTGTAAATAGAATCAAAGGTGAACTACACTGTGTATATGTTTGCTCACATGCCCTTTATATGTTTAAAATGCGATAATTGAACCAATTTTAAAGTACCTATTAAACATTTATTTATATAATAGAAGATATATTCACCTGTACATGGGATAAATGTTTAAAATTTATATTGCCAAATGGGGAAAGGTTATTACTAATAATGTATTTTGGTTATTACAGCATAGAATATTAGAATATCTAATGCATGCCTATAGATGTTAAATAATATGTGTCACAGCTACACATTATAAGAATGACATATGTGTTTTGTGCCTGTGTGACCTTTAAACATGGATCCTAAGTGGAAATATATATCTTTTTTTTTCACCAGTCAGTTTTAGCACAGCAGTGCCCCTTTGCATTAACTACCAAATCAATATGGCCCCAACACCTGATTTTCTGATCATGTCACCCCAACACTTGAATTTTCATTGTGTTTGTTTATCTTTAGGGAATGTTTATTCACTGTAACTCCAATATAATGCAGTTATTGGGTTCCAAGCTACAAGACTGCATTATAAACAGGTTATAAGTTCTCAGCTCATTTATTGCCATGTTGTGTTGTCATTCGCCAATACATGCATATAAACCCTACTATATTTAAGAATTTAAACATACCGCTTTTCTAAATTGTATATAAACCTGAAAATCAAATATGATTACAACCTCACATTTAAACAAATAATTATGCCCATTTTTGACGATAAATGTGTTTAAGAATTTCATAAACACAAACATATGCCATTTTCCAGAAGGGTACTGTGTACAGTGCATTATGGGACACAGGTTTGCTGATTAAAAATGCACATATCAGGTATCATGATGTGTACGCATTTGACACTTTTCAGATTTAATTATTACAACCAATTGACAAGTGGATTTAAATTAAGATTGAATGCAATTCAATAATAAACATTTTTTATTGCGTCATTTTTCCTCACCACTTTGGGAATGGTACCCATGCCGGTCGCATTGGGAAAATTAGCAGCGTTTTCAAATGGGAAATTTGTAAATTGTGCTGAAAACTTCATAAAAAATGTAAAAATAATAAGTTGCATATTATCATCAAAGTGGTGAGTGATTTCTAGCAAAATCCTGTTTCTAGTAGCACTAACAATTAGTTTAATAAACTAAACACTCTTAACTGAAGCCATGCTTCAGAGTATCAACTGTCTAAATGGGTACTCTGAGCCTCATATTCCATAGGATAACCTGCCTCTGACCTGTCTAAATGGGTACTCTGAGCCTCATATTCCATAGGATAACCTGCCTCTGACCTGTCTAAATGGGTTCTCTGAGCCTCATATTCCATAGGATAACCTGCCTCTGACTGGGTACTCTGAGCCTCATATTCCATAGGATAACCTGCCTCTGACTGGGTACTCTGAGCCTCATATTCCATAGGATAACCTGCCTCTGACTGGGTACTCTGAGCCTCATATTCCATAGGATAACCTGCCTCTGACTGGGTACTCTGAGCCTCATATTCCATTGGATAACCTGCCTCTGACTGGGTACTCTGAGCCTCATATTCCATAGGATAACCTGCCTCTGACTGGGTACTCTGAGCCTCATATTCCATAGGATAACCTGCCTCTGACTGGGTACTCTGAGCCTCATATTCCATAGGATAACCTGCCTCTGACTGGGTACTCTGAGCCTCATATTCCATAGGATAACCTGCCTCTGACTGGGTACTCTGAGCCTCATATTCCATAGGATAACCTGCCTCTGACTGGGTACTCTGAGCCTCATATTCCATAGGATAACCTGCCTCTGACTGGGTACTCTGAGCCTCATATTCCATAGGATAACCTGCCTCTGACCTGTCTAAATGGGTACTCTGAGCCTCATATTCCATAGGATAACCTGCCTCTGACTAAATGGGTACTCTGAGCCTCATATTCCATAGGATAACCTGCCTCTGAGCCTCATATTTCATAGGATAACCTGCCTCTGACTGAACCAGGTTTTTACGCAAGTTGACTTGACCATCGATGAAATGTTGCTATAATCAACATCTGACAACTATGCATTGGATTTTATAAGTAATTGTAAATATTTGATTCATAATCCCTAATTTTAAGTCGGAATTTCATAAATGCACGAATGATAATCAGTACATGTACTGGTAAAATGTTTGGCTTTATTCATTTTACACTGAAATTGGTAACATACTACTTATAGAGTAGTATAAGAATAAGGCTCCAAGGCACTGAAGATGCGAACAATTGTAAATCAATTATGCATGAATAACCCAGTGTCACTACCAACGGATAATTTCAGTGGTTTCTTGGCAGTTTGTTGGCGTTGCTATACCTTCCACACTTATCAGTCCTTATGGTGTACTCCTCCATGAAAGATCATGGCAAGTTATTTGGGAAACTGATGATTGCAACCTGTTATAATCCTCGTGGATATTGTGAATTTTATGCTTATTATTGTCAAAACATTTATTTTTAGGTAAAGCTTGTTAACAAATTATTATTTGATTAATTACCAAAAACTGTTAATATTTTGTTGCATTCTCAAATGACCATAATTAAATTGAAATTTACGCGATGCTATCAAGTTCTAGCTTCAAATAAACAGTGCACATGTATTTCGTGTAAATCCTTTGTCCCGACAAAAACTGGGAGAAAATTATGTACGTAAAATGTCACGTTACCGCACAATAAGTGTGGTTGTATTCATTTTTGTATAAAAACTATGTAGCGTAGAGACAATTGAAATCATGTAGTTTTGGCAAAAAATGTTGTCATTCATTACTAAACTAAATTATATAGCGAATTATTTGAAATAGATGTTTTCTCAAAATTAATTTCAAATCAAATATGCTGTATCTTTATCGGTTGGTTCTTTTAGATGATTTATTATTGAAGCAGTTATTGTACTGAGAAAACAGAAAACCAGGACAAAACTGGATCAAATGTTGGGTGTTGTGAAAACACGCTTAGTAGGTTTTTAACCAGATTTTCCAAAGGAAAAACTGGTTATTAGTTTGGCGAATGTCGGCGGGCGGGCTGGCCGGCGGGCGGAACAAGTTTGTCTGGGCCATAACTATGTCGTTAATTGTGAGATTTTAAAATCATTTGGCACATTTGTTCACCATTATTGGATAGTGTGTCACGCGATAGAATTACGTCGATATCTCCAAGGTCACAGTCACACTTTGAGTTCAAAGGACAAAATGGCCATAAATGAGCTTGTCCGGGCCATAACTATGTCGTTCATGGTAAGATTTTAAAATCATGTGGCACATTTGTTCACCATCATTGGACGGTGTGCCGCGCGAAAGAATTGCGTTGATATCTTTAAGGTCAAGGTCACACTTTGAGTTGAAAACCTGGTTTTGTGACAATTTTGTCCCTTGTCTAACCTATTCTGTAGACTGCGATGTTTTGACGAAAGGGATTATTTACATGATGTGTATATGGAACTCTCCTCAGATTTTGTTCTGCGAATCAGAATTTTTGTGTGAATTGGGAATTTGTATGCCCCCCTTTGAAGAAGAGGGGTTGTATTGTTTTGCTGGATGTCTGTCTGTCTGTTGGTAGACCAGTTTGTTTCCGATCAATAACTCTTTAACGAATTGACCAACTGGCTTCATACTTCGTTCATTTGCCTTTGACAGTAGATGACCTCTATAAAAATTGGGCTCACTGTCACAATAAGTGTGAAAGTCGTTTCCGATCAACTAACTAATTGACCGATTGACTTATTGACTTGATACTTCTCATGTGCATTGGATTGAAATTGGGGTCACTAGGTTAAAGGTCATGGTCACTGTCACAATAAGAGGGAAAATTGTTTCTGATCAATTACTTTTCAACGAATAGACTGATTGGCTCGATACTTCCCATTTGTATTGGCCTTGGACAGTGGATGACCCCTATTGAAATTGGGGGTCAATAGATCAAAGGTTCAGGTCACTGTCACAATAAGTGTGAAAATTGTTTCCAATTGTTTAATAATTCGCCAATAAATTGACCATTTGGCTTGATACTTCACATTGGCCATGGACAGTTGATGACCCCAATTGAAATGGGGGTCACCAGTTCAAAGCCATATGTCTCCGACCGCGAAAATCTTTGTTCATTTTGAAATAATGAAAAATGGTAACATTGGGAATGGTGCAGTTTTACGGTACCGACTAAATATAGAGGAAAACACTGCATAGGCAGTCAGCCAAAAAACGTGCTTCCTGTGGATTTTCTGAAAACAGGGCAAAAATGAATTACTGTGAACAATTGATTATCACTCTTAAAATGCTAAATACCCCAGTTATGGTAAGTCTCTTATAGATTATAATTGAGCAATTAAGCAATCAGCTCAATGGGCGCCGCAATGTTTAATTTCAAGAAAACGCTCAAGACAGAATTGGTAGGTTGGAGAAAGAAAGACCCATCTGAGTTATTTTGGATTCAGCTGTATAACAGAGAGTGATTAGATTAAAACTGTATGTAACTTGTGGTTAAGTATGAAAGTGCACTATCTTTGTTTTTTTGGCAAATCAACTTTTACATTTAATTGCCTGGTGTGTTATTATCCTGCGCCAGAGGCAGAGGGATATAATATTGGCAATGTCTTTCATTTTGCTTGACGGTCTGTCAACATATTTGAAATAAGTGGGGAATATCAATTCAATGAATTCGCTTGTTAATATTTTATCATGCGGCCTAAATGCAATAAATGGAGAATAAAAAAAGATAATAAAAGAAAATGTTCTGTTTTAATAGCCTCATAGTAGTGCTAGTTTTTATTTTCAAACTTAAAGAATGTAAATAAAAATTAATTCCGGTAGATTTGCAAAAAGGGAAACACACCCTACGGCACTGATCCCCTTCCACAACAACCCCTTTCACATTGCATTGCCACTGTGACTGACCATACCGGGTATTCTTCAAGAAAAGCCTGTGCATTTATATTGTGTTAGTTCATAAAGTTTTACAAAAAGAGACTTGCTTCCTTAGGAAGCATTAAAGTATTAAAACAAGTAGCTTTCTACACAAATCATTTTTGCCTTAAAGGGATACTTTTATTATAAACTTGATTGTGTTTCTGATTTCAGTCTGCTGCCCTAAAAACACATATGGCCCCAAATGTTCTCCTTGCAAGGGAGGTCCTGCTAGGCCTTGTGGTGGAAATGGAAGATGTGATGTAAGAACATTTTTTTGTTTTTGATGCACATGTAGTCTGGTTTTGTAGTTATAACACAAGTGGGTTATAGTTCAGTTCAGTTTATTTCAATGACAGAAATGATGGTCAGTGACCAGATCTAGACACTATTAAGAATATTATGTTATGTGGCAAATTGAAAATGCCCTTCACCTCTTAATAGGTTTCATAAATAAGTGATCCAATGTTTAGGAATAATTTAAAATCATACTTCCCACATAAATAGGCATGCAATGTTAGTAATTTAACTCACTAATTCATCACCAAATATCAACCACACTGAACATCTCTCACAGTCTTGATTGAATTGGTAGTCATTAAAAGATTAGTGTGAATACCCTGTAACACATGCATTGAAAAGTATGTTAATATGGATTCTGTGAGCTGACTTTTACCATTTCTTTTATTCATTGCGAACTTTTTTAAATTGGTTTTAAGCTCAGCGGTTTTCAGAGAAAACGCCAGGTATTGTCATTACCAGCTCGTCGTCAGCCGTCCGCCGTAGGCGTCGTGCTAAAACCTTAACATTGGCTCTAAAATCAAAGTGCTTCCACCTACAACTTTGAAACTTCATATGTAGATGCACCTTGATGAGTTCTAGATGCCACATCTAATTTTAGGTCACTAGGTCAAAGGTCAAGGTCACTGTGACCTTTAAAAAAAAAAATCTGACAAACTTTCGCAGCTGAGCGTTGGCACCCGATATGCGATGCTCTTGTATTTACTTATTGTGTTGTTCTGTTTGTGATGTATATTAGCCCTTTGTAAAGATAATAACACCATCACATAGGTTTGTTTTAAGATTGTTCCAACGTCAAAGAGAACTTTGATATTTACCAATTGTAAAAATGTCCTTGGGGATGGTTTTCTGTCGTTGGGCTGCACTTGTTATAAATCCACTAATTTGGTATTCTTTCATATATATGTCAGAATATAAAATACATTATTTTAAAGTAACAACCAACTTAATAATCCTTTGTAAAGTTATGATAAATTTAAATATATAAATTGGAAATTACTAATAAATCTTTAATTGATAATTATTAATAATATAATTATTGAATTTTGGAAATTAGTAATATATGTTTAATTATAAAGAAAATGAATCTATAACAAAATTATAGAAATGTGCTTAAAATATTTTGCTTTAACAAACGTACCTTTAAATTCATTATTAAAATATTAAGATTAATAACTTGAAAGGTCAGAGAGTGTCAAAACATATCAAATATGTGATAGCAGCCAGAATAATTGCAGTAGTGCATTATAATCAAGTCCGACAATCTTTATAGTCCTTTGAACTGGCAAAATGTGATAATTGTAACTTAATTGCAATCTGATGGCCTGAGTTAGCCATCATCAACTTCCGCTAAAAGGGTTAAATGTGAATAATTTAGGCACACTATTTCCTGGGAGTGTCATTGATTCAGTACATTTAGCGATTCAACCGATCAACAATAAGCACGTGCAGAAACGGACACTAAATACCAATCAAAATTATAATTGAGTTTTATGCAAGTTAACCTATCAACAAAATGTAGATGCTTTGTCAGAATAGAGGACTCTTCCCTTAGATCTTGAGGTGAACGGATCGAGAAAGATTCAATCATGTAGTTGTCAGACTGTATTTATATATTTGAAAATATGAATTATATTCGATACTAAATTGGACTGGAATTTGCATATGGCGTTGTTGTTGAGTATTACATTCCACGTTGTTATACGGATAAATTGACATTAGAGGAAAGGGACAGACTTGCCCTATTCGCAAAGTAACAAGATGCAATTCATGCGAGTCACGTCATTATGGCAATATGCGCATGACGTGAAATTGAACGATTATGTGACACCTTTTTCATGCTGTCATTCTAGTGTTTCTGATTGCTAAACTCACCATTTGTTATTGCAGCTCTTAAGTTGGTAATCAAAATAAAATTTCATAAGAAACTGGTGATTTTCCAAATATGTAAATATACTACTCAAAATTTGCTAACGATCACTTTTTATAGTATGTGTAATTTGAAGTTAACCCCTAGCTAGATTCAGCCAGCGTCATGCCATCAATGCTAAATAAATACATAAAAATAAAATCATATACACACATTATAATATCCTAACCTGCAAAATAACAATTTAAATTAAATTAATAAAAATGAAGATATATAATGTGAAAATAAAAAGTGATCCTAAGCAAATTTTGAGTATTATCTATGTACAATATTCCTTCCTTTTTATGGGCCGTAGGTTCTGTACATAAATGATATCCATCGTTATAATCACTGTAATCACCATGGGATAATAGATAATCTGCTGAACAGAGATAACATAAACAGATTGTGCAGGTGGAATTTGGCTTGTCAACATATTTTATGCAGAGTTGCATCATGGGAAATTCGTGATTTAGGTAACTTGTATTCACATTTCATGTAATAGCAACCAAAACACATGCTTTTCATGTGGGAAGCTAATATAATAACTTTGTGGTACATGTCTAAATTGACCTATCTGAAGGCCAATTAATTTACCAATAAGTCTGTATCTTTTTTTTGTCATAGAGCAAATTTTGGGTGCAAACATTGGCTTAATAGATACCTCATTTTATTGTTGTTCACTAGGAACTTTCTATAAAAAGTAAAGATCTCACTGTTCTATGGGCTGCACAGTTAGTGTTTTTATGCTTTCCATGAGGATGACACGACATTGTTCATTTCAGCTTTCGCTTGCAATTGAAAATAGATTCAAAAAGTCAAAAAGGTTGATTATTTAGTTAACATTTAAATCTTATTTTACTATTGCATTTGGGCCGTTAAAAATGATTATTTTAGTATGATAGAAACATTCTAGAATAATTTTAACAAGACTATTGCCAAGCAATAAAAGTCCCCTACCGGCTCCAATATTTTTATTATTTGTTTCCACAGCAACCACAATTTTGGATGTAGGAACAAAATAAAATGACGTGCATAATGTCCATATTGCCATCTATCCATGTTCCAAGTGTCATGAAATAATATTAAGAACTTTTAAAGTTATCGCAGGATCCAGAAAAAAACACCATTTTCAGCACTATTTCTAGTCTATTTGTTGCCATAGCAACCACAATTTTTGACGTAGAAACAAAATGAAATGACGTGCATAATGTCCATATTGCCATCTATCCATGTTCCAAGTTTCATGAACAAATATTAAGAACTTTTAAAGTTATCGCAGAATCCAGAAAAAAACACCATTTTCAGCACTATTTCTAGTTTATTTGTTGCCATAGCAACCACAATTTTTGACATAGGAAAAAAAATGAAATGACGTGCATAATGTCCATATTGCCATCTATCCATGTTTCAAGTTTCATGAACAAATATCAAGAACTTTTAAAGTAATCGCAGTATCCAGAAAAAAACACCATTTTCAGCACTATTTCTAGTTTATTTGTTGCCAAAGCAACCACAATTTTTGACGTAGGAACAAAATGAAATGGCGTGCATAATGTCCATATTGCCATCAATCCATGTTCCAAGTTTCATGAAAAAATATTAAGAACTTTCAAAGTTATCGCAGGATTCAGAAAAGTGTGACGGACGGACAGACTGACAGACGGAGACAAAACCATAAGTCCCCTCCGGTGAAACCGGTAGGGGACTAATAACTATAATATTTTACAATAGCGGCAATAATAATTATACTAGTAGTGATAATAATAATATTATGAAAATTTAGTAATTTTCCTAGTAATGTTGAGTGTTTTATGCAAAGAGAAGGGATCAACAGGTTTGGAAGTTTTTTGTCATTAAAAAGGCAGGTCATTTCTTGGCCATTTGGGGGGAAAAAATGCAATTTCGGCATTGGGAATTTATTTGCTCTAATTTAATATTAATCTTTTTTATAAGTCAAATAAGGAGGACAAAATCCTATTAGGTATAGTTATGTTAGATGTAATTGAACTAAAATTGAGATGTATTATAATTAAATCAGTAGTCACTGCTTTCTGTATTAAAGGGTGAAGGCACACGGGAAGGCACAGGGAAATGTGACTGTAACAGTGGTTACCGCGGTGATATCTGCGAGGAATGCACAGATGGCTTCTTTGAAGAGAGCAAAAATGACACACACACAGTCTGCACGTCGTGTCATGAGTCCTGCAAGTCCACATGCTGGGAAGCGGGGCCTAAGGGGTGCGATGAGTGCAAAAACGGGTGGAGTAAATCTGAGGAACACGGCTGCCAAGATATAGATGAATGTTTGAACTCTCTGTGTGCAGAGAATCAGTACTGTTCCAATACTCAGGGGTCCTACAACTGTGCCACTTGTCATAGGTCTTGTGCCGGCTGTGCAGGGTATGGTGCACATAAATGTGCGGCGTGTAAGGAGGGGTACAGACTAGAGGCCGAACACTGTACAGGTAATGTGTATACATGTATATCATTTTGGATATGTAGAGTTTCATTATCTGGATCAGAAATACATCAATGGATCACTAAATATCTGATGACTTTTGTCATTTTTAGAATATTCTGAGTTGTCATGAAAATGATGATGAAAAGGTTTTTAGGGGCTTTCGATTACGGTATTGGTGAACTGGTATTCATATATTAATAGATTACCATGTTATGTTCAATCACTATGACACTCTCATACTGCAGGACCAGTTATGGTCAAGAAATGCCAAGAGTCAGTAAGTAAATGGAATAATCTTAATTCATAGATTCCACATTGTAACTTGTCAAGTTCCGGACATTTATGAACAAAAATACATACTTTTGACATTGCCTTTGGGGGATTTGAAAAGCTGTAGTATATTTGCCAATATCCAGTTACTAACATTATGGTGCATAAGATGAGGTAAGTGTTTTTTATCCCCCGCCAAAGGGGGAGGTATGGAGAATTGGGCTTGTCCGTCCGTTAGTCTGTCAACCCGTCTGTCTGTCTGTCACACAACTTTTAGGGCTATATCTCAGAAACTATATAAGATATCAACCTGAAACTTCATAGGTGTATACATATATCAATGAGGAGAAGTGCCATGCACAAGAACCTTAACCCTTCTTTTTTTTCTTTAATAAGAGTTATTGCCGTTTGTTTTTTGTATGATGATTTTTGTCAGGGCTATATCTCGAACACCATGCAAGATTTCAACATGAAACTTCATGGGTGTATTAATATTTATGAGGAGAAGTGCCATGCTTAAGAACCATAACCCTTCACTTTCTTAAAGAAGAGATATTGCCCTTGGTTGTTTTTGTATGATGGAAATTGTCAGGGCTACCGGTATATCTCATTTATGATGCAACATTTGAACATGAAACTTCATGGGTGAGTAGAAATCAATAGGAAGAAGTGCCATGCACAAGAACCTTAACCCTGCACTTTCTAAACTAAGAGTTAGTGCCCTTTGTTGTTTTTGTATGATGAAACTTTTCAAAGCTATATCTCAGATATGCTACAAGATTTCAACATGAAAATTCATGAGTGTGTAGATATCAATAAGGAGAATTGCAACTCATAAAAGCAATTACCCGACACTTAATTATTAGCTATTAATTATAACCCTACACTTAATGACTATATTTTATATCAAGGGATTTACATTGATCCATAAACAAATTTTATTTGGTGGGAGATATCAATTTAACATATTTGCTTGAATTTTTTTCAAAAACCCACTTTTGTGTTTATATATAATATAATATCTTTTGGATATATAATATGAATGAAAACAAGTAGGTTAATAATTGTTTGTTGTTTCAGATCTAAATGAGTGTACAGAAGACCCCACTCTTTGTACAGGTGATAAGCAGACCTGTGTGAATACAGACGGTAGTTATGAGTGTAAATGTGAGGATGACATGATCTACGATCAAGGAAGCAAACTCTGCATTCCAAAGCCTAAGGGTAGGTTATCCTGCATGTTTACTAGGCTTTCCTGGTAAATTGTTTACTTCCCTTTGAATATGGTCTTTGGAGCAGTCTTCAAACATTACATGTTTAAAGAATTTGATTTCATTACTGATTTCTCTGTAAATGCAAATATGAGAAACACATGTAGATCATCATTTTAACACTAATTGCATTTTAGTCATTGTAATGTTAAAATGTTCAATTTCATTCTCATGTGTAGTTTATATCAAACATAGGTTTAGAAATGAATATATGTGTTTTAAAATATTATGAGTGACTGAAATGTTTCATTTCCTAACATAATGTCTGGGGAAAAAAGGTAGCAACTTCAAACATGGCCACGAACGCATATGTTGTTGAAATGATGTTTATACAGAAGTGAATTAAAGTGTAAAATCATTGTCTTATTGAGACCTATTGAAAGTCTCTCAAGTCCCTGTCCAGTGAAGAGCCAGTTTTTGGTGTAATCTTGAGCATGCTGTGAAATTGGGGTTTAAACCCAGTACCTTCTAATCTGTATGTTCAGTAAGCTGCCAGGATCTTGTTACTGATCTCTTTTTCGTACTTACCCTGTATCAAATTAGTGTTAAGTTTGTTTGCATATTTAATTGGGTTAAACCTAGACACTGGTACCTCATGGTTTGGGAATCCAAGTGATTTGTTGTATGTGCAATTCAATTGTTATGTAATGGATTCAAATATGTCATCAAGAGGTAATTAGCATCTGTTTGACATTCGCCACATATGTTGTGCGTATATTTGTTGTAAAGAGCATGCTTGGCTTGACTCTTCTTTTTGTTCACCTTTCTCAGTGTTGTGTTGTTGGAAAGGTATACACTGTAACTCCAATATAGTGCGGTCCGTTATAACGCTGTGTCCAATATAACGCGGGGGGTACTTGGATCCCGTTTTTTCTCCAACCTTCCATTTCTGATTCAAATCCATGTTATGCAACTACATGTATTTTCATAAATTCAAAGAAGCCAGCGATCACAGCTTGATTGCTTTATCCGTCCGTTTAACTGATTTTAATCGATTCGAGGTTAAACGACACTCGACAGCTAATTGGTGTTAATCTGTTGTGTAATGTCAATAAAGGTGTGAAAACTCGCGAGTCAGTGTTTATTACATGTATTCCATATTAGAGCGGTTCGGTGCGCTAATTTCAATAAGGCAAGTGCAAGCGGTATAATTATCAAATTAAAGTTATTTGAAACGATTACCTGTTTATGTTTTGTATTTATCGTGTATTGTATTTCATTGTATAAACTATGGCTGTGTAAGTGTGTTATCGTTTATTATATGCTACACATGCTTGATAAATACAAATATCTTTGTGTGTGTTTAATGTTTCAGTACGTATACGAAAAATAAATTTAAAAATCCTGACGATTTATTTACATGCTAACGCAGTGTAATAGTTAACAGAGATGCACTTAAATTTTTGCCCGTTATCAGAAAGTCCACGGAAAGCACGTTTTTTACATGCTGCATATGATGCATTAAAACATTTCTTTGTACATGTATCGTGTTGCATTCAATCTAAATTTAAATGCGCTCGTCCAATGAAAGCTGTGTCCCATAATGCACTGTACCATTTTTTTCTGACAAATGGCGTAGGCATATGAATTTGTTTACGAAGTTCGTAAACATATTTCTTGTCATAAATGTTAAACATTATTTTTTCGTAAGTGATGTAATTATATTGGATTATCGGATAAATGTGCACATTAGAAAAGCGGTATGTATACTGTTATCGTTCGATTCGGTTTATATGCATGTATTTGCGGATGACAACACAGCATGACGATACACAGGACCTTTATTATAGGCTATACTTTACCTGTTTTTATAGCCCCTTAAATAAATAAGCTCAAAACTTATAACGCTGTCCGTTTATAACGCTGTTGCGTGGCTTGGACCCCGTCATCCGCGTTATATTGGAGTTACAGTGTAATACATTTTATTTTAAAAAAGACTGTCATTTAAATGTCTGCTCCAATCTCACTGATTGCAACATATAGCTGAAAGGCTGGCATATTACAAAAAGAAATGATGAAATTAATTTAATACTTTATATTTAACTTACAACGAAAGATAACTATATCAATAAAAAAATTAAAAAGTGACGTGAAGTAAACTAGAGTTTTAATTTGTTTCAGACCCTCCAAAACCTCCAAAATCTAAAGAAAGAAAGAAGAAAGAACAGTCTGATAATGACAAGCCAAGTTTGCTTCTGTTACTAGGAATGGTTGTGGTATTCTATGTGTGTGGCTCCATAGTTAACTGGAATCTGGTTATAGTGTGCATCCTCTCTACAGTGTTTGGAGTGTTCATTTACTGGTTTGGGACCCAACATGATGTGATGTGAGCCATTGGAGCTCATATGTGGCTATCTGAGTTGTTTGAATCGTTTTAGTTCAAACGGATTTGTATATGGTCAAATGGTGCAATTCATAAGACTGAAAATAAGGCATATGCTGGTCAGACGAGTGGTAACACTTACACAATAAAGTTTGTCTGTATTTGATGGACAATTGACAGATAATAACTCATTAACAAAAATTAGCAAGTTTTCCATATTCAATTACTTGTGTGTGTTTAGTGAAAAAGGGTCATTGCTCAATCCTATGGTAGCTAAATTATTATTATTTTATTTGTATTTGTGCAATGTTTGTAATCAAAATCATGAGAAATTATGCATAAATCGCTTTATGAATTATTCATGCATTTATTTACATATTGTTTAATTGTATACATATTTCAACCTATTAAATGATTTGCATAATGTAAAACCATTTCATTTCATTGGAATTGAGTTTAGTTTTGGGTTGAAAATGGACATATTTATGGATAGCTATATCCATGTGTTTTCAATCTAAAATAAATGTTATGCCACTTAATAGGTATTGCACAATAGCTGATCAAATTAATTACTGTTCAAAAGGTACTACATGTTTACACTGTAAGCGATTTAAAAGGCATATATGTACAACACATTTCATCAACCATTTGATTCAGTTGGTGTGATCATTAATAGAACCAACCAAAATAAATGTCAGACAAATTATAATTGTTAAACAGTATTTAAACTGTCAAACTATTCTCATTCTCAAAATGTTGCGTTTGTAGATGAAGAGCAGAATGGCGAACATGAGGAGACAAAGGATGAATTATGATGACACTGTTGTCTAGCAACAAAACAGCCTGCTTTCATTTTGAATTGAATGATCACTTGTTTTTTATTAGCTCGGCTGTTTTCGGAGAAAACCCGAGGTATTTTCATAGCCAGCTCGTCGTGTCGTGTTGTCTGCCTGCGTTGTGCTAAAACTTTGACAAAGTGCTTCCACCTACAGCTTTGAAACTTCATATGTAGATGCACCTTGATGAGTTCTACACGCCACACCCATTTTTGGGTCACTAGGTCAAAGGTCAAGGTCACTGTGACCTCTAAAAAAAATTCTGACAAGCTTTCTTTTATTAAAAAATGTACCCACAGCCGAGCGTTGGCACCCGTTTGTTTGTTTAAAGTTATTATGCCCCACTTCCAAGAAGAGGGGGTATATTGTTTTGCTCATGTCGGTAGGTCGGTCCATCCGTCCGTCCACAAGATGGTTTCCGGATGATAACTCTAGAACACTTAGGCCTAGGATCATGAAACTTCATAGGTACATTGATCATCACTGGCAGATGACCCCTATTGATTTTCAGGTCACTAGGTCAAAGGTCAAGGTCACAGTGACTCAAAATAATAAAATGGTTTCCGGATGATAACTCAAGAATGCTTAGGCCTAGGATCATGAAACTTCATAGGTACATTGATCATGACTGGCAGATGACCCCTATTGATTTTCAGGTCACTAGGTCAAAGGTCAAGGTCACAGTGACTCGAAATAGTAAAATGGTTTCCGGATGATAACTCAAAAATGCTTACGCCTAGGATCATAAAACTGCATAGGTACATTGATCATGACTGGCAGATGACCCCTATTGATTTTCAGGTCACTAGGTCAAAGGTCAAGGTCACAATGATTCATTATTTGTGTTTGTCCAAAACTTTAACCTTGGTTAAAGTTTTGCAATATTTAATATGGTTTCCGTATGATAACTCAAGAATGCTTACGCTCATGAAACTTCATAGGTACATTGATCATGACTGGCAGATGACCCCTATTGATTTTCAGGTCACTAGGTCAAAGGTCAAGGTCACAGTGACTCAAAACAGTAAAATGGTTTCCGGATGATAACTCAAGAATGCTTACGCTCATGAAACTTCATAGGTACATTGATCATGACTGGCAGATGACCCCTATTGATTTTCAGGTCACTATGTCAAAGGTTAAGGTCACAGTGACTCGAAACAGTAAAATGGTTTCCTGATGATAACTTAAGAATAATAAGGCCTAGGATCATGAAACTTCATAGGTACATTGATCATGACTGGCAGATGACCCCTATTGATTTTCAGGTCACTAGGTCAAAGGTCAAGGTCACAGTGACAAAAAACGTATTCACACAATGGCTGCCACTACAACTGACAGCCCATATGGGGGCATGCATGTTTTACAAACAGCCCTTGTTAGTTTATTGATTGATTGGTAATTTATTTTACGTCAGTTTTACGAGTTAATTACAATCTGTTTAGAATGTGAATGTAAGTATGTGTGTTGACTAATTTCATTTAATGTCACAAACTGTGTACCATACAGCATTTTTTGACAGTCATGTATGGGTTATCAGTTTTTGTTCACAGTCAAAACTGAGAACAGCGGTCAGTCAAGGGAAATGGCCAAAGTGACTGTTGTTGCTAGATGACTGCTTTTTAGATGGTTGGTCAGTTGGTAGTTATGCTACGTCGTTACCCCACTTAGCCGTTTGCACACAGTCTAAAACAAAAAGTCAATGCCGATAACTAAGCATAATAACATAAATAACTTCTATTGAATAATACAGATTAATATCTTATAAATTGATTCAATTTCATACCCATTTTTAAACTAAATCTATGACGTTATTAAAGATAGTATTGTTGTTATTAAACTCAAGCATCTTGTTCATTCAGTAAATCTGACAGTTCGTGTTACATTCATTGGGAGATATTTTACATAAAGGTTGTCGTGTGTCATTGATGTCCAAACAAGTATTAAAAGTGGATTGGCTGTCATAATCAAAAGTACGGTATAACTGTATCTTTCTCATTCAAAGAAATAGACGCAAAAATCTTGTAAAAATGTGTTAATATGCAAAAATCACACAAACAGCACTTTCATTCATACTTAAAACAATCAATTATTAATTACATATTTTTTGTAACTTGAAACAATTCTGTTTCATAAATTCCTAAAGTTTGTTTTTAAATTGCAATTCAATGTCTGTATTGCCTTGTTAGACGATCATTAATCCTTTTATTGCCTTCTTATAACCACACTTGCCAGCTTAGTGTTGTTTTAAACACCTTATCGGTTCGACTTTGTCAGGCACTCATGCTTTGTCATTTTGACTGCAGCCCATAATTGCTACAAATACAAATTGTTATTGTTACTTGCATCTGTTTCATGCAATCAAAATTTAACTTCAATTGTGACTGTTGTTCTCAGTTCAAAAATGACTTTCAAAGTAAAATATACTGGCTGTTGGCGGTTTCGGACTGTAGACCATTATTCTCAAGTGTAATAGAGAGTGATTTTCATTGGAGGGAATCCAGACATACCCTTGTCTGCAATTGACCGTTGTTCTCAGTTGACCGCTAGGTCAGTTATGACTGTTTATTAAATGTAATGCTGGTTGTTCAAGTTTATATGAAGAAAAGGGTCATTAATGAGGTCATTTTACATGTATCCTAAGGGAAATTGCTTTCTATCTGTCAGGCATTGTTTGAAATAAATGATTGTTTTCTATGGATGTATTGTGTTTTTGGAGTTCATTTAGCGCACTATCTAGTGTAAGTCTAGAGTGTAGATCAAGATTGAAACAAGCACAGTGATGTTGAGATTGTCCTCTACTGATTGGAATAAATGTTAACATGTGTTTATTGTTTGATTTAAACTGTTACATGAATATGTTTGTAGCTATTGGATTACATAAATTATTAAAATATTTATAATTTTTGTTTTTCTTCTTGGGTTGTTGATAAAATTTAAAGAAGTACAGGTGATGTCTTTTTGTGAAACTGAATAAGACCTTTTTAAAAAAGGTACTTGCTCTTTTTTATAATATCTTGTCAATTAAGGAAATACTTTCAATTACATGTAATATCAGACACAAAGCACCCATATGGATTTCTCTTGTGTAGGAATTAACAAGGGCTTAGTCTGAGTGTTTTATTAGCCAGACATCATAGTCACAAAACAAATATATTATTGTTGTACTAAAAGCTATATATACCCAGACTGGGAGGGTGTATATTTGAGTATACTCATGATCCCTTTGTCGGCATTGAATGTTAAAGGTGTGTGAACCAAACTACATGTAATCCACACTAATGACATCATTAAATTACATTTAGACTTCAAAAATGTCATCACCATGATGTATAGATGATCAAGAACCAGTGATCTAAATGTTCCGGAGGTTATTCACCCTTGAATATAGCTGACAAAGCACAGTCGGCATGAAATGCTTTCAGTTTGTACTTTCACATTTCTTAATCAGATAAATTGACAGTTAAAGTATGTCTTCTCCATGAAGTGTAGATGCACACTCCTCAGCACATTCCTTAGTTATTTTCCCTTGAAAAAAGCTGACAAAGCACATCGGGTCATTGTCAAGTTTGTGACGAAGCTCTAGATTTCTTTTCTGCGCTCAGATCAGGATTTCTTATTGTAATTTGTATAAGGGACAGCATTTCATTCCTTTTTGATGAAAGAGTACGCTACTACCATGTTGGAATATATGTATCGTATTAATGTGAGGTAGTAGTAAATATTCCTTATATATATATATATATATATATAGTCATATATATATAGTCATATATTTATTGTGTCACAACTGTAAGCGCAAAATCTGCTAAATTTACACCATTTATTTGCAAGATTTAAATGAATTCTTGCACCTTTCATAATACATGTACTGAGAACTTTATACCATCTTCAGTTTACAATGTCAATGTGATTTTTGACAAACACATGCCATTGATATATAGTCCCTCATATAAAATTCATTTGTTTTGTATTTGCCAATTAACACCAATCCTTTTCAAAACAATATATTGTTTTTATTTTCTCTATAACATAAATATGAGGATAAACAGTCACACACATCTCGACCTTTCAGACACACTCTTTAAAAATTTGAATGGGTTGCGTTCATTTCAAGCTTGCGATATAAAAAGCTATAACATAAGTTTGAAAACTGAGTTGCTTCTAAGATTATGCAATAGCGAACAACTTCAGTGCCTTCAGCGCTTTGATTTTTTAATATCTCCCTATTTGTAAAAGGGTAATAATAACTTAATTTCTGACCTCAAAATACATTTAATTAACGTGAAGTAGTAGTAAATATTCCTTAGTCATATATTTTTGTCTCCTTCATTTAAAATTCATATGTTTTTTTATTTGCTAATAAACACCAATCCTTTTTAAAACAATATATTTACTTTTGAAGAACATGACATTGTATTTAAAGTGAGTTCTTTGTAGGAAATGTGTGTGTGCACCCAGTTTTCCTATTTCTATACAGGTATATATAAGAAGGTATGATAATAATTATATTACATGTATTTTAAAAGTGTTGACTAGTTTGGTAGTATGTATGTTGGACATAATCCCAAGTGCACAATATCCTACCCCTGACATTGTCTGCCACTGGTACGGTAGAGGATACCACCACCCACTCACCGAAACTATTAAAATGCTGAAAATAATAATTTACCTATTGATGCAAACAATAGGAGTGAGGATTTTTGATAGAATTGAAAACCTAACGAATATGCAAGATATACCATGTAAGCTTTGAGGTCAGCTGAGAACCTCATACCGGGTAATTATATTTGGAAAATGGCTGTATTGCTGACAGCCATATAATATGATTTATTCTGTTACACTAGTTGGTGTAAAACCAATGAATTATTAAACACTTGCCCTCAGTATTTAAGTAAAAATACTATAGCATGCCAAACATTGGCACACAAATCTTTTTTAAGTCTTAAAGAAAAAAATGAATTTTGTCTATATTCTGACATTTTGGGGATTGCTGTTTGTTTTCACACAACCTTTAAGGGCATGTAAATCATCCAGTTGGCGAAACATGACTATGGAAGAGATTTTGTTGAAATCTGATGTTGTGTTGTATGGCGAGGATATCCAGCATGCAAAAATACGTATCCCGACTGAGTTGGACGCTCGGTTCAACGTGTTTTGTGTGATAAAAACTGGCTTGGTTAAGATTCCTGGACAGATTATTATTGAAAATATTCGTAATGAGGACGACTGCCTTGGAACATATGAGCAAACCCAGGTTAATAATCTCTATATTCTGGGCCTCGAGCGACAAATGAGTGGTTACATGACCTATGCTAACATCAATCCACTGCAGCGGAGTGCTTTTCCTGCCACCCAGGAAAATCTCGACAAACTCGCTTCAACATGTGATCTCGACAACTGGACACCCCCATATACAGGAAATCGTGACCTGTGTCCGGTACCCAAAAAACCACGCTTCTGTACCAAAATACGGGAACCAGGAATAGTGTCAACAGCCAGTCGTTCAAAAGCCAGCAGCAGCCATCTTGTGTTTTGGAGTGCTTTCTACTTTGTTACATTAAGATTGAAATCTGTTTAAATGCTTATTTTTCATATCAACCATTATCTCTCTGGATGTAAGTGGTTTCTAGTTTCTGTGTAAAAAGGAACAAACATACAAACACTATGAGCTATGATCAAAATAATTAATTCCATGAGTTTTTACTAATATGCCTGGGAGGTGAAATATATGTAACTTTCCAAAATTATTTTTATATCTGGTTATCTATGAACAGTATGTATGATGTCTTGAAACACCTTGTTAATGTTTTACGATTACTTCATGGAAAATCAACAATAAATTGTTTGGACGGTTATTGTCAAAAGGAGTGTTTTTACAGGGCAAAGACAGACCTGCTTGAAGGAAAAGATGACTCAAAGTTTTAGAAAAATAACACAAAATGATATAGATTATAGTTTATTATTAATACATAACACCCCATGAATTTCTAGGAGCAACAGAATGTAAAACATGTCAACACTATGTATTAAACTTGTCTTGGTCATGAAAACGTATTTAATTTTTGTTGTGATGCCTGTCAAAGCCAACGACAAAATGTAATTAATGTGGAATGCAATTTAGCATTTTCTAATGTTTCATGCTTTAATATTCAGTATGTTTTTGTGTACTTGAATAAATTACTATCAGAGCACTCATTTCAATAGAATTGTATGACATCCTTTAGATCCTGTTGCCTCACATCTAATGGTTACATAATGCAGGACTATAGGCTACTACAAAGCACACAGACTTGGACTAATGGATTTCATAAGACACTTTTTGCTGTCTGTCAACACTGCATTGAAAAATATTAGTCATTTCAGCATTATAGAATATATGTTTATCCATTACACTGAAAGACTTGAATAGTTGTACATGAAAGCAATTGAGTGACTCTGAGAAATTTTAAAAATTAACCAGTTGCCACCAAAACTGCTACTTAATGAAATACTAGTATATAACTTGCAAATTGATTAAAAAAATTATTTTCAATTGAAAACTATTAATTTTGTAATGTAAACAAAAAATGTTTTTTGTTTCTATGACAAAATTAATTTTAAATGTTTTGCAACTTTCAGAATATACATATCAACATAAACTCAACAAAAGTTTTAAATATAATGCACCACTTACTTAGTTATAAATATAAGTGCTAAAAATTACATGTTACTTAATTTATCAATTCCTTTGTTCAACAAAGTTAACCATATACAATGATAGATTATGGAATGCAATAATAAATGGAAAATACAATTGTCATTTATTTTAGTTTTTCTTATTTCCATAATAGATGGTATGTCTGCCATGAGCACATAGTGCCTACGTGTAGGACACTTCCTGATTTGGCATATTAACCCATTTAAATGATTTATGCCTAGCATCTATAGAAAAAAGGCCTTTGCAAACAGCGTAGACCCAGATGAGACGCCGCATAATTCAGTGTCTCATTAGGGTCTGCGCTGTTTGCTTAAAGAATTTGCTGTAAGAAATATTCTAAATATAGAAATAAATATACTCGGCATTCCTAATTTTGGAAATAAATTGATCCAATTTAGAAGGATGGGAGAGTCCACTAGGCATAAATGGGTTAATGTTGGTGTTACCAGTGATACATGCTGTGGACGGACATACCAGATCATAGTTTGTGATTAAAACTCCAGCAAATGACTTTCAATCTATTATTTCCTTCCATACGTAACATTGTTTATTTTTCGCATTGCATGCTTAATTTTCTGCGCTTTTAAGTTTAAAGAACAAAAACACTGATGAAACAAGCAAATTTTGACTCTGCTTTACTAGTGAAATTTGAGTTTGAACATTATCTCTCTTTAACACCAATAAATAAAGTCACAGTCAGTAATATAACATAAAATAAACATTGTAAAGGTGAGAGATTATTCTATCATATTCTGGAATTTCTTAAACATTTTGAATGTAGAATCAAATGACTGTTCAGTCCTAATGATATATAACTTTTGCCCAGTGTATACTATATGCAACCATTTTTTTCTATGGATACGAATGTAGTCACTTTTAGTTTTGGTTGAAGTCAATCTATGCCATGTGGTTGAAGTCAATCTATGCCATGCACTAGTGTACAGCCAATATCTAACATAAAAAGTGTCTCCAATAGAAATCCAGTTTACACGATCTCGAGAAGCAATAATGATTTACTTGTATATATATTATACAATGAGCCACATTCTGAGAAAACTGGGCTAAATGCATGTGCGTAGTGTCCCAGATTAGCCTGTGCAGTCCGCACAGGCCAATCAGGAACGACACTTTCTGCCTAAAATTGATTTTCGTTAAGGAGGGACTTGAAACTAAAAATACCATTAAAGTGGAAAGTGTTGTCCCTGATTAGCCTGTGCGGACTGCACAGGCTAATCTGGGACGACACTTTTCGCACATGCATTATGCCCAGTTTTCTCAGAACAGGACTCCAATATAGTCGTATAAGCCACACTAAGCATTTATTGACATTATAACATCTATCAGTACGGTCAGCCAGGTCAGCAACTGCGAAAGAAATACACACATTTAAAAATAAAATTTACATCTTTACATGAATTAATGCATTATTAGCAAATATCACTTACGCATACTAATATAAATTGGTATATAGTGATATAACTGTTTAAGTGAAATTCTCATACTAAATATCTATTGAATCTACCTTGAAAAATAAGAAAAAATAACTGTTAAGTGCCCATGTGGTAAAACCTAGTTACAGGCATTCAGAACATACACAATCAAGTTTGTAAATTTAAACAAAATCTATAATTTTGCATTCGTCCATTTTTTAATTAACATATGTGCTCGAGATAAGGCTTATTTTAAAATAGCTAACAATAAAAAAAACACTAACTAATTAATGCAAGGCGACACAATATTACTATTGCTGTGCAGGACCAAATATACATCTGTTATAAATGAAACTATTAATATGACATCATTTACAGCAGAATGAAAACTACTAAGCACTCATAACAATAATCAGAAATTCAAGTAACCAAACATTCAGTCATGGTTTGCATGTGAAACATATCAGGAAGTAGCACACAACATCAAGATTGGTCCATGTCAACTGCACACTTGTTCACATAGTTCTGTCACTGCTGGCATTTACACCCTGTGTACATGTACATCAATCAGAAATTAATTATTCAATTACCTGTACACACTGTGTACTACCTGTACACACTGTGTACTACCTGTACACACTGTGTACTACCTGTACACACTGTGTACTACCTGTACACACTGTGTACTACCTGTACACACTGTGTACCGGTATGATAATGCACATAATCCACCATTCTTTACAAAATGCAATTCAAAAACACACAATTTAAAGAGCTTTTTAAAAAGGCAAAAATTTCATAACGTAAGACAGTTTCATGCACAAGTAAATTAACTTTACTGAAAATCTTATGAAAGATTATATTAAATGAATTAATAATTTTTAAATATAACAAACTTTACAGTTTGATGAAAAGCAATTAATATAATCACATTAACATGAAAGTCAATGCTAATTTTATAATTTGTCAATAATTTGCATTTGAACAATTAAATAAAAGGAATTTATAACCTTTTTATGTATTTTTATTTATTATAAATATATATTTCAATGCAAAAATTGTATAAATATGCTAAAAATACAAAATGAAGATTGTAAGCAGCAGTCATGTTCTAAATTATTGCCTTGTATGCATACAATTATTGATAACAGAACTTTGAACTTAAAAGTAATTCTAGATGATAAATAACTATCCATAACTGTCAAAAATTTCAAAACATACATATATAAAACACTAAAATAGTAATAAAACAAAATTCAAAACATGATAAAGCAAGATAAAAATAATTAACAAATAAAAAGTAGAAGGAGATCAAAACAAAAATGCTAAAAGACTGGCACAATCTTTAAGACTAGAGATTTAAAATCAACTGTAGGAGAGTATGTCAAAATAATCAAAAATACAATTATTAAAAAACAATAAGTATACAGTTTAAAAATAAAAACACTTATTATACAAATTTTGCATTTAGCAAATAAAAAACAAACATGTAAAGCCATTAGGTATAAAAATGTAAAACACACAAAATCACTAAAACTAAGATTATAAAATTGAAAAAATATGTCCACATCTTATGACTAGCGTTTGACTCATCAGTGCAACTACTTTTCATATTAACATCGTACACAATCAATATATGAAAAACCAAGATGAAAATATAATGATGCAATTTTTTAATGGAGAAATCTTCCACATAGTAAAGCATAACAGCATTACTTAAATCATATAATATGTAACTTATGCTTATAATGTGCTGAATTATTGTCAACCAGAAAATCAGAACGTTTAACTAATAAATTAGGTACAATCAATATCATCATTCTATAGGCAATGAAATTAATATTTTACTAAGCAAAAGTTACAGTTTCAAGTACTTGTATTACTAATAAATAGCAACAAACAATCAGTACAATGACTGTTGTATGAAAAATATTGGTATGCATTTCAATATACAAAAAGCTGATATTGTCTAAAAATCAAGCCTTTGCAGGTAAATATTTGGAGTATTAGGAGATGATACAAGCTTAAATGCGGACTTGAGTGCAACAGTTTCCAAATAGTCAACTGCAATAATGAAAGCTAATTAATTAAACATTTGATGTTCAATGAATGCTATGATCTAATATTTGTTCTGATAACCAGCAAACATGAAATGGTTACATTTTATATCAATACATAATAAATAAATAAAAAGTTGATCAATTAATGTAATTACAGATAATAATTGCTCAAAATATAAAAATCAATGAACAAAACGGTAATATTTACACAATCTTATATCTTAACTACTTCAGAATACAACTAATTGCATTAAAATAAGCATTGAAATATTCCAAAACAGAGCAATTTAAAAGAGACATTCTGTTTTAATCCAGCAAGGCAAACTAACTCAAAAGTCCTTAGAAAGCCCCACATGCGGCAGCCCCTGCGTCGCCACCAATTCCATCCATAGCTCCTGTCTCCATAGCAACATCCTGATTGGCAACCTCTCCGCCCGTCTCTAGGGCCTCGTTTCCATCCCCATTGATGTCTTCCCCATCAACAGCCTCCCCTGCATCAGCAATGTCAGCTACCTGGATTCAAGGCAAGTCACAAATTGTTGCAATTATTGTTGCTTTTTTAAAGCATGGTGTTTACCTAACTTACTAAGTAACACTTTTATAAAGGCCTATTCACAACAATTATTAAAACATGTGAAGCCTTATTACTTAATCAAATGATGAAGAAAGATTTAATTGCAAAAATAATAATAATTTTATGATAATGTTATTGAAGTGAATTTGTAAATAAAGACACATTTGAGTCATGCAGAAACTCACATATGGACCAAGGAATCATATAAATATCTTTGGATACAGAATTTTGTTAAACAATTAACAGCAAAGAAGAATTTTTCATTCATCACATTTATTTGGTGTTTCTTCATTCAACCAGATTAAACATTTAGTGAGGGGGATAGTGTGATTCATACCTCAATTTCAACAGCCTCCCCGATGTGTCCGATGCCAACATCCATCCCGACTGCTACACATCCAGCACAGGCATTCTCCCCATATTGTTTTTTGATGTGCTCGTTAGTTGCAGTCTCAACACAAAAACCTGCAAGCAGAATTATCTCAACCCTTAATGAATAATTAAACAACTACTATGAATTAATTGCAAACCGCAATCAAAATCGAAACAGTCACCTGCAAATAATTAATTCATAGCATTGGTATTTCTAGATGTCTTTTCTGAGGGTATACTGTTAATTGATACTTATCAAAGCCATTTAGGGAAACTGAACAAATAAAATTGTATAATGTTCTGATCAAGTCTCACAATGAAATGTAAAAAATGTGACTTCTTGAGTCTAAAATGGTTTTACTTTAGCCACATAAAACTGCCGGGCCTCATGGAACACTTGACTTCTATAGTGTTCAATAGCTCTTTCTTTAATTTTACTTAATGACCTAGTTTCTGACACCACACGACTCAGTTTAAAACTCATCTAACATACCATTGGGGCATGTGTTGTGACCAAGCCTTTATGAAGTTTGGACAATACATTTTGCCTTTAAAGTGTTCACAAGCTGTTTCCTTTTATTTGACTTAGTCACTAAGTTTTTGACACCCTTTCAAACTTGGCTGAGATATCACTCACACGAGTTTTAGACCCAACATGACCCAGTTTCAAACTCACTGAGATATTATTAGGACTAATTTTGTGAATTAATTTTAATGAAGATCGGGCAATAAATCGCAAAACCCCAAGAGTATTGACAAGGCACACGCTGACAACCCTCTACAAACATAAGGCAATCAATAAAGGTCAGTATTGGCACAATTCTTAAAATATGCTCAAAATATTTCAAATGGGAATCTTTGACAACATATTTAGTAGCACTTGGGCATAATCCAGTGAAAGATTGAAGAAAATCACATGTAAAATTTAGGAGGAGTTGTGCACATGAGATTGTGACAGATGAAAGCTTTCATACACTGACTCATACCATTTCTATATCCCTACACCTTTTGCCAAAATAAACATAAAATAGTCTGAGCCAATAATTTTTGTTTTATGCATAAAGCAAAATAAGCCTGGGTTTCATATCTAAAACCTTACTAGTTGCCAAAGGCATAATCCTCATGTTTGATCTCTTACTCAAACTATTATACCTGCTGCAATGACCAGCCCAAGGTCAAAGGTGGGTATTGGTGGAATCTCCTTGACCTTCTTGCTTGGCGTCGGCGGTGGCTCTGACCTGGCAGGGCTCTTCAGGGGTTTTTGGGGTGGAAGGCTCTTGGACCTTCTCCTCAGCAACTTGGGGCTTCTCTTCCGCGGCCTCTGCAGCATCAGCCTTAGCTCCTTCACCCTCCTGTACATCCTGATCATCTCCTGTTCAACACATTTTAATCATCAATAATTTCTAAACAAATAATATTAATGTGCTGCAATCCTGAATTTTATGCATAGCAAATGATACTTTGGTTTAACAACCAATGCCTCTACAAATGAAATTGTTTATTTATAAATCATAATCATAATCCTATGTTACTATAGGTTACCTTGTTCTTTCTCCACATTGTCCTCTTCCTTCTCCTCAGCCTGTTTCTCTTCTCCAGGTTTTTCTTTCTCTTCCACTACGCTAGGGGCTGTGTATGGCGGCGGTGCCTCCACGGTGACAGGTACTGGCTCAGGGGGCGGAGGGGGCTGGTAACGGGGCTGTAGCAGCACATGAAGCAGGGCCACGGAGAACGCAGTGGCCAGATTCTCTGCCACCTCGTTGGACTCACTGTCGATCTCTATGGTTCCAGTGCGAAGGTCGACACTTGCGTCCTGAATGTTGAACCTGTAGTTCTCCTGCTGGTAGGGCAGGGTAAGGTGCTGCCAGGCGCCTGTGGAACACTTGTAGAAGGACACAGACAGGGTACCTGGGCACCATGGCACCTCCTTCTTTGCCTTCTTACCTTTGGTTGCTGGAAATAGTGATCAATACGCAAATTGACAGCAAATTGTTAAAATGACGGTAATAAAGACATATGTAACAACATATTTAACATATGCTTCGTTATTTTTGTACCAAAACAAGCAGTATCAGATATTCAGAGGTGTGAATTAAGAACCACCTCAGGGGAGGAATATGCCATACCCCCTAACAGGGTGCAATTAAACTCTTCATTTGCATATAGATCCAGCAAGGTTAAGAACCATTTGTAAAATAAGTTTGACATTAAAAGGGAGTAAATCAGCTGAAATGAGGAGAAATCACACCCCTAGATGTTTCTACCATTGAGTTAACAGACACATATCAAGCACCCTTCATCTGGATTTATTAGTTCTTTAACAGTAAGGTACACATACCAGCGACAGCAGGCTGGTGTTTCCTGAAGCCAGTCCACTGTCCCCTGATCAGACCCCAGTCCCCAGTCTGGTTCTTTATCACTATCCCTCTCTGGTCGTCACCAGGGTTCAACGAAAATATCTTCTTGGAATCTGACAGCTGAAATCACACGGCATTTAATTAAATAAGGTATTAAAGTCAATAATGACTTCACTAATTGCACGGATATTTGCATCATAAATATATCCTTAAGATGTTCTTCTTACTGAAAAGCAGACCAGTCAAACTAACCTGTGTAGGTAGGGGGATCTGGTCTGAGCCGACCAGTTAAACTAACCTGTGAAGGTAGGGGGATCTGGTCTGAGCTGATCAGTCAAACTAACCTGTGTAGGTAGAGGAATCTGGTCTGAGCCAACCAGTCAAACTAACCTGTATAGGAAGGGTGATCTGGTCTGAGCTGACCAGTCAAACTAACCTGTGTAGGTAGAGGGATCTGGTCTGAGCCGACCAGTCAAACTAACCTGTGTAGGTAGAGGGATCTGGTTTGAGCTGACCAGTCAAACTAACCTGTGTAGGAAGGGAGATCTGGTCTGAGCCGACCAGTCAAAATAACCTGTATAGGTAGAGGGATCTGGTCAGAGCTGACCAGTCAAACTAACCTGTGTAGGTAGGGGATCTGGTCTGAGCCGACCGGTTAAACTAGCCTGTGTAGGTAGAGGGATCTGGTCAGAGCCAACCAGTCAAACAAACCTGTGTAGGTAGGGGGATCTGGTCAGATCCGAACAGTCAAACTAACCTGTGTAGGAAGGGCGATCTGGTCAGAGCTGACCAGTCAAACTAACCTGTGTAGGTAGGGGGATCTGGTCAGAGCCGACTGGTTAAACTTATCTGGGTAGATACAGGGTTCTGATCTGAGCCGACCAGTCAAACTAACCTGTGTAGGAAGGGCGATCTGGTCAGAGCCGACCAGTCAAACTAACCTGTGTAGGTAAGGGGGATCTGGTCAGAGCCGACCGGCAAACTAACCTGTGTAGGTAGAGGGATCTGGTCTGAGCCAATTAGGTGGGCGACTGCAGTCATACGTCCCTGGAAGAGCACTTGGACCGCAGACATGAGCAGGGGCAGGCTGTGGATCACCCGGCATGAGAATGTCATCTCACCTGTGTGGTTGATGAACCTGAAAATGCAGGGGAGATAGGTTAGTTTACACACAATCATTTTACATGAATAACATTGAAAGGCTTATAGTTACACTATAGCTTGTTTTCTAATATCCTATTCTTGGTGTTGAGAACACTCCATGAATGGGGACAAGGTTTAAAGCCACCTTGAAATGAAATACATATACAGTCGAAACTGACCTAACGGCCACCTGAATTTACCGGTCACCTGCAGACAACGGTCAGTCTGGAATCCCCCCGACGAAAACACTCTATATTACACTTGAATTCAACGGCCACCTGTCCATAACGGCCAACGGCCACTACATTCCACTCCGAAATTCATGTTTGACCTGAAATCAACGGTCACGCGTCAGTCGTCTCGAGTCGTCTCGAGTCGCGAAAATTAAAAACACAGCACATCATGTGTCCGTCTATTTTGCGGTAAAAGCGTCTGATAGCGGTAATTGTCCTTGATATTATAAAAGCGGCCCGCTGCGAGTAAACAAACAATTTGTGCATCCATGACCGGTATGTAAAATTGTTTCACCTTTATTATTGAATTTTCATTTTGATTGCATTAAAAGACCAATTGTCTGCAACTCATTTTGCTACCAGTTGTTTATTAAAAATATATTTTATATTGGTTACTTTACATGACTAACCCACTCCTCTAAGCCGAAATGATCCGTAAAACAAAATTGTGTCTTTGTGTCGTATGAACGAATCTGCACTAAAACTAAATTTAGGTTCACATCGTACATGCATGATCAGTTGTTTAACGTAAAGACGGTTGATATTCAAATGCCTTTTTTTCCATCTCCGGGATAGTGTTTTAGTATGTTGATGCTGAATTAACAAATATAAGTGTACATTGTATATGAAGTGAAAATACCAATGCATAATGCATTAGCGCTTGACAAAGTCAATTGATCTGTATCGCTGATTAAGTGTTAAAAACAATATTAAGCTGGCGAGTGTTTTTATAAGAAGGCGATAAGAGGATTAGTGATCAACTTTAATGGCAAAACATGGACTGATTTGCAATATTTAAAGCGTCTGAAAGCGGTAATTGTCTATGATATTATAAAAGCGGCCCGCTGCGAGTAAACAAATTATAAGGTGTTGAGAAGGTTTTTTTCCCGGGGATAATTGTGGGTGTATCTTCTAAAGAAAATGTATCAGAGTTTATAACTTGTTGAAAGTAATTATCGCTAAATTAAATGACCGCTATTTCTTTGATTTAGAACGGTACAATTACACCGTACTATCGGTTTATGACACCGAATCCGCTTTTTAGACTTTTAAGGACGTGACGTCAACGGAACGTGACAAGCTTTATTTACTGAATGAATGAGATGCATGAGAAAACAATTATACCAGCGTTGATAAAGTCATTGTTTAATTTAACATTATGAAATAAAATCAATCTAAAAGATATTATTCTCTATTATTCAATGTACACGCGTAAGTTAATGCTGTTATTATGCTTTGTTAATGCAATGAGCATTTGTTTTACACTGTATGCAAACGACTGGGTGGGGTAACGACGTAGTAATACTACCAACTGACCAACCTTCTTAAAATTGTGATCCGAATTCAACGGTCACCTGTGGACAACGGTCACTTTGATCATTTCCCTTGACTGACCGCTGAATTCAGGTTTGACTGTAAGTCAATACATATAGATTCAATTTGAAAGTGTGCAAAATTGTCATTACATCTATAGCCTAGTTAGCAAGTAATTAATTATTTTTAAAATTCTAAAACTGAAAGTAGGATTTCTAAACGCATATGTCAATTTCGACAATACGCATACGTCATTTTCGACAAACGCGATTATTTTTAAGTTTTAAAGCGCAAAAAGACGGATTTTTACCTTGTAACCACCAGATGAATTCTAATTGGCATAGATAAAATTAAATCTTTTGGCTAGTTAGCAAGTAAGTTATTATTTTTCAAACGGCACCGCTTTTAAAACCGAAAGTAGGATTTCTAGACGTATACGTCTATTTCAACAAACAAGATTATTTTTAAGTTTTAAAGCGCATAAAAGATGGATTTCTACCTTGTAAACACCATATATATTCTAATTGGCATAGCTAAAATATGTTTCTTATTTATACTTAAATTTACTTTCAATTCAAGGTGTGTGTGGCTTTAATGCATGTACATAATGTCGTCCATGTGTCACTTTTATGGTATTTTTAGTTTAAAGGAAATCTCTTCTTGACAAACATTCTTTATAGGCTGAAAGTGTCATCCCTGATGCGCCTGTACTAACTGCACGCTCTAATCTGTATCAACACTATACGCACATACATTAAGCCCCGTTTTTCCTGAGCCTGGCTCATTTATATTTGAACATCTTGTACATTTTCAATGATCAACTGCACCATTGTGACCATGGAGATATGTTTAAAAAAAGTATCAATTTCACCATGATAAACATATAATGAGTATGCCACATGTGCAGTATACAATCTGAACTGGATTTGCAAACTAGCAAGTAACATTTTGTTCCATGTTTTCAAGGAATTACATGCCTATTGTTTGTACCAACAACCTTGAGTGGAAATCAGAACATACTTTGTTAATATCTGAGGGCAATACATTTCTTCAAGTGTTGTTTTTTTTAGTTTAAGACCAGAGCTTTGTCACTGACGTGACATATATAATACCCCCACATGCTGCATTGACACAGAATATGTTGCATGCTGTCTTCACAAAACAAGAGAAGCTAATTTATGGAAATTTTTAAGAATTATAATGCCATTATCATTTATTGCCATTTTGACCTTTGGACTCTTTAATTCTTTCGCATGACACGCCTTCCAATGACTTTGAACAAAATTAATGTACAGAAGTCATTTTAAAATCTCACAATGAATGACATAGTTATGACAAGCTCATTTATGGCCATTTATGACTTTTGAACTCCAAGTGTGACCTTGACCTTGGAGATATCGACGTAATTCTTTCGCATGACACAACGTCCAATGATTGAGAACAAATGTACAGAGTCATTTTAAAATCTCACAATGAATGACATAGTTATGGCCCGGACAAGATCATTTATGGCCATTTTTGACCTTTGAACTCAAAGTGTGACCTTGACGTAGCAGATATCGGCATAATTCTTTTGCATGGCACACCGTCCAATAATTGTGAACAAATGTACTGAGTAATTTTAAAATCTCACAATGAATGACATAGCTATGGCCCAGACAAAATCATTTATGGCCAATTTTTACTTTTGAACTCAAAGTGTGATTTTTAAAATCTCACAATGAACTAAATAGTAATGGCCCGAGCAAGCTCATGGGCATTTTTTACCTTTAAACACAAAGTTTGTCCTTGACCTTGGAGATATTGACGTAATTCTTTCGCATGACACACCGTCCAATGATGGTGAACAAATGTGCCAAATGATTTTAAAATCTCACAATGAACGACATAGTTATGGCCCAGACAAACTCATTTATGGCCATTTTTTACCTTTGAACTCAAAGTGTGACATTGACCTTGGAGATATCAAGGTAATTGTCTTGCATGACACACCGTCAAATGATGGTGAACAAATGTGCCAAATGATTTAAATGTCTCACAATAAATGATAAAGATATGGCCCGGACAAGCTCATTTATGGGCAACTCCAAGTGTGACCTTGACCTTGGAGATATCAACGTACTTCTTTTGCATGACACACCGTCCCATGATGGTGAACAAATGTACCAAGTCATTTTAAAATCTAACGATAAATGACACAGTTATGGTCCAGACAAACTTTTGGTTTAAAACGTGCTAAGTGACCCCGTGACCTAGTTTTTGACCCGGCATGATCCATATTCAAACTTGACCTAGACATCATCTAGATACAACTTCTGACCAAGTTTGGTGAAGATCGGATGAAATTTTCGGGACAGAAAGACCGACCGACAGACCGACAAAGTGACTCCTATATAGCCCCTATTACCAATGGTAATGGGGGTATAATAATTATAATTGTTCCCATTGTTTGTAAATTATTTTTCCAATTGTCTGTCTAATTGTTACTAGCATTCAACAAAGTGGTATACACTTTACTTCATAACTATCTGTAAGTGAGTGCTAAGTGACCGTTAGTGAGTTCACAGTCACAATGTGTGAAAGGAGAAAATTCATAATACTATATTCATGTAAGCTTATTGTCTGGTGTTAGTTTAAGGATATTTGCTAATAAACTCATCAAATATATGAACACATTATACAGGAAAGTAGACACATATAAGTTCAAACTCAAAATGAATGGTTCAAATTCGATTCACTGAAAATTCAATCTTTCAGTCAGAAAAATAATGTACCTGGTAAGAAAGATAATGTGAAACCATAATTATTCGCCAAATATTTATTTTTGTATATTTCGTCAGCAGACTGATTGACAAATTTAAGTTCCTAAAGAATAATTATGTCCAATGTTTACACAAAATTAAGACAGAACTAGAGCTTTGTCACAGACGTGACGTCTATACCCCCACGTGCCGCATTGACACAGACTATTTTGCATGCTGTCTTCACAAAACAAGATAAGCTAATTTATGGCGATTTTTAAGAATTATCATGCCATTATCATTTATAGCCATTATGACCTATGAACTCTTGAATTCTTTCACATTACACGCCGTCCAATGACTGTGAACAAAATTAATTTACAGAGTCATTTTAAAATCTCACAATGAATGACATACTTATGGCCCAGACAAGATCATTTATTGCCATTTTTGACCTTTGAACTAAAAGTGTGACCTTGACCTTGGAGATATCGACGTAATTCTTTCGCGAGCCACACCGTCTAATGATGGTGAACAAAAGAGCCAAATGATTTTAAAATCTCACAATAAACTACATAGTTATGGCCTGGACAAGCTCATTTATGGCCATTTTTGACCTTTGAACTCAAAGTGTAACCTTGACCTTGGAGATATCGACAAAATTCTTTCGTGCGACACAACGTCCGATGATGGTGAACAAATGTGCCAAATGATTTTAAAATCTCACGATGAACAACATAGTAATGGCCCGGACAAGCTCATTTATGGCCATTTTTGACCTTTGAACTTAAAGTGTGACCTTGACCTTGGAGATATCGACATAATTCTTTCGCGCAACACACTGTCCAATGATGGTGAACAAATGTGTCAAATGATTTTAAAATCTTACACTAAATGACATAGTTATGGCCCGGACAAGCTCATTTATGATCGTTGAACTCAAAGTGTGACCTTGACCTTGGAGATATCGACGTAATTCTTTTGCGCAACACACCGTCTAATGATGGTGAACAAATGTGCCAATTGATTTTAAAATCTCATAATATATATAACAAAGTTATGGCCCGGACAAGCATTTGACCTTTGAACTCCAAGTGTGACCTTGACCTTTGAGATATTGACATACTTTTTTCACACAACACACCGTCCCATGATGGTGAACAAATGTGCCACGTCATTTTAAAATCTTACGATAAATGACATAGTTATGGTGTGGACAAACTTTCAGTTTAAAACACACTAAGTGACCCCGTGACCTAGTTTTTGACCTGGCATGACACATATTCAAACTTGACCTAGACATCATCTCGATACAACTTCTCCCCAAGTTTGGTGAAGATCAGATGAAATTTCGGGACAGACCGACAGACCGACGGACCGACAAAGTGACTCCTATATAGTCCCCATTACCAATGGTAATGGGGGTATAATAACTGTAGGGGTGCAAGACATTAATATCCTATGTAATCCATGCATGTTCCGCAATCAAGATAAATCCGGTTATTACACAAAGGGGAGTACATTATACTGAGTACTTAACTGCCATGTGACATTTCCTTTAGGTAGAGTAGTAAGTTATGAGCTAATTTATTGCCATGTTGTGTTGTCATTGACCAATACATGCATATAAATCATTCCCTATCTATAACTGTATTCATACCACTTTTTTAATATGCATCTGGTCATTTATGATCATAAATGTGTTGATGAATTTCATAACCACAATCATACGCCATTTCTTAGAAGTGTACAGTGTAATATGGAAAAACGATTTTCTTATAACAACCAATGGAACAAATGAATTTATATTAAGATTGAATGAAATACAATACAAAGCAACATTTTATTGCATCATAAACAATCATGCACAAAAAAAATGTGCTTCCTTGGTACTTTCTAACAAACTGGTGAAAATGTAAGTGAATTTCTGTTAACAATTACCCCATATTTGCATTTTACTAAAATGTCTGGATTACTTACTTAATTTCTCTTTGCCTTTTACGTTTTCAATCGCAATTTAGCATACCATATTTAAAAGCATATTGTAAATAATAACAATTAAATGAAACATGCCTCATTAAACTTGTCAAAGCATTCAATGATTCAAAAGATCGATAGCACATAAATACTTACAGCATTTGTCACTTACGGTTATTCAATTCCAATAATCTGCTTATCATTATAAGGATTTAGTCCATTCCATACAATAGTAAGGCCAGTTACAGGTACTATCACCTGATTACAAAAGAAAGTTAATTGGCATGTGATAAAAAGGGCAAACCTCCTTCAATAGGCTTCAAAGTAACCCCCCTTTCCCCACCCTGATTTATCACATCTGCCATTTAACACGGACAAGTATTACAAAAAATTGGAAAAATTACCAATGTTTATTTTATATTTGTTTTTTAAACCACAAATCGGCAAAATTAAGTGCTGACGAAATAGTCTTTTTTTAATGCCAAAATTTCGTGCTGATGAAAATAAATAGTTTCACAGAACTTAGAAATATACTAAGCCTACCAAATAAAACAAACAGAATGTACCACAAAGTGCTAAGAAATAATCAGAACTATCAGCTGCCAGTCAAAAGCAGGGCCCTCAGGTAGACACAAAAGAAAGACGTGCTTCCCACCGCATGTACTCACTCAACCCAGGTACCTTGCAGCCATTAATCAGCCCTTATCTTTGACAGCTGAACAGTTCTTGCATTATTACCTCTTTTCACTATATTTGATTTAGTGTTTGGTGCAAGTAAAAGATAAATGTGTGGAAGGGACAGTTTGTAATGAAGCAAGGTGGATTTCATTGGCAACCTAACCATTTTGTAATTGTGTACCTTAATCTGCTGATAAGACTTTTCACCTGAATGAGTCAGACAGTTTGAGGTCACTGCTCCCAATAAATTGCGGTAAAAATGTAGGAAATCATACACAAGAGGGCCATGATGGCCCTGAATCACTTACCTGACTAACCAAATACAATCCCAACCCAGATTTCATCAAGAAAAACATTCTGACCAAATTTCATAAAGATTGGATGAAAACTGTGACCTCTATTGTCTACACAAGGGTTTTCTATTATTTGACCTATTAACCTAGTTTTTGACCCCAGGTGACCCTAATACAATCCCAACCCAGATTTCATCAAGATAAACATTTTGATCAAATTTTATAAAGATTGGATGAAAACTGTGACCTCTATTGCCTACACAAGGTTTTTTCTATTATTTGACCTAGTGACCTAGTTTTTGACCCCAGATGACCCAAATACAAGTTCAACCCAGATTTCTTCAAGACAAACATTCTGACCAAATTTCATGAAGATTGGATGAAAACTGTGACCTCTAATGTCTACACAAGGTTTTTCTATTATTTGACCAAGTGACCTAGTTTTTGACCCAAGATGACCCAAATACAATCCCAACCCAGATTTCTTCAAGACAAACATTCTGACCAAATTTCATGAAGATTGGATGAAAACTGTGACCTCTATTGTCTACACAAGGTTTTTTCTATTATTTGACCTAGTGACCTAGTTTTTGACCCAAGGTGACCCAAATACAATCCCAACCCAGATTTCTTAAAGATAAACATTCTGACCAAATTTCATAAAGATTGGATGAAAACTGGGACCTCTATTGTCTATACAAGGTTTTCTATTATTTGACCTAGTGACCTAGTTTTTGATCTGGTGACCTAGTTTTTGACCCCAGATGACCCAAATACAATCCCAACCCAGTTTTTATCAAGATAAACATTCTGACCAAATTTCAAGTTTGGATGAAAACAGTGACTTACTTTTTTACCTCAGATGACCCAAATACAATCCCAACCCAGATTTCATCAAGATTAACAATCGGACCAAATTTGAGGTCACTGCTCCCAATAAATTGCGGTAAAAATGTAGGAAATCATACACAAGAGGGCCATGATGGCCCTAAATCGCTCACCTGACTAACCAAATACAATCCCAACCCAGATTTCATCAAGATAAACATTCTGACCAAATTTCATAAAGATTGGATGAAAACTGCGACCTCTATTGTCTATACAAGGTTTTTCTATTATTTGACCTAGTTTTTGACCTAGTGACCTAGTTTTTGACCCCAGATGACCCAAATACAATCCCAGCCCGGATTTCATCAAGATAAAGATTCTGACCAAATTTCATAAAGATAAAGACCAAATTTCATAAAGATTGGATGAAAACTGCGACTTCTATAGTCTCCACAAGGTTTTTCAATTATTTGACCTAGTGACCTAGTTTTTGACCCCAGAAGACCCAAATACAATCCCAACCCAGATTTCATCAAGATAAACATTCTGACCGAATTTCATTAAGATTGTATGAAAACTGTGACCTCTACTGTCTTGAGGGATGCACGCACACACGCACGCACACACATACGGACGCCGGACATCACACGGTCACATAAGCTCACAATGTCACTTTGTGACAGGTGAGCTAAAAATCAGTAACATGAATATATATGTAGTTTTGTGTTTATGAAAGGTTTAAAAAAACATTCAGTAACATGAATATATAATTATGTAGTTTTGTGTTTATGAAAGGTTTAAAAAAACACGAGTCCAACTTATATTATCTTTATCACCTGATTAAAACTAATGAAATCATAACTTTATCTCCACTTTACTTTATTCTTGGAGTAATAATCATATAAATAATACATAAAGGCAATAAATGTTTCGGCTCTAAATTAATATATTGGAGACTTCCTGACATGCACACATAGAAGCATAGCTGTTTTATTTTGAAAGTTGTACTGAGTACACTTTATTAATCATCAAACATCAAACTTAGTTCTCTAACTCAGACAGGCGTTAATATCAAAGCATCTTCTTTGGTTCAGGTGCAAGGTGCCCGGTAAGTACTGTTCAGTGCAGGTGAATTGTATGTTCTCATTTTTTGGATATAGCATAAGTTTGTGAAGAAAGATGTAAAGAATATACACAAATATATTATGACCCACATCATGCCATAATGGGTCTTAGGCAATATGCCGCCAGCATAACTCCAGACAAGCCTGCGCATCTGTACTAATGAAACCATGAAATCCTGCTTGACTTTATAGCGGACAGGGAAGCTTCTGACCTGAATGGCAACTGCTTGACTTTATAGCAGACAGGGAAGCTTCTGACCTGAATGGCAACTGCTTGACTTTATAGCAGACAGGGAAGCTTCTGACCCGAATGGCAACTGCTTGACTTTATAGCAGACAGGGAAGCTTCTGACCTGAATGGGAACTGCTTGACTTTATAGCGGACAGGGAAGCTTCTGACCCGAATGGCAACTGCTTGACTTTATAGCCGACAGGGAAGCTTCTGAACTGAATGGCAACTGCTTGACTTTATAGCGGACAGGGAAGCTTCTGACCTGAATGGCAACTGCTTGACTTTATAGCGGACAGGGAAGCTTCTGACCCAAATGGCAATTGCTTGACTTTATAGCGGACAGGGAAGCTTCTGACCTGAATGGCAACTGCTTGACTTTATAGCGAACAGGGAAGCTTCTGACCTAAATGGCAACTGCTTGACTTTATAGCGGACAGGGAAGCTTCTGACCTTAATGGCAACTGCTTAACTTTATAGCAGACAGGGAAGCTTCTGACCTGAATGGCAACTGCTTGACTTTATAGCAGACAGGGAAGCTTCTGACCTGAATGGCAACTGCTTGACTTTAAAGCAGACAGGGAAGCTTCTGACCCGAATGGCAACTGCTTGACTTTATAGCGGACAGGGAAGCTTCTGACCTGAATGGCAACTGCTTGACTTTATAGAGGACAGGGAAGCTTCTGACCTGAATGGCAACTGCTTGACTTTATAGCGGACAGGGAAGCTTCTGACCTGAATGGCAACTGCTTGACTTTATAGCGGACAGGGAAGCTTCTGACCCGAATGGCAACTGCTTGACTTTATAGCAGACAGGGAAGCTTCTGACCCGAATGTCAAGTGCTTGACTTTATAGCGGACAGGGAAGCTTCTGACCTGAATGGCAACTGCTTGACTTTATAGCGGACAGGGAAGCTTCTGACCTGAATGGCAACTGCTTGACTTTATAGCGGACAGGGAAGCTTCTGATCTGAATGGCAACTGTTTGACTTTATAGCGGACAGGGAAGCTTTTGACCTGAATGGCAACTGCTTGACTTTATAGCGGACAGGGAAGCTTCTGACCCGAATGGCAACTGCTTGACTTTATAGCGGACAGGGAAGCTTCTGACCCGAATGGCAACTGCTTGACTTTGTCGAGGACAGGGAAGTTTCTGACCTGAATGGCAACTGCTTGACTTTATAGCAGACAGGGAAGCTTCTGACCTGAATGGCAACTGCTTGACTTTATAGCGGACAGGGAAGCTTCTGACCCAAATGGCAACTGCTTGACTTTATAGCGGACAGGGAAGCTTCTGACCTGAATGGGAACTGCTTGACTTTATAGCAGACAGGGAAGCTTCTGACCTGAATGGCAACTGCTTGACTTTAAAGAGGACAGGGAAGCTTCTGACCTGAATGGCAACTGCTTGACTTTCTAGCAGACAGACAGGGAAGCTTCTGACCTGAATGGCAACTGCTTGACTTTAAAGAGGACAGGGAAGCTTCTGACCTGAATGGCAACTGCTTGACTTTCTAGCAGACAGACAGGGAAGCTTCTGACCTGAATGGCAACTGCTTGCCTTTATAGCGGACAGGGAAGCTTCTGACCTGAATGGCAACTGCTTGACTTTATAGCGGACAGGGAAGCTTCTGACCTGAATGGCAACTGCTTGACTTTATAGCGGACAGGGAAGCTTCTGACCTGAATGGCAACTGCTTGACTTTATAGCGGACAGGGAAGCTTCTGACCCGAATGGCAACTGCTTGACTTTATAGCGGACAGGGAAGCTTCTGATCTGAATGGGAACTGCTTGACTTTATAGCAGACAGGGAAGCTTCTGACCTGAATGGCAACTGCTTGACTTTATAGCAGACAGGGAAGCTTCTGACCTGAATGGCAACTGCTTGACTTTATAGCGGACAGGGAAGCTTCTGATCTCAATGGCAACTGCTTGACTTTATAGCAGGGAAGCTTCTGACCTGAATGGCAACTGCTTGACTTTATAGCGGACAGGGAAGCTTCTGACCTGAATGGCAACTGCTTGACTTTATAACGGACAGGGAAGCTTCTGACCCGGATGGCAACTGCTTGACTTTATAGCGGACAGGGAAGCTTCTGACCTGAATGGCAACTGCTTGACTTAATAGCGGACAGGGAAGCTTCTGAACTGAATGGTAAATGCTTGACTTTATAGCGGACAGGGAAGCTTCTGACCTGAATGGTAACTGTTCAGGCTGAATTAACTGACCCTGACATGGCTGCACGTGGCATGATCCCAATTTAGTAAGATGCGGTTGTACTACAGTAACATGTTTGTACTGTATCCACATATTTCTTAATTCAGACCCCCACTTCTTTGGTTCACCCAATTACAAAAGCCAGTTGCAGAGGCTTGTGCTTCCTCATTATTGCTCAAGTATGTTTTTACAGATTGCCAGTGGTATTTTACAGATTTAATGATAACATTCCACCTGATTTTCAAGTTGCCCTCTGGAATTTTGTGCTTCATAAGTTTCTGATTAGGAACCTAGCCTGTTAAGATATGAGAAACTTTTGCAGTCTTGGTACTCTTTTAATTTTAAAATATTACACATAGCACATGATTAAAAATTCAAACAAATATTAATTAAAGAAATGTTCAATTAAAAAAAAGAGACATAGAGATTTAATCTGGGATGGATTATGTCCAAGATTAGATGTCACTCACTTGATGAAAAAATACTTGATTTGTTTGACCCAATTTGATTTTTTGCTAGTCGTAGGAAGAGCTCACAGAAGTGTACCACATACAAATAGACCATGACTTGTATCACAGTTTCTTACATTTTCCAAGCAATAAGGCAGAAAGGGAACACTATTATACCAGGCCCTGTTGATTTATCACCTTTAAACAGATATACATATTGTCCTTCTTGGCATAATGATAGATTGCTTTAAGAACCCAGCATAAAATAAACATAAGACGGAAGATGATTGCCATATTGGATGCCCCATTGTATTTTAAGGAAATCAATAGCAATATATGGCATGAATGGTATGTCTAGATTTCAGACAGACATTCGTCTACATTGTATATTCCCCAGAGCAATCATGGCTGCCTGGAACTGTTTTATTATTGCACAAAATTCAAGAGGGACAATCATTCATTTATATTATTGAACAAGTTTGTTCTTTATTGTGCACTTCAACAGCACCCATGATATTCATATCCAGTAGAATTATCATCCTGGTGACGATTTGAATCAAACTAAATGTCATTTCACTGCATTATACATATTATCAGAATTTTAAACTTACACATATAAATGAATGAGCAAGTATTTCTGAAATACCTGAAAAAATACCAAGATATTTGCCAGACAGAAAGCATTTAACTGATAAGCCCAATTGCTTCTAAATAGCCTGAACTTTGGCAGACATTCAAAACTATGCTAGCTTTAATAGTTGTAATCTCCATAACACACATAACCACCTGTTGTAGGAGTGGTTAAATAGACAACTAATATCAGTCAGAGAGTAATCAAAACTGACTGCAATCACATACAAAGCATTGCATACTTGATGGCAAAATAGGTTCTATATTGCAACAAATCAATACTGTGACCATTCTGAAATTGCAACAATTGATTTTTTTAAATCTCAAACATTTACTGAAAATGTGCTTTTCATAGCAAAACCATGTTTTTATTAAGTTGTTTTTAGTTGTGAGCATTAGCTCAGGACTAAATTTACAGAGCATGTTTTGCAAATCAGTATGTGCTTAGAAGCCTTAGCTACGTTAAGAACCGTAACTCACTATGCTAGGAATGGTTACCGCTGCCTGTCTGCACTGTAGACCACAAATGCTTAGGAGCATCTGCATCTACTACTGCAGTGAGTGTATTTACCAGCTTGCAAGACGACATTGGCCAGTCTAGTGTTTATCATTGAAATCTGTACATATTGGCTGCTTTCATGGAAAATGGGGCTTAATGCATGTCAAATAAGATTAGCCTGTGCACACTGATAAGCCTGAGCAATGCACACAAGCTAATCAAGGACGACAACAGCGAACAACTTCAGTGCCTTCAGCGCTTTGATTATTAAACTATATAGACCATGAGGCAAATCAAAGCAATCAATCCCGCCTACATGAGAAGTCAATTGACTGTAAATTCAAATTCCTTAACAATGCCCAATCAGGGCATTTATTATGTTAACTATTTAATTTTATATATGCTTGCAAACGATGTCACTTTTTAATGTTTTCCTTGCAGAACTGGTTTAAAGATTTCACCCAGTATTTAGTTTTATCAGAAAGATTTATGACATATCTGATAAACCTGTTTCTGATACCTTTGATTTGGGCACAGTATAATTAATCTTACTCAACTTCTTACCGAAGTGTGTCATCTTTGGTGCTTGTAGAAATGCCAGATATAAAAGTTTATCAAAACAAGATTCAGGAAACATTTCTAACCCAGATTTAAAAAAACAACAACTGAATAATTGATTTACACAGATGGATCGCAACCTAAACAAGCAAATTTTAATAAAACAAAATTATAACTTTAGAAAAAAGGACGCATGTTAGGGCTGAAAAATCTATGCCAGTTAGATAGTAATAAATTGTCAGTGTTTATTTTGCTCAGGTTTAGTTGTCAAACTTCTTTGGACTAGCATGTATCAATATGCCTTAACATTTACGTCCATTCATTGCATCATGTGAAATGTTTTTTAAATGCCAAGTTTCAGTTTCAGTCTCTTAAAAAATCAGTTTCTAAAAAACCTTCAAAGTTATTGTAAGAAGTTAAATGTTTCATAAATGCCAAGTTTCAATCCCACTTTACAAACTACATGTATTTTAAACTGTCATTTGCCACAGCAGCCATCATTAATTATTGCTAGAGTTGTTGTGTGGGAAATTTGGTTAATGGTACACTTTGCCATGACACTGAGCAAGCATGCATTTTTGGCTCATCGACTCTGCAGACCAGTCAATTACTGAAGAGCACTCACAGTACATGTCAAGGTAAATTGGGGTCTCCTTTAATAGCCACCAATGGAAATGCATTTTCAGTAAAAATTGCAATATATTCTAGACAATGACTCTTGGTCTCTCTAAACAGTGCCATTGGCAACTTCTGCAATTTGTCAAAGAGAATATTTTCCCAATATTGCAATGTATCAAAATATTTATTTTTTTAAATTAAATGTTCCCTTCATTATACTGAATCTGTTTCTTTTCAAAAATGTGTTGATATCTATCCTTTCAAAAAACAATAGTGGCACTGTTTCACATTCCTCAACACAAGAATAAATCTCTACGGCCAATATTGACTCATTTTTAACACAAATAACTTTCAAGGAAAAAGCATTTTCTGGCTTTGTTTGTTTGCATTTTGCATCAATAGCTTTGTGGATTGACTCACATGGCAGAGCGCACTGTACATGTTATTTGTAAACATTGAATCATAGACGTTGAAAAAAGCACAGGGGGCTGGAACTCTGAAGGAATTATACAATATGGTTTGTTTTGACCTAAAATGCCAACAACCAATTTCATACATATTAATTCAAAACCAATTAAAATGCTTTATTTACACATGGGCTACACAATGCAGTCATTTGTTTACTTTGGCAAAAAGTTGTCAAGCATTGTGCAAAATATTGTCTACTGTATCATGTTTTGTATACCACTCTGGAACAAGCAAGCATCGGTCAGATTCTGGCAGACAAAATATTTTACCAAAAACACTGTACAATGTTCCTCTGTGTACAACAAAAAGGTTAACAAAAAGGTTCATGCTATGATTCTTAGACACAATTGTTAGCATTAAATGATGCCATTGCCAGACAGCCCAACAAGGGTTACCTAGGTTACCAGAATCCTAGTTCTAAACAATCACAGAGTAAATATTACAACTTTTGTGACATAATGAGGCATGGTTTATAAATAAATTTTGGCATTCATCATCTTAAACTTCAAATAAATGCTCGTGTTCCTTGAGGAATGCATTTGATGACTTCAGCAGACCCCTGAATGCTTACATAAAGGAACCATGGCAGTTTTCCTGCACACAGCATACAAAACTGAGCATCAATTACATTGCCAACGAGAGCGCCGATGGCGCTGAAAGCATAGTTGCAAGATACAGGGAAGATGCTGCTGAAGTAAATGTTAAGGTCAAAATATACTAAATAGTTTCCTTATATGTTTCGATATAAAAGCGACAACTTCGAGCAAAAATAAATACAACATTTTGCACATAGAGACCCCCATAACCATACCTTTTCTTGACGGGCATTCTTAGCTTAATCGATTTAAGCAATAAAACAGATATTTCATGTTCAAACCAAAAAAGAATTCGACTCAAATAAAAAAAAAAATCTAGTGGATTGTAACCTTTTGCAGTGCCATTTTTTACTTTAATCTCCAACTTTATCCTATTTCAGGGATTTAGTAGTGAACACCTATGCTTACCTTCTCAATATCTCCAAACGATAAAACCAGAACAACAGTATAAAGTGTATAACATGCCTTCGAGGAAAATATGATGATTTGTTTAGAGAGTACAGCCTTCATGACTCGATTATTGAGTATATTGTAACCTTAACGATTGCTGACATCAAGAGTCGCCCCCCTTGTTACCAATATGTTCTATTTTTAGAAACGGGAATTCCAAATAGTGACGAATGTGAATGGTTACAAAATGACATAACTATGAAAATAAATACGTAGAATTACATTATTTCACGCATACCATTATGCAACCATCCGTTTTCTTTTCCGACTTGATACATTTACAGATTTCCATTTAATATTTTACAGACACAACACTCGTCCAGAATTCGCGCGAATCCATTAAATCCGATGCCACATTTAAACCGTTAGCTCTACTCGTAACGTTAATTTCTGGCTAAAAGTAAGTCATTTTAACTTCAATTAACACATCTCTATTATTTTCAAACTCTACTTCATCAAATCCATAGAAAGGCAGGTCAGAATCCATGTCATAAATCAGAAAACATTTGACCTCTCACAGAACAGTAAACAAAGGAAATAGAAATTAGGTGCGAGGTCACTATCAACAAGAACAGAATTGTTTTACGAACGAAATTTGTTTTAGTTTCTTAGAAGGTTTTTTCACGTAAAACGGTCTTAGAAAAATTCACTAAAAACGGTGTCAGCAATATTCTTGGAAGAAAACGTAAGAAAAACGTTTCAAAAAAAAAGAGTAAGAATTACCATAAACTAAATTAAAAAGATATTTCGTCTGATTTTTGATCAGGTAAGGCTTCAAAATGGACAACCATTCGATGTGTGTTTTCAAAATGTCGTATATACCTTAAGCATAGGTGCGTTGCACCTATGCTAAAAACAATACAGGAACAGGAGCATATTTTTCTTGTGCATTTCTCAGTCAGGTAATATTTACACAAACAGAAAAAAATGTTTAAACATCAGACATGTAATTTGATGCTATAATATTTATAATCCTTATTTTTATTATATTAACAACTCTGACCATATCCATTTTATTGTTACATGGTAGCTCCAATAAATAAAACAAGAGGGCCAAGATGGCCCTAGTTCGCTCACCTGAGAGGAGTGGGTTCATTCAATGTTTACCTAATACCAAACTTGACGTAGATATTGACCAGACAAACATCCTGGTCAAGTTTCATCATTAATGAACCAAAACTCTGGCATATGGAGTGTTTTTGTTTTTGTAAGATTTAAAATGGTGACCAGGGGTGTGATTGAGGCAAAGTCAGAGGGGAGGAAAATTCTGTCGACTGATTTTGACTATGCGAATGGCGCGCATAGCGCAATGACAAACCATATAACAGACAATAAAATAAACAACTTCATAACAATATTTCTTTATAAAAACCTTTTAAACTTCACATTTAACATACTTAGGATGCAAAGTAAACAGTAGTCAGTATTTATTGTGATCAATAGCAGCAGTTTTTCAATGTATTGAATTACAGTTAATGTACTAAATATAAACAAACACACTTGAGTGTTCTCCTTGTGTGAATGATGTATTAAACTGAGTTAAATTAATATATTTAATTTGTTGACCTTTCAATATCTTGCATTTCACATCTTCCCTCAGTTCAATGCTATTTCAGTTAACTGAACAGCGTGACAAACATAATAAAGCAGAATTTGCATATGAATCTGATTATACACAGACCCACTAACATATAAATCAAATCATGTTTGTCGGCATGCCTGTTTGTCTATTTCCATGTTCGAACGATACTCTTCTGAATTGTTTTACTTCGGGAGTAGACTAAATTCCAATTTGCAAACACTGGTTTCCGTGACACAAATTCACTGAGCACATTTCTTAACAAAATATTTGTTGCTTGTATCTAAAACGTTGTCTTTTTTGTTGACAAACACATTTCATTTTCCTATCAGACTAGGTGATGTCAGTTGTTTATTCGATTGCTAAAGTTTCATGAAGATTGGACAATAAATGTGGCCTCTAGAGTGTTAACAAGGTTTTACTTTAGTCATATAAGGAAAAATGCCCCGCCCCCTGGCGGCCATGTTTTTCAACCAACGGGCATCATTTTTGAACACGTCCAAGATATTATTGGGATGAATCTTCTGACCAAGTTTTATGAAGATTGGACAATAAATGTGGCCTCTAGAGAGTTAACAAGGCAAATGTTGACGCTGCACAACGGACAACAGACGACAGACAAAAAGCGATCACAAAAGCTCACCATGAGCAAGTTGTGCTCAGGTGAGCTAAAAATGCTTAGTCAGAATCTACCAGTGTATAATGCGGAGAGATTTCGCAGGCCGCGGATATTTCGGGCCGCTTATGAAATACGTCTGCGTAATCGGTGGTAGCCCCTTTCCCCCACATTTTCAAAACAAATTTACGCGAATCTCAGAAGTGAACCCTGGGACAACCCAATCCGCGGAAATCCGCGGATCAGCGGAAAAATCACACCTCTGGTGACCTATATTTTGAGTTGACCCCCCCTTACCAAACATCAAACTTTGCTTACAAAAATAAATATTATGACCAAGATTAATAAAATCTGATACAAAATTGTGACCTCTAAAGTGTTTACAAGGATTTTGTATAATATAATGAAAATTATGACAATCTAAGGGCAATAATTATGGCATTCATTATGTGATTTTGCTCATCATCAAACTTGACTCAGATCTTTCACCAACTTTGATAAAGAATGCTTGAGAAATGTGAATGCTAGAGTGTTTACAAACCAAATGTGGACAGACGGACAGCGGACAAAGACCAATCCTCAAACCTCACCTGAGCAATCAGGTGAGCTAAAAAGTGTGTTTCACCGATCTTAGCCATTTTCCAACTTGTCCAAGAAATCAATAAAACCAATGTATTGACTAAGTTTCACGATGATTAGGAAAAATATGTGACTTCTATAGTGTTCGTTCACAAGGTTTCTCTCTATATAGTCACATAAGGAAAACTGCCAAACCCCCTGGCGGCCATGTATTTTTACCGATCGGGACCATTTGCAAACTCATCTAAGATATATATAAAACCAATCTTTTCACCAAGTTTCATGATGATTGGGCAAAAAAATGCGACTTCTTGAGTGTTCATAAGCTTTTTTTACTATATAAATATAAGAAAACTGCGTCCCCCCCCCCCCCCGGCAGCCATGTAATTCAAGTGACCAGAACCATTTTCGAACTCAACTCTCGTATCAAGGAAACAAATGTTCTGATCAAATTTCATGAAAATTGGGCCAAAAATGTGACTTCTAGTGTTCACATGTTTTCACAATATACATATAGAGAAAAATGCCCCGCCCACTGGCGGCCATGTTTTTTCACCGATCTGGACCATTTTTGAACTTGTCCAAATATCAATAAAACCAAAGTTTTGACCAACTTTCATGATGATTGGGCAAAAATTGTGAGTTTTTTGACCTAGTGACCTAGTTTTTGACCCAGCATGACCCAGTTTCGAACTCGATCAGGATATCATTGGGACAAATCTTCTGACCAAGTTTCATGAAGATCGGACAATCAATGCGGCCTCTAGAGTGTTTATGAACAATTGTGGACGGATGGCGGACGGACGATGGACGGACGACGGACAAAGACTGGTCACAAAAGCTCACCTGAGCAATCAGGTGAGCTAAAAATCCAGATATTGCACAATTCTGAGGTTACCAAAAAACTAAATGCTTGAGGTAAATATTAAGCATTCAGTCCAACCCCTCTTAAGCAGCCACTCAAAGGAAACGGCCAAATTGGCTGCTTAAGCAGGGTGACCTCTTAAGAGGGGCTTGGGTCATAGGGAGTCTGGGGTTGATGAGTGCATGGCCAACTGTTCATTTTTTGTATAAACAAAATGGTAAATATGTGTGTATGTACTAAACAATGTATAGACTTAAAATAATTTTATTTCTTCCTTTTTAAAATCAGCTATAAAACAACATTTTCATTCGAAATAATATTCTATTCATCTTTCTAATCATCATCAATATCATCATCATCATCATCAGAATCAAGTCAATGAAAAAGAATCATTCTCATGATTCATTGTTTACATAATGCGCGTTGTATGGCCCCAATGCACTTAAGATGGGAACAGTTGTGAATCATTTATGCGTGAATAACTCCTGTGTCACTATCAATCAATAATTTAATTGGTTTATTGCAGTTTTATGGCTCTATAATACCTACCACACGAATTGGTCCCGACAGTGATCTCCTCCACGATAAAATCGTGGAAGAGACTGATAAAAGCAACCAGGTGTAATCCTCCTGGTAATCGTGCTTTTCATGCATACTATCATATAAACATTTTTCGCAGCGTAAAGGGTTTTAGCAAAATTAATATTAAAATCATTGTAAATATAAAACAAAATTAATATAATTGTTTTGTTTAATTCCCAAATGAAAAGAATAATTTGTTATCCGAAACGTTTTTATGTTAACAAGACGTTTACAAATTCTAGCATCAAAAAAGTCCTCATTTATTTCCTTTGTCCCGACAAAAGCACGCGAAAATTATGCACCCATGTACAATGTCACGCCATACCCATGGAAAAAGTGCATGTATTGATTTTTGGATAAAAACTTTGTAGCACAGAGAACATGTAGTATAGTTGATTTCGGTTAAATTTGTTTTGTTGTTCTTTTTAATGTGTGCTTGAAATAGTATGATTCAACAGCTACAAATAATAAATTATAAATTACGAATCTCTTTTCCAGTAATAATTGGTTATATTTGCACGTGGGGAAACAAAAAGATCAAACGGTCGCATATTGCTTTTAACCCGATTACCCAATAATCCGCCGCTAATTAATTGCAATTTGCAAACTGGCTGTCAAAATATTAATCACACATCACGCTTCAGTACTACAGAGGCTTAACTGCAGACTGGAAGTACGTATCGATTTTTTCCCTGTTGCGTCGGTGTAATTTTGCCAATGTACATGAATGACTTACTCGCGTGTGACCACTCATATGGGGGAAATTTTACATTTGGGATGCAAAATTGCTGGCCGCTGGCTGGAGAAACGGGGTTACCGCTTAAGAGGGGTGCATTATATAGTGTTTATCGACGGTCGCGGCACAGACCGGCCGCCAACACAGGGCGACCAGCGATGAGGGGTGACCGGAAGTAGGGGTTGGACTGTATTATCAAATCTACAAACATGGAAAATATTAGGATACCATATTTCAAGAGCTACTAGATGGCGTTCTTTTTATACTTACACCATTTTAGTATAATGAAGGAACTGACATGTCATCAACTAATGTTTTTCCATCAAGATAAATATACACAGCTGAGGTAGTAAAAGTGCAATCACCAGAGGTAATTAAAGTGCCATAAATATCAGCATTTTCAGCTTTAAGACATTTTACAAACTTCAGTGAAAACAGCAGTAAAGCTGAACATACTCCTTCTGTCTGAGACAGACACATTCCATCCATCAGGAGATGCTTTACTATTAATATGCCCCACCTTTATCCCCTGACTGCTGATTACTGTCTGGTATTTTTTACAGAAAAAAAGGTGGAAAGTTTCAAAAACTGCCAGCAATTAGTGTATAAAATAACAGACATTGACCCACAGGTGAACAGTGGGAACCACTCAACATGATTTATATTGTTCTGAGCTTGTTAGAACAGAAACATTGATAGTTTATTTATTTGATGGACAATTGAAATCTCAACAAAGAACATTTATGTTTTTGTAAGAGACTGAATACATTGATTTACCTAATATGTTTATAGTCTGATTAGATTGATTAAATAAATGTATTTAGGTACTTATAAATCATTTCAAGTAAAATGTTCAGTATAAAAATACATGAGTAATATCTTAAAATGGAAAACAATCAACAAAACTCCCAACTAACCTTAGGAACTACAAAAAAACAAAAAAACAAGCAAATTCGTTGAATTGTTATCCCCCGCCAATATACTTCTGGACACAAAAGTTTTCTGGACTGATGGACAATGCCGATGTGTATCATCCTCTTATCCATATATATTTATATATATTCATACCAAGTTTCAATGAAATCCGTCAAAGCACTTCCAAGAAATGGCTCCGGACACACAAAAAAGCATATTTTCAAGATACAAAGGGCCATAACTCTATTATTATCCAATGGTGTACAATGCCATTTGGCGTGCATCATCCTCTTATCCATATATATACTCATACCAAGTTTCAATGAAATCCGCCAAAGCATTTCCAAGATATGGCTCCAGACACACAAAAAAAGCATTTTTTTAAGATACAAAGGGCCATAACTCGGTTATTAACAGATGGTGTACAATGCCATTTGGCATGCATCATCCTCTTATCCATATATATACTCATACCAAGTTTCAATGAAATCCGCCAAAGCACTTCCAAGATAAGGCTCCGGACACAAAAGTGCCAGACAGACAGATGGATGGACGGACATCACCAAAACAATATCCCTCTGCCTATGGCGGGGGATAACAAAATGCGAATTACGACCCTAAACATTATGTTGTAAATATGCATTAATTGCTTGATTGAAATACAGTTAAAATATACATGAATTAATTGCCCTAAAAATGTCAAGAGAAAAAAAGGATAGATTTTTACTGGAAGCATTAAACCTCTTTATAAAAAGTGAATTAACACAAATTCCCCGACCTTTAAGAGTTATTGTCGGCCCTGATATTTGAAGAAGTACAATTATGTAGGAAATTGAACATCTACTTATGATGAAGTGCATATAAGGAAGCTTTCACTCTTAAAGCCTCTGGAATCATTTAACTTTTTGTTTCATTGAAATTCTCACATAATTTATTCAAAAACTTCCTTCTTCACATTTCAGTGGTAGTTTCTTTAGAAGTACATTTTCCTGAAGCAGCAAAATTATTTTCAAGAACTTATTTAGAAAGCGGCCATTTTCCCTTCATGAATAGACCATTTCACTCCGAGTAGTCACGAGCATTTACCCTTTCAGCCGATAAGATTCCGAACAGGTAACTGGCTGACCAATGAAATGCTGGTGTAAACATGTACAATTAATCTATTAATAGTAGCAATATTTGTAAATTCATGGCCAATATTATACTGATAAATAGAGAATACACAGAAGAAAATGCAGCACGTGTGCCATGGGAAAAGATGCAAGTATATGGGCGGTGGTGGAAACCATGTTAATAGACAATATTATGTGAATTTCGGATAAAGATCAAGTTTATCATGTGAGGCTTAGAACCGATGTACCAGCGCGAGGCTTACGGAGCGGTAACATGTTTCGAGCCGAGCATGATAAACTTGATCTTTATCCAAAACTCACATAATATTCTATTTATTTTATTATTTCCTCCTTATTTCCAGTAATTATCAAATATCGCATTTTTGGACGATTTTCAGTTTCCGTAGTTGACAAAAACAGATTCTCCAATTTTTGGAAAAACCCAATTCTAATCTAAAAATAGCGATTTTATAAACCTCAAGTTTATACAATCGTTGTAAACAGCTCGTATGATGCGGTAACTTCTCTGATTGAACGAAAGTCCGAATGTATTTTGAGAACTTAACTAATTATTGATGTTATATTAAAATTTTGAAGTGATTGCGGCAAACTACCGATTGAAAAGGGATTGTTTATTTCAACAAAGGAAACCTTAGAAGGGCAAAGCAGACACCATGCTGATTTAATGTAAACATAATACACCAGAATTTGATTGGTTAGCTTGGTCAGCTGATAGAAGGTAGAATTCCGAGTTTCTGAGAATATAGCCGATCTCCTAATGAAATGGGCTATAGTTCATGAATAGTTCATGAATGTTGTTCATGAATGATGCAAGAATGATTCATGAATGATTCATGAACAATTCTTAAAACTCTCACAGAGGCAATACATGCAAAATCTTTTAAAGAATATCAAGTTCAAATCACATATTGTGTTTTTATTATCATTTTACAGTAAGTGTCAAACCAATAAAATACTGGGCCAGTAAGCTCAATTGATAAAATGCAGGACAAATCTGAGTAACACACAGGTTCCATTCCATGCCCATTGCACCACTTTTGTGGGAATAGGTCGTTATATTATGTCTAAGGCCATTCTTATCCCACTTGGGTTTTAACCCATTTATGCCTGGTGGACTCTCCCATCCTTCAAAATTGGATCAATTTATTTCCAAAATTAGGGATGTTTAGTATATTTATTTCTAAATTTAGAATATTTTTTTACAGAAATTCCTTTAAGCAAACAGCGCAGACTCTGATGCGACGCTGCATGATGCTGCGTCATCTGGATCTACGCTGTTTGCCAAGGCCTTTTCTCTAGATGCTAGGCATAAATGGGTTAAGTTGGGCAGCTGTGAGTAACTGTCATTTTTTTCAATATGTGCACTCAGTACTCAACCATCTAACAGAGAACAAACAAGAAAACTCAAAATAAGAAAACAAACACGCACAATACAATGATGATAATAACATAAACATTACAACAGTTTGTGATGAAATCTGAGAAACAACCCAAATCATCTTGTACAATTTGTACACTCCATCTGTTTTTATGAGATGCTCAACAGCATTCTTATGTGCTACTTGATACAACAGTATTTCACAGACTATAAAGCTCCATCTGTTTTTGTGAGCAAGCCTGCACCTGGGCCCTAAGATAACACCCTAGTGAGATGCAGGGCTTATCAGTTGGGTCTCAAATCATTCACCTTTCATCTTCTCCTCTCAAGGGAGAAACATTTGAGCCTCCATCTGAGGAAAAATGGTTTAGTGCATGTGCATGTCCCAGATTAGCAGTCTGCACAGGCTAATAAGGGATGACACTTTCTGCCTGTACTTGATTTCCGCTAAAAAGACAGGGGTGTAGCTGGGCAAACGCAAATACCCACGTGCATTCTCTGTTTAGAAAAAATACAAAATTAAAGTGATAAAAAAATGCAATAAAATGTGAGGCCTAACCCGGGTAAGGCATTTTTTCTATGCGAGAGATGTGTTTTCATATCGAAAACACTTAAACTGTCTTAAATTGGTTTTTTTTCGACTTCATAGAATACGCATGATTAAGCGACCATTTTTAATGTCACCTTTCTTTTGGTGGTGACTATCCATAACATTATTATCGACTGCGCTTTATCGTTGTTTTCTTTTATGTATCCGAATGGATTGTTAACGAAGCGGGCGATTTTGAGAATGGCTGCTAATTTGATGTCGCCCCTTACAGAGATGCTTTGAACGGAAAATCAGACCAGCCAACATGCAGTACAGTCGTTCTGCTTAGAATTTATGGCGGACGAAGCCACTGATGCTGTCACTGACTATGGAGCAAATGGCTCTCTGCCTTCGATTTTACGATGCAGAGAAAGCATGTCTCCGGTAGGAGTTCGTTGGGTTTGCCGAGTGCAAGTCTACCACCGGCGAAGCTCTGGCTAATGCCTTCCTCGAGAACCTTCAAGCTCTTGGAGTAAACATTCAGAAAATGCGCGGCCAATGTTATGATGGTGCGTCGAACATGTCCGGGAAGCAGAAGGGGGTCCAGGCTCGCATCCAAGCCATCGTCGCAAGAGCTGTATACACGCACTGCAAGGCGCACTTTTTGAATCTCTCCATTATGCACGCCTACGACTCGATGCACGCTAAGAACATGATGACAACTGTCCTAACAATAGCGTTTGCCTTTGACTACTCTGTCAAATGGCTTTTGCGGTTCTTTGAGAACTTGGAGAACGACGCCGTGGGAACAGAAGAAATGGGTAGGAGAACAAAACTTGCAATGTCTTTTCGTTCTGCTCTGCATCCCAGTATCGACAGCAACAACGGAGAGGTCTTTTTGTACCATGAGACGGGTAAAGACATACCTCCGTGGCACATGGGAACGGAGCGCATGTCCGGTCTTGCCCTGTTGAATATGCACTGAGAGCGAGAGATCGATCTGGAAGAGGTCGTTGATGTATTTGCAAGACGTAAGGAACACTGTTTGGTCCTTTTATTTCGTGTGTAATGTAATGCATGTTATACAGGAGACCTTGCATTAATTAGAATGTATACAGTTTACGTGTATTGTTTTTAAAAGTATTTTGCTATAGGTAGAGAATACAAGACGAGATGTAAGTGGCTAGAGTTATCGAGTAAATATGATAGACATAGTTGCCATCTAAAAGATGGATATTTTGCTTAATTATGTCTATTTATTTGTGTTTTAACAATACATATTAAGCTTTAGTTAATTTCATCCAAAATTGTTATGTCCTATGTTACACCATACCATATCATGGTTTTATTTAGACATACATTAAATGATATACCCCGACATAATTCTGGAATAAAAATCTTAAAGGAAAATCACATGTTTTAAAATCGAAGACAAATGGCATCATATCCGAGTTTATCACGACATATTTTGCACTATAATGTTGTCTGAATTCTCTCTAGAATGCACGTACGGCTTCATAGAGAAAAAAAAAATCAGGGGGAGCATGCCCCCGGACCCCCCTAGCATGCCGTTTGCGTACACTGAAAATTAGCCCAGCTACACCCCTGAAAGAGACTTTCTTGAAACTAAGAAAAGTACAATAAAAGCAGAAAATGTAGTCCTCCACAGACTGCACAGGCTTATCTGGGCCGACACTTAACACACATTCACTTAAGCCCATTTTCACCAAGCACACTTCAAATCAAAATCACATTTCTCCGAGGAGATAACATTGCCATCTAAGAATTAATATACTTGAAATAATCTCACAGTCATGTACATAATATTTAAATATCTCTTACAAAAACATAATTGACATGCAGATATTCAGGAATATCAAGTAGAATCTACATACCGTAGGTTTCCACGTATAGCGCGCAGTGTTTTACCTCCAAAATTCCAATTAAAAAGCTGGTGCGCGCTATACATTGATACAACACTATCCTGGCTGCTAAATTGGTAAAAAATATGTTGTGTAATCGTAAATAATAAAATGGCTGCCATGTTTTTTTTCCAGAAAACTACCACCCTATAATCAGGGCTCGCGCTGTCGTTCGCCACTTGAGCCATTTTCGAAAATATTGAGAATTTGGCTCAGGAAAAATCCGATTTGCGAAAATACTAAAATCTCGTAAAATTTCATTGAAAACAGCCGCCATTTTAACCCGAAACTGGTTTTCTATATTTTTTTCTTTGTTTCAATGAAAGTATTCGCAATTTGAACAGTGAACGAAAACCGGTCTGCACCTGTATCGAGACATCGCTTGACCTTATTGTTATTGAAGTGCACATGGTAGCTGGCCAATCAAAACTGAGCTCGCTTACACATGAAATATGTTGTTGAATGAAACGTAAAAATGGGTGGAGCTATAAATACCCAGTTAATATTGTCGTCTGCAAACAAAATAGCGGCAGGTCACAAATGTCGTATTATAAGATTAAAAATGAAAATAAGCGTGACAATAAATTAATTATGTCCAAGCTGACTTTCGATCTAAATTAAAGAGTGATAATTAAATAATTAGTTATTTGTCGTCGATGTTAAAACTTTCTGCCGAATTTCAATTTAAATAAAAAGGTGATCATTAATTTATTTGATCGTTTTACTCACACAGTATGCTAACTAACAGCGGTGTATTTTAATCAAAGGAAAAATTAATTAAAGTATAGCATAATCGTACAGACTGAGGAGGCCATTGTCGAAACAACAAGAAGTCGCTACTTGTAGATATGAATGCGGTAGAAGAAGTTTTGGTCGAAAATAAATTTGTTTGAATAAACTTGCGGACATTTCTTTTTATGTCTTTACACTTCTTTATTGATGAATTCCGATGGGGATTGTTGTCGACAGTCCGGAGAGCAGGCAAGGGTAGGTGCGAACGAGGTCTTTTTTGCGGGTAGCAGTAGGTGTGACAGGGGGTCATTTTGCACTTCGTAATTGGCAGATGTTATTGAGTAATATGTGCCACGACGCTAATTGACATTTGAGACTCTAATTGACACTTGAGAACGTGAAGATATGCAATTGCATTTTGTGAGAATAAATATTGAACGTTTAACAGTGGTGTACTTCAACAACTGTATCCCTGTCTCCCATGCAACATTCAAATTAACCGGTAATGCCCATGCTTTTCCCGTGGAAAAATCGCACGATGTACACTAATTCTTATTTTCTCACGTTTTTCACGAAATGCAAGTGGACTGTAAATCTTTTGCTAGAAAATTACAAAATTGTCAGAAAAGTATAGTGCTATGCAACCCATGCTCCTTATCATAATGACCGTTAATGACGCTTCATATTTTGAATGCTTAAGCCCCTCATTATTGGATTGTGCAATAGTAATATGGCGGTCATTTTCGGTCCGATTTGGTGGTTTTATTGTCTTTAAATATTTTTTTCCATATTTTTGCATTAAAAAAACAGCCTGCGCGCTATACACGGGAGCGCGCTATACGTGGAAACCTACGGTACAATAACAGTGTACCAGCTAGGATTTGAAAAGGGCAGGGAGGCTATTTTGTCACAAAGGCACTTTTAAGCGCGCAGTATTTTGTGAAAAGGGTACTTTCGAGCCGCAGTCATATCCTGAAGGCTCCCTGTTGGATATTCATTTTTATATTATTAATAATTGTTAGAATATATTATTTCCATTATTATAAAACCATGTAAACAAGCAAATTCGTTGAATTGATATCCCCCGCCTATATACTTCTGGACACAAAAGTGTTATATTTGACACTAAAAAAGCATTTTTTTTGAAGATACAAAGGGCCATAACTCTGTTATTATCAGATGGTGTACAATGCAATTTGGCGTGCATCATCCTATTATCAATATATATACTCATACCAAGTTTCAATGAAATCAGCCAAAGCACTTCCAAGATATGGCACCGGACACAAAAGTGACGGACAAACGGACGGACAGCGCCAAAACAATATCCCTCCGCCTCTGGCGGGGGATATATACTCGTACCAAGTTTCAATGAAATCTGCCAAAGCATTTCCAAGATATGGCTCCGGACACAAAAGTGCCTATAGTAAAAAGCATTTTTTCAAGATACAAAGGGCCATAACTCTGTTTTTAACATATGGTATACAATGCCATTTGGCGTGCGTCATCCTCTTATGCATATATATACTCAAACTAAGTTTCAATGAAATCCGCCAAAGCACTTCCAAGATATGGCTCCGGACACAAAAGTGCCTGTAGTAAAAAGCATTTTTTCAAGATACAAAGGGCCATAACTCTGTTTTTAACAGATGGTGTACAATGCCATTTGGCGTGCATCATCCTCTTATGCATATATATATACTCATACCAAGTTTCAATGAAATCCGCCAAAGCACTTCCAAGATATGGCTCCGGACACAAAAGTGCCTATAGTAAAAAGCATTTTTTCAAGATACAAAGGGCCATACCTCTGTTTTTAACAGATGGTGTACAATGCCATTTGGCGTGCATCATCCTCTTATGCATATATATACTCATACCAAGTTTCAATGAAATCCGCCAAAGCACTTCCAAGATATGGCTCCGGACACAAAAGTGCCGGACGGACGGCTGGCCGGACGGACGGACAACGCCAAAACATTATCCCTTCGCCTCTGGCAGGGAGAGGCGGAGGATAATAAAATGTCTACAATGAGTAATAAATAAATATCAATGCAATACGAGATCAATAAATTATAATATGTCTAAAAAAAAAACTTTTTTTTTTAAATAAAAGGGCAGGGCGGGGCCTCGGAAGGGCAGCGCGGAGCTTTTGAAGGGCAGGGCAGGGCGCCCTTTCATTTAGGCCTAGCTGGAGCACTGCAATAAGTAAAATTTTGTTGTAATTACTTAATACATGAACAATTATAAACATAAAGAAATTAAAATATTTGATATTCGTATACATGCAGGGCCCTCAATCTATCAAATCTTCCGCCGAATTTCGGCAGCAGTCCCCAACCTGAAAAGTATATTTTTTTCCCCAAAAAACTGATTTTTTTCCCCCTCAGAAAATGTAAAAAAAATATATATAAAATCGCCGATTTATAGTTGAAAATTGACTCCAATATATCACGGTTTGTTATATCGCTTTGTCCAATATAGTCCTAACGAAAAAGTCTTGTTTCCGGTTACCTGACCGACCCTGTTAAACTGCCGATTAAAAAGTTTTTTCTGTTATAAAATTTGCATCCGAATTTAAAGTCCGAAATTTACGCAACTGCGGAAAGCATCTCAATTGTTCAGAACCGTTATTTTTGTTAATGTTTTGTTTCATTGACATTTATTCTAATCAATAAATACTTTATTCAAAATGCAGTCTTCAGTTTTGAAAGAAAATTTATTTGTACAGTAATATACAGATATAGACAAAAGTTTTTTCTGTTACAAAATCCGCATCCGAATTTTATGTCCGAAATTTACGCAACTGCTGAAAGCGTCTGAATCGCTCAGAACTGTTATTTTTGTTAATGTTTTGTTTCATTCACATTTATTCTAGTCAATAAATGCTTTATTCAAGATGCAGTATTTAGTTTTCAAAGAATATTTATTTGTACAATAATTTACAGAGAAAGACAATCTGGATCAAACATCTTATTAAGAACTATATCTGAAAGTTAGTACTATGTCGTCATGCATTTCAAACTGCTGATACCTAAAAATAATGACATTCTCATTGAGTTAAATATTCAATTAAGTGTTGTGGTAAGAAAAAAAAGCCTACCTACCAACCCACATTTAAATTAGATTACTGTTATATTGTCATTAGATTGAGTAAAAGTCCACCTTTCTGTCCTATAGACAGTCACATATATAGAAATATATGTTTATAACAGTTAAACACAGTTGTTGTTGTTTTTTATAAAAATTCCCCCATTTACAAAAAATTCCCCCTCTAATGGGCTGCGGACCCCTTCCCCCAAAGTAGTGTGAGGGCGCTGACATGGCAATGGTCCTTCTGCAACTTATTAGTATGTAATGTTGATCAGAAGTTATTTAGAAATTTCTACTTCTAGTTGACTCTTGCATCAATTTTAATACACTTTAGATTATTTAGAGTTCATAGTACTGAAGAAACATTAAACCCTATGAATCACTCCAGTGTTATCTCTTTGTAATAATCATGTTGACCAAATGACTGACTCACCCACCCACTCCTTGAGCCAGAAACTCAGAAATAGAGTAGCTACATGTATGATGACATGTTGATTTAGTGCAGGAAGCCATCTAAAACATCTGGTTTTAGTTGTAAAAGGCAGCTTAGCATTTCAACATGGGGCCCTCCATTCATTAAGGGGAATAGTGACAGAACACTTATTATCCTTTAAACATTTTAGTAATTGTAACTAAAGTGCATGTCCAAAGCTTATCCCCAATTTCAGGTATTTTGAAACATGATTATATTGTTTTTTGTAAACTTTCACATCATCAATGTTGTAGAAATAATGGAGCAAATGTACCCAGTAATTTATGACGTATGTGTGAATCCATTTTTAAAAGATGATAAACAAAATTTATAATGCTACATATTAAAGTGGTAAAGATATTCTGAGAACTTAAGTTACTAGCATAACAATCCTACCAGAAGAAACGCCAAATATTATTAGTATGAAACTAAGGCCTCCGATAGAAACATGTAAAGCAAAATCTAAGTTTGAAACTCTTTTTTTCTATTAGTTAATAAATATTCTGTCAATAATAAGAACCCCAGTCCTTTATCACTCTTGTAGGAGTCACAAAAAATGTCCTTGGGACCCATTCCATTTCTTCAACACACAGAAAACATACAAGGTTTGGAGCTTAAAATCATTAATTTCTGGCAACATTCCTCTGGAATCCAGATTTTAACCCTATCAGCAGGAACTCTCTGCCATTATTAATTATATCTCAAATTATGGCACTTATGGCAATTAAACACCAGACATCAAACTGGATGATGGTAAGAACATTATGTAATAATTGGCTCGCATAAAAATGTTCACTGAAAATAATTACTTTCAGCTTCAGTAACTCACTGGTTACAAATAAGGTGAAGAAATATACGCACTGTTTATTAGTCTACTCATGCACATTTAATTACAAAAAGCCATATTTTTAATAACATACAAATGGTCTGTAGCAAGAAGTTCAAGGTTACATAAATAGTAACTAGGTCAACATTCACTGTTCGCAAATACATTTGAGCCATTTGCTCTGGCAAAACCAGGCTTAATCATTTGCTACGTAAATCATCCTCACAGGCTTATTGGAAACAATACTTTCCGCCTAGACTGGATTGTGTTTAGAAGAGGCTTTATTTAAACAAACAATTCCATGAAAGTTGAAAGTGTGAAACAGTAAAATGGTGCATTTGAAACAATACTATTGTCACCAAATGAACCATTTTATGTATCTATGAGAATTGGTCTATTTTTAATATTCAATAATCATAACAAATTTTGCAAGAATTCAACATAACCTACTTGTGAGATGCAATGATGCAGTGATTGTCTGCTCCAGCTGGTAACCGTGGCAGCGGAACTGGGCCCCACATCTGCACCACCTGCTCTGGCATGATGCAGAACCTTGTCTCATAGTTGCCAGGCACCAGAAACAGCATCGTTGGGCCCTGCTTTGGAGGCTCAATGCTGGCGGTAAAGGTGGCCTTGAGATTGTGCTCATAATCAATGGTAACCGTATCCGTGAGATTGGAGGGCTCCGATTGGTTCATTGGAATTCCCTCGACAACTGGCATCAGATGGAACATTTGTTGACCGATGTCTTCATCGTGACCTGTGCAGGCAAAGCCAACCTGGCTGGTCATGTTGAATTTGATTCTATCATATTCCTTTGTGTCAAACAAAAAGTGGGCTAATCCCTTTTTAGTGTTTTCGAATTCGATCTTTTTCTTGTTTCCCTTCAATTGTTTGATGACAGGACCATCTCTTTCGTTGGTGCCGATTGCCAGTTTTACACTATATTTGTTCACCTCCTCTGGAAGGCCTTCTATTTGAACTTTGTCCAGGTTGATTGTAGCTTTCTTTGTACTGAATGTGTAAGTTTCAACTGGTTCAATGAGTGACATTCGTTCGCACAATATGGGTGGATCACCTCGAAACATGCCCCCAAAGGATGTGAATGAATCATTGAATAGCTCCTTCCACAAGTCCCTTGTCCTGTTGTCAGCGCGGACAAGGGCTGAACCAGCTGCACGATTGTTGACTGAATCATCATGGACAAGAGTCTGACCTAGCACTTTTGTTGTGTCGTGTTTGTAGGCAGATGGTTGCAGCATATGCGTATGCCACATAAGATCAATATCGTAACATGGCACCAACATCTCACTTGGGTTCTGGTGCTTGAGAAACAGGAAGCGCTGGTAGCGTTTTTGGGCGGCCTTGAGGAAGGTCTTGTCATGGTAGTGAGCCAGCGAGGTCTGGTAGTAGAAGACGCGCTGGCGACATATGGCAGCAAATATGTGGTATGATGACCTCTGTTCGTAACCTTCCTCTGGAATCTTCGGCTCACTAGGTTCTAGAATAAACACGTAACATTTCTGTTTTATAATGATGTTCTTAGCAAATACACTGTAACTCCAATATAACGCGCTCGGTTATAACGCTGAATAAATATAATGGGGGGGTGCTTGGGTCCCGTTTTTTCTCCAACCTTCCATTTCTGATTCAAATCCATGTTATGTAACTTTATGTATTTTCAGAAAATTCAAAGTTGGCGGCGGTCACATCTTGATTGCTTTATTCAACCGTCTGTTTTACTGATTTTAATCGCTTCTTGGTTAAACAACACTAGCAGCTAATTGGTCTTAATCTGTTGTGTAATGTCAATAAAGGTGTGAAAAACTCGCTGTCAGTGTTTATAACATGTATTCCTTATCAGAGCGGTTCGGTGCGCTAATTTCAATAAGTTAAGTGCAAGCGGGATAATTATCAAATTAAAGTTATTCAAAAGATTAAAACATACTTACTTTGATATGATTGCAGTTTTACTATATTAAAAGAGCGGCTGTGAAATACACTGCGCACAATATAAAACAAGTTTTTCTGTCATTTCATTATCATTCTAGTATTTAGACATTTAATCTTTCAGTTTTGTGTACGAGAAATTAATTAAATAATCCAGACGATTTATGTACATGCTAACGCATTGTAATTGTTAACTTCACTTTCTTATTTCTGCCCGGTGGCAGAAAGTCCCCAGGAAGCATGTTTTTTGCATGTGCATATGACGCAATCAAAATTTTATTTGTACATGTATCGTATTGCATTCAATCTAAATTTAAATTCGCTCGTCCAATGAAAGCTCTGCCCCATAATGCACTGTTCTCTTTACACTTCTATGAAATTCCTAAACATATTTATCGTCATAAATATTCAAGATTATTATTTTTTAAGTTATGTTGTAACTTTATTGGATTATCGGATAAATGTCCACATTAGAAAAGTGGTATGTATACTGTTAACGATACGATTCGGTTTATATGCATGTATTTGCGGATGACAACACAGCATGGTAATAAACAGGACCTATATTATAGGCTATAATACACCTGTTTTTTATAGCCCCCTGCAAAAAATGAGCTAAAAACTTATAACGCGGATCCGTTTATAACGCTGTTTCGCGGCTTGGACCCCATTGACCACGCTATATTGGAGTTACAGTGTATTGAAAATCCTATAACTGTTATTATGTGACCACAAGAAAAATCACACTTTAATCATTTGACATCACCATTGTGTTAATGACTCAATTATTGGACAATGTGAAAAACAAACAATATTTACATTTAGTCATGTTATTCAAAACCATAATGTTCCTATGGTTATATCACATTACACTGGAGTTCTACATAATATTCAGCCATCAACCCATAATTTAAATTGATTTTGAGATTGCAAACCATAGTGTGTCAGCAGTAAAAGCATGCATGGCTGAAATTTTAAGATATCTCATTTAAGGTTGACTGGTGACTAAGCCATTTGCAGAATTGATTATTTTTGCACATATTTTTTTAGAAAAACATTATCTTTTAATTATCAGGGCTCGAATTTAACTTTTTTTCTACTTGCAAAACATTGCGAGCAGCTTTAATACCAACTCGCAAAATCAAAAACATTCTCGCAAATTTTGCTGGAAACATAAAAAAGCACGTTTGGACATTAGTTTAGTACTATTAAAGCAAAATCAAAAGTACTAAACATACACATTTTATTTCTGCAATCATACAATTACAAAGATATCAGTTCCTTGGACCTTTAGGGTATAGTTTTCAAATATAAGTGTGTCGTGTTCACTCAGAAAACAAAGTTAAAGTGTCAGTTTGGGATATTTTGTAATGGGTTTTCAATTATTTAAAAAATCAGCTATGATATCGTGTGTTGAGTGCGACGTCACCAAAATACATCTCAACGGTTTACTTTGCTTAATCTTTTGTATTGTTATTTCCGTCTGTAGGCAAAAAGAAACTAGTTATTTTTCGCTTCGACGCCATGTCTGATCAAGTTCAATGAACACATGTGAATAGTCGACTGTTTCACGTTCTTTGTACCAATACCATCCGCGTATCTGTACTACAAGTATACCAGTCTACATACAAGGTGCGCCCTTCCGCATACAGGTATTCGGACGTTCTATAAATTGACCTACGGTTTAGCGTTCACGACATCGAGCGAATTTTATTATAGCATTATTACTTTTTTTTTTCCACTATTTCTTTACTTGCAAAAAAACACTAGTGGCTTAAAACTTAAGTCGCAATCGGTATTTTTCACTCGCATTTTGCGAGTGTGCGAGTGTTAATTTCGAGCCCTGATTTTATGCAAAGTTTGAACCTTTGGTAAGTTTTGCCTCCATTGCCTGTTCAGGTTCTGGTTGTTCTGTGACTGCTGGTGCTTGTTCAGAAGTTGAAGGCTGATCTGCCCCGTCTGTTAGACTTTTATCAGTTTGTCCAGCCTTTGCCTCTGCAACTAGTAATGCATCACAGATATCACCTCTGCCAGCTGAGGTTTTACATCTGATTTAAAAATACATGTAACTAAACAATTATGAATATCTGATTACTGATAAATTGGTATTTTGGTAGATTTTACTGAAAATTGAACACAAATTACTTGATTCTAATGAGAACAAGATAAAGTAACGGGAGTTTCGAGGGGTTAAATTATGATGAACGGGATTGGAAATTATCTTTTTTGTATGATTCAATACAATTATAAATGTTAGGAACAAAACTATGTTAACAGCATTGATATGTAAATGACAATAATCATTAACAAACCTGCTACATTGTTGTCTTTTTCCACTGTTTCTTCAGTTTTCTCTTCAGTCTTAACTTCCTCAGTCTCACCGTCAGCTTTTTTCTCTGCAACAACCTCATCCCCTAGGGCAACAGGGATTTCTTCCTTAATGACTGACTCCTTGTAAACCAGTTCTATCTCAAATGGTTCCTTTGGATACTTAGCAGTCCAATATTTCCTAGATTTTTCTAAAGCTTTAGTTCTATCTTTTTCACTCATGACTTTATGCTCCACTAACAATCTCACTTGTGTTTTACAGTCTTTTTCATATGTTACTGGTGAAAGCATGTGACAATGCCAGATCCATTCAATATCTAAAGGTGCAGCTAAACACTCCTTTTTGTGTTCTGCTGCAAGTGGGAGCCAAAAGGCTTCATACCTTCTTATAGCCTTCTTGAATAACCATTCTTCATACAAACCAGGGTTGTTGTTAACCGTTTTCAAGAAATGCAAATGCTTGAGTGACCCTTCAACAAGATCCATTCCAAATTTGATCTTATTCTTGAAATTCTTTTTATTAATCTTTTGTGAGACCTGTGGACTTGACAACTGATCCGGTTGCTCTGTTTCTGGCCTGTCTGCACTTGAACTGGTAGATGGACTACCAGGAGGACTAGCTTCCTCATCAGACTTTACCTGTGGTATTACTATGGCTACAGGTTGTGTTACTATGGCAACAGGTTGAGCAGAAGGAGCTGGTTGGGCAGGAGGAGCAGCTTTGGGTTCCTGCTCAGGTTCTTTTCTTTCAAGCTCAGGCGATGGTTTGACAACAGGTTTTATTTCTGGTTGTGGGGGAACTACTGCTACACTTTGGCTTGGAGGAGTGGGTGACTCTAGAGACTGGTTTGACTCTTTGCTTGGTGTTGACCCACCACTGACCCTTTTGAGAGGAACACTGTCATCGAGTGGTGGTGGAGGTGGTGGAGTTTCATTAACAAGTGGAGGTGGTGGTGGGGGAGGTGTTTCCTCCTCGTCTTCCTCAGCTGGCTTGTTGTCTATAACAATGGCTGGCTCTGAGTATGACATGTGCTGCTGTTTTGCTTCTGTTGGCTCCTCTGTGTCAGAAGTAGGCTCCTCTACAACAGGTGCTTCATGTACGACTTCCACTGGCTCATCTCCAGGCACAGGATCTTCTTGGTGAACAGTCTCTTCTACCTCAGGTTCCAGTCCTGGCTCATCAGCGTCTGACTCATGCTTTGTTTCCCCAAAGTCAATGAGCTGCTCTTGAGTCTCTTCGCATTCTTGCTCTGTGGGCTTCTCATGCTCATCCTCTAGTCCACCATCTGACACAAGCTCTTCTTCGGACAAGTAATCTGTCAATCTCTGAGGAGGTTCAAGTGATTGCCTAGCATTTGCCTCATCATTATCACTTACATTCATAAGTTCATCGTTATCATCCATACACTGATCATCCACTACCTCGGGATCGACACTAGATTCAATAACTTCATCCATTGCCGTTTCATCAACAGGCTCATCATTAATGAGTTCAGCTGGCACTTCATCAGTTTCCTCTGCCTCACCTTCACGCTCCTCAACTCCAGTCTCAGCTGGTGGGGGAGGTAACTCGGGAACCAATTCAGGAGGTGGGGGTAATTCATCACCACCTATGGAGTCTTCATCCTCCATTCCACCATTAACTCTATGTTCTGCTTCATTATCACCATTTACCTCAACCTCGTCACTGTCAATATCTCCATTCAATCCAGTTTTATTTTCATGATCCATATCTGATTCTTGTAGTCCATTAGCATACTCAGATTTCAAATCATGAATGTCATAGTTCTCTTTGCCATTGACAACTGGTAAGTCCTTAGTAACCGGGATCGGTTCCAAAACTGGCTCTGTTTCACTCATTGTGTGTGCTTAAACTGAAATTAATATAATACAAATTGAAATATTATTAATTTTCAATAATTATTTTTGAATGCATAATATCATGTCTAAATCCAATAACTAACACTGTACACTATTTATTAAATTATAATGTATAACTTATCTCTAATGAAATACCCATCCACATGGTTCATAGCATAATTAATAAGTTGTCAATATAAACAAAGGCTTTACTTGAAAAAAAAACACGCACACAAAACTTCAACACCAAATATATTCAAATCCATCTACACAATCCACATCATAAATTACATGTTCTGGTTAGGCCAGACTCAACTTGGCAGAAATTGCAAAACCTAGCTTACAGCCGATTCCAAAAACAGTTTCCAATAGTTCTGAGCAAATACTTTTATGATAGCAGATTTTTTTGAAAAAAAATATGGCGCTGTTCCAAGCAAAAAATGGCTGTTTGTAAGCAGTCTTCCTGCTTATGCTGAAACTGAAAGGCCATTAATGGTATAATCAATTAGCATGACAGGCATGTAATGTAATTAAGGAATGGAATATCCCACAAGGAAATTCTATATACTCAGACAAAGAAATATGATGGATAAATCCCATAGGTTTGTTTTGAACAGAATTGTGCAGTGTGAACCAGTTTGGTGTTTCCAATTTACTTCCAGTAAGTTCATATCATAATAAAATTATAAATTCTCTATGGATCAATTCACTGTTCTTAACAAAAGAAACCCACACATCAAAACACAAAAAAATAAAACTCCCTTCAACACATCTAAAAAGTTATTCATCTAATAAATCAACCTCAATTCCAAATAAAAATATCCAGTTCCACCACATCACATTATTTATTTGTAATGATGCTTACAGCTCTACACAATGCAATGCCAGTTTTCAAGCACACAATATTCCAGTTGCAACTGGGATGCTGTCAGGGAATGGGATCCCATCCACACATTGTGGCTGTGGCATTAGCACCATCAGCCAAGTCAACAGGGGGCTGATCATATATCCATGATTTGCAGATAAGATTCAGAATTAGTTTCCGTTTCCATGGAAACTATGAACTTTGACAGAAAAGCATTTGCTTATCAAGCTGTTATCAAAAGCATGTCTAAGAATGCGGAATCTTTCAATTACTTGTAAACCTTTCAAATACTTGTATTATAAACAGAACGTACATGTACCACCTTCATCATTAAACCTGGCGTAACTTTATAACTACACCATTACTTACCAAGCACACTGCCATATTTTAATCCAAGTCAACGACTGATTGATTTATTGCATCTTCCAATTATAATCATTAGTTTCTGTATCTTTTTTTAATTTGGTCATAAAAATCAAACTCTATGAAACTCTCCAGAATATAATTAAGTTCAGGAAAAAGAAACAAACACCCAGCTGAGGCAGAAGCTTAAGTCAGAATGATAGCTTAACACACTAGAGCAACATTTTAAACAGCTAGAGTACAGCTATACATGTCTCTGAGCAATATGAAAAATAGAGTGGCAGCCTCTTCCGATTTCTGTAAACTTTGACACAATTCAATGTACTTGAAACGTATTTAAGTGATTTCAATTGTCAAGCCACATGACATTAAAAAAATGACATTTACAATGTAAATAAAATACTCTATGTGAACAACAATACACACTTTTTAATAAAATGTCCGTTTCATTTGTTGGTCAATAGTAAAATCAAGAATATGTGTTAAACACACATGTTCCTCTCTCTCCCAGAAAGGTTCTGGATAGTTTTTTTGTTGTTGTTTTTTTTTGGTTCTGGATAGTTAAGTTTTGACTATAAATGTTTTTTAAGAATTTCGTAAACACAAACGTTTGCCATTTGTTGGAAATATACAGGAAAGTTGGTTTATTGGAACTACTCTGCGTTTCGCGGAAAACCGAGACAGATGTATTAATTGTTTCAAAGCTTATGCCGAATAATTATAATTGCAAATAATTGTGACTGAACATGTATGAATCATGTGTTCAATATCAACGAACATGCATGAATCATGTGTTCAATATCAACAAACATGGATTAATCATGTGTTCAAAATCAACAAACATGGATTAATCATGTGTTCAATATCAATGAACATGCGTGAATCATCTATTCAATATCAATGAACATGCATGAATTATGTGTTCAATATCAACAAACATGGATTAATCATGTGTTCAATATCAATGAACATGCGTGAATCATCTGTTCAATATCAATGAACATGCATGAATCATGTGTTCAATATCAACAAACATGGATTAATCACGTGTTCAATATCAACGAACATGCGTGAATCATCTGTTCAATATCGACAAACATGTGTGAATCACGTGTTCAATATCAATGAACATGCGTGAATCACGTGTTTAATATCAACGGACATGCATGAATCATGTGTTCAATATCAACGGACATGCATGAATCATGTGTTCAATATCAAATAACATGCATGAATCATGTGTTCAATATCAATGAACATGTGTGAATCACGTGTTTAATATCAACGGACATGCATGAATTATGTGTTCAATATCAATGAACATGCGTGAATCATCTGTTCAATATCAATGAACATGCATGAATCATGTGTTCAATATCAACAAACATGGATTAATCACGTGTTCAATATCAACGAACATGCGTGAATCATCTGTTCAATATCGACAAACATGTGTGAATCATGTGTTCAATATCAACGACCATGCATGAATCACGTGTTCAATATCAACGAACATGCGTGAACCATCTGTTCAATATCGACAAACATGTGTGAATCAACGTGTTCAATATCAATGAACATGCATGAATCATGTGTTCAATATCAATGAACATGCGTGAATCACGTGTTTAATATCAACGGACATGCATGAATCATGTGTTCAATATCAACTAACATGCATGAATCATGTGTTCAATATCAATGAACATGCGTGAATCACGTGTTTAATATCAACGGACATGCATGAATCATGTGTTCAATATCAACTAACATGCATGAATCACATGTTCAATATCAATGAACATGCATGAATCATGTTTCAATATCAACACATAGGTGAGAGCTCTGAACACCTTCGTTCTCAGTAAAAGATTCAAAAGGCAGAGCTATGCATGCGCTATTACACAGTTGGTTTAGCATGTTGAGTAAGACAAAGGAAGCCAATTTTATTAAAGAGAAAGTGTTGTTTTATGGCTTCTTGACAGGAAGTGGCTTTTCATTGATTACGTCAAACTGACATTAAATCAGTGATCAAGTTTGTCCCTTAACGATCAATAGATTTCCAAATTGTATCACCACCAGGTCACTGAATAGAATATTTGGACTTCAAAATATCAATTCGAAAATCAGCGGGAACTGGTCGCATAAGACAAAAGCCCCTTAGTAATATAACAAGTGCATATTTTCTATCAAATTTATTCTTACTCATGCAAAAATGAATATAACAGGGCCTTCGTCAAAAAATACTTTCTATTCCTCCATCAATAATTTGATAATAAGATGTTTGATTGAAATTAAAATTCATAAATTTTGATAATAATAATGAGAAGAAGAAGAATGTACAAAATAAGACATTTCATAAAGTAACAAACTAATGATTAAACCAAATAGGAATCAATCTATCAGCTTATAAGCCATTCAAAGATAGTTCTTTCTGAAACTGACATTATGATACTAGAGCACATCAATGTACTAAATGTACCAATAAGGTAATACAATTACACAGGTAAAATGACTGACTGAAATATTAAAATACAATCCTTATGCTTACAAACCGTCAAATTAATTGGTCTTTTTTTTTTTTTAACCATGATAACTGTTCTTTACAGAATCCGGATAGTGCCATCTATAATCGCGCCCTTCTTTCATCAAGGGCGACACATGACACATGAAGCGATACACGATATTTTGCGCGACAGTCGCAGCGCCGCATGATATTTTGCGCGACAGTCGTGGCAACGCACGATATTTTGCGCTATACACGAAGCGACGCACGAGAATGTGCCACGAAATATCGCCCTTGTGTAGGTAGCCCAAAAGGTGATATATTGTGTTAAATATATCAAGCGTCGACGCGACTGTCGCCCAAAATATTGTGCGTGGCCGCGGCTGTTGCTTAAAATCTCATGCGTCACCGCAACTGTCGCGCAAAATATCGTGTATCGCTTCGTGTGTCGTGCCTCGCGTTCAAAGGGCGACACACGAAACACAAAGCAACACTTGATATTTTGCGCAACAGTCGTGCATTGCACGATATTTTATTATTCAAATATCTCCCATATTATCCTAATCTCATGTATAGCGGTCTAGTTTCAGACCGCAACACACAACGCACTTCTAGATTGTTAACAAGGTTATACTATAGCCATATAAAGAAAAATGCAAAATGCCCGCCCCCTGATGGCCATGTTTTTCAACCATTTGGAACCATTTTCAAACTGGCCCAAATTATTATTTGGACAAATCTTCCCACAAAGTTTCATGAAAATCGGCCAATAAATGTGGCCTGTAGAATGTTAACAATGCATATGTTGACGATGTACAGCAGACAACGGACGACTCGTAAATGCTCAAAATCAGCATGTTGTGCTCAGGTGAGAGAACAAATCAGACTGAGTTGGGTCATACATTCTATAAATAAGCAAACAAATGCTGATTTTAGGTCTCAAAACTCTTATGAACAGCATGCACATTATGATATTGTGATCATTTGTGCTAATTTAATGTGAAATATCATAATGCTCAACAAAATGATGAGACATAAAAAAATGTCCTTTCACTATATTCATATAAGTAATAAATAAAATATTCGACCTTTACCTTGAAGCGAGTGACATGGTTGTTGCAAGCAACATATCGTCTTGATATGATGATCATTTGTGCCAATTTGTTTTGAAATCCTATTACCGTAATTACTCTATGTTTTCGGACACTCTAAGTTTTCGGACAACCCTATTTTTAGCAAAAATAATTATTTTTCGTGACTCTTAATTTTCGGACACACGAGTTTTCGTCCATAATTAATGTCTCTAAGTTTTCGGACAGTATATTGTACAGCGCTATTTTACCAAATTTTGGTCCTGTTTTCGATATCTAATGACACTTCGATCGTGGGGTTTTACAACCAGATTTACATAATAAAACATCGCAGGTGCATGCCTGAGGGCAACGTACCATTACATTTGCGTTATTGGGTAAAAAAGCTTTCAAACCGGTATTAAACAATGGTTTCGCCCGATAACATAAGCGTTATGACAATTACCAGGGTAGTGTCAATTAACCGTTCAATTGTCTACCGCAATGGTACTACCCCTTCTCAGTAAAATAACTGTGACAAAAAATTAATAGTAAAAGCTTCAAAGTACGATGCTGCCTATTGCAAGTTTTACGAACAATGGAATGTGTTAAACAACTATCGGAAATGAACAAACAAAGAATTCATAGTTTGCTATTTTTTATTGCGTTAATTACAGGTTCATACAAGCGAGTATCGGTACATCACATGCTTATCTTTGAACTTGTTGGTCAAAGTACAACCTTGTAGTAACTTTCTGTCAAATAAATTAAGCATTTAAAATTATTTAAAATGCAGTGCAAACATATATAACTGTAATATATACTATACGGCATGGTATTTTACCAAGCGTGCTATTACCGGTAGTCGTTGATACAATTAACGCTATTTTCGGACACTTCAATTGTCAACTCTAAATTTTGGACACCTGTATTTTGTGAATATTTTTTGTATCTAAGTTTTCGGACACAAAAAAATAATTATTTTTAAGTGTCAGAAAACATAGAGTAATTACGGTATTTAAAAAAAAAGATAAAAGCAGACAAGACATGTCTTACACAATCAAACACAAATTCAGTTACTGGTACCCCTGTCAGTGTGTTTGCACCTTGGTGTGGTTGTGTGGTTGAACATTATATTGAAGTGGTTGGGCTGTATTGCAGATATAGTTTAAATACATCCAGAGAAGATAGAAATCATAGATGTTTATTGAAGGTCTGCCAATAAAATGGTAAAGTGGTATTATATATAAATAACATGGTGGAATATTTATATTTTGGAAGATAAACAACGTCTAAGTGCTACTACAAACTAGTGTACTGAATCACTTTTCTTTTGCATTCCATGTGTTATAATTTGCAATTACTGTTTTTCAGCCTTTACTCCTTATAAACACACCTTGATGCGTTTGTAGTTCCTTAAAAAATCTTTTTAAATTTAAATCTTCTTTACTATAATCAATTTTGAAGGCTTATTTTCAACCTTAAGATACTGATGAGCAGCAAATGATGCTACCTTGGAAGAAGTTTTATTATCACAAACTATCACTTTGTTGTTTGATTTCATGATTAACATAGGTGGCAAATGAGGAAAACCAACCTTAGAGACTAGAGATTAATAAATTGCACAACCACTGTGTGCATAGAAGATTACATCACCTATAAGATTAGTACATATTGCAGCAGCTTACAACATTTAGTGAGTATTCAGCAGTGTTTCAGTACTTCAGCAGTGTTTCAGTATTTCGGTAATTCTTGTGACCACAATTACACACAACTCTGCCATCAGAAATTTGACCTCAAAGGGATAATCAAGAACCGTATTTCAATTTGACTTTTATTTGCTTATGCATGCCCACAGTTCCTGTTATATATACCACGTTTTAAATTTTTCTAAATAGCATTACTGGTTAAACCCAGTAAAATAACAATTTAAAACAATCTGCATTCTCGACAGAACATATGGAATGTCAATTTTGATTTCATACAAGGCAACAAACTGCTCCTTTATTTAAGTGGAATCACTTGTTTAATGACTTTAACAAAACACTGAGTGTTTCCGTCATAAAGCATTTACAATTTTTTATTTCTCGTTCAGACACACCCAGCCTCCTCACAAAAACTGCAGAAACCAACAGAAACTTCTTTGTAAAACAATTGCGTCTTAATATACAAAGTTTTACCCACAAGTATTCTGATGACAATTAGGGAATCACTTAAGTGCATTTAAATTATGTTCAGTTTTACCATACAAGGCCATAAACTTGAAGTTACCATACAAGGCCATAAACTTGAAGTTATGTCAGACTAGACAATATTTTTACATAAAATGTTAGCAAATTTTTTGCAAGATAAATCTGAAACTGAATCAACTTTAAAGAATAAGGCTCAGAATTTGTATGAGCTGTTGTCTGAGAAACAGGGGCTAATGACGCATGTGCATTAAGTGTTGACCCATATTAAATTTTCCCTTTTTGTGTAGTTTTTTCGTTTAAAGGATTAAGTCTTCTCTATGTGAAAATCTGGTTTAGGCAGAAAGTGTCGTCCCAGATAAGTCTGTGCACAGGCTTTCCCGGGACTACACTTTAAGCACATGCATTAAATCCTGTTTTTCCAAAGCAAGGCTCATTATGAGAACAGTTCTGATTGGTTGCATCCCTACCACACACATTGTCTGGGTCAAGTTAATCAGATACCTGTAAATATTTTCACACCTGCTTCTCTGATTCTAATGAAGCAACAAGTTAACCCTTTGCATGCTGGGAAATTTGTCCTCTGCTAAAATGTCGTCTGCTGAATTTCTAAAATTAGCATTTTTTTCAATTTTTTTCAAAAAATACTATCAGAATAGCAAACAGTTTGGATCCTTGTGAGACGCCACGTTCTGTGGCGTCTCATCTGGATCCAAACTGTTTGCAAAGGCCTTCAAAATTGGGTTCCAGCACTGATAGAGTTAATGGAGAAAACTGGAAAATGCTACCTCAGAATACAGGGAACACATTGCACTTGATTGGTTAAGTAAAATGGTTGAAAGATGAGCACTACCTTTCAGTTTGTCCTAGGTATTTTTTTCAAGGATTTTAAATAACTTAATTGAATTATGTAACTACCAGTATTATGTTATTGTTAACCACAGTCAAATATACACATAATTGGAACTCTCAATTCTTCATTGGCAATAATCAACTTGGCTATTGGCTAATGTCTCCATCTGTCTGTTTGTCTAATGTGGTTTGCCCAAAAGTTTTAAGTAAATTGATTTGATTATGCTGTTGTAAACCACAAACATAAAAATAGATCTAAAATTGGTCTACACAATCCATAAATAACAGGTTTTAATGGATAAATTGACTATTTTCTCCATCTTTCTGTTTGTTTAAGTTTGTCTCTCCATGGATTTAACTGGTTAATTGATTGGATTATGTACTATCAAATACCTCTGAAATTTAAACCAATTATTGGAAAACTCATGACTGACATTTAGGATATGTGTTTCCGAGTAGGATCCTATTATCATTTTATGAGAAGTCATACACAAATATTTATCATGAGTGGAAGAGCAAAAGTTATATGATAATATCAACCCATACAAAAGAAAAAAATCTTACTGGACATGAGGTCCGATAAAATTTAAAATTTATTCAACCTCACAAGATTTTACCAGACCTCATCCTTTTTAACCAAACAACAGAAAATACATATTGTAGAGTTAATTTTTATTATTAACCATTCAATAAAAACATATGGTATAATTTTTATTCTACCACAGTCGCACACGCACGCACATTAGAATGAGAAGGGAGCTTACCGTGGGTTATTTCCCCGATATACCAACGGTTGTTTAAAGTGAAGTCACTTTGATTGTTTGCGCACTGTTTATGAATGAAGGACGACTATTGATTTTCATCCTTGGGGTTACGTCACATTTTTGCATAAAAGTGGAGGGCGTTCAGTTAATATAATTCTCATTTATAACCTTTATATTGCAGATAACTTATTAATGAAATTGTGTTAGAATCGAAATAATCGACTGGTAACCGTGGTTATTGCGGTAATAACCAACGGTATGTTGTTCCAATGCTTGTTATCAAAGCACTCGGGCTACACCCTCGTGGTTAAATTCCTACGCGTAGAACACCATACCGTTGGTTATTACCCGTCGATTATTTTTTAAGTTTAACATGAAGAAATGTTTTTTATACTTATCATATAATACAAGTTTTAAATAGAAATATAGCTTCATGTTCATTTTTAACCAAAAATTATATTTTTTCTTTTTTGTTTTGGAAATAGTTTCGAATGGGTTGATAATATGAGCTTACACTAAACTCAACAAATCTGTTTATTTTATGCTTTTGTTGCATTGAATTTATATTGTGTGCAAAATCTAGTGTCATTACATATCTGATATATATACATCATTCAAATGATAACATATTATCAGTTTTTTCCTTATACATCTTACGCTCAAAAGTCAGATGGCCATACATGCTGAAGGACCAATTGTTCGAACGCAGCTGATAACTGACCGCACTAACACCGCAAGGATAAGGTGGTTTTATAGACTTTATTAGTAAAATAGCTAAAAATAATCTACGCTGAAACCAATGAACTAAAAGTATTATCATAAATTAAATAACTAACTGCACACTGTGTATTGAGAAAAAAATAAATACATTTCAGTAAATGTTTGCATATTGTAATTTGTGTTATTGTCTTCTCCATAAAATGAAGTGTGCAAACAAAAAAATGTATTGCAATTGACTGGCACTGCTTCAACAATATTTTTTTTTCCAGATTTCCATTTCTTAACCTCTAGTATTGACTGAAAAGAACCATGGGTGGGATAAAATGTTGCCCAGAAAATGAATCCAGAATATTTAACCTAATGAGACATTTTTTACTGTACTCCAGACTGAAACATTTCAGGGTCTAAGAGAGAGGTTTAGCTCCATCCAGATAGAATATAATTATCCCATATCTGCCCATAAAAATAATCAAGTAAGACATAAAAAGCAAATAACTTGCATCAAAGTATATTGCTAGGATGGCGGCTCATTAGCATTTACTACCTTGATATAGGGGGAGGGTCCCTAATACATGTATACCACAGAGTCAGCAATATACTTCATAATGCTTCTTTGTTGCACACTAGTATGCAATCTTGATTAGAGTTTTAATGTTTTATGGAAAAGAAAGCAGCTAAAGACATACTTTTTAGCTCCGGACATAAAATAAGCCTCAAGGAAAAAAATGACAGAATGCTCCCTATGAGGATTTTCTAGACTTTTGTACATTGCTTTAGTTGTTAACTCTTTCAGTGCTGGAACCGAATTTTGAAGGCCTTTGCAAGCAGTTTGGATCCATATAAGACGCCACACAATGTGGCGTCTCATCAGGATCCAAACTGTTTGCTTTGCTGATAGTATTCTTTGAAAAAAATCAAAGAAAATGCTAATTTTAGAAATTCAGCAGACGACATTTAAGCAGACAACAAATTTCCCAGCACGCAAAGGGTTAACTTCCAGCTGTATCCATGCAAACAACTAATGTTACTGTAAACAAGAAACATAACAATGCCACCAAACCAAGGTTTTCAAAGTAAAAATATTATTAATTTCATTTAAATGACTGCAGCTCCAAGCTAAGTCTGCATGCATGCTTGATACAAACAACAAATATACTATAATACAGAATAAGATTATTGAAACAAATATTGGGGTATAGGTCAAGCAAGCTTGCAAGCAATCAGCATCAAAGTGGTGGTTTCCATTCAACGACTTGATGAAGCTTCGCATATAGCAAGCTTGCATGGAGTCACCTAGCTTGGGATTGTATTTTGGATGTATCAGGTCAAGGTCAATGTTTAAAAGAAAGAACTTCTACTCAAGTTTTGATGCAGTTATTGTAACAACATTTTGTTTGTAGAGTTGAATGTGAAACTGTTCTATCCCTCAAGCCTTTTTGTTAGAGATAAAATTATTTCATGCTGAACGTGCAGTCAACATCGTTGCAAAACGCACTAATAATGCAAATTTGAAAACTGTAGATTGAACATATTCTATTTTGAAAAGTTGCCAGCGGGAAATTTTATATTAAAAATTTGTTGGATGCTTACAAAGGCCAGCTTAGATGCAAAGCTAGGTTAAACAGCTACTCCAAAAAAACTTCAATTATTCCAGGTTTAAAATTCATTACTTGTCTAGATCACAGCAACTCTAGAGAGCACAATCTTTGGCAGACCTGCATTTTGTGGGGCCAAACTTGTTCAGCATATCCACTGTTGACAGAGCAAAGAGGCTGCAATCTTACCTGGCCTGATAAGCATGAAGGCTTTCTGTATACATACAGAAACCACACTATTCAACAGTATGTTTGTGTGTTTTGTCAAATAACTAATCATGTTCACCTGTGAAAAGAGACAGGTGCAGTATTAGATGGTGGTATCAACAGTTTAACGTTTCGCTGTTCTGCCTGCATGGTTTTCATCCAGTTGTTTCTGATACATGGACTAGGAAATAATTAAGTGCAGAAATGTGCAAGTAACACATGCTACATATCTATAAAACATTCTTTAAGACTTTGATATAAATTTGGAAGAATATCTCATCTGCAATTCTAAGTGTAAGCTAACAAATAATTTTTCTAAGCAACACACATATATTTACTTTTAATGTCTGCAAAGCAATCATAAAGCTATAAGTTTATAACCACGTATCTGCTTATAGAAGTGAATCCAACATAAAATGAATATGTACGATTATACCATTTAAAAATGCATTTAGATTTAAATTAACATGAAAGCAATAGCTTCAATCTAGACTTTCATGTATCTGTCCAATATCGATTGTACATCATCTTTAGCTCTGAATCGATGAAATTGAATGCCAAAGCCATCAAATCCTGTGCATGGAAACGAACAATTAAATTCCTTCAGCCATTCTCTCACGTTGATTCTCTCTTACTGGCCAGACTCTGTCTGCAATATGCCCAGCCAGACAGCTGCTTGTCAGCAAATATCCAGTGCATGTGTTGATTGTCAAGGGTCAGACAGTCTCATTAAAACATCATCAACATGAACAATATACAGCTTTGACTCAGCTGCCAATACAACACCAGTCACCTGGAATGCTATTATCAATGTTCAGACATAATTTTGTTTTAATTTTATGTTAAAATTATAGAATCAAACTTGTTAAAAACAAATTCAGACCTAATAAACGTAAAAACATTTCTTCGTATAAGTAGAAATAAAAGAAAATATTATACGTGTAAAATATAAGTGACACAGCTTAAAGTAACATTACTACTCAAAACCTACCAAAATTTCTTACAATATTTCGTAAAATAAAGCTAAACAATTAAAAATCATTGTTTGTTATGGCAATTGCCGAAATTTCAACACCAGATGTGGTCTGGTAAAATAGATATTTGTGGATACAAAATGCTCTCTTTATTATGGTTTTAACATGGTACCATTTTAGTGTTCGTGTGCCGTATGAGTAGATATTTTTTGCAGGAAATTAGCATGGAATTTATTGTGATCACAAATAAATAAAAACGAGCATTTTGTATCTACAAAAATCTATGTAATCATACCACATTTAGCGTTGAAATTGTTGCTACTGCTATAAGGAACACTGATTGTTTAGGTGTAAACTTTATTTTACTATATACACTTCAACACCGTTATTTCGAACACCGATAATCCGAAGTCACCGTTATTTCGAAGTATTTTTCGGGTCCCGATTTTGGTTCTCCTTTGTTTAATGTAGAATTTCATTGTTTATCCGAACTTCGTTAAACCGAAGAAATCGTTAATTCGAAGTGATTCTGTCGGTCCCAACACTATAATTCGCACCTAATTATCAATCATTAATTCGAAGTAAAAACTGCAAAATACTGAGCGTTTTTTCACACCTTTGTCGTGGCGCGTCAAAAGCCGATAATTACACCTTTGTTGTCTGCGCGAACGCCAGTGTTCAGAGAGACATCGCGTATTATTTAAAAAAAGGTTAATTCATTTCCGAAAATGTATTCATATGTATGTATGTATGTCTGATAATTTGTGTTATTCCTTTTATTTCATATGTTCTGTAATTAGAGAAAAATAAAAACAAGAAAAAGAATCGTTTTATTCCCCCGTTTGTTACGAGTAGAAAGCTATTGCTATCTGACTAGTTTACGTTTTTAAGTAAGCATGTAACCGATCCATGCGAATTCCACAACGTTTTATTTTTAAGAAATCAAAGAAGTCTTTTGTAAAAATTTTATTTTGAATAATCATTAATCCGAAGTTTTTTTAACGGTCCCGACGACTTCGAAATAACGGTGTTGAAGTGTACTTTACACAATTTTCGTTGATTTTGAGCGTTATAGAGACTTTAAAGGAACAATGTGGCAATATATTTCATTGTTGAGGGACAAGTATTATAAATACAATAAATTTGTCATACAAGTTATATTCCTTGACAATTTTTTTTTAATTTAACAATTAAAATTATGTTTGCCAATTGTTAACTATTACCATCAAGGTGACCATGATTAAATATTTAAATAATTGAAAAATAATGGTGTTTTGCTCTCATGCAAATCTAAGAATTAAAATTTACATTAAGCTGATCATTTAAGGACAACTTTATATTTTCTTGCATGCTTTATAAGCGATTTAATGCAGACAGCTGACTAATTTCAGAAAACAAAGAACCGAAAATGATACATCTTCAATCATCCTTCCCAGAAGTGGAAACCACAGTTAGCTTCATGAATAACATTATAATTACATGCAATCTGATTAGAAAAACAAATAAATCCTACAAATGATGTTCTTTGGTAATCAAGAAACCTTCAACGATTATGTGATCTCTCTGTATGAACAAAATTAATGATCTGTGATGGAAATTCAATTCTGTTGGTAGTGTGTGAGTGTTTTGTTGCTGTCCAGAACCCCTAAAAGGACTTGTAAATGTATTTAATTGTATATTAGTGTATGTAAGTCTATAGAAAGCAGCAGTCATTGCAAAATGAGAGTAAGTCAATTCAACATAATCTACATTTACATTCATACAAACTGATGAAAATTTGTATGATTTAATATTTTCTTGCCTTTTCAGGCTTTAAACATGACGGGCTGAACGGAAAACTGTCGTATCTCCTTCTTTATTTAATATGAGTTACAACAGTCTTCTGTTCACCCCTCGAATGTTATCACAGCTGTCTATTCAGGACATACTAAAATAGGGACAAATCAATGAATATATACCATGTAGATTCAATACAAATATAATGTGAAATGCCTGCACAGCTCTCAGGGTTCCCTCTGGGCTTTAAAAAAGTTGTCGCCACTCACTTTCGCCAAATTAAAAAAGTTGTTGCCACACTGGGGCTACATTTGGGCAATGAAGATCATGTCATTGTAATACAAACAAAAACTGAGCATTGAACAGTATGTTAAATGAATTGATTTCATAACAGTATTATTAAGAATAACAACACATTTAACATTGTTCATGAAATAAAGGCACATTCAATCAGTTGTAAGTCTTGTTTATTGACACCTTCTTAGCAGCCTGAATATGTTGCCACAGCTTGGTTGCTTCAGCATGCAGCTTTCTGGTAATCTGAAAATACAAAAAGGGAAAAATAATATTAATATACTACTAATAATAATCTACTAATGTGTAGTATATAAATGTGTGCTAGCACATGACATACTACATAAAGCTAATAACACAACAGTCAAAGCATTTGTGTACATGTATATTAAATTGTGTGTAAAATAGATTGTCATGTGTGTCAAATGGATTTTCATGTGCTTAAAGATGTTTACTTTTTTTAAAACAGTACATCCGGTAGTGAATTAATTGATTAGTTTTGAGAGTATATAGAGTTCATACAGCATATATTGTGTGTTGGAAATCATATTGAAGGAAATGAAATTCTGTTTAACAACTGTCTTTGTTTGGGTTTTGTTTGCTAGCTGGTAAATGTTAGCGGGGAAACATTTGCATTTTTGAATGAGTCTCATAATTATCATAATCTAATGTTCACTTTCTAAAAGTTGTTATACACTCTGAACTTGCCATGTTGACGAGTAAAACAGAAATGTCACCGTTTAAATGTAATTAGAATCAATATATCTAAAATGTTTAATTATTTTCTATAATTACACTGATTTTTCTAAACACAATCGATACTTACCTTTTTGAGTGTCACATGGTTGTCAATGTAACGGTCTTGGAATCGGCTTCGAACACTGTGACAAACACTTCACATTTAAGCACAAAGTCAGTCGGTTTATTTCAATGTTGTCTTATCTCTGAAGCAATTAAACTGCCGACCAATTAAGATATCTTGTAACAACATCTAGATAATCGCAATTATCACCATTGCATGCCACTTTGCAGTAGTCTGCAGTCAGCACCACGCTCCATTGATTACAGCTGTATCGCTTACATCATGGAAATCTATATTATTACGACTGCCGTAAAGCGGCTGGTTAACACAGCGTCTTTTGTCATTTTAAGAAAATATGAACGCAGAAAAATGCCGATTTTTTTTTAAATCGCCATTTACAAAATTTTGTCGCCAGATTTTTTATTTTGTCGCAATTGGCGCCAATAGCGATCGACAGCGGGGAACCCTGAGCTCTTTGCTAACTCTCTTATAATTTAAGTCCCCAGAGAAGTGACTCCCAGACTTAGGTGCAGAAAGGTCAGACTAGGGAGCCAGCCTGAAAAGAGTGGAGTGTAGCCTGTCAGTCCACTGATCTTGATTGCTGCTGTCAGTTTATCTCTGGCACCATCTCCCAGCCTGTAGGAGCTTTTCAAAAACATGATCACCCCATCCATCACCTCACTTCCCCCTAGTACTCATGTTTACACTGACCCCCCATCACCTCACTTCCCCCTAGTACTCATGTTTACACTGACCCCTTCTGAATTGATGGCTATCTTAGTTGAAGGTGGTGTCTATTTAATTAAGACATGCACTTCTCAAACTAATCAAAATATTGCTAGGATTTTCAGTCCCTAAATATTTTATTTGATTAGAAGACAGGGGATTGTCCCAAAAATTGTCTCTTTGGTCTGTATATCTGTCTGAGCTTTTTTTTCTAAACATTTGAATAATGTTACAAGTTGATAATTATGTTGATAGTAAATATGCAAACAAACATTAAGAGATATTGCTTTGGAAACACCAACTTTCCCATTAATTTATGCAGCAGGATCCATAATCCTGCGAATGCTGCTTATGAGAGATATCTTCCCTAAAAAATTTTTTATAAATCTTATTTGGGTGTATCTTGACAATTTCTGGTAATTCTGCAAAATGCATGCTTCAAACCTTTTACTTCAGCTACAAAAGTATCATGCCATGACATCAATATTTATTGCAGATGCCCTCTGCGGTTACAGATTGCAAACATACATGACCTGTTCAATTGATCTCTTCGTGTTTGCTATTTTGCAGATGCTGGTAAGTGCATTGTGGAAAAGAAAACAAATATGTTAAAGTGCCAATATTTTGTTTTATATGATTTGCTTATTGCGATTCGTTAATAGATATGATGTTCACAACAAGTGAAAAGCATAGTTAATGCCATAAAAGTACAGTATTAGTACTTATAGCACTGTTAATGATCAATTTAATTTTATTGGTTATTGCACTGATCAAACTACAAGAATACTTCATTTCAAATATGAATCATTCTCTACTTACTCATCAAGAAATGTACATGAATGCAATATTTGATGTGGCTGCCAACAGATTTACCCAATTGCAGCTAATTGTTCATCAAAGAGCCTGATTATCACACCTGATCAGGTGTGGCATCAACTGATAAGCATCTCCTAAGGTAATTGAACTACAATTATCCATTACCCCCAGGCCTTTGAAGACTAGCTTCCTTATAATGCCTCCATCATCACCTGGATGCTGTTCAACACAGTGATAGATTGCTGAGTAACAGCACTTCATGACAGATATACAGCAGTGTTGGCTGTAAACAAGTGCAAGAAGTTCAATGATTTTCACTGGTCATTCCTTTTCATGAGCTATTTACTTTATCAACACAATAATATTTAAGATGAGAGCCTGTGTAAAGAAGAGATATTGATAACTTACGAGGAATAAGACAATCCCAGCGGGAGTAAATCATGTGACAAATAAGATGGCCACGTCCATGCGGAGATAGGTTATTTGGCCGCAATATATCCTTTATTACTTTTATAAATTGTTCAAATGCCACTCATTAACCAGCTATATCAGCAAGAAAGTGATTAGCGCTTATTTCTGATTGATATTCGCTGGGCATTTTCTTAGCAGGAGCTGTAATTTTGTGACTCAGTAAGAAATGGCGAAACTAGTCCAGATAAAGAGCGAATATTAATACAAAAATAAAAGCTTATTACTTTCTTGCTGATATGGCTTGAAAGTGAACTGCAGTTTATTAATTTAACCAATTAATGCAACTAATTAAGGGTATAAAACAGCGAAAAAATTTCTAAAGACTAATTGAAACCTAGCCAAGGGAAGAAGAAAAGCTTGCCTGTTCTTAAAAAAAAAACTTATAAAAATGTGTTTCCCAGCATTGAAGCCATTGGTAATTGTAGTGCATGACCATTAGATACTTGTTTGTGGAGATTGAAGATTTATTTAGAAATGCATAAGGATAGTTTTTTGGTCATTAATAGTGTCTTTGCCAAATTAAACGCTATATTAATTGCTGCGTTTGAATAACAAAGTTTAAAAAAAACAGCCTAATAGGTTGCTTTAATTGAATAACAAGTAATAAAAAGAGGCAATGAATGATGGGGAAATGGCAGCTGATTGTTACTGTCTAGAAGTCTGTAAAGACTTGATTGATACGGATAATGTATACAGTGCTCCAGCTAGGATTTAAAAAGGGCAGGGTGGCTTTTTTGCTAAAAGGGCACTTTCGACGCGTAGAATTTTGTCAAAAAGGCACTTTCGAGTGCGCAGGCTTTTCTGGAATGCTTCGACATGCATTTTAATTTATATGTTATTAATAATTGTTAGAATATATTATTCCCATTATTATTAAACCATTTAAATATAATGTCTACAAAATGAAATAAATTAGTTACTTGTAATGTAAGAAGAGATTTATCAATTATCATATGTAAATGGGGGGGCAGGGCGGAGGTTCGGGAGGGCAGGGCGGAGGTTCGGGAGGGCAGGGCGGGGCCCCCTCAAATTTAGGCCTAGCTGGAGCACTGGTATAGTTATATGGAACAAAATATGCTGAAGTATTATGGGTGAACAAAAATAAGCTAGATCAAAATCAAATGTGGGTATCTCTTGTTAACATGTTCTCAAATTTATCTAGATAGTAGTAGGTAAAATTTAGGATATATTTGCAAATTTTGATTCTTAAGGAACATTTTTTTTCCTCAAAGAATTATACTTTTTTAGTGTACATGTAGAATTGTATATAGGTTTCAGGCTGCTTTTTAGCTTGTGGTTTTATGTTAACATTTTCCATGCTTTATTTTCAAGATTTAAGACTGCTTTCTCTGCAAAATACCATGTAACTGCAAAATACCATGTAAAGATACATGTAACATTTTCAACTCTTAAATGTCAATCATATACAAAGTGATCCAACATTTTTCTTTACCATTAAAAACAGCCATATGTTTGAAATAAAATCATGTGTGACCCCTATCTTTTCCCCTAAGCAAAGGACATTAAAAAGATGTGAACTTAACATTTTAAACAATATAAGAAGATACCTTTGTTAGAATATGAGTGAAACAGAACTATATAAATAAGAAGTCGCTTCAGAGTAGAATTTATGCTCCCTTACAATAACCTGAAGGCACATAACTGTAAAAAAGGGAATTAATAGTCAAATGTTTTGTCCTAAGACAGCTCTTGTTAAAAATCTAATATTAAATTACAAACTATAGATATCAAAGATTGTCCCAAGACAGAAGAAAGTTGTTAAAAGAAAGAGAGCAGTAACAAAAATCTAGAACTTGTCTCTGTAGTGATGAATACCACTCAGCTTTGCATGTTACAGTTTTATGAAGCCAATTGTAGCAATTAAACATTGAACCCCATTTACAGCATGATTTAAACACATTTGGTAGAGGAACATAATACAATGTAACATTAAAACTCTGGACTTGAGTTATTTTGCTATGTAAGTGTCTATAAACTATTTGACCCAATGAGTGTGGCCTGCAGCTTTGACCCCAGAGTAACGATTTAATGAAACTTTGTACATGGCCACTACATGGTAACATACTCAATCTGAATCTTTTTCTTCGTGAGATGTAAATTTTTGCTAACAAAGTTTATTACAGTAATGACAATCATCACACAGATATTATAAATTGAAAAGTGGTCAAAACTATTACCATGTGAATTAATGATTAAAATTGCACATGCACAATTTCATATCATATTAAGGAACATTTCTTGAAGGCTTGAATGTTTTATGTTGAAAAGTGTGGGAGAAATTCAATGGAAAATTTGTTTGTCTACTGATGGACAAACAAACAGAAAGATGTCAATGGTAATTCTAGAATACCTCCCCTTTGTATCAGGGGTATAATAAAACACAAACAGACATTGATAAACCACCAAAATGTACATGCAAAACAATCTATAAAACCAGAGATCTTGTATCCAGCTTAATAATTCCAAGATTGTGGTTTTTGAATGTGCGCCAAATTACTCTTTTCCCTGTTTTAAGAACCTAGTCAATTAAAGGTTTATGAGGCAGTCATGGGATAAAACAGAGATCTATAAGCTTATCACTGATGGTACAGACAGTCTAATCACTATCATAAAATTGTGTTTGAAACTACGTCCTAAAAGAATTCATATTTTTTAATTAATTTCTTTTACAAATATTTCAATAAACTTCTGAAGTTTATCGATAATAGAATAAAAAGTGTCAAAAAATCAATATTTGTCATCGTTCATCATTCAATAATTTTTATTGTAGCCTACTAGAAAACAATAATTTTAACTTGTTATTCGCTGTCATTCAAAATATTGGAAAGTGAATATTGCAACATTTTACTTTGCCAAACCACCCACAAGGGCACAATAGTAAGTAATAAATAAAAAAGCATCATGGAAAACAAGATTCATATTTTTTCATTAATTTTAAATGTCTTATAATTGAAACTACACAAAATATCAAATAAAAACCACATATAGTAACAAATAGATAGCCTTGTTAAATGTAATAATTAAATTAATTCTACTCATTTAAGAAGTAAATGCTATAGGAAATAATATCATAATTGTACATTACTATAAATATCTGAATAAGTATTTCCAATCATGTCATCTTCCAAGTCTTAATGACTTCAAATCCAACTGAAAATACTAAATTTACATTGTGACTTTCCAAAGAAAGTACTTCTATATATATTTCAACATACAATTAAAGTCATCATTATATTATGAAGTTAACATAATTACTTTTTATGGTGGCATACTCACATTACTAATAATCACTCATGACTCAAGTACCTCCATATAAGGCTTTTGTTACAAACTTCCTACCACAATTATAAGCCGACACAATGTCAAACATCAGATCATTATAAAACAGTAACAACAGTCGGACACAGTTATTCCCACAACTACAGAGCTATTACCCTAGTGATGGCACACTCATGTTTGAGGATGCATGTTTGAAGTACCAGAGGAACAGAGTTTATCCAGTTAATTGCTCTTATGACTAAGCTTATAGGCCCATTATTCAAACAGGAATGGCAAATATCAATTGATCGGTCTAAACTCTGAAATTCTGGCCATTACTGACCATTTTCATATTTCAGCTGGTCCCTATATACAACAATATATCATTATTTCATGTAAAAATTGGGCCATTAGAAACTCTTAACACTCTGGTGTACTGGTGCTCATCATAGACATTTTGCCACAGTGTACCGGTAGATTAAAATCTTATATGCAAACATGTCAGATGTCTTTGATTACAAGAGCATGCCAAATAGTTTTTGACACATAAAGGAAATTATTCAATGTACTTTTGAAGTCCTTATCCAAACAATGGCTCTTTACTGAAAAGCCATTAACTTCCCATTCATCAATAAGTGGGTACTGATAATCAATGAGAACAAATGGTTTTATTTGCAGATGCAACACAATGTCTGATCAGACACCAAATTCAAGGCAGCAGCCCTGCCATGACTCAGTCCATTATGACAAACTTCAGTGTTTACATCTCCCAATTTTATCAATAATGCAAATCAATGGGGAACACTTCACCGACTGCTGGAACTATATTTGCAGCCTTATCTTACAGCAATAATCTGCTAATGCATTTCAGGAATGGTTTGTAGTTCAGTTTGTAAAAGAAGAATTATGTTATAGCATTGATTACAGATTCAAATGGAGCATGAATCCTGTAACTGAATACATGTTTGTAAAGATAGAATCTTGCCTAACAGACATTGTTAATCAATGAACCTGAAACCAGTTTATCCTACAGGATAAGCAATTGTATTAATATATTTCTACTATTAGTTAACTCAAACAATTCCTAGGACACAAACATGTTCGAGAAAAAATAATGCTTACCGGTAATACATTTTTGTATTTGACTTAAAAAAAATCAATACATTACTTTATGCATAATCCTACTCTTGTTGGTCCTACAGTTGTCTTAAGTACACTTGGAGACTTTTCTAACGCGTATTCAAATCAATATAGTAGATCTAGCTCCCTTTTTTTAGAACGAATTTTGTTGAAAGTTGGACTCAGACTATTTCAACACATTTCTAATACTTCATGTAAATTTAATTAAAATTGATCAACATTAAAATATCAAACATAACAAATTAAAAAAAACACTGAAAAAGCAAAATTCTCAAAATCATACACCCTAAAATAATAATGTGAAAAGTAAAACACATTAACTTACATGTCTTAATGACCGACTGGCTTGCACCATTGCGCTCATGAATATTCATACGAGCCATATTGTTTTCCTAGTTAATGTTATGTTTTCCTGGTGTAAAAACCCACTGAGAATGATGACATAGAAATTTAATTGGAATTATATAGCGTTGTACTACACTTGGTGACTTTTCAAATGCAGCATTTTGTTCAAATTTAAATATCTCCGTTATGAGTAAATATTTTGAATTAAAATTTTGCATGTGATCATTTGACTACAGTATATGCAAGAGAACGATAAAATCATTTATCCATGATGATAGGATGATTCAGCAAGTGGGGAAGGTAGCCTGCAACATGCAGATTGCGCTGTTGTGTTCCTGATATTTTATACAAGACATATTAATTTTATGTTTTCCTGGTGTATCAACCCATCTAAAATGAAGAAATTGGAATAAGATTAGAATCATAGCGCGTTTCAACATATTCACATGCAAAAAGATAAAACCACACCTACCCCACGTGTAAAAGCGCCTGATTGTCACAAATGAATGGTTTTATCGTTATCTTGCACAGAATATAGTCAAATGATCACATGTGCAATTTAAAATCAAAATCTTAATTCATTACCGAGATATTCAAGTGTGACAAGTGTTGCGCTAGAAGAGTCTCCAAGTGTTTATAATCAGACATTTAATTGATCAAAACAAATCCATACATAACATTTGTACTTAGTTTTTTAGATAGCTTGGAATGCCCATGTACATGTATTTAAGGAAGCCAAACTATATGTATGATATTAAATATCAATAACTGGCTAAGCCAAACATTCTAAAATAAAACTTATCATTATGTCATAATGGGATGAACAAAGTAGTTATTTGACAAAAAAAAAATAACTCAGTATCAGCACAAAGGATGGCCTTGACTTTAATTGATTCCATTTCCATTAGCACTCACACAAGAAAGAAGCAGCTGTTGTAAATCTACAACAAAAACATTCCAGTTTCTCCACACATGTTATGCATCATTGGGTACAGAAGGGGCTTTATGACACAACCCCTTAACATGGATTATGTTGCCTGTGTGAGTATGAGATTTGGAAATGATTGAAGAGAAATGTCTCTTCGCAGGCATTTGGCTTTTGGCTCCACAAAACAGCAAAAATGAACAGCATTTTCTTGTACAACATAAACCGTAGTAAACATACACTCAACGTATTAAATATTTGTACACAAGTGTAATTAATTTGCTTTGACAAGGTTAAAAGTATCATCCAAGAAGCAGCAGATGTTATAACATCAACTGCACGAGATCTCTCGATTTACGGGCGTCTGCAGCCCGTTAATGTTTATTTTAAAAGAACGGGTCAATATTCAACAAAAATTATAAAATACAATTAACAATCACAAAAAATGCTCAGTGAAGAAATTTACTCACTTTAGAAGCTGCTAGAGATCCATGTTATGTATTTGTTTCACGGTAATAACTGCCAAAATCTGAACGCTCTCGTCATGATGAAATGTAACCCGATTCGCAATCGGGACGCTGAGAAATGGGGCCCCGCGCGGGGAAACAGATGGGGCAAGTAAAATAAGGAGCAAGATGTCTGGAGCAATTAAATAACAAGCGACACACGGTGAATTAACTGAAAACCGATAAATATCTTGTTGTTGCTGTATTTATGTTCAGTATTTGTTCATTTTGAATATGTATTTGATCATATTCTTTGTTTAAAATTCTCATTTTCCATTAGTTAAATATGATTCAGTGAGTGATGTAGCGCTATTGGAGAAACGATTTAGACAAGTTGGTGCCAAGTTATGACCTCGTTGGGAGAGGCAGTGACTAAGATGACCTAGCACTGACATCAAATTGGCAGACGAGAGACCAATATTTACGATTCACGGATCGGACAGTGTTTCAACTATCCGGCTAATTATTTGATTGGCCGGTGTTGCTTTTCGTAGATAAAGTCGATTGCTCAGGTAGACTGTCATTCTTGACCAGGTCATCCTTCCATATGTCTGGTTCTTGATAAATACTTCAGGATAGACGTAGAATATTGAAACTTTATACATGTTTTAATCAGTATATTTACCGATATTTTTATTTTCACAAGATGTAAAAAGAAAGTTCGATTGCGACATGAAGTTCTTCCTTATGCAGACAACGCGTTTATGATCATTTAATTTACTTATCATGTTGTTAAAAAGACAAGGTTTTGAATATTTAGAATCTGAATTTAGAACATGGCTTATCTGAGGTCAGCAATATGAGGCACTTACACGGAAGAAGGAGCCTACTTATATGCAGTTCCTTTAAATGGGTACAAATAAAACTTTGTATATTATGTTGATTGTTGAGCCCTGAATTTAACGACAATCCAACCAAACTCACTTTGAATGATTCTATGGGCGAAGAAAAAAATCCGGTTTATTTTCGTTGGGAGAGATGCTTGTGAATTTTATCTTGTCAGCCGTCTATCTGCCCATCGTTCCGGTGTCTCGATGAGTTCCAACAGCTGCCGTGGAGGCCCCTACCAGACTCGCTCAAAGACGTGTGATAAGCCGATACGGCTTTCAGATATGGCACCAGCAAATGACAGGTTTTATGGCCTGATTATATTAGGGAACTATACACTGAAGCAATAAAGGAGTACTGTTGAAATAATTGCATATACGCCGTCGACTGATTAATTATTAAGATTAAGGTAATCAAATGCCACTTTGTTGAAGTATGCCGTATATTTTATGCAGGTTTCATACTAATGTATTTATTAAGTGACGATTTCGTGCCCATATGTCGATACGTGTCTGCAAGTTTTAAAGGAGATAGACAAATATTCATAAAACTTCTTAAGCGAAACTAAAGTGTTTTGCGACTGGAGGTTTTATTTGTACATCGCTAATTTGATTAATGAATTAACAATGTTTGCCTCTATGAGAGCAATGTGTGTTCATAATAACAATAGAAAATTTATGTATTTCACATTTAATGTTTTACATAAGACTTTCGCTGTGACACACAATGTGATTTATGCACTGCGGCAGGAAACTTGGAACCATTTTCATTACACATATTCCAAAGGTCTCTTTTTAAAGTGAATTCAAACTACCAGCACAATAGAATTTATTTGAAGACAGTAGTAAAGTTAAACAAAGTATATACTATTTCCACTATTAAACCCTTTGATTGTCCTTGTGTGTATGTGTGTGTATTTTGAAGTTTATGAGGTCCTTCCATGCCTGATGCATCATTTTGTGTGGACCCAGAGCGTGTCCCTGCACTCATTCCTCATTAACTTATTAAATTCTCGAAAGGTAGGACAAATCATGAATCATAGCTGCAATTTCCAGCTATTTGTTCTCGACCAGATTTTACAAGTAAGGAGTGGTCTTGTGTTGTGGGGGATGCCGGAATACCCGGAGGAAACCCCACCCACCCGGTATGGTGTCCACCAACAAAACTCATATGCTGCTGGGAACGCAGATTGAACCCAGGTTGCCTAGGTGGGAAGCACTTGTCACAACCACTGCAATAATCGATCAGCCTATGGTTTGCCTAACTCAAACTGGCAAATACCAATTTAATATTGTCACAAGGATTATTTTAACATGTTTACCCCGATAAGTCATTTAAAACGATTGGATTTAAACTGGATATTTCTTGCTTCATACCATGGAACAAACTTCTGTTAAAGAAAATTAATCGGTCAGACCTCTTTAATGAAAATTTACTATACTAATTATTACTGTTTTTTTACCAAGCCTGTTTGAAATGTACATACATATAATAGGCTTTCCGTCAAGAAAACCATAACAACTTGCAAATTAAACATTGTTATTTTAAACATCAATGATTTCACTGGAAACAAATAGTTTTTGCTCCCAAAACCAGCTTCCATGTTAGAAGTATTGAACATAAATTTTCTGTTTGTAAATGTGTGTAACAGCATTGGATCATAATTTTACTTAAATGTGCACTAGTTCTCTTAGGACATAAAAATTCCATACTCCCAGAAAGTTATGAATACAATTTGTACTTATTGATCTCATTTGAGCTTTGAGGTATCGGCCGCCTGTTGCTTTATACCATTAAACTGACAGGGCGATATATCTTTGAGGCCTTATGGCCTAACAATCATAAGAAACAATGATTTTTTGGATGCTGTATGTTAATGTATAAAGGAAATCAATCTACAATTACTCTTGGCATGTCCGTTCATGTACAGTTATGATAGATCTCACATTTAGCATGTACCAGTATGCATAGTAGGCTTATTTCAATTGAATTTTATGGAAAGTATGGTCAACAAAACCATTATCAAATAATTTTGTCCAAAAACATTGTCAATCCTTTTAGGAATAGGGGCTACAAGAGTTACCGGGTAATTGTTGCCATGCACATACAGTAGCCGTTATAATAATGTTGTCATTTTTAAAAAATTTAATGCCTTGTGACAAATCATAACAATTGCATTATGAAACACCTATAATATTGAAACCTAGTAATATGTATCAGTAGTATTTCTTACAACAAAGTCTTTCAAAAATGATTTAAAAGGACCTTTTCATGTTTTGGTAAATTGACAAAATTAAAAAAGATTATAAAGCGTTGCAACGCAAAACAATTGAATAATTTGGAGAGTTCTGTTGTTGTTGTCATATTTTGTGATACGAGGATTGCTTATACAAAGTATAAAATACATCACTCATTGTATGAGCAAGGATGGCTGAGTGGTCTAAGCGATAGACTTATACTCCAGGGGTCAGTGGTTCAAGCCCAGTTGAGTGTTACTTTTTTTCTTTCCCCTTTTTTCTTATTTTTTTTTTACTGGAGCTTTTTAGATCCAATGTTTTACATTTATCAATATAAAGTATTTAAAGACAAACGTCAATACATGCCGAAATCTGTGAAAAGGCCTCTTTAAATTGTCAGAAGCAATAAGGCCATATGATCTCCAGGGGGAAACCCTTTGGGCCCATCTGACAAAGGGCCTTTTGAAAAAACCTAACATTTCTCCCATAGCTTTTCAGCTGGAAAATTCTGGAATGTTGCTCAAAGGGAACTGGTCACATATTTGCCTCATATATGCATACTTTTACCCAGCAGAGAAATAACAGATATACCGGTAAATCATTTTCTTCTGACTAAATATTGAATACATCCACAGACAAAGATCTATGAATGTTGATATTTTTGTAGGGATTTTTCTGCGGTAGCTTGTTTGAAATATCTTTGGTTGATAAATTAGATCTGATAATAAAAAATCCAGTAACACACATTTTGTTAGTTTGTAAGTGTATTTACACATGCATTAACACAGACATTGGACGGATTATTAAAGATGAATAATATACACACAACCTAATGTTACAGCAATATTTTGTTCAGAGGATCTGCTAGTAAGGTAAGGCATAGCAAAATTATTTTTGTAATAAAAAGGTCCATCTCCACATTATTATATAAAACTAGGTATCTATATAAAAAATAACTATTAATTGAAGCTTATACTTTACTCTCTTTAATACTTAATACCACATCAGCAGTTCTTGTAGTGCATAAATGCAAATATTTGCATATTTATCAACAATATCATATATTGCAAAATGTTTAACAAACATATCACACATTTATCACACAACAGTTATCACAATTAATCATATGCTTAATTCCATAAAAGCAGTTTCAGTTTATATTTTAATTTATTAAAACATATCTTCAGCTCAAATAGAACATGATGTAACACATGTTTAACTGTAAGACTAAAGCTTATTTCTTCTTCTTCTTTCCTTTCTTTCCTTTCTTTCCCTTTTTGCCCTTTTTCCCTTTGCCCCCTTTTCCACCACCACCACCCTCCTCATCGTCTCCTTTAGCTGCCCTGGCTCGCTTCTTGCCGAGAGGCGTCTTGGCATACCACGCCTACAAACACAACATATTCTTATGTAAAATACACACAATGAATTTTGATAATTGGAATAAGTTTTACAATCCTTTTCCTACAAACTTTTCAAGCGGTCACATTAATTTAGTGTCCATCATGCAATCAGAAGTGTTTAATGTTAAAAGGCACTGAGGACTGTTTCTACACAAGAAAACAGAGTTGGAAGATCTCAATAAACTTCTGGCTTTCAAAACCAAACAGAACCAAACTGAGAGGGCCATGATGGCCCTGAAGCCCTAACCTGAGTTCATGGTACACCAATTGTTGAAGAATTGACCTGTTGACCGTAGGTTTTGATTTAGCCCAGATTCAAACATGGCCTTGATATTGTGAAGATAAACATTCTGACCGTGTTTTATAAAGATTGAGTTTAAATGTGACTTCTAAAGTGGTAATATGTTTGTTTCTAGGATTTGTCATGGTGACATAGTTTTTTGACACATTAAACACAGATTATAACTTGGCCTTAACATTTTTGAAGATAAACATGCAGGCAAATTTTCATCTTGTCATAAATGTGGCTTCTAGAGTAGTAACAAGGCTTTATTATGCTTTGACCCCATGACCTAGTTTTAGAGACAAGTAACCCAGATTCAAACTAGGCCGAACTATTTTCAGAGCTAACCTTCTAAACAAGCTTAGAGCATAAATGTGGCTTCTAGAGTAGTAACTAGGTTTTTTTTTACCAAAAGAGTTAGTGACCTAGTAATTTGGATATACATTACCAAAAATGGCTTACCGGTAGATATTGTAAAGTTAGCCATTCTTACAAAGTATCATCAAAATTGAGCAATGAATTTTGAAGTAGTTTAAGTTTGTTTCTAATATTTGACTGGGTGACCTAGCTGGTCAATGCATATGACCCAATTTAGAACTCTTGCCTAGTTATTCTGACCAAATGTAAAATGAAAACAAGCTAAAGTCGACAACGAACATCTGACAACTTTAGAGAATGGACATTGCCATTGCTAACCATGAGCACTTTGTACTTAGATGAGCTAAAAATGTATTTATAAACTTATCTGTGTCTGGAATAAAGATAAATACATCAAATAAAAGGTGTTGTTTCCTAAGCAGCAGCATATTTTGTTTATGATAAATTCCATGTTTAAGAACAGGTGCAGTTAAACATTAAGCGTTCTAATGTTTGTTAACCTAACAGGGTGGTAAAACTTATATAATCTTTATGTTTTTTTATTTTAATTAACATGTCACTGAAGTGCATTTCTTAATGCATAGAAAGCCAATCTAGTAACAACTTTACATTTTAATCATCTAACTACATACATGAACTTAAGATGAAGTAAGTTTGGGCTGTTATTGTAACACAAAATTCATGAAGAATGTTTGCAATGCAGACAACTGAATTATAGAATTGAAAAATAATTATTGCCAAGGGTTTATTTGTTATTTAAACAAAAACATGTTATTAAATTTACAATGGCTTAAAATTATTTAAATGATTTAAATACTATATACCTTATTGTTATTATTCATAGGGAATGGTTTTTTAAACATAAATATAATGTTTGATTAAAAAAGATCTGTTGTAGACTGATTTTACTTCAGTTTTTTTCTGCACAATTTTTAAGCATTATTAAACTTTATGTAGAGTTTTTTCTTAAAGAAAATAAGCAATTAAACAGGAAGTTATATGCCAGAAACTTCACCTTGAATGACTCCTCCTCCTCCTTATAAATGGGGTCAATGCGAGCGAGTGGGGCAATAAACTCAACTGCCTGTAGGGGGCGCTTGGAGAGCTGCTGTATACGTCGGTCCGTCAGAACCTGCCCCACAGCCGTCTGAATATGACCTGGCGTGTAACCATCGGTGACCTTGGCGAGTGAGCTCACATCCAGGGTGTTCATGATCATTCCGTTGTTCTTGATGATCAGACGCCGCCATAATACTGTTGGCAGACATGGTAGAGATACTATCTATAATAATACTGGTTTTAATTTATGTATTTGAAACACCAATACAAACATATCTAAAACAGTGAAAAGTCTTTGGGTTAACACAGTTTTGGAACAACAAGCTTCATATTTATGTTTAAATTGATAAGCAAAATATTTACTGATTATTATGAAATGCTGACCCAACAAATGTCCCCAGAGGGTCGCCTTGCTTTTCATATTTATAACCAATACTGCAAACTTAACCCTTTGCATGCTGGGAAATTTGTGGTCTGCTAAAATTTCTTAATTTAGCATTTTCTTTGATTAAAAAAAAAAATTACTATCAGACTAGCAAACTGTTTGGATCCTGATGAGACGCCACGTTCTGTGGCGTCTCATCTGGATCCAAACTGTTTGCAAAGGCCTTCAAAAATTTGGTTCCAGCACTGAAAGAGTTAATAGCAGACTAAAGGTAGACAACTCCAGAAGGGCTACTCACAATGCCTGGAGGCGTAGTCTGGCCTGGGGATGAGAATGAGACGCTGATAGCAGGTCGTCAAGGGCTTCATCTCCCCCTCAAACGGGCAACGAGACGTGCCAATCAACAGCAGACGGTCATCCGCTTTGATGGTTTTCAGCGCTTTTGGTAGTTCCTTCTTAAGACGTTTTGGATCAGTCTGAGAATATTAAGGAGTAAAAATAAAATATGAGTGCTTTATGAAGCCAATCAAAAGCAATAGTATGACCAAAAATGCTAATGGCATGTTTGCGTTGTGGGTAATATTGAAATGATGAATATCATATAATTAATCAAAATTGCAAATAATGTGACTCCCTTAGTAAAGGTTGAAAATAAACACAAACAATAACAATGAAGTACAATATTTGCTAAAACAGAGCAAGGTTGAAGACAGAAAAATGCTTCACAAATGATGAAAGGTTAAGCATCCCCCTAAAAACACCCTGATTTAAATCACACCTCATACCACATGACAACATGTAAGAGAAATGATGTAAAATATGTCAAAATATAAAGTGCAATTAAATCACTCAAACAACACATTTACTTCCATTTATAACAGACCATCATTTGGTAGGTGAAAAGGTAAATACCTCCTGTGAAAGCATTATAAAAGATGTGTTATGTATATAAATACATAATTAAGAGAACAAAGGATACATGTAATTTTAAATTTAATATTGATTTGTTTTTTTATATTTTGGCTGCAGTATTCCATTGCACTTACAAGACCTAAATACTTTTGTTTAATGTGGGTAAACAATCTCATTTAAAACTACCATAATTAATCTAATTTGTGGACACTTTTAATTTTTCAGACACCCCCTTTTTTAGCTTAAATAATTACTTTTCTCTGCTCTAAATCTTAGGTTGTACAAGTTTTTGTCCAAAATTAATGACCCTAAATTTTCTGACAGTTTATTTTACAAAGTTATTTTACCAGAATTCAACCCTATGGCGCTTATCTGGTGACACTTCCATCAATCATGTTTACACCAAAATTAAGGTCATAATATGCCTTAGTGCAATAGATCATAATGTTTGCGTTATTTTGTAGATAACTATGTATATCGGTAATAGACAATGGTTTCACCCATCAGCTCATAGTGAAACATACATAAAAATAATTTATACTAAACTGAATGGCATTTTTACAAGCACATGCTATTATTCCCTTAAACAATCGATGCTATACATATTGCATACCCGTATCTAATTGTCAATGCATTATTTTTTGAGTGTCTATGCACATCCATATTATTGTCGCTAACTTTTTGGACACCAAAAAAAGTTATAGAGTAATTATGGTAATCATCAGGGTCTCTTTTACACTGGTTTGCACAATGCTTTTATACATACTGGGTCTGTTTTTGGAATCTTCTTCTTGAACATCTTCTCACAGTCGCCCACATAGAAGACAGAAGGCTGCAGGGCCCGGCCAACCTGACAGTAGAAAATAATCAAATAAATAAATGACAGCATTCTATTGATAGAACATGAATAATTTGATACAACTCTAAAGTAGAAGCTGAACACGACTTCTTTTTCATAAACTTGACCGTCTGTATTTGATGTAATTATAAGTATGTTTCAATAACCGTGTGCACTCTATGTAATGCTCCATATATGCAATATTCTATCAATAGACTATCGTGCGATATGCACAAAATTTAATACAGAAATAAAGAAACATGAACAATTATGACGTCAACATGAAACTTATGAATACTGTATGCAGTGTTTGCAAATACAACCTATTTATTGGCTTGGACAGAAATTTTGCTATGTAAATGTAACAGAACATTATATGTATAGTTTTGTATAGTTTTGTGGTACACTAATAGTCATCCCCATTGTCACTTAAATGTTAAATTCAATAAAGGTCCAACTGTTTAATTATAAAACCAGCTGCAAATTTGAGTATTATAAGCAGAAAGAATTCAAATTTACTCCAAACACAAGATTAAACGCGTTGCACTACCCAACTAGACTGATGAATTCATTTCTATATAAATTCATTAAAATAAATACCGTATTACTATGAGTAATTTTATTCCTTGTATTCAGTGCCCGCATCTTTACCTTGAACAAAAGATGCATAAGCATTTTGAGGCCGTCCTTGCCCGGGTATTTGCCCACAATGTTAGCAGGGGAGATGTCAAACAGGTTTGCGCCGGTCTCATTGCAGATGGCGTGCACCAACATTTTCTTGCCTGTACCGTGGGGCCCTGCCAGGAGGATTGACTTGGTCAGGGGGGCCTGCTCATGCACTGCTGGGGAACCTGCCAACACAGAGGACATTTTTATGCTTTAACCCTTTTAGCGCTGGAACCAAATTTTAAAGGGCTTTGCAAACAGTTTGGATCAAGATCAGACGCCACAAAACGTGATCCAAACTGTTTGCTATTTTGATAGTGGTCTTTGAAAAACAGTGAAAAAAATGATGATTTTAGAAATTCAGCAGACACCAATTTAGCAGACGACAAATATCCCAGCATGCAAAGGGTTAATGATTTTACTTATGTCATAATATATGTGTAATATGCGCACAATTTACACAGAGTACTTTTGGGGTTATGAACATCAACGTGCTGTACTAGTGGGGCTTTATTTCCACTTTTCTATAATTTGAAAACTGGAAGGAAGTGATAACATTACAACAATTCTTCCATGTCTAGACAAATTTACATTAAAATTGTGTATTAATATATTTTAATTCAGGAAAGAGAAAAGAAAACCTAGCGGTAGAATTCCAAACTCTGTGACCAGCCTGCGCACGTCGCTGAGTGAAGGCATGGGCTCGATGTTTGCCTGGCGGAGTGTGGTGCCCAGGAAGCTGTACTCGCCCTCAAAGTCTGCCAGCCGTATCGGGGGACTGCGCACTATGATACCCTGCATCACCAGCTCCTCGTACAGGGACTCTATGGTTCTGAAATACATAGACCCATTGTCACTCATATACACACTTTGACACATTTTAAGTCTCTTAGAAAATCAAATAAAATTTAAGACCGTTCGTACAAGATTAAAGTTTTGAAGCCGTGATTTCCGACCCTGAGATACTGATGAGCAGCAAACGGCATAAAACCTGAGCAGACTGTGAGTTACACTCAGGCTGTTCTGTTTTTTTGCTAGTTGCACACAGCCATTTTCCCTTTGCTTCGGAGCGGGAAAGAGTTTAACTGCAAGGATTACATTCCATCATGATGCCTGCATTCACAAAGTAACAAACCCATGTGGGATAGACTTTCTGTTGAATACTGAAAACCTGCACAGTATCATGACAGTTTTTCCTTTTGCTTAGTGAGGTGATAATGTTTTTCTTAATATTTGGACATTTTCTGCAATACATTCGTAAAATAAAGACACATAGTATGGGTAAATACTTAATAAGGTAACTTAATTTATACTGCATACTACAAACAATATTTTGCTGTCCTCTTTTTACATCATCATCAATAACACTATGCAATATTGCATTAGGAAGCCCAATTGAAGAAAAAATTGTGCCTTATTACCGGTAAGCATGATTTTTTCATTTCACTAATTCATCAAATGTTACTTCATATGTCATATTATAAACGGTAATATAACAAAACTAACAAGTTTCACAGAATTTAATTTGCAGTCTTTACTTTCAATAGCGTTAACAAATGCCATACACAATAACAAAAATAGTGTTTTAGTTAAATTTTTAAGTACATGTCTATAAATCAAATATAAACAAGATGAAATATAAACAATAACAACTGATTCTGATATGAGTCTACTGCTGCATAATACCTGTCTGGAGTCAGATCCTTTTCTTTTTTTCCCTTCTTCTTGCCCTTCTTTCCACTCTTCTTCTTTTTCTTCTTTTTCTTTCCTGATTTCTTCTTCTTTTTGCCTCCCTTGTCTCGATCTACAGCCTATATAGATATACAGATAAAAGAGATAACAAATTCTGAAGTTAGCAAACTGGAATGAAAAAATACTATTAAAACCCCCAAAAAAGGAAGGAAGGTAGAATGCAGTAACAAACATTTGCCTTGTCTAAAACTTCATCAGTAAGTTGACAGTAAAATAAAAAAAACTTTATTCTGCTTTAGTTGACAATCATACATTCACAAAAGGTTCTAGGTTCTTGGCTGTTTTGGGTGTCTTTTATAAAAATTAAAGCTTATAAGATGTTAATAACAAGAATAATCACATCTATTCACAAAAGTAAAAGGTTAACGAACACAGCTACATTCAAAACAATAAATATAAAATCTGTTTGGTTAGGTAAATTTTCAACAACATGCACAAACAATCCAAGGTTAATAACTGCATGATGTTCCACTTACAGCTTTCAGATTTTTCAGCTCAGTTCTCATCAATTCATCAACTTGTACTCTGATTTCCTCTTCTACCTCCTTTCTCTTTTCCTCCTTGATAAGCTCAGAGTCGTGCTTTTGTGAGAAATTTTCCGCCTCATTACGCGTTTGCCACACACCTGCAGAAAAGAAGCTTTGGTTGTATCAATACAATCACACATTATAAGAAGTTTAGGAGAAAAGGAAATATTGCACTCCAAGGAACGATGTCAATCAAAGCACAACAAAGTAAATATTCACTTTACGCCTTCGAATAATGACTTTGATGCTTGACAGACAACAACAGCCATGAATTTGAATTGTCTCTGTTTCAATATAATCAAAGGTAAAATGAAGATTTGAAAAGGTGGTAAGGAATTATCAAGTAGAGAGGAAATGAGACATGATCAGTGAAATGCGGTTAAATGCATATGCAAAAAGTGTCTTCTAAGATTAGCCTGTGCAGCCTGTTTTTATAGAGTTAGACTCAAATATAGACAAATCAACATCGCAACCCTTATACATGCATTATGTAACAACCTGCGAGACCCAACTCACCTTTGTATGTCTCTGTTCCCTCGTTGACAGCAGGTATGAATGTGGACGGCGCCATCTTCCACCCCTCCTCCTCCTCCTACAAACAATCACCTCACAGGGTGAACATAAAGACATCCAACAGAATATGTCTCTTAAGTATGACCCTTGTTTTCAAGATGGTGACTAACACTCAAAAATATAAAAGTATCCATATTTAAAAACTTAATTTAATATAAATTTTACGGATGAGGCTTCTTTAATTGTATTAAATGTTACATAATAAAAAGGAAAGGATCACAATGCATTTACCATTTGAAAAACAAATTATACATGTACTACATAGATACACATTTCATGACAACATGATGTTTTGAAAATACTCACTGACGATTCCTGTTTATGAAAATCAGATACATAAATCATTCAGTGGATTAAGATACAGGTTTACACAATTGTTATTTTTCTGCAGTCTCAAAATATCTATAAGTAGCATACTAGAATATGAGATTTTGTCCACATAGTAATGGGAAGCAGAAGTAGTGATCATAAGTTTGAAATATGTTGTAAAAGCTCTGTATTTATTCATTAATTTTTGGGAAAAAATAAACCCATAAACAAAAACATTTCTTTAATACATAAACAAAACACATATGTTAATCCCATGAAAATAAGAATCTTACCTCATCATCTCCGCCTTTGCCTTTCTTTCCTTTCTTCCCTTTTTTGCCTTTCTTTCCTTTCTTGTCTTTTTTCCCTTTTTTGCCTTTCTTGCCCTTCTTTCCCTTCTTTCCATCCTTTTTACCATCTTCCTGTTGGTTGTTGATAACAGTGTGATAAATTCAAAATATTCATATTTGTTATGTTAACATTTCATTAAAAATATGTTCTAGTATAGAATCAATAAATATCAAATAAACATGATAATAAGTTATTAGGAATTGAATAAAGTGTATTTATTATAGTAATATTTCAACAATAAATTGATTGACCAATGTGTTCATGCATTTTAATACCAACACACGATAACAATCATACAGAAAATTATAAAACTTTCAACAGCGTACAAAAAGAAATAATTCCAGTTAAAATATTGAATTGGTTTCCATAACTTCAATACAGATGCAGAAAAGTGATGCATGAAACTGAAAATTGAATATAATCATAAAGTAATGGGTTGATTGGTAAATGCAAAATTAATTGTGAAAGTGATTTGAGTTCAAACATTTAGATATCCACTGAAATATAAGACCGTTAAAATATTTTGTAATATTTGTTTCCTAATTTTACTTCAACTTGGTACAACTACAACTATGATATTAAGAATGATAATATTTTTTTTACACTTTTTTTGTAGCTTGGCACAAATATTCTCAATTTAAACATAAACCTGTGTGAATCATACACAAAAATAATTTCACAACATACTTCGTACAACAACAATTTAATCACTCATGTGAAATACAAGGACAGAAGACGGTGTCTGAAAATCTAATACGAGGCTACCTCACTGTCGTCCCAGTCAGAATAGGAACTTTCAGACGTGTACGTGTCAGAAGTTATGGCAGACTTATTTCGGTAATGAAACTGTCGCTGTTTACAAGATGTATGAAAATGTATTTTATCGTATTTTTGTTTGTACATTTAAAAGCAAAGGTTGTCACAGAGAATTGTTACTGATGTAAGGTATCATTTAAATTTCAAACATTAATACCAAAAGGTGACACAAATATAAGTTATGCATGTCATACCAGAAATAAAATGTGTTAATTCATTTTTTGTTTAGTTTGCAACATGTATAGAAAGGCTTTGATAAAAATAAAGAAGATAACATCATAACCAGAAAATATTGTTATGATCCAAAACTTATGGAAATATTGGCTCAAAGATTACAAAGATTTTATGATTACCAGCACACCATTTAAATTATCATTTGTTTGTCTACTTTAATCCTGTTATTTCAAAATGGAAACATATGGCATGGGAAAACTGGTATTAATGAATGCATGTTCAGTGTCATCCCAGATTGCACAGGCTGATCAGGGACGACACTTTCCACTTTTATGGTATTTATGTTAAAAGGAGTCTCTTCCTAGCTGAAATCCACTGTACGCAGAGAGTGTTGTCCCTGATTAGCCTGTGCAACCTGCACAGGTAAATCTTGGATGACACTTTATACACATGCATTAAGGCTGAAATCCACTGTACGCAGAGAGTGTTGTCCCTGATTAGCCTGTGCAACCTGCACAGGTTAATCTGGGATGACACTTTATACACATGCATTAAGCCCAGTTTTCGCAGACGGCTCATATTTTGACTGGAGATTCTACCTTTCCAGCAAGCTCGGCCTCCACCTCCGCAGGATCCTTCTGTTTGAAAATATTGGCGGATCCACCGTCATCAGCGTCTGGGTATTCAGGGAACTTGCCAGTGGCATCCCTGTAAAATGTACTGACTATTTTTAGCTGAATAAACCAGTAGTGTGTTCAGCTAAGATTAATGTCCAATATTTGAAAGGGTCAGTTTGCTGCCAGCATTTGCAAATGATAGCAAAAGAACTAGGGAGGTAGAATGCATACCAGTATGCTCATTATCATCATAATAAAGTAAAAATGAATCAGCAATTATAAATTTAAATAAAAACAATGCATGACTTTCGCAAAGGCTGTGCTGTTGTTATATATCACATCTCGGTCCAAGAAAAGTTACCAGAAAACTGAAAAGCAAATTTTTTGTATCCCATCATCAGACGTGCATTGTCGAAATAAACCACTGTGGAATAAATTTTCCTCTATTTCAGCAGTGCTGAAATATAGCTGTCATGGGTGGCGGAAAATGGTCATATTACTCGGAATCAACTATAAAGTAATCATTTTAGTAAAATCGAAATCAGGTTCAACAAAACAAACAATTTGATACCAAGATGTAATATATTTTTAACACATAATGCAACTCAAAAAGCAAAAAAACATTATTTACAATATTAAGTGCGCGTACTTGTGACGTCATTATTAACACGTCATACGACACAATGCATGTTCTTTCACGCTAAAGCTGCAGTTGTTTGGTGTGTTTTTTTCCATTATTTCTTAAAAATCGGGGACGTGGAGGTATGATTAACAAAAAAACAGGTTAGTACCTGATCTTTTTGTAATGTATTAGGCTCGGCACGATTAAAATAATGAAACAATGTTTGCTTAAAATAACGTTGGGATTGTCTGTGTAGTTCGATTTTCCTATTCTTTTTTTAAAGAAATAATTTACGACTAAGAAAATTGATGGGATAAATCAAATACTAGGTCGGTGCCAAATAAAGCAAAGTTTATATTGCTCTGCACAAAAATCTGAACCACTCGCCAAGGCTTGTTGGTTCAGATTTTCTTAGCCTCGCAAACTAAACTTTGCTTTATTTGGCACCGACCTAGCATTCTCTATTTATACAAAAGAGTGAAGCTTCAGTTATAAATTGAAATTACCTTAGATCACATTTGATAACCAACTTTTATACATTAGGCTATGAAAGGTGAGTTCACGTACAACCTTAATTGAATGTTTCTTAACAAAATGCAAAGAAATCTGCACATGCATGGCTTACTTGATACAAAATAGTAAATCATTATTCAGATCAGCACATTATAAAACCTCATGTAAAGCCAATCAAGAATTTTTTTCAGTATTATCTAAACCCTTTCCCGCTCAGAAGCAATGTGAAAATGGCTACACGCAACCAGCATAAAACCAGAACAGCCTGCGAGGAACTCACAGTCTGTTCAGGTTTTATGCTGTTTGATGCTCATCATTATCTTAGGTTTGCAAATGAAGGTTTAAAACTTGAATCTAGTAAATAAGGACATAAATCTTATTTTTGAAGGGACAACAAAAGTGTAAAAGTGGGTATCTGAGGGGTTAAGGGTTAAAAGACATCATGAGTCGTTGACAGCCCCGTACCTGCACTCTATGAACCACTGCCTGATCTGGTCCATCATGGTCTCCTTCATATCTGGCCCCTCTGACTCCCGGATCTTGTCCTTGATTGTGACGAGTGCCTGCTGAAACTCGTTCTCATGCATCTTTTGAGTGAGGCGTCGCTGCTGTTCTGTCTTGCTTGACAGGGCTTGCGGGGTGTTCTTGACACTGGGAGGTAGTGGGGGCGGGGCCTGAACATGGAATTCATGGGAGATTGGTGAGTGTGTCTTGTACATACACATGGCAATGTTAAAACGCATCACAGACAATAAAGTTTTAATTACACATTTAAGCAGAAGTTTTAGTATGGTATACACAGATCTTTCTTCACAGATATTTTTCTTAATATTGTGAAATGAAACACATGTGTGCATAACTAAAAAAATGATACTTAACATTACATGCTGAATCTCGTATATCTGAGATTAACACTAAAGTTGTTTTTTTTATTAAGTGCATATACTAGTAACAATTTTTTTTTATTTGGCTGCAATCTCAAGGTATTCCTGTAAAGAAGGAGTTTTAGCACACACAAGAAACAAAACCAGTGAACAATGATAATATGACTTACAATGAAAGAAAAAGCAATCTGCTTACCATGCCAATAAATATCATCTCTTCTTCCCTTTCTTTCTTTGTTTTTCTACGCTGGAAAAAGCCTTTCCATACCTGAAGTAAAATAACACAAATGATTAAATGAACATTAACAGTGATAAATTCAGTTTAAAGATGTTTATAGAATGCTATAACACTTCAAACCGAGTTCTCATTTTTTTTATAATACAAATACCAATATCAATACAAGTATTCATAGTAATTCACTACTAGCACTTACAAGATGATATGCATGAAAGAACAGTTTGACAAAGGAATATGTTTAAAGTCACAAAACCAGTTTAGTTTAAACCTATTTATTTTAGCTCGATTGCATAGAAAGTAATTCCTACTTATTTGAAATGCTCTCGAGTCCGTTTCCTGGGCCTAGAACCAGTACTTGGTGTCTATATGGGAGATCGAAAGAACGCTCCCACAGCGTTTAATGCATCATAATGTGATGCACAGCAAAAGCTGACCTACCAATTGTGAAATTAGCCAAAAGTAACAAATCTGAACATCTGGCTAAAGATTTTTTGTTTATTACTTTTTTGTTAAAACTCTCACAAATATATAAAATCTCTTCCAAGGTACATGCATTTAGCAAAACAAAATTGTTTATCCGGTGGTAGCCCTGCATGATATAACAGCATAAGTGAATTTCACAAACCTTCTGGATTCTGGTTGCGGCCACATCTGGATCAAGTGTTGGAGCACCACGCCTGGCGGCCTCTCTCTCGCTCTCTTCTTGCCTTCGAATCTCCTTCATGAACTTGGCACGCAGGCGACCCTGTCGCGCTCTTTCATGAATCTGGATCAGCCTTATAGCCTCCTCAAAGGACATCTTGACTTCTTCTTTCTGCAATACACAGGCAGTAAGGGATCGATAAACAAGATACAGTTCAGTTTTTTAATTTCTTTAGATCTTAAGAATGTTGATTTTTTAAAAATCTTTATATGGTCTACTAAAAGCTTCATAATGGCACTGAATAGATATTTATATTATTTACCGTGTCTTTGTCCTGAGGTCCGAGTTTGGTGAGAATTTGGCCCAGCAATTTTTCTCGTTCTTTTAATGCTTCCATCCTCTCATTGGTGAAGTACTTGGGGATTGGAATCTCTACATCATTCTGATTCAAACGAAAATGTATAAATAAATAAAATAGATAGTCAATGCCATGCACATGAACAAGGATGCTTGCTACATTTTACACTTGTACCTCTTGCAAAATTCACAAAGAAAAGTATTTTGGTTTTTAACCAAAAGCACTTATTTAGTTAAATCAATGTTAAAAAAATATACTCACAGGTGTCAGTTTCAGATCCGAAAGCACGTCATCAAAGTAGTGGTACTCTGAGAACTCAAGGTTCACCATCTCATGTTTAAGCTCGAGTATTCTTCCCATAGTGCCATCTAGCACATGACGTAGTACTCTTCTCTTTTGAGGATGAACAACCTGATCATAACTCATTTCCAGCTTACGGAAGATCTGGATGTATTTGATGTACATGGTTGCAAGCAGTTGAAAGGCAGCAAGGCGATCCTAAAATGCATAGTTACAACAAATTTAGAAGCCTATATCTCTCTATCTTTCTATAACATGTTAAATGAGCAGTTCAAGCTAATAATTTGAAAACACTTGTCTAATTCAACCAGTACCAGTGCTTATATTTAAATAGTTTGTTGAGTGGCTCAGTAAGTTGGCAACATCTGGATGTAATTCTTGTGTCATTTACAAGTTAGATAACACAGAATAAATTTTATTTAAAGTCGGCAAGATAATTAATAAACAACATCAGCTGAAGCTCTCATACCACCCACTATGTTAAGTAAGTATGTAAGAAGTAAAGTGAGGTTCACAGATTGACTACAATAACAGCGAATATAAGACTAACAAGTCCAAGGAGTCAATACTCACTCTTTCTGGTTTTGGAGGTTCGGCTGGTATCTCCTGCACCAGAAGGTCCATCAAAGCCGACTGAGCCTCCGCCCATTGTTTGTTGTAGGTGCTGGAAATAATCAGTTTTACATTTATACACAGTCAATATTTAAACAAACTCTTTATGCAGTAAAATAATTAAATAAACCAATTCTATTGCAAATACTAAACCCCTTATAGGTTTAAGAACAAAATAATGGCTTAATGACAGTGTTTAAAATGTAACTTGGTGTAGTACATTCTTGCAATAATATTTGCTTTACAATATTTCAGCGTTTGAAATGACTATACACTTTCACTGTCTGCTATTTTAAATTACAAATAGTTAGTTCTAGCTTTTTGCATACATAATCATATACACGCCAAGAGTCTCAATTTGGCATGACAGTCCCGCTTTCGAGATGTTTAAAATAAGACATTCTTCAAAAAAAATTGCTTGTTAACTCATTTGCTGTAAAAGCTGCACTCCAAACATAATTGATCTTGTTGTGCTCGCATGCTAGCGCGTATGACCACTGTTGCTAATTGCTACAAATAGGTGCATTGTTACTGTTACATGCTTCTGAAGAAAAGATGAATGCTTTTGTTTTTTTTCTACTTTTTTGTTTTCTTATAAACTAGGCCCTTCTTCTGCAAGTCACTCCCTCTCCCCACTCCTGGCATCTATCTTTTTGTTTACATTAAGAATGATACTCTCTATAAGACTTCACATGCATGCCCTCCAAGTATTTTATTTCACTTGCATTACTAAGGTTGAAAAAAAATACAAACGCAAAATCAGGTATAATTGCATTACAAAATCTTACTTTTGCATTACAAAATCTTACTTCAAATAAAATAAAGAAAATTTATACATATTCAATAAATTTTATTGGTTCTTTTCATGATTTTTTCACATAAAATACCAAGTGAAGCTGACTGACTACTGAAGTGGTAACACAACACTTTAAACAAGAGTCACAGTGACCTTGACCTTTGACCTAGTGACCCAAAAATGGGTGTGGTGTGTAGAACTCATCAATGTGCATCTACATATGAAGTTTCAATGTTGTACGTGGAAGCTATTTGATTTTAGAGCAAAATGTCTCGATTTGCAGAAAATGTTGCACAAAATAATCATAGATTCCAGACATTAGATGCGTGTTCAGTTGGAATATCCCCGTTACGATTGGATGTTTATTATATCAAATCTTTTAATAGTTCAATTAATCAAATTTAGTTGTCCCCATGCCTTTTGCAATCAAGCACTCTCCCTTTCTGATGTGATGTCTCGATACAAGGTAAACATACATGTAGTGGACTTTATTGTGATGTGTACTATGGAACTATCGGCTTTGCATGGTTAAACACGCTATTAATAAACAATTTTGACATGGATACAACGAGAAATAAATCAATCTTTGAAGGTAAAATCTGTTATGGCTGCATTGTTTGCATTAATGCAGAAATTATTTTACTTGTTTCTTTACATGCTTGATAAGCATTAACCAAAGGAAATTTCAAAGATATTGAAAAGTTACAAAAGTGCAATCCTAATTTTTTGTGTCTTTTTTTAGCCAAAATCATAAATCCGCGAATTTAAGTGTACAGGAAATTTCAACAATAAAATTACATGCACACCAAGATAAATTATTTTAAAATATATATGGAAGGGACTTGTTGAGTTGTTGATTCTTTTTGAGCCGTGGGTATAGAGATCGAGTAGAATCCCTTGATGGAACATTTGCATATGATGCATTGCATTACGGCTGATAAAAAATGCAACAAAATAGCGTATGAGTCAATATATTGTAATTCATCAAATATTCCCTTTGTTATGTTTTGTTTATATATTGTTCCTAAGTAACACAAAATTGTTTATTTATGATTACTTTTCATACTTCATTATAAGTTCATGGTCTATTGATATTTGTTCACAAGAAATTTACCTCCTCTGCAATGTCAGCTTAAAAGCTATTTCCAATCATGAAATTGGAATAGCCAATCAGATTGAACGGCTTACCAAGAACCTATTTTCAAGATGGTGGATTGACACCATCAAGACAATCGCTTATTTTTTTATTATCACAGACTATTAACATTTGAAAAAAAATCAACAAATATAAAACCCAGAGGTTAATAGTTATGTTTATAATGATTCATTGTCATATATTTATAAAATATTTGTGATATAACAACTTTATGAAAATTATCCACGACTCAATAAGCATTAAGCATAATTAAATATTTAATAATCATAAAAATTATATAGATTTGAAGCATGCCAGGGATATCTTTAATGAGTTGAAACACGTTGAATGACACTATCAACACGTAATGGATGAAAATAAGGTAGGATTTTCTATATTGAACTGTACCTGTGTGACATTTTAACAAGTCAGGTCTATTTTCTGCAAAATGTCATTATTAAACGGGCTGTTTACTGCATTTATCACTTCTAGGGCGCCATATTGTTTAGTATCACAACGTCGTCATGGAAATATATTAATATTTCCGGTAGCGGATAGTACGGTACGATCAAGGCTACATTACACTACATAATGAAGTATTTTTTAAACTCGAAAACCATTCTCCAAGCAGAGTTATCGTTCGTGCCTCAACATACACGTAATGAATGTAATGAACCACAGTGTAAGAGAGTGCTCGAAAACATGTTTTATAGCTTAGACACATCTTAGAATCGTTACGGGTAAATCTAATGTATACATTTATAGTGTAAGAATTTGAGTTCACTATAAAATTACTAAAATATGCCAAACTTTAGAGAAAAAATGCTATGTGGTGTGTTAATTTTCATTTGAAAACTACAGACAAATAACTTATTCTGTCGAAACAATGCCGATTTAAATGGAGTTTTCGTTGTTATGTCCAATAATACACATTTAACTATAAATTGAAACATATCACATGCGAGTTTTTGTATTTTTTCACGTAAAAAATCGTAGGTATTCATAAATAGGGCCGATACTATGGATAGACATGCTGGCTGATGTGGAGCGAACAACATTCAGTTGTTTGTTCTGGTACGACCCCCGAGTGGTGACGAGCTTGGATACTCTCTTGTTCTTGACGTTGCCGACCGCGGTGCCCATGTTAGACTGTGCCTGAGCAAGAAAGTGATAGAGAACTGTGGCGGGATACACTGAGACAATATTTGCATATGGCCAAACGAGATCTGGTAAAGACATTTAGAATACTCGAACGTGGCTGTAAGAACCTCCGGCATGAGCTGCGTCCTTGATTCCTCCCAGTTTTGCATATTTATATCAGTTGATAAAGTGGGAAAAAAAACTGCATAGCGAAGGTAAGCAGTAATTCCTATAGTCCAAGAAGAAATACATACCTTACAGGGACTCCAAATTCACGTTTCTACTCAGGGATTCTTTAGTTGGCAACTCCACGATGATAAAGAACAAGGCGGTGTTGAATGAGAACGCCATGGGCAACATCGCCCAACTGCAGGCAAAGATGCGGGTACTGATGGAAGAGCGATAGAAATACAATTAGGGCATCATCTGTGTGCAACCGCAGGCTGTGGTTGTAGTGACTGTCCCAGTGGAGAGCATGCCATTTATGAACGATATGTAACTACAAGCCATGGACCTTAAACAGAGTGCAGACATAGAGAAACAGGTGAAAGAAGATATTGTTGACAAGCTAAAAAGGATATTATTGACCATACGAACAAAATAAACCGGACCCACAATATATTAATCAAGTTGTTCATTTGGAATAAGCATAGGCTTGAAGATAAACTGAAAATAAACATGACGTGAAGGACTCAAATGTAGAAATTATATAGCGTAAGGTAGAGATAATGAGGCTAAAGAAACAGGGCGAAATAGAGAGACTCACGACCCGTATCAAAACGCTGGAGGAGAAACACAGACTGACGGACACCAAGTGTGTGAAATGTGAATACGTGCGGGAAACACTCACCATACTGCAGCTTATGTTAGACCAGTTGAAGGACCAGATGATATATTTTTAGAAGGAGCTGCAGGAAAGAGACAATGGTATTGCATCATTGAAAGAAAATATGGAGGAAGTTAGAGGAACATAAAATATGTTTGACGCAACTCGTCCGCGAGCGAAAATACTACCAAAGAAAGACTGAATGAATTGGAAGTGAAGGACGAGTTGAACAAACTAGAGCTGAAGGAGGGGAACCGACTGCTGGAGGCATAGTTCAGTACCCTCACTGTAGAGCTCGAAAAACACAGCAACGGCATAATCTGTTCGATTATCACAATTTAAGGGAAGAGTTCAACGTCCATTCGACCACCACCACATTGACTCTTGAAATAGTTGCAGCTATATTGGAAGACTTAAAAACAGAAATAGACCAAAAGAGCACAGAGATGGTGTCAACAGCTGTTGACACACATAAGGAATTTTATATGTTGATAATGAAACTTCCATTTAAAGTAAAGTTCCTGGAAAATAAGCTGGAGAAGATCAATACTGCGTGCCACGGGGCTCAACAAGTAGAGCGCCCTTAAAGGAGAAAATTGATCCTAAAATACATTAAGTCTACTTCTGATTCCAAATTGGAATAGAATAAAATTATCAGTCACACAATATCTTATTATGACTTTAATTGATTCAGCTAAGATTGGCCATACAGGAAATGTATTTTTATTTGGGGTTATATGTGCAAAATGTTGCATTTAGTTGTGCCTTGTGGCTTTTATATTAAATAAAATATGGATTGGAAATAGTATATTGTGACCTAAGTTCGGCAAAACCCGTCTTGAAACCGGAACTAGTTCATCTGTCAGAGTAGGAAATAGCATTTTGAGTTGAAGTTTCGACGTGTCCTTATTTCATCAAAAGCTAAAAGAACCGCGATTGGCAAGTATACATTTATATGTTGTATTAATTTTCATAAATTATTTTTCATTTTCATTGTTAGTTTGATATTGTCACAACTACTGCTGTCAACTCGAAACTCGGGTCCACTCGAAACTCTGGTTCAACCAGGTCCAACTCAAATTGGCAATTCATAACAATAATTTAGACTTAAAGGGACTTGTTCTCAGTTTGCTTAAATGACGATTTTCAAAGTAATTATCAAAGACTCAAACATAGAACGGAAATATTGTATACATTATGTTAAAAAAGCCAAATAATACTTCAGACTAAGAACAATCTTTCAAATAATTGACTATCATCATTCAAAATTGGTTAATAGTAAAGCCATTGTAACATTTTTGTCCATAAATGCATATTATGACTTAAAGTTCTAAGCCAACCTTAAAAAGTTATGCTTTTTAGGGCTTGACACTAACTTTTTTTACCTACTGACCCAAAGGACCACCAGCTTTCAGAAATTATTGGTCCGGAAGGATTTCAAGTGGTCCGACAATTTCTGTGTTATTTTACCAAAATTTCAACTTACTTTCCGGACTATCTACAGTGTATCAGGGTTAAATTTAACTTGTTTTCTACTTGCAAAACATTGCGAGCAGCTTTAATACCTACTCGCAAAATCAAAAACATTCTCGCAAATTTTGATGGAAACAATTTAATTTCCTTCGTTTTTTTTCTAACTCAACGGTTAACTTTGCTTTATCTTTCGTGTTGTTATTTAAGTATGTGGGCAAAAAGAAACTAGTTATTTTTCGCTTCGATGCCATGCCTGTTCAAGTTCAATGAACACTTGTAAATTAGTAGACTGTTTCACGTTCTTTGTACCAATACCATCCGCGTATCTGTACTATAAGTATACAAGTCTACATACAAGGTGCACGCTTCTGCATACGGGTATTCGGACGTTCTATAAATTGACCTATGGTTAAGGGTTCACGACGTCGAGCGCATTTAGCAATATTACTCATTGTTTTTTTACTATTTATTTACTTGCCAAAAAATACAAGTGGCTTAAAAGTTAACTCGCAATCGGTATTTTGCACTCGCATTTTGCGTTTTGCGAGTGTTAATTTCGAGCCCTGTGTATTGTGCATTTAAAAAAATAAAACTACACTGTATTAATTTAATATTCATTGTACACATGGTACAATAACATAACTCTAGCACATAGGCTAAACACTATTTCATTCATATTTTCGCTGTACTTTAAGTCTTTCTACATTAGCTTCAAATTTTTTAGGCGGAGGTTCAACCACCTCCGGAATGAAATTCTATATCGCCAAAAGTTGCAATCTTGAAAATACGCATGTTTACTCTCCGGCAATATCAAAACATTATTTGGCGCCCTCCGGTGTAAATTCGCACGGTAAACAAAGTATATTCTTATGGTTCTAAGATCCCTTAAATGCTGAGTACTGCTGCTTTTTCAAAATAGTAGATACCATTTTGTTCATTTCTTAATCCGAACGCTTCGAATTTTATGTTGATTTGTGTATCGATCCCGACGAAGTCCGGAGACATTTGCGGAACGCAAATCGCTTTTTTGATCCGACAACAGGTTTTTGTCATCCGGGCATCTAGAAACATTGGAATTTCCAATATGTTGCTATTTTTTATCCCGGTCTCGAGTCGGCCAATAAAATAATGATGAACTTATTGGTTATTATGAACAAATAAAGTTGTTTTATTGATGAAAACGGCTTCGTATAAACTTTAATAACTTAATATAATAATGTGTGCATTAATAGTGAATGTAAATCATACTAAAGTATATATGTAACTGACGAAATATGTTATATTTGTTTATATGTACAATCATGATGTAATTGAGATGTATGTTGAAAATAAATTTAAAAAAAAAGTATTAAAAAAATGCTTTCCACCAGTATTTCACAATAAGCTGGCCAGGATTTTTAACTGGTCCGACGGATCAACCAAATTTCTAGTTTCACTGGTCCTCTCTATTTTTTACTGACCCCGGGTCAACGGACCACCGTTAGTGTCGAGCCCTGCTTTTAATTACTAACCATTTTAAGGCACTGTTGAAGCACATTAATTCACTTGTGCTTTTAGTTTTATCGGATTGGAATCCCAGGTACATGTAAGGAAATATATTTTTTATCAGCTTTTTTGTTCATGCTATTATAATTTTTGATGACCAATGTAAAATTTTTTTAGCTCACCTAAGCACAACGTGCTCATGGTGAGCTTTTGTGATCGCCTTTTGTCCGTCGTCCGTTGTGAGGCGTCAACATTTGCCTTGTTAACACTCTAGAGGCCACATTTATAGTCCAATCTTCATGAAATTTGGTCAAAAGTTTGGTCTCAATGATATCTTCTATGAGTTTGAAAACGGTTACGTTTGCTTGAAAAACATGGCTGCCAAGGGGCTGGGCATTTTTCCTTATATGGCTATAGTAAAATCTTGTTAACTTTAGAGGCCACATTCATTTCTAATCTTCATGAAACTTGGTCAGAAGATTCAGGCTTTTTCCGCCTTATGCCACGGGTCAGAAATTCTGCCCCATTCCCAATGCAAATCTGGTTGTTTTTTTCCCAATTGAAAAAAAAAATCCCAATTCCCCCCCCCAAAAAAAATTATTTTTTTTTGTTAACTTTAAATATATAAGTTAACCTGATCCGGTGTAGAAAATAGAAAGTGTTGCATAATTAAATTATCTGTTGCCTTGAATTTGTTTTAAAAACTGTAAAATATGTGAATGATTATTTAAGACTTTCCTTATTTTCCTCAAAATCCGGCGCGTCACACGATTTTTTTCACCTCAAAAAAGGCCAGGCCTTTTCCCCAAATTCAGATTAAAAAACCTGCACTTATCTAACATGTTCATAATACTTTGTAAAATTTTAATAATAAGTTATTAAAATAGTTGTTATTTACCAATTAACGGCTTCTTTGAAATATAAGAAACACTATTTACATGCCATAATTTTTCCCAATTGAGCCAATTTTGCGAATAATTTTTTTCCCAAAATGGGGGTTTTCACTACGCGAAATTCCTAAAATTCCAGTGTGGCGTATTCCCAAAATTGAACGGAAAAAGCCTGAGATTCATCCCAATAATATCTTGGACAAGTTAAAAAATGATGCCCTTTGGTTGAAAAACATGGCAGCGAGGGGGCGGGGCATTTTTCCTTATATGGCTATAGTAAAACCTTGTTGACACTCTAGAGGCAACATTTATTTTCGGATCTTCATGAAACTTGGTCAGAAGATTTGTCCGAATGATATCTTGGACGAGTTCTAAAATGGTTTTGGTTTCTTTAAAAACATGGCCACCAGGGGGCGGGGCTTTTTTACTTATAAGGCTATTTATGGCTTTTGCAAAACCTTGTTAACACTCTTATTAAATAGAGGCCACATTTATTGTCCAATCTTCATGAAATATGGTTAGAAGATTTGTCTTATTGATATCTTGGATGAGTTCGAAAATGGTTACGTTTGCAGGTGAGCGACTTTGGGCCTTACAGGCCTTCTTGTTTTTTTTATATCTACATTGAGTTCAAAAATGGTTCCGGATTGTGAAAATAATATTGCAGCTATTGGATGCATTGAATTAGCTTGTAACTTTGGCTGAAGTGCAACCTTTTTACACAGGTTGAAGTTGCTTCTTTCTGAAGATGGTTACAAACATTTAAGAGAGACTTAGATTGTGTGATGTCAAAGTTTTGTTTCATGATGAAGATCAAGATAATTATGTGATGATAGATTCAGAAACATGAACAACAACCCAAATTTCTTACCCAAGTGACAAATTGAACTCTGGATAGACAGCCTATTTTACAGGAAAGACAACCATAAATTAATCTATGGTTTAAATATGTACATACAACTGTATATAGTCTGTGTTTGAAGTAAATACATTTATCAAAGGTTTTATCAAAATAATGAACCCAGAAATTAAATATTTATGTTTTATACAGTAATTTTGTTGTTCTGAACTCCACTTCATAATAGTTTAGTTCCTTTGTATCTCAGTTGGGTGCCTTAGGGTCCATGGCCCTGTTGGTTTAAGAAGCTTTGAATTGTATGCCAACAAATATAAATGCTTTTACAGCAAGTTTTTAAAAAATGTCAGAAAATGCTCCTACATAAATCACAAAACTACTCACTACCCAGTGATACATAATTCAGCCCTAATGGCACATTCTTATCAGCATATAATGACTTTAATTAAGTTTAGATATTGTTGTTTTAAAATAATTGAATGTTTTTCTTTGGAACATTTCAGATTGCAAATATGACATTACAGTGGACATTCATAGCCTATTTCCTCTACTCAGAGATTGCATTAATAGTTGTTCTCCTGCTGCCATTCATCTCTCCAGCAAGGTAACATTGGCACAGATGGTTGACTGGAACATTTTATGTATGCACACTTCAGTAATATTCTGCTTGTGAAATCATTTCCTGGAGAAATTAACTTTATTCTAAGGTGCCAATAATGTACGTATAAGTGATCTACTGTGATGTATTATGATTCCCATATCACTTCTATTATTATACCCACACTAAACGAAGTTTAGGCGGGTATATAGGAGTGAGCTTGTCTGTCTGTCGGTCGGTCCGTGTCCGCTCTCTAATTCAAGTAGTGTTCATCCGATCTTCACCAAACTTGGTCAGAAGTTGTATCTACATTATGTCTAGGCCAAGTTTGAACATGGGCCTTGCCGGGTCAAAAACTAGTTCGGTATGTTTCCTCTTCAGTATATTAAGGTAGTACTGTTACTGTTTACCAATAGGGAACACATCTGCGCTGTTGCGCTGTTTACAATTAGATTTGATTGTTTAATAATTATGTTTGTTATATACATTTGTATGTGTAAGAGAAGAGGAAATACTTAAATTGTACCATGATGCATCAGACATGGTTTATGATAACACTTATAGTACTGACAACCCTCAACATGGCATAAATCTGCAACTGTCATTCATGTCAGAAAATAGTAATAGAAACTTTCATGTCTCGATTATCCATGAGCAACGCAAATATGATTTTCTGACTGTCATACAAGTCAAGAAAATTGGAACATGTTATTTTAAGAGTTTATTTATTTTACTTATTGGTTGCATATATCCACTTGACAGCTTTTAAAGATTGTGATACAATTCTAATTTTGCTGATGCTAGTTTCCCAAGTTTGACAGGTACCTCTCAGATTCACAAAGTGGTGAGGAAAAACACCGATTATTTAAGGACTGACACATGTTTTAGTTTTGCATTATCCATTTGATTTTAGTAATTAAAATCAAAGTGCAAGTCATGAGCATTTACACATGTATAAACGAACAACATAACCCTATTAAATTGCAGTACATGTATATTGTTTAAAGGCTCATGTTGCTATTTGTCATGCTTATTGTAATTCATCTTACTGGCAATCTCTGACACAGTTGTTTGATATCTAAATATTGAGTAAGGCAACATACAAATGTATTTTAAGTATAGTTACAAATGATACTCAGATTGTTTATCATTCTAAATAAGCATTTATTCTAGTTTTGTGTTATATTTTCAGATGGCAGACAGTATTTCGATCTAATCTTGTAGCCAAAGTAGCGAAGTTTTCCAACATATACTTCAATGTGTTCATCTTACTTCTCCTAGTCTTGTTTGGGGGTGAGTACTGCTTATGTCATTTTGACATGCAATGTGTTTATACCTATATATGTAAATAAAAGCAGCAATGTTAATGTGCATGTGTTTTTGCATAGTTTCAAGGTTGGTTCTTTTACATTTTTATGTCCCCCACTATAGTAGTGGGGGACATATTGTTTTTGCCCTGTCTGTTGGTTGGTCTGTTGGTTGGTTGGTTGGTTGGTTGGTCTGTTGGTTGGTTTGTGCCAACTTTAACATTTGCAATAACTTTTGCAATATTGAAGATAGCAACTTGATATTTGGCATGCATATGTATCTCATGGAGCTGCACATTTTGAGTGGTGAAAGGTTAAGGTTATTCTTCAAGGTCAAATGTCAAATATATGGGTCAAAATCGCTCATTTAATGTACACTTTTGCAGTATTTCAATATTCAAGATAGCAACTTGATATTTGGCATGCATGTGTATCTCATTGAGCTGCACATTTTGAGTGGTGAAAGGTCAAGATCAAGGTCATCCTTCAAGGTCAGATGTCAAATATATGTGGCCAAAATCGCTCATTTTATGAGTACTTTTGCAATATTGAAGATAGCAACTTGATATTTGGCATGCATGTGTATCTCATGGAGCTGCACATTTTGAGTGGTGAAAGGTCAAGGTCATCCTTCAAGGTCAAATATATGGGTCAAAATTGCTCATGTAATGTCACTTTTGCAATACTGAAGCTAGCAATTTTATATTTAAAATGCATGTGTATCTCATGGAGCTGCACATTTTGAGTGGTGAAGGGTCAAGGTCAAGGTCATCCTACAAGGTCAAACGTCATATAGGGGGACATTGTGTTTCACAAACACATCTTGTTACAATTTTACATATGTCCAAGTACTTTTCGTGTATGTTAACAGTGTACCACAACTCATCTTAGTTTTTGACACTTTAAGAAACTTCTTGTGTGTCTGAAAATTTAAAAACAAACAGTATTTAAAAAAAACAGTGTCTGAAAATTTAAAGACACAAAATATATGGATTGTATTGACAATTGGCCACATTTATAGTCCGATCTTCATGAAACTCGGTCAGAAGATTCATCCCAGTAATATCTTGGACGAGTTCAAAAATGATGCTGGTTGGTTGAAAAACATGGCCACCACGGGGGCGGGCTATTTTCCTTATATGGCTATATTAAAACCTTGTTAACACTCTAGAGGTCACATTTATTTTCCGATCATCATGAAACTTGGTCAAAAGATTTGTCCCAATGATATCTTGGATGAGTTCGAAAATGGTTTTGGTTGCTTTAAAAACATGGCCACCAGGGGCATTTTTCCTTATATGGCTATATATGGCTATAGTAAAACCTTGTTAACACTCTAGAGGCCACATTCATGGTCCAATCTTCATGACATTTGGTCAGAAGATTGGTCTTAATGATATCTTGGATGAGTTCGAAAATAATTATGTTTGCTTGAAAAAAATGGCTTCCAAGGGTCAGGGCATTTTTCCTTATATGGCTATAGTAAATCTTGTTAACACTCTAGAGGCCACATTTACTTCCGATCTTCATGAAACTTGGTCAGAAGATTCATCCCCATAATATCTTGGAAGAGTTCAAAAATGATGCTGGTTTGTTGAAAAACGTGGCTGCCAGGGGGCGGGCTTTTTTCCTTATACAGCTATAGTAAAACCTTGTTAACACTCTAGAGGCCACATTTATTTTCCGATCTTCGTGAAACTTGGTTAGAAGATTTGTCCCAATAATATCTTGTTATCTCAGGTGAGCGACTTTGGGCCTTTTAGGCCCTCTTGTTTATTGTTTTATCCATCGTCTTTCACATATTCTAGATGCCATCAGAGAAGAGAGGAAGTACTCTGAGCCAACATCTGTGGTGGACCTGAAACATAATCCAGACACAGAAAACCTGGCCCATATGAAGATGTTCAGAGCTCAAAGGAATCTTTACATTTCAGGCTTTGCACTCTTTCTGTGGTTGTACGTACAAGAATAAAATGAGCCTTGTTGTGGGAAAACTGGGCTTATTGCATTTGCGTACATCATTGCCTTAACTTTGTCTGTGCTGTCCTCCTACTGCTATTCTGAAATGATTTATTTATTAAAGACTTCTAAACCAAAATCCAGTTTATGTAGAAAGTATTGACCCTGATTAGCCTGTGCAAACTGCACATGCTAATCTGGGACAACACTTTATGCACATGCATAAAGCCAAATTTTCATAGAACAAGGCTAAAATATTTTGATCCATTCTTGAGCTTGTAAGGTTTATTTTACAGATGCAATATGGCAGTGGATTGGGCTAAAATGTTTCGAGTAAAATAATGTCGTAAAGCATTCCATTGATAAGATGGTGAGGTTCTGTAATCATTTTAGACATGCAATTGTCAAATACGTCTGTGAAATGTTACTATAAAACCATTAGATTTCGTGTGGTACTAATTTTCGTGGATTTCGTTGTTCCGCTGAACTACGAATTCAAGTACCAACGAATATTTATACATTTTTAATCTGAAATTGGACATTTCGGAATGTCATGTTGAGCAATCGTGTTATAGTAGGAGTACGCGTCTGAACTGTTCCCGTTTTCAACCATTTTGAAAGAGACATTGTTTGATTGAGCTATGCTAGTTAATACCATATGTTGTTTTCTTGTGTTTGGGTAATAATACTTTTTAAATCAAGCACGGTATTTAAACCGTACATCAACGATTGTTCTCTTTTACGTGACGTTGTCAAATTAACAGTTTGCAGATGTATCACATATGTCAATTAGTGCCAATTAAAGTTAAAAGAGACAACGGTTTTCACACGTTATTTTGGGGACCTTATTACTCAATTGTTACTACTAGGTGATCGATTGCGCTGAGAATTGCAAATATTGTCAAAACAACATTGATGGCAATAAGCGAGCGGGGACAAACAAGTGCGCCGCTTTATCGCTCTTATTGACAATTATCGGCAACACGCTTCATGCTTCAGTGCACAATCATTAACCTCAATCTTGCTGTTAACACAGATAAGCAGATTATGCTTCGTTATTACTCTTGTTGTTTTAATAAAAGTTAAACTATTATGACGGTCAGTCTTCCCAAAAAATTTGAAATCCACAAAATTACGTGTCAACGAATTAGTTGTTTTTTATTAAACCACGAAATTTCATACCGACGAATTTCTATACGTTTACAGTATGTTATTTGTAATAAATTGTTTTATATCATTCCCTGTTTAAGTTTAAACCTATTTATTTTAGCTCGATTGCATAAAGCCTCAGGCTTATAGAAACGCTCTCGAGTCTGTTTTTCTAGGCCTATAACCAGTACTTGGTGTCTTTGTGGAAGACTTAGAGAACGCTCACCTAGTGGGGATTGAACCGATGACCTCCCAATCGCTAGGCAGACACTATATCCATTATGCCACGGCGATCTGATATTCCCCGTTTTAAAGTCTGATTCAATAAAATTCTCAAAATTAACTGTCTAACTATTAAGATCAAACAAAAGGAAGCACAAATGTAGATACATCATTAAGAATTCCCTGTCCTTTCAGAAAGTAAATAGAAGTAGTTCCACTTTATTACTGGTGGACAGTGAACTTCAGTTGATGCAAATATTACACTTTTCTTGCAGTGTGATCCGCCGCCTTGTGACGCTGATATCCACACAGGCTCAACTCCAGGCCCAGGCTGAAGCCAGCACTAAGCAGGCAAAGGGTGCATCAGACCAAGCTAAGAAACTGATGGACGAAATTGAAAACCTGAAAAATATGGTAGGCGTTTTTGAGTTAATAGCTTAGGTTTTAATAATTTTGGCAAAGAGAAACCAATAGTCCTACCTCTGACCTTAAGGATGTACTAAACATTTGGGACTGAATACCATGGCACGTAGAACTAATCTCAGGATGTTTAGGTGATGCAGGAGTCTGTATCTTGACATCATTTTAGCAGGTAAGGGAAATCGTTTTGTCATGACTTGTAAACATAACCAAATTATGCATATGGTGACGTCACTGATTATTGATAGCATATGTTAGCACCACATTTGAATTGCAACTTTTATCAAACCAACTTGAAGCATCATTTACTTCAGCTTTTTTAGCAAATCGTATGATCAATTTTATGTAACAAAGTAGGATATGAACAGGTAATCATGCTTATAAAAAAAAGAATTTCTCTTGTGTCATAGCATTCGTAATCATGTTTAGACCAAATTTGGGAAAACTTGTTGTTGAAGGCCAAGCTTGAGGACACTGACCTGGATGCTGTGAAAAGAGAAAAGGACCTTGCACATGACTTGGATGATGCACAACAAGAACTCAAGAAGCTTAAGAAAGGTGGGTTGTTTGAAGGTTGTCAACCAGGGACTGGTTTCATTAATGGTTTCAGCAGAGTTGCAGTTGCTATAGCAATTTTTAGCTCACCTGTCACGAAGTGATGTCCGGCGTCTGTTGTGCGTGCGTGTGTCCGTGAACAATTTGTTTGTGTAGACAGTAGAGGTCACAGTTTTCATCCAATCTGTATGAAGTTTGGTCAGAATGTTTATCTTGATGAAATCTGGGTTGGGATTGTATTTGGGTCATCTGGGGTCAAAAACTAGGTCAAATAATAGAAAAACCTTGTGTAGACTATAGAGGTCACAGTTTTCATCCAATCTTTATGAAATTTGGTCAGAATGTTTATCTTGATGAAATCTGGGTTGGGATTGTATTTGGGTCATATGGGGTCAAAAACTAGGTCATTAGGTCAAATAATAGAAAAACCTTGTGTAGACAATAGAGGTCACAGTTTTCATCCATTCTTTATGAAATTTGGTCAGGATGTTTATCTTGATAAAATCTGGATTGGGATTGTATTTGGATCATCTGGGGTCAAAAACTAGGTCACGGAGTCACTTAGTGCATTTCATTATTTCCTTATACTAACCTTGGTTAAAGTTTTATCATAACTTTTTTAATATTGAACACAGCAACATCATATTTGGTATGCATGTGTATCTCGTAGAGCTGCAGATTTTGAGTGGTGAAAGGTCAAGGTCATCCTTCAAGGTCAAAGGTCAAAAATTAAAAAAATAATTTTCATTTCTCCATTCAATCTCTTACTTCTTGTGGAGCTGCACATTTTGAGTGGTGAAAGGTCAAGGTCAAGGTCATCCTTCAAGGTCAAAGGTAAAAAAATCAAAGCGGCCCATGAGGGGCAGGACTCGCGCTAGGGGGCGACGTGAGCGACTAAGTCGCTTTCTTACGCCAAACGTCGCCTTAAATTTAAGAAATTGTAGATAAAAAGCGACTTCCAGTCTCCCCTTTATCATAATTTGTTTACATCCGGTTTTCTCGATGTCAAGGTCTGACTCAATTTTCCAATACACACTGTCGCAGCCCGGAGCGTTTCACAATTGAGCGACAGGTAATTTGAGGTAAACCCCGCCCCGATTCTCCCAACCTCCAAACTTATCTAATCGGCGATCGATATTGGTCAAGTTAGCATTCAAGTCACATGGTAGCTGCCCAATCAACATTGAGTTCGCTCACACATAAAATTGGGTCATTCATGGAAATACACAGTTGATATTGTCGTCTGCCAACACTACATGTATAGCGGTCGTCGTATTTAAAGATAAATAAATAAAAAGGAGCCTAACAATAAAAAAATTATTTCTAAGTTGATCACTTTACATTTCTACCGACTATCGATCTGAATTAACAGAAGGATGATGATTAAATAATTAGATCTATGTCGATGATGTTACAACTTTCTGCCGATTATCGTTTGAAATTAAAAGGTGATAATTTAGTTGTTTTTTTACCCCAAAACTATGCTATTGTAAAGCAACATGTCAATTAAATTGTATATTAATTACGTATTTGCTAGGTTTCCGATTTTCATTTTTTGCTGTCAAATGATATGCACAATTTGTTTTATGTGCATAACGCGTACAACTTTTCGGACTGTCGTTTTCGGATACATTATTTTTCGTCGATTATAATTTAATTTCTAAGTTCTTTAAAGAAGAAATAGATTGAAGAATACAGATGGGGTGATGCAGATGGTGTGGTTTATCATATTTCGAATTGTATTCACATGAAATTGTAATTGGAAAGACTATAAAACATATCAAATAATTATTAAGAAAGCATATGCTAAATGTCATATTTCAAACATAAATATTTATCTGGTCTGACAGTTTTATTAAGTTTATGTTATCTACTGCTTCATAGACATATTATCTTTCTTTGAAATACTTTAGTCTGTATAATATGATATTTACATCAAAATGGATTGAATATAGAGCTAGTAAAATTTTAGTTATTTATCTGTCGTGTCTATTATTACTTGGTTAATTAGAACTGCTGGAAAAATTAAGATACACAAAAGAAATAAAATTATGTATACTACAGTGACATACTTCAATAATGTGATAAACATGTATGTTGTAATGCCCTATATGCAAACCCTTGTGTCCGAGTCTCTCCACCTCTCCCTTGAGTCTCCTCACTTCTCCCTAAATCAGTGTCCAGGGAGAAGTCACTTCTCCCTAAAATTTGAGCCCAGCGTGAGTCCTGATTAGGGGGCATGGTGTTTCTGACAAACACATCCCTTGTTTTAAGCAAAGTTTGATGTTTGGTAAGGGGGGTCAACTTAAAATATTTGCCACCAGGCCAAATCTTACAAAAACAAAAACACTCCATACGCTAGAGTTTTGGTTCAATAATGATGAAACTTGACCAGAATGTTTGTCTGGACAATATCTTGGTCAAGTTTGACGTTAGGTAAAGATTGAATGAACTGACTCCTCTCAGGTGAGCGAACTAGGGCCATCTTGGCCCTCTTGTACGATGAATCTCATCCAGCATCCCAGATATCATTCCAATAAAAATTGGAGTCGAAACAAACACCTTTTGATAGCAATAATGGATTGAAAATAGTTGACTTCTCTAAAGAAGTTAACAGTTAAAAGAAAATGCAAGAATAGATGAAGCAGCTCACAGGAAGTATTGCATTTACTAGAGGTGCAGCAAAACGTCAAAATAAAATACCTAAAAGTAGTTGTCAATCTCAAGTTACTGGCTGCAAACTGTGAAAAACAATTTATCTGGGAGTGCAGGTGGCTTAAGCCGGGTCATTTAAAGTGTTAACTAATTATTTGGTCGTATTAAACGGTCTTTATACAGAAATGAAGGAATGTCTGTCCACCAGTCAGACCATCAGTCATATCGTCTCTCAGCAGCTCTTTCGTGTCTGCTCCATATCTCCCTTAAACTTTAAAGGATTTTCAGGAAACTTGGCTGAAATGTGAAGGTTATTGAGAGCAGAACGAGTAAGTCATGACTGCTCAAGGTCAAGGTTAAATGTAAAGGTCACAAGTTTGAGCTATTTTTGTGTTAGAACTATATCTCCTATACCATTGAATAGATTATCATAATTTGCTTCAATGTTTTTGTACTGAGGAAATGTGCTGTAGGAATGAGTCAGTCTTGCCTGCTGAAGGTAAAGGTCAAACTTCAAGGTCAAAAGTTTGAGCCTCTACTTTCACATCTGGTCCATATCTCCTATACCAATTTAGTGATGTTCATGAAATTCTGCGTCAATGTTAAGTTCATTTAGGCTATGTGCAAAAGGCGCAAGTCAATCACCAGTGCCCCAGATCAGCTGCGTATCTGCCTTTTTCACCCTATTAAAATGTTTAACAAAACACAATATCATCAGTCAGGGTTTTTTTTTAGAGAAAGGGGAAGACGCTGGACGCTGGGTGAAAGGGGAAAAAAAGAGTGCGAAAGAGAGATATTAGGGGAAAAAATAAAAACTGTTCATTTCAATGTCTATAACTCATCAAAAGAGACTTGTCTCTGTCCTTTTTGTTCTTAAACACATTTAACAGGTATTAAAGTCAAAGTCCTTAATAAAGTTGCAGGTGTAGATCTAATAATGGGAAATGTTTTCAACTATATTTTTGTACTGGGGCCGGGGGACGTTGTCAATTTTGTGATTTCAATTTCATGATGAATGGGTTGACGATCTTGATTTGCTACAGTATTGGAAGGGAAAGGAGCGGCAGCTGCCGATTGTCTTCTTTCACTTTCACAATGTTCGAAGTTGATTACCTCGGAATCCTGCTGGGTTATAACGGTTTTCGATGATTCTTTCTTATAAAATGCCTCGATGCGTTCAGTATCTTCCGAGTTCGAATGTTTTATTTTGTTTGTGTAAGAACGCTAATTGTGAGACATTTTTTTCTGTTTTCACGTTTATACCTCGGCTTGCACATAGCCCGGATGAAAATTCGACTGGTTTCCGGTAATTAATTGACGAAACACCCTTCTCGCGCAAGACAGGTATCCAGTAAAATAGTCACATGATTATTACGATTAGTTGCCCAGTTTACATGACGTTATTTAAGAGCTATATTTAGAATAACTGGGATTCCCAGATGTTGTGTGTTCGTCTGGAGAGAGAGAGCGCGAATTCGTTGTACATGGTGCAAATTGGATAATTGTCGAATGCCCCAAGGAAAAATAAACATTTCTTTGAGAGAAAATATTATATTTTGGTGAAAAATGATATTTTTGGTGGGGAAATTGTATTTTAAGGGGAAAAATTCTGGTAGGGGAAGACGCCGAATATCGGCGTCACTTTCTTAGTAAAAAAAAACCCTGTCAGTATTGAAAACCCAACTTATTTGACTTTTAGGCAAATAAATCAAATTTGATGCGTTTTGTACAATAGCGTCAATAAAATGCTTTGCTCATTTTCTGTATTTTTCTTTGGAATTATTATTGTAACGTGGCGACACTTTCATTCAGTAAGTGCCTGGATGACAGAGCAGGAAAATAGTCAAAGTTATTCAAACGCTCTTCGGACTAGATTTCATGGTTAAATAAAGCGTCTGAACAAATTATTTACGAAAACATACATCATTTTCAATCTTATTTAATCCGTCGTTCATAGTGCATGTATTTGTAAAACATCTGTACTTTCAGTTTCTATTGCAATGAGTAATAAAAATGTCCAAGAGTGGTCGAAAAACGTGCGCGATTGTTGATCCATAATACCACACTTTTTTTAACCAAGAAAGCAAGAGCCAATAAGTGCAAAATCATTCCTGTTATTGATTTTTTTTAAAGTTCAAAGTTTATATTATGGACAGTTCATTATAGTTAATTATGATAGTTTACAGTTTTATTGGATCAATACAAGTGTGCAGCTTCAACAGAAGTAAAGCAGCAATTATTTTACGTTATGCATTTTAATAACTCATTTCTACCTATTTCAAGAATTAAATCACCCTATTTTTCAAAATCAATAGGTGAAAACCCTATTTTCAAATTAATTATTAGGGACACTGAATCACGCTGACTCATTGTAAAGGTAAAACTACAAGTTAAAAATGGTCTCAGTGAGGGAAATTACTTTTTCTTGGACTGTCATGTTTGTTAAAATGTCAGTTGTAAATTTGTATGTTATTACTAAAACTATCCTTTTCAGAGCTTCAATCAAAGGAACTTGATTTCAACACATTGAAGAAGCAGTCAGAGGGTACCAACAAGGAGTATGACAGACTCCTGAATGAGCTAGCAGCTACACAGGTGGGTGTGGTGTACTGGTGATAGAAATGTAGGGCCTTCATGTCTGTATTTACAAAGGAGATTCATTAAAATAAAATAAAAGTGTGTTGCTATTTGGTATCAGACTTTTTGCATTGAAACAAATAATTACCAGATTACCCTGATTACTCAAAACTTTTGATGGTTTGAATAAGATAAGCTTAATAACTGTTGTTATATTTCCCATAATTGTGCAAACAATTCATTATAAAAAAACTCTGAAAACTTTAAATGAATATTATTATTTATATGATTTTATATAAAATGAATACTATTTTATGCAACACCAACAACTTTAAAAGTTGTTATACGAGTCAATGAAATGAAAGACTAATCCGGCTAAGGAATTTTGAGGAATTGTTAGCCTAGGAATTATTGAAAAAGAGGTATTTCATTAGTCCCCTACCGGTTTTACCGGAGGGGACTTATGGTTTTGGTTCCGTCTGTCCGTCACACTTTTCTGGATCCTGTGATAACTTTAAAAGTTCTGAATTTTTTTTCATGAAACTTGGAACATGGATAGATGGCAATGTGGACATTATGCACGTCATTTCATTTTGTTCCTACGTCAAAAATTGTGGTTGCTATGGCAACAAATAGACTGGAAATAATGCTGATAATGGTTTTTTTATTCTGGATCCTGCGATAACTTTAAAAGTTCTTAATATTTATGCCCTCCTTCGAAGAAGAGGGGGTATATTGCTTTGCTCATGTCGGTCTGTCGGTCGGTCCGTCCACCAGGTGGTTGTCAGACGATGACTCAAGAACGCTTGGGCCTAGGATCATGAAACTTCATAGGTACATTGATCATGACTCGCAGATGACCCCTATTGATTTTGAGGTCACTAGGTCAAAGGTCAAGGTCACGGTGACCAGAAATAGTAAAATGGTTTTTGAATGATAACTCAAGAAGGCATACGCCTAGGATCATGAAACTTCATGGGTAGATTGATCATGACTTGCAGATGACCCCTATTGATTTTGAGGTCACTAGGTCAAAGGTCAAGGTCACAGTGACCCGAAATAGTAAAATGGTTTCCGGATGATAACTCAAGAATGCATACGCCTAGGATCATAAAACTTCATGGGTAGATTGATCATGACTCACAGATGACCCCTATTGATTTTGAGGTCACTAGGTCAAAGGTCAAGGTCACGGTGACCCGAAATAGTAAAATGGTTTTCGGATGATAACTCCAGAACGCATACGCCTAGGATCATGAAACTTCATGGGTAGATTGATCATGACTCGCAGATGACCCCTATTGATTTTGAGGTCACTAGGTCAAAGGTCAAGGTCACGGTGACCCGAAATAGTAAAATGGTTTTCGGATGATAACTCAAGAACGCATACGCCTAGGATCATGAAACTTCATAGGTAGATTGATCATGACTTGCAGATGACCCCTATTGATTTTGAGGTCTCAAGGTCAAAGGTCAAGGTCACAGTGACCCGAAATAGTAAAATGATTTTCGGATGATAACTCAAGAACGCTTTTGCCCAAGAACATGACACTTCATAGGTACATTGATTGTGACCCGCAGATGACCCCTATTGATTTTCAGGTCACTAGGTCAAAGGTCACGGTCACAGTGACAAAAATGGTATTCACACAATGGCTGCCACTACAACGGACAGCCCATATGGGGGGCACGCATGTTTTACAAACAGCCCTTGTTTGTCATGAAACTTGCAACATGGTTAGATGGCAATATGGACATTATGTACGTCATTTCATTTTGTTCCTACGTCAAAAATTGTGGTTGCCATGGCAACAAATAGACTAGAAATAGTGCTTAAAATGGTGTTTGTTTCTGGATCCTGCGATAACTTTAAAAATTCCTAATATTTTTTCATGAAACTTGGAACATGGATAGATGGCAATATGGACATTATGCACGTCATTTCATTTTGTCCTTATGTCAAAAATTGTGTTTGCTATGGAAACAAAAAAAACTATTCTGAAACTGGTGAAATTTCTGACAATGGTTGAGCCGGTAGGAGACTTTTATTGCTTGGCAATAGTCTTGTTATTGCTAAAATCGTCAGAACACAATTTACAATTTTGTCTTAATTATGCTCTCACTTAAGGCCAAGGTGCTTTGTGTTTACTGTCCCTGTAAGATAAAAGCTCATTGTACCACTGATTTATTGTTACAGAATCACATGATTGAACAATTTAATATACTAGAATAGCTAGGTAACCCAGTGATCTCTCAGTGTATATACATGTTATTGGACTTTCATTTGATAAATGTTCGTTTAAACATAGACATATTTCTTTTGTGTAATTTCTGTAATATCTTTTTTATTTCCATGTTTTGTCCAATTTCCTTCAATATTAAAATAATTAGTAGTCTAGCTGTAAAATCTTAAAAAAATATATTTTTGTAATGTTTGTTAGCAGCTGTTTTTGAAGGGGAAAAGAATTTGAAATGGAGCACATGTTATGGCACCATATATAGCTTTCCATAGCATATTTTTGTGTATGCTGGATGGAATTACAAATATCAAAAGTGTGAAAAATGGTTAACCCTTTCCCACTTAGATACGTAATTTGACCCATCCCTTAGAAAGTTACATTTAAATCAAGACCTTTCTTACTAAATTAAAATTTTAAAGGTTTCATTTCCAACCCTTAGTTACTGATTAGCAGCAAACAGCATAAAAACTGAACAGACTGCTAGTTACTCGCAGGCTGTTCTGGTTTTATACTGTTTGCACATTATACATAGCCATTTTCACTTTGCTTCTGAGTGAGAAAGGGTTTGATGGGGTGTCCTGGGTAAGAACCAGGTATCGTGGTTTGTAATTAGGTCACAATTCAAATAACTGCTTTTCAACAGTTGAATCTTTTGTGAATAAATAAAGGCCAAGTGCGATGTATGGTTCTTGAAATCTTCTTAAAACCAGCTTAAATCCCCAATTCTTTGCATAGATTGTCAAAAGTTTTTACTCCAGTGTCAATCTTTTTATATATTAGTTTTATACTTGTGCATCTTGAGTTTTATTTTGGTTTTTGGTCTCACTTTTTGGCAATTGGTGCATCTGAAGTTTCACTTGTATATTTGCACTTATTGAAGCCAGGTTTCTAGCTTATTGGTACAACATAAAAAATAAACCCTAAATATCTTTCCTGTAACTACCCCTTTTTCAGAACTGGGCACAAGTAATACTTGCGTAGACCATGTCATGGTCACTTATATTGGTCCAATAATTTTCTGAGAGCAAGTATTGCCATCCATATAGTGAATAAAAACAATGCTTTAAAGAATAATCACCATAAGAACAAAAGTGAGGTATACAAAACTATATAAAAATACACTTGTTTTAACAAGGCACCTGAAACATACCATTTTTTATACGCCCGTTTTTAGAAACGGGACGAATTATAGTTTCACCCTTGGGCAGCATGCGGGCAGCGTCCACAGCAGTGTCCGCTCTCTAATTCAAATAGTTTTCAGTTGATCTTTACCAAACTTGGTCAGAAGTTGTATCTAGACATTATGTAGGTCAAGTTCGAATATGGGTCATGCCGGGTCAAAAACTAGGTCATGGGGTCACTTAGTGCATTTCAATGATTAAACATGGTGTCGGCTCTCTAATTGAAGTAGTTTTCATCCAATCTTCACCAAACTTGGTCAGAAGTTGTATCTAGAGAATATCTGGGTCAAGTTGGAATATGGGTCATGCCTGGTCAAAAACTAGGTCACGGGGTCACTTAGTGCATTTCAAGGATTTAGTATGGTGTCCGCTCTCTAGACTAAGTGAAGTAGATTTCATCCCATCTTCACAAAACTTGGTCAGAAGTTGTATCTAGACAATATCTAAGTCAATTTCGAATATGGGTTATGCCGGGTCAAAAACTAGGTAACGGGGTCACTTAGTGCATTTCAAGGATTTAGCATGGTGTCCGCTCTCTAATTGAAATAGTTTTCATCCGATGTTCACCTTATTTGGTCAGAAGTTGTGTCTAAATGATAACTAGGTCAAGTTCAAATATGGGTCAAAAACTAGGTTATGAGGTCACTTAGTGCATTTCAAGCATTTAGCATGGTGTCCACTCTCTAATTGAAGTAATTTTCATCCGATCTTTACCACCAAATTTGGTCAGAAGTTGTGTTAAGATCATATGTAGGTCAAGTTCAAATATGGGTCATGGTAAAGTTATCAAGTTGTCCAAAGCCTTCAAATTGGCGTATCTTGTGATAGTTTGGCACTCTTGTTTTACTTTTTGAACTGCAGAATGTGTTGGAATTAATCTCTTGATGACCTGCCAATATAGGGTTAGGCTAAAATACCTGTTTAACTAAATGTTTACTAACAATATGTCTCTGTGTTGTTTTCAGGCAAAGCTGGAGGCATCGGCAGGAGGGGACAAGAAATCTAACTGAAAGAATTGTGGAAGACCGAGTGTTCCAAGTCCTGACATTTATCTGCAGTTTTTACTCTGTTGTTACGCATTGATACATTAGTGATTGCAATTGACTGTTATTGACATCATATTTTCCCTCTTTTATTCAATGTGTTTAATGTAAAACATTTATCCTCTAGCAAATGATATTTTATCAACATGAGCTTAGAATGACATGTTTGTATTAAAAATTCAAATTACCATACTGTGTTTAGCCCTTTGCATGCTGGGAAATTCGATGTCTGCTAAAATATTGTCTGCTGAATTTATAAAATTAGTATTTTCTTTTATTTTATTTTCAAAGAATACTAACCGAATAGCAAACAGTAAGGATCCTAATGAGACGCCATGTCGTGTGGCGTTTCATCTGGATCCAAACTGGTTGCAAAGGCCTTCAAAATTCGGTTCAAGCACTGAAAGAGTTAGGTAAAGTTATATTCTTTGTACTACTGATAAATATCAAATTTAAAAATATAAATTTCTTTAACTATTTAACGTTAAATTAATTGTTTCATATTTGTTTTGTTTATTAGCAATGTTATAATTTAATAAAATCTTATTGTATCTGTGCATCTTACATCTTACATGTGTATGTTAAGTTGTGTGTGTTTATGTGTATATTTGCCTTTTCTGTTACTGTTGATCCATTGATGTGTCAAAATGTTTGAAATGGTGTTTTCCTGGAATGATTTTACTTGAATATGAGTGTATCTTCAGTATAAAAGAAACTACAATGTATAAATTTATTAAAACAGATTAAATTCCGCGACATTGTACCAGAAAATCAAAGCTAAATAAAGCCAATTTAAAATAGATTGTAAGATTTGTTTTTAACTTTTTAAAGAGGACATTAAATTAACAATCTTTAGTATTACTCATTTAAAATCATGTAAGGGTGCTAAGTATTAAATTAAATGTTATCATTATTTCATACCTTTATGCTGATATTTACCTGATACAAACGTGCTTGAGAAATTATCAAGTAAATATACATTTATAACAGTTAATGTGTCATTTAATTATGTATCAACTATTAAATCATCATTTTTGGTAAAAACGAACCTGATTCAACAAAAATATAAACAGTTTGATACCAAGATGTATTCTATTTTAGACACAAAAAGCAACAAAAACAGCAAAAACTGTATTCTTCAAATTTTAAGCTGAAGTGTTCATAATAATTTGATTGAAACATCATACAACATATTCATCCTGCATAAAATGCAGTGTAGTAGTCAATATATTTTATAATTAATTTATTTTCTTTAAATAGGGGCATGCTGGTATACTTATCAGAAAAACAGGTTATTACCCAATCGTATGGTAATATATAAGGCTGAGATCAAATAAAATAGTGGCTAGGTATGCTTGTCCATAATTTTATTCAGAACCTTACCAGGTATATAACAAAACATGGGGAAATTTAACAGTTATACTCTATGTATCCTTGTTTTTGTTTAGACATATTGCTTACACATTTGTGGAGATTACTATCGTCACCATGCCATATATATTATGAATTACTTTCATATAATGTTTAACTTTGTTGTTGTTGGGTGAAACCATTGTCTACTACCGGTATACAGAGTTCTCCACCAAATAACCCAAAAAATGTCATGGGCCAAAGCCTTAAAGCATTGTCTGCAAGGTTTTATTACCTAAATGCGGTTGTAAAAAAGCATGATCAAAGTGTCACCAGATAAGCACAACAGGACAATTTCTGGTAACATAGCAATCATAAAAAATCTGCAAGAAAAGTTAGCGTAATTAATCATGGATGAAAACCTTTATGTCTGAAAATAAAGAAGTGAGAAAAATAATTATTTTGGCTCAAGACAGGGCAGGTGTCCAAAAACTTCGCGCAATTACAGAACTTTCATAATTGTATTGACAATGTTAAAATCCCATATTATATTGAGAATCACTCTTTTTGAATTCTCTTGTTATGCTTAAATAAATGATATAATAAGATATACAAGTTTTTTATTCTTTTTCCTTTTGTATTTTCTTGATTATATGTTCGTCATATCATGAGTTGAATTCATTCTCAGATACTGCAAGAACCAATAGAAGCAAATATCTATTTATTTATAGATCTTTGAAAGAAGTAGACAACAAAGTGGCACAGAAGATGGTATGTTCTCATGGTTACCAGGAGGTCCCTGGTTTGATTCCCACTTGGAGTATTCTGGACTTACCCTTGTATTAGAATTTCACGTGTCAATACTCCTTGAAGGATTCATTTAAAATCAGCAAACAATATATTTTATCTGAGTTTAAAAGTAGCATACAGTATAAGGATAAAGATAAACGGCCTGAAACTCATTTGCTTGATGAAATCCTGTTTATTTTTGGACTCACGGAAATGAAAAAAGTGATCGCTATGGTTATGGAAATAGTTAAATCTTTAAGATATGATGATGAAACTGGGTGTGAGCAAATTTGATGAAACTGAGTTTGTAGCCATTATGAGGAATATACAATTTTTCCTCAGACTAAAAATTTTGGTTGCTGTGGTTAAAATGTGTTGAAATTAGAATCTGTATCATGTGACAATTTAAGAAGTTCTTGGTCAAAACTCTGCATCCTACAAAAACAAACGCTAGGTGAATAAAACTTAAGGAAATCCTTGGATTACCTTGATAATATTAAACTGGTAGTGACTGCTGTTCTGTTTGCAACCATGCTTTTGCTCTATTTGAATTGGATCTGAATATTTTGATGATAATTTTTTCTAACAGATGATTCAATCTGTTCTGGATCTGGATTGATACGTTGCAGGGCCTTTCAGCATCTGCGCAACAGTAGAGATGGTGGTTAGTTCCACTGTAGGACAGTTGAATTGAAGCTGCCAACTGAATCTGCGTGCACTGCACTTTCTTCTTCTTCTTCCATGTGATGTACTAATTTCACTCTGGAGCATACTCGTACATTTGTTATATACAAGGTAATCGTGAGAGTGCAGTTAAAAGAATGAAACATTTAATATTTATAATATGTACAGTCAGGAAAGCTCAATGTTTGAATTGGAGGCCGGCCAGTCCTTCCCTGAATGACTCTGGGGTCTGTAGAACTGTGAGGTGCTATGGTAGCTGGTTCCACAATCGAGCTCCAGAGATAAAGAAGGAGTGGCGGCAGGTGTCTGTTCTGCAATAGGGTATCCAGTAACGGACCACTGCACCATCCATGTCTTCGAGACCACGTCCTCTTGTAGATGTGATGGATCGCCGGAGAGGATCGGTGGCTGGAATGTCGAGAAGACCATATGTGATCCGATACATCATCAGGAGTTTAGAGTGCTGGCAGCGGAGTTCTAGGGTAAGTAGCCCAAGGTCTGCGATCATCTGGCTAGTGCTGCTTGTAGTCCTGTAGTTGCCTGTGATGAATCGCGCTGCTCTTCGCTGTACAGCCTCTAACTCTTGAATACATGCCTGTGTGTGAGGGTCCCAAGCTGCTGATACGTAGTCGAGGACAGGTCTGACTAGTGACTTATAGCACTGCAACTTTATGTCTTTTGGGCAGCTTGAGAGGTTTCTGCGGAGGAAGGCGAGAGAGTTATTGGCAGACTTAGTGCGGCTGTCCACGTGTGGTTTCCAGGAAAGATCACTGGCAAGTGTCACGCCTAAGTACTTTCCTGTCTTGACTAAGGCCAGCTGGTGCCCGTGGATGCTGTAGTCTGCTTGAGTCGGGGTTCGCTTTCTTGTGATCCTCAGTACCTCACATTTGTCTGGGTTGAAGGACATCTTCCAAGTTGTTTCCCACTCCTGGAGGGCATTGAGGTCATTCTGCAGTATCTGTGCATCCTCTGGAGACTTAATCTTTCTGTACAGAAGACTGTCATCCGCGAATAGCCTTGTTGTGGATTGAACTTTGGAGGGCATGTCGTTGATGTACACCAGGAAGAACAAGGGTCCTAACACCGAGCCTTGAGGGACACCTGAAGTTACTGGTGGTGGTTTTGACTGTACGCCCTCGACCTGTACCTGTTGACTTCGGTTTGAGAGAAAGCTTTTAATCCAGGTGAGAACGTTTCCACTGATGCCGTAGTGCTTCAGTTTCACAGCAAGGTGTTCATGCGTAACCTTGTCGAACGCCTTGCTGAAGTCAAGTAAGATGGCGTCTATCTGCTCACCGTAGTCAAGAGCTGACGAGAGGTCCTGTAGGGTAAGGAGTAGTTGCGTCTCACATGACCGGCGCTTCCTGAACCCATGCTGTGCGTCTGACAATGTTCAGGTCTTCCATATGCTGCATTATCTGGCTGTGCATGATGTGCTCCATGATTTTGCAGCAGACAGAGGTTAGGGAGATAGGCCTGTAGTTGGCAGGTGTGCTTTTGTCGCCCTTCTTGAATATTGGAGCCACCAATGCTTGCTTCCAGTCATTAGGCATACAGGCTTTCTTCCAGATTGTTCCTCTCTATTTTTGTCTTGGAAGGGGGGGGGGGGAATGAGTTAAGCACTTGATTGGTGTGAAACACTTAGAGTTTTTGATAGAATAATTTTCCACAATGTTGTCTTCTTTAAAGTCTGAAAAAGTCTTAGGTGTAACTCTACGGTTTGATTGCCGGACCTCAACCACCTTATAGAAGATCAGTCTGTTGGCCTTCCTTCTCTCTTGGTGGGGTGGGATCTTCATACTTTTCAGCATATTTGTTCTGCATTTCAAATATTAAACAAACTTAAGCATTGTAAACGAAATGTTTTGTCTGTACAACTAAATATATTATCAGGTTTAAATACATGGCCCCAAATCAGTAAAACGAAGCTCATATGGTAGTACATTGTAACCTATGCTATGCATTTAATTTATTTTCTTGTGGTCAATTTTTCAACCGGTGATTATGTAAACAAAAGCATGTCGGAAACGATTTTACGGCTTTCACTTAATACTTTAGATTTTAGAAATGAAGCTTACACACATTGTTAATCAAATAAAAAAGGTTGTTTGCGGCATTTCTGGTGGAGTTGACAGTGCTGTTTCTGCTCTTGTTTTGAAAGACAAAGGTATCGATTTTGCGGTCGTCAAATAAGTCCATGGAATGTGGCATAAATTATAAATGGTTCCATTTAGTCTTTTCAGAGCTTGCAACCATGACTAAAAATGTCGCTCTTTATATTTTATGAATATGCACTACATTTAATTATGGGGAAATTCCAAATTGCAAAGTACTGCCAAGATATGACAGTGGAAAGGAAGCACCATAAAACTACCTGACTTCAGAACTGACTAAAATTTCAAGGGACGTGTTCACTGATTTAAGTATGTTTTGAAGTTTGTGAGTTAATGCTTTAAATGTGTAAGCAATTAGACTAAAGAGCTCCAATATAAAACAAGAATGAAATTAAATGAAGAAAAAAAAAAGTGAACCACACCTTGGATGAAAACACTGAATTTATATTAAAGGCTAGCAGTAGCACCAAAATCACTTTGCCAACTATGCTGATGTTTATTAACCAGGTTTTCCGAAGGAAAAAACTGGTTATTAGATTGGCGAATGCGGGCGGGCTGGCTGGCTGGCGGGCTGGCTGGCTGGCTGGCGGGCTGGCGGAATAAGCTTGTCCGGGCCATAACTATGTCGTTCATTGTCAGATTTTAAAATCATTTGGCACATTTGTTCACCATCATTGGACGGTGTGTCGCGCGAAATAATTACGTCGATATCTCCAAGGTCAAGGTCACACTTTGAGTTCAAAGGTCAAAAATGGCCATAAATGAGCTTGTCCGAGCCATAACTATGTCGTTCATCGTCAGATTTTAAAATCATTTGGCACATTTGTTCACCATCATTGGACGGTGTGTCGCGCGAAATAATTACGTCGATATCTCCAAGGTCAAGGTCACACTTTGAGTTCAAAGGTCAAAAATGGCCATAAATGAGCTTGTCCTGGCCATAACTATGTCATTCATTGTGAGATTTTAAAATCATTTGGCACATTTGTTCACCATCATGGGACGGTGTGTCCCATGAAAGAATCACGTCAATATCTCCAATGTCAAGGTCGCCACGACTAAAAATAGATTTAAAAAAAAAAAAACTTACAAAGGGGGTTAATTTTTTTTGGTCATTTCAAAAGTTCAGTTTGAGTTTTCTCCCTTTATCAGATTTTTTTTTCACAATGAAAACCTGGTTTTGTGACAATTTTGTCCCTTGTTTTATATTTTATATTAGCAATTAACTTAATTTCATAAAATATTACCAAAACAACACTACAGAACCCTCCAAATTATTCAATCATTAAGCGTCTGATTGATTTATAGGAGGTTTTTGTGTGACGTCACTAGAGGGGTTTTCCGTTACTAAAAATAGAATTTATTATATAGATTGGCCGTCAACTTCTCGATCGCGGCCAATTACATTGTATCACAGTCAAGGTTGTCAGAAGACTTAATACTTACAATTTCACAAAACAAAACTATAAATACTCGTATTCTTTTTTAAGTAAGACTTTAATAAATGATATTTCAAAAATTATAAAACATACAATAATTTGAATATAATTATAAGTGGTGTGGATGCGATAGTGTTATTTTTCATCAGAGATTGAAATTTAGTGGAAGGGGTGTATTGAATCAGTTATAAAACAAAGCCCTTGAATAGCTTAATACATTTTAATCTTGAATTGTAGTTTTAATTTTCTTTTACATTGAATGAATTTTCATTTTGTTTACATTGAATGAAAATATTTATAAATTTAAGCATTCCAATTAAAAAAACACCTGAATATGGTGCAAATTGAACTGTCTTTGCATGTACACGTATATTGAAAACTCTTCTCTAGTGATAATGAGCGATACAAATCAAGCATTTTATGATACCATAAATCTACACATTTAATTTATTTTACGCAAGTATTTTATATCCGTATAATGACCAAACGCAATTGCTTGTTTTCATGATGATGTTTCAAACACTGCAGTAACGCAGGATCTTTACACATTATAGCAGAGTTTACATTAGCAGGTACCCGTTAAATACGTTAATTGTGTAGCAGTAAATTTGTAAAATATTTTAAATGTATAGTTATTAAACACTTTATTGTTATGTTTAAACTCGCTAATATATATACTTAATAGTTCCTAGCTGTATTAAAATTCATTTAGAACAAATGTCTATTTTCAAATATTTTATTAAAGCAACTGTTAAGTTTTTGACTTAATATGCCAAGAGATGACATGGAGGTATCATAAATTGTGTTTAATGACCGGACACATGTGGTTTATTCAGAGACCCCATACAGAGTCATACAAGTATAGGTCCCTGGGTTTATTACACACTGTTTTCATAGTAATTGTCTGGACAGTATCCGATCATATCAAGATAATCGATTTGTGATAAACAAAGGGGCAATTAAACACTGGATTAAAAATGCTGAAACAAAGAGTGTCAAATCTGGTTTGAACAATTAAATAAAACATTTACATGTATCAAGAGGATTTAGTTAATCTGTAAAAAGGCAAGTTTTTACAGACAAATAGGTTCAAAACAGTTTCTATATGTTGATTACATAAATTCAATCAATTTGTTGTTTGTTTCCTTCATTATTTGTGTTCGTTCATTGGATTCACTTTAATCTGAAAGAATTTCAAGTTCTGAGTATTTTTTGGTCTTTAAAATGGTCGCGAATATGATTGTAACCTTATCACGATGCGGTTCATCACATGCAAACAATAGCAGAATGGCCGCAGTTTTGACGGCCAAAATTTGAGCATGCGCAAACGTGACGTCATTATCGGAATCCCCAAAACCTCCTATTATTATTTATTTATTTATTTATTGGAAAACAAAAAATGTGATTTTAGTACGATTTTATGTCATTAGTGTTATTTGGCTCACTGATGACCAATGGTAAACAAGTCCCTTTAAATATGCAGCATTTGGAGGGTAGTTAAAGGATCTTTTGGGATAAGGTTTTATAGTTCTGAATGGACCTGTTCGCTGAATCTGGACATGTATTCAAAGTCTACCAGAGTTGCAAAATAATGATGTCATGCTAAAAATCAATAATTGCAGAGTGCAAGATCAGGCTCCGTTTCATTTTAATGCCCTACCTTTACAAAATTGTTCTACCTTTTTTCTTCCTTTTTCACGTGTCAATGTTTGCGTGAATACAGATATACCCAAAATATTTTTATAAGCTTTTGATGATTTCATAGATTGATGAGAAAAAATGCGTGAAATATAAGCTAAACAGCTAACCTACTAAAAGTACATAAGTACTTGAGTGGAAACAGCACACTTAAGTCACTTTCAATATTAAAAGTTTACCATCCAATGATTTTCACTGAAGAGGTTACCCTGCCCCTTTCCTCATATGTACTAACATTACATGATAAAATTAGTTCATTCTAGCAAAATAGCTTTGAGTGAAAAACTTAATTTCCTTCATAACAACTGATATCATGTTTACTTTCAGCTTTCATAAAATTATTTTTAGTAGATATCGGCTTTAATGAATGAATAATAGATTACAATTTCTCGTTAATATATTCATTTGTGTAGGCTATGATGTCCATGGCTTGTTTATGAAGAACTGGGACGCGGTGAATGAGCATGGTATATGCACGTCAGATATTGACAGGGAAGATGCAAAGTTTGTCTGTGACCGCCTGAATATACCCTTCCATGAAGTTAACTTTGTAAAGGAATACTGGAATGATGTTTTCATGTAAGCTTACAATTCAATTTTGACTGTTAAACTTTGAGCTGCCTCTCATTCTCATCTATTTTAAATTGAATTAATCTTTAAGAAGGTATGCTATTTTCAGTATTCTGTATATACATGTATAGAGAAAGATTTAGAGGGAAATAGTGCTGCCCACTGCTCATTTTAGCTCCCACCCCTCTGCCCATCTGGATTTGTCAACAAAATAATCTTGGAAATCTGTTTAATTGTAATGTCATTGTGACCTATATACAATTAAAAATGCAAAGCCTATGCTTCAATTACAAGTGTTGGACTAAGAAACTCTTAGGATAAGGCAATTTAAAAAAAATGTCACCAGTCAGGACTGGCTTTCCACCTTTTGAGCACCACCCAGTACCTTGTGCGATCCTAGATCTTTCTTAATATAATATATATATATATAAAGGAATAGTAAGATACCACTGCTTTCAAAGAAAACAAATATTATTATTAGCATCTTTGCTTTACCTGACTCTTAAAGGGGCCTTTTCACAGATTTTGGCATATTTTGAAGTTTGTCATTAAATGATTTATATTGGTAAATGTTAACATTGGATCTTAAAAGCTCCAGTAAAAAATAAAGCATAAAATTAAAACAAGGAAAAAAAGTAGCCGGTATCAGGGCTCGAACCAGTGACCCCTGGAGTTAGTCTAAAGTAAAAATGTGCTAGCCCTCTAGGCTATTCCGCGGAGTATACACAGAATAAGTATTTTATACCTAATATAAGCAATCTTCGTAGTTTCATAAATTTAAGCGACAACAACAGAACTCTCCAAATTATTAAATCGTTCGTGTTGCAACGCTTTATAATTTTTAGGTTTTCAAAACGTCAAAAGATACATATAATGGCTATATTGGACTATGGTAAATGTTCAGTAATACTGTTTCCTCACAAATATCATAACTAGAACGAAAATTTGCGAATCTGAAAAAACTTGTTTCAATTTTGTCAATTTACCGAACTGTGAAAAGATCCCTTTAAAGCGTATAGATAGATTTTGAGTTTTTTATTCTCCATGATACATGATTTTGCATGATAATATGCCTTAAAAGGTTAAATTATTGGTATAATACATTAACCTCAAATTTTGCTGTTAAGAATTAAAGTTTATTGTCATTTTTTTGTAAAAACCCTTTACCACTTAGATACGTATTTTTACGCATTTGTAGTCCCTTAAAAAGTTAATTAAATTTATTAATTTTATTTAATTAAATACCTTTCTTAATAAATTCAAGTTTTAGAGGCTTCATTTCCAACCCTTAGTAACTGATGAGCAGCAAACAGCATAAAACCTGCACAGCTGTTCTGGTTTTATGCTGGTTGCATTTTCATATCTTATGAAGGGTTAATTCATGTTTACTCAGATTTGTGGTTGTTTCTTTCTCAGATTATTCCTTCAAGATTTGATGCGAGGCAAAACACCAAATCCTGATGTGCTGTGTAACAAGTTCATCAAGTTTGATGCTTTCTTCAAGTATGCTACTGAAACGCTGGGTGCTGATGCTATAGCAACTGGTCACTATGCACAAACCAGCGCTGGATATGACCTGGATAATATTGATCCAAAACTTGGTTGGTATGCTAACAAACGATCATATAACTGCCCCGGCGAAATGAAGGCCAAATGACCATGGTATACCATGGTAGACCATGGCTAAACCATGGTTGACCATGGTCATATGACCATGTTTTGTTAAATGGCACCACAGTCTTTGACCATGGTCATCATGACCATGGTTGACCGTGGCTAAATACCATGGTTGACCATGGTCAAATAACATAGTCACAGACCTTAGTCATATGGCCTTCCTTTTGTAAAACAGCACCACAGGCTTAAGTGGTCATGGTTTTGACAGAAAAAGGCTGATGATAACTGCTGAAATTTCTGCAGGAATTTCCTAAAGAATTCCAGGAAAAAGGTCAGGCTTTATAGTTCTGTTTTTTATTTACCAAAACTAGAAATAAAAGGCAGTTTGACATTAATAATTAACTTTTTGGCATTTAACACTTGTGTAGAAAGGCTCTTACTTTAAGAGAATATTATGTGTCCAGGGCCATTGAATAACTGAAAGAACTTAAAGATAAAATTCAACATTGTAATAAAATCATTTGAATTGCTGACACTTCATCGACATATTGGCGAACAGTTAATGAGTATGAAATGATTGGTTATGCTTCTGATTATGTTGATGACAAAAACATTCATAAAGCAGAGGAAAAAGTGATACAATGTAGCAAAAATTGGGAAACATAGGTGAACACAGTGCCAAAGAAGTTAAAATGGAACCAATGGCTGATCAGTTTAGCCGGTAATTTATTAAAGACTTACATTTCCAAATATAACATAAACCATGTGTCTTCATTCAGCTTGCCCATTTCAACTTCCTGTGCACACAATATTCTTCCTTTGTAAAAACAGCAATGACCATGTCCAACCATGGTCTGTCTTTTGTCACCATTGCCGACCATGGTTGACCATGGTCACCATTGCCGACCATGGTCCATTTTTGTGTGTGACCATGTCCAACCATGGTCTGTCTTTTGTCACCATTGCCAACCATGGTTGACCATGGTCACCATATCCGACCATGGTCCATGTTTTTTGTGTCCATGGTCAACCATGTTCCTGATCATGTTCCACCACGGTTTTTGATGGCTGACAATCAAATACCATGGTCAACCATCAAAAACCATGGTGACCATGGTCTACCATGGTCATCGTTTCGCCTGGGTGACTGGACTGATATGAGTCGCGTACTGAGAAAACTGGGCATAATGCATGTGCGTAAAGTGTCATCCCAGATTAGCATGTGCAGTCTGCACAGATCAATCAGGGACAACACGTTCCGCCGTTATTGGATTTTTGCTAAGAAGAGACTTCATTTAAGCGGAAAGTGTTGTCCCTGATTAGCCAGTGCAGATTGCACAGGCTATTCTGGGACGACACTTTAAGCACATGCATTATGCCCAGTTTTCTTAGAACACGACACAATTGAAAATACATTTGAAAATTGCAAAAAATCAAAATAAAACAAAACAAATGAGCTGGTCTCTGGGAACACCGGTCTTAAAGCAACTGCATTTAGTTTCAAACCAGATTACCTTATGCAGTCGGGCTCAGGCTGTTAAAATTAGTGGCGACCCTTTCTGTTTTTATGGACATTGTCTTTTAAAGGAAGTCTCTTCTTAAAGAAAATCCAGGAAAGTTTACTCATTAATTAGCCTGTAAAGGACTGCACATGCTAATTGAAGCAACACTTAATGGAATTGCATTATTCCCAAATTTTCCCCAGAGAACGGCTTATAAATTAGTGACTGTCAAAGGAAGAGCACATTTAGATTAATCCAGTCAAATATCTGCAGGCGTGGATATGCTCAAGGCAGTGGACCAGTCAAAGTGCCAGACTCTATTCTTGTCTCAAATTTCCCAGCATGCTTTGAGGAAGGCATTATTTCCTATTGGTGGAATGATGAAATCAGAGGTGAAAAAGATTGCTAGATCTGCTGGCCTTGACAGAATAGCAGACAGACGTGAGGTAGATGATGTTGTTCAATGTCTTTGACATATTCTGAACTTAATAGACATTGTGATTGTCTTTTTTTCCAAGTATTTCATTTTCTTGGCAACATTACATATTGTTTTGTTGTGCCATCTAAGTTAAAAATAGAAACATAAAATATTTTCAGGAATTGGGATTTAGTTATCATATATTATTGTTCTATTGTTTCAGAGTATGGGAATTTGTTTTATAGGTAAAAGAAAATTTCAAGAATTTATTGATGAATATGTTGATGCACAAAAAGGCAACTTTGTGAACATGGAAACTGGAGAGATTTTGGGTGAACATAAAGGTAATCCATAAAAGCACTGTGACAAACAGATTTGCATTTAAACATATTGGGATAAAATATAGAGGTTTGCAAGTTCTGTAACTGTCTAAGATTATTCATAAAACCTACGCAAACCTTTTGAAGTCTAGCTTAGCGGACTCAATAAATCACAATTTTCAATAATTAATGGAAACAGTGTTATTTAAATATGTAAATGGCTATAGTTAAAACTTGGTCAGAACATTTTGTTCTAAAGATATCTTGGATGAGTTCGAAAGTAGTAACGATCTGTTGAACAACATGGCTGCCAGGGGGCGGGGCATTTTTCCTTATATTGCTTTAGTAAAACCTTGTTAACACTCTAGAGGCAACATTTATTGTTCGATCATCATGAAACTTGGTCAGAAGATATGTCCCAACAATATCTTGGACGAGTGATAGGTGGCCATAGTAAAAACTTGTTTGCAAATTTCTGTTATTTGTCATAAAAATATTATCTAGTTTAATAATGTTTCACATTGCAATAATTAAGAAAATAAATGTGTACCATGATGCAAAATTGATTATGTGGAATTCAGATAATTTGCAAATTTTTGCACAAAAAAAGATAGAAAATTGATTGGAATTAAGAGTTATTAACTTGTTTATTTGAGAACATGACTGAATGGAAATTTATTAATAAGTCCCAAAAATTACTATATAGAAACAAAATTATGTGAAAATTGAACTTTCCCTAGTACATATTTGAAAAGAACAACAGGCATATGTTAAAATACCATTTTAAGGAACTTGAATGCTCAATTTGCATTACTTTTGTTTTAGAATCATTATTTTGGCATCAAAAAGTACATTTTTAATTAAAATGACAATTATATTTGTTTAAAAAATAAACTATTATATTTTTTGGTTGCTTGTACTTGTACATTCATTTTGTTCCTTCAATTATGCAACTCTTTGATCCATTTTTTTATCATTCTTAAATGTCATTACAGTTTTACCCCTTTTTCACAGCTTGACTTCATTATTTTTTAACGAACCCATGTGCCAGTAGGCTGGCTTTTAATATTTTCATACGATAACATGTAGTATGAAAATATTACAAGCCAGCCTATTGGTACATGGTTAAAAAATAGCCAATGGACGTTGTAAAGGAATCTGGCTTTTTGCATTAATACTATAATTGTTATGACTGTACACCGGTATTTGTATTTACTTTGTTAAGCACATTTAATTAACTAATCTTAACTGGTTCCAGGTGTCCATGCCTACACGCTGGGACAGAAGGCTCTCATTGGAGGGCTCGGAGGGGAACCCATGTTCATAGCTGACAAAAACATGCAGACTAATGAAATACTTGTGGTAAGTATTTGTGTCTCGAATAAATAAAGGTCAAATAATATTGTCTAAAATGCTTGTTACTTAAATAAAATAATATGAGTGATGAATATCTGTGCATAATTATGGCAATAGTTATGCAAGAATTTTCAATACTGTTGTTTAATTTTTAATAACGTTGTTTAATTTTCAATAGTTTTCTTTAATTAGTATTTGTTTGTACAAGGTTATTTATAAATAATGTAATAATGAATAATGTTCAACATTATTGGAAACCACACTTTTTACACTGCAATATCTCGCCCATAACTCATTGTTTAAGTCTTGGTCAAAGTAGGACGTGCTTCTTAATTTTAATGCATTGCAATTTATATTTATGTGTACAAAAGTTCATTTTGGAAGGAATATGAATATTTGCCATGTTAACCTGTGCCTGCCTTTATTAGCTTATTGGAGCAAAAAGTGTTTAGTTTAATGTGTGTTGATATCAACATGATGGCATTGCCTAAAACATGCATAGTTATTGTTCTTCTCATATTGAACACACATAAAGTATATTGTTTGTCATAGAAATTCATGATTACTCATTGCAGGTACCAGGGACAGATCATCCGGCACTGTTCGTACAGACAGTTTTCACAGAAGAATTACACTGGATAAACAAGCCTCCTCGACAGTTGCTCACCGAGAAGATGTACGACTGTGAATTTAAGTATCAGCATGTAACACTTAAGGGTAGGAAAGTGCATTGCACTTTGACGTTAAGTGGGGGTAACTCTGTGATTATATCCCTTGATGAACCAAAGAGGGCCGTAGCTCCCGGGCAGTTTGCAGTGTTTTACGATGGTGAAGTGTGTTTGGGTGGTGGCAAAATACGTAAAACAGGACCTAGTATGTATACGTTGGGCGAGAGAAACAAACTAACACAGTATTTAGATAGTGTAACATCCTGAGACATTCTTTTATACCGGACTTAATGGTCTTGATACCAAGGTTGTTTTAGCATCGTGGTGATTGCAGAGAATAAACAATTGTGTGTTATTAATGATACAAATAATAAATAAATATTCACTTGTACCTTTTGAAATTTGTGGTTATGCTGCCTTGGCCATTTTCTGATGCTGAGAGCAATATACAACAGAATAAGTTGTCCTTATGTTTTTATACCCCCACAAATGAAGTTTAGGGGGGTATATAGGAGTGAGCTTGTCTGTCGGTCTGTCTGTCGGTCCGTATTAAGTGTCCGCTCTCTAATTCAAGTTGTTTTCATCCGATCTTCACCAATCTTGGTCAGGTGTTGTATCTAGATGAAGTCTAGGCCAAGTTCGAATATGGGTCATGCCGGGTCCAAAACTAGGTCACAGGGTTTGTTAGTGTGTTTTAAACATTGAGCATGGTGTCCGCTGTCTAATTAAAGTAGTTTTCATCCAAGGTTCACCAAACTTGGTCAGAAGTTGTATCTAGATGATGTCTAGGCCAAGTTCGAACATGGGTCATGGCAGGTAAAAAACTAGGTCACTAGGTCACTTAGTGCGTTTTAAACATTGAGCATGGTGTCCGCTCTCTAATTAAAGTAGTTTTCATCAGAGCTTCACCAAACTTGGTCAGAAGTTGTATCTACGGTAGATGATGTCTAGGCCAAGTTCGAACATGGGTCATGGCAGGTCAAAAACTAGGTCACGGGGTCACTTAGTGCGTTTTAAACATTAAGCATGGTGTCCGCTCTCTTATTCAAGTAGTTTTCATCAGATCTTCACCAAACTTGGTCAGAAGTTGTATCTAGATGATGTCCAGATCAAGTGTGGATATGGGTTATGCCGGACCAAAAACTAGGTCATTGGGTCATTTAGTGCGTTTTAAACATTCAGCATGTTGTCTGCTCTCTAATTCAAGTAGTTTTCATCCAATAGCTTAACCAATCTTGGTCAGAAGTTTTATGATCTCTACGCCAAGTTTGAATATGGCCCATGCAGAGCAAAAAACTAGGTCACAGAGTCACTTAGTGCGTTATTTAACATTCAGCATGATGTCCGCTCTCTAATTCAAGTAGTTTTCATCCGATCATCACCATACTTGATCAGAAGTTGTTTCTAGATGATGTGTAGGTCAAGTTCGAATATGGGCCATGCCGGGTCAAAAACTAGGTCATTGGGTCACTAAGTGCGTTTTAAACATTGAGCATGTTGTGGGCTGTGTTTTGGGAAGACAACATGCAAAATATTCTGTGTCAATGCAGCATGTGGGGGTATTCGTCACGTCTGTGACAAAGCTCTAGTTTCCATCAGACCTTCTGTCCATTAATTTGTCCATACAAGATTCAATCTATATGATACATTTCATCTCAATTCAATAATGCTTTATACAAAGCTTTGATTCTGGCATGGATGATGTCTTTTAACACTATCAACACACCTCCATAAAGTTACCTCATTCTGACATTAACGTTGACACCTATATTTGGAATAAGACTTCTTATTCAGAAATCTAAAATCTTGGTTCTTCCAAAATATGTTTTGTCTAACATCACTACAGCTTGCTACAAAGCTTTGATATTTGAATGGATAATAACCTTGAACGCCATTAACACACCTGCATCAACTGACCTCATTTTGACTTTGACCTACTTTTGGACTTCAACTATTTCAGAAGGTCTAAGTTAATGATTTGCCAAAAATAGTGCGTTTTGTCTTACATCAATACCTCTTGCTACAAAATTTTGACCCTTATGTGGATGTGATCTATGAACTCTCTATAAACAGCCACCTGACCTGACCTCATGTTGACCTTTACATTGACTTACTCTTGGACTAATTCAGAAATTCTTTGTAAACGCATAATGAATTTTTTAACAGCAACTTATTCAGAAGTTGAACATTCTCAATTAAGCCAAAATGTACAGTTTGCTTTACATTCATCCTCAGGTGCAATATAAGAGTTATGTTATTAATGATTTTGGCTACATACTTTATTGAAAGTTAGAGTTTATGTATTATTAACAAACTCAAATTATAATTGAGCAGTTATCAATGTTACTGTTGATGAATGATCAGATATGTATCATTATTATAAACTGATACACTGTCATGCTAATTATCCCCTGCCAGAGGCGGAGGGATATTGTTTTGGCGCTGTCCGTCTTTCCATCCGTCCGGCACTTTTGTGTCCGGAGCCATATCTTGGAAGTGCTTGGGCGGATTATTGAAACTTGGTAAGGGTATATACCGGTATATGGATAAGAGGATGATGCCTGCCAAATGGCATTGTAAACCATCTGTTAATAATGGAGTTATGGCCCTTTGTATTTTGAAAAATGCTTTGTGTCCGGAGCCATATCTTGGAAGTGCTTTGGGGGATTTCATTGAAACTTGATATGATTATTATATGGATAAGAGGATGATGCACGCCAAATGGCATTGAACACAATCGGATAATAACAGAGTTATGGCCCTTTGTATCTTGAAAAAATGCTTTTTTGAGTTTCAAATATAACACTTTTGTGTCCAGCAGCATATTTGCGGGGGATATCAATTCAATAAATTTGCTTGTTTGATATTATTTTTGTCATACTAATTTGATATCACTGTCGTGCTAAGTTAATATCAAAACATACATTTGGACTGTTGAAACATAATAATTATACTTTCATTTTGCAAAGAGTACATTTTGTCCTTAACAGGACATTTTGTTATTAATGTTATATATTTATATTGTTAATCAATGTAATTTGTCAACAATCAAATAACGCTGGTCACAGCAACATTGTCACTCTAAGCGTTGTTTCATGCTTTTGGTCTGCACTTAGTGGCAAACATTAAATAACGAGCTGTCCATATTTTCAACGTTTCTGACCTCTGAAATATGTATACGGATAAGTGCACATATATGCAGGTGGTCATTGAGTTAAGGTGATCATTAAGCAGGGTGTTGGTTTATTAAGCAGGTTGTTTATGTATGCAAATCAATAATAATACTGATGATATTCTTTCTGAACAAGATGCACTTGAATATATATTTTTAGCTCCATGAGCACATGGTGAGCTTTTGTGATCGCCTTTTGTCCGTCGTTCGTTGTGCGGCGTCAACATTTGCCTTGTTAACTCTCTAGAGGCCACATTTATTGTCCAATCTTCATGAAATGTGGTCAGAAGATTGGTCTCAATGATATCTTGGACGAGTTTGAAAATGGTTACGTTTGCCTGAAAAAATGGCTGCCAAGGGGCGGGGCACTTTTCCTTATATGGCTATAGTAAAATCTTGTTAACACTCTAGAGGCCACATTTATTGTCTGATCTTCATGAAACTTGGTCAGAAGATTCATCCCAATAATATCTTGGACGAGTTCGAAAATGATGCCGGTTGGTTGAAAAACATGGCCACCAGGGGGTGGGGCATTTTTCCTTATATGGCTATAGTAAAACCTTGTTAACACCCTAGGTGCCACATTAATTTTCCGATCTTCATGAAACTTGCTCAGAAGATTTGTCCCAATGATATCTTGGATGAGTTCAAAAATGGTAACCTTTGCTTGAAAAACATGGCTGCCAAGGGGCGGGGCATTTTTCCTTATATGGCTATAGTAAAATCTTGTTAACACTCGAGGAGCCACATTTAGTGTCCAACCTCATGAAACTTGGTCAGAAGATTCATCCCAATAATATCTTGGACGAGTTCAAAAATGATGCCGGTTTGTGGAAAAACATGGCCACCAGGGGGCGGGGCATTTTTCCTTATATGGCTTTAGTAAAACCTTGTTAACACTCTAGAGGCCACATTTTTTTCCGATCTTCATGAAAATGGTTAGAAGATTTGTCCAAATGGTATCTTGGATGAGTTCGAATTTTTTTTTTTTTTTTTTTAAAACATGGCCACCAGGGGGCGGGGCATTTTTCCTTATAAGGTTATATATTGTATATGGCTTTTGTAAAACCTTGTTAACATTCTCGAGGCCACATTTATTGTCCAATCTTCATGAAATATGTTCAGAAGATTTGTCTTATTGATATCTTGGATGAGTTCGAAAATTATTACGTTTGCTTGAAAAACATGGCCGCCAAGGGGCGGGGAATTTTTCCTTATATGGCTATAGTAAAATCTTGTTAACACTCTAGAGGCCACATTTATAGTCCGATCTTCATGAAACTCAGACAGAAGATTCATTCCAATAATGTCTTGGACGAGTTCAAAAATGATGCCGGTTGGTTGAAAAACAAGGCCACCATGGGGCGGGGCTTTTTTCTTATATGGCTATTGTAAAACTTTGTTAACACTCTAGAGGTCACATTTATTTTCCGATCATCATGAAACTTGGTCAGAAGATTTGTCCCAATAATATCTTGGATGAGTTCGAAAATGGTTTTGGTTGCTTTAGAAACATGGCCACCACAGGCAGGGCATTTTTCCTTATATGGCTATATATGGTTATAGTAAAACCTTGTAAACACTCTGTCCAATCTTCATGAAATTTGGTCAGAAGATTGATGGCAATGATATATTTGGATGATTTCAAAAGAATTATGTTTGCTTGAAAAACATGGCTTCCAAAGGGCGGGGCATTATTCCTTATATGGCTATAGTAAAATCTTGTTAACACTCTAGAGGTCGCATTTACTGTTTGATCTTCATGAAACTTGGTCAGAAGATTCATCCCGATATCTTAGACGAGTTCAAAAATGATGCTGGGTGGTTGAAAAACATGGCTGCCAGGGGGCGGGGCATTTTTCCTGATATGGCTATAGTAAAATCTTGTTAACACTCTAGAGGCTACATTTATTTTTCGATCTTCATGAAACTTGGTCAGAAGATTTGTCCCAAAAATATCTTGTTATCTCAGGTGAGTGACTTTCAGGCCCTCTTGTTTGATATTGCCATGTGGACAAAATGCTACAGTCTAAATTCCTCATACAGTACATTGGCCCAGATGTTTAAGTGACATGCTGTTGATTTTCCTGAATATAGTCAGCAAACATAAAAAAAATGCAAAATGTGTACGGGTATGTGTAAAAGCATGTGACAGTTGGAACTTTATTTCCTCAGGAATCAATGTCAATAGGAATAAGACTTCATAAAAACCGGTACGTATTTTTTTATGGGTTAATGTTTTATCAAGAATGCACACAACAGTGTCTCAGCCCAGCCTGGTCCATTCTGCCCCTACGTCAGATTCAAGAAGGCCAGACGTCTGATTCAAGCAGGAGAGATGTCTTATAAGCATAAGTATGTACTGAGTAAATGGTAACCAGCTTACCAAGGAAACATGCAAGTTGTGCAAAAGATGGCTTAAATATGCGTGAAATACTGAGGAATACTGCCAAAAATTATCCAAATTCATTTAAGTAAACTGGAATTTCCCATGCATACTTGTATCAGCATGTCAGAATCGTATGCAGACCATTACAATTCTTGCAAAATCCTCTACCATTAGACTTTGTGGACACCTAGATGATGAAAAACTCAGAAAGCAGATTACAATTACTCTTGCAAATACAAGTTCTGTTTAACCTTATCCCCCACCCTGTAAGTAAACTACTTACTTTAATTTATATTTAGTTTAAACCTATTTATGTTTAGCTCAATTGCATTTATAGTACTTGCTACTTATTTAAAATGCTCTCAAGTCCATTTCCTGGGCTTTTGTGTCTTTGGGGGTGATCTAAAGAACGCTCCCACATTGGGGATCGAACACATTTCCTCCTGGTCGCTAGGCAAACACCATTTCCATTTCACCACAGCGACTGTTTTATATAATTTATTAACAAGCCAAGCACCATGTCTTCATAGATTTGTTTTGCCCTTTCATGTTTCCAAAAATATTAATTGACCTCTCAAATGTTTTAATGCAACTTTCATATAGGGTATTTCAATACTTTTATTATACATGTATTTAAATAAGCATGTAATGCATTATCATGATTGAAAGTAATCAGTAACATACATAAACTGCAATATTCATAACAAGAATAAAAACTTTCCTGCGTTAAATAAATACAAAATGGCAGTATATATGTACACATTATACAACATAAAATCAGACCTAACATGACTTGTGTACTGAAGTGATCAAAACTTTTTTTATCAACACTAAATGCATAAAAGGCAAAACGTACATGTACATTCCCTATGCTCTGGATAAACACATTGTAGTTGACATGAACATAAATATATAGAACTCTTTCCATCCATTATTTGATAAAAAGTGCAGAAACAAAAGAACCAAAGTGAAAGTGATGAAATTATGTGAAGGCAATTGACCTTATGTAAAATACAAAAACATGAGATTGAGACTTCTGAACAGTCAGTCTAATTAAATCTTGTGTATTATAAGCACCAGATGAACGATATTCATTAAAAAAACACTAACCAGGTAATGAAATATACAATGCTGACTTTTGATTCCAAAGTGAAACATATATGAGCAGGGCTCGGGGGAATAGCGGACTTCATAAATTTGCATAAAGAATAATCCCAGATTAGATTAATCGGAGATGTTTCTTTCCACATGAATTTTTGCTTAGAACCAGTGTAGACTGCACAAGCTAATCTGGGACGACGCTTGTGCACGAGCATTAAATCTGGTTTTCCCTGAGACAAGCACAAATACATTGTTTTCCATGTGGTTTCAGTATACCAGAATGTTAACAATGACTGCAAATTTTTCTTCATATTTAAACAAATGTTATACCTCAACTCATGCCTGACTTGGTCTGTATGTGGACATGTACTACAGAATAAAGAAAGATGCTTTGTTTCAACATCACATCATACTGAGTATTTCTTGGGTTCCTGACATCCTTTCATACACCAAACTGAAGGTTATTGGTAATTTTCTATAGGTGACATCTATGCAAGTCAATAGATTAATAAAGTGTGTCATGTAATTCCCTTTAAAAAGCAACTATGTAAGTAAAAATAAGTATGTAAACTAAACTGAAAATATTCTTTCTGAATTTTCGAAAATTCATATTTTGTGAAATAAATTACCTTGCAGTACCTTTTTTTTAAAGAAAGAAACTTACCACGAATTGAAAAAAGCAACAAAAAACAGAATAAAAACATGCATCCCTTTTTATGAATTTCAAAACCAAAGAGGAACATAAGGACAGAAAATCTGAAAGTTATGTCTCTCGGTACAAATATTGTCCTATATTTTGCGGAAATGTCTGCTACCAAGTGAAGAAGTACGCGAGCTCCTCCTCCTCCTTGTTCTGCTGGTCGTTTCTGTCGTCCTCCTTCTTTTTGTGACGCGGTGGCTCTGAACGGAACACCAACTTCCTGCCAGTCTGAGCGAGAGAGAGAGATGTGATGAGGAATGAAGGGAAATAAAACTCATAAAGTTAGTGTCTGAGCATTATATACTAGAAGAGATTAAAAATGAAACTTAACCCTTTCAGTGCTGGAACCGAATTTTGAAGGCCTTTGCAAACAGTTTGGATCCAGATGAGACGCCACAGAATGTGGTATCTCATCAGGATCCAAACTGTTTGCTATTCTGATAGTATTCTTTGGAAAAAAAATCGAAGAAAATGCTAATTTTAGAAATTGAGCAGACAACATTTTAGCAGAAGACAAATTTCCCAGCATGCAAATGGTTAAGCAAGCAAGCACTATCATACAATGTACCTGTTTTTTTGGTTCTGCCTTAGCCCTCTCGAGAGCCTTGCGAACTCTTTCTTCCTGATGTAGCCTCTGCTGCTCAATCTTCTCCTCTCGCAGCTTCAGACGACGCTCCTTCTCCTTAGCCTGCGCACACATTTACACAAAGAGAAGCTCAGTTTCTAAATATAATTATTCATTATTATTCTTGTGACGTTAATTTATATTGGGTACACCCATCCACAAATTTAAAATCCATACAAATAATTATTCCATATGTTTATTTTTGAAGACCACATAGGCAAAGTCACAAAGGCATTATTATCTTACATTATCAACATACTGCATAGTTGTTGCAATCCAAATAATTACCAAGAGTCAGAGCTCCAGATAAGGGTTGTATTTTCGTAATTACGATATATTTTCAAGTCTGTTACTTATTTATTTTAAAATCTTGTCGTACCATTAAGAATTACAAAATCAAGTTACGAATATTATTTTTACATCGGTTTGTATTAATTTTTATTGAGTTCTTTTCGCGTATTAAAGATCTTCGGTGCTTATATAAAATGGTTATCGGGTTTGTTTAACAATGCGCATTTTTTGCAATAAAAGCGGCGAGTCCAGTCTATCTGTCAAAAAACAATGGCGGCACCCAGAGAGCGTCCTAAAAAACTGCAAAGTTGCAAAAACACGCTTTTAACATATTGTATGCAAAGTGTGCCGAAGTTGAATATTAAGAAAGATATTATAGAAATTATCTTATACGATGTTGTACGTTCAGTGGCCGAAACAGTCGGAAAAGCTAAAAAACGCAACACGACGGGTCCAAACTTAAAAAAAAAACATTGAACGAGTGTTAGGGACAATGCCCGTGGCCAATCGTTGAAAAGATTGAAGTGAAGACCCGTTTTAATTGTGAAATATGTAAAAATTCATCGAAGGCATGCAATCTAAGCACAGTTTGGGCATATGAAGGTATTTGAAAAATAAAATTGTATAATACTGAATAGATACTGTTGAACTCGTTTAAATTAAGTTGCTAGTATGTTTATTATGATTTTTTGCATGAAAAAAAACATTATTATGCCCCCCTTCGAAGAAGAGGGGGTATATTGCTTTGCTCATGTCGGTCGGTCGGTCTGTCTGTCGGTCGGTCTGTCGGTCGGTCCGTCCACCAGGTGGTTGTCAGATGATAACTCAAGAACGCTTGGGCCTAGGATCATGAAACTTCATCATGACTCACAGATGACCCCTATTCATTTTGAGGTCACTAGGTCAAAGGTCAAGGTCACGGTGACCAGAAATAGTAAAATGGTTTTTGAATGATAACTCAAGAACGCATACGCCTAGGATCATGAAACCTTATGGGTAGATTGATCATGACTTGCAGATTACCCCTATTGATTTTGAGGTCACTAGGTCAAAGGTCAAGGTCACGGTGACCCGAAATAGTAAAATGGTTTCCGGATGATAACTCAAGAACGCATACGCCTAGGATCATGAAACTTCATGGGTAGATTGATCATGACTCGCAGATGACCCCTATTGATTTTGAGGTCACTAGGTCAAAGGTCAAGGTCACGGTGACCCGAAATAGTAAAATGGTTTTCGGATAACTCAAGAACGCATACGCCTAGGATCATGAAACTTCATAGGTAGATTGATCATGACTTGCAGATGACCCCTATTGATTTTGAGGTCACAAGGTAAAAGGTCATGGTCACGGTGACCCGAAATAGTAAAATGATTTTCGGATGATAACTCAAGAACGCTTTTGCCTAGGATTATGACACTTCATAGGTACATTGATCGTGGCCCGCAGATGACCCCTATTGATTTTCAGGTCACTAGGTCAAAGGTCAAGGTCACAGTGACAAAAATCGTATTCACACAACGGCTGCCACTACAACGGACAGCCCATATGGGGGGGCAAGCATGTTTTACAAACAGCCCTTGTTATTTATTTTTAGGTCATTTAGAAAAGTTAAGAATTATTTTCCAAAACTTAGTAGTAACGTTAAGAATAAAATTTCAGAGTTAAGAATTATTTTTGAAAATCTGGTAGTAACGTTAAGAATTATACAAAACCTTATCTGGAGCTCTGAAGAGTGACTTAAACTGTGTACTAAGCTGACACTTGACGTTTCCTTTAAAATGCAAGCATAATTTTACTAAGTATATTAGTAAGGATAAGCACCAGTGTGCGCGCCGTGTTTTTAGAGATGTTGTATTTTTGTAGCAGGTTTCGGTATAAGGAGAACATATACTGGTTTGCTATATGAGCTAACTTTTATAGCCACGTGGTAGAGTGTCTGCCTGATTTGGAACCGGGAGGTCCCGGGTTCAATCCTCATTGTGATTGGGGGATTTTTCTGGCTGGGTTACATTTTTATCAGCCAGTACATGGCAGATCGAAATAATAAATGACTAGGTGCTATCAACACCTGATTCAAAGTGTTTATGTGCTTTAATAAGGGAGAAATAAAAACATTGATTTGTATTGATTTGTGCATTTCATTTCACATGACAGGGCTTATATGTTGAGTTGAGAGGAACTGTGATCAGGACCCTAGTTATTCATCATTTTCATCAAGTCAAGAACAGCAAGATAATGAACATCCTCAATGAAGGAATAAAAATGTGCTGAGATCCTTGGCTATGTAACAAATAAAGGGTAGCTCTAAGAAAGTTTAAAGCAAAATCAAAGCTGGATGTCACCTTTCATCAACTGTTGTGGTTTATGTGTGTATAATTTGTTATATGGATGATTGTATCTGTTAAAATTTAAGTCAAGTTTGTCCCTCTTTTCTATTCTGTTCAAAGATTATGAATTCTATCAAACAAAAGCATGCAGCATAGTGACCGACCTTTTCTGCTGCCTCAACCTTGTCTTGTGGCATTGTCTCAATTTGCTCGAAGAGTTCCTCGAGGCGGTTCTCAATGTTGGTCAACATCTGCAGCGTGCTGGTAGAACACACATATATCATGCAGCATGGTGGAACAGTGGGTACTGCCCATCAGCCATGCACAGAAATATTGGGCGATGGTTTTTCCAAAGTCAAAAGAGACGTGATGTTGTTGTTGGTATAAGAGATTGAAAAGCCAGATAATATATTATTTACTTTGTCAGTATTAAACAAGCAAATTCTTTGATTTGATATCCCGCGCCAAAATGCTTCTGGACACTCATACCAAGTTTCAATGAAATCCGCCAAAGCACTTCCAAGATATGGCTCTGGACACACAAAAAAGCATTTTTCATACCAAGGGCCATTACTCTGTTATTATCAGATGGTGTACAATGCCATTTGGTGTGCATCATTCTATTATCCATGTATATACTCATACCAAGTTTCAATGAAATCCGCCAAAGCACTTCCAAGATATGGCTCCGGACAGAAAGACAGACTGATGGAAGGCCAGACGGACAACACCAAAACAATATCCCTCCGCCTATGGCGGGGGATAATAAGTGTAATATTTGTTTAAAATCAATTGTAAAGATATTTGTTATTACCTTGGAGGTTGCTTAGTCAACATAACATTTTAGAAGAAGAGCTAAATCAGATGCGATGCAGACGTATACCTTAAGCCCCGAAAACATGTGACACATGTTTAAAACAATACATGTTCACATGAAATTAATTATGTTACAAAATTACAGCGGAATTTATATTTAAATATTGCAGTCTGGAAAAGTGCCCTTAAAATACCACATTTGGTATGAAATATAGTAACAAACTCAGACACCAAACATGCAATATTTCAGTTATTAATGAACCGGTTTTAACTGGTTAGAACAGTCTGCAGTCTGTAAAGATAAAAACAACATTTAGCAACTGGTGTTAATTCATTGATTTGTTTGTTTGAAATACCTAAAACAAAAAAATAACAAAAATGTAATTAAAATAAATATATACTTCAGATGTTAGTAAACAGTTTTTATTGTAGTTGACCAATCTGTTTTGAATCAATGAATTCACACAGAAAAACAACAAAAATACAACAAAAATACAACAGAAACGTTTTAACCATCTATGTAACATAAGGGCCATATATCTCTGATTTGCTCATCTGAATACACATTGTTGTACTAAAGTGATCTAAGCTTGGAGATTTTTCACTTTGTATATATAAGATGACCATGTGACCCTTGGACAAGGCCAAGTGTAATCATGATTTGACATGATTTGAAGAAACTTGGTACAGGACCATTATGCAATATTTCATTCAAATCCCAAACCTTTGGGCCTTATGGTTTAACTTTTTACTACAAGGGAAACAATAAAGCTTCAGGGCTGGGCAAATTTTGACCCAAGGTACCTGATTTGAACAAGCTTAGCAAAGGACCCATAAACCATGTTTACATGTCAAAAACGAAAACTATATAGACCTCATTGCAGTTTCTGAGAAAATTTTGCTTGATAAATATTTTCAACCCCATGGGCACAACTTAAACAGAGTATGGAGAGGACCGCTATACAATGTAAAGTACCAAATATTAAACCTCTGAGCATTGCAGTTTCAAACAAGATTTTGAAGTATCCATTTTGAAAAAAAATCTATTTTTAGTCCCTGTGGCCTACTCATGCAGTGGATCAGAACAATTTGAACAACTTTGAAAGATGGTCAAATAATGTTCATTCCCACGCAGTTTCATGAAAAATGACCAAACGGTTTAATAAATGTAGTTGAAAGTAAATTATTGACAAAGGCGGTAAATGGCAATAGACCCGAAATAACTGCTCACCATATCAGCTCACCATGAGAATTTCAGACAGGCTCCTACATGAAAGCCACTAGTATATATATCTGAGACACCAAGCATGGAGGTCATGGGTACAGATAGCAGGAATATACATGGGAATTTTCAATAGTTATACATATAATGTGGGAATAAAACAATAGTTATGATTGAAAGCTCAAAAATTCCATTTACGTAGAAGTTGAAAAGTCAAAACATAGAACTTAAAGGTTCACGTCGCATAAAGCAAATCTAACTGGGTTGTTCATAGACTAATCAGGCACTTACATGATGGGTTAAGGATCAAATCTGGTTCACCTTTTCAAGGTCATCTACTGATCTTAACCTTGACACAAAAAGGTCAAGGTCATTATGTGACAATATTCTAATATTCCAGACTCAGTGAGGCCATCTAAGCAGAAGCATATTTAATATTTTGGCAGGCATCTCAGAGCAAGCTGAAACAGCAAGCTATGGCAAGCAGCTGTGGTCTACATAGGTGGGCGGCTAAGTGCAAGCCTTAACAACAAGCTATGGCATTAGCAGCTATGGTTGTCTATATAATTCTAAGGCATTTTTTGAAAACTATATCGAAAGAATACTACATAACTAGCTTTCTGCTGTGATACTAGCACAAGAATAGGAACTATTTTGACTTGAAAACCTTATTAGCAATTATATAAGCTGTACAAGTAAACGTGCTTGGTGAAGTGAGGAATCGACAGCAAAGTGTGTTGATAAGCGGCATGTGACGGAGGGGTTCTATGGATGCTATTAAACTTTTGCCCTCTAGCAAATGAAGAATCTGGTCAAAACACTTATCTGTGAGTAGTTTTAAATGGCAAACATAGTGAACAGTTTTACTATATCTGTTTACCCTGCCAGATCCACCTTGTCTTCAGTCATATTGAAAGCGCTTTTTACATCAAATATCAGGGTAATATTTATTCTAAATCAAATGGAATAAGTAAAGGGTATTTGAAACATTTCCTAGTAAAGCATTTACACAATTTTATTGACAAGCAAACACAAGAAAATGGTAAGTAACAGTAATTTAAGTAAAATTGGAAACATGGAACCAAAATTTTATATTACTTAAACAAAACAATTTCCCAGTCTTCCGCAGAGGACATTGTGGTTCCTGTAAGACTACAAACCATTAACCAATATAAATCAATAATAAACATTGTTAGGTATCTGTACAACTCCATCTAGACAGTCGTGCATGATTTATGTTCAAAACGTGGGATGAGTCACTCTCATTTTTGTCCTTGGCCGGTATTCCCCAAGACATTCTTACACTTGAGAATAAAGATAAGCCTTTGATTAAAGAAAAAACACTTCTGACTTTGAATATTAACAGGCTACTTCTGGTGCTTATTATGTCAGTATCAGTTTTATAAATAAATAAATATGTAATTATAGGTGGTTAAAAGCAAGTTTGACTAAAAATTAATGGAATTACTGGATATTTTAATTTAAGGAACATTTTTAAATTATTTGTCTTAAGTCTAAGAATTGTTTGGTGAATACAGCCAGGAATGATACATTAGCTGTTATCAAAACAAAAATCTTGCTGAAAAGCCTTTTCAATGATATATGCCTGGGATAAAATTAATTAAGTTGAAATAAATGTGTTAAAACTGCATTTCGACAATTAGAAAAAAATATTTATTGTAGATTGCACCAATGAAACATTAGATTTTTTATATCAGCACACAGGCATATAATGAATTGACAAGTTATATAACACTAAACAAAAATAGCATTTGAAAAGTCCTATACATTCATAGGAAACTTGGCATTTAAACTAAATCTCGTATGATTACCGTAAGAAGGAACATTAGGTTTTCATGCTGCTGCTTTTTACTTATTATCAAATATGGTTAACCATTACCTAATTAAAAGAAGTGTATTTATTTTAAAAGCTATACAGCCAAACATACACATTTGATATTTTTCAAATACTATTTAGTCTTTAGTAGCAGAATAGATAAGCAATGTTATTGAATAATTAGTAACAAATACATGTTATGCAAACAATGCAAAATATTAATAGAAAGTACAAAGTTATAATGCACACATATCAAAATAGCTACACATTCTATACAATGACACTGCCAAACAAGGTACGCTGGCAACATGGAGAAATGTCATTAAAACCATTTGCAAGTTTCAGCTTTTTCAAGAGAGTTTTCAAATTGATCTGTTCATATAAAATACTGATAAACAGGTATTATCAAATTTTCTTCAACACATTATTTTAATATTTCAATTTATTAACTTATAGTATGCTTTACCACTAACTCTTTCAGACATTAATTCATGGCACTTTTCATGGTAAACACTGAAATCTATAAATGTATTTAATATCCATTAAATATTTCCATGCAAACAAACTTTGTCTCCTTGTCACCATTAGCATCTTATGCATTATTTGGCAGCGTAATATTTACAAATGTTATGACAACAGAGGCGGCTAATATGTTTTATCACTCTACTAATATTTGTGTCAAACTATTAGATATGTACTGGAATAATAGATATGCACATGTTCAGGAGCAAATTAAACATGCAATGTATATTGTCCAAATATACTGCAAAATCATTCCTGTTCATGTGACATTAATTTTCTTTAATTTGGTAGGTAGACTGATCAAAGATTTTGAGATCCGACAAACAATTTTTCCTTATGTTTAATTTTTTATAGACCAATTTACCTAAGGAAAGAAAGATATAATTATAATAAGTAATCCACACCCACTTCCTGCATTTGTTTCATTTTCCCTGATTGGAAGAGTTTCTGTGCTTTTATTGGAGAAAAAGGACGAAAAAAAAAAGTTTTAATAAGGGTGTTTTGTAATAACAATGAACCAGATAATTGACATGAGATAAACAAGACCCGCTCCTATTAATACTAATCCACCTTCTACACTGCGGACACATTATATAAACTTTACCTTATTACAAATGCAAATTCCTTTTTTACAAAATCACAAATTAAGTGTCCACAAAATCATAAAAATATTTAAAAAAACATGAAATATCATTCCTATGAATTTGAATGATTTTGCAGTAAACGATGTTGCTCTTTTTGTTAGTTCTTTCACATATTTTGGTATATGAAATGACTAACCAGGACACTTAGTTGCATGAGACATTTGCTCCATAAAAATGAACTTGATAAGGTCAAGACTCAAATCCCCCATAGCATCCTGTACAACAAACACAGTATTTCATATACTCAGCATAACTGTTATATAACATTTCAGCTACTGGCCTTCCGACCACTGTGTGTTTTACAAGGTGGGTGGGGAAAGAGAGCAGATTTGGTCACTAACCTAATGTTTGCCTCATTGTCCCCAATACAGCTGCGGTACACCTCCTCTACTTTCTTGTTCAGCTCTGCTAAATTCTTCTCCTGGTCCTCTTGCTTCCATTCTCCAAATGAAAACATTCTGAAATTGGACAGAAACATCAACAACTTTCAGCATGACTGATTTTCAACAAAACTTCTGCTTGAAGATCACAAGTTAAAGTTTGTAGGGTGTCATGATAAAATGATTGTGAGGACTAGTCCATAATTATGTTGGTCATGTTCAATTAAGCAGCACATGACATCTACTGATGCTTCTTCCCAAGATTTATCCCCAAAGTTGTATGACACCATCAGAAATATGTTTTAATACTTACTACAAACACCTGGTGGGTACTACAATATCCTTTGAGAAAGCATAACAAAACACCTTGCAAACATTAATGAAAATATAAAGAAACTGCAAAATTACAGAAAACCAGTTTTGTTGGGATGAATATAGAAAGATCATCATAGCAATCAAATTCTAGCTCATTTATATAACATTTAAATATGATATGGAGAACTTTGAGTCAAACGTTTACTTGGCTTTGATTTTTAATTCTTCTGCTCTCTTTTCTTCTTTTTTGATCTGTGCATTAAGTTTGTCTATCTGTTCTTTTAATATTGCTGTTTCCTTCTCCCTGAAATGAAAAAAATAACAATAATATTTAAAACAAGAAATATCTTTTAAAAAAAGATACGGCCTTGATTGTGGTTGGAGTTGGTGAAAGATTAAGAGTTCAATTAATGAGATCAAAGATAGCGAATGTCTTTTTCTGTGCAGTTCTTAGCTGCATCACACGCAGTACGGGTTGTTACGTGGAGTTTTCGCGGCTTATTTTACATTATTACATATTGCTGGTCATAAACCTATAGATACAAAACAGAAAACCAAAAGAAGAATGGAAGTGAAATTTAAACATATTAGTCAAACGCCACATGCTTAGTATCTGTATATATTTTACATATTTATACGCGCATTCTTCAAACAAACCTGTTTTAGTGGTTTGTCTGGCATTGCTATTTGATTTGATTATTAACAGTATAGAGAATCATCGCGCTCATGTTTAATACATTAGTCGATATGGTGGCATAATTCTTGTTAAATTAATCAAAAATAATATTTATCATGGTATTGTTGAAAACACATTAAGAATCTATCATTGGCATACCATAATTATATCGCTGAATATCTTCATTTAACATATTTCTGGTCTAAAGAAAATTCCAGTTCACCTAGTTTTCGCAATAGCGTCTATATTATATAACGATTATTTGACTGGCCGCAAACTGACCCTGATATCTTGCTGGTTGGAATTCAATGCATTAAAGTGAGGCCACGCTTCCACTGCTGGAACAACGGCTTGTTTAAAACTTTATACTTTTACGTGTTAAATGTTCAATTTAGAAAGCAATTTAAAATGGTTTGGCCAAAACGAATATCAGGATAGGGAAAGAAGATACTTTTATGAACTTAAATATACTAGTACACAGACAGGAATATGGAAGTAATTACTAAATATGAGAACATAGCCTTTAAGTAAAAACGCTCTGGCGCTGGCAATCCTCTGAAAATAAAAGGTGCACGCACAAACTGTATTGATGTAAAGAGTTGAGTGTAAAACTGTTCTATCTATAAAGCCTTTTCATTAGCAGTGATTTTTTTTACCCAAATTACCGCCGAAATTCGGCTGCTTCCCAATTGCAAAAAACGACGTTTTTTCCAAAAAATCTGACCAAAATTTCCCAAAAAATGACCAAATTTTCCCAATAAAGCCAATAAGATTACAATGTCATTTTGTGTTAATTTCATACGAGTGCCGATCGAGCTTGTCTAGTCGTCGCCGAACAACAACTTACTTAGGTATTGTTCGCGAATGTAGCCGAATACGATTTTACGTTGCTATCCACACATCTCTCTCTATATTGCGGAGGATACCAACGATAGTCGATGTATCCCGATTGTAATTGCCTGGTTTAACACACGTTCAAGATGGTGGCAATCAGACGAGAAATTTGCAATGAGCAGCAAAATTGATAAATAACATTCAAATTAACTACATCTTCACAGTGAATGTGTGGAAATCAGTGTTGGGAAATTGGAGTTAGTCTACTCACAAAGTTAAGGCATTTAAGATGAGTAGCGTTCGAAAAGAAAAAGAGACACACATGATTTGATTGATATGTTATTGGATCTGTGTATAATCAGATTCATATGCATATTCTGATTTATTATGTTTGTCAAGCTGTACAATTTGCTAAAATAGCATGTAACTGAGGATGTCAAGTGCAAGATATTGAAAGGTAAACAAATGAAATATATTATTTTAACTCTATTTAATACATCATTTACACAGCAAGAACACTAAAGAGTGTTTGTTAATATTTGCAAATGTTTTCACCATTATATGATATTTAATTTCAAAAAATGCTGAATTGAATTCATACTCCTAAAGAGGTTATGATTAAATGGTATATTTAAGAATTTATAGATTATTGCAAATTTAATATGCATGTGGAAGCATATTGACTAACTTGTATTCATTGTAAGAAGACATTAAAGCAACACTTTATAATATAAAAATGCTGTCAAACATGAACTTAGCAACTTTAATTCTGTTCTTATAATCATATTTATAATGCTTCCCAATATCATGGTTTATCGCGCTATTTTTCCCAATTTTATGGTTTATCGCGCTAATTTTCCCAATCTAAATGACACAGGCTGTAACAAAAAAAATGCAAAAAAAAATCAGTGATTAGAGATAAAATTGTTTCATGCTGAACACGCAGTACAACAGTGTTACAAAGACGCAGTCATGTTTCCAATGTTCTGGTGATGTTTCCAATGTTCTGGTGGTATGCTCAAATCAGACAATGGAACAAGAAACCGTCGGAGACGGGTGATGCTCCCCAAAGTTTTTTTTGTCACAATATTGCACTATATATTCGGATAAAAGGAAACGTCTTGAGGGCACAGTAGTTGGGGGGACAAGAATATTTTTATATAAAATTTGAAAGGGCCATAACTCTGTAAATCATCCGACCAGAACCCGCTGATAATATGCACATCTCCTCTTGGTAGTGAAGCTTCCCATAAAGTTTCATTGAATTCCGGTCATTAGTTGCTGAGAAATAGCCCGGACAAGAATTGCACTATATGTACAGTTAATGGAAAATTTCAAAGGGCCATAACTCTGTGAAAAATCATCCGACCAGAACCTGCTGATAATATGCACAACTCCTCTTGGTAGTGAAGCTTCCCATAAAATTTCATTGAATTCCGGTCATTAGTTGCTGAGAAATAGCCCGGACAAAAATTGTGCACGGACGGCCACACGGACAGACAAAGCGGTGAGTATATGCTCCCCCCGCTGATAATATGCACATCTCCTCTTGGTAGTGAAGCTTCCCATAAAGTTTCATTGAATTCCGGTCATTAGCTGCCAAGAAATAGCCTGGACAAAAATTGTGCATGGACGGACACACAGATGGACGGATGGAAGGACGGACGGACAGACTAAGCGACGACTATATGCTCTCCCCAAAATTTTTTGGGGGAGCATAATAAATGAAGTGTATTCATTTGTGTCTAGCAGCGGTTTTATTGGACACTTACAAAGGTCAGGTAAGTCAAAAGTGACGTTAAACAGCTACGCCGAAAAATAATGGACCACAGTTTTGTCAAATTGCACAGTTTAAAATAATAACTAAGAAGATGCTGTGTTTAATCTGACCTCTGATTCCTCTGGTGGAAACCTTAATTCACCTGTAGTGGCCGATTTTATTCAATCTTAGCCCAAAATCAGGAAAATGTCATAGATACAATGAGGTCCGGTGATGTGAGTGTGCTGAATGTTGAACAGCACTATCAAGCATTTTAGTATTAAGGTAGTATTGATGGCAAAGGAATAGTCAAGTAGGGTTAACCCTTTCCCACTTAAAAGCAAAGTGAAAATGGCTTTGTGCAAACAGCATAAAACCAGAACAGCCTGCGAGTAACTCGCAGTAACTGTTCAAGTTTTATGCTGTTTGCTGCTCATCAGTATCTAAGGAATGGAAATGATGCCGTAAACACTTAAATCTAGTAAGAAAAGTCTTTTAATTAAATTTAAATTTCTAAGGGACTACAAATGCGTCAAAGTGCGTTTCTGGGTGATAAAGGGTTAACCAAGATGTTTGACCTTCTGAATTACGGTAGTCCTAAATGAGGTCGATGTCAAGGTCAAATAGAACACAGGTGATGTGGGTGTGTTAAAGTGTTCATAGATAATATCCATGCAAGTATCAAAGATTTTGTAGCAAGAAGTATTGATGTTTTCAAAGACCAATATGAGCATCAAAGCTTGGTAGAAAGCATGATTGATGTTATATGCAATAATTTTGTATGTAAGTCATTTGGGGTTAATATTGTATGAACAGACAGGCTAACAGACTAATGGACAAACAAACTGATGGGCAAAAAGACAAGCTTTTGTATGGTGTTTAATGAATGAATCTTAAGGTAATTTTTGTTTTTACTAAGGACTTGTCTGGCTAAAAGCAAATTAAACCCTGCTAAATTAACACTTCCACTCAAACACTAGTTCGTACATTCTGACTTTGGTGAGTTTGATGGCACTACTACTCAAACACTATTTCGTACATTCTGACTTTGGTGATTTTGATGGCACTACTACTCTTACACCAGAGCCTTGTTCTGAGAGAACTGGGCATAATGCATGTGCTAAAAGTGTCGTCCCAGTTTAGCCTGTGCAGTCTGCACAGGCTAATCAGGGACAACACTTTCCACTTTAATGATATTTTCTGTTTAAAGAAAGTCTCTTCTTAGCATAAATCTAGTTTAGGTGGAAAGTGTCGTCCCTTTTTAGCCTGGCCGGACTGCACAGGCTTATCTGGGACGACACTTTACACACATGCATTATGTCCAGTTTTCTTAGAACGCAACTCACTAGTTCGTACATTCTGACTTTGGTGAGTTTGATGGTCTGTTTCATCTCCTCGAGGGCCTCCTCTGTCTCTTGGCTGTTTTGGATCAGGGACAGGTTCTGTTCCTCCAGCTCTGCAAAGATGTTCAGCAGCTGCTGGGGGTCTGTGAAGTGGAGCTCTAGGTCCTAAACATGGGAAAAGAATAATTAACTCTAGCTTGTCAATGATTCAACCAATTCTTCTCATCCCACCCCTTTCTTCCCCTACCTGATGCATTATAGTGTAATATGCAGCACTTTTAAACAATACAATACTATATGTCACGAACAGAGTCATTCACTTTATTATTGTTTAATGAGATTTGCTTTTAACAATGTTGTATATATGGAAAGACAGACTGACAAGACTTACACTATAAACTGTGATTCCAGTATAAATATAAATAGGGTAAGATCAGTTTTAGTATTATCAGTAGCAACGGTTGCAATCTCTTGGACATATATTGTAAAGTTTACTTTTTTTAAATCTATTACTATATACATTTGCACAAATATAATAAATGCAAATAAATTCCAAAAATATGGGTTAGTAAATGACCATTTTTAATCCAAGCACCTTTAATATTAAGTCCATCATACCATAACTTACGATAAATTAGCCAAAAGATAAATCATGTAAGGTTTCAAAGGACTAATTAAAATGCATTTGAGAAGTTCTCGTGACAATCAATGATATAAACACAATGTAGTTAACATGCAGAAATATATGTTAAGATTTATATTCATATTAGCCAAGCTCTGGAAAAACAGGGTTTAATGCATGTGTGTAAAGTATCATCCCAGATTAGCCATTGCAGTCTGCACAGGCTATTCATGGACAACTCTTTCCCCTTTAATGATTTTTTTTCCTTTAAAGGAAGAATTTTCTTAACAGAAATCAACACAAGGCAGAGTGTTGTCCTAGATTAGCCTGTGCAGATATAACAGACTTATCTGGGACTTCACTTTACACGTATGTATTAAGCCCAGTTTTCCCACAGCGTGGCTTATATGTAAAGTTTGAGACAAGTTTGCTTTGCTTGAATAATACAATCATATCACATGCAACATCACAACATACCAAAGTATATGCAAAACATGCTAGACAACTTAAGCTGCTTAATCATTTACAAGCATGTATGCAATTCCTTATGTATTAGATCATTTTAAAAGGTTGAGCACCAGAAAGCAAAAGTGTTACCCTGAATTCTCAAATCTTTATAGATCTATATAATGACTGACTGGTATTCAAGCCATTCTATAGTACTTGTTCAAATATTAAGTTCATTTAAGTTTATACAAACTCTTCATTGCCAACACTAATATATGATATAAAATTTACCCCAAACAGTAAGTTTCTTTAAACATGAACAGTTAACAACAATGAACAACATCAAAGTGTTCAATAAACTTGTCAACATTATAGATAATTCAAACTTTATAACAAGTCTTTGACCTCCATGTTTTCCAGTGACATATGGTAGGCCAGCGCACCTGACATTTTAGCAGAGCTGAAGACCTGTCACAACAATGAGTCTAACATGATTCTTGCTTATTTCAAAAGACAAAGAATAAATGTAATAGCTCTGATTTTGGGAAAACAATTTAAAATTTAAAAAAAATGTCTCAAATTGCGTATTTTATTAAGTCGTATTAACAGTTTTAAAGCTGTTAGTGTTGTTTACATGTCTTTTTTTCACATACAATTTTCATATAAAGAATGTCAAATTAAAACAATTTTCACATTATTGCAATTTGAACAAGAGCTGTCTCCATAGGAGGACATATGCCCCTAATAAACGCTTTGATAGAAATTAAGAGTATTTTTCGAAACCTAAACACATTTTCTGAAACCAAAACGCGGACCCTAAGTTCAAGGTCAAGGTCAAAGGGGTCAAAATTTGTAAGTGTATGGAAAGGCCTTGTCCATAAACACATGCAAACCAAACATGAATGTCGCATCTGAAGAGACATAGATGTTATGAGCATTTTTCGAAACCTAAATGCAAAGTGTGACGGACAGACAGACAGACGGACGGACAGTAAAATCATTATATGCCATCCTTTGGGGGCATAAAAAGTGAGCTTAAGGTAATCCTGTTGAAACAAACTTCACTACATATTCAGTAAAATACGGCCTTGTGTGAAACAACCCAATTAATATAAATATTATTGGTTTATAAACATCTATCATTCTGATGTATGACTTTAAAAAGAACATCCTTGTGGTTGAATTCCTGTATATCAGAACGCTATGTTCTTATTGATTGGGCTGAAAAATGGTCTTCTATAACTAAATGACTTTAAGTGAAATGCAGCAGCAGATTTTTTTTTTCATTATTTGATAAATGACTGGGAAAAATTGGTACAGAAATTTAATATGTGTACTCTAACAACATCACATTATTGTCATTTTTAACTCAACAATTAGTGCAAATAAGTGACTAAAAATAAAACAAAATTGCTTGTGTGTTGTATTGACATGAGGACATAGATCAGAGTTATTCAGCAAACCAAGTCACTGTTATCACTGTCAGTCTCTGCAACATCTTCGGATTCCTTCGGAAAAACAGCTCAGTGTGTATTCATATGACCAGCATCATGCAAAAATGGGTCTTATGCCGTATGCAGCCGGCAAAGCTCCCGACCAACCTGCGCATTCGCAGTCTGGCAAGGAGCTACCCTGTCCGCTATAAAGTCATGCAAGGTTTTGTGGCCTCATAAGCTGGCACAGTCTTCTGACCAGACCACACTGGCAACATATGGCATAAGATTCACATTTGCATGCATATATTATAATGATCATATCATGTCTGCAAAAGGTATCAAAGCAATTTAGACTCATTTTATCAAAGCATGTAGAAAACAAACAAGCTATCTTTACAGTATACCCTTGTGTTGTACAAGTAGGTTTATAACAGCGTAATTAAAACATCATTCACATTCCTTTCAAGCCAACCACCCTTAGAAACCATAAAATACCACACATCAAAATCCTAGGATGGTAACAGAATGGTGACAATATTTATACATAGTAACAGGACTTAACTCAGAAATAAAGCTTAGCATGCATATACACATTTTCAAATTATGGTGCAAAAGTTTAATGAAAAAGTTGATGATTTACATAATTGCGTAGATTTTAAAAGTCCACTGTCTCCTGATTTACAGTAGATTTTATGCGGAGACTCAAATTAGTAATGAAATGTAGGGTATTTACCTCATCACTGTCATCATCAGATTCTGTTACAGTGGAAACCGTGCTCTCCTGCTCACCAGTTCTTAAAATTAAAATTAAAATCAATTAATGTAATGGAACTTGACAGAATATTTGTGAACCAGACCTTGCATGCAGGAATACAAACAGTGTTTTAGGTGAAAAGAATTGTTGCTCAGCAGACAGATTAAAAACACTAAATAAAATGTTAATGTGAAGTTCATCCAATAAATACTGGATTGGCAGTCATAATTAGGGAATGTGCATCAAACAGTTATAATACCCGCAACAGAACAATGATATATTTACCCATAATAGATGACCGAATATTAAATCAAAGCTCAAACTGTACGGTTTCAAAAAGCATTGTTTATATGAGCCAATTCCTGGGAATACTGGGCTTAATGTATATATGTACAGGCTAATCAGAAACAACATTTTCTGTCTTAACTTGATTTTTGTTTAGAAAAGAATTCCTTTAATGAAAAATGCTATTAAAGCAAAAAGCACTCAACAGGCTTATCTGATACTACACCGCGCACATGCAGTAATACTACACCGCGCACATGTAGTAATACTACACCGCGCACATGCAGTAATACTACACCGCGCACATGCAGTAATACTACACCGCGCACAAGCAGTAATACTACACCGCGCACATGCAGTAATACTACACCGCGCACATGCAGTAATACTACACCGCGCACATGCAGTAATACTACACCGTGCACATGCAGTAATACTACACCGCGCACATGCAGTAATACTACACCGTGCACATGCAGTAATACTACACCGCGCACATGCAGTAATACTACACCGCGCACATGCAGTAATACTTCACCGCGCACATGCAGTAATACTACACCGCGCACATGCAGTAATACTACACCGCGCACATGCAGTAATACTACACCGCGCACATGCAGTAATACTACACCGCGCACATGCAGTAATACTACACCGTGCACATGCAGTAATACTACACCGCGCACATGCAGTAATACTACACCGCGCACATGCAGGAATACTACATCGCGCACATGCAGTAATACTACATCGCGCACATGCAGTAATACTACACCGCGCACATGCAGTAATACTACACCGCGCACATGCAGTAATACTACACCGCGCACATGCAGTAATACTACACCGCGCACATGCAGTAATACTACACCGCGCACATGCAGTAATACTACACCGCGCACATGCAGTAATACTACACCGCGCACATGCAGTAATACTACACCGCGCACATGCAGTAATACTACACCGCGCACATGCAGTAATACTACACCGCGCACATGCAGTAATACTACACCGCGCACATGCACTAATACTACACCGCGCACATGCAGTAATACTACCGCGCACATGCAGTAATACTACACCGCGCACATGCAGTAATACTTCACCGCGCACATGCAGTAATACTACACCGCGCACATGCAGTAATACTACACCGTGCACATGCAGTAATACTACACCGCGCACATGCAGTAATACTACACGGCGCACATGCAGTAATACTACACCGCGCACATGCAGTAATACTACACTGCGCACATGCAGTAATACTACACCGCGCACATGCAGCAATACTACACCGCGCACATGCAGTAATACTACACCGCGCACATGCAGTAATACTACACCACGCACATGCAGTAATACTACACCGCGCACATGCAGTAAGTCCAGTTTTCACAGAATGCTGCTCATAGCAAGATAAAGTAACACACCTTTTGGAGGCGGAGGCTTTTTTTGCCAGTTCTGCAGCCCCTTTTGCAGGACGTTTTCTCCCTCGGCTGTCAGGCTTCTCAGGAACCAGATCCGATGTCGTGCGTTGTGCCAGTCTTTCCCTCTCCCTGAGTCTCCTTCGATCCTCACGCTTCTTTGCTTTTCTTTCATCCATTTCTTTCTTAATTTCCTGTTTACATTTGGTGTTATGGTACATAAATAAACAAGTTACCGTTATTAATAAGCAAATTGAGTGGAGGAAAACTATTTTTTATTTTGTTTTTTATATTCTTGGTACGTATTTTGTTTTAACTTTATGTACAATATAGTAAGCAAAGGTGACAGACTATTGAAAGAACTGTTTTGCTCAATCTTATCAACAGTAGTCAGTAATTACATGGCTAATATATAGTAATGATTTGCTTCGAAAAGCTTCACGCATAAAATGTTCAAGAACAATATATACGTACAGGAGGAGTAAGATTCTCCAGAAAACTTCTGTACAACTGGTACTCTTTGAGCTGGTCTTCATACTTGGAGATTTCTGACTTTATGGACATCATTTCTGCATTTTGTCTCTTAATCTCTTGTACTTTCTCCAACTTTGCTTTTGTTTCTGTTTCAGCTCTGTCAATCATGTACAAAAACATGTTTAATCGGACTTCCTCATTTGACATTTAACAACAAAGAGCTATTCCAGGTAATGAAGGTAAATGTCAAGGATTAAATGAGGTCAGATGAGGTGGGTGTGATAAGAGTTCAAGTAGATAACATCCATGGAAGTATCAAACCTTTGTATAAAGCATTCTTGCTGTTATAATAAAAATGTAATTTAATGTTAACCATGTAGGGACGGACAGGTGGAAAAACTTGAAATGGACAGGCCATGCCTCTCTGCATCAGTATACATGTATATTGGGTGCATAAAAACTAAATCACAACAAACAAAACGTCATATACATTCTCATGGCCTCCACTGAGTTGTTGTCGTTTTCCTTTAAGAACTCATCAAACATGGCTGCGTCCTCCTCCAGATACTGCTCTGCGAGTTCCAGCTTGCGCTCCTCAGCCTGCGCAATCTCCTCGAGCTTCTGGGTCTCGTCTCTCTTCACACCCAGGGAATACTGGAACACGTATGGAAAATATGGATAGAAGCAAAATGGGTATACTGGAACACATATGGAGAATAGGAATACTGAAACACATATGGAGAATAGGAAAAGAAGCAAATAGGAATACTGGAACATATATGGAGAAAAGGAAAAGAAGCAAATAGGAATACTGAAACACATATGGAGAATAGGAAAAGAAGCAAATAGGAATACTGGAACACATATGGAGAATAGGAAAAGAAGCAAATAGGAATACTGGAACACATATGGAGAATAGGAAAAGAAGCAAATAGGAATACTGGAACACATGTGGGGAATATGGAGAAGCAAATAGGAATACTGGAACACATATGGAGAATAGGAAAAGAAGCAAATAGGAATACTGGAACACCTGTGGAGAATAGGAAAAGAAGCAAATAGGAATACTGGAACACATGTGGAGAATAGGAATACCTAATAGAAGCAAATGGGAAGTGGAACACCTATGAGAATAGCCATTTTAGAAAAACAGGAATACTGGAACAGGCATGAATATAAAAAATAGAAGTAAAATAGGAATACTGGAACATGAACGGATAATAGGCATAGAAGCAAAATGGGGATACTAGAACACATGTGTGGAATTGGAAAAGCATCAAAATAGGAATAGTGAACCATGTATGTAGAAAAGGTGTAGAAGAAAAGTATAATAACTGTGTCCTGACTATACCAATTTGGCTGTGTCATCCCCAAAAATTGTTGGAGTGTTTGACTGTATTTGCTGGACATGATTAATATTATGGATCAAATGAGGTTGAACAGGACTGTATCAGGCTTGGTTTTCAGTTTATTCCAAGATTTTAATTACTACAAGTTTTAAAACAAAGCAACAACTACTATAGGATAAATTATTTTGCTAAGTAAACAGTAAATAGGCCAACAAAATTACCTGGACTAGAAACATTTCCCTCTTTTTGGCAATGTACTCCGCGAGTGACTCTTTCTCCACATGGCGATCTAGAATATCAGAATATACAATGTTACTAGGATATACATTTATTATATACCTGTTTTATGCATTTAACAAAATACAGGTTGTATCAATTGTTGAAATAAAAAATCCCGTATTATGCTACTCGCTGTTTCCAATTCCGTATTACCATACTAGCCGGACTACTTCGACCCATTTTATGACGTCACATTACACACAGAAAAATGAATATTTAATATTACGAAATATATTACGTAGTACATCGTGTGACATCATTTTGTGACGAAACACAATAGTTTTATCTAAACTCTATGGAATTTAAGGACATGTCGGACGTGGTGTTTTTTAACAGTAAACTATTTGTTAAAAACATTGAACAAATTCAAAACGTGTTTTGGAGTGTGTGTTTATCATGCATAAATGTATATTTCGATAGGAATACAATAAAATAGTGTGGTTTAAACTTAGTTTCGATAAAGACATGGAAGATGTCCGCCTCCGCCTCTCGTTTGATACGTCATCACACATGCCACTCGAGTGATACAAACTCTTGGAACAAATGACTAGCGTAATATTCCGTATGTATTAGTAAAATACTGAATATATGCACTCAAAGTTCATCAATGTAATTCAAATCATTTTTTAGGACATCAAGCATGGTTTTCATAGTAACAGTAATTCTGTTACATTGTATCTAATTGGTGTATGTAATGTATGTATGCTAATAAAACAAAATCCATAGACTCTGTGCTGTCGTTGTGAAGGTTATGCATAGCAGCATGGTATTGAAACTGTAAAAGATAGAAAGGTGCTATCAAGTGTTGCAAAGTAATGGAACGAGCAGTTGTTTTGGGTGAATACGCTTTATAATACATACATTTTTGTCACAAATTTGGAAAATGGAAAGACAATGCAGGTGCATATTAAGTATACTTTTTTGTGGTACAGTCAACTCGCCAATAGGGGGTCACACCAATAGGGGGTCACTATCACGTATTTCATGAAAAAGTATAATAAAATCAAAAACAATTGTTGCATAGTGTGTCCCTTGGATAAATGTACAATTTTACAAATTTGTGAAAAGATGCTCAAACTGTTGATTTGACAAGGGAGATAATGCTGTAAACAGTGATCCTTTATTGGCGATACTGAGTGATTTCGTGTACATCATTTCATTATAGGTAATGTTTATTTATTTTCAATGAAACCTTTTTAAAACTGAAATATGGTTAAATGACAGCATTATAAACTGTTTATTTTTTATTTTTTGTGATCATATGATATTTTTTCATTGTCGTACTTTCATTGGTCATTTTTGCAAAAAATCAGAAGTGTACTGCGGCAAAATAATAATACAGAAAAATGATATACTAGTATGTATTTTTACATCTTGTCATATATACACAAAAGCAAAAAGACCACAATTCTAACGGAAATAGTTAACGTTTTTTGGCATGTGATTCTCTATTGGCAAGTTGATAGTAAGTTTTTTTTCAAATTTCCAACAGATGGGAACATGGCATTCTTAAATTGCTAGCAAAAGATACATAATTTTTAATTTTACCTACGCTGAATGAGCTTAAAAGCTGACTGTGCATGATAAGTGATACTGACCTCTAGTGACAGCAATTGTGAACTGTGGATCATCCTTCACAGCCACAGCTTTATCTGTATCTTCCTCCTCTTTTTCATCATCTGAATCTGTGGGTTTGATCATCTGGGCTGTTTTAAAATTGACTTTTGCTGCATACGTGGTCTTTTCGTGAACTTTCAGGTCACGTTGTTTCAAACGATCCTGTGTTTGAAGAACATTCAAAGTTTTTCAAAGAATTAGTTGTAGAATGCAGCTTTTTTAATGTTTGTGTTTGATACTCTGTGGTGGTTTAATGGTTTCATTCAGGAAGATATATAGCTTTTAAAAGTGTGATAAAAAGATAGAATTCTTAAAAAAAAAGAAAAGAAAATACATTAACAAACTAAGCTAACATGTTAATACATTGATTGGTGTGTAACCTTGATAAGATGGCTGCGTGTTTCTATGCTCGTCAAAAATTGGACAATTTATATTAATTTAAGTGCGAAAATAACAATGGGGATTAGCATTGACCAGTGGAGGGTCAAAATAGGATGTTTTTCACAATCGAAGAAGTCTGTTTTTAAGCATGACATGTTGTGTGTGCATGTTGGGAGTAATTTTAAACTCGCCTTTCGGTTAACCACGTGCTTTTTGTCGTTGCTGCTTATTTGCGGAGATGTTGAGAGCAACCCGGGACCTCCAAAATCTGACAGTTCACGTAAAACAACATCATCGCAAAACAGGGTTTTCGATCGCGGAGGCCAACATGAGAATCCAACAACGACCCCTCAGCCCACCAGGCCAGGGACGGGCGCCGCTCAATGGAACCAGGGTGTCGTGACACGCCAGATGTCGATATCTACATATACCACGCCGCAAAACCAACATAGACAGCCAAACCAGCCTGCCTCTCCTGTCCATGGTCATCATCAGACCCAGAATTTGGATCCCCAGGGTCAACGTGACCTTCCAGCTCGAGTGGCATGGGCACATGATCATGTTACATCTAATGCAGCTACTACCACATTTGATCACAATCAGAGTACGGAAGGTATGTTTGACTTTTTAAGAATTATGAAGCAAGACTTGACTCAACAAAATATTACAGTTTCGACGGAAATCGGCAATATTAACTCGAAACTAGACTCAGTTTTATCAACTGTGAATGAGTTGAAGTCTGACAATGAAAAACTAAAACAAGACAATATCTCTCTTCATCATGAAATATCTCAAATGAAAAGCAAACTAGACCAGTATGAAAGTCAGTCGCGTAGAAACAATTTGAGATTTAATGGTATCAGTGGCAATATTAACGAGCAATGGAGTGTAACTGAAGAAAAACTTCGAAATTTTTTAAAAACAACCTTGAACTTTGGAGACGAAGCGGACCAAATTGATATTGACCGTGCTCACCGGATTAAATCGAATGACGGCAATACGTGTACAATTATAGCCCGTTTTGTGCGCTTCAAAGACTGTCAATCAATTATGACTAAAGCCTCGAGTGTACTAAAATCGTTCACAAACCCTAAGTACTCTGTACAACAAGACTACACAGACCGTGTAAAACGACACAGAAGAATACTCGGGGAACGCATGGTACGTGAACGCAACAATGGGCATTACGCATCAATTCGATACGACAAGTTGTTTGTAAATGACACTATCTATAGATACGATGATAACACAGACCAAATTGTTTACGTTGGGAAACGCTCTAAACCACGTGCATTCCAGCATCAAGGGGGTGAGAAAAACCGCACCGATGATGAGCAGCGATTGGTCGGATCTCAACATGTGAACAGTGAACACGATGACGACCGGTCACATGGTAACGCTCAGTCAATCAATGGAGCTACGCTAAATCACGAAGCGAACAGGCATTCCGATGACTCTCTCTCCGAATAGGGACTAGGTCAAGGTCCTAATACGAACATTGTTTATAAACATGCTAGCGTTAAGGTTATTTCATGGAACATATGTGGATTAAACAAATATTTTGAAAATGCCGAGGTCACTAAGTTTTTAAGTTCATTTGATATAATACATATTTGTGAAACTTGGGCTAAATATGTTGGGGATTTTAATGACTTTATAAAATCGTATGTTCATTACGACTCTGTGAGAAAGATGAAAAATAATGCTATTAGAAATAGTGGGGGAATTAGTGTCTATATAAGTAGTAAATTACATAAGCAAGTACCTATTCGACGAATTTATGAACAATTTGAAAACTGTGTTATTTTGTACTGTGAATACTCTACCTTGTATGATTGTGAGGATATTATAATGTACTTTACGTATGTATCTCCTGAAGGATCATGCTACTATAATGATCAAGATGAGAAGAATGGCATATCTCAAATGTATGATAATTTAGAAACTATAACTTATGATTATCCACAAGCATTGTTGTACATTGCAGGTGATTTGAATTCAAGATGTAAAGATTTTTTGGATTATATTCCGTTTGATGATCTCTTTTACATTTTTGGTAATATAGACTATGATGGAAGCACATTTGATATCCCACGCAATAATAAGGATAATATACGTGGTAATAATTATGGTAAATCCCTGGTAAATCTATGTTACATATTTGACATACACATTCTCAATGGCCGCTTCCCTGGTGATAGATGTGGTGAATTTACATGTTTTTCAAATGATGGCGCAAGTGTCATTGACTATATGATTGCTTCATCGTTACTTTTTCAATACATTAAAGACTTCAAAGTTATAGACAGGGACGATTCAGATCATTTTCCGGTTTCTTGTGTATTTGAGCTTCCATACAGGTCAAATACTATTGTAAATAATATTAATGATTATCCACTTAACACATGGAAGAAATTTCGATGGCGTAATTCGTTATGTGACGAGTTTGTACTAACGTTAAGGGACTTATTACAGAATCGGTATAACACTTTGCTTGATACCATAGATTCTAATGTTAATTCTGCGGTAGATCTGATTACAGCTATATATCAGGATGCCGGTAAATGTATGCTGGTTAATTTTCGGTATTTTTCATCACAACCACCTTGGTGGGATGACGAGTGCGACTATTTAAAGTCGGTTAAATATATCGCCCTTCGTAAATTTCGTAGCTCCAATTTAGAGTCAGATCTCAGATTGTTTAAAGATAAACGAAACAATTTTAAGAATCACTGTAGGTCAAAAGTATACGAATATCAAAGGTTAAACCGCCAAAAACTAGTTAATTGTAGTAATAATCATACAATGTTTTGGAAACTTTTAAAGAAAAGTAAACCAGCCAAACCAATTGATTCTAGTATCTCAAAAATAGAATGGTTACAATATTTCAGTGGCCTTTTATTCGATGAAAACTCTATTGTTATTGATTCCACTGTTGGAAATGACCATGCTTATTCTGATGATACGGCGAATTCACTTAATGATCCTTTCACTTTGCAAGAAATTGAATGGTCAATATCCAAATTAATAAATGGTAAAAGTTGTGGTCTGGACGGAATTCCATCTGAATTTTACAAGTGTTCAAAAACGGATATTTCTCCAATAATGTTGTTGTTGTTTAATAAAATATTAGACACTGGTAACTTTCCCGAGTCGTGGGGTCAAAGTATCATTACACCGATTCATAAGTCAGGTCCAAGTAATAACCCTGCTAACTATCGTGGTATATCTATTACGAATATTCTATATAAAATATTCTCTGGAATAATTAATAAGAGATTGTATGACTGGGCAGAAGAAAATAATAAGATTGATGAATCTCAAGCAGGTTTCCGTTTAGGATATTCGGCAGTTGATAATGTCTTTTGTTTACAGGCTATGATCCAAAAATATCTTTCAAAACGGGGTGGCCGATTCTATTGTTTGTACGTTGACTTCCGTAAAGCCTTTGATAAAGTTAACCATGTCAAACTATTTTCATCGTTAGAGAAGAAAGGAGTTTTTGGAAAGTTCCTCAGAGTTCTTAAATCTATGTATTCATGCTTGACTTCTCGTGTAAAAGTCTCAAAAGATGTTACAGATGCGTTTCCCTGTAATATTGGAACCAGGCAGGGAGACAAATCGAGTTCGACTATTTTTGCGCTATTTATAGATGAGTTATCGTCACTTTTAAGGATTAAATGTGAAACTGGTATTTTCATAACTAATGATATCCCAGATATTTTATGTCTAATGTTTGCAGACGATGTCGCCAACTGTGCCGAGACCGCCATTAAGTTACAACAACAAATTAACATTGTTGATCAGTTTTGTACTGATACTGGTATGGAAATTAATCTGGATAAGACCGAAATTACTGTATTTCGCAATGGTGGTCCCCTCCGGAGATATGAATCTTGGTTCTTCCGCGGACAACAACTTAACGTTACTCCTGTATACAAGTACATGGGGTTATTGTTGACTCCAAAGTTAAGCTGGAGCTCAGCCCATGATAAACTAGCTTCCCAAGCGCAAAAGGCAATATTTGCTATACGAAATTATCAGAAACCATTTGGGTTTTTTCCTGCAAAGGATTTATTTAAAATATTTGACACTATGGTAAAGCCAATATTATGTTATGGTTCCCAGATATGGGGTAACGAGTACAGCCCAGCTATTGAATTTGTCCATAATATGTTTTGTAAAAAATTATTACATGTTCGTAAAACTACCAATACTTGCATGGTTTTGGGGGAATGTGGAAGACTCCCATTATGTATTACTTATTTTACCAATTGTATCAGGTACTGGTGTAAACTATTGACTATGACATCTGATAGATACCCTAGGCAATGTTATATTATGCTTAAATCAATAGATGATGCTGGAAGAATTTGTTGGGCGACCAAAGTAAAATCTATACTTTTCACATACGGTTTTGGATATGTGTGGATATCACAAGAAATTGGTGATTGTGATATGTTTATCAATGTTTTTAGAAATAGATTGATTGACTGTTTTACTCAAAACTGGCATGACACCGTGAGTAACTCAAGTCGTTGTCACCATTATAGTCATTTTAAAACCCTACTTAATATTGAGCGATATTTGATAATAGAAATGCCAACCAAACACAAAATAGCCTATGCTAAATTTAGATGTTCAAACCATAAACTACAAGTTGAAACTGGCAGACATCTGAATATTACTTTCCAGAATCGCGTGTGTAATGTTTGTTCACAAATTAATATTAATATGACATTTGTGGATTGTGAATATCATGCATTTTTCCATTGTACTAAATATACAAGTATTAGAAATCAGTTTCTGTTCAACTGGTATAACTCTGGTACTGACCTGAATAACTTCTATGACTTATTGTCAACGAATGATTTTGAAACTATTAGAAAATTAGCAGTGTATATTTTCTATCTTATGAATTCTATAAAAGACTAGATACATGTATCAACTTTTACTTCAATACAATAATAGTGTGACACAATTCTGCAGTCTCTGTATATTACATGATATGTATGTAAAAAATACGCAGTGTATGCTTTCTATCTTATGAATTCTAGAAAAGACTAGATACATGTATTAACATGTACATCTGTACAATATTGCAATGACACAACGTGATAATTTCTGTATATTACATGGTATGTTTGTGGAAAATTTGCAATGTATATTCTCTATCTTGTAAATTCTAGAAAAGACTAGATACATGTATTAACATGTACATCTGTACAATATTGCAATGACACAACGTGATAATTTCTGTATATTACATGGTATGTTTGTGGAAAATTTGCAATGTATGTTCTCTACCTTGTAATTTCTAGAAAATACTAGATATACATACATGTATTAACTTTTGCATCTGAACAATATTGCTGTGGCATAGCTTTGCAATTTCTTTATGTTACATGGTGTGTATGTAGAAAATCTGTGGTGTATTTTTTCTGTCTTACGAGTTCTGTAAAAGATTAGAGACTTTAATATTGTCTGTATACTATCACTATGACGTAACTTTGTAATTTCTATATATTACAGGATATGTATGTAGAAAATCTGCAGTGTATGTTTTCGTTCCTATGAATTCTTGAAAAGGGACTAGATACATGTGCTAACATTTACATCTGAATAATACCACTAACACACAACTAACTGTACATTGAATGATATGTATTTTGGGCCGGAGGCCTCTGTTTCTTTAATAAAATGTTGACTTGAAAAAAAAAAAAAAAAAAAAACTACAAGTACTAGTATGTTGGCATTAAATACAAATCTCCATCATTTACAGGAAACAAGTGTGATTATGCCTTATTCATATACATTGACTGCAATTAGTGAAAATTAAATCTATTTCACTCTTTTGTAGTGAAAATAAAAATATACAGCAAATGTTATTTTCTCTTTGTTAATGTAGATTTACACTCTCATCAAAATTTTCAAAATCAAGCCTATTATAATCTTTACAACACTGTTGACATTATTACTTTTCACTTTTGTATAGTTATATTGTTTGCATACAAGGTCAACAGGTTTATTTATGCCATAACTGCCTTTCAGTGGAAAAGTGTTACATGGATTGTTGCAACACAATTTCAAAATGGAAACTAAATTCACTAACATATTTATTTGTATAAGATTGTTATAGGCTAATTTATACAGTTAATTGTCAACTCCATTTTTCCCTGCTCTAACTACCCACTTACCTGTTTCTTTCTCTGACGCTCCTTGTCCCTCATTAAGAAGATATCACTGTCTGGAGGCATCTTGAAAGGGTTTCCAGTCACCCCTGCGTCATCTAAATAGAAGAAAGTGACAAGAAATAACCATCATTGTAAGTTGCAACTTGTATCATGTAGATTATTTTAAATACAATTTTTGTATAATTATCAGTCTCAGAATCACTTAACAATAATCTTAACCTGTGCACAAACAAATACAAATACTAAACAAATCTAAACAAATATTACCAGTGAGAACTGAATGGTTGGAGCTAGACTTGGCTGAGTTAGGAAATGTAACTCTTCCAGACTGTCGTGATTGGTTGTCTTGTCCTGGAAATAACATTCACACAAGTTATATTAAACATCCAGTCTTAATTTATCTGTACAATTAACAAGAGCTGTCAGAGGACAGCGCGCTCGACTATTCGAGTGCTTGACATTATAACGTAAGCCATCATGGAGAAATTGTTCATATTCAATTTATAAGACGCTCTTTCAAAAATAAAAAAAGGAAAAAAAATAATTTATTTTTTTTTGGGGGGGGGGTGAGAAGGGGTATAATGTGGGGTGTGGTCATTTATTAGACGCTCTTTCAAAAATAAAAAAAGGAAAAAAAATATTTTTTATTTTTTTTTGGGGGGGGGGGGGTGAGAAGGGGTATAATGTGGGGTGTGGTCATTTATTAGATGATCTTTCAAAAATAAAAAAAGGAAAGTAAAAATTTGGGGGGGGTAGGGGGGTGAGAGTGGGGTATAATGTGGGGTGTGGTAATTTATTAGATGATGTTTAAAAAAACAAGAGATGTGTTTGTCAGAAGCACAATGCCCCCTATTGTGCCGCTTTGAAGCCATAAATTTGACCTTTGACCTTGAAGGATGACGTTGACCTTTCACCACTCAAATTGTGCAGCTCCATGAGATACACATGCATGCCAAATATCAAGTTGCTATCTTCAATATTGCAAAAGTCATGAAGAAGGTTAAAGTTTTGGTTAAAGTCTTTTAATTTGTTTTTTTGACCTTTGACCTTGAAGGGTGACCTTGACCTTGACCTTTCACCACTCAAAATGTGCAGTTCCATGAGATACACATGCATGCCAAATATCAAGTTGCTTTCTCAAATATTGCAAAAGTTATGACCAAGGTTAAAGTTTTGGTTAAAGTTTTGGGACACACACACACATACAATGACAGACAGGCCAAAAACAATATACCCACGATCTTTCGATCCGGGGGCATAAAAAAATTGGGGGTGGGGTAGGGGGGTTGTGGGTGGGTGAGAGGGGGCTATAATGTGGGGTGGGGTAATTTATTAGATGATGTTTACAAAAAAAAATGGGGGGGGGGGAGGTTGGGGGGAGGGCTTCTGGGTAGGGGTGTTGGTTATTGTTTGGGTGGAATCCATTGTGGTATTCAGGTAAGTGTTGTTTTGTCAAAGTAATAATAAAATGTGATCATAAATAAAGAAGTTATGGCAATTTAAGCAAAATGTTCAATTATCTAAGTGTAAAAGGGGCCATAATTATGTAAAAATGCTTAATACAGTGGTCTGCTCTTGTTTATAGGTTGGGGTCATGTTGGTAAACAAGTATGCAACATATAAAAGCAATATGTCAAAGGATATAGGAAATATTTGGGGTAGTACGCAAACTTTAACATAGATTTATCAATAATATGCATATTCTAAGTATAAAAGGGGCAATAATTATGACAAAATGCTTGATAGAGTTGTCTGATCTTGTTTATAGGTTGGGGTGATGTTGGTAAACAAGTATGCAAAATATGAAAGCAATATGTCAAGGGACAATGAAAATAAATGAGGTAGTACGAAAAGTTTAACATTTGCTGCATATTCTAGGTGGAAAAGGGCCATAATTATGACAAAATGCTTGATAGAGTTGTCTGCTCTTGTTTATAGGTTTGGGTCATGTTGGTAAACAAGTATGCAAAATATGAAAGCAATATGTCAAGGGACAATGAAAATAATTGGAGTAGTACGAAAACTTTAACATTTGCATGCTAACCCTAACGCAAACGGAAACAGAAGCGCCGACGCCGGGGTGAGTAGGATAGCTCCACTATATATATTTCATATATTATAGTCGAGCTAAAAATGTATGTTTATTTAACAAGGCATTGACTTATTTGTAAAAACACACCATATTATTAAGAGTTAATGAAAACCCTCAATATTTTTAGCAAGAATTAAAAACTTACTGGATTTCTTTCCTGACATGACAGAGGCATCTGGCGAGTCCATGTTGGATCTGACAGGGGAATCAGCCATTGTAGTTTATTTTTGAGTTGTCAATATTTGTGAATCATCAGTTAGTAATGGCAAAAAAAATCTGAAAACAACAACAATTTACATTATTCAATACAAATAATCTTTAACAAATCTGCTGATAAAATGTATGCATATGGAGTTTTGAAGATTTACAATTTACTTCTTACGTACAGTGCCGGTGCAATGAGACTGAAAATATGCTTTTTTAATTATGTGAATAGATTCAGAACTCAGTGCTTTTGCAATAAAAAAAAATATCTAGCAAACCATATGTTTCTAACATAGTTTTTGAAAATCGGTTAAATTGGTGAGTCTGATTCTGTTCATTCTTCTTCTTGAAGACTCACTATTGTCCTCTTTAAGAAAGCTTTTCGAAAATGTAAGAGCTTTTAAATAATGTTATAATTGCATAAATCATTAATTAATTATTAATAACAAATGATTTAAATGAATGATAAAAGAGTTAGCACAAAATCTGAAATTTTAATTTAAACTGGTGCATATATATGGGCAGGGGTGGCGAAATCAAATGTCCGAGTTGCCCGAGTCTTACATTTGCTTGTCTGGGCAACTGATTTGTTTCAATTAAGTTGTCCGTGGACAACCAGTCGGGTCGAGGAATACAAAAAATACATTGTAATTAAGTTTTACAAAACCGAATGTTGACACACGGTTACATTGTCAGTGCTATTTGCGAAGCAAATCAAGCTAAAATTCGGGCACTCCTGCGCGGTGATCTCCCTTATTCTAGTTGAGACCGGGAGCATCCCCATTTTCAACATTCGGCCCGACTGTTAGACAGTGAAAAGACTCGTTTGTTCGTCAATTCTGTATCTAAATATTGAACGTTCGTCTTAAATTTCAAAATGCATTTATACCAAATGTTCGCTAAATTCTAGCATCAGTTTTTTCTCATGGTTTACTTCATACAAATTCGAGCATAGCCAGATAGTTACGCTGCATATGGCAATGAATGTCTTTAAAATTCGGAAGTGTTTTTTCGGATTACACATTTACTTATGCTCATTTGAGAATAAAACAAAACGTTAACAGTTGTGTGTAATTAATTCAACGAGTCTTTGTTTAAATGCTTGAAGCGATGAAAAAACGTTTTGACAATACTACGCATGAAATGCACAATTTCCATGATTATTACACCCGGTTGCCATCAACAGTTTTCTAAGTAACTCACCACGATTTTATCGTGAAGGTGTACACCTTAGGGTTGATTAGAATGGTAGGTATAAAAATAAATGCGTTTATATTTAAATAAAAATTAACAAACAAGTGTAGTTCAGCAACGGCCAAGTTCAATTTCCTAAATGGTTGTCCATGGACAAGTATAGTTTTTTTAGATTTCGCCACCCCTGATGGGTTATCGAAACCGTGAATCGTGATGATAACAATTTGAACAATGTACAACATATTGTTTTCATTTATCAATGAAGTGCACAATTTTTAAGTGTACGACAATGCAAAATAAAATATGAGCTTAACTGACAGTTCAAAATCATTTTGCCCATGTTTTGGAACAGTTTACTAATAATAGCTAGAAATTGATGTATTCATATCAAAATCAGTGTCAGTTTCCTCATTCTGTGCTTTTTATTGTAATTATAAGAACAACTGTGCTACTAATTATGTTTTCATGCATTTATTTTATGTTTAAGGTAAAATTATTAACAATAATGGCAACATTGAGTAAATTTACATCAAAATAGTCACCTGTCATACATTAGTTCTTGTTTCCAATGACAACTTTGACGGGTTTGTAATGTTGTAAAAAATGTATTTATTTCCAATTACTGAAATTAAAAAACCCGTCAAAAAGGGAGACTACCACTTCAATGTTTTGCAATTTGCACAACGTTGTTAGTGTCTGCAACTCCGTGTTGTTATTGCGGGAACTTCGAAAACTAACAAAGACAAAAACCCTTTTTCCCAAAATAATACGTTGATCAAAACTGCTTCACTTTACTTGTAGTCTTTTATTAATAACATATATTCTAAGCGATTTACAAGAAAGGTAGGACCAATTGCTTAAGAGGTTCAATAACCGATTTTTTTTATCAGTTGATCGCGGTGGTGTAGTGGATGAGGTGTCCGCCTAGCGATCGGGAGTTCGTGGGTTCGAATCTTACTCGGGGAGCGTTCTCATTATCTCCTCCATAGACACCTAGTACTGGTTCTTCCCAGGAAACGGACTCGATAATGTCCCTCTGCCTATAATGCTCGAAAGAGCGGTTGGCAGTATACAAAGATCGATATACAAAGATAGATAGTTAACTTAACATCTGTTCAACCTTGCGGCTTGCGTCGATGTGAAATAACTATAGACCAGTAGAATGTTATTGTTTACAACATTTGGGATTTTCCGCGCATACGCACTGACTGGTTGGAAAAAAACACTGGTTACAGAAACGTAAAACATGTATAAATGGCTTTTGTTGTCAATAAATCGATACAAAAATCCAAAATAAACATTCAAACTCTTAAAAATAGTACCAATAAATGTATATTCATAAATGTAATTTCCTCTTTATATAAAAACGAAGTAGATATGCATCAGAGTAAACGTGGTCGAAAGACTCAATACTGACAATTCCACAAAACAACAATAAATTTGCCCTATTATTTCTGATAGTAAGACTTAAATAAATAATATTTCAAAAATAATTAAACATATATAAATTAACGCAAGTATTTTAAACCGTGTTGTGGTTGCTTCTTTTCACAATGGTGTTTCGTACACTAAAGTAACGTACGATCTTTACACGTATTAAATAGCGGAGTTTACATTTGCCGGTACGCGTTAAATACCTTAATTGTGTTGCAGTAAAATTGCACAATATTTTAAATTTATAGTTATTTAACACTGTATCCTTATGATTAAACTGGCTAATATATGTGCACTTGTTCCTGTTTATCCATTTCCGACAAATGTGTTCATTTTTTTAATGTTGAAATATTGTATTGAAGCAACTGTCAAGTATTTTGGCTTAAACCTTAGGCTTAAATGACTGCTCAATATGTCAAGAGATGACATGAGGGTATCATAAATTGTGTTTAATGACCCCACACTCGTCTGCAACATGTGGTTTATGCAGGGACTCAAGTATAGGTGCCTGGGTTTATGACACCATGTTTTCTTTGTCTGGAAAGTATCCGATCATAACGAGATAATTGGTTTGTGATGAACAAAGGTGCAATTAAACACCGGGTTAAAATGCTGCAACAAAGAGTGTCAAAATTGGTGTGAACAATTAAATAAAACAATTACATTTATCAAGAGAATTTATTTAATGTGTAACAAGATAAGTTTTTTAAGAAATATAATGGTTCGAATCAGTATTTATGTTGCGTACATAAACACGATCTATTTGTTGTCTGTTTTCATCATCAATTGTTTTTTGTTTATTAAATTTATTATATTTTGAAATAATTTCAAGTTCTGAGAGTTTTGAACTAAAAATGGTCGCAAAGAAGTGCCAAGTAGAGAGATTTTTGTGGTCTTCACTCTTCATATACCGAGCTATTAGATATATTCAACTCCCGATTTCGTTGTTAGTAAAAACAAATATTAACAACAATATAATCATTCCAAAAATGAATGTCCTTGCATGCTAAGGTTTTATTCAGACATAATTAGAAAAATTATATTTGATATTGTGCGTGATTATCAATAAAAACGATGATTTTGCCAACCTTCTCTATACGCGCTTATATGAAATACACCTCTTTTTGCCAACCAGTGGGCGGAGTTTAAAGTTTGCAGGTGCGCGTGACGTCACTCGTCAACTGTTCTATACAATTTGTTGCAGAAAACTGTTGCTATAAGGATTAGGTATTCATTAAATACATAAAGAACATAAAGAATGCTTTTTTTGGAAGTGGAAGGTGCACATGACCCTAGTCCAACTTGTTGACGCTCTTAAATATTATTAATTTAAGCTACTTTTTATATTGGTAATATTTGGAGCGTACAACCGGGGAAGCATTCAAACAATGGTGGAATTTTTTCCTTCTTTGTCTATATTGTTACGCAAGGATTTTGTGCGCAACATTCAAGCCCCGATATCAGACACTTAATATCAACGGATTGCATTAATATTTACATACCTGTGTAGATAATTCATTTCTCAATAATGTTCCGTAAACATTATGTAATGAGTCTAATGACACTTTGAACTTTGCACGCCTGAGCAATATAAATCCATTCACTATTCAAATTTTCAATATCTCTCGATTCGCTCGCTGTGTAGATATAAATCGATAACACAGCCTTGATGTAAAGCATGTGGAAGAATAAACGGCGTAAATACAGTTTGCGTTCGTCTGTTGTGGTGCAGAGCGTTTAAAGTAAACAGATGTTATTATGCTTTACAAGCCATGTGTTTTTCAAAATGCATCGATTTTTCTATTACGTACCAAAAAAGCAACACTTTCCCAATGGGGAAAAACCTAAAAATTTCCCAATTACTGTCAAATAATCCCATTTTAAGGTTTTCATTTTTTTTTTAATACAATAAAACATTTCAGGGCTTTTTTTCCTTCTTTGGGACCCGCCGAAAATCGGCCCTTTCCCCTCAGATTTTTTTTTCCCCTCAGCAGGTAAATTTTCCCCCAGACTTCATTTTTTTCCCCTAAAAAAAAAAAAAAAAAAAATTTTTTTTTTTTAAACTTTAAATACATAAGTTAACCTGATCCAGTGTAGAAAATATAACATATTGCATAATTAAATTATCTGTTGCCTTAATTTTGTTTTAAAAACAGCAAAATATGTTGAATTGATTATTTAAGACTTTCCTTATTTTCCCCAAAATCCGGTGTTTCGCGTGATTTTTTCCCCCAAAATCCGGAATTTTGCGCGATTTTTTTCCCCTCAAAAAAGGCCAGGCCCTTTCCCCAAAATCAGATAAAAAACCCTGCATTTAATTAATTTCCCTATGCAGCTGTATGGCTTGAACCTATGTAAATATAAATATTTTTTTTTTTTAAACCTATTTATTTATGCTCGATTGTGTAACAAGCCTAAGCTTATATGAAACGCTCTCGAGTCCGTTTTCCTTGGTGTCTATGGGGGAGATCTAAAGAACGCTCCCACAGTGGGGATCGAACCCATGACCTCCCGATCGCTAGGCGGACACCATATCCACTACACCACGGCGATCAAAATATAATATTGACAACTAGACAACACTTGGTTATCTATTTCAAAGTATTTGTAGGCACAGGGGACAAAAATACCACTCGTCCGCTTGTATTGACAAGTAAAATCTCAAAAGGACGAGTGAATTTTCCTTAATTTCTCGTCTTACAGGACGAGTGAAAAAAGCTGATGTTAAAATATGTATTTTCTGACAAGTAAGACTTGTTTTCATTAAATAAAATCATTTTCTGAAATCATAGCTATTCCGAAAGAAGATCGCGAATGAACCGGAAATTGTAATTGTAAATTTCATACAGCAGGTGCACGTTGTTATGCGAGACTGTGTCCCCAGTAAATATTGGCTTTTTGATGTAAACTTTGCGCGTCCATGGTGACAGGGAACCAACCTATGCATTCACTGTAAGTATTGATTTTTAAAGAATTATTTAAACGCGAAGTTCGGTTTCAAACCAGTCTGAATTTCATAAGAAAAATGTCTGACATACAAGCGTTCTTTAAAGTTGGCGGTAGCGATGTTCAAACGTCCGAAACGGAAAGCATGCGAGCATTAGAAAAACGGCAAACACGAAATTGTGTGTTCCTCATAAATAAAGTAACTTATTTCACTGCTTAACATTTATTTTGTGATCAGCTGGCATGAACAAGTGAGTAAGCAGCAATTTAGCAGTGATACAAGAAACTTCATATTAGTCATATCAGCCTTTTGCAATCTTTATTTCACCCATATTTTAAGGACAAGTGCATGTGTTTGCAGGACGAGTGAAAATTTTAATGCACTTGTCCTGCAGGACGAGTGCAGTTTAGAAATATTTTTGTCCCCTGAGGCAACAAATCAAATGCACCAATTTCGCAACCTGAAGACTTCACAACGCAAATTTTCCCATTTTCTTCTCTTTTTTTCGCACTTATTTTTATGCCCCTATTCAAAGAAGAGGGGGTATATTGTTTTGGTGGATGTCAGTCTGTGGCTAGACCAGTTTGTTTCCGATCAATAACTTGTCAACAGATTGACCAATTGTCTTGATACTTACCATGTGCATTGTCCTTTGCCAGTAGATGACCCCTATTGTAATTGGGGTCACTAGGTCAAAGGTCAAGGTCACTGATACTCTAAGAGTGAAAATTGTTTCCATTCAATAACTTTTAAATGGAGGGACCGATTTGCTTGATATTTCCCATGTGCATTGGTATGGACAGTAGATGGCCTCTATTGAAATTGGGGTCACTAGGTCAAAGGTCACTGTCACACTAAGTGTGAAATCGTTTCTGATCAATAACTTGTCAACTGATTCACCGATTTGCTTGATAATTCCCATGTGCATTTGCCATGGGCAGTAGATGATACGCGACCCTTATTGAAATTGGGGTCACTAGGTCAGAGGTCAGGGTCACTGTCACAATAAGTGTACAAATCATTTCTGATCAGTAACTCGTCAATTATTAATTGTTCAATGTTCAAAATAATTTCACAGAGTATTGGCATGTTCAGCTTAAATTATCAAGCTCTATAAAGAGGACAAGGAAATGAAATATATTGCGACAACATAATTTCATTTAACTCTTAATGTTGAAAAATGAGATTCATATCACAATTAACAATGATTTAACAGAATCGCATAATAACTTATTGAAGTGGCTAAGTGACACTAATATGATAAGTTTAACTTTGTGCTCAGTTTTGTTGGAAAAAATCCTGTATCAAGGCCCTGTTGCAGGGGGGGGGGTCTGTCTCCGATGGCTGAGCTCTTGTTCCCAATTCGGCTGGTACGGGTACTTTCCTAATTGGGCAAAAAAAATCAATGAAATGTTAAAGAGAACTACTGACATGAATGATTATGGGAATGTCATGATTGACTGACAGAAGAAAAAAATCTGCTAATACCTGTAAAGCAACAATTAAACAATGAGGTAATATAATTAACATTTAGAGGTGTTGTCTATGATGTGTATGATGCTTGGTTTTTGCAGACAAATATCATTCTTTGAATATATTATTTAACACTAAATAAAATATTTAAATTATAAATTTTTATTTTTTCAGAACTCAATGATTGCATGATTCGTAAGGATGGCAAATGAAACTGGTAAGCCATATTTTCAAGTTATTTTATCACTCCATTTTGTATTCATGGTGTTTTGAGGGACTGGTTGGTCTTGTCAAATCAAACATCACTACTATTACATGTAATATGATGTGTAGCATTTCTCATTTTTAAACATTGTTAAGACCTTTTTGCAATATTCAATTGGGTAATTCAAAAAATCAAATTTGATACAACTGTATCTGCTAAGTACAATTTAAGTGTTTTTATTGAGCCAATATGTGAAGCTTGTGACACTGTCAGAGTTTATGGAATTTCTCAACAGAATGAATTCACTCTTAATAAAATATCCAGTAAAGGCAGAAAGTGTCTAGGGAATGCAAAGGCTAATGTGGCACAATACTGTTTGCACATGCATTGAAACCAATTTTTATGCTCACCCAAAAAAAAATTTGGGGGGAGCATTTAGTCGCCGCTTCGTGTGTCCGTCCGTCCGTCCATGCACAATTTTTGTCCGGGCTATTTCTCAGTAACTAATGCCTGGAATTCAATTAAACTTTATGGGAAGCTTCACTACCAAGAGGAGATGTGCATATTATCAGCCGGTTCTGGTCGGATGATTTTTCACAGAGTTATGGCCCTTTAAAATTTCCATTTACTGTACATATAGTGCAATTCTTGTCCGAGCTATTTCTCAGCAATTTATCACGGGAATTCAATGAAACTTTATGGGAAGCTTCACTACCAACAGGAGATGTGCATATTATCAGCCGGTTATGGTCGGATGATTTTTCACAGAGTTATGGCCCTTTTAAATTTTCTATAAACTGTACATATAGTGCAATTCTTGTCCGGGCTATTTCTCCCCAACTACTGACTGGACTTAAATGAAGCTTTATGGGAAGCTTAACTACCTTGAGGAGATGCACATGTTATTAGTGGGTTCTTGTTAGATGAGTTATGGCCCTTTGAAATTTTTAATTTGCTAAACCATCCATTGTATTATTTTGTCCAAAGTTATGCCCCTCAAGACGTTTCCCTTAATCTGAATATATAGTGCAATATTGTGACCAAAAAAAACTTTGGGGAGCATCACCCGTCTCTGACGGTTTCTTGTCTTAAACTTGACTGAAATATACACTGTTCTTGTAGATGAATGTGAACTTGAGGAGTTGACTGCCTTTCTTGAATCCTCGGATGATGACATTGATGCAGGACACGAACCAAAGACTTCTCAACAGAATACAAATGAAGGTATTACCTTTTCAGCTTTCAGTGGTGCTGTAGTCAGTTTACAACCAAAGAAAAAGGTCTGTTTTTTAACTTAAATATTTGCTTCTATAAAAGGTATCAAAATTTTCCCCTTGTATATCTAAGTCAGATTGATTTGATTTATTGCAATGTTAATACCTAAGTGTTCAACACAAATGTTTGAATGGTAGAATTTTTCATTAAACCTTCCTGAAATTGTGAATTTACCAATAATTGTTGAAAATACATGATTTAGCATATGTATTGTGCTCTAGATAAGTATTTATTAATTAATTGGTTTTAAAATTGCTGATGGATGTTTTATTTTCTGATAAATTATTTCTCCTTGCCTGTAAACAGATGAGTTCACTCAGGCAGAGATTGAAGCCTTCTTGCAAGAGTCGTCAGATGATGAACCTGAGGAAGTAGTTGCCCAGTCGGATCATCATGGTATTGAAAATGCAGATAAGAATAATACAGGTATAGTGGGTTTTGATATTGTTGATAGCGTTATAGTGTTTATTAGATTTATCATTTATTACATAATATATCACTATATTATATGTAACACATTTTCGCAGAGCAATGGTGCAATTTGACTGCGTAGTACTATTGCCCAATTAGATTATATTTACTAAAAACATCCATCATGGAATGATGCTGAATGCATAATTGAATATAGGTACATGTGCTTAAGTGGAAATAGCATATTTAAGACACTGACGATGAACAAAGTTTACCATCCAATGTTTTTAGCTCACCTGATTGCTCAGGTGAGCTTTTTTGACCGGTCTTTGTCCCCGTCGTACGTCCGTCCGTCTGTTAACATTTGTTCGTAAACACTCTAGAGGCCACATTTATTGTCCGATCTTCATGAAACTTGGTCAGTAGCTTCGTCCCAATGAAATCTTGGTTGAGTTCGAAACTGGGTCTTGCCGGGTCAAAAACTATGTCAAAAAAAGAAAAAACTTGTAAACACTGTAGAAGTCACATTTCATGCCCAATCTTCATGTAACTTTGTCAAAATGTTTGTCTTAATGATATGTTGGTTGAGTTGAAAAGTGGTTCGGGTCAGTTGAAAAACATGGCCGCCAGTGGGTGGGGCAGTTTTCCTTATTTGGCTATAGAGAAACCTTGTAAACACTCTGGAAGTCACAATTTTTGCTCAATCATCATGAAATTTGGTCAAATCATTGGTTTTTATTGATTTCTCGGACGAGTTCGAAAATGGTCCAGATCGATGAAAAAACATAGCCACCAGTGGGCGGGGCATTTTTATCTATATGTATATAGTGAAAACATGTCAACACTCTAGAAGTCTCATTTTTGGCCCAATTTTCATGAAATTTTGTCCGAACTTTTGTTTCCAAGATACGTGAGTTAAGTTTGAAAATGGTTCCGGTCCGTTGAAAAACATGGTTGCCAGGTGAAGGTGGCAGTTTTCCTTATATTTATAAAGTAAAAAGGCTTGTAATCTATCATGAATTAAGGTCAAGGTCATGTAACATGCGAGACAACTCTTATAAATATTGCATTTAAGTTTACAGTAGTTACTCCCCTTTGATTATTAATGTTTTCATAATAATACTGTGTAGTTATGTCATTTATGTGTTAATTGTGATTCAAGGTTGGATGTTTTTATGCCTTCTTTCAAAGGGGGCATAAAGTGATCGGACTGTCCGTCTGTCCGCCTGTCTGTCCGTCTTTCTGTCACACTTTGCGTTAAAGTTTCGAAAAATGCTCATAACTTCTATGTCCCTTGAGATATAACCTTCATATTTGGTATGAATGTGTATATGGGCAAGGCCTTTCCATACGCACACAATTTTGTACCCTTGTGACCTTGACCTTGAACTTAAGGTCCGTGTTTAGGTTTCGAAAAAGAGGTTTAGGTCACCATTTCAAATCTTACAAAAACAAAAACACTCCCTACGCCAGAGTTTTGGTTCAATAATGATGAAACTTGACCAGGATGTTTGTCTGGTCAATATCTAGGTCAAGTTTGACATAAGGTAAAGATTGAATGAACCGACTCCTCTCAGGTGAGCGAACTAGGGCCATCATGGCCCTCTTGTTTTATGAAAGGGGTCACACTACTGTTTTTCAACCATTCCTGCCATTTATCTGGCTAAATCCCTACATCAAACAATGCAATCTTATAAGGAAGCAAATGCCTTTGTAACACAGATTTATAATCTGACAATTTTGTAAGCACATTAAACTTATATCCATGCATGCATGCCAGTAGATATATAATATAAAAGCAGGCGTCATTTCAGTAGCATACAACATTGCAATAAGACATATCAACATACTACCCCCTGAATTATGCATTGTATAGAGCAATGAAGAACTGAGGTTTAATAATACAGTGGAAACCCTCTAAACCGGATCCTTTCTATACCGGAATCCTCTTAACCGGACATATTGTCCGGTCCCATTGTTTTCCCTATAAAACCATGCATAAAATATCTCCTCAAGACCGGAATCCCCTCAATTCTGAATAACAGTCATTCTTTGGATCAAAATTGGGTAATTCCATACGTAATTGTACCTCTCTAAACCGCTCAGGGCCGGTTTATTGCACCTCAGACCAAGTGTCAAAAAGTTGTGAATAGCGGATTATAGACGCGTGAAATTAATAAAGGTGGTCAAAAAATTTGCAAACTGTAAAAATCGCAAAACAATTTAAAGATACTTGTCATGTGATGTACATATTGCTCAATAGATGTGATAATACTGATTATAATTACTGATAACAAACATAGAGTTCTTTAGTGTGTTTTGCTTTTGATATAGGAAGCCGTGCTAAATTTTAATAATCTTAATGCTATTTAATTTTATGTTGTTTATTACAATTGCTAATTTAATGTCATATAAAATGGTTATTTGCAGAGTTCTTGACGCATGTGCATTTAGATTTTCATTTAGATTTTCAAATTGGTAATTAAGATAACTAAGACTAAAAATGTCTGAACCTCCTTCTATGCGATGGCACATGGAATTTTATTGTCTTAAGAAGACAAAATCAAACTGATAAAAGAGTCAGAGATGTTGCTAAAACCTACACTCAAGATACTGTCAGAGAAATATCGGGTAGGAAAGTCGACGATCGGGGATATTGTGCGAAAAAAGTCGGCGTACATATGTTTCAGTGTGAAAAGGAACTAAATTCACCTAACACATGCATGCATGTATACAATGGTTTGTTTTTCAGGGTGCACTGTTTGATCTATGTTGTGACTGATATTGCTTTCGAATCAACAGATTAAGCGACGTGTTTTTCTTATGTGATGCAATATGAATGAATGGTATATATAAATAAACTATGACAATTTGCTTAAAGTGTTTTTTCCACATAAGGCCATGTAATTGACCTTCTGAAAGTAAAAAAAGTCAATGTCCCCTCTAAACCGGAATTTCCTCTTGGTCCCGGGGGTGTCCGGTTTAGAGGGGTTCCACTGTAGAATGGATCAATTGATTGATAATATCACAAATATAATCAGGTGACAATTTTGGAAGTCCTCACTGTCAGATGTTGCTTATTAGCAGTGGGTTTCAAAGTGGCTGCATTTTTTGCAGTCATGTCACACACAAGAACTGGGCATAAAATACCCGTGCACAAAGACTTACCTTAATGCTGGTCATGAGTTTAGTTATACAAATTTGAGTTTAGTTTAAGATGGGAAATTTAATCAGATGTACATTTTATACTTGAGGCATTATTTAGAATGGTATAACAAAACTATTAATTTAAACTGAATTTCAGAAAATCACGAACAAGAAGATTTTGAAGGTGAGCTAAAATTACACAAATTATATAATACTGGAGGAAACTATGTTTGTATGTTAAATATCAGTGCTTTCCTTTGAAAAAAAGTATTTATACTGTAACATTTTTGTGCCTTGCCTAACTGACCAACCGTCAATTTTAAAGGTAAATATATTCCAATACTGTGTATCTATGTTTTATAGAATTCGTTTGAAACATTATCCTGTATTTATTATTCGCATAACTCATTTGAGTGTGTGTTTTTTTAAATAGTACAAATCTAGTTGTCATGATTCAATCATATCATTGAAAAGTATGAAGAGTTTACTACCTTGAGAACATCAGACCAAAAACTGGAATTTGATAATCTTTAGCTGTAGTATACAAAATACTGTATCTAGACATATCCCACAATACTTCATTTTGTAAACATTTTCCTTTAGTAAAAATGCTATTGGCATGAAAAAAGTTGTCCCTACGAACAAAGTCCCAATCTAAATGAAGACTTAACTTTAAAGAAATTCTTTTTTTATTATATTTTAATAAAAAATACTCCTAAATTGTTCTTGTATTTTCATTAAAATCTTGTTGACAGCATGGGGGATGACTTTCATAGACCACTGCTATATAAGGAAAAAGCCCTTAATATTAAAGATGTAATGTAAAAACACTGAATATCAATATGTTCTGAAATTGTATGGTGTGCTTGAAAATCATATAATATATATTTTAGGCCGATTGAAGAATTCACATTTGTTTTAGTAGATTTGTAATTGTGGAACATCTGCCTTTTCTTATACATATTCTCAGTATTGCTCTCAATGCATATCTTCTCAAACACTGGATACTCTCACAGATAAATCAATTATTTAATTATTGTTGCTAAAGATAAGTCAAAATTTCTGTATTTTTTAAAGGAAGAAGAAATAGATAAAAGCATTATGAACATTTTTATTAATAGATATCCGAAAACAGATTAATGAAATCCTTAATATATTGAATGTTGTGTATGATAATTCAATCCTTATTACTGTTATAGATGAACTGATGGCTGAGGACCTTGCCGAGCTGGATGGTGCTGGATCTACAGCAGGAGAACCCAACAAAGAAGCTGATTGCTCAGATATGCAGGCAACCTCAGGCTTGATGGACAACCAGTCTGAAAACAATGAAATGGATGTGGACCAGTCTGATAACAGAGCACATAATGGAAACCAGTCAGAGTCTTCAAAGGAGGCAGTTGCAGGAGTACCGGAACTTGCTGTGGATGCTATAAAAGGTGAATTAATATTTGACAAATAGTTACTGTTAGTTTTACTGTCTTTCATTTTGTTATAGGTGATATAAACGTTAAGAATCAATGTTGTCAAATAGAGGTTATAAATCATATAAACAAGTAGAAAAGTTTGAGTTAAAACTTTGAACACTTTTACATAATGGGTGCCTGGAAATAACATGTCTTCTACATAATTAAGGACTACTGAGTGTATGTAAAGATAGCCACAATTAAGAAATAAATGATTAAATAATTGCAAAATATTTAAGATGACCATGTTCTTATTCATCAGTTGCAAAGGTACATGTTGGACTCGACAGAAGTGAAGTCTTGTTGCAGCAAATGTAGATGTTTATAATAGAAAAATTGATTTTGGGGGGGGGGAGGTTGTTTCCCCCCCCCCCCACACACACACTCATTTATTAGCAATCAAATGTTGTGTGCCTTTGTTTTCCATACAATTATGATAATTATATTTGCAATAGATCCACCACAATCTTGGTGGAAAATGACATCTGACATGAAATAAAATAAACAAGTCATGCATAAAAATGTCGAACCTTGGGTACAAGTGTTGTTTCTGGGGACGACTGAAGTACAAAAAACTAGCCTTAAAACTCGTCCAATTTCAGATTTTGTTTATATAAATAACGGAAGATTCCATCTTTGTTTGCTCTTTGAGATAACCTGTACCATAATTGATGATAAATGTAAGTTTGTTCTTTAAAGAAATGGTGGAGACAAAAATATAAAAAGACAAATTTAGTGCACATTGTTTGCTTATAAACTATATACCCTCAATCTGTTGCAGCTGAAATGGAGGCAATGGCCAGACGAATGCAACAGTTACAAGAGATGCTGAATTCCACAGCAAAGACACCACAATCTAGCCAAGACTCCACTTCACCTCAAACCTTAAAGGCACAGAAAACCAATCAAGACTCTCATAAGCCATCTGTCAAGTCCCCATCAACAGCCAAGTCTTCAAAGCAACTTGCTAAGTCACCTGATAAACCTATATCATTTAGTGGTGTATCAAAGACAAAATCTGTTGTATTAGAAAAATCTTCAGTGTCTGGCAAAAAATTGTCACCAAAAGCTCTTGATGGTAAAACTAAGCCTGAATTGGATGTATTAGAACGGGTAACGTCTACATTATCTGGAAATAAATCAGAGAAGCCAAGATCCGCATCTAGTGCTAAAACCATGCATCCATCTGTAAATCATAAAAACTCTTCATCTCAGAAATGTGTGACTTCCAACACAGGTACAGTTATTATTTATTTAAGCACATGTTTGAATCATGTATTTAATTCTTTTATTCTAACTTCATCATTACATTTGTTATAATAGTGTATTCTTTTTATGCTCCCTAACAAAATTTAGGGAGAGCATGTAGTCGCCGCTTCGTCTGTCCGTCCGTCCATGTGTCCGTGCGTCCATGTGTCCATCCGTGAACAATTTTTGTCCGGGCTATTTCTCAGCAACTAATGACCAGAATTCAATGAAACTTTATGGGAAGCTTCACTACCAAGAGGAGATGTGCATATTATCAGGGCTTTTTTTCCTTACTTTGTGAAGCGGCCCTGGCCCCCTCACTTTGTGAAAAAATGAGTGGCAAACTTTTTAAAATTGTGAAAAAATGAGTCGCGAACTTTTAAAAATTGTGAAAAAGTTAGTTGCGAACTTTTCAAAATTGTGAAAAATTGAGTCGTGAACTATTCAAAATTGTGAAAAATTGAGTCGCGAGCTTCTTAAAATTGTGAAAAACTGAGTCGTGAAATTGTTAAAATTGTGAAAAACGGCCAATTTTGTAAAAAATTCACGGCCATGTTAGGTTTGTGAATTGTCCCTATCAACATTTTAAAATGTCCTTCCAGGGCCACTCGCAAAGAAGGAAAAAAAGCCCTGATATTATCAGCGGGTTCCGGTTGGATGATTTTTCACAGAGTTATGGCCCTTTGCAATTTTCCATTAACTGTACATATAGTGCAATTCTTGTCCGGGCTATTTCTCAGCAACTAATGACCGGAATTCAATGAAACTTTATGGGAAGCTTCACTACCAAGAGGGTACCAAGAGGTGATGTGCATATTATCAGCCGGTTCTGGTTGGATGCTTTTTCACAGAGTTATGGCCCTTTGAAATTTTCCATTGTACATATATTGCAATTCTTGTCCGAGCTATTTCTCAGCAACTTGTTACTGGAATTCAATGAAACTTTATGGGAAGCTTCACTACCAAGAGGAGATGTGCATATCATCAGCCTGTTCTTGTCGGATGATTTTTCACAGAGTTATCGCCCTTTGAAATTTTCCATTGTACATATTGTGCAATTCTTGTCCTAGCTATTTCTCAGCAACATATAACTGGAATTCAATAAAACTTGATGGGAAGCTCACTTCTAACAGGAGATGTGCATATTTTCAGCCAGTTATGGTCGCATGATTTTTCACAGAGTTATGGCCCTTTGAAATTTTCTATAAACTGTACATATAGTGCAATTCTTGTCCGGGCTATTTCTACCCAACTACTAACTGAAATTTAATGAAGCTTTATTGGAAGCTTAACTAGTTTGAGGAGATGCGCATGTTATTTGTGGGTTCTGGTTAGATGATTTATTTAGCGAGTTATGGCCCTTTGAAATTTTTAAGTTGCTTAACCATCCATCATATTATTTTGTCCAAAGTTATGCCCCTCAAGATGTTTCCTTTTATTAGCTCATCTATTTTTTGAAAAAAAATCATGAGCTATTGTCATCACCTTGGCGTCGGCGTCGGCGTCTGGTTAAGTTTTGCGTTTAGGTCCACTTTTCTCAAAAAGTATCAATGCTATTGCATTCAAACTTGATACACTAACTTACTATCATGAGGGGACTGGGCAGGCAAAGTTAGATAACTCTGGCTTGCATTTTAACAGAATTATGTGCCCTTTTTATACTTAGAAAATTGAAAATTTTGGTTAAGTTTTGTGTTTAGGTCCATTTTATTCCTTAAGTATCAAAGCTTTTGCTTTCATACTTGCAACACTTACTAACTATCATAAGGGGACTGTGCAGGCAAAGTAATGTAAATCTGACTGGCATTTTGACAGAATTATATGCCCTTTTTATACTTAAATTTTTTTAATTTGGTTAAGTTTTGTGTTTAGGTCCATTTTATTCCTTAAGTATCAAAGCTTTTGCTTTCATACTTGCAACACTTACTAACTATCATAAGGGGACTGTGCAGGCAAAGTAATGTAACTCTGACTGGCATTTTGACAGAATTATATGCCCTTTTTATACTTAATTTTTTTTAATTTGGTTATGTTTTGTGTTTAGGTCCACTTTATTCCTACAGTATCAAAGCTATTGCTTTCATAGTACCAGGGCTTTTTTTCCTTAGTTTGTGAAGCGGCCCTGGCCCCCTCACTTTGTGAAAAAATGAGTCGCGATTTTTTTTAAATTGTGAAAAAATGAGTCGCGAACTTTTTAAAATTGTGAAAAAGTTAGTTGCGAACTTTTCAAAATTGTGAAAAATTGAGTCGTGAACTATTCAAAATTGTGAAAAATTGAGTCGCGAACTTCTTAAAATTGTGAAAAACTGAGTCGTGAAATTGTTAAAATTGTGAAAAACGGCCAATTTTGTAAAAAATTCACGGCCATGTTAGGTTTGTGAATTGTCCCTATCAACATTTTAAAATGTCCTTCCAGGGCCACTCGCAAAGAAGGAAAAAAAGCCCTGCATACTTGCAACACTTATTAACTATCATAAGAGGACTGTGCAGGCAAAGTTATGTAACTCTGACTGGCATTTGGACGGAATTATGGGCCCTTTATACTTAGAAAATTGAAAGTTTGGTTAAGTTCTGTGTTTTGGTCCACTTTACCCCTAAAGTATCATAGATATTGCTTTCATACTTGGAACAGTCGCAAACTATCATAAGGGTACAGTAAAAGGACAAGTTGCATATCTCTGGATGTCATTTTTATGGAATTATGGCCCTTTTTTGACTTAGTTACTTTGAATATATGGTTAAATTTTGTGTTTCGATCCACTTTACTTCTTAAGTATCAAGGCTATTGCTTTCAAACTTCAAATACTTTCATGCTATCATGAGGTTACTGTACCTGGCAAGTTGAATTTTACCTTGACCTTTGAATGACCTTGACTCTCAAGGTCAAATTATTTAATTTTGCTAAAATTGCCATAACTTCTTTATTTATGATTAGATTTGATTGATACTTTGACAAAACTACTCTTACCTGACATACCACAATATACTCTACCCAAACCATCGCCCGTGTCCCCCCCCCCCACACTATACACCCCCCCACCCCACCCCCTCCCCAATATATTTTTTTTAAACGGTTTTAAAAACAAAACTATTTATTTTGATCATTTTATGTTTGAAATACCGTCCAACCATCGCACCCAAGAACCCCCCCCCCCCCCCCCCCCCGCCCCCCACCGGAATCCCCCCCCCTAAATATATATATTTTTTTTTTTTTTAAGATCATCTCACAAATTACCACCACACCCTCACACTATACCCCCCACCTCACCCCCCCCATTTTTTTTTGGAAACGGTTAGAAAACACAAATATTTAATTAATTATTTTATGATTGAAATACCGTCCAACCATAGCACCCAAGAATCCCCCCCCCCCACCCGAATTTTTTATTTTTTTTCCTTTTTTTCGCATTTTTGGAAGATAATGTAATAAATGTCCACACCCCCACACAATACACCCCTCTTCACTCCACCCCTCCCTCCTTTGTGATTGAAAATGAGAGTCCCTTCACCTTTAAAAAGAAAATAGATGAGCGGTCTGCACCCGCAAGGCGGTGCTCTTGTTTTTTAAAATGGTGTTGCCATAGCAACATGACGAAGATGCAGAACAGGCAGTTCAAAAAGACCTTTACAAGCTTAAACATATGAAAAGGCGACACAATATTTTTGTAAAATGTTCTCGTTGAACATGTTCATTATCTTTTTTAGCCGGATTTTTTTCGAAAAAATCTCGGCTTATAGATTGATGTTGTCGGGCGGGCGGGGGGGCGGGGGGGCGGGCGGGCGGGCGGCGTGCTCGAAAATGTTAAAGTTCTTATTTCATGGTATAACTTTGGTATGCTTGGACCTAGAGTCTTCAAACTTGACATGAAGGTTGGCCAGGATTAACAGATGACCACTGGTCATTTCAAGGTCATTCATTTGAAGGTCAAGGTCACTGTGACCTTCAATATAAAAAATGTTAAAGTTGTTATAACTTTGGTATGCTTGGACCTAGAGTCTTGAAACTTGACATGAAGGTTGGCCATAACTAGTTAGTAACCACTGGTCATTTCAAGGTCATTCATTTGAAGGTCAAGGTCACTGTGACCTTGAATGTAAAAATGTTTAAGTTCTTATTTCATGGTATAACTTTGGTATGCTTGGACCTAGAGTCTTCAAACTTGACATGAAGGTTGGCCAGGATTAACAGATGACCACTGGTCATTTCAAGGTCATTCATTTGAAGGTGAAGGTCACTGTGACCTTCAATATAAAAATGTTAAAGTTGTTATAACTTTGGTATGCTTGGACCTAGAGTCTTGAAACTTGACATGAAGGTTGGCCAGAACTAGTAAGTAACCACTGGACATTTCAAGGTCATTCATTTGAAGGTCAAGGTCACTGTGACCTTGAATGTAAAAATGTTCAAGTTGTTATAACTTTGGTATGCTTGGACCTAGAGTCTTGAAACTTGACATGAAGGTTGGCCAGAACTAGTAAGTAACCACTGGACATTTCAAGGTCATTCATTTGAAGGTCAAGGTCACTGTGACCTTGAATGTACAAATGTTAAAGTTCTTATTTCATGTTATAACTTTGGTATGCTTGTACCTAGAGTCTTCAAACTTGAAATAAAGATTGGCCAGTACTAGAAGATGACCACTGGTCATTTCAATGTCATTCATTTGAAGGTCAAGGTCACTGTGACCTTAAATGTTAAAATGTTAAAATTGTTATAACTTTGGTATGCTTGGACATAGAGTCTTCAAACTTGACATGAAGGTTTGCAAGCACACTTAGATGACCACTGGTCATTTCAAGGTCATTCATTCTAAGGTCAAGGTCACTGTGACCTTGAATGTAAAAATGTTAAAGTTCTTATAACTTTGGTAGGTAAAAATGTTAAAGTTCTTATTCCATGTTATAACTTTGGTATGCTTGTACCTAGAGTCTTCAAACTTGACATAAAGGTTGGCCAGTACTAGAAGATCACCACTGCTCATTTCAATGTCATTCATTTGAAGGTCAAGGTCACTGTGACCTTCAATGTTAAAATGTTAAAATTGTTATATGCATTCAAAACATAACACAAGGTTTGCTCATGCCTTGAAAAGTACTTACATTTCATTTTGACCTTTGAACAATATTTCAGTAATTTAAGTATTGCATTGACAAAAACACGAAAGGTACTTTCCTGTCATTTAAATCAAAAATCCGGCTTCAATGCGGTCATCTCCGACCGCGGAACTCTTGTTTACAGTATAAGCCATGTTGATCATGTGAGTGTAAGGTCACTGACAGAAAAACAGGGAGAAAGTGAGCGGCAAATGTGTAAATGTGGTCCCCCAAGTTATGAGAATCTTTCAAAGTGCTCATGTCTTATCTTTTGCAGGTGTTGATGACAACCCATTTTTCAGTGGCCCCAACAAGGAACTGACAGCTAGCGAACTGTTTGGGGAGTCAGACGACAGCGATTGGGAGGATCTTGCAGGCGGTAAGAATACTGTGTTAGGGTAAGAATACTGTAATGGGGTAAGAACTCGTTGCTGGGGTAAAAATACTGTGCTTGTTGAGAATACTGTGTTGGGTAAGAATATTGTGTTGGGGTGAGAATACTGTGCTTGGTGAGAATATTGTGTTGGGGTAAGAATACTGTGTTGAGGTAAGAGTACTGTGTTGGGGTAAGAGTACTGTACTGGGGTAAGAACTCGTTGCTGGGGTGAGAATACTGTGCTGGGGTGAGAATACTGTGCAGGGGTGAGAAGACTGTGCAGGGGTGAGAATACTGTGCTGGGGTGAGAATACTGTGCTGGGGTAAGAACTCGTTGCTGGGGTGAGAATACTGTGCTTGGGTGAGAATACTGTGCTGGGGTAAGAACTCGTTGGTGGGGTGAGAATACTGTGCTTGGTTGAGAAAACTGTGCTGGGGTAAGAATTCTGTGTTGGGGTAAGATAACTGTGCTGGGGTTAGAATACTGTGCTGGGGTGAGAATACAAGATTTGTGTGAAAACACAGTGCATTGTGTAAATAAAGTGTCTTGCCAGATCAGCATGCGCAGTCTACCTAGGTGGATTTTGTACCGCCCTTTTTTCATATAGTGGTTGGACAAGCTTTAGTGCAATCAGAAAAAAGCACATTTTACCATCAATTTTAATACCCTTACATAAAAAAGGCCCTACAAATAATCCCGATAATTATAGGGGAATATCACTAATAGATGTTTTGAGCAAAATTTATATAAGCATATTGAACAAAAGGCTTTCGTTTTATCTTGAAGCATATGATAAAATAACTGAGTCGCAGGCAGGGTTCCGAAAAGGATATTCGACTATTGACAATGCGTTTGTTTTGTATTCGATAATTAGTAAATATTTATGTCGTAAAAAACGCAAATTATATGTCGCATTTGTAGATTTTACAAAGGCATTCGATTTTGTCAATAGGAGACGGTTACTCTTGACTTTAGTGAATAATAATGTTGGTGGGAATCTATTACTGGCTATAAAAGCCCTATACAAGAATGTTAAAACACAAGTTAGGTCAAATAATACATTAAGTGACGTTATTGAATGTACTATGGGAGTACGACAAGGCTGTAATTTAAGCCCTATTCTGTTCTGTTTGTATATCAATGAATTATATGAATATTTAAAAAGTAAGAACATAAGAGGTATACAACTTACCCCAGATTATGTTGAAATATTTATGTTATTATTTGCTGACGATGTAGCACTGGCTTCGGATACAGTTTCAGGTCTACAACAGCAGCTAAATCATCTTCACGAATTTTGTGTTGTCTCTAAATTAAATGTAAATGTGGATAAGACAAAAATTGTTGTATTCAAAAATGGTGGTCGACCTGCTTTGAACGAAAAATGGTATTACAATAATGCACTATTGGAATGTGTGCAAGGATTCAATTATGTAGGTGTTCATTTTTCGTCTAGCCTGTCTATGTTTAAAATGGCAGAAAACATGTCTTGTAAAGCAAAACGTGTCATTATATCTATGCTTTCGTCACTATACGACTATATGCCTATGCCATATCATTGTTACTTTAAGATTGTTGATGCTAAGGTAATGCCTATTTTATTATATGGATCGGAATTATGGGGGCTAAAAGCTTTTGAAGTTGTAGAAAGAGTTCACACATATGCATGTAAAAGATTTATGTCAGCACCAATATACTCATGTAATAATGCTATTATAGGTGATTGTGGTAGATATCCAATACATATTTATTCATCTATGAGAGTTGTAAAATATTGGTTACGATTACTGGAAACACCATATTCCCGTCATACTAAAAAGTGCTATGAAATGTTGAAATGTTTTAATGACATAGGATACGTAAACTGGGTTACTTCATTACGAAATCACTTGCAATCCATAGGGTTTGGTTATGTGTGGGAACAACAAGCAGTTGCTAATAAACCATTATTTTTGATAAATTATGCTCAACGATTAAAAGACATTTTTGTACAGCAGTGGATAGAAGCGTGTAATAGTTCTTCAAAACTAAAAACATACAATGGATTTAAAAGTAACTTTGAATTTGAGTCATATTTAAATATTTTAACAATCCGTAAATTTCGTAACGCTTATGTATGTTTTCGAATTTCTTCACATAAGCTCATGATTGAACAGGGTCGCTATTTGAATATCGACAGGGACCGAAGGTTGTGTCCTTTTTGTAAAAATGATATTGAAAATGAATTTCATTTTCTTCTAATATGTACAACATACTTAGACCTTCGTAAAATGTATATACCCATAAAGTACTATACACCCGCTACTACAAATAAATTTAATAAAATCATGAGTTCCCGTGAAGAAAAGTTGATCAGGAGTATTGCTATGTTCTTGTATTATGCTTTTGAAAGAAGAAATGCGTTGCTGAATAGCAATTAATTATAAATAGCTGGATCTATATGTGTATATGCGATGTTGTTTGTATTATGAGACTATGTGATGCTATTTGTATTATGTTATTTCTATAATGTGACTTTGCGATTTTGCTTGTATTATGTTAATATGCGATGTTATTTGTATTATGCTTTTGAACGAAGAAATGCATTACTGAATATCATTTAATTATCAATAGCTGTACCATTACATATGTATGTTGTCTATATGTGTATTGATATGTGTGACTATGCTATGTTATTTGTACTTGCAAGGGCCGGAGGCCACATAGCAATAAACATTGAATTGAATTGAATTGAACCATAACTTGTTGTCCTTATCTACTACAAATTGCACAGGTTGTTAAAGGACAGTAATTTATGCATTATTTTCCCATGACACTCATATTGAAAAATCTCATGAAACTGGATTTTAATCTGACGATGCAACTTAAATGCCAATAAACCTGGTAGCCACTGTTTTTACTACTAAAAGTTATCTTTTTTTACTTATTCTTTGCTTCTAATAGGGCTGTTTGTTTGAGATTTTTTCGTTTTCTTTCTTTTAAATGATATCAAAGCTGCGTAGATTGTCAGTTGTTAATTACAACTTAGCCTTTTCTTGTTCTTTCTTTTAAATGATCTAAAAGCTGCTTAGGTTGTCAGTAGTAACTGCAACTTAGCCTTAAATTCATACAATTAAAATTTCAGTCAGCCAGGTAAAATCGTTATAACTAATAGACTTTCACTACACCCCTGCATTGTGAAAATGGTGGATAATTTTAAAGGTTTCACAAACTGTATTAATCACAGGATAACTTGAGCCGCACTCTTTCAAAACTGGGTTAAATGCATGTGGGTAAAGTGTTGTCTCCGATTAGCCCGTGCAGTGTGCACAGAATACTCACTGACGACACTTTCCACTTCTATGGAATTTTTGGTTGATAAGAAGTCTCTTCTTAACCAATTTCTAGTTTAAGCGAAAATAATTGAATGTTGTGCATTTTGTATAATAGAATATTGCATATATTGAGCATGACAATAAGTACATGCATTTATAGAAAACATATCATTACCTTTGATATAAATAATCCTGCGTATGGAAAAACAATCATGTTCAGTGATCAATCACAGCTTGTATTTTATAGTTGTCTCAAAATATTCATGTGCCATCGATAGAATTGATATCAAATGCCATCGATAGATTGCTGTCATTTGTTTATTTAATAATATGAGCCTCGTTCTGTGAAAACGGGGTAAAATGCATGTGGGTATTGTCCCTTATAAGCCTGTGCAGACTGTACAGGCTAATCTGGGGCGACAATTTACGCACACGCTAAATGCCCTGTTTTCCGGTTTCCTCAGAGGAGAAGGTGAAACTGAGCAGTGAGGGTGAGGAGATTAAGAAGCTGATCAAGACGGGCGAGCAGAAACGACAGGCCCATGCCCCCAGCTATGACCCCGCCCTGATCAAGAAACCTGTGCCTTCAAGATGGACTGGTGGGTCAATGGCCCTGGCTTAATGTGTTTCTTTTGCTATATTTACAATTTGCTGTTGAACCCTTATCTAGGGTTGATCTAGGATGTTTTGTGAAGAAAATGTTGTGGCCAAATACAATTTTCCTCAGTTAAATTTGCTAATTTTTATACGCCCGTCTATGACGGGACGTATTATGGTATACCCCGCGTCCGTCTGTCCGTCCGTCCGTCCGTCTGTTAATGTCGTACGCTACGTCAAATATCCTTTGACAGATTTTCTTCAAATTTTAACACAATCTTAATATTGATAAACCCTGATCCCCTTTCGTTTTTGACGGAATTCTGAATTGTCGTTCCAGAGTTATGGGACTTTGTTCGTCAAAATTTCGTGATTTCATTGAATGTCCTACTGTAGCTCAAATATCCTTCGATGGATTTTTTTCAAATTTCAACACAATCTTAATATTGATAAACCCTGATCCCCTTTCGTTTTTGACGGAATTCTGAATTGTCGTTCCAGAGTTATGGGACTTTGTTCGTCAAAATTTCGTGATTTCATTGAATGTCCTACTGTAGCTCAAATATCCTTCGATGGATTTTTTTCAAATTTCAACACAATCTTAATATTGATAAACCCTGATCCCCTTTCGTTTTTGACGGAATTCTGAATTGTCGTTCCAGAGTTATGGGACTTTGTTCGTCAAAATTTCGTGATTTCATTGAATGTCCTACTGTACCTCAAATATCCTTCGATGGATTTTTTTTTTTTTTTTTTTTAGTATCCCTGAAAAATTGAACAAGGTGAGCTTTTTTCTATTCCGATTGTACACTACCACTTACCCATCTAAATTTCTCTTTTATTATTGGTCAAAATATCTATAACAGGTTTACTTCAACTCCATATCCTCTAAAGAAATGCATACATATACTCAAAAAAAGATATGGTATGAATGTCAAGGAGACGGCGCTCCATGCTCATGTACTTATAAAATAAACCATGTATTCAAATACAAATAAACTGAAGTAAAAAAATGATTCAAAGGGTTATTTATTACCTTACTACTTCATTGGCGAACGACGGGCGTATCATGCGCTCATGGCGCAGCTGTTTATTCACCATGGCCTAATTTGAAGAGTAGGGCATTTATTTTTGAACTTGCATATGTACTGTTAAGTTTATGTTTTGTTTCAATAATATTTCATGCATATAATGCAATTTAGTTACTTTGCATTTTTACATAGAAGAAAATATTTAGGCTGTCCAGGCATGCAAAAGAATGAAGGTTGAGTAAAAACTAGAAAAGTACAAAATATATGATCTTGAAATTTCATTTACAGATAGTGCTGTAGGTTTGTCATTCATCCGTCTGTCCAACCCTCTCTTTCATGGCCCTGTTTGTTAATCACTGTGTCCAAAGGAAATTATTGATCTATATTGTAAGGTAACGGTACATAAGATATGATAATGAGGCTAAAATGAACATAGGCTTTGACAATATAACAATACACATGTGAAGATTAATGTGAATAAGAACATAATGCCCAATCATTTATTCTGTGTAATTATCTAAAATGATTTTAAAAGGGTTAGTCCTCTCTACTCTTTTATAAACATTTCAGCATAACACCTTTATCAAAATATAGAAAATATTTATTGCCTTCATTTTAAACTCTTTGAACACAACATGTACTATCATAATGTTGACGATTAATACTGTCCTGACATTTAACATTATGACGTCACAGACAAAATATTATTTTCTATGATCACCAGTGAATTAAAATCTATATACAACCAAAGCTTACTAAGTTTCTTTTTATTTTATGCTTTTTTCAGCGTTTATCCACTTTGTAAAAAAGTTTAACTAGAGAATTTCGCAGGAATAATGACATTATTTTGTTAAAAAATGACGTCATTTCACAGTAAAAACCATGAAAATTATCAAGATTTTCACTGTTCATTTTCACCGTTTGAATCAGTGATATATCAGATTTAATTCACTGATGTTTCTCTTATAATCACCGGAAATCATAAAATAAAAAAAGCGCCTAACATGAACAAATACGCCAAATTGAAATGACATGGAGTTTTCAATGGTAGGGATATCCTTCGTTGTTTATAAAACTAATAAGTGAATAATGCATACACTTTTTTGTAACATTTTATTTGTTTGCCTCTTTAAAATACATTTTATAAAGAACACATAGAAAGAACACATAGATATGAGCCTTGCTCTGTGAAAAGCGGGATTAATGCATGTGCCGAGAGTATCATGCATGTGCCGAGAGTATCATGCATGTGCCGAGAGTATCATGCATGTGCCGAGAGTATCATGCATGTGCCGAGAGTATCATGCATGTGCCGAGAGTATCATGCATGTGCCGAGAGTATCATGCATGTGCCGAGAGTATCATGCATGTGCCGAGAGTATCATGCATGTGCCGAGAGTATCATGCATGTGCCGAGAGTATCATGCATGTGCCGAGAGTATCATGCATGTGCTGAGAGTATCATGCATGTGCCGAGAGTATCATGCATGTGCCGAGAGTATCATGCATGTGCCGAGAGTATCATGCATGTGCCGAGAGTATCATGCATGTGCCGAGAGTATCATGCATGTGCCGAGAGTATCGTGCCAGATTAGCTTGTGGAGTCCGCTCTTATGATATTTTCGTTTAAAGAAAGTCTCTTGTTAGCAAAAATCTAGTTTAGGCGGAAAGTGTCGTTCCTGATTAGGCTGTGTGGACTGCACAAGCTAATCTGGAATGACACTTTATGTACATGCATTAAACCCCCTTTTCACTGAGCACAGCTCATATATATTTGAAATATGTTTTCTTTTCAGACATGAACACAGTGCCAAAGAGATCCCAGCCTGCTCCTGATGCTAGCCCAAAATTGAACCCCGAGACTGGTACAGTGAGTGGCAAGTACTGTGTGCGTGAGGAATTCCTGCCCAAGACAACCAGTTTACTGAAGGAGGATGAGAGGGAATCAGTCACCGACCCCTTCTGTGGCATCAGGATTGTGTAAGGTTTACTTTTTACATTCAGGGAAAATATTTGTCAGAAACATCTTAAAGGCTCATAGAAGATTCCACAAGGGAAAGGAACCATGGAGATTTAACAAACACATAAAATAAAGCATTATGACCAAATGACATTTTATATACATGTATTCTTCAAATGAATGAACTTGAACGTTATATTCAGTTTATTGTTTACATTTTGTTACCTACTTCACTGTTATTTAAAATATAAATGTCAGGCATGATGAAAGTTTTAATTGAAATATATTGTGGTAAATATTGTGGGCATTGTCCAGGAAACAAATTGAGAAAATGCTTGTAATAATAAAAAAAAATCTACAAAAAACTAAGTATGTAACATAATAATTGTGTTTTTTAATTGTTGCATAAATGATTTAGTTTAAAAAATTGCATACTGTACAAGATACTTTATAGCCTGACCTCGAAGTGATTTGTCCATCTTGTGGCAGTAAACATTACTGATTACCACTTGAATAAGAAATACATCAAGCTTGTCTTGAGAAACAGTATACACTTATTTCATGGATGCGCGGTGAACAGTCAAAACTGTTTCCCAAGGTATCAGGGATGACTTTGGTACTGTTGCCCGAGGCCGATAGGCCGAGGGCAACAGTTCCAAATGTCAGCCCTGATACCGAGGGACAACAGTTTTGACTGTTCACCAAGCATCCATGAAATAAGTGTTTTATTACCTGATCAAATTTCCAACATAGAAATAACAGCAAACTAAATTTTTATTTACACACAACAGTAATCGATAAAATAAATAATTTTGACTGTTTAACTGTAAAATGACGTCATTTTTTCGACGAAATGACGTCATTATTCCAGCGGGCAACAGTTCAAACTGTTGACCGGTCAACAGTTCGATATTCACCGGTAACAGTTTAAAACATTGCAAATTTCTTTTTCGACGAGGAAATAGCAAAAAATAATTAATTATCATTTATATAAGACATCAGGTAATAATTTGTCTTGGAGGACAATATGATTATAGTAAAAACAGTGTCCACACAACCGAAAATCTCCTAAAATGGATTTAATTAAAGTGTAACCCTCTCCCATACACCTTTTAGGCATTTGCCTATTTTAATTGTATATTCTTATTTTTAGCTCACCTGATTGCTCAGGTGAGCTTTTGTTACCGGTCTTTGTCCGTCTTATGTCCGTCCGTCTGTTAACATTTGCTCGTAAACACTCTAGAGGCCACATTTCTTGGCCCATCTTCATGAAACTTGGTCAGAAGCTTTGTCCCAATGAAATCTCGGCCGAATTCGAAACTGGGTTGTGCCGGGTCATAAACTAGGTCACTAGGTCAAAAAAAAGAAAAACCTTGTAAACACTGTAGAAGTCACATTTCATGCCCAATTTTCTTGTAACTTTGTCAAAATGTTTGTCTTAATGATATCTTGGTTGAGTTCAAAAGTGGTTCTGTACGTTGAAAAACATGGCCGCCAGTGGGCTGGGCAGATTTCCTTATTTGGCTATAGAGAAACCTTGTAAACACTCTAGAAGTCACAATTTTTGCCCAATCATCATGAAAGTTGGTCAAAACATTGATTCAATTGATGTCTCGGACGAGTTTGAAAATGGTCCAGATCGATGAAAAAACATGGCCGCCAGTGGGCGGGGCATTTTTCTCTATATGTATATAGTGAAAACATGTCAAGACTCTAGAAGTCACATTTTTGGCCCTATTTTCATGAAATTTTGTCAGAACTTTTGTTTCCTAGATACGTGAGTTATGTTTGAAAATGGTTCCGGTCTGTTGAAAAACATGGTTGCCAGGGGGATGTGGCAGTTTTCCTTATATTTAGATAGTAAAAAGGCTTGCAAACAATCATGAATTAAGGTCATGTAACATGTGAGACAACACTTCTAAATATTGCATTTAAGAATACAGTAGTGACTCCCCTTTGATTATAAATGTTTTCATAATAATACAGTGTAGTTGTGTTTCATTTATGTGTTAATTGTTATTCAAGGTTGGATGTTTTTATGCCCCCTTTCGAAGAAAAGGGGGCATATAGTGATCTGACTGTCCGTCCATCTGTCTGTCTGTCTTTCCGTCACACTTTGCTTTTAGGTTTCCAAAAATGCTCATAACTTCTATGTCCCTTGAGATTTAACCTTCATATTTGGTATGCATGTGTAAATGGACAAGGCCTTTCCTTACGCACACATTTTTTTAGCCCTGTGACCTTGACCTTGAACTTTGGGTCCGCGTTTAGGTTTCAAAATCTGCGTTTAGGTTTCGAAAAATGCTCATAACTTCTATGTCCCTTGAAATATAACCTTCATATTTGGTATGCATGTGTATATGGACAAGGCCTTTCCATACGAATTTTTTTTTTTACCCCTGTGACCTTGACCTTGAACTGAGGGTCCGCGTTTAGGTTTCGAAATCTGCGTTAAGGTTAAAAAAATGCTCATAACTTCTATGTCCCTTGAGATATAACCTTCATATTTGGTATGCATGTGTATATGGACAAGGCCTTTCCATATGCACACAATTTTTTACCCCTGTGACCTTGACCTTGAACTTAGGGTCCGCGTTTAGGTTTCGAAATCTGCGTTTAGGTTTTGAAAAATGCTCATAACTTCTATGTCCCTTGATATATAACCTTCATATTTGGTATGCATGTGTATATGGACAAGGCCTTTCCATCTAAATCTGCATTTAGGTTTCGAAAAATGCTCATAACTTCTATGTCCCTTGAGATATAACCTTCATATTTGGTATGCATGTGTATATGGACAAGGCCTTTCCATACGCACAATTTTTTTTACCCCTGTGACCTGCGCTGTCCGTCCGTCCACATTTGGTTAGTAAACACTCTAGCATTCACATTTCTCAAGCATTCTTTATCAAAGTTGCTGAAAGATCTCAGTCAAGATTGATGATGAGCAAAATCACATAATTAATGCCATAATTATTGCCCTTAGATTGTCCAAATTTTCATTATATTATACAAAATCCTTGTAAGCAAAGTTTGATGTTTGATGTTTGGGGGGTCAACTCATAATATAGGTCACCATTTCAAATCTTACAAAAACAAAAACACTCCCTACGCCAGAGCTTTGGTTCAATAATGATGAAACTTGACCAGGATGTTTGTCTGGTCAATATCTAGGTCATGTTTGACATTAGGTAAAGATTGAATGAACCGACTCCTCTCAGGTGAGCAACTAAGGCCATCTTGGCCCTCTTGTTATTATTAACCAGGTTTTCCGAAGGAAAAAACTGGTTATTAGATTGGCGAATGCGGGCGGGCTGGCTGGCTGGCTGGCTGGCTGGCGGGCTGGCGGAATAAGCTTGTCCGGGCCATAACTATGTCGTTCATTGTCAGATTTTTAAATCATTTGGCACATTTGTTCACCATCATTGGACGGTGTGTCGCGCGAAATAATTACGTCGATATCTCCAAGGTCAAGGTCACACTTTGAGTTCAAAGGTCAAAAATGGCCATAAATGAGCTTGTCCGAGCCATAACTATGTCGTTCATCGTCAGATTTTAAAATCATTTGGCACATTTGTTCACCATCATTGGACGGTGTGTCGCGCTAAAAAATTACGTCGATATCTCCAAGGTCAAGGTCACACTTTGAGTTCAAAGGTCAAAAATGGCCATAAATGAGCTTGTCCTGGCCATAACTATGTCATTCATTGTGAGATTTTAAAATCATTTGGCACATTTGTTCACCATCATGGGACGGTGTGTCCCACGAAAGAATCACGTCAATATCTCCAATGTCAAGGTCGCCACGACTAAAAAAAGATTTAAAAAAAAAAAAAAACTTACAAAGGGGGTTAATTTTTTTTGGTCATTTCAAAAGTTCAGTTTGAGTTTTCTCCCTTTATCAGATTTTTTTTTCACAATGAAAACCTGGTTTTGTGACAATTTTGTCCCTTGTTTTCACTTTAATTGGGATTTAAACGTAAAAAAAACAAAAACTAAATATTTATTGTCCCCTTCCGGTGAAACCTGAGGGGACTTATGGTTTGCACTCCGTCTGTCTGTCAGTCTGTCTGTCAGTCCGTCACACTTTTCTGGATCCTGCGATAACTTTAAAAGTTCTTCATATTTTTTCATGAAACTTGAAACATGGATAGATGGCAATATGGAGATTATGCACGTCATTTCATTTTGTTCCTATGTCAAAAATTCTGGTTGCTATGGCAACAAATAAAAATAACAAATATTTTAACTGACAATGGTGGAGTTTCACCTGAAGGGGACCATATTGCTTGGCAATCTCTTGTTCAACATAACAATAGATGAATACAAAAACTAAATAAATAGTAGTAAAGCTGAATTTTATTCAATATACTTGAGACAAATGATAAAGGTGAGGTCTTACTTAGGGTATTGAGTGTTTAAAATTCAATTGTGTACACTATACTTTATTAACCTTACAATGTCAATATGCATACATGCCATAATTTTTCAGACCAATTCCGGGACATTGAGTTAAATTGTCCGGGACTTTTGCCGATTTTCCGGGACATGTATAAAATGTAGCGATATTTATAGACATACGCATTTTTTGGTACGTTTTTTTTTGTTTCGCATCGTTAATTGCAAAAGTTCGAAAGCCTATCCGAAATACACTTGATCTATTGACGTCAAATTAAACATTACTACTTCTGTTACTAGATACAAGCCACGTGTTTTCAGTGTAAGCGTTCTAAACATAGATGGTGACGTCACTGCGTTATTGTTATTAAGACCGGTGTGTAACGCGTAGTTGTTGAAACGCCTTTATTCATTTATAACATTTATATAATAAAAAATACAACAATACAGTACCGTTAGATCGTCAACTCAAATCAATTCACAATACATACAACCAATCACAATAAAACAAATACAACAAAACAGTACCGGTAGATCGTCAACTTAAAATCCGGACAGTCACACTGCTTTAAATTTTTTACTCAGCGATGTTGGACTTCAGATGTGTGAACAACTATCATTTGCCCTTACGCAGCGGGAAATAATGACGTAGTAGATTAAAGTCAATTAACAACCACATTAAACAATGCCGCCTTTTCGGTTTGACCGCGAACGTGAGACAATCGATATGATAACAGGACCCCTGTTAATTGATCGATTTTGACACGTAGCGTAGTCTGCCTATCGGGTAGGCATTGTCATGGAGACGCTGCAGATATACACAGATTCGAGGTGCAGTTAAGCCTAAGATAAGGTACATGTATATATGGATTTTGTAAATTTCGGGACATTTGACAGATTTCTGGGACAGCGGGACAAGTTCTTCATTTCCGGGACTGTCCCGGACAATCCAGGACGTATGGCATGTATGCAATATGACTCTCAGGCTCAATTGTGAAACAAGGTTATATGTAACCAGCATAAAACCAGAACAGCCTGCAACTAAATCTCAGTCTATTCAGGTTCTATGGTATTTTCTGCTCATCAGCATCAAAGGGTTGGAAATGAATGCTTAGATAACAATGACATTAAATATGTTTGCACCAAACACAATCACAGATGTCAGTGTAATAAAGATTGTCATTAAGCTGGCGATTGTCTCGTTGTCATAGCAACCCGCGTATCTCCATGGAGGAGTTCAGGCGGAAAATGGACGGGCGACACATGGTGAAGATAAGCAGACTGGCGTCCAAGCCTGGCCACACAGACCTGCAGAAGGACAACTGGGTCACCATGGGCGTGGTTGTACACAAGACTGAGCCACGCCAGTCAGCGGCTGTATGTGGCAGTGGAGTCTTACCTGGCTCTTTAAGTTTCCTCTTCATATAAGAAATAAACCTTTCAATTTTTAAATTGCTGATAACAATTGAAATAATATTTCTGTAACTACATGTAGTTCCTTGAAGAAGTATGAGGGGGGGTATATTGGAATATTGGAGTCTCTGTGTTGGTCAGACAGTTTGCATAAAGTGTTATGAGTTTGTGGATTGAACTACCTGCACATTTTGCAAGTGAATAAATCGAAACTTTGAATATATCCTCACCATTAACTTAAGTTACAATGTGCCAGACATGTGCAATGCCCAATGATCCACACATTCCTGGCTTGTATGAGCTAACAAAAAAGTGTGTGAGGGTAGTTGTCACATTTGGGAAAACCTATAGTTGGCATTGATATTTTATCAGTTCATTTGTAAATAAAAATAATTTATTTGTAAATAAACAACAATTGTTTGGTATGATGCATTTAAAAACAATAAATTGCTTAAAAGATTTCTAAATTACAAACATGTGTTCATGTCACTCAGGGTAAGACATTCTGTATCTGGAAGCTGAGTGACCTCCAGCACTGTGATCGCACTGTGACGTTCTTCCTGTTTGGCAATGTCTACAAGGACCATTGGAAGAATGACCTTGGGGTCGTCATTGGGCTGCTCAATCCTTCAGTCATGGACAAGGCTGAAAAGGTAGCGGTTTTGAGTTAATTTTTTTTTTAAACTCAATGTTTCCAATACATAATTATCTTTGCATTGTTTGTTAATGTGTTGGTTTGTTTAGACTTTTTTGTAGACTTTCCTATCCTTAAGATAATTATAAAGGCTATTGAAAATGAATGGATTTGGTCAGTAAGAAAGTCTGTTAACTGTCCTGGATGTTTTTCCCCAGGTTGTGGTATCAGTTGTGGTATCAGCAGTAAAAATTCAATAGCTGTGGTAAACATTAGCACTATTGATTAAGATACATATGGGTAAATGCTAAAATGGGCTTGTTAGTGCCCTATTGGTTTGCGCTTTGTCAGTCATCAGTCTGTCTGAAAAATCAAGATCCTGCGATAACTCAAAAAGTACTTTAGCTAGGTTGATGAAACTGTGTGTGGATAGAGGGCCATATAGGGAATATGCAATTTATTTCAGTTTTTTCTTCATACACAAATTGTAGCTGCCATGGTTATAGAATTAAGTGAATCTAAATCACTCAAAAAGTGTTCATGCCAGGTTGATGAAATTTGGTATGGGGATACCGGGTATGCACGCTGTTTCATTTCTTTGTCATTTTTACATACAACATATGTGGATGCTATTGTTACAGAAAACTAAAATCTGGTGAATCAATAACTCAAAAAGTTCTCAAGCTATGTGGATGAACCTTTTTGTGTAGGTAGATAGATGGCGATGGTGGGAAATTTGCCTATTATTTCTGTATTTTTGTCAAACTAAAATAGAAAGTAAAAAACAAAATTTGGATCCTGCCAAAACATATAAAGTACTAAAGCTAGGCAAATGAAACTTGGTGTGAAGATAGAGTGGAGTATGTACTTTTTTTTTGTTTGACCAAAATTGGGGTTGCTGTGGTGATCCTGTTTCTACTCCGACAACATTGTAGCGGACTGCTGCTTTGTCTGTGACAGCTGTTGTTTAATTATAGTTTTGTGAAGTTGATCATCTATAATTATCACATACAGATTTCTGATAAAGCATTAATACAAGCAGACTCTTGTAAGGCGTCTCCCTGCAGTCTTAAGTTCAAATTCCCTTGCAGCCAAATATTTGTTTGTATGGATTGGTGTAGCAATTATGCCTAGGCCTTTCTTTCTACCACTGACTCTAGTAGAGCCATACATGCCAGAAATTTTCAGGTCCAAATCGGGACAGTCCATTAAAAATGTCGGGACATTTGACCAAAAAGCAGGACACCTAAAACGATCACTCATGCCATCTTTACTGAAGTCAGTAATCAGCTAATTACTTACAAAACCTCATAATTTCTGGCAAATCTTGGCGATAAATATGTTTAGAATTGCATGAACACAGACGTTCTCCATTTTCCGGAAGTAAACAAACATGTGCACAATGCGGATGAATCCATTTGGGACTAAGGCAACATTCAACGGGATGCGCGCACATCGAGCACTGTTTTTAGCTCACCTGATTGCTCAGGTGAGCTTTTGTGACCAGTCTTTGTCCGTCGTATGTCCGTCCGTCCGTTAACAGTTGCTTGTAAACACTCTAGAGGCCACATTTCTTGTCCCATCTTCATGAAACAGGGTTGTGCCAGGTCAAAAACTAGGTCACTAGGTCAAAAAAAAGAAAAACCTTGTAAACACTGTAGAAGTCACATTTCATGCCCAATCTTCATGTAACTTTGTAAAAATGTTTGTCTTAATGATATCTTGGTTAAGTTCAAAAGTGGTTCCGATCCAATGAAAAACATGGCCGCCAGTGGGCGGGGCAATTTTTCTCATTTTGCTATAGAGAAACCTTGTAAACACTCTAGCAGTCACAATTTTTTCCCATTCATCATGAAAGTTGGTCAAAACATTGATTCAATTGATGTCTCAGACGAGTTTGAAAATGGTCGAGATCGGTGAAAAAACATGGCCGCCAGTGGGCGGGGCATTTTTCTCTATATGTATATAGTGGCAGTTTTCCCTCTTTGGCTATAGAGAAACCTTGTAAACACTCTAGAAGTCACAATTTTTGCCCAATCATCATGAAAATTGGTCATAACATTGGTTTTATTGATATCTCGGACGAGTTTGAAAATGGTCCAGATTGGTGAAAAAACATGGCCGCCAGTGGGCAGAGCACTTTTCTCTATATGTATATAGTGAAAACATGTGAACACAGTAGAAGTCACATTTTTGGCCCAATTTTCATGAAATTTGCTCAGAACATTTGGTCCTTGATACGAGAGTTGAGTTAAAAATGGTTCCGGTCAGTTGAATAACATGGCTGCTGGGAGGGGGGCAGTTTTCTCATTATGCCCCCTCCCCCTTTCAAAGAAGAGGGGGTATATTGTTTTGCTCATTTCGGTCCGTCCGTCCACCAGATGGTTTCCGGATGATAACTCAAGAGCGCTTATGCCAAGGATCATGAAACTTCATAGGTACATTGATCATGACTCGCAGATGACCCCTATTGATTTTCAAGTCACTGGGTCAAAGGTCAAGGTCACGATGACCCGAAATAGTAAAATGGTTTCCGGATAATAACTCAAGAACACTTATGCCTAGGATCATGAAACGTCATAGATACATTGATCATGACTCGCAGATAACCCCTATTGATTTTCAGGTCACAAGGTCAAAGGTCAAGATGACCTGAAATAGTAAAATGGTTTCCGGATGAAAACTCAAGAACGCTTATGCCTAGGATCATGAAACTTCATAGGTACATTTATCATAACTCGTAGATGACCCCTATTGATTTTCAGGTCATTAGGTCAAAGGTCAAGGTCACGGTGACCGGATATAGTTAAATGGTTTCCAGATGATAACTCAAGAACGCTTATGCCTAGGATCATGAAACTTCATAGGTACATTGATCATGACTCGAAGATGACCCCTATTGATTTTCAGGTCACTAGGTCAAAGGTCAAGGTCACGGTGGCCTGAAATGGTAAAATGGTTTCTGGATGATAACTCAAGAAGGCTTATGCCTAGGATCATGAAACTTCATAGGTACAATGATCCTGACTCGCAGATGACCCCTATTGATTTTCAGGTCACTGGGTCAAAGGTCAAGGTCACGATGACCCGAAATAGTAAAATGGTTTTCGAATGATAACTCAAGAACACTTATGCCTAGGATCATGAAACGTCATAGATACATTGATCATGACTCGCAGATGACCCTTATTGATTTTCAGGTCACTAGGTCAAATTTCAAGGTCACGGTGACCCAAAGCAGTAAAATGGTTTCCGGATGATAACTCAAGAACGCTTATGCCTAGGTTCATGAAACTTCATAGGTATATTGATTATCAGGTCATTAGGTCAAAGGTCAAGGTCACAGTGCCAAAAAACGTATTCACACAATGGCTGTCAAGGTCACGGTGACTCAACTTAGAAAAACGGTTTCCGGATGATAACTCAAGAATGCTTACGCCTAGGATCATGAAACTTCATAGGTACATTGATCATGACTCGCAGATGAAATAATGATGAAACTTGACCAGGATGTTTGTCTGGACAATATCTAGGTCAAGTTTGACATTTGGTAAAGATTGAATGAACCGACTCCTCAGGTGAGCAAACTAGGGCCATCTTGGCCCTCTTGTTATTCAACCAATCATCAATTAACTCTAAATTTAGATTGATGCAATATGTAAAAATTATTTTCTGAAAATCAGTCACAAACGAAAGTAAATTTATGTCCCTGGTATCGGTCAGCACTCGATTTGTTTGACATATAATACACTGAATTCCGCGTAATAATTGTATCTTTGGACTTGATTTGGGCCTTGAAATACATAAGCAATCTGCTCAATGCATTACGATGCATCTATCACTAGCAATTAATGACCCTTATCAAAAAAATACCCTGGTGTGAATGCCCGATAAAATCAATAATTTGCCGATAATCGCTGATAAGGTGTCAAAAACAACACTGGATCACTCGACCAGAAGATATGGTTTGTTAATAGGGGGCAATAAAGGGATTAGCGATGGTAATTAAAGCCAGACGGAGCTTAAATAGGGAATGCTATTGTGAACTTATGGAGCATATATCGTTATGTACGAATGTTGGGACAAATAGTGTCACATCGGGACACCGGGACAAACACTCCAAAAGCAGGACTGTCCCGCCAAGATCGGGTCGTCTGGCATGTATGAGTAGAGCTGTTGTAAGTAACCAGTCTTAGTATGTGTATTTATTAGTGGATAGTGGCTTCAATTGTATTAGCTCATCCTAGAAAAGTATTGGACCATTAACTGACAACAGTTTTGCTGAATTGATAAACATTGTTATAAATGTCAAAAAATCAAAGCAAACAGGATTGGGATCTTCATTTTTCCTCAGAACCAGTCTGAGGTGGCCATCACTATCAACCACCCCCAGCAGCTGCTGTTGATGGGCGTATCCAAGGACCTGGGGCGTTGCCGAGCAACCACCAAGTCTGGCCAGCCCTGCTCCTCCTTCATCAATAAGTAAGACACTTAAGCACTTGAAGTCTCAAAGCACAGAATGAAAATCTGTACTTATGGAATAATTTTGTACTTAAAATTGCAGATGACTTTTGTTGTACTGTAGAGAAATTGCAAAACACAAAACAATATTTCATTGTTTTTGAAGATTTTGCAATAAAATAAACATAAACATGAAACCGCCTTTTGTGACATTTACAATTTTATGTATGTCACAATAAATGTTTGTAAACATTTTCCAGTTGTCAAATGAATGTTATGTGAAAGCAATGTAAATGATAATGATCAATTATAATACTTTATTAGCCTTGGTTAAATACGAATAGTGTCAGTATGCCGTAAACAGTTCCTGACAGTTGTTTCTGTTTGCCTATATTAGACAGCAAGGGGAGTACTGTACATACCATGTCCAGGCTGCATACAAGAAGTCCAGCTCCAAACGTACAGAGCTTCAGGCCAGGTCAGTTAACTGGGGTCTCATTCAGATCCCAAGGAGGGTAAATCACCCTGCTATAGCCATAACAATATTTAACAACACCGAACTATTTATGGAATCTTTAGAAAGAATAAGCTTAAATTTCCTTTCTTCTTTAAGAAATTGTCTTCCTGCTTTAACATTATTCAAGCCTTGTACATAGATGTAGTTTAATTATAATGCACTACGTAAACAAATTTACTATCATTTTAACCCTTAGACTGTGGCTGATTTTCTGTTTTGAGCAAATATGTTAAATGAATACATCCTTATACTTGTCTTTTAGCTCACTTAAGCACAATATGCACATGGTGAACTGTTGTCAATGCATTTTGTCCACCTCAGTGATAAACATTTACCATGTTAACACTCTAGAGACCGCATTTTTAGTCCAATCTTCATGGATAACAACATTTGTCCTAATAATATCTTTACCAAGTTTGAAACTGGATCATGCGAGGTTAAAAATTAGGTCACAAGCTTACAATAAAGAAAAAGCTTGTAAACACTTCAAGTTGCATATCAAGTCAAATCTTTATGAAATTGTGTCAGTTCTTATGATATATCAGCTAAGTTCACAAATAATAATGTGCTGAGAAATTCAATATTTATGTTTCATGGAATACTTTCATTATTCTGAACTCCACTTTCTCAGGATATATTAAATCCTTATGGTCTCAGGTGAGCCCATTAGGACCCATAGCCCACTTGTTTATCATTATTAGACATTTTGTTGCAATTTGCTGGATTTGTATTTTTAAAGGGACTGTCAACCACGACGACGAAAAAAAAGAAAAGTTGTAAAATACCCTATTTTTTACAATTATTAGTTTATATTGATTAAAATATCACGCCTTGTATATTACATTACTTGAAAAAAGTTGTTAAGTTTTAATATTTTCAGTATATTCGGTAATAAATTTTACTGGGTATGTCTACCAGGTAACTACCAGTTAACTATAAATAACGCCAGTAGATTGATCATCATCGTCACGTGGTAAACCCAGGAATGCAAATTGTGCATGCGTAGTGAATTGTATATATTTTATTGATAAAATGATCAATCTACTTGCGTTATTTATCATGTGTATATTGTTATGTCACCTTTATTCGCGATGAACTTTCGATTTCACAACACGCATTTTTTTTCCCGAATATACTGAAAATATGAACTTTGTTCAAGTAATGTAATATACCAGTCGAGATATTTTAATCAATATAAACTAATAATTGTAAAAAAATATGGTATTTTAGAACTTTTCATTTTTCGTCATTCGTGGTTGACAGTCCCTTTAATAGTTAGTGCGTGAATTCATCTGTATTGTGGTCTGTGATGTTTTGACAGTACTGGGGTTGTTCCAAAAGCGTTTGATGGCTCCAAAAGGAAGTCCAAAGATGGCTGCTTCTTTTATGGTGGAAATACATACACAACTGTAAGGTAAGTTATTTAAAATAGTCTTTTGACTATTAAACACTGCAGAAATTTACATATTTTATATTTTACTAAATTAAAATGTACTAGATATTTCCTTGTAAGCAACATCTTTTTGGAAAAGAACAAAAAGAAATAAAAAAGAATCTTTGGAAATGCACCATATGGAAGAAGTATGCCATTTATTATATAACTCTTATAAAAGTAGAAAAAAGACTTGCTGAACCGTTTGAAACTCACAACAACTAATTTCATGCAATTTTATGTAATCAATTTAGCCATGTTCTGTCCAAACTTGGGTTAATGCATGTGCTCAAAGTATTGTCTCAGATTAGTCTGTGAGGTCTGCACAGGCTTATCAAAAAAGATACTTTTGGCCTAGATTTGATTTTTGCCAAGCAAAGACTTTCTTTGAGTGAAAAATACCATAAAAGCGGAAAGCCTCTTCCCTGATTAGGCCTATGCGTCCTAATCTTGGATAACACTTTACGCTCATGCATTAAGTCAAGTTTTCCCAGAAAAAAAGCTAATTTTCTCCTCATTGCAAAACAATCCCCTGTTACAGACAGCATGGCCAGAAAGCAGGTGACAAGATGACACTAACTAAGCTGCAATCATTTGACTCCCACAAGGTGCCCGGCCGTGTGACCACCATGTCACTGCATGAACTCGAGCCCGAGGATCACAAAAAGCTCCAAAAACTGAAGGAAAAAGACAAGAACCTGTGAGTCTGTATTTTTATGCCCCCAGCAGGATGGCATATAGCAGTTGAACTGTCCGTCAGTATGTCATTGTGTCAGTATGTCAGTCAGTCTGTCCGTCCCTCCGAAAAAAACTTTAACATTGGCCATAACTTTTTCACTATTGAAGATAGCAACTTGATATTTGCCAGGCATGTGTATCTCATGGAGCTGCACATTTTGAGATGTGAAAGGTCAAGGTCAAATGTCAAATTTATGGCGTCTGTCCGTCCAAAAACTTTAACATTGGCCATAACTTTTTCAATATTGAAGATAGCAACTTGATATTTGGCATGCATGTGTATCTCATGGAGCTGAACATTTTTTAGTGGTGAAAGGGGAAGGTCAAGGTCATCCTTCAAGGTCAAATGTCAAATATATGGCGTCTGTCCGTCTGAAATCTTTAACATTGGCCATAACTTTTTCAATATTGAAGATAGCAACTTGATATTTGGCATGCATGTGTCTGTCATGAAGCTGCACATTTTGAGTGGTGGAAGTTCAAGGTCAAGGTCATCCATCAAGGTCAAAGGTAAAAATAAATAAATTGCAAAGCCGAGTTCTCATGAAGCTGCACATTTTGAGTGGTGGAAGTTCAAGGTCAAGGTCATCTTTCAAGGTCAAGGTCATCCTTCAAGGTCAAAGGTAAAAAAATAATAATTTCAAAGCGGCGTTCTCATGAAGCTGCACATTTTGAGTGGTGGCAGTTCAAGGTCAAGGTACTTCAAGGTCAAGGTCATCCTTCAAGGTCAAAGGTCAAAAAAATAAAAATGCATATCGGCGTTCTCATGAAGCTGCACATTTTGAGTGGTGGAAGTTCAAGGTCAAGGTCATCCTTCAAGTTCAAGGTCATCCATTAAGGTCAAAGGTCAAAAAATAAATACATATTTCAAAGCGGCGTCTCATAAAGCTTCACATTTTGAGTGGTGGAAGGTCAAGGTCATCCTTCAAGGTCAAAGGTCAAACAAACACATTTTTTTTTCAAAGCGGCGCAATAGGGGGCATTTTGTTTCTGACGAACACATCTCTTGTATTATACATCTCTTGTATTATTTTATTATAAGTGGCGGAGTGGGTATGGTGTCCACCTATCGACTGCAAGGTCACAAGATTGATTCTCATTGTAGGAGGGTTTTAGATCTCCTTTATAGACACTTAAGTACTGGTTCTACCCATGAAACAGGCTGGAGAGAATTTCAATAAGCCTAAGGCTTTTGATTCAATAGAGCTAAAATAAATAGGTTTAAAAAGGTCTGTACTTGTGTAACCCTCTTAGTTCACTATTGGTTGCATTGCATCAAAAGACACGTTCAACTTTGATTCCAAGGGAAGAATCAATCAGTACTTTGTATTTTTAGAGAGATCTAGACAATTTTTACTGAAAAGGGATCAAGCAAGGTTCACAAAGTTGCATAATTGACATTATTTCCACTCTATCATGACAACCTCGTGGGAGTCTGTATTAATAGATGATGCTGAATTGTGTTATTCTGAACTAAATAAAGGCGATGGTTGTTAGAAAATCTAAAATCCTTGTTGACACAACTGACATAAGTTTGAAAGTTTTGTATTTGAATAAGATTTTTTGTCTTACCATGACATGCTCTTCTGCCCCTACAGGTTGACTCTGTTGTCAGTGCCCACTGTAGGTTCCATGAACTTCGTGAAACACTTGGTGAAGAAGGATGCAACTGCCTCATTAGGTAAATGGTCTTTAAAAACCTATTTAATTTATCATGATTACATCAAAAGCCTAACGTTTATCAAGACACCATTAGGTCATTTTATTTGGAAGAACCAAAAGAAAAGCTATTGAGATTGACCCCTGTGTGCCAATCAATTTGAAGATATTGAGATTGCCCCCTGTGTACAGATCAATTAGGAGAGATTGAGATTGCCCCTTGTGTACAGATCAATTAGAAGATATTGATATTGCCCCCGGTGTACAGATCAATAAGATGATATTGAGTTTGCCCCCTGTGTACAGATCAATTAGAATATATTGAGATTGCCCCCAGTGTACATATCCATAAGAAGATATTGAGATTGCCCCCTGTGTACAGATCAATTAGAAGATTGTGAGATTGCCCCCTGTGTACAGATCAATAAGAAGATATTGAGTTTGCCCCCTGTGTACAGATCAATTAGAAGATATTGAGTTTGCCCCCTGTGTACAGATCAATTAGAAGATATTGAGTTTGACCCTGTGTACAGATCAATTAGAAGATATTGAGTTTGCCCCCTGTGTACAGATCAATTAGAAGATATTGAGTTTGCCTCCTGTGTACAGATCAATTAGAAGATATTGAGTTTGCCCCTTGTGTACAGATCAATTAGAAGATATTGAGTTTGCCCCCTGTGTACAGATCAATTAGAAGATATTGAGTTTGCCCCCTGTGTACAGATCAATTAGAAGATATTGAGAGCGTGATATAGCTTGCGATGTACATGTATAGCACATAATAGGTTTAATACATGTATAAATTATTAAAACAACTCTATTGGCTTACCCATTTAAATGAATTACAGCTATGTTAAATTATCAAACTAATTTAGTTAAATAAATTTTGAATGGCAATTATGGGTTATACGAACAGGTAACCGTGTTAAGTCCGAAAAGCGTATCCAATTTTTTCTATACACAAGACATATGATGACGTGAAATTAGCTGATGTGAAAGTTCAAACAAGGCATGTATTTCATATGTAAGGAAAAAAGTACATAACTTGATTCCTAATGCCACAGTGAAAAGACGTTTCCATGGGAAGCACGTGCTATAAGCTAATGACGTGAGACTGTTACAATTCCAGGGTGTTGAGCAACCGGGCATTATGCTTGTTGCTCTATGAGTGAAGACACCGAGAATGTGCCAAAAATGGGATTGAACAGTATTTATTCATAGAAAGGGATTTTATGTTGATGAAAATGCGGTCACCTAATCGGGCAAGTGTTTCAGAATTGAATTCGTCTGAGGCTAATAGTAAGTCACCAATAGAAGCAGACGACCGTAATTTTAAACCCCTGTACATGCTTATCATTTAAGCCTTATTGTGGGAAAACTTGGCTCAATGCATGTGCTTAAAGTCCTGTCCCAGATTAGCCTGTGAAGTCAACACAGGCTAATCAGGGAGGACACTATCCTAAAAGTGGAAAATGTTGTCCTTGATATTTCTTGCTTATACATACTCATCATGTGTAGATGGTAAGGAAAGCCTGGAGGTTGCCCCGCCTCCGTCAGCCAAGGACCTGCTGTCCCAGCACAGAGTCACGCTACACCAGCAGCAGCGACAGCAGCAGCAACAGCGGGAGATACTGACGGCGGTGCCCACCATTGGCAAGGGGCTGTCTGCAGGCCAGGAGGTGGTGCTGGATATCCCGCTGAGGAAGAAAACAAACATCAGCGCTGAACTAGCTAAGGTAGTTGGGAGTTTTTCTGAGGAATGTATTTGCCGGTGAAGAAATATATTTTCTCTTCTTTTTACAGTTGATTAATAAACACCAGCGCTGAACTATCTTAGGTAGTTTTCATAATTATCTTTCTACTGTAATAGGAATTCATGTCAAGAAGTTGTATTTGTGGTTTGGTTACAGATGATAAATTGTTGTTGGAAACAAAATATGAATGCAAATTAAAGTAAATGCTAGCTGTATCCAACGATTTGGGAGCTTCAAGAATAGTACATTAAAGATTATTTGTTTATTTGAATACATTATATTACAAAAATATTCTTACAGCAACTAGCCATCGCCAAGGTGAAAGCAAGGGGTGGTATTTCTAAGGATGATCCAAATGCTGTTAAGAAGAAGCTGACTTCACCGGAAGCGAAAGAGAAAATTAAGAAACGTGTTGCAGAGGTCATGGGTAAGGAAACAGTAATTGTTACACAACCTGCATATTGTCCCAGCTTTCTGTCTATGAAATTTCGAATTGTAATGACAGATATTTTTCCTGGGCGTTAAATAAGTTTACTTGACACTTATAAAACCATCACACTCTTGTCCTTCTCTCTACTTTTTTCCTAGATAGATTTATGAAACTACAGTTATGACACAATAAACATTGAGATATATATTTCTTCTTTATTGTGTAGTTTTCCCTTTCTCAGAAACTTTTCTATGTACATTCAGGCTGTGAATTATGTGGACATTTCTAGCAATACTTTTCATTTTGATACAGTGTTTTAATCCTTATATGAACTGCGTCATACAAGAATGAGTCTTATGCCGTATGCTGCCAGCGTATCTCCAGACCTGCCCATGCTTCTGTGCAGTCAGATCAGGAGCTACCCAGTCCGCTTTAACTCTTTCAGTACTGGAACCAAATTTTGAAGGCCTTTGCAAACAGTTTGGATCCAGATGAGACGCCACAGAATGTGGCGTCTCATCAGGAACCAAACATTTTGCTATTCTTATAGTATTCTTTGGGAAAAAAAATCGAGGATGTGCTAATTTTAGAAATTCAGCAGACGACATTTTAGCAGACGACAAATTTCCCAGCATGCAAAGGGTTAAAGTCACACAAGGTTTCTTGGTCTCATCAGCAGACAGGTGAGCTCATGAAGAGGCTAGAGCCACAAATTCATGAGACCCATTATCGCATGACGCAGCTCTAATGTAAAGCTTTCTTGAAATAAAATAGATAATCCAAAAGGTATGATTCATGAGCATTCAAAAATCTTTGATAACACACAATATCATTTTTAGCTCGGCTGTTTTCACAGAAAACCCGAGGTATTGTCATAGCCAGCTCGTCGTGTCTTTCCGCCATCCGCGTCGTGCTAAAACCTTAACATTGGCTCTAAAATCAAAGTGCTTCCACCTACAACTTTGAAACTTCATATTTAGCTGCACCTTGATGAGTTCTACACGCCACAACCAATTTTGGGTCACTGGGTCAAAGGTCAAGGTCACTGTGACCTCTAAAAAAAATAATTAAAAAGTTCTTCTGACAAGCTTTAATTTATTCAAGACTGCACCCGCAGCCGAGCATTGGAACCCGTTTTGCGGTGCTCTTGTCTGCAATAACATTATGACTGCACAACACAATATACCCCAGATGCTGATGCTGAAACGAGCCCAAAATCTCAGGGAGGGGTGTGTATGGAGCCACCAAAGAAAAGATCCAAGCTTCTTGGAGACCTGGATCTGAACTCGCCAGAGGTGCAGCAGCTACTGAAGACAAAGTCCAAGAACACTGGGGCTCTAGCTGAGGTAGGAACAGTTGGTGTTGGAGATATTGAGGAAAAAATGTGTATTGAATTTTGAATAAATTATAATTTGCTCCTCATTAGAAATTAAATATTATGGCCTAAATTTGCTATTTAGAAGCAATTAGAGTCTTAGAATATATTCAACTTAAAATAAAAACTATTTCCTATTTGTTCCAAAATTTGAAAAATTACCTGGCAATGTAATACACTTGGAGATCTGCAGCCAATTGTATAAATCTGGATAACTCTTATCCAGTGGATAACTTTTGGCTATCTTCAATTTTATGATAAGATAACCAAAAGTTATCCGCTGGGTAAGAGTTATCCAGATTTATACAATAGGCTGCTGGTGATCAAGCTTTATTCAGGTGCAAGTTTTTTTTTGGACGTTCATTTTGGGCAAGTCTTTTATTGGATGTCATGTTCGAATAATTGTAATTAAGTTGAAAATTTCTTTTCAGAATACTACCCTTGACACAATTGGTTTCTTATTACAAACTTGATTGTCACTTGATTTAAGGCCGAGGCAGAGCACACTGATCGCTACTTTGGGGAGTTGGAGAAGCGTGAACGGATGGAGGACAAGATGGCTTCCATCAAGGAGGTCGAGGTCAACCTTGTAGTCTGCAATCAGGTAGGGTGTCTACTTGTAGTCTGCAATCAGGTAGGGTGTCTCTACTTGTAGTCTGCAATCAGGTAGGGTGTCTCTACTTGTAGTCTGCAATCAGGTTAGGTGTCTCTACTTGTAGTCTGCAATAAGGGAGTGTGCCTCTACTTGTAGTCTGTAATCAGGTAGGGTGTCTACTTGTAGTCTGCAATCAGGTAAGGTGTGGTCTGCAATCAGGTTGAGTATAGTCTGCAATCCGTTAGGGTGTAGTCTGCAATTTCTTATGGCGACGTCAACCTTGTAGTCTGCAATCGAGTAGAGCACTACATAAAAACTAAGACACTCAAAAAGTAGCCAAAATGCACATTATTTCTCAATAGTTTCCTCAGAAAGTCTGAATTTGTATGTATTTAAATATTTCAGAAATTGAAGTAGCCATTTAAGCGATTGTAGTTGGCAATTTAAGACTTAATTTGTGAATTAACTTTTTTTAAGTAGCAACTAGATATTTTGCATACTTGTTATGCTAACATAGGTGTCGAAGTTCAAAGAACTTCCTGTGTATGTTTTATTTTGTTTTAATATTGATAGGGAATTATATATGATTTTGATGTTCCATTTGGTTGTATTGCTCACATTTATTCTGCAAAGTTGTATTTGAAAAAGCTCACAATCAAGGGAGCAATACAACATTTTCACAAGCTGAATATTTGAATATTAAATTTTAAATATTGTCAATGAAATCTTGCAATAAAGTTTTTTTTTATGCCCCCGAAGGAGGGCATATAGTGATCGGACCGTCCGTCTGTCTGTTTTTCCGTCACACTTTGCATTTAGGTTTCGAAAAATGCTCATAACTTCAATGTTGCTTCAGATAGCAACTTGATGTTTGGCATGCATGTGTATCTCATGGAATTGCACATTTTGAGTGATGAAAGGGCAAGATCATCCTTCAAGGTCAAAGGTAAAAAATATGGCTTCAAAGTGACGCAGAAGGGGGCATTGTGTTTTTGACAAGCACATCTCTTGTTTGGTTTACTGACAATTTTTCCAAAGTTGTTGGAGCAAACTACTTCCACTTTTCTCATGTTTTGAAACTGAAACATTTTGTTATCAACATGAATTGTAGCTTAGCCAGACATTTTCTTAATCCCCATTTATCTTTACATTCTGTGACAAAGTGGTGCAGGGATATAAGTTTATAACAAAGCTCAAGTTTGATATTGAACCCAATGAGGCATTGATATATATTCAACAATATATCATCAGTTGCATGTCAATATCAACCCTTTCCCACTTAGAAGCAAGCGAAAATGGCTATATACAAACAGCATAAAACCAGAACAGCCTGTGAGTAACTCGCAGTCTGTTCAGGTTTTATGCTGTTTGCTGCTCACCAGTATCTTATGGTTGAAAATGAAGCCTTAAAAACTTGAATCTAATAAGAAAGGTATTTAATTAAATGTAACTTTCTAAGAGACTACAAATGCGTGAAAATACGTATCTTATTGGTAAAAGGTTAAATATGCCAGTTGCATGTCAATATCAAGTATATCATATGAGTGCTCACCATGTGCTCCAGTGTCGGTACAAGAACGTGAGCCTACATGAGAGATGCAAGAAGGAGAACCACCTGTTCACAAGGACCAAGGGCAAGAGAAGATTCTTCAAGTGTAAGAACTGCAAACATCGCACCACCACCTATGACAAACTGCCCACGGAGGCATGCAGGTTAGCATATGAGAAAATAATACGTCATTACTTATTCACATAAATGTTAGGTGTCTACTTAAAAATAAACCATTACTGCCTAAAGATTTATTTCTTAAGTTGTTTGGCCCGTTCTGTCAAATTTAAAAGTGACCATCATTATATCAATTGTATTTCCTAGTTGTTTAACTAATGTCAGAGGGTTATTACCATAAATGCTCAGATGTGCTTTATTTCCTTATGATAGAAAAGCACTGCTTGCATCTCTGAGTCATAGGAGTAATTCGCATAATTAAAACTCTTCGTTTTTAGCTCACCTGAGGACAAAGTGCTCAAGGTGAGCTATTGTTATAACTAAAGTCATGCAGTGTGGGGTTTACGTTGTCAACTTTTAGCTGGTTACCACTCTAGAGGCAACAGTTTAAATCCAAACTTGATTAAACTTTGTCAGTATGTTAATTTAGACAATATCGAAGCAGCGTTTAAATTCAGGTCAAGTGTGTCAAAAAACTAGGTCACCAGGTCAAATCTTGAAAAACTCTGTTACCACTCGAGAGGCCTCATTTATGATTCAATTTCGTCCAAATCAGTATCTTGACAAATATTAAGACAGCATTTGAACTTGGGTCACGTGTTTAAACAGTAACTCACGAGGTCAAATCTTAGAAAAACCTTGAAACCCCCCCTACAAGCCATCCCTATGAACCACATCAATTACTCAATCTTAATGAAATGTGGTCAGAATGTTTACTCAGGCAATGTCTAAACTGAGTTCCAATCTGTGTCATGAGCATCCAAAAACTAGTTCACAAGGTCAGATGTTAGAAAAACCTGTTACCACTCTAGAGGTTTTGCCACACTTGAGGCCAATTTATGACTCAATCCAAATGCAACTTGTTTAACAAAAAATATTTTAACTGTATCTAGGCAGAGTTTGAATCTGGGTCTTATGTGTCCAAAAAGTAGGTCACCGGGTCAAATTTACTTGTAACCACTCAAGAGACCACATTTTTGGCTTATGGCTTTACTTTGATTAAACTAATCTAGGGTGAGTGTCAATTTGGGTCACATTTGTCCAAAAACTAGGTCATCTGGTCAGATCTTAGAAAAGCAAAGTTATCACTCTAACTTCAAATGATGACTCAATTTTTAGTAAACTTGGTTAAAATGTACATGTTAGAATGTTCATCCTGGCAATATAAGGGCCAAGTTAAAATCTGGGTCACATGCATCTAGAAAGTAGGTCACAAGGTCAAATATTTTTAAACTTCTTTCCCCTCTAGGGGCCATGTATGGCTCAAACTTGAAGAAACTAGGGGCCATGTATGACACAAACTTGAAAAAACTCGGGGCCATGAATGACTCAAACTTGAAGAAACTTGGGGCCATGAATGACTCAAACTTGAAGAAACTCAGGGCCATGAATGACTCAAACTTGAAGAAACTCGGGGCCATTAATGACTCAAACTTGAAGAAACTCGGGAACATGAATGACTCAAACTTGAAGAAATTGGGGCCATGAATGACTCAAACTTGAAGAAACTAGGGGCCATGAATGACTCAAACTTGAAGAAACTAGGGGCCATGTATGGCTCAAACTTGAAGAAACTCGGGGCCATGAATGACTCAAACTTGAAGAAACTTGGTCAGAATGGTTATCTTGGCAGAGTTTGAATCCATCTTCACAAAAACTTGTTGCCACTCTAGTGCCACATTTGTTACCCTTTGTCAGAATGTTTACCTTAACAATATATAGTCCAATTTGAATAAGGATCAGGTATGCTCAAAAACTAAATTGTCTGATCATGTCATCAACAATTGTTGTCTGTGAAATAACCTAAGCGCTTAGGAGCCATCATGGCCGTCTTGTTTCCCCTTGTAAAAGTTGGTATGATACTTGTTCTTCCTTCATAATTCTTTTTACAGATTATTAATGTCCTCCTTTGTCATTTTCAGTAACTGTGGAAGTTCTAATTTTGAGCGGGTCTCAATGCTTCAGGTAAAATTAGTTTAACATATATTCCATTTTCAGTATTACTTGAATAATATCAATTTACTTCAATATGTGAAGATATTAAGTTATATTCTATTATAAATGAATTATTATAAATAGCAACAGTCAAATTATGATAAGAATGTAAAATAGTTATGATATTCAGTACTTAACGAGTCATAAAGATGTTAGCATTTGCTGAAATATAATTTTCTGTTTAAATTTCAAATTATTCAGTACAAAATCTCTGTAATTTTGCATGTAAATTTTGACTCGAGCATTCTCTTCCAATTTGTGTTTATATAAAGACTATATTTTGTGGGGCCCATTGATGTATTTCTTCTTTATGATTCAGGAAAGAAAGGGTCCAAAGCTAGAATCAGAAGAATTGTGTTTGCGAGGAAATGAACAAAAATTTCTAGGCAGTATACAAGGGAATGCTTTCCTGAGTGCTTAGCAGGACTATTTAACTCAGTTGTCTTCTGTTTATGTGTTGTATTTTAAACTGGTTTGTGTGAATCATAATGTTCTGGATATGCTCAAAGCATTGTCTGAATTCAGCTGTGACATACATGAAGCTTATTCATTTTTAAATCATGTAAATTGTTGTGATAAAGTGGTAGTAAATTGTTGAAATATAGTTGTAAATTGCATAGCAGCATGTGAATACAGGACAATACATGTATATTAATACAAGATTTTTAATTTTTACTCTTTGAGTTATTTATTCAATAAGTTCATTGACAAGTTTGACAAACTGGATGGATACTGTTCAACACTAGACTGGTTGACTGGTTTAATAAAATTAACAGTCTGTGTAATTAATAATATGTTCTAAACATAAACAAGTCTTTTCAAAAGAACAAATTAACATCTAGATTGGTACTTATCGCTTGTTACAATATGGTGAAAAGAGGAAAAGTGACTTTTGGCATTTGAGCAAATCTCACATTTTCTGGAGCCAATTGCTCAATTTGATTTTGCAAATTGCTAATTTAGCAAACTACAGAATTAGCCCTGCTCAAGTGAAAGCATCATGAACATAAAAAAAACAGCCAGTATAGCACAGAAAACAGCTCAATTAGCCTCATCAGATAATGATAACGGAAATAAAAAACTTTAAGGCGGTAGATAACATGCCAAGCCAGTAGTCATGAATGCCATATATACCATAACTAAAACAAGAGGGTCTGAAAGGCCCAAAGTCGCTCACCTGAGATAAAAAGAAATGACATGTTCTTTGCAGCCCAAGATATCAATAGAACAAATGTTCTAACCAAGTTTCATGAAGAATGAACAACAAATGGCCCCATGTTTTTCAACAGACTGGAACCATTTTTGAACTCGTCCAAGATATTATTGGGACAAATCTTCTGACAAAGTTTCATGAAGCCCTCTACAGTATTAACAAGGCAAATATTCATGACGCACAATGGAAGACAGACAATTGACAAAAGGTGATCACAAAAGTTCACCATGAGCAAAAAATATGCTCATAAAGATTGTCACCATGTGTGAAGATCAGCAAGTGTCATTCAGATTGAACTAAAAATGTGACTAAAAATATTCACAATGTTTCACTATAAACAACTGTGGTAGTGCGGTCTCGTTCGCTTACGCAAGTGAACCGGTCACGGGACGGTTACGAGTCATGTAACTTTGTGAGCACTTATGTAATACGGAAATATTTATCAAGTCTAATTAAAGAACGCTTATTTCCGGTCCGGATGACACCACTAACTGGTTGTAATTCAATTAACTAAAGGCGTCCAGTCAGATACGCCTGAATACACTCAAAGAATTAATCTATAATAAGTGAAAACCAAAGCAGCTTTAATAATGAAAATAAACTCACTTTAGTCTAAAGAATCTATGCATCGTTAAAAATGAACAAATACAGCAAATACCTTAATAAATCTAAAAAGAAGTTCAAAATCTGTCAAAAAACTGATATAAATATTAGTTACTGTTAGTCTAGAAGTTGCTTCAAAAATTAAGTTTATACAATAAGTCTAACTTAATCTAAAGAACACAATTTATGGAGAGTGGATAACTCCAGTGACTCAAATCTAAAAAATAATAAGAATTTTAAAAAGTTATTTCAATCAAAAGAGTCTTTCTAATTAAGAAAATGCCAAATAACAAGGTTGCCATGGAAACAGTTTCATAGCACAGTTTTCTGTTGAGATTATTGATTTTCCCAATCCAATTGATCTTAGAATATCGACATGCAATCAATACACCAAAACACAGTCGGTTAACTTGGCTTATCAGTAAAGATCAAAGATAAGGCTCTACAGTGCATTAGTACATGTACAGTTATTTTATGACATAACAATAAGTTTATTAAATTGCATGCAAACTACTGTATTTATGTACACCACATTTTTAGCTCACCTGATTGCTCAGGTGAGATTTTGTGACCATTCTTTGTCCATCGTCCATCCGTTAACATTTGTTCGTAAACACTCCAGAGGCCACATTTCTTGTCCGATCTTCATAAAACTTGGTCAGAAGCTTTGTCCCAGTGAAATCTTGGTCGAGTTCAAAACTGGGTGGTGTTGGGTCAAAAACTAAGTCATTAGGTAAAATAAACAAAAATAAAACCTTGTAAACACTGTAGAAGTCACATTTCATGCCCAATCATCATGTTGGAAAATTGCTCAGATCGGTGAAACACACTTTTTAGCTCAACTGATTGCTCAGGTGAAGTTTTAGGATTGTTTTTTTTCCCCCGTCCGTCCGTCCACATTTGGTTTGTAAACACTCTAGCATTCACATTTCTTAAGCATTCTTTATCAAAGTTGCTGAAAGATCTCGGTCAAGTTTGATTATGAGCAGAATCACATAATTAATTCCATAATTATTGCCCTTAATTTGTCCAAATTAACATTATATTATACAAAATCCTGGTAAACACTCTAGAGGTCACAATTTTGTTTCCGATTTTATGAATCTTGGTCATAATATTTATTTTTGTAAGCAATTAAGTTTGATGTTTGGTAAGGGGGGTCAACTCAAAATATAGGTAACCAGGTCAAATCTTACAAAAACAATAACACTCCATACGCCAGAGTTTTGGTTCAATAATGATGAAACTTGACCAGGATGTTTGTCTGGACAATATCTAGGTCAAGTTTGACATTTGGTAAAGATTGCATGAACCAACTCCTCTCAGGTGAGCGAACAAGGGCCATCTTGGCCCTCTTGTATGAAAAAAGTCCCAGGTTTATACAAGGGAGTTAACTATTAGCAAGTATGTACAGGTTATCTTTCTTTAACATTAAGGATTATCACAACTAGACTGTTCACATATTTTTACTATATACATATAGAGAAAACTGCCCCACCCCCTGGCGGCAATGTTTTTCCACCAATCATGACCATTTTCAAACTCATCCGAGATATCTATAAAATTAATGTTTAGAAAGAAAATTATGATGATCAGGCAAAAAATGTGACCTCTAGAGTGTTCACAAGCTTTTTTATTATATAAATATAAGGAAAATGACCCCCCCCCCCCCCCTGGCGGCCATGCTTTTTTAACGATCTGAACCATTTTCAAACTCAACCGTCGTATCCAGAAAACACATGTTCTGACCAAATTTCATGAAGATTAGACCAAAATTGTGACTTCTAGAGTGTTCACATGTTTTTTTCACCAATCTGGACCATTTTCGAACTCGTCCGAGATATCAATGAAAACAATGTTTTGACCAAGTTTCATGAACGATTGGGCAAAAATTGTGACTTCTAGAGTGTTCACAAGGTTTCTCAATAGCCATATAAGGAATACTGCCCCGCACCCTGGCGGCCATGATTTTTAAGGGACCCGAACCATTTTTGAACTCGACCAACATATCATTTAGACAAACGTTTTGACAAAGTTACATGAATATTGGGCTTCAAATGTGACTTCTACAGTGTTCACAAGTTGTTGTTTTTTTACCTAGTGACCTAGTTTTTTACCCAGCATGACCCAGTTTCAAACTCTGTCAAGGTATGAATGGGCCAAATGTTCTGACCAAGTTTCATGAAGATCAGACAATAAATGTGGCCTCTGGAGTGTTCACAAGGCAAATCTTGACGACGGACAAAAGGCGATCACAAAAGCTCACCATGAGCACGTGCTCAGGTGAGCTAAAAAAGCAAAACAGTCTGATCTTGACCTATGGGTTGAGGCCACAGGCATTGCATGCGACACATGCTTTCATCAGGGTGAACATTATCAAGTGACAGCACAGGCTGTGTCAAGGACCTAAGTATGGCATTGACCTTGTGCTACGGTCACAGACTACACTTTTGCAACATTCAAATTAACAGGCATTATATGAAGTTGTACATCAATTTGTATGGTCCAACATTAACAAGTTTATTTCAACTAAGAAGTTCTTTAACACATTGACCATAAACACTATTGTAGCAAAAAAATGAACATCCCTGAAACCATATACATTAACTATATACTTTGATTGGTTCTCTTCTTAGTTTCATGTAATAATTATCCTGACATAAGTGGTCACACTCGGTTGTCATATTATTTATAAAAAATTATATGGCTAAATGATGTAATATTAGGTAAGTTTTATTGAATTGTGGTACTCTACATTTTTCAAAAATTTACACTGGGGCCTAAAGTGGCCAAGCCCCTGTGTCCAATTATTCATTGTTACAACTTGCTAAATATTACTACATCAAGGGTATGTGTTACCACTGTGGGAAATCAGGTCATTCCAAGTTGGACTGAGATTCACAAATGCCTCTATTTCTTTCATATATTCACTGATAAAGCCTCTATATCTTTCATATATTCACTGATAAAGCCTCTATTTCTTTCATATATTCACTGATAAAGCCTCTATTTCTTTCGTAGATTCACAGATATGGAACTTAAATTTCATCGGTCAAATTATTAATAAATATATGTATGTATGTTGACCTATTTACAATAAAGAAACAAGAGGGCCATGATGACCCTGAATCGCTCACCTGACTCATTAAGATCAGATGAAAACTATGACGTCTATTGTCAACACAAGGTTTTTCTATGATTTGACCTTATGACCTAGTTTCTGACCCCAGATGACCCAAATACAATCCCAATCCAGATTTAATCAAGATAAACATTCTGACAAAATTTCATTAAGATCTGATGGAAACTGTGACCTATATTGTCTATACAAGGTTTTCCTATGATTTGACATAGTGACCTAGTTTTTGACCCCAGATGATGCAAATTCAATCCCAACCCAGATTTCATCAAGATTAACATTCTGGCCAAATTTCATAAAGATTGGATGAAAACTGTGACTTTTACTGTCTACACAAGTGTTTTCTTAACTTTGACCTAGTGACCTAGTTTTTGACCCTAGATGACCTAAATTCGATTCCAACCCAGATTTTAACAAGACAAACATTCTGACCATATTTCATTAAGATCTGATAAAAACTGTGACCTCTATTGTCTACACAAGGTTTTTTTATGATTTGACCTAGTGACCTAGTTTCTGACCCCAGATGACCCAAATACAATCCTAATCCAGATTTCATCAAGATAAACATTCTGACCAAATTTCATAAAGATTGGATGAAAGCTGTGACCTCTATTGTCTACACAAGGTTTTTTTATTATTTGACCTAGTGACCTAGTTTTTGACCCCAGATGACCCAAATACAATCCCAACCCAGATTTCATCAAGATAAACATTCTGACCAAATTTCATAAAGATTGGATGAAAACTGTGACCTCTATTGTCTACACAAGGTTTTTCTATTATTTGACCTAGTGATCTAGTTTTCGACCCCAGATGACCCAAATACAATCCCAACCCAGATTTCATCAAGATAAACATTCTGACCAAATTTCATAAAGATTGGATGAAAACTGTGACCTCTACTGTTTACACAAATTGTTGACGGACAGACGCACAACGGACGCCGGACATCACACGATCACATAAGCTCACCGTGTCACTTCGTGACAGGTGAGCTAAAAATTAAAAAAAAAATGTAATAGTGAGAATTGATTTACAGAACAAAATATTTTAGTTTATATGCCTCTTCCATGATTATAGTGACGGGGAAGGAAGTATAACCCCAATCTGTTGGAAGTGCATTGGTGAGAGATGTGTCATATTTGGTACTTGTCTCGTACAATATAAAATTTTAACATAAAATTAAAGCAAATAATCCTCAGCAAGATGTGTCATGTGCATGAACCATTTTGCTTGCTTAAACTTTCAAGTCAAGGGTAGAAATTAGTAAATATAAAGCAATGGTCTCCCGTTGTTTTTACAACCACTAGTGCTGAGATTGCACGCACGCTGGCTCCAGCCACGGTACCATTTAATCAGTCCTTTCATAGACCTTGGATGTCTATACACTTTATAAAGTATAATATAAATAAAATAAGAGTATAAAGATCTTGTGTATAGTTTCATATAGTTCCAATGTGCATAAAAGAAGAGTAAATCTCCAGAAATTTAGAGCAATGACCTTTGGTTGTTTGTCAAAGTGTTTAGAAACTCGACCGGATTTTGCGGCTGTTGTTTATTACTTCAAAATGTCAGCTCATTACTGGTAAAACTCATCATTGATCAAGTAATCAACAAGTATCAATTAAAATTACAATTAGATTTGATGGACAGAGCATTCAGAAAGCATGGGGTTGATTGTTTTATTGACTTAATTGTCACAGCAGGTGGCAGAAAGACCTACAGCTTTCTTTAATTTATATAGGTGTATTTGTTAATCCCACTGAGGCACATAAATGACAACAATTTGATCTAGTGAATCACTTTTATTGACATGTATAACCAAGGAAACACTAAAATTGATGAGTAATGTAGAATTTGATAAATGTGCCAAAGGAAAAAGCACTTTCTGATTTGTGACAACTGCTTTCATTATGCTGCAGCACCCTTACAGGTCTGATAGAACGTTGTACATGCATTCAATAATGTTGAAGTCTTTGACTTACATCATGCAATACAATTAGCACATTTTACAATAAGGTTCCAAATCAACTTGTTTACACAGTATATACACATGATTCTATATTTACATACACAAATCTATCAACAATACTTTAGAAAATTGAAAATGATCAAAACAAAGAAACTGTCAAAACTGTCAAAGGAATACTGTTTTACTACAAAATGTGCTGAAAATGTTAATTTCCAAAAAACTATGAAGTGATAAAAAAAACTTCATTAACAAAAATAACCAACAAAAACACAGATATTACACAAAATAACCAAAGATAAAATATCAAATAACTTAACATGCATATTTTTACAAAGCCTAACTTCCAAAAATAAACACAAAATTACACCTTGGTGGTTAAATGTTTTTAAAACACAAACAAGGTTTTACCTGAAACATAGTCAAAAAACAACATTCAATGGTAAATGGAAACAATATAAAGCACAACATTCAGAAAAATCAGTGATTAACCTGCAAGCATTTAACATGAAAATGGTGTTTTTTTCTTTTCCCACACAACCGAGATGTATGTTTTGTGGTGGTTCATAAGTTCCATGTTCTAATACAACTGTTCTGCTAACAAGACTACTGTACACTACTGGATAAGCCGTTCTCTTACACACACCAATGCTCCAGAGAGTTTCTATCACCAACCCATGCATGAGATTTCACTACAATCCCTCGACTGCAGCCTGGGAATCCGTTTCCATGACGATCATGGAGTCCTGCTGGGAGTCGCCGCTGTTTCCACCGAGGGAATACGAGGACTTCACCTCATCCTGAGAGCTTTCGTCCGTCTCATAGGAGAATTGGGTCAGTTTGGAGAGCGCACCAATCCCTCCACCAGTGTCCCCCTTGCCGTTCAGTAGCGACCTACCGTAACCTCCCGTCCCCATAGCGACCTCCACATCCTCATTGCACATCAGTATGTTGTCAGCAATACTGTCCGAGTCCTGTTTGTCGATGCGGTGCAGTGTAGCCCCTTCCTCATTACCATAGCGACCCCCGTTGTACATGCCGGATATGGTGCTGACCCCGTGGGTGACCTGGGAGGCAGGGTTAACGAGGACTGCCTTCTGGCCCCGCCCCTGCCTGCAGTTGAAGCACTCATACTCCTCCTCCTCATTCACCTCGTCCTCTGCCAGGCCCACACACAGCAGGTGGAACCACTCCTCACACCGGTCACACTGCACCCAGTTCACCTCACCTGAAGCAACACACCAGAATTGTGTATGTTACTGTCAAGTTTTTTTTAAACTAACAAACACAAACAAGTTACCTATCTTATAAGATGCAGTTATAATAAATAAATAAATAACAAGTAATAATAGTAATACAATCTTGGTATTCTATAGGATAAAATAAAATGAAAAGAGAAAAAATCACACCCCTGACAAATGTTATTTTCATAAAAGCTGGCTTGTTATTTGTGTGTCAAACAATGTCACGGTAACATGTGTAACCATATAGCACTGACCTGTGGGTTTGAGACACTTGAGTGCTGCACAGTCCTCATCATTGTCATCCTCATCCTCATCGGCCATCATCACCTCCTTCTGAGTGCGTCTCTTCCTCTTCTTCTTCTCCACAATCTGTCCATCTTCAGACTTCACCAAAGGCAGCTGTTTGGTATAGAGAAACCACAGTATAAGGCAAGCCTACCAATTGAAAACACCAAGCTCTATATTACCCTAACATATTCTCAGACTAAGAGACAAAGAATGAAGACTATTATATTGTTCTTTAAAGAGCCCTTATTCTATATTAACAATTACTTGGCATTAATATCATAATTTAATTCTAAGAATATTTTTGTGCATATTTTTTCAGCATCATTATCAGCCTTGCTATGTGCTTTTAATAATCTTGAAAATTTACAACTGAATTTTATGACACAAAATATCATATTTCTCTTAGTGTTTAACTCAGTTGCCATGTAACTCCATGTGTATTGAAATTAAATCTCTTTAATGTTATAATCTATAGAGCACTGTTTCACTAACATGCTCAAATGATGACTTAATTTTCCAGTTCAGAATAATAGCAGACTTTATAAATATTCAAGATGTCACATGCAAACCAGAATCCATTCGCATACCTTTGGTAGATAAAAGAATCTATGTCATAATCATAAGTTTGTTTGTAATTTAAGTATAATGCCATTTTATGCATGCACATTCAACTTTGAACAACATACAAAGCCACAATTCACATAAGCAATGATCTTATTAACTTTCAATAGCTTTTACAAAATAAAAACCAATTGGTTCATTTTAATTAAATTTGTGCATTTGCTTGAATTGTCACAATTTAATATACATGTAATGGTAGCATATGATGTACCTTGAGTTTTTTCTTCTTGCGTTGTTTATCTCCTTTTTCAGGGAATTTCTTGGCGATTTTCTTCAACTTTTCAGGTTTGATGTCAATAGTTAAAGGTCCTGTCATTTCCTCTTGACCAAGTAGGTCATCAAATTCTGGAAAATTGATTTCCAAATATTAAAATGAAGTTAGGCATCAAATTTTCCGTCTTAACATACTTCATGAAGGCACTTTACTAAGCAGAACTGCTTAAAAATATTAATGACCTTGAAAAATATACATTTAAATTCATGGACAAAATATTAAATGAAAAATGTTTATATTAGGTTAATACAAAAAAATCTACAAATTATATAATATTAAAATACTTTATTTATCCAACTCATTTATTCTTTTTACAGCAAAGTATTCAATAGTATCATACACATAACACACCATAATTAAAACACTATGCATACAAAAAATGAAGAAAATTTCCATACCCATTCCATTTTCATCAAGTTCTCTGCCAATTTTTGGTTTCATAATTTTCAGCTTTTTTTTCTTCACCAGCTTGTCCCCATCCAGCCCCACCGTAATAACCTTGACCTTCTTGGGTTTCAAAGGGTCATCAAGCCCATCAAGGGCCTGCTTTCTCTTCATTTTCAAGAGCTTCTTCTTTTCCGGGTCCCTTTCCTTCTTGATCTTAATTCGCTCTCCGTCATAACCCATCTTTGAGTCATATTCCTATAATAAAATAAATAGCTTTACTGGTGTCTGATGAACATTTTGATTGTCTTGCTGAAACCAATGTTTTGTACTCGAAATTTTATCAAATAAGAAGCATCTTTTGGAACTAATCTGTAAATATTATGTATTTATAGAAAACTACTATTAAAAGAATACTTTAATAATAAACTAAGTGACGTTAAGTTTTCATTCATCTATAATGGACAAGGGCTTGCCAACCTTTTTTTCTCATCTGAGTCTGGATGGCAGGCAATACCCAAGAGCCAACACACTAATAAGCCCTTGGACAGACTTACAACAAACTCAACAACATGTGCCCATAGGGCACAATGCCTCCTCATTCCACGTTTGTCTCATAACTCCACATTCATAAAGAAACTCAGCTTGATCTCATGCAGGAAGACTCACCAAAAAAAGTCATTATCTGAGGCATTTCAGATTTTTCATCCAGAAAACCCAAACGCTGGCAGGCAAGAAATATGTCCTCAATAAACCATATTAAGGTCTAACCCTTCTCTCTCATTAGCCTTTTAGCTCACCTGTGTCTGATACTTAGACTTACATCAAACTCAACAACTTTGTTCCCCCCCCCCCCTCAATAAACCATATTAAGGTATAGCCATTCTCTCTCATTAGCGTTTTAGCCCAAACGTGTCTGGCAGACTTACATCAAACTCCACGACCTTGTTCTCCTCTGTTCGGGGCTGGCATGCCTGCAGGATCCTCCAGATGTGCTGGGTCTCATCCAGGGACACCTCCAGCAGGTCACCCTCCATCATCAGTATTTCCAGCTGTACCTTGGCCTGGTCCGACAGCTCCAACACAGGGTTCTCCACCTGCCGCGGCACCAGCGCCGTCTTCCTCTGCTGCTTCTTTGGTGTGCCAGCACCTGGGAAGGGCGATACAATGTTTGAGATATTGATCTCAATGTTTGAAGAATTGATCTCTGAGATTTAGGGAATTATGTACCAGGCATAGACCAGAGATTTGGTTGAACGTATCCGGTTTATTTCACCATTCCATTTGTTTTCCTGTGATTAATGATTAAAGCAAATAGTTTTCTTAAAGACAAATATTGCTATACGAGCTACAGTAGGGGCCCAAATTTTTTAAGTTACACAAATGAGTGTAACTGACCACAATCTGAACCTATGCAATTTAAGCAGACAAAAAAAATTAACTGATGTCCGAACCTGAGGTTTCAAAACAGAACAAGGACGTAATTGATAACTGACACACTTGTACACAGTTTCCAAAGTCTTACCTGCAGGAAGCTTGGACATGGTAGAGTATGCATGTTCCGACATGCCACTAGCTGGTGGGTTGCTGTTCTCTCCAGAGCTGACCACCTCGATCTCCAGCTGATAGTCTTCCTCCCCGCCCCGGGACTCCTCGTCCGCACCTGGAGGTGAGAGAGGCATGGACATGGAGTCCCCAATGTCCATACCAGTGTCCCCATGCCTGGCCAGGCCCTCCCCAGTCCTATTAAACGCTCCATGAGTAACACTCGCTAGATGGCCCTGAAGCTCAGGGTTATTTGCAGCCTTCAGAAGTTCTGCGTTTATTATTTTCTCAGTTTTTTCCCTTGCAGCCTGCTCCACCATTTTCTGACTTAAAACACTGAGTTTAGCAAGAGCTGATGCCAATTCCGAGGTGGTCAAAGCCTGTCTAGCCCTGTCCTGCCAGGCCATTGCACGTTCAGTCAGGCACTGCAATGCCTCACCCTCGGGCAAGCGCACCGGCAGCTTCTGCAGGGAGACTAGTAATGACAGGATGGTTTCCAGGCGGGGACGGCGTGACCGTAAACAAAGCGGGCACAGAAACTTGAGATCCTTGGCAGCTTGTACAGCAGCCAGCTGGGATGAACGATTTTTAATGTTTGCTGATTTGGGTAATGGCACACATGTTCCTGAAAATAGTCCCAATATTTAAGGTGTAATACAATTTGTTAAATTAGAGTATTAAATAATAAACGGATAATGAAAGTTCTGACTACATGGTTTGTCGAAAGTTTAATTTTCACACAAAGGAAATATTAAATTTGTTTTCCCATCATTTTTTATTTAAGTGGAGGTCTGGACAATTCAATGAATACTTTAATAATTTGTATCAGTAATTTTTTTACACAGGGAGTTACTTTTCTGATTTTTTTACTGCATATTTTCCAGACAAAAATCTATTCAGCAATGTATTCCTTGCATCCTACTCACAACTGAACCAGCCCTTGCATGGTTAAATAAACAGAGGAAATATTTAGCCTAGTACGCCTCAAATTCCCCAACTCACCATGGATCCAATCCTTGCATGGTACAATAAACAGAGGAAGTATTTTGTTACAGTATTCTTAACATTCCCCGTCTTACAAATAAACCACTATAGAAAAAACAAGAGATGTGTTAGTCAGAAACACAATGCCCCCTATTGCGCCGCTTTGAAAAAAATAAATAAATTGACCTTTGACCTTGAATGATGACCTTGACCTTGAACTTCCACCACTCAAAATGTGCAGCTTCATGAGATACACATGCATGCCAAATATCAAGTTTCTATCTTCAATAATGCAAAAGTTATGGCCAACATTAAAGTGTTTTTTTCGGACGGACGGACTGACATACTGACTGACGGACAGTTCAACTGCTATATGCCACCCTACCGGGGGGCATTAAAACAGAGGCAATATTTATTCCAGTATTCCTGACATTTCCCACTCACAATTAAACCAGTCCTCGTATTGTACAACAAACAGAGTGAATACTTGTCCACTACGCCCTACATTCCCCACTCACCATGGAACCAGTCCTTGCAGAGTTCACACTGCAGCATGAAGCCCGAGGCCCCCTTGCGACAGATACAGAACTTGGCCTCCATGCCGTCATTGCGAATCTTCTCCATGTTGCGGATACGCAGATCCATCATGGCTTCTGCCTCCTTCTCCTCAGCAAGTTTGAACGCCGCTACCTGCAAGTGGATATAGGGAAAGATGTTGAAATTCAATGTTTGCATGGTACTTTCTAAATGTTATTTTCTCCATAATTTTGCCTACTTTTTGTCAGCAAAAATAGGTCTAATGCCAAATGCAGCCAGAGTAGCTAAAAAAATGCCTGCACATTTGGGAAGTTTGATCAGAAGCTACCCTGCCTGCTTTATAGTCATGCAAGGTTTCCAGGTCTCATTAGAGGACATAGAAGCTCCTGCCCAGACGGACAGGAAAGCTACCGACCAGACATTGTGAATACGCAGAGTGGTCTGACACAGTGCTGGGCGCATATGACATAAGACCCATTTTTGCATGACAGTGTGATAATTACATTCTGTAAGCAATGTTTTTATCGTACAGGTACTATCTTGCATATATAGAATTTAATTCACAAATTACCATTTAACAAGAGATTGTCAAGCAATATTGTCCCCTACCGGTGAAACTCCACCATTGTCAGAAAAGTGTGACAGACAGACAGACAGACAGACAGACTGACTGACAGACGGAGTGCAAACCATAAGTCCCCTCCAGTTTCACCGGTAGGGGACAATTATAACCTTTACATTTTGGAAGCTTATGACTATGGCCTCTGTGTGCCAATTTTTAAGATACCGTCTACTTACAATAAGAGCAGGGTCCCTCTGCTATCCATGATACCGTCTACTTACAATGAGAGCAGGGTCCCTCTGCTATCCATGATACCGTCTACTTACAATGAGAGCAGGGTCCCTCTGCTATCCATGATACCGTCTACTTACAATGAGAGCAGGGTCCCCAATGTCCATGATACCGTCTACTTACAATGAGAGCAGGGTCCCTCTGCTATCCATGATACCGTCTACTTACAATGAGAGCAGGGTCCCTCTGCTATCCATTATACCGTCTACTTACAATGAGAGCAGGGTCCCTCTGCTATCCATGATACTGTCTACTTACAATGAGAGCAGGGTCCCCAATGTCCATGCTACCGTCTACTTACAATGAGAGCAGGGTCCAATGTCAATATCCATGATACCGTCTACTTACAATGAGAACAGGGTCCCTCTGCTATCCATTATACCGTCTACTTACAATGAGAGCAGGGTCCCTCTGCTATCCAATATACCGCCTACACACAATGAGAGCAGGGTCCCCAATGTCCATGATACCGTCTACTTACAATGAGAACAGGGTCCCTCTGCTATCCATTATACCGTCTACTTACAATGAGAGCAGGGTCCCTCTGCTATCCAATATACCGTCTACTTACAATGAGAGCAGGGTCCAATGTCAATATCCATGATATCGTCTACTTACAATGAGAGCAGGGTCCCTCTGCTATCCAATATACCGTCTCCTTACAATGAGAGCAGGGTCCAATGTCAATATCCATGATACCGTCTACTTACAATGAGAGCAGGGTCCCTCTGCTATCCAATATACAGTCTACTTACAATGAGAGCAGGGTCCCTCTGCTATCCAATATACTGTCTACTTACAATGAGAGTAGGGTCCCTCTGCTATCCAATATACCGTCTACTTACAATGAGAGCAGGGTCCCCAATATCCATGATATCGTCTACTTACAATGAGAGCAGGGTCCCTCTGCTCCTCAATCTTGATGTCGGTGAGGTTGCTGTCAGACCCGCTCTTGTCCAAGTCCTTAAGCTTCTTCTTCTTGCGTCCCCCGCTGTAGATCCCCACATCAGTACGAGGGGAAAGTACCTGCATTCAAGAAATGGTCAGCACATGTGTTGTGGTTGCATGTGATCTAATTGACCATAGACAGCTATGGGATATTTTTTCCACACTTTTATACCCTTAACTTGTCATTTTAAGTTGCCCAATAAAAATAAGCCGGTCTCTAGGAAAACTGGGCTTTATGCACTTGCATGAAGTTTTGTCCCAGATTAGCACATGAATTTAGCCTCGTTTCCCCAGCTCAAATATTTTACAAGATATGTCTGTTGAGCTGACACTTTCTGAATGGCTTAAGAAATTGCAAGTAAACTGTCCCTGTTAGATCAATTATACATGTTAATTAACAAAGGTATCAGTCAATGATAGTGGTATCAGTTACAAATATAGGTTGGGAATCATTCGACACATTTTACAAAGTAACCTGTGCAAGCCAAAATTGATAAACAAATGGTATAACGCAAGAGGAAACGTTGAATAAAATCTTCAAAGCAAATGACCCAGAAAAAACTCAAATATACCCCCTCTGAAACTTTGTTTGCAGGGTAATACACATTTCTCAAACTGACTATCAAAGACATACCTCTAGAAGGGTGTACGTGGAGTTCTTTTTGAGGAATGTTCTGGCTGTGCGTTCCCTCCAGGACTTGGCGGCAGCCACCTGCGACTCCACCTGGGGCAACTGGTCCAGTCTGACAGGGATGGGTCGGCCCTTGTTCACAAGGGACTCCACCACGTCCAGGTAGGGATACGAGTCCGAGCTCTGAATGGACTCAACCTTGGACACCCACTCCTTGGCCTTGCGTAGGGCTTCCTTCAGGGTGTTCACATTAGGCAGGTACACTGGAATGTTGGACGCCTCATTTACGATTGCCTCCAATGTGCTCAACACGTGCCTTGGTCTGAAAATGGAACGTTAAAAAAAACTTAGTCATTGCAACAAATTTATGTGTAATGTGTAAGTCTCTAGTTTTACTGTCTTAAAAAGTGCACTTCACTAAATTATTTTCTTGTATAGCCCAAGTTAGAAAATTAATACGAACAATCACAACGTAACAATTTCAGGGATATTATCAACAAACATGAAATGCAAATCAACACAAATCTGACAGAAAAGCTGATGGATATAACATTTACTCTACAGTACACACGTTGTATGTTATCACTGAATGAGGGGAGAGAATATACTGAAAGCATTCAAAAGGAAACTGACTGCTCTAATTACAAACTTCTTTGGACTATGCCAGTCACTGACAACTGCCCGACTTGAATCAGAGATACGGAGAGAATGGCTGTGGAAATAAATGTATGACCAAAACTCAATACATGACGACAGGACAGGAATCAAAATCCAACGAATCTCTTTTACACTACGAGGCTATTTACCTAGCCTGTAAACAGATCCTGGCCTTCTCCTCCCATCGTTCACTGAGTGTCAGCAGCTCCTGCAGCTCTGCCATGGCCTTCTCCACGGCAGGGTGGGGGGAGAGGCCCACCCCGGACTCCATCAGCTTCCTCAGGGTCTCCAGGACCACTGTGGTGGGGTCCTGCAGGGAGTCACGCACCTCGTCTAGCCACTTGGCCTGGTGCAGCACCTGGGGAACAGCAGATATGGCCACTGTGATAAACAGGTCTAACACCAATGACAGAAACAATCAAATATCATCTAAGTATCAAAGACTTTACTGATCATAAGAAGAAAAAACAAATGAGAAAATCAGGTCCCTCGGAAATATTATCATATTATTCATTTATATTTACTATATGCATATTATTAAATTATATATATATATATTATATAACATAAAAATAAAATACACAAATCTTTAAATCTCTCCAAATTAAATAAATGAATGCCATTGAACTTATGTGAACTTTTCGATGTACTGGCAATATAACAATTTTCACTGTACCTCTATATCATACACATAGAAACAAAGTTGACTTTAAAAAGAAACTCCTTACATATGATGGACTTTCTTCATTTTATTTCACCGACAATCCACTTCATTTATGCCAGCACTAAGCAAAATTCCTTTCCAAACCCACCCCCCTCCCTCATATGGCAAAATTTCCCCCGAAAAAAAATCAAAGTATAAAATTGATGCATGATAAATTCGACCGTGCCGAAACAAGAAAGAAAAGCTGACCGGCAAGCCTTACTTGTTTGAGTTTGGGTATCTCAGGCAGGTCTACATCCAGCGTGGCACTGAACTCTATGAGATGCTCCAGCTTGGTGGAGTCGGGCGTTTCTGCCTCCAGGGCTTCCTTGGCATCACACTGGAACTTGAGAACCTGGTCCAGCAGCTCCTGTGATCACATAAGAGTTGTGTTCTGAGAGAACTGGGTTTAATGCATGTGCGTAAAGTGTCGACCCAGATCTGCACAGGCTAATCAGGGACGACACTTTCTGCCTAAATTGGATTTTTGCTTAGAAGAGACTTCATTTAAACAAAAAATGTCATAAAAGTGGAAAGTGTCGTCCCTGATTAGCCTGTGTGGACTGCACAGGCTAATCTGGGACGACACTTTACGCACATGCATTATGCCCAGTTTTCTCAGAACATGACTCATAACTTCATGCGCAATAGTCAACAAGCCCCCAATAGAACTACTAAACACTTTGCATGATAGTCATCAAGCCCACCTAGAAAAATACATCTTCTTTCAAACGTCAACCAAATCTGTAGGGGTACATATGTTATGCTTATAGTACGTTTTACACTTTAATATTTTGTGAACTTGAAAATATCATAGAGTATTTCACCTCTTGACTTAATAGGAAATATTAGATTTTGCATTAATATAACGAGAAGTATACAGGCAACGCCCCTATATAAGTTCAGTTTATACAAAGCGTACCTTGAGTAGTTTGCGCTCCTTTATGATGCAGGGGAGACTTGCCACCTGCTCATAGAAACAGTTCAGCTCCTCCAGACTCAGTTTGGCTATGTATTTCCCATCTGTGCTTTGTCTATTCCTGAAAGGTGAAAACAAAATGAACATATAAGTTTAAGTTTTCATTTTTTTTTAACAGATGTATACTAATACACAGAACAGGCCCACTGAAATAATCACTAACACAAAAGTATTGTCAGCATGCAGAATAATATAAACGTTGTTTCATACTAGTAAACACAAACATGTTTAACACAAATGCATCTTCATTTTAAATGAATAAACAATTGCTTATTGTTAATGTTTGCTGCCCATTTTCTCAGTCAGTAACATGAGACTGTACATGGTCGTGACTTTCTTAGAGACGAGCTCAGTCAGTAACATGAGACTGTACCTGGTTCTGACTTTCTTGGAGACGAGCTGGCTGGCAACGTTGGCACACTTCATTGCCTCTGTGACAGCGCTGTTCAATGACTGCAGCAGCTCAGAGTCTGGGAAGTGCTTCTCCTCGGCATCTATCAGCAGGTTCTTCAGCTCCAACAGGTCTGAAATTGAGTGTGCACCTGTTTGTTGTGTTTTAAAGTATTTCAGTCCTATGACAGCTCTCTTTTTTTTATCTTACTCTCTTTTTCCTGAGTATTCTTTATTGATGTTAGGGCTTGACCAGTAGCAGGTGAACATTTAAAGTAGGTACCAACAAGAGATGTGTTTGTCAGAAACACAATGCCCCCTAATGCGCCGCTTTGAAATAAAATTTTAATTTATCATTTGGCAGGTTTACAAGTTATCTCCCTATTAAAGCTTCTTACTTCCCTTGGATTGTATTTTTTGACATTTGACCTTGAAGGATGACCTTGACCTTTCAACACTCAAAATGTGCAGCTTCATGAGATACACATGCATGCCAAATATCAAGTTGCTATCTTCAATATTCAAAAAGTTATGACCAAACTTTAACGAAGGTTTAAGTTTTGGGACACACACATACAATGACACAATGACAGACAGACAGGCCAAAAACAATATACCCCCGATCTTTCAATCTGGGGGCATAAAAAGGGCCTAGATGTTATTCCATGAACAATACCCTAAACAACTTGGAGTTAGAATTGATAGTCACCATATATTAAAAGTAAAGTACATTACCAAGCATTATATTTAGGTGTCACTGCCTTTGTCCCATCTTTAATTTTTTTATGATGCCATGAGACATTTGAATGTACAACAATATTTATGAATGAGATATAAACTTCCCCAACTCACCAACTTTGGCCTCATCGGATGCTGCCAAGGCCTGCTTAACTTGTGTGTGCCATTTCTCAAACCACTGGGCGCGCTCCTTCAGCTTTCCCAGCATGGATGGCAGCTCATCCAGCGTGTAACGATATCGCAGACAATAGTTGCTGGGTGGGCAACTACATAGCTTGTCCGTATGGTAGAGACATACCAATTTATCTGTAGAGAGGGAAGCATAGTTGGTTATTTACTATTATTAATACTGTGATGAGCAAAATGCTTCAGGAAACAACTGATTTTCACACAAGTTTAGAAATATACACAGCAAATTTAAACACTGTATGTACATGAAATATTATTTCCACGGCGAAAGCAGCTAAAGGAGAAAAAGCAAAAGTGTTAAATTATCTTTTTACTGTTTAATCCAAATTTGAGGACACAAAACAGTAATGAGGACCTATATTCAAAACTTACTAGAAAAAATTCGAGTAAATGAGCTGCGTATTTGAAAACCTGGCTCAATGAATGTGCGTAAAATATTGTCTCAGACAAGCAAGTGAGGTCTTCACAGGGTAATTAGGCACAATACTTTGATCTGGACTGGATTTTCGTTTTAAAGAGACTTCATTTAAATAAAAAATCCCATTAAAGCAGAAAGTTTAGTCCCTAATTAGCCTATGAAGGCTGCACACATGCATTATGCCCAGGCTAATTTTTGTTCAATGCATAATTGTCCTTAAAATTTTGGCAATGTCAGCTAATCAATCATATAAATGTCAAAAACTGGTAAATATGGAGGAGACAGCTGAATATTATGCTCTTTTTTGCACAGAAACTGTTTGAAATCCCATGGGAAATTGTAAGTATATTTATCACTTAACAACATCTTTGGTTAAGATAACTCTTAGGCATTGCGTGAGTTTTGGGCCCTAGCTTGACAGTTACCTGTGGAACATGAGCAGGTGAGAGCGGAGAGGAAGCAGGTGGTCTTACAGTAGGAGCACTGCCTCTCATCGTCAGGTAACAACTCAAACGCTTCCCTCTCAGCCTCCGTCACTCCCTGGGAACATTACATGACAAAGGAATGGCATGAAAGAGTAATCTCCAAGAATAAAGGGAATTTATTATATACCATAAAAGCATAAGTGTTGATTGAAATTATTTTGGAAAGTTCACATAAATTGTTTTCCATCTTTTCGCTTTCTTTGGAAAAAATAACTTAAGTACTAACAGAAAACTTCCAAAATGCAAAAGAACTAGATCAGTTTTTTTTTTAAGTTATCATTTAAATAATACAAACAGAAAATGGTCTCATATAATTATATAGAATTTATAAATGTATATTTAATTTAGTCAGAACTATAAACTGGTGGCCGCACATACCAATGCGAGAAGGTTCTTTCTCATTTTCTTTTCATTGTCAGCCACAGCGAGTAGATCCTCGTGTGTCATGGCTGCAATCTGGAAGTCGAGGTGGTCAGGATCTGCAGCCATCTTGCACACAAGTTCCTCGTGTGAGAACACACACTGTCGGTGCAGGACGCGGTAGTGGTCAATGCATTTACGACCAATAGGCAGCTGCAATACACACGTCCAAATATGTCACTTGTATTTAAATAAATCCATCCAGTTTACTAAATTTTCATACAAAGAAATCCAAGATCACACTCGTTAAATAATAAAAAATTAATCACATATTTAAATGGGTACGAGGTTTACTTCAATAAATTCTTTACCAAAGGGGGGGGGGGGGGGGGCTTGAACACTGGCAATATCTTTTTAATTTAACAAACATGTGAAAACTAGAACATGGTTTATTCAATAATTTGAAAAAATCCAAGAATTTCTATGAATAAATAAATCATAAAGTATTACTGATTATCGAGGTTGAGTTATTAACAACAGAAAAATATTGGTGTTTTAAAAGGTATTCATACAGTGTCAGTTACAAAAATAGGTCATTATCATGTTCAAACAATAATACTCATGAAAATATATTTGATATAGACCACGGATTTATAACATAAATTCAATTAGTACAGTAAAACGTCCAGATGAAAATCACAATTGACATGTACATACCCAGTCAGCTGGACAAAAGTTGACAGCTTCTGCAAAGTTGTATCCCTGGTTGAAGCCTGCATGGTAGGCACGAGGAAATGTGACGATAAACTCCCCTGCATGCTGGTTTGTGCGTACAATCTGTGAGGGAGTATATACCATTATTCTAAAGTTATGTGCAAACTGTCATTGGTAACATATTTACAAGCATATTGTTACTATTGTCTAGAAACTTGCGTGGATGCATTTCAAGCAAAATTTCTATATAAAAAACTGCAGAGGTTCAGAAAAGAGGTGTAAAATATGCATAGAAAGTATGTACATATGCATAAATTAAGAGTTAAATATTTAAACAAAATCGTAATAAAATCCACATGGCTTACCACCGATATACTTTAATTCAAAGTAAATATTTTTTTCGCCACTTCTATGACATTCATTCAAAGCAAACAATAAATTCGATGGAAAACACACTCATAAAATGCCACTTAAAACTATGAAAAGTGAAAGCTGGAGTTCATCAAAGCAGGCTTTGTAATCTTGTTAGTATAGCAAAAAGTCACATGTATAAGGCGCAATGTTTTCAATACTCAACAGTTCCCATACCTGGACCCCCTTCTTCATGAGTACGTTGGGGTTCATGATGGTAGTGAGTTGGTGCAGGAGGTCAGGGGAGTTCTCAAACAGCTCTGGCGCCGACTGCTTCATGGCCTCCTCAAACTTGTCAGCGTTATGACCAGACACACCATACCAGGTCTTCGGCTCACCCCTGCAATTTTCAAACACATGCTTCAGTTTAAACCTATTTATTTAAGCTTGATAGCAACATAGGCTCATTGAAACGCTCTTGTGTCCTTTCTCTGGATAAAACCAGTACTTTGAATTTTCGGGGAGATCTAAAGAACGCTCCCACATTGCAGATCGAACCTGTGACCTCCCTGGCGCTAGTTGGACACAATGTCCACTACGTCAAAGCAAACAAGAGATGTGTTTGTCAGAAACACAATGCCCCCTATTGCGCTGCTTTGAAATAAAATTTCAATATATCATTTGGCAGGTTTAGAAATTATTTCCCCTTTAAAGTTTATTACTTCCCTTGGATTGTATTTTTTACTTTTGACCTTGAAGGATGATCTTGACCTTGAACCACTCAAAATGTGCAGCTCCATGAGATACATGTGCATGCCAAATATGAAGTTGCTATGTTCAAGCTTGCACAAGTTATGAAGAAGATTAAAGTTTTGGGACACACAAACACACACACAGCACATACAATGACAGACAGGCCAAAAACAATATACCCCCGATCTTTCGATCCGGGGGCATAAAAAACAAAAGAGTTCATCACGGCCCCATTCCCAAAATTACATTTATGATGTTTATCTTTTTAAAAAGATTAAAAAAACACAGGCTCTGACAGACATTATTTGGACAACAAATTATCTTATAAGAGCTTTGTCATTAACCAGGATGAAATTCCTAGAATGTATTGATCATAAGACATGTCTTTCAAATAAGACACTTCAAGATGACGTCAGTTTAGAAATTTCAATTCAATCACTTGAGACATATAAAAGTAGTTCCCTGCACAAACTAAGAAAGATTTTAAGCTAACAGACTGACTGACCGGCCAACAAACCAACAGCCAGACTGCCAATACTCCCTCCCTGTGGGAATATGAAAAACTGTCAATACTCCCTCCTAGCGGAATAAAGACTGATAATTATTTAAGTAAAGACTGATAATTATATTACAACGGGCTGGCCAGGCTACTTACCAGTGCAGGTAGTTGATGGAGTAGCTCCAGTGGTCCTCAATGTGCCAGCAGAAACTGGAAAAGCACATGCCCACATAGCACCAGGGCACCTTCATGCCGGAGATGTCCCCATTGATGTGGCACAGAACTGATGCCTCCTGCACTGGCAGGTTGTTCAGGTTCCACGGCGAGTTGATGTACTCCTGGGATCAAGGTTATGGTTTGGTTATCGTAGGTGTAATGGTTATGGTTTTGGTTACTGTGTGTGTGTGATGTTTTGAATACATGCAATGATAAATTAATCAAGGTTTAAGAATGAAACTGATGTACTTATGAAAAAACAAGAGATGTGTTTGTCAGAAACACAATGCCCCCTACTGCTCCGCTTTGATTTATTTAATTTTGTTTTTAATTATATCCCTTAAAAACAAGAAATGTGTTTATCAGAAACACTATGTCCCCTACTGCGCCGCTTTGATTTTTTTTTTTCATTTGGCAGGTTCAGATGATAATCACCCTTTAAAGCTTCTTACTTCCCTTCGATTTTTTTTTACCTTTGACCTTGAAGGATGACCTTGACCTTTCACCACTTAAAATGTGCAGCTCCATGAGATACATATGCATGCCAAATATGAAGTTGCTATCTTCAATATTGCAAGTTATGGCAAAATGTTAAAGTTTGACGCAAACAAGCAAATTCGTTGAATTGATATCCCCCGCCAATATGCTTCTGGACACAAAAGTATTATATTTGACACTCAAAAATGCATTTTTCGAAGACACAAAGGGCAATAACTCTGTTATTAACAGATGGTGTACAATGCAATTTGGCATGCATCATCCTCTTATCCATATATATACTAATACCAAGTTTCAATGAAATCCGCCAGAGCACTTCCAAGATATGGCTCTGGACACACACAAAAAAGCATTTTTTCAAGATACAAAGGGCCATAACTCTCTTATTAACTGATGGTGTACAATGCCACTTGGCGTGCATCATCCTCTTATCCATATACATACTCATACCAAGTTTCAATGAAATCCGCCAAAGCACTTCCAAGATATGGCTCCGGATGGACGGACAGAAAGACGGAAGGATGAGCGGACGACGCCAAACCAATATCCCTCCGCCTATGGCGGGGGATAACAAACAAACACACAAACAAACCAACAGACAGGGCAAAAACAATATGTCCCCCACTATAGTGGGTGGGGGACATAAAAATATTACTTCCCTTGTAAAAATGATCTGTACCTGCAAAATGATAAATATAAATTATCTCCCTTTAAAGCTTGTTACTTCCCTTGGATTTGTATAGATAAAGTTGCTATCTTCAATGTTGCAAAAGTTATGGCCAATGTTAACAGTTTTTCAGACGGACGGACAGTTCAAATGCTATATGCCACCCTACCGGGGGTATAAAAAAAGGCGTTTTTACTTAACAAGCGCTTTGTCACAGAAATAAAAGGCTGCCCTCTTAACGGTTTAAAGTTGTCGGAGTAAAAACGGAATTTAACAACGTTTCATTAACCTCACACATGTTCAATCTAGTTTTTAGCTTTGCTAGTTGCAGATTTTATTTTCCATTATTGCCTAAGTCTACTCAGGTGAAAAAAAACTGAATTAGCATGCTTATTTACCACATGGTCATCTAACCAAATACATCATCAAACTAGCTTGAGTACTTCTTCAGTTGTCACATGATCCAGATTTAAGTTTAAACTTATTTCTATTCCCATATCAAGCACATTTTTTGTCTGAAATAACATGCATACTTCCCATAAGGTCCTTAAAACATACCAATTGAGTGTTATCAAACAAGCTTCAGAACTTCGTCACTTCTTCAGTTATCCCCGAATCCATTTTTTTTAAAGACAGACAAAACTGAATAATGTGCATTTTATCCAAGTGGCCATGTCCAAAACCCAAGTTTAATCAACCTAGCTTTTATAAGTTATTGCAAGATCCAGATTTTAGTGTTTAATTATTTAAGTAGCCAAAGCAACCAAACCAATATGAATAAATACACTCACACTTTATAAACCAGCAGAGCTGACAACATCCAATTCTTAAATTCTTCAGCAAAATAAAATGTTAACATATATGTCCACCACTCACCTCGTCCTCTGCGAACTGATCCTTGAGAGCCTTGGTGGGGAAGCCGCTGCCCTGGTCCATGGCGTGAATGTCGGCCCCGTACTGCACCGCTACGTCCTCCTCCAACGCATTGACCAGGCGCCAGAACTCCTTCTCTACCATCTCACAGGGAACAAGCTGTAATAGAAACATACATAAGCAAGGGAACCAGTAAGAATGTTATTTGAAGTTTTTGTTAAATTCTTCATTACAAAATTTCATGAATGCAAATAATCAACACAGTAACTAATCCAATGATGTGCTCACATGGACAGGCATGTTGAAGTAGTTGCTCTTGAAATTGTCAGCCATCTCGCCAAATGACTGCAGGGAGAACTCTCTCTTGGACTGCTCGAACCCGTATGGATCCAAAGGCTTACTGCAGGCCTGGATAGAACATTCCAACATCTTTAGAATTATAGACATTTAGTTGTATACAACACACAAATTTGTTACTATAGACACACATCATGTTTAATTTGCTTAATGTTTGGAATGTCTCAGTAGAACCATTATTCTTTACACCCACAGCTTAATATTAAATGCAGACTTGATTTCTGCCATAACAAAATTTTAAAACTTAATCTTAGCCCCAACAATTTAACAAATGGAAATCAAAATTCAATGTTTAAAGCATTCCATGTTCAATATTTGTTTGGTAGTAGATAAGTACTTTTGTTGTTTTGGGTCCCTGTTTATCACTAAATATCATCATTTAAATGAGAAAGTCATGCCAGTGAGATTATCAAATACCCCCCCCCCCCCACCTGTCTGCCCTACCAACCTGCTGGACACACTTAGGACACCTCCAGTCTCCCTTTGGTATTTCTGACAGCGGAGGTATGAGACAGTAGGTGTGGAAGGCATCGTCACAGCCGTCACATAGCAGCATGTACTCCTCACCATCCCCACGCCCACATGTGTGACAGTAGTACATGTCCACCTGTACAGGGAAGGGTTACATAGAAATAATACGGGCAACATGTACTGACAGGTGCTACTCCTCAATCACAGAAAGCATTAACCTTTCATAGATCTATATTCTTCTTATATATAATCCAATTTGCTGAAGATTGATTTCGTATAATTCCTTCTGCAAAAATACTTTGACAAACAGAAACTTAGTTTGTCTGCTGATTACCTGTCAGATACCTATGGACTTTCAGGGTTTGGTCACAAACAGTTAAGACATGATCACATGCTTGTTCGTGGGCTCTTTTAAGAGTAACTTATTTAGTGCAACTCATTTCTGAGTCAGAAGAATCCCAGATCACATTTATCATTCCATTACTTATGCATGACTTCACACATAATCCAACTTAAAAAAATGCTTTCAAACAAAGTTTGTGTTATTCAGTTGACAAATCAAGGCAATTTGATATCAAAAGCAAACAATTACACTTACATATGTATACAGGCCAGGATTAGTGGTTTTATTTCTGGTCTTCATTTTCTTTGTTTCTTTCTGCTCCACTTTTTCTTCAACTAAATATCAAAGATTTTCATTGTGAGAAAGTTGTGCTTTTAAACAAATAAATCTGCTATACCAGTAGTCAACATGCACACAAGAAATGTATACATAGCAAACATGATTTACATGTTCTGTATTCAAAGAAAGATGTTCCAGTAATGAGGTCCTAACAAGAAATGTGAATACATGAAGCAAACAAAAAACTGCTGGATATTACAAGAGATGTGTTTGTCAGAAACACAATGCCCCCTTCTGCGCCGCTTTGATTTATAAATTTTTTATCATTTGGCAGGTACAGATAATTATCTCCCTTTGAAGCTTATTTCTTTCCCCGCATTTGTTTTTTTGACCTTTGACTTTGAAGGATGACCTTGACCTTTCACCACTCAAAATGTGTAGGTCAATGAGATACACATGCATGCCAAATATCAAGTTGCTATCTAAAGCGACATAAAAGTTATGAGCATTTTTCTAAACCTGAATGCAAAGTTAGACAGAAAGACGGACAGTCAGATCACTATATGCCCTCCTTCGGGGGCATAAAAAAGCAAAGACTGATGTTTATGTATATACAAGATGCCAATTGTCTTGTTCTTTAATCAATATGTATAACATGTATGTAACACCGACTACGCTTGAGGCAACGCGATTTGATTTATAAACAAATATGGACAAATGCTGCTTTACTGTGGAATTATTTTTTCCGTGATATGTTTTGTGTTTGGCCTTCAGTTTTGAATAGTGACAACCAGTTTCTGCAGTCTAAAATTCTAAATGCATTTAGCATGTAAGTTAAGTATACAGGCACAAGGGTATGAAGAAACCAAAATGATACAATAGGTTCATACAAACTGTTAAAACAATCAATCACAGATTTGACCATGTAACAATCCAAAGATTCACTTTTTTAGACAAAGCCATTTCTATGAATTTTACCGTCGTGTAATGATTAACTGTTTCCACCTTACAATGGAGGTTCCTTGTATGATAAACAGTTGGGGAGCAATCCCATCATCATCACAAATGCAATACACATTCGTTCTTTGATAGGATCTAGAGTATCTTTATAGGTAAATGGCTTTCGAAACAATCAAGCTAGGATAAATGTTTTAAAACTAAGGGGTATAATAATGTGTTTTTACTTCTAGGTTCTTCCTGGATGTCTATACCTTCCGCATCCCCTTCAACTTTAGGGATTGCAGCCTTTGGTCCTGCTCCATGAAACTGCAGCTTTTTTAGCTCAGGGTTCTTGTTGTAATCGACAGGAGCCTCCTATGTCAGAGACCCACACAAGAATTAGTGCCAAACACAAATGATGTTTACAGTTATATATCAAACCTGGTGAAGGCCAACATGGTTGTTTCAGTTTAAAATATAAATTAAAAATTACTATTTGTAGTTACAATTACCTGTTTACCCCTTAAATTACAATAATAAAAGATATAGCAGTCACTTTTTATTTTTTAAATTACAATAATAGACAAGAGTTCCGTGGTCGGATACATACCCGGGGGTATGCCCCCCAAACATTTTGAACAAGTTCCCAATGCCAATAGGGGTCATTACTGTCCAAGGCCTATGCACATGTGAAGTATAAAGCCAATCAGTATATTCCTTGATGAGAAATTGATCAGAATCATTTTTCACTCTTATTGTGACAGTGACCTTGACCTTTGACCTAGTGACCCCAATTTCAATAGATGTCATCTACTGTCCAAGGCAAATACACATGGGAAGTATCAAGCCAATTGGTCCATGCTTTCACAAGTTATTGATCAGAAAATGATTTTCCAATATGACAGTGACTTTGACCTAGTGACCCCAATGTCAATAGGGGTCATCTACTATCCAAGCCCTATGCACATGGGCAGTATCAAGCCAACTGGTCAATTTGGTGACAAGTTTTTTCAAACTTATTGTGCAGTCACCTTGACCTTTGACCTTGTGACCCCAATTTCAATTGGGGTCATCTACTGTCTAAGGCCAATGCACATGTGAAGAATCAAGCAAATTGGTCAATTCGTTGATGAGTTATTGATCGGAAACAATTTTCACACTCATTGTGACTGTGACCTTTGACCTAGTGACCACAATTTCGATAGGGGTCATCTACTGTCCAAGGCCAATGCACATGTGAAGTATCAAGCCAATCGATCAATTCATTGATGAGTTATTGATCGGAAACGAACTGTTCCACCGAAAAAAAAACGACCGACATCCAGCAAAACAATATACCCCCTTTTCTTCAAAATATATAAATATTGTCATGCTGAAATTGTTTAATACTTCTTTATATTTTACTTTACCAGGGCTCACATTTGTCCAAAGTTATGAATGTACATAATAATAAATCACTATATATATATATATATATATATAAAGGTATTTTAATACATGTACATATACATTCTTTTGTACTCAACAAGTAGAAGCTTTACACAAACCTGTTTACTAAAAGCTTCCTTCCTTTCCATCTTTGGTATGCGTTTGTACGTGCCACTTGCCATTCTGGCTTCAATGCCATGGGGTTTGTAGTCCGCATCAGCCTTGTTGTCACGATCGTCATGAACTTTGATGTTCTACAAGACATGGAAACATGTGTTTTGGATATCATTTATATATAGAAAAGGATACAGATATATATACATATATTATAAAAGGAATGTTTCCGAGTTGGTTGTCTGATTCTTCCCAGACAATCAATTTCAGAGTGTCTCCATAAACCGAAGGCTTTCAAAGCCACCTTGTTTATGTATCATAAATACTCCATAAAAGCCATTTGCTTTTAATGAAAACTTTACCACATATCAATAAGACCTAACCGTCTCCAAAATTCTGATACTGGGCAATCAAGGTGGTTTGAACATACATTAAGTGCCAAAAAACAAAAAAGACATGACAAAAAGAACAACAAATATAGCAGAGCACTCACAGCTGCCTCTAAAGATGCGCCTGTTTTAAAGAGATAGAAAGGGAACAGTATCCTTTCATAGTGGTTTTTCAGAGTTCCTCCGATCCCCTTGCCGGCCTCATATCCAAGCTTCTGGGCGACCCTTGACCAGCGTCGCTCTGTAGTGATCTGTTCCATGCCACCATCACCCTCCACAATCTGCAGTGAACAAGGTAATATCATTACAAAACAAGATGTGTTTGTCAGAAACAAAATACCCCCTAATGCGCCGCTTTTTTTGTTGACCTTTGACCTTGAAGGATGACCTTGACCTTTCACCACTCAAAATGTGCAGCTCCATGAGATACACATGCCTGCCAAATATCAAGTTGCTACACATGTATGTTCAATATTTCAAAAGTTATTGCAAAACTTTACTGTAAGGTTAAAGTTTTGGGACATAATGACAGACAGAAAGAAAGACAGACAGGCCAAAAACAATATACCCCCGATCATTCGATCCGGGGGCATAAAAAATTGCTATAACTTACCATAAATCCCACGCTTTTTATTCAGACAGTGTAAAAAATTAATGATTATTGTTTTACCTACAAAAAAATATGCTAAAATCTGCTACGTTTATTTCATCTATAATTGTTTTACACTCGTACAGATAAAACGTGAAATTGAAAAGCACAATTGACTTTTTGTGCTGGCAATATTACAAACAAGCACTCAATGAATCATATGTTAAATGTGTTAAGAATTCATTTAATTGAAACGGTAAAAGTTAATATACACCATCACAAAAAAAATTAGAGTAAACATGCAATCTAGAAAAAATATATCAGCACTAAAGGCACTCACTTGACATGTCATAAATTTAAAATATATGATTAATATCAGCCTTTCTCAATTTAATGATTCGGATATTATTATTAGAAGCTGAGATTAGACAGCATGGAACATTCCACGATGTCCACTTGTAGGCTTGCTATATGGGTCAAGTGAGATCCCGAATGCTGTCTTTGGGAACTCTTACTTACAATGCTGGTGCCTACCTTGTATAGGTCATACAGGTCAAGTAATTTACGCTCCACATGAGGAATCTTCAGACTGCTGCCCTGAAGCTCCCAGAACTTGGCCAACTGATCAAGGAAGTTGAGTTTGATCCTCGACCTTGCCTGATTGTGCACAAACATCTCCATAATGGTCATTATACTATATATAATATCAAGTCTATGTTAAATAATCAAACAAGCAAATGGCTGTTGTTTACTTGGCTACTCAAATTTCTAGTTGATAAAGCCAGCATTTAATGGAAATGTGTATTAAAACGGTTTTACCATGTATATGTTTGCAAATATAATATGTGGCGGCATATTTTGCATTATTGAACAGCCATTTGCATTCTTTCAAATTTTTAACACTTGGAACGCTAATTGGTTGGTTTCGTAGAAGATCCATGAAGCATATTCATATAAATTGAGTTTACTTTTCTTATTTTGGATTTAAAAAATGAATATTTTAGAAAAAATTATGTTTAAAATACCATTTAGCATGTGAGGATGTGCGATTGCTATTCAGTTGGAACCAAAATAGAGTTACATTTCTTATTTATATCTTTTGTTTTTATTTTTAGTATTGCAGCTTAAAACAAATAACATATATGCAAAACTACTTTCACAATAAACAATTATAGACTTAACAATAAACATTTTATAGACTAAGGTCATCATCCTAAAGTAAAAAACTTCACATGCAAACAAAAATTGTAGATGTGATTGGCAAACCATTGTCAGTAAATTCTTAAAAACACTTTTAAATGGTTTAAATTTGATACTCAAAAGAACAATCAACATGTAGTATTTTTACACTTCATATAAACAAAAAACAATCTATAAAGTGAAAATATTTAAGTTTACTATGGAATGAATGTGAATACTTGGTTTAATTACATACATATGTTTTGGACATATCCATTCAGCATTTTGATAAACATGGTTTACTAACAACTCCCATTGCTAAACAACTTGTTGAATGAACACTAGGCAATGGCAGCCATCTTGAATAAATTCATCACAGCATTTTTATCAAGAGACTCAAATGGAAGTATTTTCAAATAAATAAATAGAAGTTTGCATGCATATCACATAAAACGTACTATTCCAATCACACAACTTCTTAAAATTGCAAAGCTAAATTTTCAAACTTGCCAGACATATCAGTAATTGTAGATATTCATCTTTTACATAATAAAAGACATCCCAAACATCAGAGGTGTTACAAGCTTCAATGTGGCAACATATTGGTTGATTTAAATTTTAACAATCACAGCTCAAACAATTTCCTAAATATAAAATTTCTTTGCAAATATGCGTAGTTTTATTTGTAAATAGGAGCAAAAAGAAACATATGAGCCTGGGGACTTGCTTTACTCCATCATAAAAGGATTTGTATACATCGGAGAAGGAAATCATGCAACTTCTTTCTAAGTGATAACTTAATTGTTTTTTAATAACCAATTTCTGAAACAAACACACACATAAATATGGTCCTACCTCAAGTTCATTGAGTCGTTGTACTCGAGGAACAAATCTGAACTTGTCCACATCCACAGCAAAAGGTGGTTGCCAATCCTATAAGCAACAAGCCCGATATTCAAGACAAACAGCTCCACATTTAACTATTTAATTTAATACTTGTAAATATTAACAAAATGGATATCCAGCCCATCCATTTCCACAGTAAATCTCCATTATTATTTGTTGACAAGTACAACAACAAAATATTTATAAAAAATAAGAAAGTGTTCACCAAAAAAAACATGCAAAATCATTTGCATTTTTTGTATTATCACAAGAAAAAAGTTTCAATCATCGAAACATTGCAAGAGAATTTCAAGGTGATATCCAGACACCTTTCTTTTTGTCATGTAGGTATTTTTGATTTGATGATTGCTTGCCTTAACTAGGTTTTTTGCTTGATACCCAATTTTTATTTCCATCAAATCTCAATTAATTGCATGAATAATTTTTCGCAGTTTTTATAATGATACCAACAAGTTGGTTAAAGGATAGAATCATGTAAATCAGGACCTGTCAAGTAAAAAATCAACATTGGTCTATTTCGTAATTTATTTACAGAACTGGTGACGAGCCATTCAAATTATGTTCAATCAATGTAAAGTTTTTTGTTATGCATTTAAATGTGCTCACCATTTGTATTTGACAAAATTATCCTATTTGACCTTAACAATTGGTTGAATCATAAATTGGAATTTGTAACAAAATTTATTAAAGTATGCTTTTCTTTGCCTTTTCATCATTTTCTGACAAATAAGTAAATTTTTAGAGTAATTTGTCATGTATTTAGATACTGGTATGGTATTAGCATTATTATAAACCATTCTACAACTTCTTATTGGACAGATCAAACGACAGAACTAGCCTAGAGTGTGAAAATATAATTTCCATTTTACTACCCATCTTTCACTTAATTCCATTGTTTATCCATACAGCCACAAATGTGAGTTATATTTTTGTGTCAGCCTAAAAGGGTACACATTTGCAAAGAGACTAGTGAAAAAATTATCAAAATCGATCATGAAATAGCTGAGATTTTTGCAATTTAGTGAAATATTTTTTCCTTATATTAATTTCAAGTCCAACAAAGGGTCGCCATCTTAGCCGTCAATACACGCACGTACACGACGATATTTAGCGGCACGTGAATCGCAAAATGCGTTAGTCCTCAGACAATATTGCTTTCTTTTTTCGAAATTACTAAACCGTTCTTCATTTCAATTCACCTTAGGTGGTTTTATTTTGCAAATTCCATGTTTTTCTGCTAAAGGTCTTATTTTGGCGATGTACGCTAGAGCATCTGCAAATTCTTCTTCAGTCGGAGTAAAAACTGGAGCTTCTGGCGGTGGCTGGAAGGTTGCGCTCGTGTCTTCTATTATATCCATATTTGTAAACTTAATAAATTAATACTTAATCACCATTACTGAATGTCACATTCAAAATATCCAGCTAGTTCCAAAAAATAAATTGACTGTCACCATAACCAAAACACAAGTCCAGATGGGACCTAACAACACAGCGATTTGACAGGCGGAAGTCGACTGATCAAAAGTAAACCGAACAGTCGCTACCATTTGAAATAATAAAGTGAGTGATTAGAAAGATAGAGAAGATATCAAACGGTATTATTTTGCGCAGATGTGATATTTCACACAAGGTACTTCAATTAATGAAATTGTTTATAGTTTATGTAAAATTGTGCGTATTGATATTATAATTCAATGCACTGATTGGCGTTCTAAATATGGATGCCAACATGCCCCCAATATTATTATACTTCAAGTTCATTTTTGTGGAAACTACCTAAGGTTAACATTTTATCCACGATAATACACTAAAATGTTCTATGTTTTCCAAAAAGTACAGAATATATATATAATGCATAGAAAGTTATCTTGACATTAAAAGTCTATAGACACGATCATTTTGGCAATTTAAAGGCGCATATTGTAGCAAATTGAAGCCTGTCCACAATGTGTGTGTGTGTTTGTTTTTCGTTTAGTTTTTATTGCAATTAATTAAATTTTCAAAGTGAACAGCATCCTTAAAGACACATTACACACACTTATCATATTATACATCGAGAGTCAGCTCGGAGTTGTGTGTTAGTGTGTATTTCTGAGTTTTTAGGTCCTTCCGCGCCTGCGGTTGCATTAAGTGTGGACCTGGAGTATTCCCCGCACCAGCCATGAATTTATCAACAGGTTGCTAATCACACTATATGCTGCAATAACGCATATATGCAAGGGTGTTATTCGTCATTCTCAATCGGGCACTAGCGCGCTTTGGTTATGGTATGCTTCATGCCCTACCCCACCCCGTAATTTACTCGCTGCATTTATTACGAAAGTGTTCTCTGTCACTCAATTACACCCAGAGTCTTCACAAAGGGAGGGTGCACATATCAGGACTTAATAGAGATTAGTTGTAAATAACTGAAAAATGACTTTCCACAAATCTATTGAATGTATTGTTCACATACATGACATTTGAGAGATTGAGTGTCAAATATATAGGATCTGGCACGAGTTTTCATATCATACCATATTTTATTAAACGAGTTCAGGAATTATGTTAGTAAGCGAGCCTTTGGCGAGCTTACTAACGAATTTCCTGGACGAGTTTAATAAAATATGGAATGATATGACAACGAGTGTCAGATCTTTTTTATCACATGCTTTTAAATGAGCCGATTAAATAAATATTTACGCAAACATAATGATAAATCCCGAATGTTGTTTACATTTCGTGACGTCATTTGTCATTTCAGCGAAATAACAAAATGCGATTGGTCAATACACGAAAACTAAGCCAATGAAAACGCTTAAAAAGTATATTACACATGTTTAAAAAAAATAAATATATGTTATGGTTATATTACATGGACAACATGGTATGGCATGTGATAAAGGATTGTCTTTTATTTTGGTTTGCATATTTTTGACGTTAAAGGAGTTATGGTAAAGTTATCGGCAAAAATACATTTTAGCTTGTGTCGCGCATTACACAAAATGTATTGTTGCTACAAGGCTGATGCTTTACAAAGAAAATGTAAACGTTTTACTCTTAGGATTATATCCATCATGCACTCATTAACCCCCGGCATTAACCAAAGAGACCCGAATTGCTATATAACCTATATAAGAAATTTGTAAGTGATACATTGGTGAACCAAAGTATTAAGCTAGCTACGACAGGCGACATTTCATGTGGCACTAACCAGATTCCGTAGTCTGTTAACAAGTTAAACATGTAAACACATCACGGTAGGCAGACATAATGTTTGAAAATACATATTTCATCATTATTTAAGGGGTCTTTTCACGTTTTGGCAAATTTAAACATTTTTTTTAATGTTTCAGATTTGCAAATTGTCGCTGCAGTTATAATATTTGTGAGGAAACAGTAATGCTGAACATTTACCATGCTCTAAAATATCGATTACAGTATATGCTTTGATTCCTTTCATTTGTTTTCATTTGATATCCTGTTGTAGTACTTTCTGTATTATACATCTTTCTTGATTATACCATGTGTGTGATGTGCATTAATCAATGCTGCTTTGCTCATCATTCGCCTTTTGAAGCTCTGAAATAGTGCTAGTTTCACATGCGGTATAATCGCTTTAGCATTAGAATTGTATTATTTTGCTTTTATAATGATATTTTATTTTTCATTCATAAATTTTGTATTTTGTTGCTTTTATTGTGTAAATTTGCTGATCAGTTCCCTTGAAATATGATTTGAGGTGATAATTTCCTTTAAGCCCTTTTTATTTTATGGCACTTTTATATTCCATTTCCTCTGTCAGCATTTTTACACCTTTTCTATTTATGGTAGGTTAGGCCCCTTCCTTGGGTCAAGATCAGCAATCTTTCACACAGCTCTTAATTTTGAGTGTACAGTTCTGATATTATATTTCTGCTTACATTTTAATAATGTTTTATAGGAATACTGCTTCAGTAATCCTTTTGTGCTCTATTATTTTAAAATTTCTTATGTATGCCATGTATTAATGATGTGTTGCAATTTGCTACTGTTTGTTTATAGGTCGGTCAAAAACTAAACATAGCTTATGTTATAGACATGTTATTTCATACCGACAATAAATAAATTTTGATTTGATTTGATTTGCATCTTTTGCGTAACGGATCCCGGGCAACAAACGATCCTATCACGCGTCATCGGTATATCTGCAGCTATCACAAATGATAAGAATCGAGAGATGATACATTCTCTTGATCTGATGGTGTGTTTTTCAGGCGTAGTTGTCTAATTCAGCTTTTTACCTTAAGTCAACATCTTATAAATTGTTGGGAAATTTTCCTGCCGGTACACCCTAATGAATAAATCCGAATATTTCAGTAGCTGATTTGAGAGAAATACCCCCAGCACACTGGCCGCCACGCTGCGTCTTAGTACAGTTTTTCGGATGTAACACTGCTTGTTGTTGGGAAATCCGGACTACTCTCAGCATGTTCATATGACGCATAGACGCAAAATTTTTACCCAGTTTCAATTATATTTTTAATTCCATCTCTCGGAACTTTATGGTCAGTGTTTGGTCAGTGAATCGTGAGAAGACAGAATGGACTATCGATAAACGCTTTATTTAACACAGTATTACTTTTAAGATATAAACACGAATTTAAGGGAAAGACCATTATCCATCCAGCTTTTCTTCTGACAGCCTCGAAGTCGACCTCCCTCTAGCGTGCCCTGGATAACAGTCTTGCAAAGAGAGTCGTGCCTGGTGACGTGTCCAAACCAAGCCAACTTTCGTCGATTGAAGGTCGCCAGTAGGGACTCTTGCGGACCAACAAGTTTTGCAGTCATGTTTTGGACGTACTCATTGGTCTTGTGCTCCGTATAGGAGATGCGGAGCAGTCTTCGGAGACATTTATGTTGAAATGCCTGTATCCTGCGTTCTGTGTCCGCGTGAAGCGTCCAGGTCTCGCAGCCGTAGAGTAGGATAGAGACTACGAGGGACTTAAAGAGCCTGTGCTTGGTGGGGAAGCTGATGGAACTGCTTAGCAGAAACCAGCTCAGTCTGGCCATCGCTGCGGTCACCATGGCAATTCTTATTCGGACGTCAGCGGTACTGGTACTGTCCTTGAACAGGGTTGCGCCCAAGTACTTGAAGCTGGTCACTTCTTCTTGCTTCTCGCCGTTCACGGTGAGGTCTGCATTGGTGTTGGTCGTGCTGTTTACCATGACTTCACTGTGTTGACCTCCATTCCATAAGCTCTTGCTCTTTCATAGAGTCTGTTTGTGAGATCTTGAAGTTCACTGCTTGTGCCACCCATAAAGTCAATGTAATCAGCGAATCTTAAATTGGAGATGGGTCTTCTGTTCCACTGTGCTCCGCCCAGCTCTTAATCCAGCCTGCTTTTCGGCCAGCAGTTCCTCGGCCTTAGTTTTCAATCCATAAAGGATTATGCGTAGCATGACTTTGCTAGGATGACTTATAAGACTGATGGTGCGGTAATTCTCAAACATCTTGAGGTTACCATTTTTCGGAAGGGGTTTGACCAGTGACAGGGTCCACTCATTGGGCAAGTTCTTTTCCTCCCAGATATTTTGGCATAGTGCCGTCAATGATGCAGTCTTTGCCTCTTCTCCGTACTTTATCAGCTCGGAAGGGACGTTGTCCACTCCCGGAGATTTTCCCACCTTAAGACTACGCACTGTCTCCTCCACATCTGCCTTAAGAATGGGCGGACGTTCGTTGTTCGCTTCTGGTCTAAAGGAGACTTGAGTCCGGTTAAAGCGGATAGTTGTAGAGGTCTCTTCAGTGTTCCCTCTATATGTTTAGGACTGCGGCACTCTCGGTAAGGAGATTACCGTCATCGTCTGATATAACATTGGCCTAGTGCTGGCTGGTCTTCGTGAGGGTCTTGAGTGTACAGTAGGCATACTTACTGCTGCATAAGCTCATCTATTTGTCGATGATGATACATTGTTCCTCAATCCATTCCTCCTTGGCCTCTTTTATATTTCTCCTTACCTCCCTGCTTTCTGCAAATTTGCCCTAGAGTCCAGGCTAGCGTACTTCTCATGCCTCAGCTCTCTTCTTTTGTCATATAGTTCCATGGTTTCGGTCGTCACCCATGGCGTGTTCGTCCATCTCTCTCTCTCTCTCTCTCTCTCTCTCTCTCTCCCATGCACTTCTTCTGTCGATGACAGTAGGATATCCTTGATGTTGTTGCTAATAGTCGCGATGACATTGTCTAAGATGTTCAGGGCTGCAAACTTGCCACCTATCTGTGCTTAAAATACCCCTGCTATCACTGGATCTTTTTATTTCTCCTAGTCAAATCTAACTCGATGGTTCTTTGTGATGAGCTTGATTTTTAACTTCATCTTGATGGTGGTGAGCACTAAGTCATGGTCACTGCCGATGTCTGCGCCAGGAAACGTTCTTGTGTTCGCATTTTTAAAGCTTGAAATTTGCGGCGCCAGTATGAAATCGATCTGGTTTTGTACTTGCCCGTACGGAGCATGCCAGGTCTCTATTCTTGACGGTTTGTGTGGGTGCAGCGTGTTGGCCAGGGTGAGTTGGTGGCTTCTTTTGAACTCAAGAGTTCTCGAACCTCTGTCGTTGGTCTCTCCTAAGCCAAATCTACCTACTGACCCTGACCAGTCTTGGTATTCGTCTGGGGCTTTAACAACCAAATATTCCTGGTTTAATCAAAAATTTGCTGCATAATTCAACACCGTTCCTAAATAGTTAAAGTTATCAACCACTTCAATGAAATTACAAGTGAATGTCATTTTTAGCTCGACTATAATATATGAAATATATATAGTTGAGCTATCCTACTCACCCGGCCCGGCGTCGGCGTGAGCGTGAGTGTGAGCGTGAGCGTGCAAATGTTAAAATTTGCCTACCACTTCAAATATTTCCTATGTCCCTTGACATATTGCTTTAATATTTTGCATACTTCTTTACCAACATCACCCCAACCTATAAACAAGAGCAGACAACTGTATCAAGCATTTTGTAAGAATAATGGCCTTTTTTTCACTTAAAATATGCATATTATTGATAAATCTATGTTAAAGTTTGCGTACTACTTCAAATATTTTCAATGTTCCTTGACATATTGCTTTCATCCTTTACCAACAAGACCCCAATCTATAATCAAGAGCAGACAACTGTATCAATATAAAGAAGTGAAACTCCAGCTGCTGGAGCAGTATTGAATTTTCATTAAAAACAATTAGTTGGTCCTTTATTTAAGGCAAGTGACCGATTGCCCAAACAGTACAAAACAGCACAATACAGCACAATACAAACCAACATAAACACAAAATATGAATAAAGCTGGGGTCACCACCTTGGAATGGTCAATGCAAAGCATTGGGGGTTTAAACCTTGTTAAAGAGCGCTCAACCTCACACTTTGCCCAGCAATATTCATAATACATTTAAGTGTAAATAAAATTTAACGTCATAGCATGGTTACTCAAATTAAACAATAATAAAAGGGAATTAAAACGCATTCAATTTAATTACTATTTAATTACTCAATTGCATTGAAGATACAAGAGTTACAACTTTTTGACGAACGATCAAATAGAACTATTAACAATTGTCAACTACATTCCTTCTTTATAGAAAAAGATTTGAGAATATAGTGTCATGGAGTTAATATCTCAGATAATCATCGCGCAAATACAGGAAGAAGCAGCAATAATGGGTGTAAAAATTCCATATAACATAGCTTGGTTGTTTATGTGACTGCTAAGAAAAAAACATTAAATCAAACAAGAAACGCCTATCAGAGAGAAAATATAAATAAAATGGAACGTTATAAACCCAATGACCTATGCATGTAGATTACAACTGTAAAAGTCGGTCGTATGACGTCACAAAAATCCATAATGACATAATGACGTGAACAAATTCCAGGGGCAGTACTAAATAAAAATATTAACGGGGCTGTGCTACTAATAAAACAAGTTTAGGTGATTTAATATTAAGAAGCACATGAATAAAAATGGTAATTCCATTAAAGCGACATTATTGGAATCAAACAGTATATAGGTGTTTTGACAACTGAAGAAAGAAATGATTTGATGTACGATTTGAGTCTAAATGTAGTATTTTGTAAGAATTATGGCCCTTTTTCCATTTAGAATATGCATAGTATTGATAATCTATTTTAAAGTTTGCGTACTACCTCAAGTATTGTCAATGTCCCTTGACTTATTGCTTTCATATTTTGCAAACGTCTTTACCAACATGACCCCTATCTATAAACAAGAGCATACAACTATATCAAGCATTTTGTAAGAATTATGGCCCTTTTTGTCTTAGTAACTGAATATTTTGTTAATTTTTGTGTTTAGATCCACTTGACTTCTAAAGTGGCAAAGCTATTGCTTTCAAACTTCAAATATTTTCTTACTATCATGAGAGTACTGTACCTGGCAAGTTAAATTTGACCTTTGAATGACCTTGACTCTCAAAGTCAAAAGAATAAATTATTTTTGAAAGATCTTCTAATAAATGACCACACCCGACATTATACCCCCCTCTAAACCTCCCCCCCCACCCAACCCCCCAAATTTTTTTTTCTTTGAAACATGGTTACAAAAAAATATTTATTTACTTTATTTTTGAAGGACCGTCCAAACTTCCCACCCAAGCTATTGCTTTCAAACATGAAATAAAATCTTATAAGTTTGTTTTATGTCTTTACAAATGTTCAAAAGATTGTGGAAAATATACCTGAACTATTACCTTGACCTTATTGAATAATTTGAACAATTTCCCCATGATGGCTTACGGTATACTGTCAAGCACTCGAATAGTCGAGCGCGCTGTCCTCTGACAGCTCTTGTTCGTTTTCTTTTAATCCACTCTCTTCCGAAATGCCATTATTTTTGTATTCGCAGTGTTAATATTAAGCCCTCATGAAATGCAATATAAATATAAGTAATTTATATAAATATAAGTTGTATATTTTCATAACTAAAACAATCTGCATAGGATAAACACGATTTAACACGTGCCTAAACATGTGCACACATAAACATTTTAACATATCAAAGGGGCCTTTGTATGTTTGGGTAAATTGACAAAACCGAAAAAAGTTGTTTCAGATTCTCAAATTTTCGTTTTAGTTCTGATATTTGTGAGGAAACAGTAATACTGAACATTAAACGTGCTCTAAAATAGACATTGTATGCATATTTTTACGATTTAAAAACCTGAAAATTATAAAGCGTTGCAACGCAAAACGAATTAATAATTTGGAGAGTTCTGTTGTTGTCATTATATTTTGTGAAACTACAAGCTTGCTTATATAAAGCATAAAATACATCCGCCATAGTATCTGGAAGGATGGCCGAGTGGTCTAAGTGGAAGACTTTTTATTCCAGGACTTCAGGGGTCAGTGGTTGGAGTCCTGCCGAGGGTTACCTTTTTTATTTTTTATTTTATTCTTGATTTTTTACTGGAGCTTTTTAGATCCAATGTTTACATTTATCAATAAAAAGAAATTTATGACAAACTTCAAAACATGCCAAAATCTGTGAAAAGGCCCCTTTAACGAATATTACATACAAGCGTTTATTTTCATTTAAATAATTTTACACAATAGACATAAATACATAAAAAGCATCCACAGTTGAATAACCTATCCTAAATCCGAATAGCGCATCTGAAATAAAATTCAAATAATAGTGTTTTCATTGCAAAAAAGTTTCGATGCGCTTGTTTGTAATCGTGGTAGAATTATCCCTCTATAATTATTAACATAATTAACAGCACCTTTTATTCAAAGGAATTATAACCCCTTCTGTCCGTTTACCGGGAAAAATGCCCAACACAAAAATACCGTTGAACAAGTCACAATAATGGGAGGATAAAATATCGCTGTCTTCAATTTAATATTCGTTCACTATAAAATGATTTAATTCACAGTTAAATTCTTCAACAGATATAGGTATGTCAAGTGCATGAAATGCAGACTTTTCTAAGTCAAAATCATAATTACCACCGAAATATTATACTTCGGTATTTAAAGAATCTGACATACTGTTTCTAAGGCTCTCTAAAAATCTTTGTAAATTCTTCTAAAGAATGTCGCTTCTCAATGTCGCTTTGCATTCACATCAATGAAATCATAATTTGGCGCAAACGTCAACGATATGACGTTTAACGTAAATTAAATTGCAACTGAAACAATATTCATATTAATTCCATAAAGAATTGCAGTCGGACCTTATGATCGTTTAAATTACAGCTAATATCCTCGTTGTCTACTTTTAATTTGTGTATTTAATATCCGGAATATAACAGCCCAATAAACGTCGTCGAGAAAATTATATGTCGTAATTTTCTGGACAGTTCATTCATCGATCAAATGTATAAAAATGCTATCCAGTTCTTTAATATTTTAGACTATCGAGTAGGTAACTTGTATTCAATCGATTTTGATGCAGTTGTCGCCGTCACTTCGTGCAAAGATGCAATGCCCCGAAGGTAATGCACGAGGGCCGTTTGCAATGTGGGCGCTTAATGAGTTTAATCCACTATACGAAGTGTTTCAAGGACCTGCAAAATAATGACTGCAGCTGGAATTTTGATGTTCGAATTGTCGGAATGTTATTTCGCACTGAACCACGCAACTTCATATTACATATCACGCCATATAGTGCCATATCTTCTCGGGTACGGTGGTAAAGAATAAATAGGTAGTAAATTTCATGCACATTAGTATCATATACTAATATTTTGTAAACGCGTAAATAGTCGAAAGAATGTTGTTGTTGTTTTCTACGATTATTCCAGAAAGCTCTATGTAGGTTTATTCCTTTGGTTATACCATCATACAGTTTGACTCATTAACAGTCAATGTCATTGCTCCGCGTGTATTTTAATTGATATTCATTTAAGAATGCATTTTTATCGTAAATAAAGACGGTTTATATGGACTTAAAACACGTACATACATATATACATACGTGAACATTACTGTTTTATCCAATAACCCCATAATGAATTGTATTAAGGGTCCCAATTCATAACATCATCAGACGCTCATTGTACATTTTTGATAAAAAAATAAGTTTCCCGATTGAAATTAAGTATAAAACATTGTGTCAAATGGAGATGTTTGTTTTTAAATTTCCATCGTTGATTTAAAAGTTTTGTCAAAGGATATGGCAGAGACGTAGATAACATCTACGTCTCTGGGTGTGGTAACAGTATGTTGTATAGGTGTCCAGTCGTTACACCCCCTGTTTTCTCTCTTTTTTTTGCTGTAGCACACTATTAGGACCTGGATGTACATTAACACCTGTCAATAATACCCGCAAGGGGAGTTAGACAGTATAGATAGATAGATAGACAACCTGTACGTTTCTATAGGATGACAGCGGAAAGTTCAAAATGGCGTCAGCAAGGTATTTGCATTCAAAACAAAACAATAAGTTGTGTCATGTATTGACGTTTTTATTTGTATGTGCGGACCATGATTTAAGTTAAACTTGTATCACTAGGTTTTATTTTGTTTACTTTTTCATTCATTCATTTGAAATGTGTATTATGCTTTGCTGTTTTTGCAAGCTAGTGTTTGGTTTGGGCATGTTTAAAGTGTTATAATATTCGGACATTGACTAATCGGCTATGAATTTGACAAATGTTTACAGATATTCTTAACAGGTATGAATTCTTGCTTAATGTTTATTTTTGTTACATAAATAACGTTCTTTTGATGTGAATGCAGTTACGTTAAATATTAAACAAAATGTTAATTCGCATTCAGTGCTCCAGCTAGCAATAAATAGAGGGGTGCAGCGCCCCTCTAAAATTTGCCCACTTAAAAAGTGCCCCTCTATTTTTCTGTCAAATGCCCTTTTAATCTCTAAATTCCTGCTTTCAGGCCGTATAAATCACCAGAAACATCGACATGAATACACAGATAACACCCTTACATGACTGCCTGGGGTGTATTAAGTCAACACATTGTGAACAAACAAGCCCCAAGGGCATGGTTTGTTATCAGATCACTAATAAGCCTTTTGTTGCAGACCATAGTAACATGCTGTGAAAAATTATCTCTGAGGTCACGCTTGGTTAGGCACAATCACACTCGAATGAAATCAAACTCAGCACTATTGATTTTTTTAAACTTCTGAATTCTGTGGCTTTTTGTTTACAAAAATAGTGATTTTTATTTCAAAATACCTATTAACATTTGAAAATTAATCATCTTTTTTTAATGCTAATACACTGTAACTCCAATATAACGCGGATGACGGGGTCCAAGCCACGCAACAGCGTTATAAACGGACAGCGTTATAAGTTTTGAGCTTATTTATTTAAGGGGCTATAAAAACAGGTAAAGTATAGCCTATAATATAGGTCCTGTGTATCGTAATGCTGTGTTGTCATCCGCAAATACATGCATATAAACAGAATCGAACGATAACAGTATACATACCGCTTTTCTAATGTGCACTTTTATCCGATAATCCAATATAATTACATCACTTACGAAAAAATAATGTTTAACATTTATGACAAGAAATATGTTTACGAACTTCGTAAACAAATTCATATGCCTACGCCATTTGTCAGAAAAATTGGTACAGTGCATTATGGGACACAGCTTTCATTGGACGAGCGCATTTAAATTTAGACACGATACATGTACAAAGAAATGTTTTATTGCGTCATATGCAGCATGTAAAAAACGTGCTTTCCGTGGACTTTCTGATAACGGGCAAAAATTTAAGTGCATCTCTGTTAACTATTACACTGCATTAGCATGTAAATAAATCGTCAGGATTTTTAAATTTATTTTTCGTATACGTACTGAAACATTAAACACACACAAAGATATTTGTATTTATCAAGCATGTGTGGCATATAATAAACGATAACACACTTACACAGCCATAGTTTATACAATGAAATACAATACACGATAAATACAAAACCTAAACAGGTAATCGTTTCAAATAACTTAAATTTGATAATTATACCACTTGCACTTGCCTTATTGAAATTAGCGCACCGAACCGCTCTAATAGGGAATACATGTAATAAACACCGACTCGCGAGTTTTCACACCTTTATTGACATTACACAACAGATTAACACCAATTAGCTGTCGAGTGTCGTTTAACCTCGAATCGATTAAAATCAGTTAAACGGACGGATAAAGCAATCAAGCTGTGATCGCTGGCTTCTTTGAATTTATGAAAATACATGTAGTTGCATAACATGGATTTGAATCAGAAATGGAAGGTTGGAGAAAAAACGGGATCCAAGGACCCCCCGCGTTATATTGGACACAGCGTTATAACGGACCGCACTATATTGGAGTTACAGTGTATGCGGTTAATTTTTAGTCCGAAATTACGGCATGGAAAATATATTTGTGATTGGATTTTAGTTCTGAACTTTAAAACACTGTCTGTCCTCAATCATGATGAATTTTAACATGAATAGGGGCAGACAGTTGTTATTTCAACAAATAAAGAACTTGTTTGGAAGGAGGATTTATCACTCTGCAAGTAAAATGTAATGTTGATATTGTCATATATTTTCGCGACCTAACAAAACTATCAACGTTGTTGACATAGTTGAAATAACGTGTTGTGAAATAAATATATCCTATTATTAACAATAACAATGCTTCATTTTAATCCCTAGACTGCAGACCTGTTTACTTCTACGGATTCGCCGTAGTTACTACGGATTATTTGGCTAAACTACGCACTACGGATTTGTACTGAAAAACTACGGATCCATCGATCAAAATGGTCAAATTTCAGTTTTTAATCATACTTTCGCTTATTTTCGGTCTTTGCGGGTAATTTATCAATCATAATCATTTTGGCGCTTGCGTAGTAAGAAACGTTAAAATTCAAGCCTCCCGGGGAACGAGTGCTGATCGAGCTTGTCGTGTCGTCACCGAACAACAACTGACTTGCGTATTGGTTCGCAAATTTAGCCGAATATATACAATTTTACGTTGCTATCCAGTATACACATCTCTCTCTCTATTGCGGAGAATACCGACGATAGTCGATGTATCAGGATTGAGCACGCCTGTTTTTACACACGTCCAAGATGGCGGCAAGCAGACGAGAAATTGCGATTAACGGCGAAAATAATAAATACCATTCAAATTAACAACGGATATCATATGGTCATTAGGGAATAATGTAATGCGTGTGTCAATTCACGAAAAATACTACGTTTGAGATAAAAAAAAATATTTATCAGAAATATACACCGTGAATGTGCGTCACGGAAACAAGTGTTGGAAAATTGTAGTTCAGTCTTCTCACAAAGTAAAAGCATTTATTATAATGAGCATCGTTCGCAAAAGGAAAGAGACAAACATGATTTGATTTATATGTTAGTGGATCTGTGTGTACTCGGATTCATATGCATATTCTGCTTTATTATGTTTGTTACGCTTTACAGTTTAATGAAATAGCATTGAACTGAGGTTGTCTGCAAGTGCAAGATATTGAAAGGTAAACAAATAAAATATATTATTTTAACTCCATTTAATACATTTTTAACACAACAAGAACACTAAAGGGTGTTTGTCAATATTTGTTTATGTTTCCCCCTTATTATATTTAATTTTAAAAATACTGAATTAAGTATATAGCTACTCTTAAAGAGCTTATGATCAAATGGTTTATTTCAGAATCTATAGATTATTGTAAGTTTAATATGCATGTGGATGGATATTAATTAAATATTGTCTTCATTGTAAGAAGACATTAAAGCAGCATTTTATAATATAAAAATGCTGTCAAACATGCATTCAAAAACAATTTTAATTCTGTTACTTATAATCATATTTATAATGCTTAATGTTTCCCAATTTCATGGTTTATCGCGCTATTTTTTCCAATTTCATGGTTTATCGCGCCATTTTTCCCAATCCAAATGGCAAAGGCTGTCACAAATAAAAGCAAATAAAATCACTTAACAGATTTAATTATTAGCAAGTAAATTCATCTAATACTTTATGTACCGTTAAACTGATATGTGACCCAGTCATGGTGTTTTAATGCTCAAAATGATTGAAAAGGTTAAAACTACTGACAACAGCCCAAAACTACTGAGAGATGCCCTCCATACTACTGAGAAGCAATCGGTAGGGTAAACAGGTCTGAGACTGGGTGCTACTTCATGGTGACATTGATCATTGTTTAGACTTTAAATTTGTCAATATAGATTTTTGTTTTAATTAATATTATTATTGTGGACAAACATTGGCTCAAAGTTATTTAAAGCAACAAATTTAAGTAGTGACAGTCACAACGTTTTTTTGACACAGTGAAACCCCTGAATTTATTTCATGCTTTCTTCATTTCATTTTCTTCTAAAAGGCCACTGATGCTGAAACTGGAACCTGAAAGATTAACATGCAGTTGAATGATGATAGGTGATAAAAAAAGCATCAAAATTCCCCCCCCCCCACACACACACACACACCGGAAAGAAATATGATATCTACATATCTCTAATGCGTGAAGTCGGATGCTAGCCCAAGTCGGTTAGGAAATTGGCTACTAAGTTGTTTTCCTTAGCACCAATGTAGATAGTAATATATTTATTGTAATTTCATTACACAAAATGAGGAACAGCATCCAATTGGTGAAGTCACCCAATTCACTAGTGTTTACAATTAATAGGTATATAGTATAACCAAAGTATATACTTAAGTATATTTATAACACAAATGCCCTATTTTCCAAAATTATGCGTGAAATGTGCCCTTTTTGGGGAAGCTCCCCTCTATTTTGAAAAGCTGGCTGGAGCACTGATGCGTGAAAAAGTTTACTTAATTAACTCATGTTAGTTGTAACATCAAGTTATTGTAATGTACATGATGTTTTAAATCACACAAGATAATTATGTATAACATGTGAAACATAATGGAGCTGCATATGAGTCAATTTCGTGCCTTTTTCAGTTAAATTGTTAAACTATTCATAATTGAATGTATAGTTTTAGTTAACTTCTGTTATCTACCTACACTTATTATGAGTAAGTTTATTAGAACAACAAATCAGCTGAGCTTTTATTATGCCCACCTTCGAAGAAGAGGGGGTATATTGCTTTGCTCATGTCGGTCGGTAGGTAGGTCGGTCGGTCCGTCCACCAGGTGGTTTTCGGATGATAACTCAAGAACGCTTGGGGCTAGGATCATGAAACTTCATGGGTAGATTGATCATGACTCGCAGATGAACCCTATTGATTTTGAGGTCACTAGGTCAAAGGTCAAGGTCACGGTGACCCGAAATAGTAAAATGGTTTCCGGATGATAACTCAAGAACGCATACGCCTAGGATCATGAAACTTCATGGGTAGATTGCTCATGACTCGCATATGACCCCTATTGATTTTAAGGTCACTAGGTCACAGGTCAAGGTCACGGTGACCCGAAATAGTAAAATGATTTTTGGATGATAATTCAAGAACGCATATGCCTAGGATCATGAAACTTTATAGGTAAATTGATCATGACTTGCAGATGACCCCTATTGATTTTCAGGTCACTAGGTCAAAGGTCAAGGTCACGGTGACCCAAAATATTAAAATGATTTTCGGATGATAACTCAAGAACGCATATGCCTAGGATCATAAAACTTCATAGGTAGATTGATCATGACTCGCAGATGACCCCTATTGATTTTGAGGTCACAAGGTCAAGGTCACGGTGACCCGAAATAGTAAAATGATTTTCGGATGATAACTCAAGAACGCTTTTGCCTAGGATCGTGACACTTCATAGGTACATTGATCGTGACTTGCAGATGACCCCTATTGATTTCCTGGTCACTAGGTCAAAGGTCAAGGTCACAGTGACAAAAGTCGCATTCACACAATGGCTGCCAGTACAACGGACAGCCCATATGGGGGGCATGCATGTTTTACAAACAGCCCTTGTTTATGTTCAGTCCAGCAGTTTTCTGCTTTTTTGTCAGTCCTGGTGGTAGCGGCAAATGTTCTCCAGTAAGTTCACCTCAAAGAGCAAAGTCAGAAAAAATGAATTCCTCAATAAAAGTTTCTGCAGCCAACAAAGAGACTCCACTGCCAAATATCAATGAAAGACTAGGTATGCATTATTTATTGAATGATATCTATTACAGTTACTTTATAGTTGATACAATTACACAACTGTTCTTTCCTGATTTTCTTTACAAATCGTATTTCAAAGAAAAGCCATTATACCAACTGTTGCACTCAATTTAAAATAAGGTCACTCTTTGCATGTGATTTATAGCTTTCATTATTGACATTTACTGGTAAATCATACATATTTAAGTATTTTGTTTAGCTTAACATGTGAGCAATTACTATATCTCTTTTTTTGTGTGTACATATTTTGTTAATTTTATAAAGGAATCTGTCTTAAGTGAAATGTATTTATGGAAACAATGGACTTTTCCATAATGTTCACAGGTCACCTTAGGCCCTCACGTGAGTTGCTAGAGTATTACAGAAAAAAGATCGCTGAATACGATGAGGAACATGAGGGTCTCGTGTCAAAGCTGGAAGAGTATAAAGTTACTTATGAGGAACAGGTAAGTGTGTCACATAATGTACAAATAGTGTTGTTTAACGTAGATGCAACAATAATTTATAATATACAGAAAATTGCATTGTACAGGATACACAAGTTAGTACATTATGGTTTGTGTGTAGTGATAACTCTTAAATTGTTTCTAAAAATATTTTTTCCGATATCTATTGTTGCAACATCTACAGTGTTGAGCCTCGCTCTGGAAAAACGGGGCTAAATGCAAAGGCTAAAAATTGATGACAATTTCCTCTAGGATGGTATTTTTCGTTTAGAATCCAGTTTAGACGAAATGTGTCATATGGATTCGGATGGCACAGGCTAATCTGTGATGATGCTTTATGGGTTATGCTTATGCATTAAGCAAAAATTTTCCATAATGTGACTCATATGTACTATGTGCGTATTTTCAGCACAAGTTCCAGTGGGAGCTGCGGCAGAGGGAGGAGGAGATAGTGGAGCTACAGAAGGCACTTAGCGACATGCAGATCTACCTGTTCCAGGAGAGAGAACATGTCCTAAGGCTGTACGCAGAGAATGATAGGCTCAAGGTAAGGCTGTACGCAGAGAATGATAGACTCGAGGTAAGGCTGTACGCAGAAAATGATAGACTCATGATAAGGTTGTACGCAGAGAATGATAGACTCAAGGTAAGGCTGTACGCAGAGAATGATAGACTCATGATAAGGCTGTACGCAGAGAATGATAGACTCATGATAAGGCTGTACGCAGAGAATGACAGACTCATGATAAGGCTGTATGCAGAGAATGATAGACTCAAGGTAAGGCTGTACGCAGAGAATGATAGACTCAAGGTAAGGCTGTACGCAGAGAATGATAGACTCAAGGTAAGGCTGTACGCAGAGAATGATAGACTCATGATAAGGCTGTACGCAGAGAATGATAGACTCAAGGTAAGGCTGTACGCAGAGAATGATAGACTCAAGGTAAGGCTGTACGCAGAGAATGATAGACTCAAGGTAAGGCTGTACGCAGAGAATGATAGACTCAAGGTAAGGCTGTACGCAGAGAATGATAGACTCAGGGTAAGGCTGTACGCAGAGAATGATAGACTCAGGGTAAGGCTGTACGCAGAGAATGATAGACTCAGGGTAAGGCTGTACGCAGAGAATGATAGACTCAAGGTAAGGCTGTACGCAGAGAATGATAGACTCAGGGTATATCATTATTGTGTACGCAAAGAACAAAAGACTGAAGGTACCAGAAAATGATACACAAATGATTATATCAAATTTATCATTGCATATAATTTGCAGATTTTATCCTTGTTAAAGGAACATCTTTGCAACCAAAATATTTTATCTTTAATTGTTTTGTTTTGTTAAGGTGTCTCTGTAATGTACCATTCTTAACCCTCCCCCTCCAGAGTTTGAATTAAAAGAATAAATGATCTGTTACCATACTAGTATGAAATTTCTTCAGTATGTATTATCGTATTCCAATTCGTTAGATCAGGGAGTTAGAGGACAAGAAGAAGATTCAGCAGTTATTGGCCCTGAGTGGTACACCAGACAGCGAGATCACGTACTTCCACAAGGAACCACCCGCTAAGGCTGTTGTGGAACAGAAGGCACCAAAACGACCACAGAGTGCCACCCTGCAAACGAAGAGTTAGTAAATATATATGAAGATAAGTCAGCCTGTTTGTTAGTCAGTTAACATTTGGTCTCTGCAAGATGCCTGAAGAAAACTTTGATCATTGATTTTCTAACATGAAATTTGAATATGCTCTTTATCTGGGGAATGCTTTAAATTTTATCAATCCAAACTTTTGTGCTGTATACAGGAGAGCTAAGGAAGACAACTTTTTACTTTGAGGTCAAGGTAACAGGGAGCAGGGGGTGGGGGGCTTAAACTTAAAAGCTGTTTCTACATAGACTATTAGGCATTTTGTTTCTGCATGGATGCTTTGACCTTAGTCCTATGGTAAGCCAAGATTACTTCGGACAAATTTCAAGGGCAGAGGGGTTTTTGATGTGCGAAAAAAATTGGGATGGGAATCGTATCCGAAATCGGTATCCGGAGAACCGTATCCGCTATCCTAATATATCCGGATATCCGTATTCTTTTGTAAGTAAACTACAAAAGGCTTTTACCATCATCACAACACTGTGAATACGTTAATTTGCACTGTTTACAGAACAACAAACAATATAATGCATTTATATGATTTCATTATTTAAATTATTTTATTTAAAAGAACAATATCAAAGTCGCAAAATACGTAATTTCTTCTCTTTTTTTTACCACATCGTACAGCTAAAACAAACGCATACTATGATATATACATTCTACATACATTTAATACATTTAGTTTAATTTCATTTCAATTCGCAATTGATTGTTAATACAACAGTAATGACAAATACAACTTTATTTATAATGATGTTTATATAATAGATAAATATTGATTCACCAATTGAAAAACTTTGATTGAGTAGAGATAATTTGTCCATACTGTTGCACCCGTCGATTGAAGCCAAGTAGTCAATTGGTGTCAATTATTGGGAAGTAAGGACCATTTAACAAAACGCGGAGGTGCAAGTTTGCAATTATGCAACTCGGCCATTATCACCAAGGTTATTGGGAATTGGAAGGGGCACTCGTTGAGCAACAACCAATTAACAGATTTATGTCAGTCTGTCAACGATGTCTGGTATACAGTTTAAGGTCGAAATATACTATAAAGAACATAGTGTGCATAAAAACAGGGGTAATATCGTTTAACCAAGTATTTGGATCTTCTTTTTCAATTCGGACGGATACTTGACAAGTATTCGGATATCCGGATATCGGGATAATCATTACCATCCCTAGAAAAAAATATTTTTAGGTTGATCAATTAACAGTTGAGGCCACATAAGCATGCAATAAACAATAAGAGATTACAAATACAATGATGAGCATTATTTTTTTGTTCATTTCTGTTTCAAATACAAACAATGTACAATCTACACAGTGTTTTTATCTCTCTTAAAGCCCATGTGTTGTAGTGCATTCAATAAAGATATATTTTTTATAATGAATAGTTATTTATTTCGATTAAGATTTCATAATTTATTTTGCATTTTTACTGTGTCTGTTGTATTTTAAGTAACATAAATACTCAAAATCAATGAATATTTTGCAAAATATTTATATAATGTGACACACACACAAAAAAGCATTATGTATCGCGTTAAATCTGTGTTACCATACCACATCTAGCGCTGAAATTGTGGCTATTCTTATAAGGAATACTGTTTTCTTTTTGCCTTGGCTTTATTTTACGAAATATTTTGTGAAATAGTCATTGATTTTGAGTGTTTATGGGCTTTTAAGGAGATAACATTTAACTCTTCTTATTTCTTATATCAAGACTTGTACCCGAACATAATTTTGTCTACCAAAAATCATACATGTTAAGCCCATTTACAGAAGAGAGCAAGAAATCTGGCAACTCCTCCCCCACAAAAGGGGGCGTGGCAATATCAGCTGAGGTCAAATATCAGCACGACAACCAGGCCCTCTCCTTGCAGGTGGAGTCCCTTCAGGCTCAGATACAAGAGCAGGCAAAACTGGCAAAAGAACAGGTACACTTGTGAACCACATAGGCTCTAATGAGCCTCGTTTATTATAGCCTCGTTCTGGGAAAACTGGGCTTAATGCATGTGAGTAAATTGTCACAACAGAGTAGCCTGTGCAGTCCGCTCACTTAACACTCATGCATTTAGCCTAGTTTTCCAATAACGCAACTCTAATATAGAGGGTTGAATTTGTTATTTTATGGTGGTAAATTGACCGTTTTTCTTCTGTCTTAAATATATGTAGGTATAATTGTTGGGCTTCAATAGGATTTTTGGTACAAATCAGAACTTAAAAAAATATGGTAGACAGTTTGAATATATTATATAGGATATTACACTCATTGGTATGTCATAGGATAACTAATAATCAAGTCAAGAGATTATCATTGTGTTAGGTTGTAAATTTTGTGTATGAAATCATGATGCGTGTCAGATTTTTATATGCCTTCTTGTTAAGAATGAGGCTAGCCGCTTAAAGCTGTTTTCCATCTGCGATTGTCGCGGTGTCTGTTTGAAAATATCTGTCTCAGCCATAACTTTGCCTCATACTGATGGATTAAACAACAACTTGGTTTACATGTAAACATTATAAAATGACATGTGGCGTTTAACACTTGTCTCCCTATCTCAAAGGTCAAGTTAACTCTTAGAAGTAAAGGTGAATGTGGTTATCAAAGAGCTTGAAAAGTCCTGCCTCCACCACTCGTTTGCCATGTCTTAATGGATTAAAAATATCAAATTGTGCAAATATAAACCTAGATAAATCAACATGTCGCTGGTAAAACTGTACCTCTACCTTAGGGAAAGTTCAAACTTAAAGGTCAAAGTCAGATTGTTCTATAAAACAGCTTAAAAACTTTTCATAAAGGTCAATGTCACAATAAAAGGGCAAATTTTTAAAAAACAGTTGAATGTTGGGACATCTGTGTCCTATCATAACATATCTTGTTTTTCATACCTATATCAGTAGTTCTCAGTTGTTGAATTGTATCATACCTATATCAGTAGTTTGCTCTGTTGTTGTATTGTATCATACCTATATCAGTAGTTCTCTCTGTTGTATTATATTATACCTATATCAGTAGTTCTCTCTGTTGTTGTATTGTATCATACCTATATCATTAGTTATCTCTGTTGTTGTTGTTGTATTGTATCATACATATATCAGTAGTTCACCCTGTTGTTGTTGCTGTATTGTATCATACCTATATCAGTAGTTCTCTCTATTGTTGTATTGTATCGTACCTATATCAGTAGTTTTCTCTGTTGTTGTATTGTATCATACCTGTATCAGTAGTTTTCTCTGTTGTTGTATTGTATCATACCTGTATCAGTAGTTCTCTCTGTTGTTGTATTGTATCATAACTATATCAGTAGTTCTCTGTTGTTGTATTGTATCATACCTATATCAGTAGTTCTCTCTGTTGTTGTATTGTATCATACCTATATCAGTAGTTCTCTCTGTTGTTGTATTGTATCATACCTATATCAGTAGTTCTCTCTGTTGTTGTATTGTATCATACCTATATCAGTTGTTCTCCTTGTTATAGTATTGAATCATACCTATATCAGTAGTTCTCTCTGTTGTTGTATTGTACCATACCTATATCAGTAGTTCTCTCTGTTGCTGTATTGTATCATACCTATATCAGTAGTTCTCTCTGTTATAGTATTGTATCATACCTATATCAGTAGTTCTCTCTGTTGCTGTATTGTATCATACCTATATCAGTAGATCTCTCTGTTGTTGTATTGTATCATACCTATATCAGTAGTTCTCTCTGTTATAGTATTATATAATACCTATATCAGTAGTTCTCTCTGTTGTTGTATTGTATCATACCTATATCAGTAGTTCTCTCTGTTGTTGTATTGTATCGTACCTATATCAGTAGTTCTCTCTGTTGTTGTATTGTATCATACCTATATCAGTAGTTCTCTCTGTTGTTGTATTGTATTATATCTATATCAGTAGTTCTCTCTGTTGTTGTATTGTATCATACCTATATCAGTAGTTTTCTCTGTTGCTGTATTGTATCATACCTATATCAGTAGATCTCTCCGTTGCTGTATTGTGTCATGCCTATATCAGTAGTTCTCTTTGTTATAGTATTGTATCATACCTATATCAGTAGTTCTCTCTGTTATAGTATTGTATCATACCTATATCAGTAGTTCTCTCTGTTATAGTATTGTATCATACCTATATCAGTAGTTCTCTCTGTTGCTGTATTGTATCATACCTATATCAGTAGATCTATCTGTTGCTGTATTGTATCATACCTATATCAGTAGTTCTCTCTGTTATAGTATTGTATCATACCTATATCAGTAGATCTTTCTGTTGGTGTATTGTTTCATACCTATATCAGTAGTTCTCTCTGTTGTTGTATTGCATCATACCTATATCAGTAGTTCTCTCTGTTGCTGTATTGTACATGTATCATACCTATATCAGTAGATCTCGCTGTTGCTGTATTGTATCATACCTATATCAGTAGTTCTCTCTGTTCTTGTACAGGTGCAGGCTCTGATTGAAGATCGGCGTGTGAAAGAGGAAGAGCTTGAGACGAGAAGACAGCGAGATGAGGCCAAGATTCACACGCTTACTGAAAAGTAGGCCATATCATAAATCTTCTGTAGAATGAGCTAGTTTTAACAAAGCTGTTCAAACAATTTTTATCAAATTAATAAATTTAAGTTTTTTTTGTCCTTTTGAGCTTTGAGAGTTTTGGTAAAGGGATAAATTTCATGAAGTCTTGAGGTAAATTACTGCTAGGTTCTTTTCATGTCACTGAGCTTCAAAAATTGCAACCATTGTTGTCTTTTGTAAGGATGACAAAGGGAAAATAATGCTCATGACTTCCATAGAATTTGGAAGTGAGGACGTACGACAATACAACCTTAAGGCAGGTCTGGTTAGAGATAGTTAACTTCTCAAAAACACAGCAAGAGGCCTGATATAATTGATAGAATTATAAAAAAAATGTTGCTGATTAGGATTTTATTAATGATTGGTGCTTAGTGGTGGCTGCATTGTGTATTGATTGGTGCTTAGTGGTGGCTGCATTGTGTATTGATTGGTGCTTAGTGGTGGCTGCATTGTGTATTGATTGGTGCTTAGTGGTGGCTGCATTGTGTATTGATTGGTGCTTAGTGGTGGCTGCATTGTGTATTGATTGGTGCTTAGTGGTGACTGCATTGTGTATTGATGGGTGCTTAGTTGTGGCTGCATTGTGTATTGATTGGTGCTTAGTGGTGGCTGCATTGTGTATTGATTGGTGCTTAGTGGTGGCTGCATTGTGTATTGATGGGTGCTTAGTGGTGGCTGCATTGTGTATTGATTGGTGCTTAGTGGTGGCTGCATTGTGTATTGATTGGTGCTTAGTGGTGGCTGCATTGTGTATTGATTGGTGCTCAGTGGTGGCTGCATTGTGTATTGATTGGTGCTTAGTGGTGGCTGCATTGTGTATTGATTGGTGCTTAGTGGTGGCTGCATTGTTTATTTTCATTTAATCATTAATTTGTTGTTTGTGGAATTTCTTGAGTCGAACACAGTAATTATTCTTTTCTTAAAGTGCAGATTAATTTTGCTGGAAAATGGATTGCTAATGTGAGTAAACAAGAACAGGAAAAGTGTTTGAATGGATATGAACAAAGAACAGATTTCATTAGGAAATTGTATGTGTACATTTAATAGTTGTGTCACCGCTTTGAGTGTATATAATAATTTAAAAAATTGATGTTACAAACCTCATAAACAGAAAATATCTTAATTCTTAAATTGATTCCAGATTGCATAAAACACAGGACCTGTTGTATGAAAGTACGAAGGACTTCCTGGAGTTGAGGTATCAAGGTCGCGCTAACGAGCGGCAGTGGATGGCTGAGAAGGACAAGCTTCTTAGAGACCTTGATCAGCACAAGCAGCAGCTGAAACTGACGCCAGCCGATAATGTGTTGAATACGTCCAATCTCTATGATAGCAAATCTCACTATATAGAGGAACTTAAGGTATGCTTGGTACTGTTTGTGACAAAATGCATTCTAAATGTTGTTGGTAAATGATAATCTGTTTTAGTTTTTGGCATATATTTGAATTTGAAAAATATGCATATTTCTTGTTGTGGTATCCAGGTTTGAATATTCCAGTTGTCTTGGCTTTATTCGTATATTTAATGCTTACCTCAGCACCAAATGCTTATGGTGAGCAATTTACATTATCCTTTATCCGGCGTGGTACATCGTGTGTTGTCAACTTTTTACTGGTTTTCACTTTTAAAGTCCACATTTTTCATCCAATCTTGATGAAACTTTTAATGTTTATCTTGTTCAACAATTAAGTTAAATTTTAAAGGCCACATTTTTCATCCAATCTTCCTGAAATTGTGTCAGATTATTGATCTTAACAATATAATGACTGATATTGATTGAATATCCTGTGCATCAGACAACAAGGTCAAATTAGGTCGCTGGACAAATGAGCCTCATTCTGACAAATATTGCAGTCTGGTTAATCAAGGACAATACTTTCTGCTTAAACTGGATTTTATTGGTTAGAAGGGACTACCTTCAAAGGAAAAATTCAATAACACTGAAAAGTGTCATCCCTGATTGGCCTGTGCAGCAACACTTTGAACAAAACGATTAAGCCAAGTTTTCCCAGAACAGGAGTCAAACTATTTACTGGTCAAACTATCTAATGGTCAAACTATCTGCTGGTCAATTTATCTACTGGTCAAACTATTTACTGGTCAAACTATATACTGGTCAAACTATCTACTGGTCAAATTATCTACAGGTCAAACTATCTACTGGTCAAACCATCTACTGGTCAAACTATCTACTGGTCAAACTATCTACTGGTCAAACTATCTACTGGTCAAACTATCTACTGGTCAAACTATATACTGGTCAAACTATCTACTGATCAAACCATCTACTGGTAAAATTATCTACTGGTCAAACTATCTACTGGTCAAACTATTTACTGGTCAAACTATCTACTTGTCAAACCATCTGCTGGTAAAATTATCTACTGGTCAAACTATCTACTGGTCAATCTTTTGGTACATTGCAGTCTCTGGAGTACCAACTGCAGCAGTCTCAGAAGCTGGCAGAAATGTACCGGGAGCAGGTGATACAGTTGGAGGATGAGTTGTCACGTATACGGGAGGAGGGAGACGTAACCAGGGAGATATTCAAGGTAACTGTTGAAATAGCAACTAAGTATATTTCAACGAAAGTGGGGTGATACCAAGCTGATGTATTGAAGAATTTATACTTTGTGCTTAGCTTGGAAAAAATTCCATCAGCCTGATTATTACAGGAACATAAAGACATGATTGCTGATTCTCCTAATACTGGTTTTGCATAGATGCTTGGAATTGATAAATTATTTTTATGCCCCCTTTCGAAGAAGAGGGGGTATATTGTTTTGCACATGTCAGTCCACCAGATGGTTTCCGGATGATAACTCAAGAACGCTTACGCCTAGGATCATGAAACTTCATAGGTACATTGATCATGACTGGCAGATGACCCCTTTTGATTTTGAGGTCAAAGGTCAAGGTCACAGTGACTCGTTCTTGGATGCAGTTTAGGACCACATTTGCAGATTATATTATGTACTGTTGTGGTGGGGTCTCCGTCCGTCCACCAGATGGTTTCCGGATGATAACTCAAGAATGCTTACGTTTAGGATCATGAAACTTCATATATACATTGATCATGACTGGCAGATGACCCCTATTGATTTTGAGGTCACTAGGTCAAAGGTCACAGTGACTTATTCTTGGATGCTGTTTAGGACTACATTTGCAGATTATATTATAAACAGTTGTGGTGGGGTCTCCATCCCTCCACCAGATGGTTTCTGGATGATTTCTCAAGAACCCTTACGCCTTGGATCATGAAACTTCATAGGTACATTGATCATAACTGGCAGATGACCCCTATTGATTTTGATGTCACTAGGTCAAAGGTCAAGGTCACAGTGACTCGTTCTTGGATGCTGTTTAGGACCACATTTGCAGATTATATTATGTACTGGTGTCGTGGGGTCTATGTAACAGGGCTAGCGCTGTCCCAAAATTTCTTTGAGCCAACCAGTTTTTTGTTTTTCTGTGCGTGAAAAACTGGTTTGGAAATAATTATATATACATGTATTAAGGTCACAGTGACAAAAAACGTATTCACACAATGGCTGCCACTACAACTGACAGCCCATATTGGGGGCATGCATGTTTTACAAACAGCCCTTGTTTATGCTAGTGTTCATGGAATTGCATTTCACATTTCAGTTAAATTCTGAGGAAGCGGTGCTTAATGTATGTTTGTAAAATATCACCCCAGTCAGGGATCAGGGATGACACTTTCCGCTTTAATGGAAAGGAGTCTCTTTTCTTAACAAAAATGTGGTCTAGGCTTGTAGTGTCGACCCAGATAAGCCTGTATGGACTGCACATTTTAAACTGTGACCATACTTAACACAAACGCAATAAACAAATTTTTCCCAGAGAACTGCAAAGTTATTATTTGTGCGTGTATCGGTCAGGATCGTGGTGACAAGATGAGTAAGAGGCTGAAGCTGATGAACCAGCGGTACCAGGACCTGGAGAGGCGGAGAAACCTGGAGGTCGAGGGCTTCAAGACCGACATCAAGAACCTCCGCACACGACTCAAAGATGTGGAGAGGCAGCTATACAAGGTAAGAACCTCTGTACACGACTCAAAGATGTGGAGAGGCAGTTATACAAGGTAAGAACCTCCGCACACGACTCAAAGATGTGGAGAGGCAGCTATACAAGGTAAGAACCTCCGCACACGACTCAAAGATGTGGAGAGGCAGCTATACAAGGTAAGAACCTCCGCACACGTCTCAAAGATTTTGAGAGGCAGCTATACAAGGTAAGAACCTCCGCACATGACTTAAAGATTTGGACAGGCAGCTATACAAGGTAAGAACCTCTACACACGACTCAAAGATGTGGAGAGGCAGCTATACAAGGTTAGAACCTCCGCACACGACTCAAAGATGTGGAGAGGCAGCTTTACAAGGTAAGAACCTCTGCACACGACTCAAAGATGTGGAGAGGCAGCTATACAAGGTAAGAACCTCCGCACACGACTCAAAGATGTGGAGAGGCAGCTATACAAGGTAAGAACCTCCGCACACGTCTCAAAGATTTTGAGAGGCAGCTATACAAGGTAAGAACCTCCGCACATGACTTAAAGATTTGGACAGGCAGCTATACAAGGTAAGAACCTCTACACACGACTCAAAGATGTGGAGAGGCAGCTATACAAGGTTAGAACCTCCGCACACGACTCAAAGATGTGGAGAGGCAGCTTTACAAGGTAAGAACCTCTGCACACGACTCAAAGATGTGGAGAGGCAGCTATACAAGGTAAGAACCTCCGCACACGACTCAAAGATGTGGAGAGGCAGCTATACAAGGTAAGAACCTCCGCACACGACTCAAAGATGTGGAGATGCAGCTATACAAGGTAAGAACCTCCGCACACGACTCAAAGATGTGGAGAGGCAGCTATACAAGGTAAGAACCTCTGCTAACGACTCAAAGATGTGGAGAGGCAGTTATACAAGATAAGAACCTCCGCACACGACTCAAAGATGTGGAGAGGCAGCTATACAAGGTAAGAACCTCCGCACATGACTCAAAGATGTGGAGAGGCAGCTATACAAGGTAAGAACCTCCGCACACGACTCAAAGATTTGGAGAGGCAGTTATACAAGGTAAGAACCTCCGCACACAACTCAAAGATGTGGAGAGGCAGCTATACAAGGTAAGAACCTCCGAACATGACTCAAAGATGTGGAGAGGCAGCTATACAAGGTAAGAACCTCCGCACACGACTCAAAGATGTGGAGAGGCAGCTATACAAGGTAAGAACCTCCGCACACGACTCAAAGATGTGGAGAGGCAGCTATACAAGGAAAGAACCTCCGCACACGACTCAAAGATGTGGAGAGGCAGCTATACAAGGTAAGAATCTTCGCACACGACTCAAAGATGTGGAGAGGCAGCTATACAAGGTAAGAACCTCTGCTAACGACTCAAAGATGTGGAGAGGCAGTTATACAAGATAAGAACCTCCGCACACGACTCAAAGATGTGGAGAGGCAGCTATACAAGGTAAGAACCTCCGCACATGACTCAAAGATGTGGAGAGGCAGCTATACAAGGTAAGAACCTCCGCACACGACTCAAAGATTTGGAGAGGCAGCTATACAAGGTAAGAACCTCCGCACACGACTCAAAGATGTGGAGATGCAGCTATACAAGGTAAGAACCTCCGCACACGACTCAAAGATGTGGAGAGGCAGCTATACAAGGTAAGAACCTCTGCTAACGACTCAAAGATGTGGAGAGGCAGTTATACAAGATAAGAACCTCCGCACACGACTCAAAGATGTGGAGAGGCAGCTATACAAGGTAAGAACCTCCGCACATGACTCAAAGATGTGGAGAGGCAGCTATACAAGGTAAGAACCTCCGCACACGACTCAAAGATTTGGAGAGGCAGTTATACAAGGTAAGAACCTCCGCACACAACTCAAAGATGTGGAGAGGCAGCTATACAAGGTAAGAACCTCCGAACATGACTCAAAGATGTGGAGAGGCAGCTATACAAGGTAAGAACCTCCGCACACGACTCAAAGATGTGGAGAGGCAGCTATACAAGGTAAGAACCTCCGCACACAACTCAAAGATGTGGAGAGGCAGCTATACAAGGTAAGAACCTCCGCACACGACTCAAAGATGTGGAGAGGCAGCTATACAAGGTAAGAATCTTCGCACACGACTCAAAGATGTGGAGAGGCAGCTATACAAGGTAAGAACCTCTGCTAACGACTCAAAGATGTGGAGAGGCAGTTATACAAGATAAGAACCTCCGCACACGACTCAAAGATGTGGAGAGGCAGCTATACAAGGTAAGAACCTCCGCACATGACTCAAAGATGTGGAGAGGCAGCTATACAAGGTAAGAACCTCCGCACACGACTCAAAGATTTGGAGAGGCAGCTATACAAGGTAAGAACCTCCGCACATGACTCAAAGATGTGGAGAGGCAGCTATACAAGGTAAGAACCTCCGCACACGACTTAAAGATTTGGAGAGGCAGCTATACAAGGTAAGAACCTCCGCACACAACTCAAAGATTTGGAGAGGCAGCTATACAAGTTGCATGTCAATTTCAAGCTTAGCCTGGCTGGCTTGATGACCAAGGGATTTTTATGCTCCTCCAAAATTTATTTTGGGGGGAGCATATAGTTGCCGCTTCGTCTGTCTGTGGGTGTGTGTGTCTGTCCGTCTGTTCACAATTTTTGTCCAGGCTTTTTCTCAGCAACTAATGACTGGAATTCAATGAAACTTTATGGGAAGCTTCACTACCAAGAGGAGATGTGCATATTATCAGCGGGTTCTGGTCGGATGATTTTTCACAGAGTTATGGCCCTTTGAAATTTTCTATAAAAAAATTATTGTCCCCCCAACTACTGTGCCCTTAAGACGTTTCCTTTTATCTGAATATATAGTGCAATATTGTGAGAAAAAAAAACCTTTGGGGAGCATCACCTGTCTCCGAAGGTTTCTTGTTTTATTTTTGTAAAGGCAGTGATGAAATTATTGTTGCTTAACTGTCCCATTAACAATGAGGGTAGGTTCTACAAAACTCTTTGTCTTGTTAATGTTTAAGCCAATATGCTTTAATAATTTGCATAAAATTGAAATCAATCTTAATTGATGTTGTTTTTTTGCAAAAAAGTCATTAATTGGGAAAACAAACATTGTAGTAAAAATGATAAAAATGAATGTTTGAGTTTCTTTTTCTGCCTTATGTTTTCCCTTTCATTTTAATATCAAATAATAATTATTATGTTAAACACATACAAAAAACCACTAAAATCTGAAACAATCCCATATTTTAAAATTCACTATTTTATTTTTAAACAAAAAATCTTGTTTGTGAAAATGTTAGTTTATCTCCACATAAAATGAATTGGTAAGATGTGTTTGCATTTATTTCAGTTGTTATTTTTATGACTTTTTAGCTCACCTGATTGCTCAGGTGAGCTTTTGTGACTGGTCTTTGTCCGTCTTCAGCCGTCCGTCCGTCGATCGTCCACATTTGGTTTGTAAACACTCTAGAGGCCACATTTCATGTCCAATCTTCATGAAACTTGTTCAGAAGATTTGTTCCAATATCTCGATCAAGTTCGAAACTGGGTCATGCTGGGTCAAAAACTAGGTCACTAGGTCAAAAAAAAGAAAAACCTTGTAAACACTGTAGAAGTCACATTTCATGCCCAATCTTCATCAAACTTTGTCAAAATGTTTGCCTTAATGATATGTTGGTCGAGTTCAAAAGTGGTTCCGGTCCGTTGAAAAACATGGCCGCCAGTGGGCAGGGCAGTTTTCCTTATTTGGCTATAGAGAAACCTTGTAAACACTCTAGAAGTCACAATTTTTGCCCAATCATCATGAAAGTTGGTCATATCTCGGACGAGTTTGAAAATGATCCAGATCGGTGAAAAAACATGGCGGCCAGTGGGCGGGGCATTTTTCTCTATATGTATATAGTGAAAACATGTGAACACTCTAGAAGTCACATTTTTGGCCCAATTTTCATGAACTTTGGTCAGAACATTTGTTTCTTTGATATGAGAGTTGAGTTCAATAATGGTTCCGGTCAGTTGAATAACATGGCTGCCGGGGGGGGGGGGGGCAGTTGTCCTTATTTGGCTATAGAGACACCTTGTAAACACTATAGAAGTCACAATTTTTGCCCAATCTTAAAAGTTGGTCTAAACCTCTATATGTATATAGCGAAAACATGTGAACACTCAAGAAGTCACATTTTTGGCCCAATTTTCATGAAATTTGGTCAGAACATTTGTTTCCTTGATATTTGAGTTGAGTTCGAAAATGGTTCCGGTCGTTGAATAACATGGCTGCCGGGGGGGGGGGGCAGTTTTCCTTATTTGGCTATATAGAAACCTTGTAAATACTGTAGAAGTCACAATTTTTGCCCAATCATCATGAAAGTTGGTCAAAACATTGGTTTAATTGATATCTTGGACGAGTTTGAAAATGGTCCAGATCGGTAAAAAAACATGGCCGCCAGTGGGTGGGGCATTTTTCTCTATATGTATATAGTGAAAACATGTGAACACTCTAGAAGTTACATTTTTGGCCCAATTTTCATGAAATTTGGTGGGAACATTTGTTTTCTTGATATGAGATGTGAATTCGAAAATGGTTCCGGTCAGTTGAATAACATGGCTGCTGGGAGGGGGGGGGGGGGGCAGTTTTCTAATTATTAAAAAAAGCTTGTGAACACTCTAGAAATCACATTTTTTGCCCAATCATCATGAAACTTGGTACAAAGATTGGCTTTATATATATCACATAATTAATGCCATAATTATTGCCCTTATATTGTCCAAATTTTCATTATATTATATAAAATTCTTGTAAACACTCTAGAGGTCACAATTTTGTTTCAGATTTTATGAATCTTGGTCATTATTTTTATTTTTGTAAGCAAAGTTTGATGTTTGGTAAGGGAGGGTCAACTCAAAATATAGGTGACCAGGTCAAATCTTACAAAAACAAAAACACTCCATATGCCAGAGTTTTGGTTTAATAATGATGAAACTTGACCAGGATGTTTGTCTGGACAATATCTAGGTCAAGTTTGACATTTGGTAAAGATTGAATGAACTGACTCCTCTCTGGTGATTGAACTTGAGCCATCTTGGCCCTCTTGTTTATGTTGTTTTTGCTTGTTTCTGCTTACAGGTCACCATAGGATTCAGTGAGGATATGGATATCAAGCGTCCAGATGACTTAGATATGCAAATATTGCGCAACATCAGGGCTACCTCGGGCCGATCCAAGAAAATGGTCGGCGAACTGAAAAATCTTAAGTCCAAAATGTACAGCATTGAGAATGATCTAAAACATTTATAAATATGAAGTTAATAAACAATATTTATGAATGTATGGATATAGTTGTTTCATCTGGAATATGGTGTGTATGTTTTCTTGATACATGCTTTCTCTTCTTATTGTGAACTGAAAAACAGAATTTTAATAAATAATTGAAAAAAAATGGTATGAAACAGGTGAATGCCTGCGTATGGTTTTATAATTTATCTCTTGTCAGTTGTCTTGAATTAAAAAAAAATAACAGCTTAAAATAGTCATATATATGTCTAGAGTCTGTACAATATATGTGCTTCTTCGTTTTCCAAGTATATAAAGTTATACTGATACATAGTAACTACTGGGTTGTTTCTTTTTAGTACCAGCATTTCAGATCATTTCAAAAAGGCATTCATCTTTTGTTTAAATGTTATTATACATAAAAGATGTTGTATTTGTGACTCACCATATGTAATTTCGTTTCATCCATGAACGCACTGCATGTACATGATGTTAATTGTCACCAAAAAGGCATTTATAATCAGTTTAATGTGCAGGTTGAAATAATGTTCTACATTCTTTCAATCCAATTCATTTACTAGATTAATGGCATATTACAAAACATTCATGTTCACACTGTATGCACTCATCAGAAATTCTTAGTGATATATTGTGATGAAATCAGAAAAGAAAACCTCTTGTTTGGTCTGGGGATGTATAATACGCTGACCTTTACCCTTGAGGAAGTGAACTGAGTCGATATATTTTTTTATGTCCCCCACTATAGTAGTGGGGGACATATTGTTTTTGCCCTGTCTGTTGGTCTGTCTGTTTGCGCCAACTTTAACATTTTGCAATAACTTTTGCTATATTGAAGATAGCAACTTCATATTTGGCATGCATGTGTATCTCATAAAGCTGCACATTTTGAGTGGTGAAAGGTCAAGGTCATCCTTCAAGGTCAGAGGTCAAATATATATGGCCAAAATCGCTCATTTTATGAATACTTTTGCAATATTGAAGATAGCAACTTGATATTTGGCATGCATGTGTATCTCATGGAGCTGCACATTTTGAGTGGTGAAAGGTCAAGGTCATCCTTCAAGGTCAGAGGTCAAATATATGAGGCCCAAATCGCTTATTTTATAAATACTTTTGCAATATTGAAGATAGCAACTTGATATTTGGCATGCATGTGCATCTCATGGAGCTGCACATTTTGAGTGGTGAAAGGTCAAGGTCATCCTTCAAGGTCAGAGGTCAAATATATTTGGCCCAAATCGCTTATTTTATGAATACTTTTGCAATATTGAATATAGCAACTTGATATTTGGCATGCATGTGTATCTCATGGAGCTGCACATTTTGAGTGGTGAAAGGTCAATGTCAAGGTCATCCTTCACAAGGTCAAGGTCATCCTTCACAAGGTCAAGGTCATCCTTCAAAGTCAAACGTCATATAGGGGGACATTGTGTTTCACAAACGCATCTTGTTATTTTTAAAATTTTCAGTCTTAAAATGTGTTGGCCGCCCATGGGTACAAAAGGGTAAATTTCAATATTTTTGGTTGGATTAAAGAAATAATTGTGGAGAAGTTATAATATAATAGTTTTGTTTATGTTCTTTTATCTTTATATGATTTATATGAATATGACATATATTTGCAGTTTATATTTTTTATTTTGGTAGTAATTTTCGCAAAAAATATAAACCGTAACTAACCAACTAGAACAATTATAAAATTGATGATGCCCAATTTTGCTGGCCTGTATTCTGTGATAGTATTTGTAGATATTGTAAATGTATTTTATTGAATCTAGAATTTAATAAACTATGTAAATAGTGACTGTTTCGTGTGTTGTCATTGTTGAATAATGATTTATTCTCTGTAGTGTTAAGTACAATACTAATTCGAGTAATTTCCCTTACTTTGAATGAGATGAATTGAAAACTATTTCGGTAATTTCACTTCGAGGATTGCTTGAACAGTTTGTTAAAGCCTGCAGCTAAGTTGTTAAGAATAAATGTACATATATTTCGAACAAGCTGACAAGCTTTCCATATTAGTAGGTGTGTTAGTGGTTTGTTATACGGGCTCGGAAATACACCGCTGTCCGCCGAGATTGGCTGGCAAACGCATGATAGAGTTTTAAGTTAACCGATGATTTTATGTAGCGTTGTCTTTATGTACTGAATCGTTGTGAATCATGACTGTAGAATGTCTAAATCATTAAGTGACACTATTTCTATTCGAGATACATGTAAAGCACGTTACAATGCTTGGCGAATAATTTCAGGTCACTTCCGAATAGTCTTTGTTGCACCAAAACATGTTTTGTACCAGAAAAGTGCGTGAGAACTGTACTGTGACTTCATCAAATTTAAATTAACTTGCCAAACAATTATCACCGAGTCGCGCGCAACACGGTCCTGAGCTGAAATGTCAGGGTCGCACTTTTGAGTCCAATATTGACATGCTCCAGATGTGTACGTGCATGCATGACTGATGGGGGAGGGGGGCGCATCCGTGTCTTCAGCATATTTTTCCTTTAATAATCAACTGTGTTTTTCTTAAATAATGTTAATTCATAAGCGTCAATTTCAGATATTGAATTAAAGGGATCTTTTCACGCTTTGGTAAATTGACAAACTTGAAAAAAGTTGTTTCAGATTCGCAAATTTTCGTTTTAGTTATGATATTTGTGAGGAAACAGTAATACTGAACATTTACCATGGTCTAATATAGCCATTATATGCATCTTTTGACGATTTTAAAACCTAAAAATTATAAAGCGTTGCAACGCGAAACGATTGAATAATTTGGTGAGTTCTGTTTTTGTCGTTAAATTTTGTGAAACTACGAAGATTGCTTATATAAAGTATAAAATACCTCACGAGTATGTACTCGGCGGAATAGCTTAGTAGGCTAGAGCGTTTTTACTTCAGGACTCTGGCAGGACTCCAGGGGTCACTGGTTCGAAACCTGGTTCGGGCAATGTTCTTTTCCTTTTTTTAATTTTATTCTTGATTTTTTACTGGAGCTTTTACGATCCAATGTTTACATTTATCGATATAAAGCATTTAGTAAATAAGTTTAAAAATGCCAAAATCTGTGAAAAGGCCCCTTTAAGGATCATGTTTTGTGCGTCGTGCGTAAACTTTTCATTTAAACATCTCCTAAAACGCTTGGCAGATCTTTCCATTCCGAAACTGCACCGGAATGAGAATTGATAAAATGTGTGTGTTTGTGTGTGTGTGTTGTTGTTGGGTTTTTTCAAATCGTTTTTGTCTGCGTTATATTTAGTTCACCAGAACTAGCGATATATTTTACAAATTAAAACTTCGAAAAGCTCGTACATCGGGGGCTCTCTGTGAGGTAACTTACTTTCCTTACAGTACAAAGATTAATCAGAGACGTAGGTAACCTCTACGTCGCTGTATTAATTGGATATATATTTTTAAAATAAGTGGACCTGTACCGTGTTTATTCAAATCAACCCCATGGGGTGAACAGTTGCCACATGAGGGGTGGGGGTTTCACATGGTTAATATAGTAGTATATGAGATAAAATGATATAAATTTGTTTAAGGATTATGTCCATAGAGGTAATGTTTGGTATATAGCATACCTCTCCGGATACAGTTTTATGCTCCCCATATTTATTTTTTTTTGGGGGGGGGAGCATATAGTCGCCGCTTCGTCTGTGTCCGTCCGTCCGTGCACAATTTTTGTCCGGGCTATTTCTCGGCAATTAATGACCGGAATTCAATGAAACTTTATGGGAATCTTCACTACCAAGAGGAGATGTGCATATTATTAGCCGGTTTTGGTCGGATGATTTTTCACAGAGTTATGGCCCTTTCAAATTTTCTTTAACTGTACATATAGTGCAATTCTTACTGACTGGAATTCAATGAAGCTTTATGGGAAGCTTAACTACCTTGCGAAGATGCGCATGTTATTTGTGGGTTCTGGTTAGATGATTTATTTAGAGAGTTATGGCCCTTTGAAATTTTTAAGTCGCTAAACCATCCATCGTATTATTTTGTCCAAAGTTATGCCCATCAAGACGTTTCCTTCTATATGAATATATAGTGCAATATTGTGACAAAAAACACTTTGGAGAGCATCACCCGTCTCCGACGGTTTCTTGTTTTACACGTTATAAGCAACTAACTTTTCTGCACTCAATGACATGACACAGGTTAGACATCTAGGGCAAAAATCTCTTCCGTCCATAATTATTTCATCAAGTGACCTGACATAGTAAAATGTTATCGCTTACATGTCATTGGTTGTTGGTTTTGATTGTTTTGGCTTTTCAACTTTTGAAAATATATGATTTTTTTAATAATTTATTTGAAGTGACTCACTTGCGTCTACAACTTGTACGGGTGTTTATAAATATATGGGTTTTATATATCAGTACCGAAAAATGGCGTGAACAGCAGTTAGAAATTATTATTATGCCTCCAAAACGCATATCTGTGATATCTATTTCCGGATTTTGTAACGCCTTTGTTGTGATTGAAAATAATTTTTTTGATCATGTAAGTTGACCCAATTTCTTTCAATAGAAACTTTCTCATTCGAACAAAAGCCTACGTTTAACGGTTACAATGGGGTGTGTCTGCAACTATCCAAGTGGAAAATAAAAATATGGTGAGTTGTGCTTTTTACATAATAATAAATAAAATAATTCTAATAACTTACGAGGTTTGAATTAAATATAAATAAGCGAAAAATAAACCGTAATTGTTGACTAAATTAAATATTTTTTTAGATTTATGATGTCGTTAAACGTAACTTACTTAGTAAACATGTAATTTATATGTACCGTGCTCTGTAAAATGTGGGTTTAATTCATGTGCGTAAAGTGTCGTCCCTGATTAGCCTTTGCAGTCCGCACAGGCTAATCAGGGACAATACTGTCCGCCTAATCTGCATTTTTGCTAAAAAAAATATACTTTCATTAAACAGAAAATATCAACAGCAGAAAGTGTCGTCTCTGATAAGTCTGTGCGGACTGCACAGGCTAATATGGGGCGACACTTTACGAAAATGCATTAAACCCATTTGTCACAGAGCACGGCCCATTTCATAATTAGAAAGTAACCAACCGACCCAATGGCCCGTTTAGCACTGTTACATAAAGCAGGTAAAACATTCCATGTCCCATAAACGATTTATTTAAGTAAATGTGTATGGAAAATAGTAACTAATTGATTGCTTTGTGGCGACCTAAAGGAACCTTTAAATGTCAGCTGAGTAATTATTTGTTATCGACATTTGTTAGAGTACTAGTATATCAGCTGCAAGGCAAATAAACGATTCATAAGGAAATTATTGCCAACGGATCTATAAGTATTTGTGACTTGTTGAATGAATTTATCAGACACCAATATGAACCGCATCAGAATCCATAAATCAGAACAAATGAGCTGCAAACCTGAGAAGGCTTTCGTAAGGGTTTGAAATGTGTGATATTGTGTTTTATGGTTTCACAGTGCAGCCCGACTGGGCGCATACAATTGAACATCATTTTTAGTGCCACCAGGGCATTAATAGATACTCCTAATATTATAAATGTTCATTATAAAATTTAGTCGAATTTATTGATTGACAAAAACGCATTTATTAAAAGGGCAGTTACCGGTGTATGCTGTTGTTTTCTTGACAGTAATATAATGTAGACACTGGTACATTGGTACACAAGAAGAGAGATGTTCACAGTTAATAGGGTCAACTATTTTCAAAAGTAAGATTTATCTTTCGATTAAAAGTGGAGAACAAATTGATCACAACAAATACCCACACTTAAATACATATAATTATTTTGCAGGCGGACGAAACGAACAGCAAATACGCGCCACTCACCGAAGACGAAAAGAAATGTACGTAACGGTACTCCCCTTAACTTTTTTTCCTTCATCCGAAGTTGTCCCTGATTAAATCATTTAAATATACAAATAAGAAATAAATAAAAGAAAACGTGTGAGTACCAATCGCCATATATGAATGCAGTACTCAAGTACGGCTAAAACGGAAAACAACAATCAAACTAACAAACAGGCTCACTTGAAACTTCCAGTAAAGGCAATTATGCAAACTTAAATTTAAGTGTATAACATAATTACGTCAATTGTTTTCGCCAGATCTCCCGTACGCGTGGCGGCTGTTGGGAGGTGACGACATGGGGAGCCTGCCCGCCCGCCAACTCGGCAAGGTGATGCGGGGGTTCGGCAAGAACCCATCCGAGCAGGACATTCAGTACCTGAAGTACGAGCACGAGGTTGACGGTAAGGCCGGGACAACTGGGTCACTTCTTTTAAATTCCAGTTTATACTTATACATGAGCCGTATTATGGGGAAATGGGGCAGTCCGCATGTGTTAATCAGGTAGGTATGACACTTTTCGCCTAAACTTGATTTTCGCTAAAAAGAGACTCCATTTAATCGAAAAAAATCCATAAAAGCGGAAAGAGTGGCCCCTGATTGGCCTGTGTTGACTGCGAAGGCTTTGACAACACTTTATGCACATGTTTTAAATCCCGTTACCCAGAGCAAGGCGCAGATCAATATAATGCGTGCGTATGGGGAAGCCGGGATTCAGACACACAATGAAGGCGGACCTGTCTTAGCTCGTATTTGCATGAAGTTTGTGTTTGATCTGTAAAAAAATAGTTCACAAAAAGAGAATACAATAATGTTATTAAAGCATTTTGAATTGTTTCAAATAGTGTATTAATATACTAGTACATACAGTTTTGACAGTTTACACTTAAAATTAATTGCTAGTTTGATTTTTTTAATGTAAAATGTATCCTTTTAAATTTTCATTTTTATTTTTATTTTATATAATCGCAGACGACAGGAGGTTGATTTACAATGAGTTTGTAAAACTTTACCGCGCATGCGCGCCCGGAACTGACTCCAAAGAACGTTTGGAGGACGCCTTCAGGGTGTTTGACAAGGAAAACGAGGGAAAAATTAAAGCCGAGGATTTACGGTACAAGTTTAATTCAAGTACCGATAAAAAGTCACAGAAATAATTATCATCCTACAGACATGTCAACTGTTACGCGTGCACTGATTCAGTCACGCTATCGAGCTTACAGTCACGCTGTCACGCGCTCACACTTACTCACGTTTTTGACAAGTTTTTGTTTTTAATAAATTAGATGTCAGTTCAAGACTACTGTGGGGTTCGATTTTGGACCGTTTTTTCTTGGTTTTCATCAATTGTTTTTATTACTATGGTTCGTCAATGAGCTTAACTTTTATTCTGTACGTTTGCTGTCGGGATAATACAAATATACAATGTAAACATAAATTTTTGTGATTCGGTCGATTTTGCTATCGCCTACAAAATTAACATAAGAAATCCACAGAAGAATTAGCCCAAAAGCTGTTAAAAAAATCCAAGCGTTATTGCCAAAACCAGGGTAATTATTTTCTGGAATATGCTGCAAAGACTTATATATTAGCATTGGGCATATAAGCGAATTTCTATTTTTGTGTATTATTTATTTACGTTTGCAATAGTATTAATAATTTTTGACACCGCCTCGTTTGCAGGGACCTTTTGACGCGACTTGGGGAGCCGCTGTCCCACTCGGAGGTGGACCGGATGTTCCGCCTCACGGAGTTCGACCGGCACGGCTTCATCAAATACGAAGGTAGGAAGCCCGTGGACCATTGTCAACAGTTCACTGGGTGACTCTGTGTATATGCTGGATTGACATGTGGTGACATAGTAAACATGTGTCGCGTTCTTAGAAAACTTGGCATAATGCCTGTGCGTAAAGTGCCGTCCCAGATTAGCCTGTGCAGTCCGCACAGGCTAATCAGGGACGACACTTTCCGCATGAACAAGATTTTCGGTAAGGAGGGACTTCCTTGAAACTGAAAATACCATAACAACGGAAAGTGTCGTCCCTGATTAGCCTGTGCGGACTGCACAGGCTAATCTGGGACGACACTTTACGCACATGCATTATGCCCAGTTTTCTCAGAATGCGACTCACATATATAGTATCCACAATGTCGTTTATTGTTTGAGATCGAGTTTTTCAAAGAGCGACTCAGCACACCGTTACAAGTAATTTGAACTTATTAAGTTATAACTTTTTTTTCAAGTTCAATTATATCTAAATTTTGATGCGTATTTCGACCACTACTCGTTCGTTTTAGAGCCAATGCATACGAGTCCAGTTGCCATGTGGTTGGGGGAGCTACCTCGCACACTTACAATGTATGGACGTCACGTTGAAATCAATGTGAAATAATGTCTGGGGTATTTAAGATCTGAATTGCTAAATTTTACTTTGTCTCTTTGATTTTATGCAAGATATAATGATAAGGAGAAACATGAGTGACAAACATGGCATCTGATCTTCGGTAGATTAAAACTGGCATTGGTGACATCGACATCGCAACTCCACTCCAATAAACATTTGTATTCGTGTTCTATCAGAATATTTCGGAGGCCTTTTTTCAAAACGCCTTTAATGGGCTAAATGTTTTAGAATATTTCAATATTTTCAGACTTCTGCAAAATGGTATTCGCCGATAATCGACCCCGACTGAAGACATGTTAATGTAAGTAAGATGTATGAACGGCACGGACGCGTTGTTGCTAGACGACAGTCACGTGTACACGTTCGGCGCTTTCAATTTTAGACATTGTGGACTTTATGTTGTTGAAATATCCTGCAATCCGTGAGATTCCTATTTGAATGTTATGTATTTTTACAACGGACAGTTGTTTGACTACGAATACAATGGTATGCTCGATGTATTATGTGCCAGTTATATCTGTATATTCAAATAATTAAGAATGTAAATTGTTTTTTGTTATGCATGTATTTTCAGTTTCAATACATGCACTTAAGGAATATTCTTGTATGTATGTTATATTTGTACCATTTCAGTCGGAGATAAATGTTTAATATTCAATAATACACATACTAAAGCAATGCGTTGGTAATTTATAAAGGTATTTCCATTGGATGGCTTACATGTTATAAATGTTTATTTATGTGGACACTTGTTTTGACTTTTCCTTGTTTTATGTTTATTCCTGTTGTTAATTTTATTATGCTGTTTTGTTTGACAATAAAATAATTCTGAAATTCATCTTGACCTATAGTTAATTGTTAAATACCTTATTTTATTGTTAACCCATTTATGCCTAGCGTCTAGAAAAAAGGCATTGGCAAACAGCGTAGACCCAGATGAGACGCCGCATGATGCGGCGTCTCATCTGGGTCTGCGCTGTTTGCTTACATGAATATATGTAAGAAATATTCTAAATATAGAAATAAATATACTAGACATCCCTTATTTTGGAAATAAATTGATCCAATTTAGAAGGATGGGCGAGTCCACTAGGCATAAATGGGTTAATTTCTCAAAGCAGGTTTATTAACAGTACAGAGCGAACCGCATCTTATTATGAATCATTCATTATGTTAACATAATCTATAGTGTATCTACAAGTCATCACAACATAGGGCGAGTATGTCAGGTCCTTGATACGCTATGGTTAATGTGCACCAGGAACAGAGTCTGTCGTAAATTACAAGCAATCGTCTGTCTTCCCCGCGTGCATTATAAATCATTTTAAATAATGAATGAATCGCGCGAATCCGCGTGCGTTTTTTTGTATAATAGAGGAATTTCAATTATTTTATTGCGTATGCTATCATGTTAATTACACGTTTGTGTGATTGTTGATTGTATATTGTCAAGGAATATCTTATTATGTATCGGCTGCGTCATGCGAAAATGGGTCTTATGCCAAATGCGGCCAGTGTAGCCCCAGACCAGTCTACGCACTAAGCGAAGTCTGGTCAGGCGCTTCTTCCTTGTAACAACGATTCTTATTGGCTGGTGGATTGTAACAACGATTCTTATCGGCTGGCGGATTGTAACAACGATTCTTATTGGCTTGCGGATGACAGCGTCCAATATTCGAAACAGACACAGAAACCTTAAACACATCAACAGACCGAGAGCCGGACATGTATACGCAGACATACCAACTAGTTAATTCTTATGTTTTTAATAATTAAATGCCTCACGAAAAAACAAAACCATGGGGATAAAACATCTGATGATCCACCCATTTCCGTCAATATTTACTGTATTTATACAATCAGTTTATTTTTTAAATTATGCAAAATTCGTAAAAAAAGTATTACTTCTACAAATAACATAAACGATTTTACATTCCAGTATTTTCCAAATCGGACATAAAATAATATTAATAAATTGGTTTGATATATTTTTAGTTACTTTATACTTTGTAAATGACACAATTATTGTTGTCAATGTACAATACTTTATTAAAAAAATATTAAGGGCAGTGCATAAAGGTAAATGTATACAATGGTGATATTTGCACTAAGTATAACGTACATTGGACTTTCACCAAGAACAAATGGGGAGAGTGTCGCTTACCTGAGGCACGATCTTTGTAAAAACAAAACACAGTGTATAAAATAATTTTAGAACAAATAATAAAAGTGCTTTGTTCGTTTATTTTGGGCGTTTTGCGGTCATAACCACGGATGAATTTTAAATAGCAAAAATGCTAATGTACAGCCACAAACATAGTTTTGTCTTCAAAAACAAAATCACCAGTTTTCATACATTCTTTATATAGTTGGTTATGTAAAAAAAAGTGTGTATGTTTTCAAAACATTAAAAATTAGTGACCATTTTTTTGCATTCGTTTTTCGCACGTCAGGGATAATTCGTTTTTTGTGTACATTAACAATTGAGGTCGTGTGCGCCAAATGTTAACTTGCAAAAATGTCAATTTCTAGAAATATTACTCATTTTTTCAGACAATATTTAATTTGCAAAAATGATAATGTCGGACAATATCACCCAATTTTAAAAACAATCATTACAAATTAAAAAACAATAAGTTTTAAATCATTCGTGTATTTAATAATAACAAACAAAACCTTCGACTTAATTCATTATTTTTTTAAAGTATTTTTTATGTTTTTCGTGAAGAAAAAGCAGATATTTTCACCCGGTAAGCCACTTTATATTTATATTTCTTTAAAATAAATACGCGCTTTCGGCTCTATTGTGATTGTGCTTTCCTTTGGTTTTTTGTTTCAAGATAGTGGACGTCGGGATTAAAAAAGTTATTGAAGGAAAACCGTCCACAAATCTGTTGTCTACTTAAGTGACATTCGAGAAATTGGATGTGCACATATCATTTCTCGTATAATACACAGCAATGATGCATGTGTATACTTTAATATGAATAAAATCACGACAATTAAATTTTTCCGTCGCCGTTTCATCCCTGATTTAATGCCAAAAATGCTTTATGCGGCGTCTTATCTGGGTCTACGCTGTTTGCTTAAAGGAATTTCTTTAAGAAATATTCTAAATATAGAAATAAATATACAAGACATCCATAATTTTAGAAATAAATTGATCCAATTTAGAAGGATGGGAGAGTCCACTAGGCTTAAAATGGGTTAATCATCATAAGAGGACGTGTCGCGTGTAACACACGTCTCCCCGTCTCAAAGGTCGAGATCAAACTCATAGGTTTAAAGTAACATTGGGCCGTACAACTGCTTGAAAATGTCGTCCTCAGCCATAAATTTGCCATAAAGTCATGGTTTTAACCCTTTGCATGCTGGGAAGTTTGTCGTCTGCTAAAATTTTGTCTGCTGAATTTCTAAAATTAGCATTTTCTTCGATTTTTTTCAAAGAATAATATAAAAAATACTTTTTACAGTAGCAAACAGTTTGGATCCTTATGAGACGCCACGTTCTGTGGCGTCTCATCTTGATCCAAACTGATTGCAAAGACATTCAAAATTCGGTGCCAGCACTGAAAGAGTTAAAATAACTTTCCACAAATGTAAACCTTCATAAGACGACCAGTCGCATGTACCCGTCTCACTTAACTTAAAGTTGAAGGTCGCACTTAGCGGTCAAATCAAACATGTGGACATAAATACGGAATCCGGAGGTCGACACACGACATTCTCGCGACATTCTCTCGACGCTCAATATGACGCGCGACAATCATGCGACAATCAATATTTGAGTGTCGCATATCGCGCTGGGTTTTAGAGAAAAAAAATCGCAGAAAATCTTGACTGTCGACTGATTTGTCGCGCGTCGTATTGAGCGTCGAGAGAATGTCGCGAGAATGTCATGTGTCGACCTTCGAGCGCGACACTCGACATTCTCGCGACGTTCTCTCGACGCACGACAAATCAGTCGACAGTTAATATGATATATCGCGAGAATGTCGCCTGTCGACCTAAAAATCACACGACATTCTCTCGACGCACGACATTCTCTCGACGCTAAATACGATATATCGAGCCAATATCGCGCAATTGTCGCTTGTCGACCTAAAAACCCCTAGGTCGACACACGACATTCTCTCGACGCTCTCTCGACGCGCGACAAATCAGTCGACAGTCAATATTTGAGTGTCGCATATCGCGCTGGGTTTTAGAAAAAAAAATTCGCAGAAAATCTTGACTGTCGACTGATTTGTCGTGCGTCGAGAGAATGTCGCTAGAATGTCGCGAGAATGTCGTGTGTCGACCTTCGAGCGCGACACTCGACATTCTCGCGACATTCTCTCGACGCACGACAAATCAGTCGACAGTCAATATGATATATCGCGAGAATGTCGCCTGTCGACCTAAAATCACTAGGTCGACACACGACATTCTCTCGACGCTCAATACGACGCGCGACAAATTGTCGCGCGTCCAGAGAGCGTCGTGTGTCGACCGGTGTGGGAGAAATTTTTTCATCTGCAAGCAAGGTGTTATAGTAACTTTTTCAACTTGAGTAAAAATAGCGGCATCTAGTAGCAGTTATAACAGCAGCAGCAACAGTAGCAGCAGCAGCAGTAGACGCAGCAGCAGCAGTAGCAGCAGCAGCAACAGCAGTAGCAGCAGCAGCACCAGTAGCAGCGTAGTAGCAGCAGTAGCAGCAGTAGTAACAGTATTAGTAGTTGTTGTAGTAGTAGTAGTAACTGCAGTAGAAGCAGTAGCAGCAACAGCAGTAGCAGCAGCAGCAGTAGCAGCAGCAGCAGTAGCAACAACAGCAGTAGCAGCAGAAGTAGCAGTAGCAGCAGTAGCAGGAGTAACAGCAGTAGCAGCAGTAGAAGGAGTAGCAGCAGCAGCAGTAGGAGCAGAAGAAGCTGCAGTAGTAGTAGTAGTAGTAGCAGTAGTAGTAGTAGCAGTAGTAGTAGTAGTAGTAGAAGTAGTAGTAGTAGTAGTAGTAGTAGTAGTAGTAGTAGTAGTAGTAGTAGTAGTAGTAGTAGTAGTAGTAGTAGTAGTAGTAGTTGTTGTTGTTGTTGTTGTTGTTGTAGAAGTAGTAGTAGTAGTAGTAGAAGAAGTAGTAGTAGTAGTAGTAGTATTAGTAGTAGTAGTAGTAGTAGTAGTAGTAGTAGTAGTAGTAGTAGTAGTAGTAGTAGTAGTAGGAGTAGTAGTAGTAGTAGGAGTAGGCGTAGTAGCGGTAAAGGTAGTGAGACTGGTAGTTGTGGTAGTGGTAGTGGGACTGGTGGTAGTGGTAGTAGTAGTTGAAGTAGTAGCAGGATCAGGAGTAGTAATAGTAGCAGTAGCAGTGTAGTAGCAGTTGCAGCACTACCAACAGTAGCAGTAGTTGTAGTTGTTGTAATAGTTGTAGTAGCTGCAGTAGAAGCATTAGCAGCAGCAGCAGCAGTAGCGGCAGCAGGAGTAGCAGCAGCAGCAGTAGCAGCAACAGCAGTAGCAGCAGCAGCAGTAGCAACAGTAGCAGTAGCAACAGTAGTAGCAGTAGCAGCAGTAGCAGGAGTAGCAGTAGTAGCAGAAGTAGCAGCAGTAGTAGTAGTAGTAGCAGTACTAGTAGTAGCAGTAGTAGTAGTAGTAGTAGTAGTAGTAGTTGTTGTAGTAGTAGTAGTAGTAGTAGTAGTAGTAGAAGTAGTATTAGTAGTAGTAGTAGTAGTAGTAGTAGTAGTAGTAGTAGTAGTAGTAGTAGTAGTAGAACATGTAGTAGTAGTAGTGGTAGTAGTAGTAGCGGTAGTGGTAGTGAGACTGGTAGTAGTGGTAGTGGTAGTGGGACTGATGGTAGTGGTAGTAGTAGTTGTAGTTGTAGAAGGATCAGGAGTAGTAATAGTAGCAGTAGCAGTGTAGTAGCAGTTGCAGCACTACCAACAGTAGCAGTAGTTGTAGTTGTTGTAATAGTTGTAGTAGCTGCAGTAGAAGCAGTAGCAGCAGCAGCAGCAGCAGTAGCAGTAGCACCAGTAGCGGTAGCAAGAGTAGCAGAAGCAACAGCAGTAGCAGGAGTAGCAGCAGTAGCAGTAGCAGCAGCAGTAGCAGCAGTAGCAGCAGCAGCAGCAGTAGCAGCAGTAGTAGCAGCA